>NC_073257.2:89362500-90602500 GCF_029289425.2 Pan paniscus
ATCTTAATCACCAGGACATAGACCAACCACCAGAAGTGCTGGCCTCCCAGGTCCTTGCTCTGCTGATTGTCAGTGACCATTTCCTTTCCTCCACGCCACCCACCCACTCCCATGATCTTGCTCTGGACCCAAAGAAAGCAGCAACTATAGTGTTTCTGATATCTCGGCCTCAAACACCCCATTCATCAACAGCAACCTCTCATCCTTGTGCTCGCCTGTTCACGTGCTCCCCACTGGGACCCTTCCCCAACCTCAGAGAAATCTCCAAATTCTGGACACCTCCCCCAACATCCCACCCCTGGCCAGCCATCTGCTCCCTGCCCTGCCTTGCAACGCTCCTTGTCCAGCCTAATTCCCATAGTCCACCACTGTCATCACCCCTGGGCAGCACCCTCCTTCCATAACAGAAGCCCTCAGCCCTACTTCACACCAGCTCTGGAAAGCTGAAAGTTCCTGAATAAAACCACACAAGGGAAATGACTGGTTTCGCTTTAAATTCATGATCTCAAACTGCAAATTGACACTCCATACTGACTGGCAAACTGCTATTTTTCTTGAATTGGTTTGCTTTCCAATTTTCCAAGGCCACTATTTCACAGTTTTTCTTCTCTCCTCCAACCTCCCATGTTCTTTTCTGCACCATCAGGCTCAGTGGATGGCCTCGCCTCATCATGTCATTAAAAGTCACATAAAAGAATCAGGCCAGTTACACCTTTTTTCCTACCAGCAGCTCTCCAACACTGCGCTCACAGGCACCCAGCACATCCTCTGCCTCTTCATTCATAACACACCATGCCCTCCATAGACACTCTTTCAGCCCTGTACTGTCTAACTGTACTGTGTTGCTATAGCAAGCTCTCCCTTGCTGCTGGAGCTCTGCTGCCAAAATATAAGCTTGCTCAACTGTCCTCCATAGCCAACCACATTTCCAGAGACTAATGCAGGCTCCATCCTTTAGCCCACTTTGATCAGGCCCTCCCTCCACTTGCTAGATCTTCAATGTCAAAGAAACCAGCAACATCCCTGTCACAAACTCCACAGATGACCCTAGACCCTTACCTTCCCTCTGTCTCAACAGTGCTTGGCAATTGGCCACTCCCTCTGCCTGAAACCCTTTCCTCCCTAGGCTTCTGCCATCTCCTTGCCCTGTGTGTGCCCTTCCTCAGTTTCCCATCCAGCCTCCTCCTGCTTTACTCACCCTCTAAATGTTGGGCATCCTCTTGCCTTCACCTGGGGCACCTTCTCTCCTCTCCCTACACTCTTTCCCCAGATGGTACCATCAACTCACAGGCATTCAAAGTCATCTTTGTAATTTCCAAATGTAATATGATTCCTCTCTTCTGAGTTCTGGACTCAATTATCTACCCTGCTGTTTGACATCTTTTCTTTCGGGTGTCACAGACTTCTTAAACTGAACATATCCAAGATGGAAATCCTGATTTCTCCCCAGTGCAGCCCTTAGCCCCCAATGCAGCCCCTCCCTTCCCAGTAAATGCTACCACCAGCGACCTGTCATTGAAACCAAACACTAGAAGGCTAGGAGGACCCTGATTCCTCCTTCCATTCACTCCACATCCAATCCATCAGGGAGTCCTGTCCAAAATGTCTTTCTCCTCTTTAATTTCCCTACTTCACCACCCCACTAGATCAGGCCAGTGCCCTCTTCTGTTGGGATGGTCTTTTCTTTTATCTTCTGAACATGATTACAGATTGCACTTGTTTTGTTTTGTTTTTTTTTGTTTTGTCTGTCTTTTATTTTTGCTTTTTTTTTTTTTGCCTGTCTCCTCCTCTAGACTGTGTTCCCTGATTACATTTATTGTTTTACTTATTTACAGTTTCCAGCATAGATCAGGTAATTAACTTTCATTAGATACATAAATAAATGACTATGGTGTTGGTGTCTATAATATGCAGACTATGAGCCTCATGGTAAACTTATAAGGGCCAAGATGAAAGCCAGGGCCAGAGCAGAGATAATAAACTTAGCTGAAAGCTACTCAAAAAGTTAAACATCAGGATACCATATCTTGATGTGCTATGAACTGGATTGCATTCCCCCAAAATTCATATGTTGAAGCCCCAGTCCCCAGTGTTATGGCATTTGGAGGTGGGGCCTTTGGGAGATAATTAGGTCTAATGAGGTCATCATAAGAGTGGGGCCTTATGATGAGATTAATGTCCTTGTAAGAACAGATACCAGTGAGCAGTGAGCTTGCCCCTCCCCCCCACCTGTCTCTCTCTCTCTCCTCTCTCCTCTCTCCTCTCTCTCTCTCTCTGTCTGCCGTGTGAGGACACAGCAAGAAGTTGGCCATCTGCAAGCCTGGAAGAGAGCCCTCACCAGAAATTGACCATGCTGTTGCCTTGATCTTAGACTTCTTAGCCTCTATTTCTATCTTGAAAACATCATGCTAATTGAAAGAAGGAAGTCACAAAAAGCCACATATTACAAAATTCAATTTATATGAAATGTCTAGAACAGGCAACTCTATAGAGACAGAAAGTAGATGTGTAGTTGCCTAGGGCTGAGAAGACTGGGGGACTGGGAGAAAGTGGAATGATTGCCAATTGATATAGGGTTTCTTTCTGGGGTGTTGAAAATTTTCTGGAATTAGATTGCAGTGATAGTTGCACAAATCTGTGACTATACTAGAAACCACTTTAAATGAGTGAATTCTATGGTATATAAAATATATTTCAATAAAACTATGAAGAAGAAGGGGGGAAGAGGAGAAGTGGGAAGGAAGGGTGAGAGAAGCGGGAGGAAGAGAAGGCGAACAGCAGCAGCTCAAGTTAGTTAACCTAGCTGAGTTAGTCTATGGAATCTAAGTTGCCACCAACAAAAAAGTAAGCCACTGCTTTATATGCCACCAAGAAAGAAAATATTTACCAATTATAGCCATAAGAAGTTATGAATGATGAGACACTTCCTGATTTTGGAGATTTTAAACTATGAAAAAATTGTATCTTAGAATTAGTAAAATACAGTATATGTAGCTGTTGTCAGATCTAGGTACCAGCTTCTGAAGGCTTCTAAATTTGAATTACTTCTTTAAAGATAATTTATTAACCATGAACTCATTCACTCATAAGAAAAAATTTTATCAAATGAGTATTATAAGCTGGATATTGACTTTATATATGGTTTTGACTCTGTGCACATCATTCATTTAATCTTCAACAACTACCCTTCAAGATAAACATTATATTCCTCACTTTATAGATAAGGGTGTGGGCTACAGAAAGGTCCCATAGTTCTTAAGTGGCACAGCCAGGATCCTAAGCCATGTCTCCAGGTCTCTGCTCTGTCCCTGTGTTATGAATGAACAGTTCAGATGCAGAAACCTTGTGAGCAAAAACTGAATTTTTGGCCAGGCGCGATCTTAATCGCTCACGCCTTTAATCCCAGCACTCTGGGAGGCTGAGGCAGGCAGATCACCTGAGGTCAGGAGATTGAGACCAGCTTGGCCAACATGATGAAATCCCATCTCTACTAAAAATACAAAAATTAGCTAGGCATGGTGGCAGGTGCCTGTGGTCCCACCTACTCGGGAGGCTGAGGCAGGAGAATCGCTTGAACCTAGAAGGTGGAGATTGCAGTGAGCTGAGATCATGCCACTGCACTCCAACCTGGGTGACTCTGTCTCAAAAAAAAAAAAAAGAAACTAAACCAACAAACAAAAAAAAACTAAATTTTTTTCTAAGCCAAATGTTTCCTCTGTCAGCTTTAGAGATGTAGATACCCATCCATCCCATCATCTCAGGCCTTACTTCTCACATGGCCACCTTCTCCCAGCATCAACTGGTATGTATTAAAGGAATAGGAATTACAGTACATTTCTGGAGAATATTCTTGGCCACCCTGGAATTTCCTGCATTCAATATGTTGGTTTGCCATGAAGTCTCCAGGAGCTGCCGAATGAAAACATGGAGATAGAACAAAGACAGATAGAACAAAGGAGATAGGACACAGACAGAACAAAGTGGAAAATGAGAAACAAAAGGAGAAAAAAAGTGGTATGAAGTGCAGTTGCACCTCAATTTATGCTGCAGATGCTTTCTTGAAAATTATGTGTAGATCAAATTGATTTATGAACTAAACCCTATCATAAATTCAACAAAAACATTGTGATGGAAACTTTTGTAATCAGAAAAATTTATTTGTGCTGAGAATAGTTGATTCTCAGCCTCTCTTTTGAATTTACTTGTTATTCTCCTCAAGGGGAGCCTACCTGCACATAAAAGTTCGATAACCACCAGGGATTCTTGATGTGCAGGAATGTCATGAGACCAAAATGCTTTACAAAGGCTTAAAAATATAAACTATCTATGCCATTTATAATAGCCATTTCCATAATAATTTAAATATATATCTCAACATAATGGGAGGGTTGAGAGGATGCTTCTCAGGGATGGAATTCTAGGACCACTATTGAAGGAGATTATTTGCGTGGGGGGAAGTTCAGAGGAGATAAGTATCTCCCCTGGGTAACCAAAAGCCCTGAACCCTTCTCTCTTGACAGTTGAGAGGGAGGGAGAAGTTGAAAGAGTCCAGCACATCATTACCAAATGACCCCCATGGCCTCCTTGCAAATTACAACGTCACTAGCTCCCTGGTCTTCCATAGCCAAAGGTTACAAAATGGCCACCCATACAGGTTTTAAAAATCAAGTGTTACATTTCTTAAAATGGATTTGCAGAATTACTTGAATGAATAAAAGATCTGCAAGACATGCTCCATGTTTCCACTGGGGAATAACTCACTGGAGCTGGGTAGATGCTCCTGAAGACATGTCTCCTGGTCCCCACTACTTCTTAAGCCTTGCATCCAGCCTGGCTCCTGCAGGCATTTTCACTTGCAGCCCAGTAGAAGTCTCCTCCAAGCTAAGGGTCACCACCACACGACTCACCCAATCCCATGTAGAGCCCACAAATATCCATGATCCCAAGAGCGTCCTTTCTTTAATGTGGTCTCATTTCAAAATATATGAGACTGTTGGATTTATTTATTTATTTATTTATTTATTTATTTATTTATTGAGACAGAGTCTCACTCCATCGACCAGGCTAGAGTGCAGTGGTGCAATCTCAGCTCACTGCAACCTCCGCTTCCTGGGTTCAAGTGATTCTCCTGCCTCAGCCTCACAGGTAGCTGGGATCACAGGTGCACGCCACCATATCCGGCTAATTTTTGTTTTTTGGGTAGAGATGGGATTTCATCATGTTGGCCAGGCTGATCTCAAACTGTTGACCTCAAGTGATCTGCCCACCTCGGCCTCCCAAAGTGCTGGGATTACAGGCATAAGCTACTACGCCTGGCCTTATTTGTTTTTTTATTTAATAAATATTTTAGAGCTAGCCCAAATTCTTTCAGATCCTCTGTTCTTGAAGTGCCCTCCTGGTTCAACTCGTCTAGTGACAAATATGACTCCATATCACCACTTTCCCAGAGAATCAGCACAGCAGCCATGCCTCCAGAGCTTTTGCTTCACAGACATGCTTAATAAATTCACTTTACCCTTTAGACCACAGGGCTTAGAAAGGAATGTTGTTTTTGTTGTTGTTGTTATTGTTCTGCTTTCCATCAGCTTAATACAATCGTGACGACATGCTTCTAAGAAGGATCCTAAGACATTCATTTCTTTGAAGCACTATTACCAGTGAGCTGACAACAAAAAGTTAATAGACATAGGACTCAGGCACTCAGGCTCACTCTGCTTAAACTAGCAGAGTGGGGCAGAAGAGAGACGTGTACATTCCATATCCATACCAGCCTGGGGTCTTGGGTTCTAAGAGGGGTGGTGGCTTTTGCCTGAGCCCTAAACCCTAAACCCAGCAGCTGCAGTTAGTGCCAAAGCTTATAAGGGTACAGAAAGTAAAGAAAGATCAGTGTTTTAAAGTCTCCACCCACCATATTTCTCAGCAACCTCAAATGTCCTTTGTTGTTGTTTTTCATTTTGTTTTGTTTTTGAGATGGAGTTTTGCTCTGTCGCCCAGGCTGGAGTGCAGTGGCGCGATCTTGGCTCACTGCAAGCTCTGTCTCCCGGGTTCAAGCGATTCTCCTGCCTCAGCCTCCCGAGTAGCTGGGACTACAGGCACCCACCACCACACCTGGCTAATTTAGCAACCTCAAGTCTTAATCCATATAGGAACTGTAAGAAGACCACTGGTTTGTTTCTCATCACTAACATGGTAACTCATGATTGCCGAACACTGGCTGAGCAGCCATGCTCTGCCCAGTGGCATTGTTTTCTAAGCACTTAAGTGTATCTTCTCATTATCCTCATAAAATCCCCATTATCAGCTCCATTCTACAAGTGGAGACCTTGAAACTTAGAGAGCTTAAATAATAATAAAAACTAAAATTCATGAAGGGTGCCCTTCTAGCCCACTACACATACCAGGCACTGTTCTGAGTGTTTTTATCTGTTGACTCAATTAATCCTCATAACACCCTTTTTGTGTTACTATTTATGTTGTCTTCATATTACAAATGAAGAAACTGAGGCACAGGAAAGAGGTGAAATAAGATCACTTAGCTGGTGAGTAATTAGGCAGAACTTGAACTTGGGCAGCTTGACACCAAAGCTGTGCTTTTACTGCTAGGCTGATTTGCTCAAAGTCACACCACTGGTTAAGGCTGGAGTTTGAGTCTACTCCATGTGGTCAGAATCTAGAGCCACAGGGGCAGCCATGTGCTCTGTGGCCTGCTTAGATGTTCATGGGGTCAGATTTCCTCTGCAGTGGCTCCAACGGCTGGCAGCAGGGTCTGGGATGGATGTACTGCCTTTCTCAGAGCTAGGCTGGGAAAAACGTTTCCTTGTCATTTATTTTTTAAATGTCTGGAGATTTTAAAACTTCTAGGAGAAGAGATAAGTGATAAGAAGAAAATCTGGGTCGTTTTTGTGCATACAAAGGGGCCATTTTAATAGTGGTTTCAAGGGGTCTTTTCTAGACATAAGGGGAGGAGATTGTTTTAGTAGCCCTCTCTTCCTTTCCTGGGGAGTTTGAAACTATCTAGTTTTGAAATCTAAAAATCCCCAAGCTCTTGGCTCTGGTCCTTTTTACCCCCTTAGCCATATATTCCAGTTTCTGCTAAAAAAGTCTGCCTCAAGATATAAGTGACATCCAACTGCTGGGGCTGTTTTCTCTTTTCATAGAAACCAGAGCTTCTGGGGTTCTGAGATGTCTCTAGCCGGTCACTGACCTAACCATTAGCAACTGGGTTCTACAAATAATGCCCCTGGGGAACTCAGTAAAATTATCAATCGCTAGCCCCCACAGGTCTTAATAGAGAGTGGATAGGTGGAAGGTTTATAAATCAGGATGAGTCATTTGATTCACCAAGGGAAAAGATAAATAAACCAACACTCCAATTAATTTTAACCTGAAAAGAAGCTGCTAGTGAATGGTGCGTTAGCCAAGTCCGTAGGGTCTTAACAACCTTAATTATTCACAAATGCAAATTGCTTTTACTGCTTGCTAATTTCTTCACGTCTTCCATCCAGTTCCTCTTCCCCTCACCATCCTCCTCTCTCCTCACCCAGTCTCTTTATTCCTGAAGAGCCAAAAGGAAATTTCTGGAAATGACCTTCTAATCACTCAAGCTTTTTCTTTAAAAAAATTTAATGAATCTTCCCAAGACCCTAATTAGCTTAACCTGGGATCCAAGGACTGCCCTAGGCCTAAATAATCCATAGATGCGCTTCAGGGACCCCATGAGCTAGCTGAAATTATATGCAAAATTGTGGGGGTGGGTGCAAAAAAATCAGAAAGAATGAATAAGACCTACTATTTGATAGCACAAGAGGGTGACTATAGTCAATAGTAACTTAATTGTACATTTTAAAATTAACTGCAAGAGTGTAATTGGATTGTTTGCAACACAAACGATAAGTGCTCTAGGGGATGGATACCCCATTCTCCATGATGTGATTATTACATATTGAGTGCCTGTATCAAAACAGGTCATGTACGCCACAAATATATACACTTGCTATATACCCGCAAAAATTAAAAATTAAAAACAAACAAAAAATTGTGGGGGTAGGGTACTTCCTGGCTCCCTGCCCACCCAAGAGGTTCAATTTTCATCAAATTCTCAAGAAAGTCTATGTTCTCCCCAACCCCCTAAAACAGCATTAAGCATTAAAGGACTAGACTGTACCCACCTAAACACTGCATCACAAGGAATATTTATGATGCAGAGTGACAAAGCCCAGGCTTAGGAGCCAGACAGATGCAGGTTCAAATCCCAGCTCTGTCACTTACGAGCTGCATGGATTTAGACAAATGTCAAATTCTCTGAGCCTATTTCATCATCTGTAAAATGGTGATCATAATAACTCCTTCAGCACAGGATTATTGGGTGACTATACAAAATAATATAAGAAAGCACAAAGCATTTGTATATAGAAAGGGCAAAATGAAAATCCTCCCTACAAGAGAGAGAAAAAAGGCAGATCTAGGCTCAGGAGCAGAGACGCTGCTCTCCCATCTTTGGGAACTGCATTTCTGGCTTTGCTAAAGATGAAAGTCACTGTACTACAAAGACAATCAGATTGGGATCACCCCTGGGAAATCCATAAGAATCAGATTGGAAGAGCACTCTTTATGAACATCATATTAGATTATAAACCTTTTTATAGATCTTATAGTGACATGCCCAATCTGATTTAAAATAAGCCTCTAACCCTCTATTCTCCTACTGTCTCTACCTACTACTCCCAACATAATGTGATAAGCAAAGCCTAAACATTTCAATCATGTACAATGTGAAGTTGCACCACAGTAAGGGCACTGAAATGACCTCAGGAAGCCCGCATAGCCAGATGTCTGCAGTCCTTCTGCAAGATCCCAATATTTTCAGGTTCTACCTGGGTCAGTTCGCTGCTCTGGGGTAAATATCAATTAGAGGCTTCTAGATCCTTTGGCTGTTGGGACTTCCAGAACAGCATCAGTGACTTCAAAAACATCCTGAAGTCGATTAATCTGCTCCTGTTGTATGGGCTAGATTCCTGATTCCAGAGAACAGGCCAACAGAATGCAGGCCAAGAGGACCCCACCTTTGCATTTCTATTTCTCATGGCAAGGTTGCCTCACTCCCAGAAAAAAGAACTTTAGCTTTATTATCTGAGACAGGCAGAGGATTGAAGCTGATTGCCATTCTCTACATATCTGATTTTATATTATGATTGTATTGTGGGGCGTGCTACTGCAGAGTTTAACTGCATTGAAATCATTATATCATTTCTCTTTGGCTATAAAGAATTTTAATTTGGGGCTGGGCGTGGTGGCTCACACATGTAATCTCAGCACTTTGGGAGGCTGAAGCAGGCAGATCACAAGGTCAGGAGTTCGAGACCAGCCTGGCCAACATGGTGAAACCCTGTCTCTACTAAAAATACAAAAACTTAACCGGGCGTGGTGGCAGGCACCTGTAGTCCCAGCTACTCGGGAGGCTGAGGCAGGAGAATTGCTTGAACCCAGGAGGCAGGGGTTGCAGTGCACTGAGATCATGCCATTGCATTCCAGCTCTGGGTGACAGAGCAAGTTTCCATCTCAGAAAAAAAAAAAAAGAATTTTAATTTGGAAGCCATTCATAGTGGTTGTAGTTTTTGCTCAGACCATGTTGTGACACACAGTGTATTGGCTTTTCAGATGACATTAACCCAGCCACCTGCTCATCTTGGTCCTGCTCAGTTAACCTGCACATCTGTATTTTTTGTCTTTAAAGTCTTTATTATCAACCTCACTCCCCAGCTATAAAAGCTGTTTTTCCCCCAAACAAGTTGAAAAGAAAGTGCAGAATAATCAGAGTGTGTCTAGAACGAATAAAAAATGAGAATCCCATGACATCCAAGATGGGATACAGTCTTGAATGGACATACAGACAGACATGGTGACAGAAAACTCAGAAGCCGGGAGGGTCAGAGCGATGGAGTTTACTAGAACACAAGTTCATTTTCTCAAATGTGAGTGTTTTGCCCTCTCTGATTGGCATGCCTCCTTTCCTTCCTCAATTGTGGGGCACTGTCCTCTAACCACAGATGACTTCTTTACGCCACACAGTTGCAGATAGCACAGTTTCAAGGAGGGTGTGCTTGGATCTGGTAGAGGTCATGGACGAAGTGAAGACAAAAGTGAAGTCTTGGTGGTACTGGTTCACGCAAGGAATCAAACAGCCCAATGAGTCAGAGATCTGGTAAGTATATGGAAGCCTTCATGACTTAAAATATCCAACTGCCATGAGAGAAGTTCCAGAACAGAGGAGCCTCTTCCAGCATGGACCCAGCAGCTACAGGAGGGCTCAGATTGCTTGCTCTGCCACGCCTCTGCCATCTGCCCCCTGCTGAAGTCAGGCCAGGGAAGAGGTGCTGCCCATGAGTCAGCCATTCTCAACTGCTGCTTCTGCCTTCTCACTTTGCCATATTTGCTCCCTATCTGGGATGGTACTGTTCCACAGACCCTGATACACCTGGGGTTCAGCAGACCTAATTAGCCTTACATGTGTCTGCTCCCAAAATAGAGAGTCATTTATTCCAGTTTCTGTCCTGATCAGCAAGGTGTGACCTAGGCCCATGGCCCATAGCCCCAGACTGGGAGAGGAGCCACATTCCTTCTGAACAGTTTCTAAAAAACTTTCAGTCCCAAATGAGTGACTTTAGAAGTAGAGTTTTGAGGATGGAGCTGAGCACGTGGATTTCACATCTTCTCCTGTTTTCAGTATAGCTCTCAAGCCCCTGGATGCAAAGGCAGGACTCTGATGAACTTGCCTTTTCTATGACAGTCTTTACACTACAAGAAAGGGGCTGCAGGACAATCCCAGCTCCCAAAGACCCAGCCCAGAGCTCAGGAAAGCCAGGCTGCTTCTCACCAAAACTGAAAACCAGGACACCTTGGGAACACTCAGGACCCCACTCAGGCACCAGCTCCTTCCGGCAGCTCTTCCTTACCCTCCTGAAGTGCTGACCATCCCTGCCCTTGACTCACTCCCATTGCAGTGCCAACTCAGAGCATCTATCCCCAAAGCCAGAGTTCCTGGGATTCAGATCTTGGAGGTGTCACCCATTCCCTATGCAACTCTGTGGGAGCTACTTAGTTAATCTGCACCCTAATGTCCTCATCCATCAAATGTCGATGATGACAGCACCCATCTCACAGACTTGGGTAAGGCTCAGAAGAGTTAATATAAAGAAAATGCTTAGAACGTGGACTAGAATAGTAAGCACTCAACATACTTCCCATGCTGTTGTTGGCACCGCTGCTCCCACTTGTCAGATACCATGTGAGACCAGGAGCCCCTTGAAGGTGGGAAACTTTTTCTGTTTACTTCTATGGTCCCAGCACCCAGCACAGAGCATGGTGCACAAAAGGCTCAAAATGTTTTATAAGTGAATGAATAAAGCGAATCCAGTTGGCAATGCTGGACTATATACAGCTTGACTTGGTGATGGTTACCTTACAGACTCCTCCACTGCAATGTTCTGAAAGAGGGCAGAATGTCAACTGGCAGGCACACTGGCCAGAGAGAAACTGAGCAATCTGAGAATGGCCAGGAGAGAATGGGCATTACAGCAAAAAAGACTGGCATTGAAGCTGACCAACTGGGTTGTCTTGAGCACATCCATTTCCTCTTGGGCTTCAGTCTGGCCATCTGTGTGTCTAAACAAAGGCAGGAACTACTAGAAAGATGGGGTATCATTTCAGCAAGAACAGGTGGAGAGGTGAAACATGACTCATCTTTCTCCACCTGCCCCAGGGGACTCCCCCTGGCCAGGAAAAAATAGAAGCTCTAAACAGACCCTGCTTCTGAAGTCACAGCAAAAACCATGTCCAGTGTCCCCAGTAATTCTCTAGAATTCTCCCACCTGAGAGCCTCCTCCTCCCCACACAGGCCTGTGGAGTGCAGTGTAAATACCTCACCTCTCTCTGAACCACACGGCAGGAAGCATGGGAACCTCCTGCGGCTGTCGTAGGTGCCCACGGGACTGCTGGGCACTGTGCCACCACCACTGAAGAGGCCTTTGTGGCCTTCTTCCTGTGGCCCCAGGAGGAGACAGGAACTGGGAGCTAGCAGGCACCAAGGGGCCATGGAGGCCACATGCCGAATGGAGGAGCGTGGCAACCTTCCTTGAAGCCAGAACTGCCGAGGTCTGTCTACAGCTCAGACAGTGCTGTGGGCCCCTCTTGCAGGCCAGTCGTCTCACCTGGACCCTGGGCTCTGAGTAAACAATCCAATGATGCTACCCACAAAGGCCGCACATCCAAGCTTAGGAGGCATCTTCCTGTCAATGCCCTGGGGGCCCCTGTTGCCAAGTGACATGTGTCTGTGATTGCAGAAGGCCCTATTCTCCCAGAATCTAGGGGAGGAAGGGGGACTTTATGCAGCTGGAAAAGGCAAATTCTAACAGTCCTTTGTGATTTTTAGACATGGTATTTAATCTCTTTTGAAATGCCAAATAATATTAAAAGAGGGCATGCTGCTTTTATGATTTTTCAGGAAGGGTCATGGACTAATAACAGGTTGCAAACGTTGGAACATTGCTGGGAGGGTTCTTGCCCTTGCTGTAGGTACATATTGCTGTTCTATTTATAACCAACATGAAAACAATGTAATAATCAGAACTAAGAGATGTATACATCCCTTTAGCCTACCTATTTTTCTTGGATCTGGAATATTTTGGGCCTCACTTGTTGATTTTTAGCAGCAGTTGAAAGGAGCTGACCAAATGCACATTAATGAGACGACATTCCTGTCTCTTTCTGTCTTCACTGGGAGACGTCCTATTTGAGCCATCCTGGTTTGAGATGCCAGTCTCCCATCCCTCAAGCATGAGACAGCCACGAGAAGGCCCCCTGCAGCCACAAACATTTGTCAGAGTGATTTGGTGAAGTTCAGCAGTGAAAGCAATTTCTTACTCGGAAAATCATTTATCATGGATAGCCTGTCGAAAACAATCTCATTTCAAACCCTTCCCAGGGAGAAAAAAACTGACAACTGGCACTAAGTAATCTACAACAGAGCCATGGGAGTCATTCATCTTTCCTTTGCCCAGCCCAGGACTTGATGCTTTCAGAAGAGAAGTGGAATCAATCATAACTGCTCTGAGGGGCTTCAGGTAAAAGAGGAGGGGGCTACCGGAACAGCCACATACTCCTGAGTGCACAATGGGAGATTTTTCAGTCTCTATTTTACTAATAGCCAAAAACCAGAAGAGTAGTTGTAGGGGTCTTTGAGGGAAGTGTGCCTCCTTCATTACAAAACATGTTCTTTTTGTAATTTTAGCTCATCTTAAATGCCAGAATCCTCCTTCTTGGGGAGCAATTAAGGAAAAGCTTATTGCTTTTTCATATAAGCTGACTTCCCCTTTGCCTGGGGCAGTCTTTTCTTTGCCAGACCATAGCATGGAGTTTGTGGCATAGTAGATAATGATTCTGTGCATGCCATTTCCACTGACATCAACACCCTGGAAACAGAATATCTAGCAATTTGAGGCTCATGGAGAAAAGCAGAAGAGGGAAAATTTTTCCCCATTAAGTTCCCTGCTTTTTAAAAAATACAATTAGTTACAGATAGGAAAAGCAATTGATCACTTTCCTTACTGAATGTCTGATTAAACCCAGGTTCTGGTTTTGAGGTTCACCAAGCCCCAGAAGAATCTAATGAATTTCAGGGCTCCATTATTCTCATGTTTTGGCATTAACCAGTGACTCAGAAGGTACTGCCAGATGCAAATTATGACATCAATGCTATACTTCCTGGGAACCAAATAAAACAGAACCACCTTTGTAGATGGGTAGCTCCCACCAGTTCCCAGAAATATTTATATTATGGATACTAGTACTTCATTAGTACTTCATTATTATACCAATCTTAACTCAGAAATAAATCACCAGGTTTAGCACATATGATGCTTTAAGATAAAACTGTCCTCAAACTGCTTTCATTTCTCTGACGTTATCAGGGGTCTGAAATCCTGACTATTTTGGAAAGAAGTGTTATGCTATTTTGCCCAAGCCAAATGCAGGCATTAATGGTAAAGTTCTGGGATAAAATGCTCCATTTGAACTGAATTGTTCACATAAAATGGCTAATTTTTATTAGCCATTTGGGAGTACTTCTGCCACTTCCCAGCTGTCACTTTAAGCAAGATACTTTAGCCTGTCTGTGCCTTGGTCTTCTCATCTGTAAGAAGGGGGTAATACTGCTACCTACCCTGTAACATGTTATGAGGATTAAATGAGGTGATACTTACAAAGGCCACAGCGCCTGCCAAAAAGCAAGCATTTAATTTTTTTTTTTTTTTGAGACGGAGTTTTGTTCTTGTCGCCCGGACTGGAGTGCAGTGGCGCAATCTCGGCTCACTGGAACCTCCACCTCCAGGGTTCAAGTGATTCTCCTGCTTCAGCCTCCTGAGTAGCTGGGATTACAGGCACGTGCCACCACGCCCGACTAATTTTTATATTTTTCGTAGAGACGGGGTTTCACCATGTTGGCCAGGCTGGTTTCGAACTCCTGACCTCAGGTGATCCACTTGCCTCAGCCTCCCAAAGTGCTGGGATTACAGGCGTGAGCCACCACGCCCGGCCTAATTTAAAATATCTTTTAGAAAACTCTCAGCCAGAGATGAATTAGGGGGTAAGCCAACCACTCGGTTTCCTGGTAGCCAATCTATAAAGTCCCCAGGAGATCACTGGAAAAGTAACAAGATGGAAAAATGAGATTTTCAGGGTGAGCACTCACTATACATGACCAAGAAGAGCACTATAAAAAGCCATGTGTGAGGAGGTAAAGCTCCCATAAGGACAAGATCAGAGATAAACAAAGAGTCTCCGAACTGCTAAAGAGGCTTGCCAGGGTCCCTGAGGCACCTCTACAACAGTTTTCTTCCTCCTCCCCTTCTCCAACACAAAGCTTAGTTTCTCTGCTAAATAAATATTGAATACTTACGTAATAAATATCAATCTGAAGGCACATAAAATTATGAGCCTGCCCAAGTGTCTTCTTGGCCTACCATGCTCTGAGCTAACTGGGGCACTGAGTGTAAACACTCTCCCGGCTACTGCTTTGCTCTTTCCCTCCCTCATTATTCACCACATTCAGTGATCAGAAATTCCAGCTTGAGCCACCTATAGTCATGTGGCATTGGTCCAAAGCCCTCACTACCATGGGCGCCAACCCTAAGGGGAGGTATCCTCAGCACTCACTACGTGAAAACCTACTTTGCTTGGGACCAAGAAAAGAATAATTCAGCATGAATACGACATCACTGGGACTTGTTAGTGTTATTTGAAAGATGTGGCTAAAGTTTTACATAGGGAATGTGTGCTTCCATCACAAGTAACAGTGTACAAAGCTAACAAAGCAGTTTGTGGCCAAGAGGTTTTTGTTTTCTAGGATGAATAAGAAGGCCATGTTCTTGAAGGAACTTGAGGAACAATGACTACTTTAAGTCCACCCTGAAATATGGACATAATGGAAAAGCAAACAAAGGTGTGTCATCCACCTGGGAATCTCTAGTTCAATGGTTAGCTCAGTAAATCTTCCCAATTTACCATGCAGCTCCATCTCCCTTAACCCCATGAACTGGTCTAGAGAATAAACATATTACAATTTTGGTATTAATTTAATCAGGCATGATTTTGCAGAGAAGCCCATGGCAAAAAAAAAAAAAAACTTTCTATAATGAGGTCCAATACCAAAAATAGTAGTAACAATAATTTAAAAGCAGATTGTTTAAAATCCATCTCTTTCTCTCTGTGTCTATCCATAATTGAGGAGGAAGAGCATTTGTTCAGCCTACTGTCTGCCAGGCATGTGCCAGGAGCTTCACTCATCTCTTCACCCCAGTATATTATTGCTGTTGTATGGATGGAGAAACCAAGATTTGCAGATATTATCACCTGCCCAAGGCTACCTTCCTGGGAAGAGGGAGATCTGGATTTGAACCCCACCTCGGTCTGAGTCCAAAGCCTGTGCTCTTCCCATATTGTGCTGCTGGCCATCCCTGAAGCTGCCACTGTAGGTGGAGCATACTCCCTGAGACGAACCAAGGGAGTAGTGGCTATATATATATATGTACACACACACAAAGCAAACAAACAAAAACAAAATAAGTTGGTGAGGATGTGGACAAATTGCAACCCCCGCATGTTGTTGGTGGAAATGTAAAATGGTACAGCCATTGTGGAAAATAGTTTAGTGATTCATCAAAAAGCTAAACATTGAATTCCTAAATGACCCTGCAATTCTACTCCTATGCATATAAGAATTGAAAACAGCAATTCAAACAGATACTTGTGCACAATTGTTTATTGGAGCATTATTCACAATAGCCAAAAGGTAGAAACAATCTACATGTTCATTGACAAATGAATGGATAAACAAAATGTGTGGCAGCCATACAATGGAATATTATTCAGCCATCAAAGGGAATTAAGTACTGATACGTGCTACAACGTGGATGAACCTTGAAAGCATTATGTCAATGAAGGAAACCAGACACAAAGGTCACAAATATATGATTCCATTTAGATGAAACATCTAGAAGAGGTAAATCCATAGAGACAGAAAGCAGATCAGTGGTTGTCAGGGCCTAGGAGGACAGAGGAATGGGGAGTGACTCTGATGAGTATGGGGTTTCCTTTTGGGTTTACAGAAATGTCTTGACTAAATAGAAGTGATGGTTGCATAACATTGTGAAGGTACGAATCACCACTGAATCGTACATATTAAAATGGCTAATAGTTACTTTTATGCTCTGTGAATTTTGCCAGGATTAAGAAAACCAAAGAGTGGTAAAGTTAGAAGATATTTCACAAGTTCTCTATTGCACTGCATTCTTTGTGGATGAGGAAAATAAGCCCTGTTAGTCTGTCCAGTGTGGAATTATATAGCTAAAGTTTGCCGGTGAAGTTGGGGTTAGAAATCAACCCTCTGTCAATTAATTTATCAGAGCTTGCACCCAGGCTCACACTGGGGCTCTGGAGGAAAAGAAGAACAATATTGAGAGAAACAATTCTTTCTCAAGTGTAACTGAGAGCCTCCCAGTTCCTGCCTCTTTGGCTCAAAGCTCATATTCCTGGGAAGTCATCTTCCATTCCACTCCGGGAAAATGGCTTCCTACTTTTATGTGAAAAGGAGCCACAAAAAATTCAGCATCATGAAACACCCTTAGCTCTATCAATAGAGAAATTTCTGTCTTCAAGGGAAGTCCACTTGATTTGCTTCTGCTTGAAGTGAAGCAGATAACCTCAATCAACATCTGATTACTTCTTTAATTTCCAGAGCTTGCTCATTACCGAAGCCACACTGTCTCTAGAGAAGGACCTAGAGTAACTCAGATTTTAATACACCTGGGCTGACAAGTTACTTAGCTTGGGCTTTAATTGAGAAATCAGTTATTTTACCCATTACTTTGCTAACATTATCAAAATCCTATGATACTCAAGGCCCTGAAATGACATTTTCCTCTCCTTTATCATTTGTACATGTGACTAGGAGAAAATTATGCGTGATGGACATGTCAAAGATACATAAGTTCTTGAAGAGATTCTTTCCTACTTGCTCTACTCACTGATCCGTTTCCACTGAACAAATTGAGTATCAGCATGAGAAGTCACAAGGCAGGGGGTTCATTCTTTCTCCCCTGGCTTGGCTTTCTAAAGCGTGCAAGTTTTATATTGTTGCTTTTCAAGATGTGAAGTTGTGTGTAAATTTGTGTGCATGTATGACGAATATTTTTCCCTGCTAAAAGGTACAATGAAATTGATAGTGACACTTTGCAAACCAACTCTCCGATAAGCTTCTAGTGTTTTTTTTTTTTAGGTTTGCCACTAATCCTCCCAGCATTTCTGCAGATTGTAACTGAAGCGCAGCTTTTCTAGGAGGAAAATACCTGTTATTAAGGTCAACAACCTAAGAGTCACTCTTGATTCCTCTCCATTTTCAACTAAACAGCTGTTCTGTCTGTGACGCCTCCAGCATGTGCTCACATCCCAACTGCCTCTGACCTCTCCCAAGGCAGCATCCTCTCAGTTGAGACCTAAGAAAACTGCCTCCCAAATATTTTCCTTGCTTTTATCTTTCCCTGAACTCTATTCTCCACATCACAGTCATTATTTGCTAATGGCTTTATTGAGTTCTAGTTTCTACACCATACAATTCACCCATTTGAGGTTTAAAATTCAATGGGACAATCAATTTTAGAACACTTTCATCACCTCAAAAAGAAGCCCTATAGCCTTCAGCTATCAACCCCCAATCTCCCCACAAGCAAGCAGTCAGTAATCTACTCCCTGACTCTATACATTTGCCTATTCTTGACATTTTACACAAGTGAAGTCATATACTGTGTGATCTTTTGTGACTAGTTTCTTCCACTTAGCATAATGCTTTCAAGGTACACATATGTTGTGGCATGTTTCAGTTCTCCATTCCTTTTTATAGCCAAATGGTATTCCACTGCATAGGTACATCACATTTTGTTAATCCAGTCATCTGTTGATGGGCATTTAGATTCTTTCCCTGTTACGAATGTTCAAGCGCAAGTTTTGTGTGGACATGTATTTTCATTTCTGTTGGGTAAATACCTAGGAGTGGAATAGACATGTAATAGTAGCTCTGTCTTTCAGTTTTTCAGGAATTGCCAGGCTGTTTTCCAAAGCGACAGCACCATTCTGCATCATCCCCACCAGCAGCCACAAGGGTTGCAATTTATCCATATCCTTGTCAACACTTGTTATGATCTGTCTTTTCAAGTATAGCCATCCAAATGGGTGTAAAGTGGTATCTCACTGTGGTTTTGATTTGCATTTCTCTGATGACTAAGGTGTTGAACATCTTTTCATGTGCTTCTTGACTATTTGTATATCTTCTTTAGAGAGAGATGTATTCATAAACTGAACATTTTTAAATTGGGCTGTCATTTCACTTTCTTTGTAATGTCCTTCCATTGAAACACAAATGTTTTTAATTTTGATGAGGTCCAATTTATCTACTTTTTCTTTTGTTGCTTTTGTGTTTGGTATCATATTTAAGAATTCATGGCTAAATCCAATGTCACAAAGGTCTACCCTGTCTTCTCTCCTAAAAGTTTAAATGTTTTTGCTCTCACATGTAGATCTTTGATCTATTTTGAGTTAATTGATGTGAAGAGTCCAATTTTATTATTTTGCATGTGCCTATCTAGTTATCCCAGCACCATTTTTTTTTTTTGAGACAGGGTCTCACTCTGTCACCCAGACTGGAGTGCAGTGGCACAATCACAACTCACTGCAGCCTCCACCTCTCAGGCTCAAGTGATCCTCTCATCTCAGCCTCTCAAGTAGCTGGGTTCACAAGCATGTGCCACCATACCTGGCTAATGTTTAAAAAAGAAATTTGTAGAGACAGAGTCTCACTATGTTGCCCACACTGGACAGCATCATTAATTGGAAAAACTATTCTTTCCTCATTAAATGGTCTTGGTATTATTCTCAAAAATTAGTTGACTATAAAAACTGGGTGCATTTCTGGACTCTCAATTCTATTCCACTGATCTATATGTCCAGAATGACTGTTTAAAAGTGGAAATTGCATTATTACTCTTTCTAAAGTAATAGCCTAATGCCCAATACAAGTCATTCTCTATCCCAAGGATTCTTCACTTGGGGCCATATACTTCCAAGAGGTCCTTGGGCAGTACTCAGGGAGTCCATGATTTGGACCAAAAAAATTACATCTTTATTTTTATTAACCTCTAATTCAAATTTGGCATTTCCTTTAATTATGAATATAGCAATAAATTGTAGGGAGCCAAAGGCCCATGGGACGTGACCAACTCAGCATTCCACTGGAGGCTATATGATCAAACAGCAAACTGTTTATCGTGAATGCAGAATGTGAGCAAACTCAGGACTGCGCATGCCTCCAGGAGGTTTGCTAAGGGCCAGGAGGTTTGCTGGGCTCCTTAAAGTTATCTACTGGGAAATCTAGTGCCTATTGTTTGAAGAATGCAGTCTTGCAAGCCTGCTGTGATTCAAACTGCTGGCCGACAACCACCTGCCCCTTTCTCGTTATCTCTTTTACCTAATAAATTCGGAGGACTGAAACAGCTCAGGGTCCTTGTCCAGTAGAGGCGAGGTGCCCCCAACCCCTTCTTCCAAATATACTCTCTTGCCTTTGACTTTTATTCCCCAGTTAGCCCCCTTTGTTCAGTCCACCAGGGATCATGGCAGGTTACAAGTGGCACCCCGAACAGTGACAGAATCAGGTGTTCTACGATAAATTAGAACAGTATTAATGACACTTGTAACTTTTTTTAGCAACAGAAATCTCAGATATTTACATATAAGATTACAATTGTTACAGGTATCTCAAAGTATTACTTATATTAATCCTAC
The DNA here is from genome assembly GCF_029289425.2 of Pan paniscus. Classification (NCBI taxonomy): domain Eukaryota; kingdom Metazoa; phylum Chordata; class Mammalia; order Primates; family Hominidae; genus Pan; species Pan paniscus. The sequence goes on from NC_073257.2 coordinate 89,382,883, forward strand.
TTTAAAATGATGGTGGTATATTAGAATTATTGCTGGATCTTCATAAAAATACCCTAATCAAGAAGCAAGCAGACTTTATCATAATTTGTTTTTTATAATCTGATAACTGATTTTAACATAATCTATTTTCTTATAATCCAATGTTTTTATATTATGCCTTTATAAATAATATTTTTCTGAGAAAGGGGTCATAGTCTTCACCAGACTGCCAAAGAAGTCCTCAGCACAAAACATTTAAGAAACCCTGCTTTTTCCATTACCAGTTTTATTTTCTTCCCAGCACATGGCATCAACTGAATTTATCTTATTTACTTGTCAACTTGTTTACGGTCTGTCTCTTTCTGATACTGGAATGTAAGTGCTTAGGGCTTAAAATAGTGTCAGGCACATAATAGCCATTCAATAAATATTTATTGAGTTAATTACGGAATCAGCAGCAATTTTCTAAACAAGAGCTAAATCATTGGCTTAATGAAAATAAAGACTACTGATACCAAATTAGTGACATGTAATCCATACTGAAAATTATTTTACATTTATGCCATCATCATCATTAGATTTAATAAATGCCAGCCTGTCCTATGTGCTGTATTAAGTGCTTGATGCACGGTATCTCATTCACTATTCTCCATACTAACGACCAAGAATATCATTAACCATACTTACAGTTAAGGGAGCTAAGCCTCAGAGAGGTTAATTTCTCACTCAAGGTCACATAGCTAACAAATGACAGAGTTGGGATTTGCAACCAAGCCTACCTGCCTTCAGAGTATTGATTTTTAACTACAATAAAACACTTCTAAGAGAGGAGGAATTTTCTTCCTGTTCAACTGAGAAAGCTAAGATCCTGTGAAGTTAAGAAATGTGGCCCAGAACGCAGAGTTCAGTAGAGATTTCCAATAAAATGTTCTTTCCACTGTTCTCTTTATGAGCCACAGCAGGAAAACCCCTTAGCAGAACTGGGTGCTATCAGGTTGCCTCCTACGAGAAGATGAATTTTGGAAAAGATTTACTTTGCAAGCATAATTAATACTAGCAGGCATTAACTGAAGCCTGTTCTTTTCTTTCCTGGGGTCCAGTCTGCTTCTCTAAATATTAGGGCTTGGCCTCATTCAGGGCATTAAGGACTTCATTAGGCTGAAATCCAAGTTAATTTGATTGCACAATTATAAACTGTCCCTGGCTGGAGATTGTCTCATTTGCCAGGTTGCAAGGGGGCAGCATGGCTGGATGACATGCTTTTGATCCCCAGCTTGAAGTTTCAGTGCTTTCTGGCTTTGACCTCATCAAGTTTTACAGAAAGGAAGTTAAATTGGAGCAGGGAGACAGATATTCTCCTTACTAAAGTTGTCACGGGCACGCAGAGGACCATTCATCAGGTCTGCAAAGAAACAAGGCACAGGAAAAGTCCTGGTCACCCGGAGGTGGCAGCAAATAAGATCTAACCAAAGGTCCATTATGCCCAAGGTCACTCACCCACATGGCAAGCATACATCCAGGCTGACCCCTTTCCTCTTTCCTGTGCCTCATTTTCCCCTTACTGGCTAACAGGTTATTCAGCCCGGGTATGCAGAGGAGCCAAGGAAGGAATAAATCGCTTCGTTTTCAACAGGGATTTTGTTGACATTAGTAGAATCTGGAAGCATCCACTTCATGGAGTAGCATTTTCCTCTCCTCTGCTATTCATGCAAGTGATCAAAGGACCCACTTCCAGCCTTCCTCAAGAGAGGCCTCTCCTCCAGCCAACAAAGTCCCTTCACTGACTATTTTTGTAAAGACATTAACTTTGCCCAAAGAGAGGCCTGGCCTTGTCCTGAGCCTCTGGGAGGCAATGTCTAAGCCCTTGGAGTGTCATGCCTGATAAAAGTGTCTTTTCCAGGGGTCTTGGGCTGGCCAGATAGTAACAGTGTTATTTTGGGTAGGGGCTGACCATGCCAGAAAGTCTAACAATGTCATTTATGATGGAGGCTTTGGGTTACATGGTATCCATCCACCTCCAGGGGAGCAGGGGACTGAGGCTGGCCATGAGGGCAGTCATTCAAGTTTACATGATGCAGTCCCAGTAAAAACTTTGAACTCCGAGGCCCGGGTGAACTTTCTTGATTGACAGTACTCCTTGCATGTAGTCACACATTGATGCTGGGAGGTAACACGATCCATGACTCCACATGGAGGAAATAATGAAAGCACCATATTTGGATCTTTCCCAGACTCTGGCCTATGTACTTTGTCCTTTGGTTGATTTTAATCTGTATCTTTTCCCTGTAATAAATTGTAACCGTGAGTATAATAGCCTTCAGTGAGCTCTGCAGTCCCATGCATTATCGAACCTGAAGGTGACTTGGGGAACGTGCCAAACCTGCAGTTGATGTCAGAGGGAGGATGGTCTTGGGAACTGCTCACCCCATGCCCCTCTTCTGCAGCATCCAAATTCTACCCACGCCTTGGGACCCAACTCTAGCCTGCCGTCCTTCCTTAAAGTTCCCTGGATTACTGCAACCAGTGAGTATGCTGGCTTCTACACTAAAAGCTAGTGTTTCTTAAGCGCTTTTTAGCAAATTCCACAGTAAGAAACAGAGTTTACATCACAAATCAGTACATTTATACAGTATACATATGTTTATACAGTATATATACATTTATACAGTACATAGATCTATATATGTAATGGAAACAAAAGTTTCATAAAATCAAATTGAACTTCTCTAGCTATATTTCCATCCATCTTGGGCTGATCAATCTCGTGTTTTATTTATTTATGTATGTACTTTTAGAGACAAGGTCCCACTCTGTTTCCCAGGCTGATCTCAAACTCTTGGCCTCAAGCCATACTCTTGACTCAGCCTCCTGAGTAGCTGGGATTATAGGTACCAGCTGCCATGCCCAGCTATGTCATCTTTTTTAAATGCTTGTTTTTCCTTTCACAAACCATGAATGAGTTGAGATTGCAGTTTTCAGAAGCACAGGTCTCATTCATTATTCTGATAACCGATCTCTTTACTGCCTTACAATACATCTTATTTTGTTTCTTAACTTCACTGTGTTTATATCTCATCTCTCTCAAGACTTGATTAAAAGTTTCAAAACAGACCTCAAAAAGAACAATACCAATAATATCTAATACTTTTTTTGGTCATGTTCAAGCTGGGCACTGTACTAAGAGCCTTTCCATGCAGTGTCTAATTGTTTCCACACACTACTATCAGGTAGGTATTATCCACTATGACATCTCTCATCACCACTTTCACCCCATGTGACAAAGGAAAGACTTCATAACTTGGAAAGGTTAACTGGCTTGCCCAGGACAGCTACAAAGTAGTAGAGCCAAGTAAGCCAAGAAGGTCTGGTCTGATTCCAAACCCTGGTGTTCACCACTAGGCTCCTTCCTCCCTACTTTCTTTTTGCAAAATTGTTTTTTTAAAGACAGGGTCTCACTCTGTCACTCAGGCTGGAACACAGTGGTGCAACCAGGGCTCACTTCTGCCTCAAACTCCTGTGCTGAAGCCATGCTCCCACCTCAGTCTCTTGAGTAGCTGAGACTATAGGCACATACCACCATGACCAGCTAATCTTTAAAACATTTTCCAGGGCCTCACTACATTGCCCAGGCTGGTCTTGAACTCCTGGGCTCAAGTGATCCTCTTACCTCATGTGAGCCACCATGCCCAGCTACATTCCCACCCATTTTCATTCCCCGCCAGAGCTGCCCAGCAGACCTTTTTGCCCCAGAGTGGAAAGGGCACAGATGACAAATATGAATATACAATTCTGGCCCAGTGGGCTCAAAGAGGAGGGAGTTGGCAATGTTTCCTCTTCAGCCAGCATTCTTTTCAAGCAAAGCTCTGTGACCTTCTACCCGAAGGCAGCGCTCTCAGGCCTGTCTGTTACGGTTCCCCTAACTCATCTCAGGAGAGTCTCCTTCCAGAATGCCAGGCACCCCTGCCTGCCTCCCCACTGCCTCGCCTTCCCTGCACCAATTAAACTGTCACAGTCGGCTGGCTTGGAGGCAGGTGAGGTCAGGAAGAAATCTGAAGGAAGCTGGGAATTCAGATGAGATGAGGCCTCCTTGTGCTGAAGCTCCTCTTCTGTTTTCTGTCAAACTGGTCTGAAGACTGATTGGATGAGCCCATAGAGATCCCTGGTGACTCTCTACACTCACCTCTTCCTCTCCAATGGAGGGTGAAAAATACGGCCTTGTACAGAAGTGGCAGCTTTTGCATCTGTTTGGGTCCCCAGTGGTCCCTAGTTCCTGGTGCAACAGCAGTGGGTCTTGGGTGGAATGATTTTGGCTGGAGATTTTTTGCATCCTGGAATCATTGCCTAAAGAGGAATTTGTCCTCTACAAACAAGTGCTAACCCACAATACACAAGAGAAGCAAATCAAAGAGCTCTTAGGCTTGGCCTAATAGATGCATCTTGTCTTACCTACCCCTTTTAGTGTTGTCTGTTATTGGAGGAAGAGGTAGGAAGCCCAGGGCCTCCCTCCCAGAGTTTCCTTAGCATCACCTGTCATTGTTGAGATTTTGAATGCATTGCAGGTTAAGGGACACTTGATCAAGAAGGGAAAACACAGCAGAGACTTTCACTTAGACATGTTTTGTAAGTCATGCAGGGAAAAGTTCCCAGTCAACCTCTGCTTAACCTTCGGGTTTGAAGATGGCCCTCTGTCAGTCACCTGATCTTCATGGCAGAAGAAACAGGAGTGAATGAGCAGATGAATCCATCTTAAGAGAACAGAAATCCTTAGTTTGGGTTTCATTGACCAACTATAGGGTACCTGGCAGGCAAAATTTTTGCAGCTTTCATCCAATTCCCAAATGGGTGTTTGACCCACAAAAGAACCACCACCAGTCTACATGGTAATATACATACATTGCCTTCTATAATTTTACTTGCTGTAGCTGCCAAATCTTATTCATACTTCCTCCAAGCATAAGCACATGCATGCACACAGACACAGCCGCCAAATGCACCCTCCTTGTCTACTCCTCAGCCTCACCTCGTACCTGATAACAGATTGTACTCAAAGGCACTGGAAGACCACATGGCTGCCTGGAGCACCTTTCAATTATTAATGCTGTTCTTTAAAGGCCTTGCCTTATTATTTCTATTCATGCTATTATGAAGAGGGCAAACTCCTTAATGCACTCCTGTGCCACTTCCTCCCACTGCTAGAGGAAAAGCACATGCTAGGTACAGTCATCTAATAGCATCCATGTTATTTTCACCTTCTCTGCACACTGTCCCTGCAGTTCTCTCTGGGGCCTCAAGATCAATTGTATCTCAAACTGGGCCATGGGTTCATTTTCTGCGTTTTCTGGCATGGAGTGAGGGTAGCGGGTGTATGAAAATTCCAGCTCTCAAATTACAAGGTGGCAGGTCTCTGCATGGGTGTGATGAGCAACATGAGATAGGTATCCTTGTTAAGGACAACTGCCTTCCAGTAGATTCCACCATCAGAGGTCCTGGAGCCCTACCTACTATTTCTTCCTGAGAGTGTCCTGACAGGTAAAAGGTGGTGTGAGTGTCTTCCACGGGGAAAAGAGACTGATGAGGCAGCCCTACTGAAATGGCAGTTGATATTAATAGGGCCATCTACTTCCTACTTTGAAAATATCTGAGCTATAAGCTCAGACGCTACCTATCACTAACTGCCAAATTTCCATGCAAAAGGGTCAGTGATGAAGTTGTAGCCTAGACTTGGGACCATGTCTCAGGGGAAAAGTCTAGGTATGCCTCCAATTTTGTTTTGGAAGGGACGATACCGTAAGAATTTCATCAGTAAATATTAAATACAAAGTTCAGCAAATTGTGAACTTTAGGGTTCATGAAAACTAAAGCCAGGGTTTATCCATGTCAACCTGTACCTTATACCTACATATGCTAGAAACTAAATCAAGTTTCATACAATGTGCCCATTTAGCTAAGTAAGTCAGAGGATAGTTTCCAATAATTACTAACACTTACACACTTAGTATAATCAACTCTTCTTTGGTCAAGTTAATATCCTGGCAGAACAGACAGATTTGGGCCTCTCTTCTTATAAAAAAAGAATCTGACAATTTAAGGGGCATATGTTCACTTCCATTTATGTCCTGGAAAATATGCCCTGTGACTTAGCAACCATGTTTTAAAAGCTCTTGCAGTTCTTAAACAAACAGAGTGTATGTTTATGAGCTTCTAACGACGTTATTTTCAGAGATGATGTAGAGTTAGTGATATGTAGCTCTGGGGCTTACAGTAAGCTGTAGATGATTTATTGGTGTGGCATACAGTATTTGCCTCGAGAAAAATGGAAATTTAAGCAGTGTTTGAAAATGTGTTAGATGGCAAACGACCCGGGGCACCCTGAGACCAAAGGCTTCCCATCTTAGAGAGAGAAGGGGTCCTTTTTGGCAGATGGAGGAGCAAGGGTTAAGAACGTTTCCTGGCACTCAGGGAGCACAGCCAATTCAAGACCAGAAAGAGAGACAGTTTAGAATAGAGGCTGAAAACAGGAGGCCCAAATCTGGCCTGCAGAGGTGTTTTGCTTGGCCTGCAAGTACTTTAAGAGTTTTGGATTTGAGGCCAATATTTTAAAATTGGAGATTCAACATAAAATGCAGTATTCTCTCTCCTCTTTGAAACACAGGAAGATCTGGCCACTAGAGCCTGCATTTCTGCATAGGAACAATCAGCTGGACCTGGGAAGCCACTTCAGGTGAGGCTTCAGCTCTCATTGCAGTCCTCACCAGATCCGCCTCACTCATTTCCAATGTATGCCCTTCCCTGTCCAGATGAATTTGCAAACATCAGATGAAAAAAATGTCATTTTGTACTGTTGCACTCTCAGCGAACAGATCTCTTAAACCAGTAAGACTCATTGTCAGATAAAAGAATGGAAAAGGCACATGTTTTTCCAAAACTCGGGAGAAAAGCAAGACTATTAAGTTGTCTTAAAATTTTTGTTGTATCCATTGTTTTGAATGCTGGGTTGCTGAAGTTTCTATTTCCCAAAGCCAAGTTATCAGACAGGGCTTAAAATAAAATGCTTATTTTAATTTTCTCATTTGAAAGAATTAGACCACATTGAAGGGGTGTAGTATAAGGCATCTGTCTCTGAGCATGTTTTCTTATCTGTGAAAATTTCCAGAAGGATGGGGCTGTTGGAAAGGGAGAAATAAAGTCAATTTCTCCAGCAGGCAGTGCAGGCACAGTGCCTGAGGCCACTGTACTTATGGGACACAAAAAAGTCTAAATTTTAACTTCTTTAAAATCAGAAGAAAATAAATATAATAATAAATGACGAATAATAACAACGAATCCAGGCTGGGCACAGTGGCTCATGCCTGCAATGCCAACACTTTGGGAAGCTGAGGTGGGAGGATTGCTAGAGCACAGGAGCTTAAAACCAGTCTGGGCAACACAATGAGACCCCCCCATCTCTACAATAATTTTTTTTTAATTAGCTGGGCATGATGGTGCCCAGCTGTAGTCCCAGCTACTCTGAAAGCTAAAGCAGGAAGATTACTTGAGCCCTGGAGGCAGAGGTTGTTGTGAGCCATGATTGCACCACTGCACTCCAGTCTGAGCAACAGAGTGAGACCCTGTCTCAAAGAAAAAAAAAAAAAATTAGCCAGCCATGGTGGTGCATTCCTGTAATCCCAACTACTCAGGAGACTGAGACTGAAGGATCACTTGAGCCAAAGAGGTCAAGGTTACAGTGAGCTATGATCATGTCAGTACACTTCAGCCTGGGTGACAGAGTGAGACCGTGTCTCTAAAAATAATAGTAATAATAACAACAATAATAAATCCAGCCTGGATTATATTCATTCTTATACCAATGCAGCCGCAAAATATAATATTTAATATTCTTATGGAAGAATTGGCTCAACAAGGCCAACGTACCTAGATTCCATGGAAATCACAGCATGGAGCTGGAGGCAAATGCTGGTCTTCAGACCAACATCCATGTCCACACTGTGGCCTGTTTGCGAGCAGCACAAGCTCATTTTACTGCAGACTCTCCTCCCCATCATGCCCCTGTGATGCTCTGTATGTGGCAAGTTCGTAAGAAGATCCCTGCAAAGCACGTCGCACACTGACCTCAGTTTCAAAAAGATGGAGTGGATGCCATTCAGATGCTTCTGGAAATTTCCAAATAAAAATTTCCAAAAGTTTTAATCATCTATCATTGGACAACAGGTATTACTGCCACTGGATAGAGTCCGCTTCTCTGATTATTTTATGCTGTCCCTGAAGCATTCTCAATCGCTAATCTCAGTGGCTGATTTCAAGGCAAGGTTTTGCTTGACTTTAGCGTATACTGAAAATCACAAAGCCCGAGTACAGGCCATAATGAGAGTCTTCTCTTGTGGACTCCTAGAGTTGAGGGCAGACTGAGTTTTCTGTCTATTCAACTCAAAATCTCCCCTACAGCCAAAACATGTTATAGCATCCAGCTATCTTTTCAACTCCTCAACCTTCAGCACTTACTGTGTGCAATGCTCATATTAGTCATTGATATATTGCTTAGCGATGCCTTACTTGTTCTTGTTTTGTTATCTTATTTTTCCTTTATATATGGCTGGACTTCCTGCCCCTTGTAAAAATATGTATAATTTAAATATCTTAATGGAAAAGATCTAGCATTATACATAAGTACTCAAAATTCCCCAGTACCTAGCAAAATGCCTTATACACAGTTTGTACTCAGTGGAGAGCTATTATCTGATTGGTACCTTTAAGGCCACAGGTACACAGACAGCTCTCAGCCTCATCTCTGCTACTGTGATGAGCCTGGTGGCCAATTCCCCCATGCTCTGCTTCTCCACTTAATTTTTAGGCAGGACATAATTGTTTCCTACACACACACACACACACACACACACACACACACACACACACACACACAGTCTTTCTCTCCCTCTCTCTCTTTTCTCCCAAATTCTATGAACAAAGACATATGCATCAAAAAGTCCCAAGGGCATTGTTGCTTTGAGAGTTCTATTTTTAAGCCACAAATGACTCATCACCAACCAGGGTCTCCCCAAAGCTACATGTGTCAGGCTGTCAGGTCAAAAGACAAGGGGTAAAAGACAAGGAAGAGTTCACATCTCCTCCAGCCCATGAACCCCATGATAAAGCTGTAAAAGCTGCCACCACTCCACACACCACACCACACCCCTGCCACAGTTGTGTTAGGCACAAGCACTGCCCTTGTGTTTGGATTAAACTGTTCTGAGCTATAACATTTCGCTCCAGCTGGCTCCTATCCTGATCTCTCAGCAGTCTCTGAATGCATGTCAGCCTGTGACTATAGGGAAAGGCTCAGTGCCATGTGACAGGGAGGAGATGCAGCCCTCTTGCGGTATAAACTCAGGCTTGTTGTAGAGGACAGAAGTAACTAGTGGGCTAGTGGGTCTGAAAGGGAATGCATTTCTTCATTTGCCCTGAAACAATTATTCTTTTAAAAAGAATAAGAGAGGGCTGAGAGAGTGCCAGGTTGTCCAAAGTATTCTTTTTAAGTTTTGGAGAGTGGCGAGAAGGGAAGAAATAATTCATCCTAATTTTGGAAGGCAAAGTAGATAGGGATGTATAGACATAGTTATCAGATAGTGTTTCCACAGGGGAAACAAATGAGCAATTGGGCAAAATGTCCTCAAAAGTTATGCATAACAAATTCCAAACAGGCCAAAACAATGTGTTCAGCTCTTCAATGCGTTCAGCCCTGTGTTACCCTTCCACAGTGGAGCTAAACTCTTAACTCTTACCCATCCCCAACTCCATGCTGAAACAGTACAAAAAAGAGAGGGAGACAGTGGGGAGGGAGAGAGAGAGATTAGTAGGAGGGTCATAAAATCAAGGAATTCAAGGCCTCTTACCAGTGAGGATGAAACAAACTAATCCCACGCAGCCACCTGGCTGGATTTGATCTTTTCCACCTGGGATTATCTTTGTTCTTTCCCATGGCCCTAAAGGTTCCCCCATGATAAGGGCCTAGAAGTCCAGAATTGGCATAAAAAGACAATATATACTTTGCTATTCAATGAGTAGGTTATCATGTCTTTGTTCATTTCTGTATTTAGTAGAAAGAACCCAGGAGATCAAGTAGAAAAGGACTGGGAGAGAAAAGTTCTATCTTCCAGCTCCAGCTCTGCCCCTGGCTGGTCAGATGACCTTGAGGAGGTCCCTCATCCTCATTCCTCAGGAAAGGATGCTGAGGCTCAGAGAACAGTGGCACCAGTTGGGATCCAATGCCTCTTTGACTCTAATACTATATTCTACAGTTGTCTTTTGTGGCAGACCTGAAAGGTTCAGCTCAGTCCTCCTGTCCTTTCCTAGCATAGTCCCTGATTTCCCCAATGAAAGCCAAAGATAAGCAGTTCCCTTAATGCTTCTAGACGCCATTGCCTACGATGCCTAGGTACCGCTTGTGCAATGACAAATAAGCAAGGAAGACAAGATTTCCTCACCAATGTGGAAGGGAGAAGGAGGAAGGGTGCTAATGCTCTGAACTTTGACGTAAATAAAACCAATCTGTTTGACAACCAAAGAACAGATCCTGTCCCCAAAATCTACCTATATGGAGACAAGGACATATATAGAAGTTGACTCTATTCCTTGGCATACTCTCCACCTGTCTTCTCTACCAGGCTTTCACTCGATTCCTGAACAAATGGCAATATGGAAGGTCAGATGAGCTAGGAAGGCTGAGTTAGAGTTACTCTCATATCAGAGCACCAAGTGTTACTATTAAAGGGTACATTCTGAAGGGAGACAAGGACTTCCCATACAGCCTCTTTGCCCTGAAGGCATCTTCTCTTCCACCATCCCTGAGTGGGCTCGGCTCCTCTACCATCTGACATTCCATTCTTTCAACAGCTGCTGGCTCTCCTGTTGTGTTCCCTTCACAGATGTGCAGTGCCGTTCTGAACATCCTGCCCTTGAACTTTCCCTACCCCAAATTTTCCAAACCAAAGCCTAGCAATAAAAATGTCAGTGAGGGATGGAGAAAACTGGGGGGAGTATTTTAAAAGGGAAAAAAAAAAAAACAGGGAGGTGCTTTGCAAACACAGTGATTTGTGTTGACTTCTTCAACAAAGGTTAAATGCATGCTGTGACTTCTCAAAAAAGGGCACGAAGGCAGAGAGCTGGAGCTAATTTTCCAGAACACTACCTAGAAAGGCTGTATTCCATAAAGGAACTGGTTACAGAGTAGGCTGGTGAGCTTCCTTTTCCATGTCACAGGCTGCCCATCTCATCATCCTGCAGGATGGGGTACACTAAAGGGGATAGTGAAAGCTGGTATACACAGTCCTTTACAGTTTAAAATGCGCTGTCATGAATGGGATGGGATCTGTGCTGTCCTCACAGCTTTCCCAGGTGCCTGTCTTGGGGCTGAGCACAGGAGAGGCAGTGGGTCTACACCTGTGCCTAGTCAGTTTGAACAAGGCTGGAGAAGGAAGCCAGATACTTTATGTCATTTCAAAGACCTCCATCCTATGTGGCTCCATTCTTTGGGGCCAAATTTTCCTGAAGTCCATTAGTTTGATAATACCAACTCTCTGGGCATATAAACATTGCATAACACAATGCAAAACTATAACAAATCAACTAATTCTGTAACTCTCTAAAAGAGATAAAAGAATGTATCTCATGGGGAAACAGCATTTCTCATATCTATTTCAGTATGCCAAATCACAGGGACAGATTAGGTAAGGATAGGAAGGCCAAAGAGTCTTTCTACTTGGAAAGACACCCCTAGGTGGTGGAAGCTAATGAGGAACAATCAGCTCTCCTTGTTTTTTGTTCATTTGATCCTATCTCATTGCAAAATGCTGCCACTCCACTGAGATAACAGAGAAGCTGGTTTCATTAAGCCATTATTAGGAAGGACTCAATCAAGGCCCAAACAGACATCAGACAGCACCTGACCCAGGGCAGTGTCTTACATGGAAGGCCTGTGATAGGAGCCTCCTACGTACCCACAACTGCACACTTGGTTCTCAGGGTGAGAAATGGAGAAAGGGAGAACAAAAGAGAAAACAAGACCGGTGCATTGGCAGGATGAGGTGATGCAACTTCCCATTCTTGCAACATCTCATTAAACCCCGTCAGTTACTTCCACAATCTGGAAATTTACTTCTCGACACTTAGAAGAGAGATGGCTTTAGAATGAGCCATGCTGGAATCTAATCCTGGCTCTACTGCTTACTAGCTACATAGCTTGGGCTATGCCTGCAGCTTCAGCCTCCTCATCTGTAAGTGGGAATAGTAATACCTATCCTAAGAAGTTGTTAGGGGAATTCAATGAGGTTGCATGTGCTATTTTTGGTAAAGTGCCTAGCTCTGTAGCTCACAGACAGTACATAATCAGTGAATGTTAGTTCCCTCCAACGACTTGCCCTCTCTTCCCTTTTGAAAGAGAATTTCTAGGCCAAGGGATGAGAGACCAGGCTATGTGAAGACCGGGGAGGGAGAAACTACTGGGCAACTAAACCAGTTCTGCTAAAGCTCTGGACATCCCCAATACATCAATGGTGCCAGTTTTATTTTCAGAGACTATGAAAACAATCTGGTCAATTTCTATCGCAATCTTAAAGATAGTTTTCCTTAACCATAAGCAATTTTACTGCCTGGAAAATATTCAGCATTATCACATTTGAAGATGTTACAAACTAATAAATGAATACAAAATGAATAAATGGGTGAGTGGATGCAAAAGTAACATTTTAAAAGACTGGGGAGAGGCCATTTTCCAGTCGTAACCCCACTGTTGCCTTGGCAATTGTGCCCTTGGGTGAGATGCTCTACAAAATTTGTGCTGCCATTTCCTGCTCCTTCCTAACGTCCATATCCCCAAAACAGCAGTGCTGATACCAGAAGCCAAGAGCAAAGACTGGCAAAATCAGCAAGTGCCCCCATTGTGTGCCAGCCATTTTGGAGCAGATAAAGTCATTAAGGAAACATTTAACAACATATAACGTTTCAGCTTTACTCTGCAAACAGCAGGTAGCTTCCCTTTCAGAGACAAGAGCCTGCATTGAAGTCACCAGTGAGCAGGACTTGACCTTCATTTTCAGTATACGCCACATTAAATATTCATAATCCGCGTAACCGTAGCATAAGAAGTAGCAGCGTTTAAACATGAATCAAAGGAATAAATATCTTCACACATGTGAGTCATCCTTTCCCAGAATGCCCCTGGTGAAAATGCAAATACCCAGAGCTCTGGGCCTCTGTCTCTTCCAACTTTCTCTTGAAATTCTGAAAGCTACAGGGACTGCTGCATTATGCAATCCATGAATCTCGCTCTCATGCTGACACTGGTGGGTCTTTGTTTTTTTTCCTTATCTGTTAGATAAGAATTGCTGTTCTTGTGTCAAAGGGAGGAAATAGACAAGGATGGAAGCAGCAATGGTGACATTAGCACCCACAGGGCTTCTGCAGGCACTCTTGACTTGGTTGTACAATTTCTAAAAAATCTTTGCTTCACAAGGATCAGAATATGTGGGAGGACAGGGTTGGCGTTGGTGTCGGGAGACATCAGAATTAGGAACTAAAGTGACGTGTGACATAAATTGGGCAGGAGTCCTTTTAAAAAGAATGCAAAAGAAAGGGAGCTTTTTGTACACAATCCACCTCGTGTGGCTAATTGGAGATCTTTGGGGAGATGGTGTGTGGAGGGCTCAATGCTTGTCTGTGCTTGTTAAGGCACTGACATGATGTCTGACCAAAGACTCAGTCCAGAGGCATCTTCCTCTGCTTGGGTGTTTCTAGAGAGTCTACTGCTGGGATGATAAAGCATAATTTTAATAAGGTTTAATGTAATTAACTTTGGTTTTCAATTCCAGGAGCTCTGAGGACAATCTGTCTTAGCCAGATAGTAATCACTTGCAGCTACACAAATGAGTCTTCCCTCACAACCACCCTAGGTTCATTAAGATCAGACCCAAAGAAAACGCCCTATGCTGGGATCTGTCTTTGCCTAATGGCCAAAAATGAAAGGTGTGCAGCTGTCTTTGGAAGTGACTTATCCATCACCTCTGGATAGTAAAAAGAGCTTTAAAAGGTTAAAAAGATCATAAACCACCAATGATGACCTTTCTCTGAGCTGTATTGCTAATGGACAGAAGTAAAATAACTACCTAGCCTGCTTGTCCACTTGCACAACTGGAGCTGGCCTGCCTCGAGACATAGCTGGTCCAGCAGACCTAGGGAGCCTGTTTTATACATTAATCGGCATTCCTTGCACTTTTCAAAGGGCTGGGTGCAGAGAGCCTGGAATCTCAAACTTGTGCTACAGGATAGTCCTCAGCATTCTGGAGGGGAGGGGCAGCTCTGGCTAAAATTCACTGAGACAAGCCATTTCATGCATGTCTGTTGGTTTAGATTCACTTGTGGGAAAGCCTATAGACTGTCCCCTGATTTATTTATTTGAAGGGTGTAAATACTAGCTACAATCCATCTGGAGAATTCTGGGTGCTTTTTTTCCAGGGTGATGATTTAGTATAACTTCCACGAGAAGTTTAAAACTGTCTTTCCAAAATACCCAGATGGCCAGCCAAACCACCAATGTGTAAAACTGGTAACAGTTTTGAATGAAAGACATGGATTTTAAGAATGTACATTCTACTTTCTCACTTTCTTTCCATTTGCATCTTATATGTGGATAGAACTTCATTTTTTTTTTCTCATTCACTAAGCTCGATTATAATTTTTTAATAGGTTTCACTGTGTTTTATTCCTGGAAATCTATGGACTTACCATAGAGATGGCTTTAGAGATTCTACACTAATTCTCTCCCAAACTAAAACTGAGCTTGCTTGTCGTCTTTCCCAAGGAAGATGGAAAACTCCCTTGTGCCGAATCCACTGATTGGGCCTGCCACCGGACAGAATCTTCGGATATGCTCTCAGAACAAAATGAAGTCATGAAAATGAAAAGTTTCTATATAAATAACCAGAAGGTCTTCTTATAAACAAAGCCTTGCTATGCCAAATCACACAGTTTAGCAACAGAGAAGAAAGGCTAAAGCTGGGATGAGGCTACGACAGTCCTCAGGCAGAATGGGAATAGCCTTGTTTCTAACCTTATGGGCATTTTTGCCAGGAAAAGGTGAGGACAGGACTGAAGTTCCATCCTTGGGATAGACTATTTGCAAGTTCATAAAAGAAACCAGAATCAGAGAGGACTCTCAGTGCCGTCTTCGCCAAGGCCTAGAAGGATCACAATTAAAGCCAAAGGACATTGAGATGGTGTAGGACATTAGGGGAAGAGGGTATGCATTGGGGAATTTCATTCCTTTTCATCTTCTCACACGGAAACAGAGAACACCAGGATCTACAGAACAAAAGACTGCCTCATAGTAGACTGTAAAAAAAGACACAATCCAAATCCATCTAAAGAGCATTTTATTTCTGAGAAATACAGAGGGACAAAAGGTTAAAAAAAAGTAATAAAAAAAAAAAAACGAAAAGGGAAGGAAGGTGCTGGCTGAGGCATCTGGACTTCTAACCCATCAACACACTCACCTCCACATTAGGGTTTTCTTTCTCTGGGACACACAAGCTTCAAGCCCAAACCTCTTTCCTGAGTCTCAGCATGGAAGTTGGCAGGGTCTGCACCCCACGACATGTAAGAACACCCCTGGAGAGAGATTGGAGAAATAAGACCAGAGGCTTTAGAGGATCTTCAGTTCAATACAAATAGGGTCCAGAATCATTAAGAGTAAATATTTAAAAGGGGGCTTACCTTCAATGACATGCCAATGGGAGTCTTCCAAACTTAAACAAGCTCTTCTCTTTCTTGGCTCGGGAGAGCTGATGGAGGGAGCATGTGGAATCTTGTCTCCTGACAGCGTTTAAAGGACTCTCCATCTGAGATGGGTGAGGACAGCCCAGCCTCGCATGTGGGGTGGGCTGAAGGACCTCTGATAGGCTTGAACTCGGCTGATTCCCAGAGACAGGTTATTAAAGGAGATATTTGCTTTGTTTTCCCTGACTGACAGTTTGGCCTCTCCACCCAAATGCACAAAATCCTTGGCCGGTGACCAGATGGCTCTGAGAAATTCTGAGTTTAGCTGTGCATGAAATTACCACCATCCCAAGCCACAGGAAAGGAGTGCTAAGCTCAGAATTCAGGCACACCAGAGTCTGAGCCAACAGGCACACCAAGCAGGTTTCCTAGTATCAAAGTCTAGTAGCCAACCATGCCAGGGATAGAGTTTAAAGTTCAAAACACTCACACAGTGGACAATAAAGGCAACAAGCTCAAGGCCATTGTCACCAGAGTTGCCAAGTTCACGCCACAACAGAAAATGAGTTAGACTCCAGCTTGTTTCCCAGATGCCATCAACTTCATGATTGCAATAGTATAGTTGGAACAAATTATTTCCTCAGGGTTGGCACCTGCAGGAATCAGGGCAGAACTGGCTGCAACGTTGCAGTTCTAGTCTGTGCCCTCTTCATCCTTCTGCAAGGTCTTTATCATCTGTCACCAGGCTCACTCTGGAGCACCAGTCCATTCGGCTGGCACCCAAGGAGTCTGCATGAGTGTCCACTCTAGAAGTCCTCAAATGGCCAGGGCCTCCACCTCTGGGGGTCATGATGAACTCCTCCATCCATCTCCTTACCTTCACAAGTCAAGAAGCACCAGCGTGCAATGCTTCAGCTGAATACCCGATTGGCAGGTGAAAGGATAGCACCATGCTTTCTAATCTGACCTCCAGTAAGATCAAAGCACTGGAAACCCAATTGAGAAAAGGATCCTACAACCATAGCAAGAATGGCTCAGACCCTCATCTGGGGGAAACTGTCACCCTCCCAGAAGTTGCAAATTCCCATCAAGTCATCTTAACTACTTGACATCTTCAGTGCAAATACATCATCAGGAAACAGCTCTTTAAAAATAAGTAATACCCAGCAAGAAGACTTGACCTCATATACCTCACCCTCCTATGCCAGCAGACTCAAAATAGCCTTCCTTCTGAGAACTTTCTTTCCCATTTAGAAAATCAGTACAGTACAGCCCTAGCTTCCTCCAAAATCTTCTGCACTCAGAAGGTCTTGCAAAGGTTGGTGTCAAGGTAAATAAATGGATCAATGTAAAGGCTCATGATTGTTTATGAAACGAGGGCAAGAAAGTATATTTGAATACTCACTTTGACGAATCTATGAAGTATATTACAAGTGCACCGATGCTGAGAGCAAAGACTAAGACAACCTGTAAAAGAAGAGGAGAATGCTATCACTTAAGAGTTGGACCTCAGGATGTTTGGGTTTTTTGACACATACCGAAGCAGCTTTGAAATACGGTGCCCATTGCTCTTGGGGACCTGCTTGGAAATCTCACCCTCATCCCCAGCCCCCCATTACTGCTTCAGGTTTGGCTCTTCATACAGCAATGGGCAGCAACCTTGCTCCTTGCCAATAGGGGTCAGGGTAGCCTTTTATGTCTCAGGGCACTGGGTTTTTATCTGACTCTGTCATCTCGAAGTCCAGCTTCTCTGCAATTGTAGTTGATAAACTTCAGTGGGAAAAAAGCAGGTGAAAATTTAGGGCGATACAATTTTTAATATTATATGTAGTCTAGGATCTGCAGGAACTCCAATAGAGGAATATCAACTTTAACAGCTTCATTGAGGCATAATTTACATACCACAATATTCACCCATTTAAAAAGTACAATTCATCAATGACTTTAGCAAATCTACTAAGTTATGCAACCATCACTGTAATCCAGTTTCAGAGCATTTTCATCGTCCCAGTAAGATCCCTCATGCCTGTTAAATCAATCCCCTTTCCCATTTCTGAGCCCCAGACCACACTAATCTACTTTCTGTCACTACATAAGAGATACCAGTTTGAAGATCACAAATTTGCTCGTACAAATGTCCCTGTGTGTATGTGTGGACATACATAAAGATATATTCACTGCATGTATGATCTATATGATTATAACACTTCTGAAATATTTAGGAAAGTAGTTCCAGTTCAGGAAGTCAATTAGGCAATCCATTAGGCCAGTTATGTGACAATCCTTGTCCTATTTTACACTCTTCACTCAAAATTAATCTCCATGGATGGAAGACAGTTTTGGCATCTCCTTCAGTGGATACCTGTCATGCTAAAGTCCATAGAATGAATATGTAGCAGATTAGGCTGACACTGACACTTCTGTCCTCAGTACACATTCTACTTTCTTTAATCTTTCACAGAGGAGACTATTAATGCAAATAAAGGATAGTCAGAAATAAGGAAGATGCTTTCAGCCAACAATTAAGCCTGAGAATAAAAAGTAAGCACCACCATTACACACAACGCCTGGCTGCTAGGTCAACCTTTCCAGGTATGCTAATACCCAGCCTGCTAATGCAGGCTGAAGGGCATTGGAAGTCAGTCTCCTCAGTGTCCATCTATTGACATCTCTCAGGCCTTGGCTGGTGGGTAGAGAGGAATCCCAATTTATGTAAAGACTAAGCATGATCAAGCTTTGTGTGTGTGTGTGTGCGCGCGCATGTGCCTGTGTATGTATGAGAGACAGAATCTCTCTCTTTTACACCCACCCACACACACACAGCCCTGTATTTTTTATGTGTGCCAAAGTGGCTGACAGAAAATGAAATCTGCATGAGATACTCATTTAAAGCATTGCAAAACTCCATGGAGCTCCTGGGGCAGAATGGTGGCTTGCACAGCCCAGAAAATGACCATTAAAAACAATTGGACACTGTAAAAGGAATATGCAGTTTCATAGCAACTGATAAAATCTCCATATAAAGGGAGGTGCTAAAACAATACACCACTGAGGTTTATTTCTGCCATTTAAAAAAAAAACAACTAAAACATGCTCCAATTGAATGCTGCAGTCTATCAGTAATTATCACCCGCCCAGGACTAATCCCTCTTAGCTGCCTCACCTCAACCCCTCCCCTCACACACATTCATTCATATGTTCCTTTCAAAGGTACACACAAAAACAAGCAAACAAAAACATGAGCAGGCCTTCGCTTTTTCCTCTATTATCTAAAGGAGGCAGCAAAACAAAAAGCTTAAGATTAATTTTGATCTGTGCTGCTATTTCTGAGGCATAAGCAGTTAGATCCTGGCCCTGACCTCATTCTCAAAAAGCTGCAAAGAGAAGGGGTGTGGCCAGAACCCAGGAGAAGGGCCTCTTCTCCATTCATAAACAGCTGATTTAAGACTAATCCCTGTCCATTTGGCTCCCTGTGTGTGTATCTGTGAATGCTGAGCATCTGTCAGAGCTGGCTATATAGGCCTATGCCACCCAAAGCCACTGTTGCAGAAAAGGACAGGAAAGAAGCCCTTGCAAATGGCATCTACATCATTCTGTAAGGAACTCGAAATCTAAGACCCCTGCAATGGCAATGATTTCGCAGCATCCAGATGGCCAATGTAGCTGATCCTAATTTGCTCCAGCTGCCTCCACTTGGAGTCAGTGATGGGGACTAATGCATTCCTTATTTAAGCAAATCAGCCAGTGACAGGAGGAGGCCAGGAATCCTGCTACCCTCTGAAGATGAAAACTCAAATATCAGCATCTCTCTGATAGGGTAAGAGAGGGAAGAAATCCAGGAGGGAAATAACCTCCACAGCTCCCTGGACCTGAAGACTCTGTTGAATGGACATGCATTTGGGTCCACGTATTCAGCTGGAAGGCCTCCTCTCAATGAGATACAGGATAGGCAAACTGCCCCATGATGTACCATGAAATGCTCCCTGGGGAGATGATCTGCCTCTCAGTATTAAGGTAACTGTGCATGTAGTCTTGAAACTTGCTAAATGCCTCTTTATTGTGTCAGGCTTGATCACATTGTCAGCCCAGATCCAGGTGCTGCAGAAAACACATCAATACTTTGGATGTGGCCATGAAAATAGAATCCCCATCAGAGACTTGTCTTCTCTAGGCCCCTAGCAAAGCCACCTTAGAAGTGTCAGTTTAGTCTCTCTCTTTCTCTGTCTCTCTAACAAATCCCCATTGTCTGAGAACTCTAAGTTTGAAAACACAAAATGATTACATTTTAGTCTGCATGGTAATGGTATTATTATAGAGCACCCCAAATAGTCATCTAAGTATTTAACATATGCTATACATAAGGCCCAAGAAAAACAGAAGATGGAAGGCCACTTGGAGTCATGAAATATACTCTTTTTTTTTTTTTTTTAGACAGATCCTCGTTCTGTCGCCCAGGCTGGAGTGCAGTGGCGCAATCTCAGTTCACTGCAACCTCTGCCTCCCAGGTTCAAGCAATTATCTTGCCTCAGCCTCCCAAGTAGCTGGGACTACAGGTGCCTGCCACCATACCCGGCTAATTTTTTGTATTTTTAGTAGAGAGGGGGTTTCACCATGTTGGCCAGGCTGGTCTCAAACTCCTGACCTCAAGTGAACCGCCTGGCTCAGCCTCCCCAAGTGTTGGGATTACAGGCATGAGCCACTGCACCTGGCAAAATATACTCTTTTTTATAGAGTCATTCTTCTGTAGATTAATCCCATGCTATTATGCAATTAGTGATAAATCATATAGTACAGGTTTAGCCAATATAAAATGAACTATTGCCTAGATGGATCATTAGTAACTGGGTAAAGATAGAAAAAGTAGGGCCCTTATCTCAATATCCTCTCCTTTCCCAAAATGTCCTTCCTTTCTACATAGTACCACTACTCTAATATCTCTTCACGAAGGGCTGAGGCCATTGGGAATCCTTTTGCAAGCTTCTATAGTTTCAGGGACAAGGAGGACAGAAGCCCAAGGGACATGGTAAAATGAGGCCAAGGAAAGCACAGTACCCCAGAAAGCAAAGCATCCCTGCCCTACAGCAGCTGAGTCATAGAATAAGACAATAACCAAGCATGTAACAAAGCATTGTCCCACACAAGGGCTTGGGGGCAGCAGTGTGATACACAGATAATTTGAGCATTGCCTCTTAGGGCACTTCTGCTAGCTTGCTTGACAGCCTGTCCTGGTTGCTAAACTTGCCATAGTCTCAGCTCAACAAATTACCTCAGCCACCTTGGACAGTATGAATTGTCACCTTCTCAGATTTACTGAAAACACCCATATGCTCTGTGGAGATATTGAGTACTCGGTGTGCCAGATTCCTAAAAACAAAAGCAATTTGATAAATGTCATTGGAACAATGGTGTTTGAGTCATCTATTTTCAAAACTCCAAGATCAAACAAGACATGTGTTTGCACAAAAGAATGCCAGGAACACACATACACGGTGTATTTTTTTTAAGGGCAGGGTGCGGTGGCTCATGCCTGTAATCCCAGCACTTTGGGAGGCCATGACAGGCGGATCACTTGAGGCCAGGAGTTCTAGACCAGCCTGTCCAACACAGTGAAACCCTGGCTCTACCAAAAAATGCAAAACTTAGCAGTTGTGGTGGTGCACACCTGTAGTCCCAGCTACTTGGGAAGTTGAAACAGGAGAATCACTTGAACCCTAGAGGCAGAGGTTGCAGTGAGCCAAGAGTATGCCACTACACTCCAGCCTGGACAACGAAGTGAGACTCTGTCTCCAAAAAATAAAAATAAAAAAATATAAAAGTGGGCTGGGCATGGTGGCTCACACCTGTAATCCCAGCACTTTGGGAGGCCGAGGTGGGGGGATCACGAGGTCAGGAGTTCGAGACCAGCCTGGCCAATATGGTGAAACCCTGTCTCTACTAAAAATATAAAAAGTTAGCCAGGCATGGTGGCGCTCACCTGTATTCCCAGCTACTCAGGAGGATGAGGCAGAAGAATCTCTTGAACTTGGGAGGCAGAGGTTGCAGTTAGCCGAGATGGTGCCACTGCACTCCAGCCTGGGCAACAGAGTGAGACTCCATCTCAAAAAAAAAAAAAAAAATCTGTCCCTAACACCTGATGCAAAGAAGGAGCCTGGTGCAAAATGGGGAGGAGAGAGGGGAAGTCCATAGCCATCTCGCTAGATGAAAATCCCGGTGGACCATGAAGATCTTTCAAATGTCTGACAAAGTTCATGAAAGTTCATGAAAATGGACAATAGTACAGCCAAGCATAGACTATTCCCCCTCAGGTGATGGAGCACTTCAGGAAAAAGGCAGATTCAGTGATGTGAGTATAGAGGTGATTGAGTCGGGAAAGCTGGCTCTTAGAAATATTTCCTGTTCTAGAACCTGGACTGGAGTTGCTGCAATTAGGCCCATATGCTTTCAGCGGGTGTGTGAGGCTTCACGGCCTTGGGAGGCAGATTCAGAGCCAAGGCTCACAAAGGTGGCTACCACCAGAATCCAGTCACCTGAGGAGCTTTCCTTCCAAAGCAGAGACGCCCTCATCCCACCCTAGGGCCAGCAAATCATGAGCTGGGGGAGGGGAAGTCTGGGCAACTCTTTTTAACAAGCTCCTCCAGTGAATCTGACAATGGGAGTCACTGAATTAAAGCCATTAGGAGAAACCACTTAGCTCAAGTCAGAGATTAATTTACAAATGTCGCCTTAACAATTAGCCCATTAGAACATATGTATGAGGCCTGCAGGCTTAGAGAATCGTGCTAGGAGTACTAGAAAAAGTACAGAGAGGAGGATGAATTAATTCTCTCCTGAGCAGGTTTTACACATTCTTCTTAGCTCACAGCAGAACAAATGACCCTAATTAATGATTCTGCATGTTTGATCAGGGTTTAGCTGCCTACTGACGGCAGAGACCCTTCTCAGAAAATGGACAATTTTCTATATATGATCCCAAAGGCATAGGACTTTTTAAATTGAAGTATATTATTTACATATAATAAAATCCACTATATTAAAAAATACACTTTGGGAGGCCAAGGCAGGAAGATTGCTTGAGCTCAGGAGTTTGAGACCAGCCTGGGCAACATAGAGAGACCGTATCTCTACAAAAAAAACTTTAAAAAAATTATCCAGGCGTGATAGCATGTGCCTATAATCCCAGCTACTCCAGAGGGTGAGTCAGGAGGATCGCTTGAGCCTGGGAAGTGGAAGCTGCAGTTGAGCTGTGATCAAACCACTGCACTCCAACCTGGGTGACAAGGCAAGACCCTGTCTCACACACACAAAAAAGAAAAAAATAGATGTGAGAACTCCCAAGGCAAAACAATCTGGTGACATTTTGTTTTTTGAGAGATAATATCATTTCAACATCTAAATTATAACGTTTTTGTCCTGGTGAATTTATTAATAACAATGCCAACAAACATTTATTGAACACCTATGCACAAGGGCCAGAGTGAGAGACAGAGAAATGCAAAACTGAAACAGTTAAGTCTGGCCTGGCCTTTGCCCTCAGGGAGCATGGGATCTAGAAGTTTAAATTACTCAAGAGTCCCTTCTGAATGTAAGAAGCGCTACACATATCAACAGTCATCTCCAGGATATCAAGGAAGGATCAGATCAGGCAGAGAAGCAACACCACCCTCATTTCAGACTCCCAAAGTGGAACGGGGAGAGAAAGTGAGAAATGGAAAACCAAGGAAGAAGGAAGAAGAATTTTTGACATTCCAAGTCCACCTGGCTGTTCTAGGAAAGGACAGACACCAGTGATATGGTTTGGCTGTGTCCCCACCCAAATTTTATCTTGAACTGTCGCTCTCACAATTCCCACGTGTTGTGGGAGGGACCTGGTGGGAGGTAATTGAATCATGGGGGCGGGTCTTTCCCATGCTGTTCCTGTGATAGTGAATAAGTCTCACAAGATCAGATGGTTTTATAAAGGGGAGATTCCCTGCACAAGCTCTCTCTCTTCCCTGCCACCATGTAAGATGTGACTTGCTCCTCCTTGCCTTCCGCCATGATTGTTAGGCCTCCCCAGCCACGTGGAACTGTGAGTCCATTAAACCTCTTTTTCTTTATAAATTACACAGTATTGGGTATGTCTTTATCAGCAGTGTGAAAACAGACTAATACAACCAGGCACACAGGATGAGTGATGTGGAGAAGGAAGAGCACAGGACACAGAAGACCTGGGTGTGAATCTCCACTCTGCCCCTATAAGCAACATGCTCTTAAGCACGTCACCTAATCTCTAAGTTTCCCAATCTGTGAAATAATGAGATTGAAACAGATGATTATGAGATGGGACCTTGGTAGGAACTAAAAACTTTTGGCTTGAAAAGGTAGCCCTCACTTATGCTAACTGTAAACCATGTATACATAAGTCTGATTCAACATGCTGACAATATGCCTGTCCCTAAATCTGTATGCAGGAGACTTGTTTCATAAGATCACAAGAATAAACTCCATAGACACTCAGATTCATAGTTTGTGTTTCCAGCAGCACAATCAATTGCTCATGCAGAATGTCATCCCACAAAACTAACACAAGACATAGAAGGGCCATGGATCAGCTTTCTCCTGAGTCTGGGTCTCAGCTCTGCCATCACTACAGAAAACTGAGTGGTGGTCTGACCCATCCCCTCCCTCTCCTTGCCTCTGTGAGCTTTGAAAAGCCCATGTTTTTGCAGGCTTTAGCCTTCCAGAAGCTCAGACTGAGTCTCAGTGTTTTCCTAAGGGAAAAAGAAAATGATTTTTTTCTCTTTACTGTTTAGCAAGTATAGTTGATATGTTCTTGTCATTCCTAAGTCATGAATGGTTCTCAATAGAAGAAGATACAGGCCAGGTGCGGTGGCTCATGCCTATAATCCCAACACTTTGGGAGGCTGAGGCAGGTGGATTACTTGAGATCAGGAGCTCAAGACCAACCTGGCCAATATGGTGAAACCCCATCTCTATTAAAAATACAAAAATTAGCTGGGTGTGGTGGCACACACCTGTAATCCCAGCTACTCAGGAGGCTGAGGCAGGAGAATTGCTTGAACCCAGGAAACGGAGGTTTCAGCAAGCCGAGATAACGCCACTGCACTGCAGCCTGGGCAACAGAGCAAGACTGTCTCAAAATATATATATATATATAATATATAATCTTGTCACCAAAAAAGGATTTTTGTTATCATACATTTAAAAATATCTGTAATATTTCTGCAGAGCCATTTAATCATCCATAGGTCCCCTAAATTACCAAGCTAGCACTGTGAAACATCACATTTGACTTATGGAAGCACATGCACAAAAATGCTGTAAATTGATTCACTGGAAACCAAGACTCCAAACAATGGACTAAGTAGAGATGTATCCAAGATGAAAGAAAGGAAGAAGAAAGAGGGGCTTTGTAGTTGGTATTTGGGATTATAGCATTAAAATAAAATGCATGGGATTGCCAGATAAGAGTAAAACTGGTTTGTTCACATGTAAGGAAACCTAGTAAAAATCTCTATGATTTTACAGGCATTAGGATCTGGTGCTTCCAAAAATGCAATACTATGAAGCCATACTCAGTGTGCAATGGACTGAATTCTTAGGACACACATGTAAATCGGAGAGAATCCCTCCTTAAATCACCTCAAATGTCCTCCATAACTTTTGGTATGAAGAAAAAAAAAATCCCTGACAGAGTCCACAAGGCCCTGAAAGCTCTGGTCTTTTCCTCCTCTCTGGCTTTATTTCACATGCTTCCACATCTAGACTCCAGGAATCTAACTTGCAGTTATTCTCATTCTCCATTTGCCTCCTCCCACCCCAACCACCACAGAGCCTTCGCACAAGCACTTCCCTCCTCCCAGAAGCCTCACCTGCTCACATGGGATGCCCATCCTTCAGAAATCAGCTCTGCTGTCACTTCCCTGCCCACAGGTATTCTGTTTTGTGTAGCAGTTAGCAAAGCAGCAATTTTACATGTCTTTGTGCAATCATTTTGATCAATTGCTCTCCTCTTTCCTTTGCTGGATGGCAAGTTCTATGAAGGCCGGGTGTGTGTCCATTTTTAGTTATCACGAAATTCCAAGAAAGTAGCAAAGTGTCTCAATCAGTATTTGTTAAATAAATAAATATGTGGATAAAAGGCTGGAGAATTAGTTTGAAGACTGAGTGTAGTGGAAGCAAAAGAGAGGTGGGAGAAACATGGATTACCCTCACTGAGTGAGACCCTGAAGTTTATAACCCGGAATAAAGGTGAGATGCAGTTCCAGGTAATGGCAGCATCCAGGGGATCCCTGGTGAAAGTGGAGCAGGAAGAAGAGCACCGCGGTGGTAGAGGTCGAGGGTCTGAGACACACACAGGGATAGCAAGGACAGTCCTGCACACGGACTCAAAGGGGATGGCGGGAGCTGAGGTTGAGAATAGAAGAGGACAGGGCCATCCCTGAATAGGGGGAGGGGCCTGGACCTAGATGGGTGACAGCATCAGGAAGGACAGAGAGAGGAAGGATTTGGTCGGATGGCAGGAGCCTGGAGAAAACAGGTTTCTACAAGAACAGAAGGGCAATGAAGGGCCAGAGTGTCCAGCACTCCTGGGTTATAAAGATGGCCAGGCATGGTGGCTCATGTCTGTAATCCCAGTACTTTGGGAGGTGGAGGCAGGTGGGTCACCTGAGGTCAGGAGTTCAAGACCAGCCTGGGCAACATGGTGAAAACCCATCTCTACTAAAAGTACAAAAATTAGTTGGGCGTGGTGCTGTGCACCTCTATTCCCAGCTACTGGGGAGGCTGAGGCATGAGAATTGCTTGAACCCCAGTGGTGGAGGTTGCAGTGAGCTGAGATCATACCACTGTACTCCAGCCTGGGCAACAGAGCGAGACTCCATCTCAAAAAACAAACAAACAAACAAAAAACAAACAAAAACAGAAACAGCAACCTCGAGAGAGAGGAGTGAGGGAAACAACTATGTCTCTAGGAAAAACAGATTCAACTGAGGTGGCAGATATAGGGAGCATTACGTGAAGAAGCAGAGAATTCAGATTTGAATCAGGACTGGGAATCTGTGAAAACAGATGTCATAAGAAAGTGAGATGGAGAGGCATAAAATAATGGAAATGCCAACGTTCCAATAACAAGTGAATATATTTGTGTGTATTTGTATGCACACAAACACGCTGCAAGGGGCACAGAGACAAACTGTGATTCCTCTAATCAGAAAGACCGGGTCTCTATCAGTATTTATTAACCACCTGGGGGTCTCTATCACTATTTATTAACCACCTGCATGCCCCCCAGCAGTTTGTCTCTGTCCATTTTCAAATCAGGTCACTTCAAAGTGACTATAAATACATACGAAACCCTGGGAAACAACAGGGTTCCCTCTTACTGTAAGTTTACTATAAATCATGCATCCATCAGTATATAGACAAAGTTAACTGCAATCATGGACTTTTTTCTGAGAGGGCAGAAGAAAACTTGACTCATGCAGATAGACACAGTGTCTGAATTCTCATTTTTTAATGCTCCCCAAAGAAGAATCTGGGACATGATTACTACAAGCCAATTGCCTAATCTCTTCCCTTCTGAGGGCTTCCTGTGACATAACTATAGGGCCAGAGTCATGTGAACTTCTGCAGGTTCGTGTTCCCCAAACGTCGCAGGAGTGTTGTCCTACATCCTGGATTTTGTTGATGACGTTCATCTCATTTTGCCCAAATTAAAAACACAGAAAAGTTCAATATATTCCTCCTAGGGCTTAATTTATTATAACTGAAATGAGGGAAAGCAGTTGTAACAGGAAGTCAGAAAACTTTCCCTAAAACCTGTGTCCTTCCTGCAAGTCGAGGTTTAATGACACTGAAATCTTACATCATTGCATCATAAAACTTAAAAGGTTGCTTTTTGCATAATTTTACCAATGACATTAAAACCGATGCACTGGCAAGCATGATAAAATCTTCCATTTGAGGTCTAAAGTTGGAAGACCTTTCCTGTCCAATTATTGAAAAACCTAGGGGAAAAAGTTCCATCTGCTGGTGGAGCGCTCAAGTTTGCAGCTAATGAGCTTTTTAAGAAATTGTCTGGCTTAAGTGCATGTGGGTTTGGCCAAGTGGATTTTTAATTTAATTAGGTTTATGAGATGAGAAATCTTCTGTAGCGTAGTCAGGTCAGAAGTTGCCACTCACTGTCACCAAGGACTAAATTTGTGGCTATCTTTGCCCTACTTCTCAAACCCTGCCAGTTGTTAAATTACATTAAAGGCAAAACTGGAATTTAAAGCTGGGACTCAAACAAATACTTATATGCCCATGTTTGTTGCAGCCAAAAGGTAGAAGCAACCCAAAGTGTCCATGGACAGATGAATGGATAAACAAGATGTCTCTCCATACAATGGAATACTATTCAGTGTTAATAAAGAAGGAAATTCTGGTCCATACTACAACGTGAATGACCCTTGAAGATATTATGCTAAGTGAAATAAGCTATACATAAAAGGACAAATATTGTGTGAATCTACCTAAAGGAGGTAACTAGAGTAGTCACATTCATTGAGACAGGAAGTAGAATGATGGTTCCTTGGAAGTGGGAGAGAGGGAGAAGTGGGGAATTATTGTTTAATGGGTACAGAGTTTCTGTTTTGTAAGATGAAAACAGTTCTGGATATGGATGGTGATATGGTTTGGATGTTTTCCCTCCTCCAAATATCCTGTTGAAACATGACCCCCAGTGTTGGAGGTGAGGCCTGATGGGAGGTGTTTTGGTCATGGGGGTGGATCCCTCATGAATGGCTTGGTGTCCTTCCAGTGGTAATGAGTTAGTGAGAGATATGATTGTTTAAAAGAGTCTGGGACCTCTGCACTTCTTTCTTGTCCCCTTGCTCCTGCTCCCTCTCTTGCCATGTGATACACCAGCTCTCCCTTTGCCTTCCGCCATGATTGTAAGCTTCCTGAAGTCCTTACCAGAAGCCAAGCAGAAGTGGGTGCCATGCTTGTACAGCCTGCAGAACCATGAGCCAAGATAAACCTCTTTTCTTTATAAATTACCCATCTTCAGATATTCCTTTATGGCAATGCAAATAACTAGTACAGATAGTGATGATGATTGCACAATGTGAATGTACTAAAAGCCACTGAATTGTACCCTTACAAATGGCTGAAATGGTAAATCTTATGCATATTTTACTGCAATTTACAAAATGGAAGGAAAATTCTGAGAACCCACAAGTAGAATTCAGAAGCATATGTATATTTAAAAACTCAAACATCATAACCCTCCCACAGGAATACTGACATCTCTCAATTCAATGGCAGTGGGTATCTCCAAGAAACTTGTATTACATGCAAGTGACTCTTCCCTCTCTAGAGCATTGATCTTACCCCCTAGGACGCTGGAATTTCTCCTTTCATTTCCAGAATCTATCCCCATGTAGCCACAGAGATGTTATGTGTGTCCCGCCTTTCCCTTGCACTGCACTCTAGTCTACAACCAATGCCCAAAGTTGGCTATGAATTTTTTAGAGAGCTTATTTTGTCTTTCAGTAACTGTAGCTAAAGTCCAAGATATAATTAGGAACTTTAAAAGAGTGTTCCCTTCATCCTATAACCACTTTACAAACACTCAACAATTTCCTCTGGAAGATAATGAAACACACAGAGGGCATCTGGTCCCTAAGACTAAACCTCAAGGTCAAGCTTGGTTGTAGCTCCTCAGTGGGTTAATGGAACATTGAAAGCACCCCTAGAAATAACATAAAATTTTCATCTTCTACAGCAAGGATTTTGGCACCAAGGTCTTACTTTGTAAAAGGCTTATGTAAAAGGCTTATCAGTGCATCCCAGAAAGCAATGCCATCTAAGCCCTATAGTGTCAAGGGAGTTGGCCAAAATTGCTAAATGACCATTCAGCTGACAATATGACACCAACATCGGCTGTGCAGGTGCATGCTCACATTCCTGGCACCAAACATGTCACACTCCATTTTCTCCTCTGCAGAATCGAATCTGACCATAACAATGGACTGGGCTTGCTAAGAATGATACTAGCATGCCTCTTTGTTAAGACTTTCAGTGGGTTGAAATCCAGGTCTCCAAAGAGAAAGCCCTAACCTGTCTACTTCTGACATCTCTCCTTCCTGCCCTCACCTCAGAAATAAATGGTATTTTTGTATTTACAATTGAATTCTTACAGACAAACTACCCTTCCCGAATGAAGTAGAAAGTTTCACAAGGTAGCATCCCTCATGCTCAATAAATTCCCACTCCTACAACCTGGAAAATTGGAAGGCAAAGTCAGCAGCATAAACCTCTGCATGTGTATTCGTGCAAGTTTCGAAAGCCTGGCCCACAGCCCCTGATTCCACCTTGCTTCCTACAATGGTCTCACCATTCTCCCTCTCACCCAGTGAGGAGTGGGTGATAATAATGCCTCTGTGCCCCCTCCAGCACAGGGGACCTAGAGCTCTGGCTCACTGGAGATAAACAGTCAGAAAACCACATCCTCTACATGTGTGGGGCATTTGTTTGAGGGTGGGTGGATGAGAATGTGGTCAGGTGACCCAAGATTTCCTTCCTCCTTCAGCCTCACACTTTTGCAAACAAAAGAGAAGAAATGGAGTCTGTCTGTAGAATGTCACTTGTTATCTTCTCAAGGTCATTTTTAAAAAGGAAGATCATGTGTATGATGTTCGAGTATGCTTCATAGTTCAGCAGACCAGGCATACCAGGTACACAAAGAATTGGCAAGACAAGGGCCAGAAAATGCGTGGAGATCTTTCATTGCACAGTTTTAAGAGCTTTAACATAGTTATCAGGAAGAAATCGGAATTGAGGTGGGCTCCCTTAAGCTTACTGCATGGTTTTTCCATGTGTCAAATTTATATGTGAGGAGAACCTTCATCCTTTCAGGGTTTACGGTCTCTTGTTGTCATAACCCGCCTGCATATTTCAGCACAGCCCCAGCCTGATCACCAAATTCCATCCCTCATCCACTCCATCAGAAGATCTTTATGTGCTAGAATAAATTTCTCTTAACCTCCCACACCAGCCTACAAGTCATTCATTCATTCTTTCAGTGCACAAAGTTGCCGAGTATCCACTATAGGTTCAGAGTTGACCTGGCAGGGGACACAAAACTGAAGAATGCCCTTTTTTTCTGGAACTGGAACTGGAATTTTCATTCTTGGGCAAAGCAGGATGCCAGAAGTCAGATGATGTTCATAGCATCAAAAGACTCTTTTTTTTTTTTCTTGAGACAGGGTTTCACTCTATTGCCCAGGCTAGAGTGCAGTGGCACAATCTCATCTCACTGCAACTTCTGCCTCCCAGGTTCAAGTGATTCTCCTGTCTCAGCCTCCCAAGTACCTGGTATTACAGGTGTGCACCACCACGCCCAGCTAAGTTTTGTATTTTAAGTAGAGACGGGGTTTCACCATGTTGGCCAAGCTGGTCTCAAACTCCTGACCTCAAATGATCCAACCGCCTTGGTCTCCCAAAGTGCTGGGATTACAGGTGTGAGCCACTGCAACCTGCCAGAATGTGCATTTCTAATAAGTTTCAGGTGATGCTGATGCTGCTGGTTCAGAGACCACATTTTGAGAATTACTGCTTTTAACCTTATTTATAAAAGATACAATGTTTATTCTTTCAAGATATTCTTTTTCTTTGAACATGGGTATAAAAACATTTTAAACTGTTTAGGTATGTGCCATTTGGACAAAATCTCTTTAATATATCTATAAAAATGTACTTTGAAGGCTTCCAAAGGGGAGAAAACCGGCTGGAGCTCTTTATCTTGAATTATTGTTCAAAATCATTTTCAGAGTCTAGTTCAATGGGCTGGACAATGCCAGCAAGGTGTTTGGTTTTTAATTAAAGTTGAAATATCATCTCCATTGAAAGGTACCTCATGAATTTAACCATGATGCCATGGCTGCTAAAAACAAAACAAAACAAAACAAAACAAAACAAAAATACATAGGCTTAGGCTGGGTGCTGTGGCTCATGCCTATAATCCCAGCACTTTGGGAGGCCGAGATGGGCAGTTCACTTGAGCTCAGGAGTTCAAGACCAGCCTGGGCAACATGGTGAAATCCCATTTCTATAAAAAATACAAAAATTAGCCAGGTGCAGTGGTGGGCACCTGTAATCTCTGCTATTCAGGAGGCTGAGGCAAGAGAATCCCTTGAGCCTGGGAGGCGGAGGTTGCAGTGAGCTGAGATAGCACAACTGCACTCCAACCTGGGCAATGAGAGTGAAAACCTGCCAAAAAAAAAAAAAAAACCTCGTAGGCTTAGATTTCTGAAAACATGCTTCCACCCAGAACCATAAAACTTGTAAAGGTGTGGCTGAGGAGACTTTGGGTTCCAAAGAAAGCATTCAGAAAGCACCACAAATGAAAAATAGTAGTTCATCAATATACTGTTTCCTTTATCATTAGAAAGAAACAGTGCTAAAAAAGAAGAATGTCCACATGACTTCCAAAAACAAAGGAACCCAGGGTCATGACTCTGTCTGTTTTTCCCAGCTATATCTAAGACTTAGTGGGGAGAGAACAGCTCCCTTTGTCCAGGTTCCACCCACTGCAAGAACTTTTTGGCAATAATATGACTTCTCTTGTGTGCTCTATGCCAGCCAAACTTCATAAGAATGCTGGTCAGCTTGGCGCACCCTCTCCAGCATCACCTATGTTTGTTATTTGAAGTTGCCATGCTAGATTTTACTTTAAATGACATTTCAAGTACACAGGGTAGTTGAATAGGTTTAAGTCTTGGTTGTTTCTTTTCTTTTCTTCTATTGAATAATCAATCCATTCAGGCACAGAAAGGTCAACTCTTAGGCTTCCCTAATTACCCTGAATCTGCTACTTCACCCAAGGGACCTCTTGAAAGACCCAAAGGATGCTTTAAACAAAGCACTTCTTACTCTTTATTGTAGTCATGAGTTTTCTTCTGAGTCTCTTGTCTGTGATCTCCTCCTTGAGGATGGAAAGGGTATCAATCATGGCTGTGGCCCCACCATTCACTCATTCATTTATTCAATCAATGTATATTTATTAAGTGACTGCTGTATACCAAGCTTTGTGCTAAGCCTGAATATGCAGCAGAGGACCAAAGAGCCACAGCCCTTGCCCTCATGAAACTTACAGTCTGAAGTAGGGACAGACACTCAACAAATGACCCCACTAGTGAGTAAAATTTGCACATGAATAGGAGGACTCTCCAGAGAAGGGGCAATGAGCTTTGCAGGCTGTGGAGTCTAGGGGTGTTCCATGGAAGGAGGATGAGAAGGAGTGAAGAAGATGAAGACTAACATTGCTCTCACAGAACCCAGTGCATCTAAAGCTCCTTAATGCTTCCCCCACGGATGCTTGTTGAGTGACTGGATGGACCTAGGCAGAGTTTTGCACTCAATGTGACAGACTGGGGAGGAGCTCTGTGTGGAGCAAGCGATGAAGTCCCACTGAATTCAATTGAGGGAGGACCCACTGTCTTCAAAAAGGAAGAGGCATCTCCATTCTAAAGGTGGAGCAACTGAGGCCCAGAGAGCTTAAATGCCCTGTATAAGAGGCAGAGCTTAGTCTCAAATCCATGTCGGACTCCCTGCCTTTGTTCTTTTAATCCATGACTCCAAAGCTCCTGCCTGAATTGGTGGGTATAAATCCTCCTGTCTCTCAGAAACTTCTTCTCCACTTTCCCTTGTGAAACTCTGTTTCATCTCATCAGCTTTCCAGAGTTATTTGGTGAAAGAGCATCCAAGGCAGGAAGATTTTTCTTGGATCGCTGTGATGGCTGCACCCTCCAAAAATGGGTTCACAAAGGGTAAGCATCGGCCCCACTCATTTTCCCAAACCATAGCAACCCTCTCTCTCCAAGAAAATTTTAAGTTGCCTGCATCACTGTACATATTATTAGCATATTTTCCAATCTCATATCAGAAAAGTCTTCTAATGAGTCCCAATCTAACGTGACAATCATCCAACAATAGAACGGCTGCTGCATGTGGCACTGAGCTTTCAGTCCCTGGGGACATTTAAGTTGACACAGGAGATCACCTGCCAAGAATACCATAAAAGGAATTCCCTGTTATATCAGAATGCTGACTGATTTCTGATGGCATTTTAATAAGCCAAGAATAGATGCTTCTTGACAGTAGACCCTGCCAAGTGAATATGCCTAAGGAGACTCTACTTCCCAGTTTGCTTGATGTCCTGGAATAATTATTAAGAGCACCTCCTTTCCACTCTCACAAGTGCCCTGAGTAGATGCCAAAGAATAAGGTCATCCAATTTAAGTTGCACTTGGGTCCTTGGAGAGAGGCCTAATACATCCTGACACACTGGCTGCCAAACATCCAGGAGAAGATGGGGAAGCACTGTTGAGAATCTGCAGTGCTCCTGTAGCCACTCTAGGAGAGTTTCTAGTTCTCTGTTTAGTAACCTGATATACCAGCAGGCGAACGACAATGTCTAAAACCTCCATAGTTCTGTGCCTACACACAGGCACACACACACTAAAACACACACACACAGACACTCATGCTGTTCGCAGAGTATAGGAGATTCTCCGAGAGAAGCCAGTAGCCTTTCCATGCTGCTAGTGGTCTGCTGATGAGTAAGTGTTGTTTTTTTAAGGCCTTGTCTGGCATTGAACACGATTAATAAATTGCTGGAGATGATGGGGACTGCTCTACTGTGATTGAGTTACTGGAGGCTTACAAGGATGAAAACAGGGATCTCTAGATTTCAGATCAAAAGCAGTCCATAAAACACAGCCCCTCAGGTCATGGGAAATGGCATCCGCAGGCTTCTCAAGATCGCTTCCCGGTGAAAAGAGTAAACCAGCCTCTGATCCCATACTGAACTCTAACTCACATGGGGTTCGAATGCGTCATATGCTCTCTGTACCTCAAGTAATAAAGCAGGGAGTAGTGGGAGCCCATCGCTTATGGCTACTTTTCTCAGGAAAACTCAGACCATGCAGGATGGGCTGGCTCAATTTTGACAGAGAGGGTGTCTCTGCACTGCTACCTTAGTGCGCACAGCGATTTAATGAATACACGCCTCAGTAGTGACTGAATAAAAGCAGTCTCCAGGAGACGCTGCACCAATGCAAAGAAACACAATCCAAGCATCCCGTGGCAGAAGTCCCAGCAGTCCCCAGCCTGGGACCAAAGGAGGCCTGGCCAAGCCTTGATATAAGCTGCTTTCCCACTGCACAAGGGCAGAGTCCCCAAGTGAAGCACTGCCCCAGTTCTGGCTCGAGGAGTGGGTGGTCACTCCTTGTCATCATTTCAGGGGCTTCTAGAAGACCCCCTTTCCCCGAAAAGTATTCCCTATCTAAGAGCCTGAAATTTCACCATTAGAGATTACTTCCTTTCAATTTTACCTTAACTCTCTTTCTTGGACTTCTTAAAAAGCACAAGGAATAAGGAGCAAATCCATACTGAGTTGTTAATGATTTCACAGGGTGATGTTGAAATGGCAGCCTACTGAATATCCACTTGGGCTGTAGGTTACAAGTGCATTTCCAAATATTCTGATTCCAAAGGTCTGATGAACAGCTTAGAACTCTGCATTTTCAACAGGCACCCTGCACCCCCATCTGCTGTAATTCTGAAGCACTTTGAGAAAGTTCATTTCAATGCACCATATCCTCTCAGGGAAAGATAACTTCAGAGTTTTTAAAACCTGGATTGTCAGGTTACACCCCAGAGCAATTACATCAGCATCTCTGTGGGGAAGACCAGGTATCAGTATTTTTCTGATGTATTAGAAAAAGAAAGCTCCCCAAGTAATTCCAGTGTGCAGTCAGGGCCGTGGCCACCTGAACAGCCAATGGGTGGGATCTTAATGCTGACACAGCAGAGCAAATGGAACATGTGACTATCTCCAGGGGTCTGGGCTGCCTGGGACTCAGGTCTCTGCACTGGCGAAGTGGGCAGCGACCTGGTCTTCAATGTCCCCACTTGAGTGACCCTGGAGGAGTCTTCAGTTGACTCAGTTATGGAGGAGCCCCATCTCCCCTATACAAACCCACACCTCTCCTTGAAACCACGGTGATAGGGAGGCTGCCCCAAGCTGTACCTCTGAGGAGATACAGGCAAGTAGAGGCTGGGACAGAGCCAGAACCAGACAATGATTGGCCATTTGCTGCCACTTGGATTTCAGTAGCCTGAGTTGCTTTGGCAGGCTGTTCCCTGGCTCTGTGGGGTCCCTCAAGCAAGCACAGCCCTCTCACCTCCTGCTTTTGGGCACCTCTGGGACCAGGTGCAGGATTTGGCCCTCAAGCATCGTGCTGGGTGGATAGCTGCTTCCTGCCAGTGGCAATGCAGGCCTCGTTCCTTGTCAAGGAACAGGCAAGCGCAGAAGGCAGAAGTCACATATGGTTGAGAGACTCCCCAACTCCAACTAAATCCACACCATTTTTGAGCAAAATGGGGGTTATGTTCATGTATGAGTTCCCACCAACCTCTATCCATGTGGCAATTCCATCTGCAAAACCCAAGAAATAGTGGTGCATGTTGGTCCCGGGGAACTGGGAACTGGAGTGAGCTCAGCAAGAGCCCAGAAGTCCGGGAGAACTGGTGCTTAGGATGATGGCTCAATGTCCACCCAAAACACAGCCGTTATTTCCTCTTTGTTCAAGCTCTCTTTCTTTCCTTTCTTTCCTTTCTTTCTTTTCTTTTCTTTTCTCTCTCTCTCTCTTTCTTTTTTTTTTTCCAGGGTCTTGCTCTGTTGCCCAGGCTAGAGTGCGGTAGTGCAATGTCAGCTCACTGCAACCTCTGCCTCCTGGGTTCCAGCGATTCTCATGCCACAGCCACTCAAGTAGCTGGGACTACAGGTGCACACCACCACACCTAGCTAAATTTTTTTTTTTTTTTTTTTTTTAGTAGAGTTGGGGTTTCACTAAGTGATTGGCCCGCCTCGGCCTCCCAAAGTGCTGGGATTACAGGCGTTGAGGCACCGTGCCTGGCCCAAGCGCTCTTTTTAGAGGCTTGAGGGTAAACTTCATCCCAGCTCCCTCTAATAGAAATATTCAAAGATTCAAGCCACATTTGTAATTTTGAATGTCCCAGTTAGCCACATTTCAAAAAAAAGAAACATATAATATTAATGTGTAAAGTGTTTCATATTTAACCCAATATATCCAGAATATTTTTACTTCAACATATCATTAATATTAAAAATTCCTAATGAGATACTAGAAATAATTCATGCACCTGACACCCCCACTGAAATATAACAGTGTTTCATGTGTTGCAACAATTGTTGCATCTTGTGAAAATTAGTCCTACCAAAACAACAAAGTATTGTTTAACAAACATTTTATATTCCTTCAGTTTTTAGGTTTATATTTATGTTAATTAAAGTTAAACACGAATTAAAAACTCAGTTCCTCAGTTGCACCGGCTACACTGAAGTGCCCAATGGGCACATGTTGCAAGTGGGTACCACACTGGGCAGACTGAGAATGTTTCCATCAGGGTGGAAAGTCCTTAGATCCCTTAAACAATTAGAAAAGGTCCCAACTCTCATTCTGCTGGTCCAGGCTAGAGACGCTTAGAAGTGTCCTGAGTGACATGGGTGCTCTCTCGTCTCACAAAAAAGAAGCACAAGAGTTAAGGGCTAGAACAGCATAACTAGAACACCTCCCAGAGATGTGGCCTAGAGCAGGTAACCCTCAAGGCTCAGTTCCTGCCTCTGACAGAGGAGCCGAAGATGAGCATCTACCACAAAGAGTTGTAAGGATTGAGTAAGTTAATATGTTTGTAAAGCACTCAAAACAGTGCCTGGCACATAGCAAGCTCTCTAGAAGTAAGTGCTAAATAAATCCCCAGTTCAATGGCTGCCAGTTGGTTGCCAGACACTCTGACATCTTTCATCCCAGAATGGCCTTACTGGCAGATGCAAAAAAAATCTCTCATTGTGAACAGCTCCCAGTCTTCTGGCTGCCAAAATTATGCATTGATTCACCTGAGCCTTACCTGATGCAAAACACCACAACCCCACACCCTGGGGGAGAAAAAGAGCTCAGATACTCTGAAATGTTCTAGAATGTCTGTCCCTTTCCTATCCTCCAAACCATATCTTCCTGACCCTCCAAGGTGAGGACAGAATGCCATCCCTTCTCCAGGTTATTTCTCCTTATTCAGGTCTGAGTCCAGGCCAGCTCCTCCTACAAGGCCTTTCCTGACTATCCTTTCTAAAGCACGACTGAGTTGTGAGCAAGCAAGTGCATGCAGTTAGGCGCACACAGCACTGGCCTGTCCCCTCACACTGTTTCATTTCCTTCATTGGCTTATCATTCCCTGAACTCACATTGTTGACTTACTTCTTACTTGTCTATTGCTTGCCTAACCTCAAAAGAAGATAAATTCTGTAAGGACAGAGACCTGGTCTGTTCAGTCCTTGCTGTATCTCTAGCACCCAGGTGTGAGTACCTAGAACACAGTACATGCTTTATATACAATTGTTGAATGAATGAATGAATACCCTCCTTAAAGTATAGGTTCCTATTTCCCCTTGCTTGATATTCCAAAGCACTTTCCATCTTTCATATTTTGAAGGCAGTCAATTCCATAATACTTGATGCATACAGTTAACTATTTTTGTGTATATGTCTTATCTCCCCAACTAGACAATAAGCCCCTTTGATGGTATGTCTTGAATGTACATCCCTCCTGAGGTCCTCTTGCATCCTCAGTGAATACTTGTTGATGAATGACTGGGAAGAATAAAGCACAAATCCTAAATTAATTTTCTTGGTCACACATAGTAGACTATTTCTACAAATAATAATTTTTAAAATGAAGTAAATATATATATATATATATATACATGCACCTATATATGTGTATTATGTTTCTCATCCTAATTAAATGAAGCTATTTTTGCAACTGTTTTCCAGTCCAAGTGTAAAACTGTAAAGAATAATGCTAAATGTTAGATCATTAAGTTGGTTTTCTTTAATTATATGGCAGTGTTTCAAAAAGGCTTTGAGTCACCTTTAAGATTC
The DNA here is from genome assembly GCF_029289425.2 of Pan paniscus. Lineage (NCBI taxonomy): Eukaryota > Metazoa > Chordata > Mammalia > Primates > Hominidae > Pan > Pan paniscus. Next base: position 89,421,633 of record NC_073257.2, read on the forward strand.
CTTGCCAGGGGTACAGCACACTACATTTAAAATGGCACTTATCTTAGTAAACACATTTCTATTGCAAATGATTTGTTCCAATAAGCAATCCCTTGGCAAAGAGCTGCTATTTCTTCTAGACCCCCTACCAAAACATGGACCTATTTTAAGCGCCAGAGAAGAGAAAGCTTAAAAAGCTTCCTTTATCAGAAGTTACCAAGATACATTCCCTAAAGCAGAAGCATCTATTCATCTACCCTTTTCTCTGATTTCAAAACCTATAGCACTTACTTTTTGTAAATATCTTCTATAAGGTAGCTGTAAATAAGTCCTCAAAACCTATTATGAAGTAAGCTATAGATGTAAATATACATTCATCTTTTTTCTCTCTCTCATTTTCTTTCCTCCTGCCTCTCTCTTATTCTCCCTTTGTTTCTGTTTTTCTAAAACAAAAATCAGTAGGTTGGTCACAGGCAAATACAAGTTCAATTTCCACCAGAAAGCTGAGTTCTTGAGCGATTAAGCATACAAACCAATCATTTGAAGGGAAAAAAAATCCAGTAAAGGCTAAATTATTTTCTGAAGTACTTATTACATTACATGAAGAGCTTATTATGATAAGCTATTATACTTGCAAGATGAATTGAATTCACATTCAGGCAACTCATCTATTCCTAGAGAAACACAGATAAAAAATTTTATAGCAACCTGAAAAGGTTTGTGGAATGGATATAAAAGAGATCAATACTATAAGATTTTAATGTCAAATTGAAACAATAGAAAACATGGTCCAAAACAAGGTCTCAATTTCCAATAAAAAGGAAAAGAAGAGATAACTGGTGAGCAGAGGAGAGGACAGTCCTTCAGGCAAGAGTGGCTGGGGAAGGAGCTGGTGGAAGTGTAATTAAGCTGTAAAGGAATCATGGATAGAATTTGGAGGGTGGAAAGCAGCCCACCTATAAGTTCATTTATTCCACATGTATTTGTTGATTTCTTACTATATGCTGGGCACCATTCCCAGCACAGGGGCTATCACAGAGAACACATGACAAAGACCCCTTATTCAGATGATATTCTAGTGGGGAAGGCACCACTTCTAGAAATTAGTTATGAAAAAGCAGGCACCCTTTTATGTTTACGTGTACATACATGGAAAGGAGGCCTTCATGTTTTTGTTTTCTACTGCCCTTCTCTTGAGCCTGGAAGGTTTTCCTTTGTACTGATGGCTAGCATTCCTCTTAGCTTTGTGGAGATTTGCCTTGCAAACAAAGAGTTCCCTCTCTTCCCTCTTGCCACTGTTTACCATGGGGATGCAGTTAAGGACCATGACAAGCCATAAAAGATTTCTCCTAACTCTTTCAAGTATGACTATCCTGATTATAGCCTCCAGGTATGGCCAGCCAGAATCACACACTATTTATAGGCTTAACCCACAGGCAGAATTAGTCATGTATCACACATGACTAAAATGCAAGACTCTCCCAGACCTAGGGTCCTAAACAAATCCCCTCTCCTTCCCTAAACCTTCCAAAGAAGGGCAGTGAGGATGCCCCCACAATGTTCTTCCTACAGACATGTTTATTTAAGATCTCCTCCCCATCCCCTAATCAAGGAAACTACACAACTGAGCGAATCATTTAAATGATGCTACTGAGAAACAAAGCCATTTTCCTTGTTAAAAATGTGCTTGCCACCCTATCCATTTATCTATTTCCTTGGCAGTGCTCACTGTTAATTTATTGCCCAATAAAGCACAGACACTAGCAGAGCTGCTGAACCATGCCTAGTGGAAGCCCCACTATTTCATCCCAGCAAAGGCAACTGACAAGCCCAAAGCACAAACACAAACACATTGGACGCCACAAAGCCGGGCTGGCTAACCCCGACTCCATTTGTCATCCCAGAGACACAGAAGGGAGGGCGGTTTACAGCCTTCTGGAGAATGTAGGTGATTAATAATTATCGATTGTCAGAGGAAATGGAGTAAGTTTGGTCGGTTAGCCAACTGCCATGGGGTTTCTTTCTATTGGATGGTAAACCTCACTGCCGCAGAAGCCATCTCATGGTGAGCTTTGTGGGGAGAGAAACTGAGAAGGGAAGTGATGAAGACCGAGATGGGGCAGCCTTGGCTGGCCATGGTGTCCACCATTCGGGCAGATTGCCTCCTGTTGCCTCCTGCAGCTAACACACAGCAATCACTCATAAAGTCCCAGGCAGATGTGTGCTTTTAGTGCAAAACCTCAAGATAATGGCAATCATTATCTTGAGTATGGAGGGGCTTTTCTTTTCAGAGTCTCCTTCATGGGCAACTGGATCAACCACACAGAAGGCAGATCCTTCTTATTTGGACAGCTTAGACCCCAGAGAGCCTATACCAACTGAACATTTGTGAGGTAGGATCTGAAAGCATAACCCTGAGCTTCAGGATACTCTTTCTGATGTCTTGACTAGCTCCAGTTTGCCTGGAGGTTTAAAGGAGAATGTAACCAGAAAACCTGGGCTCTTACTCCAGTATCTGTCTAATACAGGAGGAGGAAGCCTTCTCAAAGCCAAAAGAACAGAACACCAAGAGTGGTTCCAAAGATTGGGTTCAAAAAAGTCATTGAATGTTACTTTGAGAAGGAAGCAAGATCACCTAGTCATAAGCCTGTATTTTAGAGGAGAAAACTGGGACCCAGAGAGGAATTGACTTGTCCAACGCCCTATTGTGTGTTATGGACAGAAGCAAAATTAGGAGGATGGGTGAAAAAGAAGGAAGTTCCAAAAGCCCACAGGGTCTGCCTTCCATTGCCATAGTCCCAATTGTTGCTCCCCTAGTGAGGGCACAGCTGGCCTAACCACTCACAGGCAAAAGACATAAGACTACAACAGACCCCACAAAACACATGCACATCATCCACTCCTGCAGGAAGTTGTGAGCAGGTTGCCCTGCTCCACCATCACCGCTCAGCAGGAGGTAGAGAGGTAGATGAGAGGAGCACAGGACCTGAGAACCAGGAGAAAAGGATGGCAAGGGAGGCCCAGCCCCAGCCAAGGCCCAGCCCAGTTATGTAATCCACCCTGGGAGGTTATGCCCCCTGCTTTCCATCCACGGATTTTGCAGAATGGGTCTTCACTAGGAAGACGGGGGAAATGTCCCAGAGGGAATCCTCACCAGCCCTGTCCCATGTCAAGTTCTTTATGCCTCTGAACCTTCCTGAAATGGTGTCCCCCCTTCCTTGCCCTCGCCCCACCTCTCCACATTCACAGGGCATCTTAATTCCCTAAGCTGAGTCAACATGAGTACCACAGTCCTCTCCGCTTAACCAGGCTGCTGCATCTCAGAGTGAGCCACAGACACGCACAGAATCAGCACCTGCTGGGCATTTTCATGTAATTTGTTGATCACCTCTGTAATAAGACTCCTCAGGAGCTGAGACCATCCTTCGTCTACCTTCTACCATTGTGTCTCCATTGGGCCATTGAGGCCATCTGCTCTGGAAGTTCCTGCAGGGGCCTGCTAACAGTTAGATGCCTAGGCCTAATCCCTGACTTGCAAACTCAGAATCTTGAGCCAGTTCAGGAATAACTGCCTACAGTGCCTCCCACAGCAAAGGGCATACTGCAGACATCAGGAAACACTCATTGATCACAGAGAGGGGCTTGGCGTCAGGGGACCTAATTTTAACCTTGCTGTGTGGCCCTGCGGAAGTCACTTAACCCTCTGGCATTCAACTTCTTCACCTCTAAAATAAATGTCAGACATTTGTGGATCATGGATGTGAAGCTACCAACACAGATCCAGGCTCAGTAGGTACTCAATTCGAGATGTCTGTATTATGTGTGAGGTTTGTTCATACACAGATTGACCCAGTAACTACCCTGAACCAGATCCCCAGGGAGTGGGTTTCAAAAGGCTGGGGACTGGGCCTGGCTTGAGAATATACTAATCACACAATATATTGATAATAGCCAAATACACTATATAACCTATCATATTATAAATGAATAATATTATAAAATATTCATAGCAAACAAAATATGGTACATATTTTGTGCCAGGCACTATTCTAAATATTTTACTTATATTTCCCCATTTAATCCCCACAAAAAATTTAGAAGATAGTTCTATTATTATTATCCCCACTTTATAGCTGAGGAAACTGAGGCCCAGGGCTGTTAGGCAATTCTCCCAATGTCCTGCAGCCAGTAAATGACACACAGCGGGGATTCTTCAAACTCCCACACCTTCCTGAGATGTCAGCTGGCTGTGTGGTTCGTGCCTTCTCTTTGTTGTCTCTGCCCTGAGATGTGCTCAGCAAGTGGTCGTTGCCTTAAGAGAGCTTTGCCTTCTCAGCATGGTTGGGGGAAGCTCTCCCTCCTTCAAGGGAGGAGAAGGGGTGAGGAGCCACTAACAGGGCCCACCTGCAAAGTTTTCAGGACCATACCTCCAGGCCAAACTCTAATGAGAAGGAGCATTCCTGGGCCTCTGCTCCCTGGGGTTCAGACTTGGCCCCTTACCATAAAGAGGTCAACTAATGCAAAATGCAGAGGCTGCACCATGATAGCTTTTCCACGATGTGTCTGGGCCAGGATTGAGGGCACTGTCCAGCAAGCTGATGCATTTTTAAAACTTCCGAATCATTGATACTACCTCCCCAGGGAGAGGAAGACCTCAGCAGTTTCTCCAACACCCAGTCCACATGCCAACCTGCCAGAGAAGCTGGGACGGACCACAGCAAAAGCACCAGCACCCAAGCTCTGCCACAGACAACTGACTTTCAGGGACATGAATGACCTCCTCACTGAAAATGACCTTCCCCAGGGGGCTCATTCTCTGAACTTCTGGAATCACCAATCACTTCTCCATGTAACTGACTCTACATCAAAGTCGATGCAACAGATCACATTTCTCACCACTCCCACTGCCCCAAACTGGATGCAAAGTGTCATGGTCTTTCACCAGATTATTACAATACCCTCCTAAGTGGTCTCCCTGCTTCTACACTTGACCCCAAGTACCACAATTGGAGAAGGATGATCTCCAAAGCTGCCTGGGAAGTCTGCAGTTACGCCTTTGGACATGGGCTATTGGGACTTTTCAGTTTCTAAGAGTTCAAAGAAAAAAGAATGCTAGAGATGTTTTCTTTCCATCCAAACAATTAAAGGCTTGTATCTTTCCATTAATCAATACCAAGAGCTGTTCATGCAGCTCAAATCCAAAAATGAGCATGCTGAGTTTCTCAAGTCTGTCCTCTGATGATATGTATATAATCAGCATGCTCTGTTGTAGACCTTTGTGGCAATCTATGTCACTTAGTACAAGTTTACCCAATGTCATTTGCATTTAAGCAAATGGAAAAGAATTTTCTCAGACTCTATTGTGACTCTGGCCACCTGATAGGTGCTATAGAGGACAAAACAGAAATATAAAATATGATTCTCTCCTTTAAGGAATGTATTTTTTCTGATGGAGAGACAAAATAAATACCCAACAGATAGATAAACAACCATATCAGACTGCATATGGTTAAATGGAAATATCACTAGGAAAGATATTAAATACCTTGGGAATTCAGAAGCAGATGATCAGTTTGGCTAGAATGGCTAGGAAGATAATCTATCAAAAGTAAGTAAAGTGATAAATGTGCGAAGTGTAAATGAGTTGTAGTATTGCATCCCAAAAGGCAACAAATATTTCGTGCACTGGATTGAACTGCTGCTAATACTACTTTCCTCTCTCCTGCATTTGGAAAAAAACAAGGTGGTCTCCGAAATCCAGCCTCAACCCAGGACTATGGAAATTTGTAATGGCAGTGAAGACAAAAAATATTTTCTCTGCCATATGGGGTCACCAAAAGCAAAGCAAAAATTAAAGCAAAGTATATAGGATTTGGTATGGTAAAAGTGAAGAATCACATGACGATTCGTTAAAGAATATAACTTCCACCCAAGGGGACAGTTGAGGCATAGCAAAGTCATTAAAGCATCGCAGCTAAAAGGAAAAATAAGCCTTTCAGCTACTATTATCCATCCCTCTGCTATTCAGTTTCATGAAGTGAAGCTACTGGAGTAGACACTGTATTACGTCACAAATTTGTTACAGATATTCCTGTAAAAGTGGCTTTTTCCTCATAGACTGAAAATACACCTGAAGATCCCCTCATGATGAATAGGAACAGTCTATTTTAGATGAGTAGATTTTGGAAGTGTTTCCACACTTTTTTTTGTTTTTAGGTTTTTGGGGGGTGTGTTGTTGTTGGAAGCTCCAGCATTTTCCTCTTCACCACCTGCAGTACTGGGACAGCAAAGCTGAAGAATCTCATTAAGCTTCGACAAGACCAATTTTTTATTTTTAGCCAGTCTTTTAAGACAATGTGAACTCTACTACATTTAGAATAATTATTCCATCAACTATTTACTTAAACATTTTAGAGGAAAGGAAAGAAACTGGGAGATGTTTAAGGCTTTTTATAACAGATTGTTTCAAGGGTAAATAGAAAAATCCAAATGCAGCTGCTGAAAACATGTAAGCCCATGGCAGGGTGCCCACTTGCTGCAGCGGAAGTGAATGGTGAGAAGAGATGAAAGATGTGGAAGACAAATGTACCCAGGGCATCCAATCCCAGCAAGCGGACAAAGGGCAGATTCATAACACTACTTTGTGGTTAACTGGTACCTTTCATCAGGGAACCTCAACACACTTTACAAATAACACTTATTTTCCTGCCTCACAGAAGCAGGGAGATAAATGGCAAGCCCAAACGTCACACAGCAAGGGTGTGATGATTTTAAGAATAAAATCCAGGCCTTATTTCCCAGTTGGTGGCCTACCAGGTGTCTTGATATGGTTTGGCTATATCCCCACCCAGATCTCATCTTGAATTGCAGCTCCCACAATTCCTACATGTCATAGGAGGAACCCAATGGGAGGTAATTAAATCATGGGGCAGGTCTTTCCCATGCTGTTCTCATGATAAGGAATAAGTCTCATGAGATCTGATGGTTTTATAAGGGGGGGGTTTCCCTGCACAAGTTCTCTCTTGCCTGCTGCCATATAAGACTTGCCTTTTGCTTTCTGTCATGATTGTGAGGCCTCCCCAGCCACGTGGAACTGTGAGTCTGTTAAACCTCTTTTTCTTTATAAATTTCTCAGTCTCAGTTATATCTTTATCAGCAACAAGAAAACAGACTAACACATGCCTCCCTTTGAACCCACAGTACATCCCCACCATTTGCTCTTTCCATAAACCAGTTTCCTTTGAAAACTTCCAGACCCTTCCTCCTCTAATAGAGAACACCAACATACCAAAGACTACTTCGGACATGAAAGAAATGGTGTGCTTATCTTGAAATCTCAAGTGGAATGGTAAAAACTTACCTAGGTTCATCAATGCGCTAGAAACACCACAAATTACCAATGCAGGGGAAAATGATGTATGCTGCTACAAGGGATGCATTGACAGACTCCAGAGAACGCTGGTAAGCTGATTCTGACCATATAGAAGTTATTTTATAATTCTGTAAATTGTACATAAGTGACAGCAATGCAAATAATTCCTGTCCATAGACATGAAAATTCTGTCCTGTCCAAGAGAGGTTCCATTGACTTCTCTCCTGCCTTTGTGGAAAAAAACAGTTTTGCCTCTGTTTCCACATTCATTGAAATATTACTGACCTGTAAGTGTCTGTTCTTTTCTTTTTTGTTTATGTTTGTGTCTTTGTTTCTTCAAGACAGGGTCTTGCTTTGTTGCCCAGACTGGAGTGCAGTGGCACAATCGTGGCTCACTGCAGCCTCTACCTCCTAGGCTCAAGGGCTCCTCCCACCTCAGCCTCCTGAGTAGCTGGGACTACAGACAGGCATCACCATGCCTGGCTTTTTTTTTTTTCAGGTATAGGCAGAGTCTTACTATGTTGCCCAGGCTGGTCTCGAACTCCTGGGCTCAAGTGATCCTTTCACCTTGGCATCCCAAAGTGCTGGGATTACAGGTGTGAGCCACCATGTCCTGCCTGTCCTCAACTGGTTATAACATCTGCCTGGTCCCCTCATTGAATAGGAGTAGAATAAAATCTTTAACACATATTCATTTTGATATCTGAAAGTCATGATTTTCTTCTTTTGTGAAAATTAATTTTTTTTTTTTTTTTTTTTTTGAGACGGAGTCTCGCTCTGTCGCCCAGGCTGGAGTGCAGTGGCGCGATCTCGGCTCACTGCAAGCTCCGCCTCCCGGGTTCACGCCATTCTCCTGCCTCAGCCTCCCGAGTAGCTGGGACTACAGGCGCCCGCTACCACGCCCGGCTAATTTTTTGTATTTTTAGTAGAGACGGGGTTTCACCGTGTTAGCCAGGATGGTCTCGATCTCCTGACCTCGTGATCCGCCCGCCTCGGCCTCCCAAAGTGCTGGGATTACAGGCGTGAGCCACCGCGCCCGGCCAAAAATTAATTTTTAATACCAATTCAATCTCAGAAATGCTCAACCTCAAAGTTAGAAACACAGATGGGAACAGCAAGAGATGTTAGAACTCACAAGAGGTCTGATGGAGAAAATAGGGGTGTAGATCTCCGAACACAAAGTGGAAAAGATTTTCTTATGAGAACAAATCCATAAATCAGAAAATATCTGTGATTTTATCCTCTATCTTCCTACCACTTCAATCTTGTTAACTCAAATATAAGACATGTTAACTGGATCCAGGACCTGAGCCCTGGCAAGTGCCGCAGACAACAGCATGCTATCCAAAGGACTGCCCTTAGGAAGCCCTTAGGAAGCCTTGAATGCATTAGAAAAAAAAGTACTCTCCCCTCTGGCTGACACAGCACCATTCTGGAGCCCCTGGCTTAGCGAAAGGGGTACAGGTTGCATTTGAGTGCTTTCTTGTACCTTCTTCAGCTGGGCACCTTTGTGCAGTACTCAACCTATACAACTGTACATGGTGGCCGTGAATGGAAGGACCACTCATGACCCAGGACCCAAAACCATAACAGGGATATATAGCTAGAGAACAGCTGCTGCTAAGCAGGGCATGAGAGAAACTGAGAGGGCTGTGTCCGGGCTGACTTTATCTAGACCACCGAGATCCAATACGATTGAGGAAAATCACCAACTCTATGGAACCCTGCTCCAGCCATGCCTGGGAACCGGTGACTGCCTTATGATGGGATGCCCTTTTCAGGGAGTCAAAAAGTGCCTGACTGGTAATAAAAAGGAATGAACTACTGATACCTGCTACAACATGGAGGAACCTTACAATCATTATGCTGCATACAAAAAAGCCAGACATAAAGGATTACATACTGTATGAGTTAATTTGTATTAAATGCTCAGAATAGAAAAATCTATAGAAACCTAAAAATAGGTTCATATAAAGTAGATTAGTGGTTTCCTAAGGCTTCGGTGGTTAGGGAGGGGACTGAAGGGATTTCCCCAGACACTCCAATCCATGTGTCTGAGTGTTACGATAACCATGATAATAAAAGCCAGGGAGACCTCAATTTGGGTTAACAGGGAGGTTAACCTCATTTTCATGCTTTGTTTTTCAACCCTTATTACTGACTGGTTCTGCCACGATCCTTAAAACATGCTCTTAGCAAATTTTATTTTTAGTAACTATCACTTAGTCTTTCTCCCCAGCTTTTTCCCACTTTCCTCCCACCCCTTAGATCCCATCTCTCACATCTGTATGTTTTACCCAACAGGATGGAAAGAGAACAATGTGTGGGGGCAGATTTGGTACCTGTCATGGCCTTGACCTCTGGCATCAGGCTTCCTCTCCCTAAACACTCCAGCCAGGCTGCACTTTCCTCCATGACTCAGGTGAACCTTCCTCTGTGCCGCCACGTGGACTTTGCAAATTCTGTTTCTCCTATCTGCAACATTCTCTCCCATTCTCCTCCCACCAGTCTTCTTTCATCATGGATGAAGGATGACTGTTATTCTTCCTCCCAATCTCAAGCCAAGCATTCTTCTCGGAAGCCTTTGTTGATCTTTAATCCCTTGGCTCTCATAGCAGAATGTATGCAGGGCAGGTATATTAGAATTTCTGTAGGTTAAACTCATAAACTGTGGGACTTTGTTGACTAGGTGACATCAAGGGAAACAGAGGCAGGCTTCTTCTGTGGAATAATTGTGCATCCTTCCTGCCCTTCTAGGGGTCCTGACTATCTCCCCAGCCCCCAGCCTCCCAGGCTCCAATCTGCAACAACAAAGAGATAGAAGATCTGATAAGAAACACAAGTGGCTGGGTGGGTGGTGTGCTCTGTAGTCCCAGCTACTCACAAGGATCCCCTTGAGCCCAGGAGTTCAAATTCAGCCAGGGCAACATAGCAAGACCCCATCTCTAAAACAAACAATCAAAACAGAATTTCTTTGCTAATTACTTTTGACATAAAAAAACAAAAGAAAGAAACACAAGTGATTGTAGCACCAGGACCCCTGAAGCTAGCTGAATATGTTCCTGCCTCTGGCAGAGTAAATGTTCTCTACTTTTGAGTCAGACCAGTGAGGGCCAACCTTCGTCTTAGGAAGAAGTTGTGGTGCCAACATAAGCTTTGGAGCCAAACAGACCTAGTTTAACTACCAGCCTTTACCTAGTTTTTGGTGCTCCCATTGACTAGTCTGCGGCAACAGATGAGTTAAAGGAGATGACGGGTGTGTATCCTAACACACTGCACAGGCTGTGTTGCAGAATAGTCAGTAAATGTCCATTTTCTTTCTTCACCTACACCTTCTTTCTGCACCAATAATTTAAGTAAGAACTTTCTATTTTCTCCTCTACCAATCTCAGAACTGTCTAGATAGAAGTTAAAACCACCTCACTCTGGCTCGAGGAGGAGGGAGAAGGAGGCAGGGTTTCATTTCAAGATCAGTCAGCCCACTGCAGCTGGTTGTCCTGCAGCTTCAGGAGAAACACCAGTGGTCCCACAGCTAACCGAGATGGTGCCTGTCAGGCACAACAGCTTGATAGGGACAGCCGCATTCCCTGTCAGATTCTTGATAAAGTACAGCACATGCCAGGAATTCTGTGGGCCCTTCAGGCACTTGTGCTGTTGACACTCCTATGGCTCAAAATCAGAAGCTGTCTCTGAATTTGATGAGGTGGTAGAGTTGGATCCTTTGTCATTGAGGGAAGAATGGCAGAATGTGGGTGTTTACAAACACTTCTGTCCACTTATGTATACTGCAGATACTTAATGGAGTGCTCATCCTGTGCTGGGATAGAACTGAGACAAAAACCAGATAGTAGCTGCTTTCAGGGAACTTAACAATGTCAGTTAATGGGGGAGACAGGTATCCATTCATAATCATCCCCAATGAATGTGAACCCAAAATGAAACAAGGGCATGGAAGAACACAACACAATTCTAGAAGAGCTGCTCACAAAGGATCAAGGTGAAAAGAAGTTTCTCAAGAAAGTCGCACTGGAGCTGGCATCTGAAGAATGAGTAGGTGCTATTTGGATGAAAGGCGTGTGCTGTGGGAAAGGGATGGGAAGAAGAGGAGAAAGAGGGAACAGCATGTGCAAACAGAGGGAACAGCACGTGCAAAGCCCAGTGGCAAGAAAGACTATGGCGTGGTGAAAAATTGGGCTAAAGACAATATGACCAGGGCTGGACACTGAGGGTGAGAGTGAAATGCAGCATTGGGGAAGAGAAAGTCAATTCCTAATTGTTCAGGAAAGGTGACTGCGTGATAGTCATGACCAGAAGAAGAGAGGTTTCCTATGAAACTCTGTACTGGAAATAGAGCTTCCACAATAGGCAACAAGAACTAAGGTACCTAGAACAAAATGCTCTGTCATTTTGTTCCCTGGGAGAGTAGAGTAAAATTCAATTGAACAGAGGTTGAGACAGCCTATTGATAATTTAAAGAAAAAAATTTTAATGGGCTAGGTCATCATACAGGCATATTAAAATGTAAAACAGCAGAACCAAATCAAATTTCTCTTTGACAGGCTTGCCCTGGTTTTATAATCCCTCTTTCAGGGGAGACTCTGTTGTTGTTATTATTATTATTATTATTATTATTATTGCTCAAGACGGTGTCTCTCTATGTTGCTCAGGCTGGAGTGCAGTGGCACGATCTCGACTCACTGCAACCTCCACCTCCCAGGTTCAAGCGATTCTCTTGCCTCAGCCTCCCAAGTAGCCGGGATTACAGGCACATGGCATCACACCCAGCTAATTTTTGTATTTTTAGTAGAGATGGGGTTTCACCACATTGGCCAGGCTGGTCGTGAACTCCTGACCTCAGGTGATCCTCCCACCTTGGCCTCCCAAAGTGCTAGGATTACAGGTGTGAACCACCACGCCCAGCGAGACTCTGTTAAGCTGAAAATATTGAGCTAAATGCCAGTGTCATTCTTCTGTAAATATATGTAATTGCCATTTAAAGAACTCTCAAATTAAGGTTATAACAGCTAGTGATAAACATTCCTTCATTTCTCACAATATTATAATAGAGAAGAGGACCAGCATTAACAAACTGGCTTTTCCTGTTCTCCCGAAACAGTCTTAAGTGATCTAATTTATCATGAATTTCTGTAAGCATTAACAGTTTGTAAAATGAGTTAATTATGTTCTTTGGAGGTTTAATAAAATCTACCAAGTTAAGTAATATCCCGATGCTCTTGAAATTTACCCAGAAAACTTTAAAGAAAGAAATAAATGCATTCGACTGAGCAGAACATCATGTATATTTTTAGAAAGCATACATTATCTCACAATACTTATGCTAAATATGTAAGAAAATTGCTGATAGACTCTAAATCAAGTCTAGTTGTAAAAGGATCTTTCCTCTAAAGTTTTTTTTTAAATCTTCGTATCAATGTATAAATATTGGCATCTATGCAAGCCGAATATATTCCAAATCCAAAAGCTTTGGCAATCCAAACTTTGAGAGAAAGAATAATAAAATCTAACCTTTAATGAGAAAAAGTAGGAATTTCAAGAACATGCATCTATTTTCAACAGGCAGTGGTATGAGAGAAATAGAACAGACACTGAAACAGGTGAAAATTAAGATGTTACATAGGGATGGCATATGGGACTCATTAAGTTTAGGATGGTGTTTTGCCCTTCTTTAAAATGTGTTTTTCTTTTCCCCCACCATAAACTCAATTTGCCCCAGGTAGTAAACTGAAATGACTGGAATTTTCTCTGATTAGATTTCTCTGGGGCTGTTACTGGGTGTTACCAACATGGCATAGGGGTGAGGTGCCAGGCTCTGGAGTCAAATTGCCTGTGCTCAAATGCTGCCTCTGCCCCTTACTGGCCATGTATTTTTGGAAAAGCCAGTTACTATCTCTAAGTTCCAGCTTCCTCATCTTTAAAGGAAGAGGTTTGTTATTATGCATACCTCATGGGTTGTTCAGATGATTAAATGAGATGTGTGAAAAGTACTTACTTAGCACAGTGCCTCTGTAAAGGACAGCAATCAGTATTCCCCTGGTGGAAACAGTGGCCATGTTTACAAGATGAAGGAGGAACCAGTCCTTACTGCCTCCCTGTGTAATCAAAGTAGTCATTATCTCCTATTGCCAGGGTTTCCTTATCTCTATCACTCATGTCCTGTCCTGACAACATATTTATAATGGGACTCTACCTACACAATTAATTGTGTGATTTTTTTTCTTTAAATCTCATTCTTTAAAGTTTAACTTTTAAATTGAACTTTATTTCACTACCACAAATGGAAAGCCCATCTCACTTGCTATAACTAGAAGGTAATTCTAAACATACAGCAAAAAAGAAAACCCAGATCATTTAAACGCCACCTCGATCTTGTCACCCCAACAAAGACTCAGAGCCTGAGAGCGGAGGCTGATTGCCAAAGTTTAGAGAGGTGTTAAAGACCTGGTAGAACCTAGGGAAGACATTCTCTCTGTGTTAAAGAGAATGTAAAAGAAAACATAACCCTCTCCTCATTGGAGTCTGTGTCATCCTATGCTGGGTCAGGCCACCACCTAAAATTACGCCATATGCCCCTGGTAATACCCATCTCTCACGTTGTTATCTAGAGTGATTTCCATTGTAGTTTATGGAGTTTTATGCATAAACAGACAGTGTTCTGTGATACCTAAGAATACTTCCAACATTCCCATGGAAGGAGGCTCCCAATTAATTCCAGTCCATTCATTTTTAAAATTGCTGAGTGAGGCATTAGAATTCATAGAATTTGCAGACCTGTGAATTCCCCTAGCAAGCAGCAATCTTATTAGCATATCCGTAAGTCTTTGCAAATTTGACTAGGGACGGTGTGTGTGTGGGTGGGGGGGTTCCATTCTTACTTTATGCATCCTCATTTATACACCCTCTTCTTTCTTGAGGTTGAGTTTCTAAGCTGATAGATCATACCTTCCATCTCTGTCCATAAATGCCTTTGACCCAAATATCATGCAAGTCCAATGGTACACATGTCCTCTAAAACACCTTAAGTGGAAAGCATTGCCTGTTGAGGATTAGAGTAGACATATAATCACGTTTCATACTGAGCTATGGCCTTCATCCAATACAAATGCCACATTCACTTAGGAAGGGTGTATATACATGGGAAACAGCAGGGGAATCAAGGACAATTTCCTGAATCAGCCTGCTCAGCAAATCCAAACTCATTCAGCCACAAACCCAGTTCATTCATGCATCAGGGTTTGCACTGCTCTAATAAGATGAATGGAAATGCAAAGACAACACTTGGAGGGAGTCCTCTCTGTGCACTGAGACCCTTGTCTGAAAATACAAGCAACTGCTGCTGCTTCACACTCAAAGAGCCAAACATTTTGCATGGATAATTCAGAAGCAGTACATCACTGCCCCATACACAATCCTCATGTTAAGGGAGCCTGCATCAGGAAAGCACAGACTATCTACCTACACAAAGAGGTCATTGCAAATTCCTCCTCTCCTTCCTGTTGCATTCACTTTAGCAATTTTATTACAGAAGAGACTGTCTAGTCCAGAAGCTTGCTCAGTGATGAAAGAAGCCAATTTGGGATCCTAAATTTGACTATAGAGCATTCATATGGACAACTGGGAATTACCTGGTTTGTGAACTAAGCAAAAGCCAAAACTCTAAACACCTTCTGAGCATCTATGAAAAAGTATTTCCAAATCACAAGCATTCATTTTTTAGATGGGAGTTGGCATGAGGATCTCCTGCAAAGAGAGAGAGAGAGGTTTCCTGGCATGGGATGGGGAGTGCTGAGCACCAAGACACATGTGCAAGCTGAAAGCACACCAAGTGCTCTTCTCTGCATCCAGCACCTCACACACATTAACTCAAAGGGCTGACAAGTCCCTGGATCACTCAGCAGGCAGGCAGCAAACTCTCAGGGCAAACAGAGTTACTGCTGCCTTATCTTGAGCTCCACTATTAACACACTTGTCATCACTAAGCCAGGTTGTTAGTCTCTGGAACAATTTGATGGAAAGGGCAAACACCAGAGAAAAACAAGTTGACCCAGATGGGCTGGCAGAGGGGATCAAGTGGCAATAAACTCCGTTATCACTCCTGGTTGGCAAACAAAAAGCTCTGCCTAAGCATGCATTCCAGTTAACTATGGACTTCCCCTCATACATGCATGGAAGGCCATTATGCAGAGAAATGGGCACAGCAAATCACACTAAACACTGAAACTCTGCTGAAGTGACTCCAGTGACTTGGAGTTGTTGATCTAAAAATTGCTTATTCTTGCCTTGACAATAAAATCAGAGTCCAAGTTAATAAAGATTTCTAGTTAGCAAAGTCCCCAAGAGCAAACAGTTTATTCAGATCACCAGCTTTCTGCTTTGCAGTGTGAAGAGATTAAGGGTCCAGGGACACTTCTAGTTCTGGTTCTGCCTGTGTACATCACTGAGCCTTTGTAGACCTCAGCTTTATTCCCTGTGAGACTATTAGACTGATCAGCAATTCTCAATCTGAATGTGATGACAGAGTAGCAGAGGTGGCCGAATATAGAATCCTCAAAATTAACTTACAACCAAAGGCTGGTATCTGTCAGTAGATTTACATGTATTGACTAATTTAATCTTCACAATAAACCTGTGAAGGAGGTACTATTATCATCCCTATTTTACCAGTGGGGTAACCAAGGCTCAGAAAGGCTGACAACATGCAAGGGTCACCCAGCCAGCCAGGTGCAGAGGTGAGACTAGGAATCATGTGGTCTATCTCCAGAAATGCTGCTTTTAACTACTCAACTCTTTATAATCTAGTGCCTCTCAATAATGGTTAATAATAGCTATCAGTATGGCCAATTGATGGCCTGATTAGAGGAGATCTGAGGCTTGAAATAAAAGGCTACTGATACTCGCATTTTAACAAGCTTTTTTTGAGAGACAAAGAAGTGGAGTTTCATAACATAACCTGGAGTTTGCATTTCAAAAGTGAACACCATCCACAAGGCCAGGCAAGAAGAAAGGTTGGCACTGGCTGACCACACAATGTGGTTGGTTCCACCTCACTTAGCCATGGAGTCTATGATTCCTTGGTGCTATGAGAAAGAATGCTGCAATCTGCTCACTCTCATTTTGGGAGGACCAAAGCCCTGCCTAGCAGCAATGACAATCCTGGCCCTAACACAGCTGGGAGCCTCTTGACAGGCTTATCTCCTCCAGCTCCCCAGGAAGTCTCCCACTGGCTGTCAGATCAAGATCACCAAACCCATTCTCCTAATTAGCTCCTTGGCAGGCAAACCACACATGAGCAGTTCCCTTTCCACCTTGAATCCAGCAGACAGTCCCACTCCCCAGCATCAGCCAGCCCCAAAGGCACAGGGCTCCCCTAAGGCCTGCATGCCCTAAGTGTCTGAGAGGACCCCATGACTAAAGCACATGTCACTAAGTCCCTAACATTCCAATCATCAGCAGGCATCTGTAACTCCAGCCGGCGTCCCTCCAGGTATGCAAATGCCATCTGCCCTTACATGAGGGAAACGGACAGCAGCGGAAGTTACCAAGGGCCCACAAGGTGTCAGCATCTGGGACAGAAATGAAGTTCCCTCCCTATCACCAACTTCTCTTTTAAAGAACCACTCAAACCCTGCCAAGCTTGTACAAGCGGAGTAAATAACAAAATGACACAGATGACCCATAAAGGATGTATATTTGCTTAAATGAAATAATAGAGTACTTCACAAGTGCCTGGTCCATATAAGACTTTTGTTTTGTTTTGTTTTAATGGCTATTTCAATATAACACTAATTTAATAGATATAGTTTAAATATAAGGGACTGTAAATAGAGTCTTCAAAATAGTACATCAAAAATTTCCTTCATGATGAAATAGATGGCCTACTATGCTTATCCAGAGTTATCCTTGCAAATTTCTACCTGTAGATATTGTTCGGCAAATAGGCAAGTTCAATGGATTGTTGATTTTAAATAAAAGTTCTAACTGAGAAAAAAAAAGTAAGCCCATAAGAGAAACCAGTCTCAAAAGGCCACATCCTGTGGATTCTCCTTATTTGACATTCTTGAAAAGATAAAGCTATGGTGATGAAAAACAGATCTCTGGCTGCCAGGGGTTAGAGATGGAAGGAGGTGGTTCGATGCGGTAAAGGCACAGTTCCACTGATTATAGTGGTGGTTACACGCCTCCATACATTTGTGAAAATTCATAGACCTACACACCAAATTTTCTTAAAAAGTCAATTTTATTTTATGATTACCTAAAAAATAAAAATGTTTACAAGGCCCATGAATTGGGTTGTCTCTAAAAGATGACTTTTCTTCATATTTCTTCCAAATTGGATCATATTTAGAGCACTATTGATTATCTAACAAAATTTTAAATGGAAATAGTTGCAGTGGAGATTAAATGAAATAACATATTAAACTGCTTTTGAAATAAAAACGGCATGGAGGATGTCATAGAAGTAGCGGTGCTTGCAGTAAGAAGTCAAATCAGACTTTACAACCTTGTTAAATGAGGGACTGAAGGCCTGGGGTCCCCACCACTCCTTCCCGTGAGCCAATGCCCTTCGCACTCCACTTTCCTTATGTGTGAAAAGGGGCACCTGAGGAAGGGTTGTATCTTCAAGCACTTTAATCCCATTACCCAATTATTCACATGCACAGACCCATAATTGGGAGTTAGATGTTTTCCTTCAGTGCTCAAAATAGAGCAAGTTTGTCCTTCAAAACCAAAAGTACTCAGGTCATGAATGAAGGCTGAAGAAATTCTGATCTCGCGGGAAATTCCACTTTCTGACAACCCTGATGGTACCTCTGAAAAAAACAAACACAATGACTGCTTTTGAAGGGCAGGAGACAGAAAGATTTAACCAGTACTTTTCAAAGGGAGGAAAATTCTGTGTCATCGTAAGCTTGAATAAACCCAGTGCTGTGAATTGCCAGAGGAGAGGTTAACCGTTTTGAAAGCTGTGGCATTTTTCTCATCAGTGTCTCATGAGGCTGGCCAGGAGGGGCAGTTGGAAAGAAGGCTCGGAGATTTGATATTCAGGAAGTCCACCAGACATGCAGCATTCTTGACAAGATGCCTTTCACCTAATGTCATACTAGCAATTCAGACAGAAACCCAGGAAAGTTAGCACACACATATGCCCCACGCTACACATGAGCCCTCCTCCCAAACCACAGCTTCCCGTGCCTCTCTTCCCCATGAATTTAGTACCAGCCTCCAAGGGTTTCTGCCTTCCTTTCTGCAAGTCAATTGAAGTAACTTCCAGAAATGCCTTAATTACAGGCCAGTATCACTGTCATTAGAGGTTTAAATAAAAAGTCCCTGGATTCTAACCTGCTGAGATTTCTTGTATGAAATGTACTTACGGAACTTTGATAAAGTACCAGTCAACTCTAACATTTAAATGGGAAAAACTGTTGCAGCTCAAAATTCAACTCTCATGCAAAACTCCAGGGACGAGGCAGCAAAGGTACCACCTCAGCAAGAAGAAAAAGGAAGAGAGAAAAAAGAAAAACATGTACTCCATAAATTACCCACATAAATCAGTTTAGGCAGACTACAGTTTTTTTTAACACAGAAAACGCTTAAAGGAAAATTCACAGAAATTCACGATTACTCCTTTAGCAGGGCGAAATGTCCCAACAAGGAGATGTAGTAATGGGTGGCCAACCACCTCTTTTGCTCCAGTCGTCTTCCATGGAGAATAATCAACAGAAGGAAATCTAAAAATCAACATAGAGAGGCTGCGGTGAGCTGCTTCATGGGTCCCGGGATAGGGGGCATCTGAACTATTTCCCAGCGTCTGGGGGAAAAAGAATGAACATTTTCAAGTGCCTCATATGTGCTGGTGCTTTACTTGGGCTGTTTATTTCATTTTTTCATGTTCCTTCAAGGTGTTCTTAATTCTGCCTTACAGACCAGTGGAGGCTCCAGTATGTTAGATAAATTCCCCAGGGGCACCAGTTAAGGATCACTAGGAATGCGGAATTCCCCTCCAGCTCAGCTCTGCCCTGAACATCTTGATGCCAGGAGTAAATCCAGGGCTCTGAGAAGGGTCCCAAATGTTACAAACTTTAAAATTGAACTAAGGGATGAAAGTTTAAAATTGTCTTCAAAGGAATTCCTCAAGTAACATAACCCTGCACATATAAAAGTGTCAGCAGGCTCAGATTAAAGGGCTCATGAAAGAGGGTTATTTCCAGAGATAAGAATCCTTCATCCTCCTCTGGGCAGGGCAGCAGAGATAGAAGGCACAGCCGGCTGAGACCCCGCCGGGCCTCAGGAAGTCTCCACTGTTAAGCCCAGCCTGCAAAGCCCTTCCCTCTTAGGGATCCACTCCATTAGAGTTGACCTGAAAGCTGACTCCTTTGGAGTGGTGCGTTCCATTAATTCATCCATCCAACAATTGCTTGCTGAGGACCTAGTATGTGTCAAGACAGCTGGAGATAGAGTAAGGCACCAGTCATTTCAGTGTTTTCGGATGAATTCCCCACCTATTGCCTGCTCTATTCTTAATCACAGGGGCAGCCCCCACTATGTTTTCTGGCACTGTTGCCAACTGGATCATACTGGATTTGGCCAGTGGAAGCACTGGGCAAAGCCCAGAGGGCGGAAGGAAGGGAGAAGTTGGAACCTGTCCCTCTCCTCTCTGTTCTTCAGCCATGATTAGGTCTCCTCCATGATACCACCTCCTCTTTTTGTCCTTCCAGGCCCCAGCTCCTTCCTCTTGTCAACCTCTGGGTTGCCCTACAGTGACCTACTTAGCCATTCCACTCTTCTGATGCTAGGGTAATAGTTCCCTACATTAAATATACTCTCTTGAGCCACTTTGTTTTCCTGGCTGGGTTCTGACCTCTACAAGCATTGAATCTGACTAACCAGATCCCTGCCCTCTTAGAACTTACATTCCGGTGGGCAGGAATACAATAAGCAAGTAAGCATTCAAATACATGAATAAGAACAGTTCCTGATCATGTTAGGATTATGAAGGAAATTAGCATCGAGGTGGCAGGATTTGGGGGTGGGGAGCTATATCAGCTGGTAAGGGGATATCTCTGCTGAGATCTGAAGAACGCAATGGATCTACCTTTGAAAGGCCAGGAGAAGAGCATGGCAGGCAGAGGGAACAGTAGGTCAAAGGTCTCCCAGGAAGAACTAGCTTGGTGTGCTGCAAGAGCCTCCAGAAGCCAATGTGGCCAATGCATCTGAGCAATGGGGGATGTGTCAGGGGCCAATGCCATGGGAAGGAGTTTGGAACTTACAATTGATTTCATTTACATTTAAAAAGATCACTTTGGCCAATGTATAGGGAATTTTCCTCATTGTTTATAAAGAGAGACTCTTAATGCCTCACCCTGTCCAGGCATATCCCCATCTTGAAGGTCTAAGAGAGAGCTACCCCTCCTAATGAGTTTGCACAACAAGAATGGGGGGGACAACCATAGCTCCTAAAGCATGGTTCTGAGGGAGAAACGGTGGTTCCCTTGATATCAGCTCTACCATGTTCTGAGGCCATGGTACAGAAGAGGTAACCATTCATGTGCATGACAGCCCTGACTCTCAGGGGCATTGTGGGTTCCTTTCTTAACCATTCTGGAAGGTTCCTGGTGAAAGGACTGATGCACATCCACATAGCCTTGCATTCCAAGGTGATCCACTGGACCGTCTAGACTTTTATCTCTGGACCCTGGGAGTTGCATACACTGTATCAGAACCTCCAACCTGCCCCTTGGCCTGCCAGAAAGCTGAAAGTTTCCATGCCTCTGCTTTCCAGCTCTTTCTCTGCTACATCAGAGAGCCCCTTTCTCATGTCCTCAAAGTGACAAATGTATGCTGCCAAGCAAGGCTGAGGGAAAGAAGGAAATAGAAATGCAGTCCCCATCATGCATTCTTTCCCGAAATGCTACTAATCTGGCATTTAGGTTGTTTGCTCCTTTAATCAGAATGCCATTAAGAAATCTCTGCCGGGTTTCTGTACACAGTTTTTCTCTAATGAAGCATCAAATCTCTTTCACAAACAATAGCTGTGTCACATCCAAGCACCCTGGCCCCAGCCAGTGTGGCTGCAGTCTCTGCTAAATGTGCTGCCTCTTTCAGGTCTGTTCCTCCCAGAATAGCCCGCCACTGCGGTACTCAAATCAAAGTCTCGACACTGTCTAGCTCCAGCAACGTGGACAGACAAAAGAAATCAGAGGTTTTCAAGAAGACATAGTGCGGTGTCCCTAGAATTTGACAGAATAGCTTGGAATATGATGTTTAATGAATAGCCTTTCTAGTGAACATGTTTGTCCTGGCTTCAACTCTGGGCCCAGGTTTGCAGTGGCTTACCCAATGGGTGTACTTATCATCCTTGACTTAACCCCCAACTAGTGAGCTATTTCCTGGAGGGTGGACATTGTCAGAGGCAGAACTATAATGAGATGTCCCCAGAGCTATTAGTGAGTAACATGGTAGAGCCCTGCTGAGCATGGTGTTTGACCAGGCCCAGGTGCCATGGTCTCTAAGCATATGTTCATATATACATCTTGGAAGGCAATGCAGCAACAACTATCATTATTTAAGGTGCACATAACCTGGGACCCAAAAATGCCATTCATAGGAGTTTACCCCATAGATACACTGGCACATGTGTGCAAAGACCAATGTAAGAATGCATATGCTGTTACATTGTTTATTACAGCACAAGATTAGAAACAATGTTACAATCAGGGCCAGGCACAGTGACTCACGCCTGTAATCCCAGCACTTTGGAAAGCTGAGGTGGGCGGGTCATCTGAGGTCAGGAGTTCGAGGCCAGGCTTGCCAACATGGTGAAACCTTGTCTCTACTAAAAATACAAAAACTAGCCAGGCCTGGTGCCACACGCCTGTAATCCCCTCTACTTGGGAGGCTGAAGCAGGAGAATCTCTTGAACCCAGGAGGTGGAGGTTGCAGTCAGCCGAGATTGTGCCACTGCACTCCAGCCTGGACAACAGAGCGAGACTCTGTCTCAAAAAAAAGAAAAGAAACAATCTATTGATAAAGGGCTCCCAATTACATATATTTGGATACACCAATGCAAAGTAAAAATATGTTGTAGCTGTTTTTAAAGGCAGGCATATAGGTCTGATGTGAATAGATCATTAAGAAATAGTGTGAGGCCGGGTGTGGTGGCTCAGGACTGTAATCCCAGCACTTTGGGAAGCCAAGGTGGGCAGACCACCTGAGGACAGGAGTTCAAGACCAGCCTGGCCAACATGGTGAAACCCTGTCTCTACTAAAAATACAAAAATTAGCCAGCAAGGTGGTGCATGCCTATAATCCCAGCTACTCCAGAGGCTGAAGCAGGAGAATCACTTGAATCCCGGAGGCAGAGGTTGCAGTGAGCCGAGATCATGCCACTGCACTCTAGCCTGGACAACAAGAGTGAAACTCGGTCTCAAAAAAAAAAAGAGAGTAGTGTGAAAGTGCACCATCATTTTTTAAATGGGAAAATTATACATAGACACACATATATGTGTGCATATACGCTTGTATGTGCATAGATTCTCACTGAAAGTGTACACTAGAGATTGTTAATAAACATAGTGTTCAGCTCTGGGAAGGAAAAATGGGGCATTAGAAACTGGGGATGAAGAGATATTTTAAAGTATATGATTTCAAACAAATTAACTTTTTTTATTTTTACAAGTACATACTTAATCTCTTTAAAAGTAATTTTGTAAAAGGGCAAAATGCAGTGCTCCCTGAGGCTCTGGTAAATAAACCGAGAAATCACTGACTGGAAGTTGTGGTAGATAAAATAATGACCCTCAAAGATGCCAGTATCTTAATCCCAAGAACCCATGAATATGTGACCTTACATGGCAAAAGGGGCTTTGCTGGTGTGATTAAGTTAAGGATCTTGAAATGGGGAGATTGTCCTTGATTATCCAGGTGGGCCCACTGTAATCACTAGGTCTTTATAAAAGGGAGGTAGAGGGTCAGAATCAGAGAAGAAGATGTGCCAACAGAAGCAAAAGTAAGAAGTGATGTGAGGAAGGGGCCATGGACCAAAAAGTGTAGGCAGTCTCTAGAGGCTAGAAAAGGAAAGGAAGCAGAGTCTTCCCAGAGCCAGCCTCCAGTCCTGCTGACACTTTGACTTTAGCCCAGTGAGATGATTTGGGATTCTGACCCCCCAAATCTGTAAGACAATAAATTTATATTGTTGCAGCCACTAAGTTTGTGGTAATTTGTTACAGCAGCAACAGGGAACTAATATGGAGGTAAACCTTTTAAAACCAACTAATTCATGTGTCAGAAGGGGGACCATCAGCCATGCTTACCCCAAGTGGAGGCTCATCACCCTTGATTGATCATTCTGCTGGGGACAGGACAGATTTTCCATAATACTATCAGTTCCAATGAAAGCTGATGTATGAAAAACATCTCCCTTAGTTGGTCTGATGGTAGCACACTCCTGGATAGAACTGCCATCCCAGACCCACACTGGGGTGAGCTTGGCAGCCATCTGGCCTCATCACTATGCTCTTCACAGAATGCTATCTCCACTCTAGCATGTGTCTGTCTCATTTATCAAGCTGATGACATGGCGGTATGAAAAAAACAGATGAGAGGTCCTACCTGCCGATCTGCTCCAAAGAGATTATAAAATCTAAGAGGAATGCCTGGGTGTGTGTGGGGGGGGGGGGCGGTGGGGGAATGTAGAGAAGAACAAAGTTCCTTCTGGAGCTTTGGGAAAGCCGTTTGTGAGCCTGGACTTCCCCCAGCCTTTGAATCATTAATCTGGTTGTACCCAAGACATCCAACAGGATGCAGACTTGCCTCATTGCTCCAGAAGCTGAGACCACCCCCGTAACTTGTGAGGATGGAGGTCCTACCCCCTGTGAAGAAGGCTGAGACACAGAGAAAACTGAGAGATTAAATTTATAATCATAACCTTCCTCTGGCTTCCAGAGAACTACAAAACAAGGACACATTCCCACTGTCTCTTGTCCCAAGAGTAGAGCCAAACCAAATAGCCTCACCATACCCAACATTATGCAACTTGAAGCCCAATCAATTGGCTCCACCCACATTTCATCTACAGGACATTGTTGCCAAACTTCTTAGGTATCTTCAATATGAGATTTTTAAAGAGCTAAAGATATAACAGAAAAAGCCTCAAGGGAAATTTTACAGCTATTTTCTTTTGCGGCTCAGGGAACATAAGCTTTTATCATTTTCCTTCATTCAAGTAACAGCTTTGCCCTAGCTCCATCGTTGTCATGCATGGTCCATGGTGCTGCTTTGATGATTTATAACCAGCTGAGTCATCATCTCACTAAGTCAAAAGAGATTAGTATGTGAACCTATTTGGTAAACTGTAAGGCACTACACACGTCTGGTGGCAAGGCTTGTAAAGCTCTAAATACATGCATAATTAATGTGACTACTCCCCAAGACACATGGTATAAAGGAGACAACCTCTACCTATGAAAGGAAGGGGAGAAGAAAAGATCAAAACCACCTCCTTCTCCAGCCAAGCTATGTTTGCTCTCCCATTCCTCTCCTTACTCCCAAGATCTAAACATGACAGGAGTGGAGAAGGGAAGATGTCTTTAATTTCCTGGTTAATTTCTCCTGCCTGGATTCCAAGATGGAGACCCAAAGGGAGACCTGTGTGATAACTGGCCCTCAAAGGAGTGCACACAGTAGACCCAGGAACAACAGCAAAAGTTGCTGACTAAACCTGGGGACAGCAATTGGTATCCATCCCTCAGGCATTTACTTTGCCTTTTCCTCACCAGTCAACTTCAAGGCCCTTGAAGTTGTCAAGAAACTGGCAACCTAGACATTTATATCCAAACCAGATCCAAGAATTGTATCGTAAGAATGGAACAATAATTGAACCTTGTGTCCCCTGCTAAACCAGAGAGAGCTTGTCAACAAAAAGGACTGAGAGAAGAATCCTGGGGAATGGGCTAATGAGAAAGGCTACCTGAACCTTCAGAAATACCTGGGGAGCTTATTTTATTTATTTATTTATTTTGAGACAGTTTCACTCTCAACGCCCAGGCTGGAGTGCAGTGGCGTGATCTCGGCTCACTGCAACCTCCGCCTCCTGGGCTCAAGCGATTCTCCTGCCTCAGCCTCCCGAGTAGCTGGGCTACAGGCATTCACCACCACGCTCAGCTAATCTTTGTACTTTTAGCAGAGACAGGGTTTCATCATGTTGGCCAGGCTGGTCTCGAACTCCTGACCTCAGGTGATCCACCCACCTTGGCCTCCCAAAGTGCTGGGATTACAGGTGTGAGCCACTGTGCCCAAACTTGCAGCTTATTTTAAATGGATGTCTGGGCTGCACTGCAGATCTATGGTGACAAGGCAGGAGGGGGCACCCTAACTGAAAAAAAAATCTCCAGATGATTCCAATACCCAGCTGAGTTTAGGTCCTACCACATTAGGTGACCTCCCAAAGTTCCCCTCATTTGAGTTCCCTCCCACTTCCACACTGAACACCAGCAAGTCCAGAGAGAAATGGCCCTCGGCATCCAGCAGAGTTCTTTCCAGTGCCCACCAGAGTGATGGCCACCAAACCTTCCTCCAGACTGGCTCCCATTGTGTGCAGGGCAGGCAGGACAGTCTGTAAGAGATCATCACTGTGGACAATCGGGGAAGGAGCTGGCCTGGGCAGAGACTGCCCTGAACATTCATGGGACCTGCGCCCCAGAGCATCAGATGGGCCTCTCTGCTGAAGGAATAATAAATATGTCTTTTGAACAACTGATTTTGTTGTTGTTGTGTTTCCACACATATATGTTCAGCAGTGCTGGTTTCATAGTAGTTCAGTCTTACTGCACAGGTGAGCTAGGGGGCTTTCTTAAAAACCAGAAGACTATTTAAATTTAGATTGCATGCTGAAATGGAGCAACTTTTGGCATGTGATAAAGATGGGGAAAGTTGAAGACCACACCCTGCAACGCTCTCCCTGACTTACTACTACGACCAATCATCTCCCATTAAAAGAAACAAAACAAAACATCATTCTAATGCCAGTTAAACGTTGCATGTATTGATTAAGCCTTCCCTCCCATCTGAAATTCTCCCTAAGGAGTAACATTT
The DNA here is from genome assembly GCF_029289425.2 of Pan paniscus. Taxonomy (NCBI): domain Eukaryota; kingdom Metazoa; phylum Chordata; class Mammalia; order Primates; family Hominidae; genus Pan; species Pan paniscus. The sequence continues at coordinate 89,448,091 of NC_073257.2, forward strand.
TAAAGCTTGCAGTGAGGGTCCTAAGGAGGCTGCTGCTTTGACAGCCTGCATGAGCAGCAGAAGGGACCTTGCTCCCTAGGCCAGCATCTGGATTTCCCATCTAGCCCACGCCTGCAGCTGCGTAACCCTCTGGCCCCCCTCCAACGTGCCTCAAAATGTTATTTCACATTTTGGGTCCAAATGGACACTTTCTGAGAAGTCGGTGTAACCTATCAAGCTTTGGAAACAAGTTTAAGTTGTTTTTGTACTTTCCATTACCCAGGTTGTTCTGGAACGCAGCTCTAAGAGGTTCAGCTTGCCACCACGTCAAGGAATTTGAGAAAAGGGAAAAACAAAGAGGGGGAAAGCCTGCACAAGAAGACCGAGGGTCTGGAAATCAGAACCTGGTGTTTTCCAAAGGTCCTGTTCAGCCTACACTCCCCTTTTCCATTTCTGCCATGCTGTTAGGGCAAACTGGCATGGGAAGTGGGGGCTTTTGTCCTAAAGGCATAGCATCAAGGTCCCCAGAGCTACAAGGCTCTCCAATTCCTTCTCCCTGGTCCCGTATCATCAGACAAACCCAATAGAGTGATTCTTTAACATGCTGTGCTCAGAAAGGTGAAAGAACCACCAGGCGTGGTAGGGAGGCTGTGTCCACTGTTCAGCCCAGTCAGTGTGGCTTCTCTCCCTGGGCTGGGCTCCATCAGCTCATGCTGAGCCTCTGTGGCATTAGAAAAAATAATCCCTTGGGCTCAGGGCCTGCTAAGGGACCTCAAGCCAGATTTCATTCCCACTCACTTCCTAAGCCAGGTACCCTGTGCAGGGCATGAGAGCCAGTGGACAGGATGTCCCTGCACTTGGGAGATTCGGTACCCTGATTAAGGGAAAGCCACCTCCCTGGCTCTGGGGAAGGTAAGAGACCTGAGAAAGCAACAGCCTTGGATCTCACTACATTTTGTGGGCTACTTCTGAAAACCACACTTTGAATTCCAGTCCCATCACTGACCAGCTCTGGACTACCTGTGACTTTGAATAAGCTATTCAATCTGTGCCTCAACTCCCTCCCCCATACAATGGGGAGGATGTTAGCATCTATCTCACAGGTAGAGTTGTTGTGAGGATTAGGCAGAGTAATCCATATAAGGCACTCTATCATTATGCTGTTAGATCAATTTCAAGAAGCACATTTTCCAACATAAAATGATTTGTGAAACTGAGATCTATCTTATAATCAGTCCATATGTTAATACATACTTAATAGAGTTTTCTCCCACCCCATCCTCCAAAAAAGCAGGTATTAAATCAATGGTGCATCTTTCTAATCAATGTATTTGAGTTAAGAAAATATGGTCTTTTAATTACCATTTCATGCATAGTAATGGCTGCAATGTTAAAGACTCACTTCTTCCTGGGTAATTTTGCAGCATAGTCTCTACCAGCACCCCTGGGGATGTAGGTGCCTACCAAGCCACCATCTCCTTTCTTCTCCAGCCCCTCTGGACTCCTTCAGGTGCTCTCAAACCTAAACTCATAAAATCCTTGCCAGATCCTTAGGGAGCATCCGACAAGTGGTTCTGAGCCTGAGCTGCTCACAGAAATCCTAGGGCACTCGCTGGCCCCACAGGTTCTGATTCCATTAATGGAAGTGAGGCCCGGGCATCAGCATTTTTAAAAGCTCCCCAGATGGTTGTAACATGCATTGGAGTCAAGAACTCTGGCTCCAGTCTGTCCCCACCTCCATCTGATGCCTGAAATCCCCTCAATCCCTGCAGCTAATGAGTAGCTGGCCAGCCTCTTCCAGGAGAATCAAAACTTCACTGACTTAGGTTGCAGAACACCATAATAAAGCAGAGGTTCTTCCTCAGGCAGTGTCTTTGTTGTTCTGAGATAAAGAAAAAGACCTTGAAGGCAATTCTAAGCTGGGAAATGAGAAAACCTGCCTCAAATGGAGTCCTTCTTCCCAGCCATCTTAAGCTCAGATACCTGGAATTTATTTATTTTGAACTTTGTAGAAATCTTTTGACTTACAAATGACCTAATTCTCTAAACTAGCTATGCTGAGAATGCAAGATAACTTTTATGCTGGCTTGATTCCATAAGAAATAGTGACTCATAAGGATCATCATCAGAAATAAATTTCTCAAAACTTTTAAGTAAATCTGTTTCTAGGTAAACTTGATGGACTTTTGAAGGATTATATTTCCCCCTTCTTTTTCCTCTTGCATCCATACCAAGCTCTTTTCTTTATGGCAGACCTTGTTTCCTCTCCATCTTCTACTTTCGTAGATACAGTCCATCAAATCATACACATGCCTCATTTCACCAACCACGAAGATTCTACCATGCACTGGAGAATTAGTGAGTTGGCTTCAATTGCACTTCAGTTGACCCCCTAGAGGTGGGTAAGCATACATTTCCACATGTATGCAGATAGAAAAATATCTGATTGGGCACTAAATGTTTAATTCTCTGAGAAATTGGCAATCCAGTGAGAAAGCTACGCTAGGCATCCTAGATGCTTTTAGATCACAGTAATGGGAGCATCTCACAACAGCCTAATGTTTTCAACCCATCAGAAAGCGGAGTCCCAGAGAGCCTACAGGGACTCAAAACAAACCCAACTAAAGCCAGGTGGAGTGACCTCTCATCTCAGACTCCAAGGCTTGGGAGTAGGAATGGGCAAAGTGGAGACAAGCTGCCAAATATTAGGGGTGCACCATGTCCTACATGTTGGATGGGCCCTTTACACATGCCATCTCCTTTAACTTCCTTCTCACAGTAAGTGGGGAGACAGAGATTAGAGTCAGGCTCGCATAAGGTCACAAAGATAGTAAACAGCAGACCTAGGACTTAGCCCTGGTCCCTCTGATTTCCAAGCTTCCTTCCACCAAATGGTGGAGTAACTTGCTCCCAATCCATGGATCCAGACCTGGGAAAGGGGCTGCTTCTCTGAGCTCCAGGAGCTCTTGGTTGAGAATCCTCTCTTTTTTGCATCCCTGGGTTGCTGCCCACCCCCATACTGCTCCTTAAGCACTTAATTAATGGTGTCCTGTGGCCAGTCCTGATGATGCAGTTTTTCTTGGTCACTCTGTGGGCCACAGACTTCCAGCTGCCAATTCCCCCTACAAGCATTGCTCGGGTCCAGGCCCACTGTAGGAGACACCCTGACTACTCTGGTGCAGATCTCACAGCTACCATGACTGTTTGTTCAGCCCCCACATTCTCCAGGGTCCCAATTTCTTGTCCCACATTCAAAAAGAATGAGGTTATGCTGCCAGCCAGTGGGTGAGCAAGGTGAAAAGTTTTATTAACTGATGAAACAGCTGTCAGCAGAGAGGGGACGTGAGAATTGTCTACCACCCAAAGTCAGGTAGTCTCTGTGTCCCAGTGTGGCTAAGTCCAGGGTTTTTATGGGCTCAGAATGGGGCGGGGGTGGATACTGATTGGTCTGTGAGTATGCAAAAAAAGGCAACAGTGTAAAAACCAATTGGGGAAGGGTGGGTATAGGTGAAGAGGTGGGGGTTAATCAGAGGAAAGCATGCCAAATGGGAAGAGAGGTTCTCAATCCAGTCTGTGGATTTATCCAAGACTTGTAGCTTGGCTTTCAGGCTTTAAACTGGCTTTGGTTTGCAGGTGGGGGTTTCACTGGGGACTCACCTGTGTTTGCCTAGGGATTTGTCTACCTCCTGCTGTATCACTGAGTTCAAATCCCCATTCTACCACTTGCCAGCTGTGTAGCCTTGGGAAAATTACTAACCTCTCTGGCCTCAGTTTCTCCATGTTTGAGGTGGAAATAATAATACCTACTCTGCTCTGAACACTAAATGAGCTCATTTACGATGGCATTTAGAAGAGTGGACAGAAGTGAATGTTCCTTCTCCCATTATTCATATTGACTCCACCAGTACTGTCTCACAGGGTCACTGTATCATGGCATCCATCTTTCCATGGGTACATGTCTTGTATAGTCCTTAGGGGAAGGTCTTGTTCTTCTCTCCTCTCCTTAGGGTCCACTCACTTATGCATTATCTCATAAAGGATACTGAAGCCCATTGAGGGCATTTCCTAATCTGAAGGGGCCTCTGATAGACTTCTACTACTTAAGTCTCCCATCACTTTCCCACCCTTAACCCCCATTCTAGAAAAACCCATAGGTAAACAGAGTATACCTGATTTTCTAATACCCATTGAATATTTTATATTTGTTTTTATACTTTGCAATGAAGAATGTTTCAGTAAATTTCCTAAAGGAAACAAAAAACTCATAGATGATATAAGTAAGCCATGTCACCCCTGGGCTTCCTCCACCTTCCACTGTGTACCACAGGCAGCACAGTCCCTCCCATGCTGTGCTCTGACCTTGCCTGACCTTGCCACCCTGAGTGTGACCTGCAGACCAGCAGCATCAGCATACCCAGGAAGTCAGTTAGAAATGTGAATTCTTGGGCCACAGACTTAAAGACTCAGAATTTGAGCCCATGGATTCTTGCTTCAGGGTCTGTGCTCTTCGCCACCACACTACACTGTTTCTCTTTATCAGCAATGAAATTGAGAACAGACTCATTGCAAGACGCTCATTGTCAGCTCCATCCTCTACTGACTTCAAAACATCATCAGCTTTTCACATTAAATTTGTTTATCACCCGTCTCAGATACTATCTTTGATATCAGAGGTAAGACTGGCATTGTGGACAGATGTTTTCATGCCTTGATCCAAAAGGGTAACAAACATGGATACTGCAGGCCAACACCAAGGAATTGTGTTGATGGGCCATAAGAACCACAACGGGTCCCTTAAACCACACCTCAGCTACCTGATTTCCTGCACATAGGGCCGGAAATATACTAAGGGGAAAATGGTAGAAGGGAAAATGAGAACAAGAAAGAATGAGATACCCTGCAGGTGTCTTCCTCTACTAGGGAGGCCCCTGAGAAATGACTGAATGTTTTTAGCAAAAGATTAGAAGAATAATATTATCTTGCCATCTGTTATTGCTTATAGAGAGCCAATAAGTGTGTCTTAGAGATTCTGAGTTCCAGGGATGATCCCACTCAGGTTCCCTGACCCACTGTGAGTCATACCTCCATAGCAGAGGGGCCCCTAACCCCAGGATTTCCATGCCTTCTGCAAGCTGGTCTTTTAGATTTCATCAGCAGTCAGTCCTGAGGCCATGGAACGGGGAATGATCGATGACAGCCCACTGAAGGAGGACCCTCTTCTTGTTTGCTTGGTTCTGGGGAATGCATCTCCTAGGCAGGATCAACATGTGCCATAATGGTAAAATAATTTGGGAAAAAATGGCAAAAAGTATTTGCTTTTGCCTTAAATCTACCAAAAGTGGATCACAGGTTGAAAACTGCCTGATCTTGGTCGTTGGAAGCCCCTGAGTGGCTCAGTATTTGAACTCAGTGCAGCCCTGAGCAACCAGTTAATATTTGCCCAATGGGCAGGATTGACTTCAGTTACCTAAAGATGTTACTACTGCTCTTCTGGTTGCCCAGAGATTCCCACACCCCGTGTGCAGCACAGATCCAGCAGAGACTCCTTGCCAAAGGCCATTGCGGTCCAAGACCCCAAAGAGGAAGGCTCCAGAGGTGACTGCTGCTTGGGAAGTCAATATCGGACATGAGTGCTAGAACCAAGGTAATGCTTCCCAGACTTCACTATGCCCACCAGACACCTGGAGAGCTTGTTAAAATTTTGACTGCTGGGCCAAGAGAGCTGGGGCTGAACCTGAGAATCTACATTTCTAACAAGTCTCCAGGGGATGGTGGTCGATGGACCACACTGAGAAGCACCACGTCTGAAAATCTTTTGAGCCAAACATTTTATTTCACCAATGAAGAATTTGGGACCAGAGAGGCTAACTAGTATGTCCAAAATCACCCAGCACATCAGTGACAGGGTTGGGACCAGGTGCCCTGACTCCTAGTTTCCACTGTGTTCCCACTCTACCAGCTTACCTTAAAACAGCAATCATCATAGTCATTTTATGAACTATAACTCATTTTGAGTACCAAGTGCTTTTCCTATTTCCTCTTCTTTATCTTTATAATCACCCTTTGAGGTTGAGGGCATGGGTCTCAACTTATAGAGAAAGAAACGAAGGTTGAAAAAAGTAACAACAACAATGAAAATTGGCTCTAGATCACAAGCCAAGGAGTAGAGCTGGATTCCACCCAGTTCTCTCTGACCTTGTGCTGTTCCTCTTTACATCTCTTCAGGTTCTCAGAGGGGAGCTCTCTCTACCAAAGGTTTAATGCAAAACCCACATAGTCACCTAGCTTACAGAAAGGACAGGCCTGAAGACTAGGGTAAAATTAAGATGATAAAACAGTGAACAAATATTTTAAAACTATGTCCAGGAGGAAAGCTAGAGGAAAGAGCCCTAAGCCCCAACTGCTCCAAAGGCTGCCTGTCATTCTCTTTCCAAAACCTTTCAGGGGTTTAAGACCTAGAACCACGTGTCTGACACCACAGCCCTGTAAATTCTGTCCCCAAGAGTCCTGAGGCTCTGCGCAAACAAAATTAATAGCCTGCAAACTCTAAATGGGTGATTACAATCTATAAAGCAGCCCATAAAATGACATCATGGGGATTCATATTTATTCTCTCCCACTGATTTCCACTATAAATTTGCTTGGTTTATGAGTAGAAACAGTTTCTTCTGCTACGTGCCTGGGCAAAAAGCTCACCTAAAGATGGAAACCTAAAGATGTCTGGGGCTCACTTCACCCCCAGTGGTGCTCTGGTCAGTGGGACACACAGAAGAAACCTCCCAAGGAAGCTCTGGAAACCCCAAAGCAGCCACTGCCTCTACAAACATGCCCTGAGAGCCTGCTGAGCTGCAGGCTTCTGTGCTAGGTCTTGAGCAGTAGCCAACAAAATGGGGGTGGTCTCTGCCCTCAGGGACCTTGCAAGGGTCCCTGAAAGGGAAAGAGGAGACAGACACTAAACAGAAAACTACATGGATAACACATGGGGGTTCATTAGGGAATGCAAAGGGAAAGTACAGCAAGCTATGAGCTGTGGAACAGGAGCAGCTAACCTGATCTGGTAGGGGTGATGCCCAAGAAGGATGAGTAAGTGGAGGCTAAGCAAAAGGTGGGGAAAGGGAGAAGAGGAGAGACATTCCAAGTAGAGGGATCCACATGGGTAGAGCCCAGCTGTTTGCTGCTGTTGCAGTTGAGCCACATGAGTATCAAATAAAGAATGACAAAAATTCTGGGTCAGACAACACATATAGGATATAATAAGATTAGGTTTTCTTCCAAGTGCAATAGAAATAAATGAAGAGTTTTAAGAAAAGAATTAACATGATCAGAAAACCATCTTAGAAAGATTCTGCCAGCCACAGTTAGAAGAATGGATTTGACAGAGAGGGGGTGTTTAGGAGGGAATGTCAGCAGATTTGTAGGACACTATTGCAGTTGTCTACACAAGAAGTGATGGTGGCCTGAACTAGGTAAGAATAAATGGGCCACAGTGCTATCTAGGAGGTAGGACTGATTAGGGCTGTCAGACGCAGCTTACGCAAAAAGGGCAGGGCATTTAGGAGGTGCACAGTAGATAATGGTGATCACTGACCTACTGGCACTTGCAAATGCTTTGAATCCAATCTCATTAGCCAAGGTCAATACCTGGAAGCCACTCAGAAGCCAGTATTGGTACTAGGTCAAGTGACCACCTCACCAGTGCAACATAGCACACGCAGCTCAAGTCATCCCCAGACCAGTTGACACTCTCAACTTGCAAAAGAACACAAGAGGCAGAATCCCTTTCCTTTAATTTAACCCAAGCTCTACTACTGCCTCAGTTCAAAGGTCATCAATTGCAAGATCAGCAGAAGGGGCATGGCTCCCTGAATCCCAACAAGGCTACAAGGGTTTTGGTTTTACATAGCTCATCCAAAGCCAGTCTCTTCTGGCCTTCAGAAATTTCTCCCTCTTCCAAGCTCCAAGGGCATTTATACCATCCCTGTACATGCAGACACAGTCCCCAACTTACAATGGCTCAACTTATGATTTTTTGAGATTACAATACTCCAAAAGCAATGGGTATTCAGAAGAAGCTGTACTTCAAGTACCCATACGACCATTTTGTTTCCTACTTTAAGTGCAATATTCAATAAATTACATGCAATGTTCAACGCTTATCAGAAAATAGGTGTTGGGTTAGATAATTTTGCCCAACTATGAGCTAATGTAAGTGTTCTGAGCACATTTAAGGTTTAAGGCTAGGCTAAGCCATGATGTTCAGTAGATGGAGTCTCGTTCTGTCACCCAGGCTGGATTGATCCAGCCTTGCAAGTGGCGCGATCTTGGCTCACTGCAAGCTCCACCTCCCGGGTTCAGGCCATTCTCCTGCCTCAGCCTCCCAAGTAGCTGGGACTACAGGCGCGCACCACCACGCCCAGCTAATTTTTTTGTATTTTTTTAGTAGAGACGGGGTTTCACCGTGTTAACCAGGATGGTCTCGATCTCCTGACCTCGTGATCCACCCTCCTCGGCCTCCCAAAGGGCTGGGATTACAGGCATGAGCCACCGCACCCGGCCTAAACGCATTTTTAACTTATGATATTTTCAACCTATGATGGGCTATCAGGATGTAACCCCATTGTACGTTGAGAAGCACCTCATTCTACCTTGCTTAGATTCAATTTAGAATCACAACTTAGGCTGTCATTGTTGTCTAATAATTGCATGTTCATTAACCTGTTTTCCAAAAAGACTTTAAGCCACCTTAAGATAAGCACAGCATACCCAGCGACAAGGTGCTGTAGATGAGCACCTACTAAATATCAGAGAATGAAGTCAATTGACTGGGCCCAGAAGAGAGGAAAATGCCAGTCTGGTGATGCCAGACCAGCAGAGAGGAGTGAGTGGGAGGACAGGCTCAGCACTGAACTATCCAGAGTTGCCCTTGAGTCCTAGCCAAGATGGCTGTCACTCCCCAGGTGCCCAGAGATGGTGGCTTTCTTGAGCAATTGATCTGAAAATAGGTCCCCTAAGCAGACCTTGTCACTGAAGTTCACACACTGCCCAAGCTGAGTGCCATGCTGAGCATAGCCCAGATGAAATGATTGCTCATCTTGAGGGCAACATCCCAGACAAACCAGTCTCTTTTATGTCTCACTCACTATGGAGGGAAAGCCCCTGCTCTCTTGCCCTCAAACATTAGATGGGCTTACAGAAATGCATTCCCATTTCATAATGCCTGCTGTGATTCCAGGTAATTCCTCTAAGTGCACTATTAAATCCCAGCAGCTGTTCCAGATAACAGCAAAGTCGACAATTCCAGCTGCCGCCTTGTCAGGAAATGAAGCAAAGCAGCTGTAAGTTTCCTAACACTGAGACATGACCAAAATGGCAGCATGAGGGATCACTCATGTGCAGGTTTCTCCACCGCCATGCAGATAATGTGTGTCCACCATCACACATACATTACCTGCCCTGAGTCTACTCTGATGTCTGAGGCTGGAGGACTCAAAACTGTGGGCCATATTCCCCTGAGATACCCAGCTACAGTTATCTTTGAGATCCTCATGAGAAAGAATCCCAAATTAACACTGAGCCCCTACCCATAAAGCATGCTCAAGGTGCTGGAGAATTGCTTAAGACCACACAGCTAAAATGGCCGCCAAGTCAGGATTTGAACTCTGATCCTGTGAGCTCCAAAGCATCAAGCTTCTCTATCCTTCACTGTTCCCTACTGCTCTTAAAGCCCTGTATTTCCCTTACCCAAAGGAGCCCGGCCATCTCAACAGTATTTTCGCCATCTGGGCCAACCACGTGCCGGCAGAGTGCATAAATACCACTTTTGTGACCAAAACTGTATTTCCTCGGTTGATCCAACATCAGCATCTTTGCACCTGCAACTTTCCTTAAGAAGAATTTTTCCATGATGTGATGACAGAATTTGCAGCCAGCAAAGGGGATCATAGACATACATGTACACACGAGCCCACAACCATCTACTTCAAAGCCTCCCAGCCTGAAGTACGCTCTCCAGATGTCTCTATATACCAGGTGCTTCGAGGCTGGCCAGCATCTCCCTGACAGCAGAACAAGTTAGTACAAGGAATTTCTATTTAAAAGCCAAGTTCTACAAAAGCTAAGCCAAGCAAGGTTCTAATAAACAGTAAAACCGCCACGTTGTGACACATGGCTTAAAGTTGGTCACTCACCTAGGTGGGTCAGAAAGACACCAATGCTTTTCATTTTCCCCAGCACCTCAACCCTGGTTAGTGCTAGGGTGGGATCCCTGGTGGGAGACTCCACCCACACTGAACCTGGCTGGCTTCATTTTTCCAGACTGGTGTGTTCTCCAGGCAAATATATATTTTCCCCCTACCCACCTCCCTCTGTGTGACTCAGCAAGCAAGTGCTGGGTAGGAGGAGTGCTGGTAGGGTCGGGGACGACTCTGTTCTCATTCCAGGCTCAAGGAATAGCCTCAGTCATGGACAAGAAGTATAGGCAGAGAGTCAGGAGACCAAGGCTCTAGACCTGTTGTTGATGACTAAGATGGCCTGGGATGAGTCCCACAGCCTCTCTGGTCTCAATTCCTCATCTATAATTTGCAGGTTGAATGATACCTGAGGCTCTGTGATTGCTTGAGTCAGCCAACAGCTCAATCAGCCACACAGAAACAACATTTCCTCTTCTCTCTTCCAGCCTGGATAAAGCTTGTGGGGCATGAGATTTATGGGTTTGGTGCTGAATTGCATCATGTATGAGGCAGAATTTGAGTTGGATTTTCATGGGTTGGGAGGATTTGTAAAGGCATTGAAGGCATGGGGGGACAAGAGTGGCATAAACAAAGAAGTGGAGTCAGGAATGTGCTTAGCGTCTTTGAAGGAACCACTAGGGATGATAATTTAGACAGCGTGCACTGGTACAACTAAACCAGTCTCTCAAATATTGAAACCTTTTGTACTGGCTGGTAAACAGCCAATGGCCTTGACTCAGGAGTGCCCCCTCAGCTGCCCCTGCTGCTGCAGTGCCTATCCCCCATCCCAACCCCATGATCCAACAACCAAAGGGTTAATTTCTGAGATCTCGATCCAAAAGGTGCCCATACCATGGTGATCCTAGTCAGCCCAAAGCCACAACACACATCTAACAAGCATTCCTGTGTGCCAGATACCATCTTAGGCACATTAACATATGTTACTTCTTCTCCCCTTCACACTAACCTCTTCAGATTAAGGAACTGAGGCTTGGAGCAGTTATGTGACTTGTTCAAGGATGCAATAACAGTATTTGAACAAAGACCATTAAATCCAAGTCCAGAGCTCACTTCTTAAAACCCCAGCTGCCTCTGAGCAGCCTTGGCCCGCAGACAGACGAGCTTTGGAGGAAATAGGAGGAATTTCTCCCTGCTATGGAGATTGTTTTAAGATCACGAATTGTTAGTGGAACAAGTTGTCATGGCAGCTTATGAAATCACCCTCTTCTGCGATTTTTATAAGTAAGAGGGGTTAGAATAGGCCCAGAGACAGAGGGAGAGATGAAATGACCTAATAAAACCCTTTCCAACCCTGGAACACTTCAGCCCCACATGAACAGAAAAGTCTATTTATTTTCAAAGCCCCATTTTAACTCCTGAAGGACTTAGGAGACTTAAATATGTCTGAAGGCAAAACAAGTTCCCTCTTTTTCCTCTTTTCCTACCACTCCAACTCTTCATTGCAGATTTTCTTCCTGCAGGTCTGACAAACACCATTTTCGGCCACAGCTGCTGTCAGTTCAAAAGTTTGGCTCTGGGGTCTGAAGACCAAAGTCTGTCCAAGGCTGATCAGCTTCTGAGAAAGACTCTTAAATTCTGTGAAGAGTCTTCAGCAGAGGAGAAATTGGTTTAAAAAAGCAAGAAGAATCACCACAATGCATGCCCACTCCACATTACCAAGCCTGCACAACTCATGTTAGGGGATGTCTGCTGCTCCTCCAGCTTTCTCCCCTGGCAAATACAGTGGTGGTCCCTGAGTCCCCATTAGGGCCCAACAGCAGGACCAGTAGCAGCCCCTGTCAGAGAAACCACAGCCAGTTGGGGAGAGCGAACTCATACTATAGGCTTGTTTCCATGGCAACAGACGCTCCCTCCTCCCTGCTTCTCGGCACCAGGGAAGGACAAGGAAACCCATGAGAAGACAGTGGCAACTAGGGGGAGGAGGAATGGCAGCAAGTCCCCTTTCTTTGAAACCCAGGCAGCTGCTGCCCCACATGTTGATGGTTACAGCTCTCAGTGACCTTGGACAAGTTATGCCCCAGCTCTGAACTTTGTTTTTATCATTTAAAAAAATAAATAAATAAAAAAGATCAAGAGATTGAGAGAGAGAGTGAGCGAGCTGGGCCAGAGATGATCCAATAAAGCTATTTCAGCTCTGATGTCCCAGAATCCAGTGATTTGTCTAACCTGGCCAGTGATTGGGAATGGGTTCACCTCTTCTTGCAGCCCTCTGCAGGAGCATGACATTCCGCAAGGCTGGAGTGGATCTGCCTCTCAGGGACCCAAGCCTTATCCATTCCCCCAGTCATGCTGCCTCCCTCACAATGGTCTGCTGTCATTTCTCTGAAATCATCTCAGGAGATCTATCCCATGCTTTCCTAAGGGTGCACGGGTTTCCTGGGGCTCACACAAGCCATCCAACATGACAGGTGAGCCAGAATGTCATGGCGCCCCACCCAGCCACTTGCCTCCCACCTGATGTTGTTGGATTCAACCTGCAATTCAGATGCACACAGCCCACTAGGCGCTAGCCTGCTATGACTACGCAAGTGAAGGAACTCCAGGGAGAACACCCAGAAAGGTCATTTTGTTTGGTATGAAGAGTGCTAGGGTGAGGTGAGGGGCAGGGAGTGGGACAGAAGCTTCCCAGGAAAAGGGGAAACCATGCACAGCAGCCAGGAGCCATGGACTCCAATACTCCCCAAGGTTTGGAGAAGTACTTGTAATTTTGGCTGATTGACCAAAAGTGGAAAGAGGAGTGTAGCATGAGAGAAGGGAAGAGAGGAAGGACAGAAAAGTGGACAAAGAATTCCAGGAGGTGGCCGGCCGCGGTGGCTCATGCCCGTTTGGGAGGCCAAGGCGGGCGGATCACCTGAGATCAGGAGTTCGAGACCAGCCTGGCCAACATGGTGAAACCCCATCTCTACTAAAGATACAAAAAATAACTGGGAATGGTGATGCACATTTGTAATCCCAGCTACTTGGGAGGCTGAGAGAGGAGGACTGTTTGAACTTGGGAGACGGAGATTGTAGTGAGCTGAAATCGTGACACTGCACTCCAGTCTGGGCAACAGAGCGAGATTCTGTCTCAAAAAATAAAGAATGCCAAGAGGCATAAAAACATGGCAATGCTTCCAGGGCTGGATTTAGGGGAGAAAAGGGAGTACTCATTGTTGGAAGTACAAGCCACATGCCCAGTGCTAGCTTTTATGGGAGTAGCAGGGGACAGCTGAAGGCCAGGTTAGTCACTGAGCCCTCCACATGAGCCTGGTGGGGGTGTACTTGTTTCCATTGTATGCATGAAGAAGCAGCAACTCAGAACTACAGCATGATTTCACCTAGTAGGTCAGCTACCCCTTTTCTGGAGTATACAATCTTGCTGGGGGACAAAATAAACAATCATGGACAAATTACCACATGATTTAAAAATTGACACATGGCCACTCTCACAACCATCCTCAGAAATCCAGAAGTTCAGGGAGGAACAACAACAAATTGGACTTCTGAGGACTTCCTGTTGCCAGTGGACTTTAAGAAATGTTCAGCCTCTCCAGCGCAATTCACCCCTAACCTATCAGACTCCGCGTTGGTCTGTGATGGCTCATCTCTGGCTCGGAAATGGTTAAACAGTTCATTTCTGTGCTTGAATCAGGAGCTTCCTTAAACGCTAGCATAAAGCTGGTCTACACATAAGAAATCTGATTAGCTCCCAGCATTGGGCAATCCCAATTATTATGCCCTGCAAGTTGCTCTGCAGGATTAGCGGTCTGCGGAAGAAACGAATCAATATACAACAGTAATTAGGGCTCCTGATGCCGGTAAGAGGAGCACTTCTCTTCCCCTTAAGCCACTCACAACAGAGTCCATGAGGGGACAGGGCCTTCACAGCACTGCCAGTCTCTGTTTTCTAGCATATGTTCATTTTGACTTTGGTTTTTATTTACTGAAGGATGTGAAATTCTCTGCTACTGGGCCAAGACTTTAGGGCTACATACGTCACCCAAGAACAGCGAACAGGATGTGTCATGCATGGGACCTTCCTTCCAAGGAAACTCAGGGAAAGCAGATGATAGGATCCTGGCAACCCCAGGAAACCTAATCAGTGTCCCTGTCACCAAGAGCTCTTTGAGAACAGGAGCTGTGTCTTATTTACCTTACATCAATGTGGCCTAGCACATGGTAAGTAATGAACGGGAGGGATGAGGAAGTGAATCAATGAGTAAGTGAATTAATAACACATGGTTTTCAGTTTGTCAAAAACTTTATCTGTGAGCCTGCTGTGCACAGAATTTTGTACCCTAATACTGTAGTAGCAATTTACATTGGACTCACAGGATTTGGGGGTTAAAGGGAATTTGAATATAACCCAATCTGGGTATTTTTAAAATCACAGGTTGCAACCTATTAGAGGACCATGAGATCAGTTTCATGAGTCCTGACCGTCATTTTATAAATGAAATGAGAATGGAATGAAATGAAGTGGAGTGGAGTGGGATGGAATGAGATGGAACTAGCAGGAAATAATAGAATATTCCAGAATAGAAACTATCAAAGTACATCACATGTAGTAAAGGTGAGTACAGGAAAATTAGGCTTGTACTTGCAGGGCATGAGTGTGTGTCTATTGTGTGTACAGTGTCTTAAGGCCAAAAGCCACTGATGAATCTAACCATTCATCCAGTGATTTTCACTGCCCTCAGAGGCCACATCAGGGACAAATAATTTTCCTTTTTGATCCCCTCTTGTTACAGGAAATGAATTTCATCCAGAAGCAGCCTGTTTCACTTACAGACTGTCTGGCTGCAGGAATTAGGGCAAACCAGAGATGTTATAGAAAGAAAAAGAAAATGTTTCCTAGATCAAAACACCCATCTAAGTGCTGGGGCCATAGAGATGAGATCGATTCCATTTTCCACATGACAAACATTCAAAGATTTTAGAATGTCAATTGTGCCCCTGCTGAATGGCTTGGAGAAGAGCAGGAATAGTTCTAGTTATCCTAACAATTGCTCCTAAGATGTTGCTTTGTACCTGCTCGTTATCCATCTTGGTTGTGTTTATGTAAGTTCCAGCCCATTCACGACCCCTGGTGTGTGGCATGAAGACCATCACATTTGAGTCTGGTCTGAAGCTTGTCTGGGTGATGGCTGAGGTGAACCCATGTTCCTCCTCATGGAGGAGCTCCTGGTGCTCACCAACTCTCTTCCTAAAAGCTCTCACATTATCTGTTCAAAAGCCTGCATCCACCTAGCAGGGTAATTTCATCATCCCTGCCCTCTTGTCTGTGAATAAACAGCTTGAACTAATAGTATTTTTCAAATGTTTTTGACCACAACCCTCAGGAAGAAATGTACTTTACAACATGGTTCAGAAGACACCACCACACCCCCAACACACACACACACACACACACACACACACACACACGAAGCAATGTTTACCTTTACTATATATAATGGGATGTACTATGATGTTTTATTCTATTCTGCTTCATTTCTTATGATGTTGGTGATGACCCATTAAATAGATTTCACAAGCTACTGATGGACCATGACCCACAGTGACACTGAACTAGATAGTACCTAATAATCTGAAAAGGCAGGGAAGGGCATCTGGGAAGAATTTCACACCAAGCCCATTTCTTTTCATTATGTTTATTTAGCTGTGTGCCTACGTTTGGTTGTGTGTAAAGGAAGATAATGGCTTACTGAGCTGCAGCCAGGCTGTTTTGGGGACTCACAAAGGAATGGTCACAGTTTCCTGCCTGTCTCTTATTGCCCCCCAGGCAAGCTCATTGAGAAAAGACAGTGTGAGTCTCGTACAGAGCACGCTGATAACTATTACAGGTACGTGATTATTCTCGGTTCTGTTGATGATAACAACGTAGCTGCCATCTTGTGTTTGTTTCCTCTTAGGATTAGAAAGCAAAAGCAATCTGAAGATTGAAAGTCAGAAGCAAAGTTAGAATGGTGATTTTTTTCCCCCAACCCAACTTGGAAGAATTTGTCTTTGGAGAACCAACCTAATCAAATAAAGTAGAATCAATTTACTGGAGACATAATCCAACTTGCATAATTGTCCTGGCTGGTTTACACCACAGCTGTTCATATGACTTGGTTCATTAAATAATGAAGTCTTCATCAGGCTCTCCTGCACTGGGCTGCAATTCTTTTCCCCCACACCACCAAAGAAGTGCTGCCTTTATTAGAATGCAGTGCCACCCATTGGCAGTGGGATAATCAGGGGATTTGTTTTTATGTGACATTCTATTAGCCAAACATCATAAACTGCATCAAGTAAAAGCCACTGCATTTTCCCCAGTGGAGGATCCCATCACCACATAATCATTCTAGACTGTGGGTTCTCTGTGGGCAGGGACCACATCCCTTCATCTTTATATTCCCAGTGCTAAGCAAAGTACTCAGCATTGGTGGGTGCAAGATAAACATCTATTGAATTAAGAGGAAAATATCTCCAGTGTGGGATTCAGAAGAGCAATGCTTAGAAGCCTGGAGCCTCCCTGGTTGCAATGAGCATTTAGTGTCTTGAATACTGTGTCCCTTTCCTTTCTAGTTTATTAATTTTCCACTTGACTGGACCAAATTTTCCAAGTCCACGTGATAGCAGACAGGACTCTCAAAATCCCCTCTGGCCAACAGAAGGTTCAACAACACCAATTTTGCTGTCTTCAAGCTCAGGAGCCCTGCTGGGCAGCAGGGAACCTGTGCCAATCTCAGTCTTCCTAAAGAATCCCACAGTTAAAAGAGGCCACCTGAAAATGGGCTGCTGAGAGGTAACGATGACCTTGGAAATGTCCTCAGGTTTGGGAAGTCAGCAATTTGGTTTACAAAGCATGAAAAGGAAGACTCGTTGTAAAATACAGAAGATTCACCAGCTTAAGTAGTTTAGACCAACTCAAACTTGAGCTTGAGCCTGCACGGGACTCTCCTGGGGGGATTGCTCAAGCACAGAGGGTTGGCTTCACCCTCAGAGTTTCTGATTCAGGAATCTGCACCTCTAAGATCCAGGTTACGCTGCTCCTCCAGGCACCCCACTTTGAGAAGCATTGGTTTAGCCTGCTTATTACAAGCAAGGCTCTAGAGCTGGCTATCTATGCTGGAACCCTGAATCCACCACCTCAGCCAATAATTTTAGGCAAGTCATTTAAACTTCCCCATCCCCAGGATGCAAGTGTCAAACCAAAGCACCAAGAGGATCTTTCTCACGAGATTGTTACGAAGGTCAAAGGAGGACATCCACTGCTTAGGGGTGTGCTTGGTAGGTAGAAAGAGCTTGATTAAAGTTAACCACATAAAGGAAAGTAGGGATATGGTCTGGGGGAAAGACTGCTGGTCAGAGAAGCCAGATATGCATTCTAGCTCTAGCCCTGCCACCCTGACTTGCTGTGTGACCCTGGACAAGTGACTTCTTTCTGGGTCACGCCCTCATTCATAAAATGGGGACACTGGACATTCTATAATGGACTGAAGGTGCCTTGGCGCTAGAAGCTTCCAAAGCTCCTTGCTCCTGACTCTATCACACAGCGTCACATAACTGTAGTGCCTTCCCAATCACCCCCTACCACTTAGACTGCCAACTGCCAGGCCCCAGCAGGATAACTCAAGACTGCCTTGAAGACATTGTCTGGTTCCTTGGCCTTGAAGGGTCTTTCCATTTGGCCACAGGTGCCCACCTGACTCACCGAATGTAGTCTAAGGAACCCACTTCCACCTGGGAAGTGCAACCTGGGATCCTTCTTGCTGAAACCCTATTGCACTCCACCAAGATTTTGTTCACGTTTCATTTGTAGCCAGCTCCACTCATGCCTCTCATTGATATTCTTTTGTGGTTGCATTCCAGACTGGAAGATAAGGGAATTCATTGAAGTGTTTAGAAGGAACAAGTGTGGTTTCATCGGGAGTGTTATGCTCAGATGAGTGTTGGAGGATTAGTTGGGGAGAGAATCCACACTCGCAGAGGGAGATGAGGTTCTGAAATTTATTATCATAGCCTGGTTGTGGGGAAGGGAGCCTCAGGAGGAGGGTTGGAAGCCCAAATTCCTAATTGAAGATGCGAAGCCCATTTTCATCTTATATTTTTTTTAGCCCCATAGCAGCCCACTGCACTGGCTTTCTGCTAACAGCCGATGGCAGGGAGAGGACGCTTGTTGGCACAAGGCCGCTGTACATTTCATTTTTGTCAGATGCTGGCAAAATTTCCTCATCGGGGAAGATAAATTTGAGGTGATATTAATAAACCTCTGAATACAGCAATCAGATCTGGCTGGCACTCTTAATGATCCCACCAGCAGTGAGCCATTTCCAGCCTGAGGAGCTTAGAGATTCACGGTTTTGTTTAAGGTATCCCAAAAACTAGAAATTGTTTGCTTGACTCCTGGGTTGAGCCTGCATCTTCAACCTGGATACTCCCAGGTGCCCCAAGTCAGGCAGTAGTGATGGAAGAGAGGCATTTACAAAATAAAGTCTTGGGTAAATGTTACTCACTATTGTTTTGTACCGAGAAAGTGCTAAGTGTCTCATACTATCTCATGTAATTACCATAGGCTCAGTGATGGAGGTACTATTTTTAGGTGAGGTCACTCCAACTTAGAAAGGTTATCATTAACAATATTGGCATCATCATATTGCAATATTGACTGACACTAAGTGCTTTCTATGTGACTGAGCTTAGGATTTTACCTGCATTTTCACTTTTCATTTGCACAACAAGCTATCAATTAAGCACTGTGATCGCCATTTTACAGAGTTGAAAATAGAGGCTTAGAGAGGTTAAACGTGAGGCTCAAGATCAGACTCAAGATGCATAGCCAGTGATGGAATCCATGTGTGTTGGATTCTGAAGCTCATGCCGCCATGGACTGTGCTTGTTACGGCTCACACCACCATGGACCGTACTGTGGAGGCACAACCAGAGGGCCCCATGGGTCTCCACTTGTAGAAGGCGGTTCACCTATCATCCTACCTTCTAGTATGAAAGCAGCTTGCACTCATAGGCAAGCTTACAGAAGGGTGCAGCCCCAGCTCTTGACATAGAACCAAGCACCTGGTAGGCACCCTTTCAATGTTTGATAAATAAATGAATTGATGGTCAGTCCCTACTCATGTCCTAGAAGATTTGTGAAAGGACAGTCGAAATTAGTCTCCTATGCTGCTGTCCACCTCTTGGTATCTTGGTGGACCTATTCACCAAGGGCCAAATGTCCCTAAGCACAGGTGAGAAGAGTTGAGGAAGGTTTTTGTATCCTACTCTGAGAGCAGTTGGAGACTTCGTTCCTTGGCTTAGAAGTCAAGATTGGATGCAGAACTAGGCAAGTTGCTTTTCTGAGCAAAGAGAGTGCTGGCCCACCCCACATCCTCCCCTGGCTGCTGGCCCGCTGCAAGCCTTGGCACACAAGAGAAAGAGGCAGAAGCGCATTTGCTCGTTTATTCATTCACCCACAAACATGCCTCAAGCAATTGAGCACCTACTGAGGCCAGAGTAGTTTTGGGCTCTGCGGAGAACATACATATAAATAAGAAACCATCCTTGACCTTGAGGAATTTATGAGCTAGGAGGAAAAATAACAGATACATTAACTCAGGTGTCAGCTCTCTCTGGCTTCTCCAGTGCCTAGGCCCATGTGTACAGCATCTTGTTTTGCCCTGAATAACTTGTATCCTGAAGGTTACACTTTTTTGAGCTTCTCCCTCTTGTCCCTCATCCCACCCCATCACCACCCCATGCCATTGCTCCAGATACAAGCAAAAAGGAAAAACACAGACTGTTGAAGATTTCACAGGTAAGGCAGAAAAGGAATTTAAATCACATATCTCATGGCAAATGGCTCTAACAGATTTTGAGTTTGCCTTAGTTCCTTCCAGGCCAAAGCACAACCAAGGATTTCCTTCCCTGACCTTTCCCCACAGAGTTCCTTGAGGTAGAAAGGTGGCTCCAAGAAGCCCAAGTCCTTCACTCGCCCTCCAAAAGCCTCACCTTTTCACTAGAGCAGTCTTCACCCCTTGTAGACGTCATTAAGGATATTCACAAATACTCCTATTACGTCCTCTTTCTGGGCAATTGTAGGATTGCACTTTCTAGTCTCCTAAAGTTAAGTGTGGCTGAGTGCTGAGTGGTTTGCTCTAGCCAATGTAACATGAGCCACATCATGCGTGACACTTCTGGATGGAAGCTCTTAGCCAGAGCAGTTCACCACTGCCTCCTGCCAGGACGGTGCTGGAAGCAAAGACCAAGAGGAAGTTTCCATCAATCTGGTTTGCTGAGTGACTCTGATGAACAGCCTCCACCCTCCTACTGGCCCCCTACCTTCATGACTGATATATACTGTATTGAGCAAGAATTAAATCTTGTGTTATGCCACTGTGGGGGCTGTCTGTTACTGTAGCAGACCATGGCCTCACTTGACTGATACTGCCCTGTTCGATGCAGAACAATTCTGCTTTGCTCTGACCTACAGTCAGACTTTCACACTAAACCAAGGTGGGCACTCACCAAACAAAAGATTCTCCAGGTAACACAATCTACACTCTGTGGATGGAAAGTTATGGCATCTTTTGATGGTGGAGCATTTTCCTTGAGGTCTTACCCCTTACTCCATGAGACTCATCAACATATTTTTTCTAAACAAAATGGTGGAGAAGAATAATTCTGGGGAAAGAATTCTGGGGAAAGAGTGTCTGGCACAAAAGAAATATGCTCTGGGAAGTGCATGAAAAAGGTAAGTGTCAAAACAGTGGAGACACAGGAAATAGTAGCGTTAATTTGGACATAAGATGTCTTCAAGAAGAAAGTGAAGTCCCCCAAACTTTCATGCAGGTTTCTCTGCAAGGAAGGAAGGGGCTACTCCCCTAAGAACCTAATTGGAATGTGGCTCTGGGTGCCAAAGCTGAGGCTGAGACCCCAGGCATACTCAAAGAAGGAAGAGGGAGCTTCTGTGGCTCTCAGTGCTCTGCTTCTCTGGGTCAAACCCTTCTTGCCACACAGGTGTGGGAGCCTGAGCAGGCCAGTCCACTCCTGCCCTCCTTTCAGCCCACTCCCTGGGCCAGAATGCACACAGGTATGTATTCCCCAATTTGAGCCCTGCCTCATTTTTTCCTCCTTGTTACCTGCCAGCACCACCACACTTGAGAACAGCAGGCACATTGAACTAAATATGATATGACGTAACTCTAGCCTAGGAGTTACAGAAAAAAACCCAAGCACATTTCTAAAATATTCGAGAATCCTGTGTTGAATGTTAAAGAAACCAACCACATAGGATCTTTATAACACACCAAGGCAGGCACTCACGGCCTGTCCTGAACAAATTCAAATCTTTTATCCCTGGAACCTACGTCACTGTCCACCTCCAGGAATCTGTGCTGTTGAGCTGACGGCTCCTCCACTACAATGTTCTGCTCATGCAAGACTCTGTCCTCAGTGGTTCATCTCCCTCATTCACGTCCCCCATCAAAATATGTCTGACTTGTATCCTATTCTTTCAGGGCCTTTCTAAGAAAATTCCAAATGTATGTCTCTAGCAGCTTAATATTTTGCCTTCCCTAGGCAAGATGTTTATATTTAATCAAACAACTTCTGGGAATGATATATGTTTAGTGTAAAGATATGCATTACTCAGAGTGGAAATTTTCAGTATGCAACAGATCATAATGGACAGAAGGCTCTTTGTGGAGTCTGTGGCTTCACCCTACATGCCATTCTATAATATATACCACATGTGCCAAATAAATCCCCTAAATACAGCTCCAAAAATAACATATCAGTATCCATTCTCAAGTAAGCGACTTCTGCCATACCCAGAGGAGAAAGCATCAGATTAGATAACTCTGCTTAGTAGTAACATTCTCTAAAGACGAAAGCACTTTTCCCACTGACAGAAGCATGGCTCCAAGAAGCCCAAGTCCTGAGGATATTGTCAGTAAAACCACACACACAGGTCACAGCTTGTTATTAATCAATTAATTCTCAGCTTGCTTTGTCCCAAGTCATCCAGCAGACAGAATAAGAAGAGATTTACAAGCTGTGTGCATTTAAATTAATATTTTCAAATGGCATGAGTGTGCAATTAATACTTTCGAAGAACATGTCCACACCAGATCAGGCAGTGTCGGTTTTTTTTTCCCCTGTCCATATGAGTCTATTTTTAATTCCTTTCTTGGGGAAAGACAACAGTCCTAGATTTGTTTTGTTTTGTGTTTTTCTTCTGAGACTCAAAATAACCATGTTCTTTCTGCTTCAGTAAATCATTACTGCAGCTTGAAAGGGTTCCTAGAAAGTTCTAGTTCCATTCAGTTTTTAGGAGGAAAAGCAACCTAAACATGCCAAGAACTAGAAGCTTTATCCACAAGGGAGTACGCTTCAGGATGATACCAACTGCATTAATCAGGATAGACAAGGTTATGCTGCAGTAACAACTAAAACCTAAAATTCCAAAGGCATAACACTTAAACATTTACTTCTCACTCAGGAAAAGTCACTTTGGGTCTGCTGACTCTCCAACACAGCTTCTTTTAAAGAGATGACTCAGGGATTCAAGCTGATTGTATCTTGTGGTCTACAATCTCAATGCATGGCCTCTGCAATCACCATAAAAGGCCAAGGGAGAGCATGGAGAAGCAGGTAGATGCATTTTACTGACTTGGACTAGGAGGGACATATATTATTTCTGTGCACAATCCACTCAACAACAAGGCGCCTTGGAAGCATGGGAGAGTCCACAAGTATTTGATGGTTACTACATCTCTCTTTACACGGGTTATCTCATAGTGATGTTAAGAGACTTCATGATGTTGTTACTCTACTTAGAAACTCTTGGATTCCAGCCCTTGAAGACCATGCTCCAACTTCATCATCAAATCCTCACCAGAAAAGACAAGAGGATACAGAACACTGAGCAACTCACAAGATGTGTGCTACAGATGTGTTTATCAGAACTCAAAAGTTTCCTCTCTTTTCTCTGTCCTATGACTATTCCAGGAATGCCAGACAGAACTACTTCTTACGCTCTGCGAAGAAAAGAGTGGACCGGAGGTGGGTCACTTTGACATTTTGGTAAGAGCCCTACTCCTTAGAAACAGAATGAAAGTTGTCAATGAAGGGAAGGGAGTAAGGACTGGCCAAGAGTAGCCATGCTGGGGAGATTTCATTGCAAATTTTCCTCTACCTGGGAGCTGGCAGATAAACCAGATCATTGTTCCCAAACACTGGAAGGAGGACCAACTGTTAAAAAAAAAAATACCCATGCTAGAGCCTAAATACTCTATGCTAGAGCCTGGCTATTCACATATTAGCAAGCATCCCTGGGCAATCCAATGCACAGTCATATTTTGCAGTCATTGCACTAGAGGAATATCCAAGGTCCCCACCAACACTAGGATTTCACAATTTATGAGCATTTTGAAAGAATTTACCCCTGAGGATTGACTTATTCAGCATTTAAATGAGAACTAAGACCACGTAATTGACTGGGACCAAACCAAGGTCAGAATTCATAACCTCACAGCTGTTCCTCATGTCAACTCTTTCTATTCTAACACACTGCCATCCTCATTTTAAAAAAGGGAATGTGGCCTTGATATTCCCATAGATTGCTGGATGCATACTTCTCTGTCACCTCCCAGTAGGGACACAGGCATTCTATTAGCTCAGCAGAATACAGGGCTCCCATCCACATCTGATGGAAGGCAAAGGAGATGAAACTGGTCTCCATGTTGAGGACAGACTGGTACATTAAAGAAGCAACAGGTCCCCTCATTTGTACACCAAGACTCAAGAGTTGAATCTTTCCTTTAGTGACAAGTGGAAGTCCATGGAAGAATATTTACAGGCATGGAAGAGTGAGTTTGAAGTGGGGGGCAAATTCTAAAGAGCAAAGCCTTTACCAATGGTAAACTGTGCCCTTTCTATCCATGCCAGCTTGGGAACCCAGTTGAGAGTCTGAAGGAGCAGGAATTAGCTTTGGACCTGTGAGATTTCCTCTGTCCCCATCCCAACTGTGCTCAAGCCCATCACTTTACAGGAGCATAATTTTATGGTAAGAGGTTCACCACATACCTACTGAGCTGCAAGAGGAGTGATATCAATGTGCATATAGTAAGGGAGAGCAAAGAGTGCTAATTTAGTAACTGAAGATAAGTTACATTGTATATGAGATGTATTTATATGCATTTTCTACTTCTCTCTCCTGCCTCCTGTATCACTATAAACCCTAGCAGTCAAGTTCCATGTCAGGCCTGTTGGATCTTTTTCCTGCCATAGAGGGAGGGACCTGGGAGATGGGGAGGGATTCAGGGATGACAGTGTTCCAGAGTTTGAACTGGGCATAAAGATATAGAACCATCCACTGGCCAAGGCTGTCATAGGTAAATCCTGCCTGGAGGCAATTTCTAGACAGAACATTCTGTGAGCTTCTAAATGATCCTGAGGTCGGTATGCAGATGCTGACTTACCAGATCTAATTTGGGAAAAAGAAGAGGGTAAGAAGTAATATCTTCTGTGGGGATTCTGGTGGTAAAGATGGGCACAGAAGCAAAAGAGTGTTTCCTCCTTCTCCAGAACATCTGGCTTCATCGCAAGCCACTGCAGGCTACTGGAGTAGATGGAGAGCAGACAGCATGGCACCAACTGGACACTGTGCCCACTCTCCAGACCTGTCCATGCAACCCACAGTAGTGGAGTGGCCACTCCAGGGTCAGGTAGATATGGCTTCCTTCCCAGCTCTGCCAATTCCCAGCTGAAAACGTTCTTAAACTTTTCCAGTGTCCTGTAAAATGGGAAAACCAGACCTGTCCCATTGTATCCTAGTGAGAATTACATGATGTCATGCCATTAAAGTACCCAGTACCAAGCCTGGTACATTATAAACATCCAAGAGCCTAGGTCTTAGTTTCTTCACCTAGCATGACACCTCTCCCACCCAGCTCACTATACCACTGTGAGATGATAAAAGCACACAAGCCCTGTCAATGCTAAAATATTTATGAAGCTATAGAGAATATTTTTTTAAATTTTCATCCTGAATGTCTGATTTTTTTCTTCTGTATAGAGACAGGGTATCACTATGCTGCCCAGACTGGACTCAAACTCCCATAATTCTCCAACCTTAGCCTCCAGAGTAGCTGGGTGCCACCATGCCCAGCTTGTGTAAGAGCTTTTTTGTCACGTTCTCAGCATTCCTAGATGCATGCATCAGGACTTCAATTCATGCTTCTTCTTGCCTACAAGTGGGTTCTGTTGGTAGCTGGAAAGCCAGGCTATGGTGGAGGCAACAGAAGGAATACAGGAGTCCCCTTTCCAAACCTCCAAGTTATCTGGGTTGGGATACTACAATTTTAAGAGTATCAAGGAAGGAGCTGGAGAGAGGAACTTCTGGACACTCAGTATAGCTCTAGACTCTCTCTCTCTCTCTCTCTCTCTGTGTGTGTGTGTGTGTGTGTGTGTGTCAGAGAGAGAGAGTGAGATTGATTTTTTATTTTGAACTGACTAGGTGCCACCCCTTCATTACCATGCTGATTTAAACTGTCAAGACTGCAGCCTGGCCTGACCACTGAGGAGCAAAGACAATAGGAAAACAGAAGGCGACTCAGGATGCAAATGACTCATTGTTACAGAACAATAAACAGATTCACCCTTTTGCTAAATGTCAAGTTAATACCCTCTTGGCACCAGCTGTGCCTCTCCCCTCCTTCCCTGCCACAGTGAGTCCAGGCTCCTGGAAGTCTGCCCTTCACCAGCCACCTAGGCTCAGCACTAGGCGTTGAGGAGAGCAGGTGTGGCTGGCACAGTAAATGCAAACACAACCAGTTCAACGGCAAAGTGGAATCAGCCTTTGCATGGAGTGATATCCTGGGACAGCCTCAAGCTCTGACTTTGGGGAGCTCTGGGCTTTGGGCTACAGCTTGGGTAGCTGACTAAGCCAGGGGATGGCACTAACACATGTTCTCCGTGTACTTACTCACAAGCCAAGAACAGGTAGGCAAGGAGGGAGGATGACCTTCAAGGCCAGTTACCAACAGGCTCCAAATGCATTTCCCATGGATGCCCACTGGGCCCATTCCCACTCCTCCCCCCACCAAGTCCCTATCCATTCTAACTTCTCATGATCGCTCCTTTCTGCCTTATCTCTGCATTGACATTGACACTGTTGTTGCTGGGGGGCTTTGCTGTGCTTGCCTCTGCTGCCCCAACAGGTCTCCTTGTCGCCATACCATTCTCCACAGTATCTGCAGAGTCTCCCCAATTAGATGATCTGGCCAGGTCCCTCCTTAACTCAGAATCCTTCTGTAGCTCCCTCTGGCTTTTAATGTAAAGCCAAACCCTTAGCAAGCCACTGAGGAATGAGTTTGACCCCATTCCTCTGAACTCACATGGTCCTTTGAGTTTACCCTTTGCCCAACCCTTATTATCCAGGATGGGGGTTGACTGTTTTGGTGTCTTCTCCCCCATTTCTAAGGAGAGGAACCATGCCTCTTACCTCTGCACACCCAGTGCCTTACATGGGGTATGGAACAGGAAATGTGCTCAGTAGTGATTGGAAGCCATTCATTCCTTACTCAGACCTCTCTACAAATTGTCCCTGAGTCTAACCCACAACCTCCCTCACTGCAAAAATCCTTCAGGTTGCTCCTGACAGGACTGTCTTCCTCATCTCATCTGTTTTCTCTGTCCTAATCACTCTCTGGAGCTTAGCTCAGGTTCCCCCACAAGTCTCACCACCATGAAGCCTCTACACTGTTTTGTCTTCTCTAACTGCATCCCCCACGTGGAACTTCATAAGGGTAGGCTTTGTAATAGTTACTTTACACCTCTGAACCTCATCTACAAGGATGGTTCACAATAGATTTGCCATAAATGTTAAATTATGATGCAATATAAATAAAGCACATAGCACAGAATCTGGCACACAGTAAGTGCTGAAAATAGATTTGTCTGATGGTGAGGATGAGTGTGGTGGTGGTGGTGGTGACAGTGATAATGATGATGATATCTCTGTTTTATATTGCAAGACCCAGAATGTCAATTCCTTCTTTGAGGGAAAGGGCCACTGCTTATAGTGGTCTTGACAAACTTCAAAACATATGGCCCAATGCTTATTTCTGGTGGAAGCTTTACTGACCATATTAATGCTATTGATAATATTTTCATGTTATTGGTATTAATCACGTTACCAGGGAAAGAGCATTGGATTCAAAGTCAAATGCAGACTTTCAGTCCTGTTTTTCCACTTTGGGCCTCAGCTTCCTTAGCTATAAATAAATGAGTTTTCCAGAGTTTTCCAGAATGATCTGTAGTCCTTTCTAGCAATGATAATTACATGGTTATTAGTGAGACTAGTTCACACCAAAGTGAGCCTACACTCCATCCATATGGGTCATCCCTCCCCAGTATACCTGGGCCCCAAAATGCAAGCACACCATGGGGAAATGGAAGAAATTGGGACTTATGTCATCCAACCAACAGAACGCCAGTCCTCACTTCAACACACAAATGTTTTCTGTTTTAAAATCTACTCCAGCAGCACTACAATTGGCATTCCCCCTCCTAGCAGTGGGTTAGCAGCAGATGTTACAGCAAAATGATCCAGACTGGAGGTGATTATTAACCCTTCCTCACAGCATACCCATTTTTGCTTCTGGGTCCACACTTGCACACCTAAGACAAGTTCACCCGCCATCCCTGTCATCAAGAGCATCACCACCTTCTTGTCTAGACAAGCTTGAATCCCAAGCAGAAGAGGAGACTGAGCATCATATCTTTGCTGTTGTTGTTGTTGTTATTGTTGTTGTTGTTGTTTGAGATGGAGTCTCGCTCTGTCACACCCAGGCTGGAATGCAGTGGTGCAATCTCAGCTCACTGCAACCTCTGCCTCCTGGGTTCAAGCGATTCTCCTACCTCAGCCTCCTAGGTAGCTGGGATTACAGGTGCCCACCATCACATCCTGCTAATGTTTTATATTTTTAGTAGAGATGGGGTTTCACCATATTAGCCAGGCTGGTCTCGAACTCTTGACCTCAGGTGATCTGCCTGCCTCAGCCTCTCAAAGTGCTAGGATTACAGGTGTGAGCCACCTCGCCTGACCAGTATCAAATCTTATCAAGTATCAACCACATCCTCCTATAAGGTGAGAAACCAGACCCCATTGTAAAGTAGGACTGCCCACAATGGTGTAAAGAGCCATCTGGGAAATAAATAGTAAATAGCCCACTGCAAAAAAAAACAGTTTCAAGACAGACAAACCTGGCTTCTCTATGTATAGTCTGTGCGATCTTAGGTAAGCCACTTAAATGCTCTCTCAGTTTCCTCTACTATAAAGTGGGGATTTTTATGTCAACACAACCCCAGGAAATAGGCTTTGAGTATAATAATATTCACAAAGCACACAAATAGGCACTCTGAGGAGGTCAGCCCCTCCCTTTCCACCCTGAGGACCTTGTGGGAGTACACACAATGTGACCTCAAGGTAAAGTGGGACTCTGCTCCACTGTTTATAACATAACTGGGTTGTCTTGCACATTTTAGATATCTGTCTGTGTCTCATTTTCTTCATCTAAAACTATTCATATCCCCAAGATTTGTTGTTGGGAATTAAACAAAACAATACATGCAAAACAGTACTTGGCGCACAGTAAGCACTCAATAAATATGTAATTGTCATCACCCATGTTATCATCACCATTTAATGATGCCGAATAACAAGTAAGTGCTTATCACTTCCTTTAAATCTTGGCACCAACCACACTAAAATCTCAGGCAGGCAGGTCAAACTGCAAGTCAGAGGGCCAGTACTGTCAAGTCCCAGCGAGGCCACAGGACCAGTTACCCATCCGCAGATTATCCTTGGAAAATGGTTAAAGCATCATCCACTCTGATGTCAGCAGGTGTGTGCTCAGGCAGTGCTAGTGTGACATCCTATAAAAGTCAGAAAAAATGACTCAAAGAAGATAACCTGAGCCAAGAAAACAGGCGTAGCTTAACTAAAATGTTTGTCTACTCAGACACCTTGGCCCCTGTCCGTGGTCCTGAAAGAGACAAGTGGACAAAGACTGATGGGTGGTCATGACTTTTCTTTTTCCCTTTTGCAAATAGTTGAAGACCTCTTCTGATGCAAATGGTATCAACAAAAGATAACAGAAGAAAACATATATGGGAGGTCATGACTTCTGAGACATTTCCAAGGAGAAAACAGAAAGATTTTTCGGCATCAAGTTCAAATAAACAAAATTATTGAGAATAAATATATATCTATATTTTTTGTTTTTGTTTTATTTTGTTTTTTTAAGATGGAGTCTTGCACTGTCACCCAGGCTGGAGTGCAGTGGCATGATCTCGGCTCACTGCAAGCTTCACCTCCTCAGTTCACGCCATTCTCCTGCCTCAGCCTCCCGAGTAGCTGGGACTACAGGCGCCTGCCACCATGCCCGGCTAATTTTTTGTATTTTTAGTACGGACAGGGTTTCACCATGTTATCCAGGATGGTCTCGATCTCCTGACCTCATGATCCCCCTGCCTCGGCCTCCCAAAGTGCTGGAATTACAGGTGTGAGCCACTGCACCCGGTCAATATATATCTATATTTTTAGTCATTGGGCTTCCCCACCTCTTATATCCTGACTCTAAAATCATCAAAAAACCCTTCATAATGCACACCAGAAATAACACAAATCACTTGTGTGGTCTTTGGCTACTGCTATGGTCTGAATGTTTTGTCCCCTCAAAATCCATATATTGAAATCCTGTCATCCAATGTGATATTAGGAGGCAAAGCCTTTGGAAGCTAACTAGGTCATGAGAAGGATCTCTCATGAATGAGACTACTGTCTTCAAAAAAGAGATTCCAGAAGGCCCTCTTGTTTCTTCTGCCAGGTGAGGACACAGTCAGAGGACTGCCATCTATGAACCAGAAAGCAGGCCATCACCAGGCATGGCATCAGTTAGCACCTTGATCTTCGATTGCCCAGTTTTCAGAACTGTAAAAAGTGTTTTTGTGTCAACCACACAGTCTAGGTATTTTTGTTATAGCAGCTCAGATGAACTAAAACACCTCCCCTCTGTTGGTTTGGATAATAAGAAATTGAACAACACGAATGTCCTATCCTGAAAATAATTTAATTCTTCTATTCCCTCATTTATTGCAAAGACATGGCAGAAAATATTTAGTAGGAGCAAGGCTCTGAGATTTCAATCCTAACCTCTGATTCCAATCCTAAATCCGTCACTAATCAGGATAAGACCTTGGGCAAATTGCTTCACCTCTTTGTCCCTCAGTTTATTCATCTATAAAAATGATAACAAAAATAATACTTAGTTCATAAGGTTATTATAAAAATTAAATGAGATAACGCAACTGAATAGCTTAGAAAGTGCTTGCCACATTGTACAACCCCAGTAAGGATAAATGTTAATATTATAATTAGTTTTATTGTTATTATTGTTGTTGTTCCAAATTAGACGTAACCACACATTGGTTTGCACAGGTGCCCTTTCTTTGTACTGTTTCTAATATCTAACCCCTTCTATCCTCTGCCTGAGAAAGCTGTGGACATATCACGTAAGAGCTGAAGAAAGTTTGTTCACTCACCCACCCACCCACTGAGTTCACCATAAAAAGAATTCAGAAATTTCTTAAAATGGGAGACAGTAAAAACATAATGGCCACAATTCCCAAAAAGCTGCAGAGAGCTTATACACCCTCAGTCCACATCACAACAGAGCCACTCTCCACTCCCTTACCCAGCCATGCTTGGGGCCACTCCTACTCACTTCCTCATCATTCTGTCAATTTTAGAGGAGCCCACGGGGCTCATACAAGCTGTGCAGATCACCAAGGTCAGTATCTCCATTGCCTTGCTCCTTGGAAGAATGTTCAATATTAGTTCAGTGTTCCCAGCCCACAACCTAAAGCCTCCAGGAGTCAGGATGAAATACAAACAACGGCAATGACCCCTCCTTATCTGGAACTCACAATAATTTCGTAAATACTGCTATGCACCTTGGTTCCTTCAATCTTCTTAACATCCCTCCAAAGCAGGTAGTTAGTGACCTCCCGATTATACAGAAAGGTAGCTGAGGCCTAGAGATTGACATGACTTGCTAAAATTCACACAGCTATCAGTGAATGGCAAAATCAGAACAGCCCAGGATGGCTCTTCAGGCAGCAAAGTTTAGTGGGAAAAGCAGCCAGGGAGAACTCTACTTGAATCTTAACACTTACTACCTATATGACCTCAATAAAGTCACTTAACCTGTGAGGACTCAGTTTCCTCACATGTAAAATGAAAATAGTATTTTCCACTCAGGATGCTGGGGCATGCAATAATGTGAGAGAGCACTGAGCCAAGTGTTTGGCACAGAGATGGGATTAAATAGGAGGGTCCTATTGTTATTATTACTATTGTTAGGGGAGCCCCATTCCCTCTCCAACGTACAGAGCCACATGGAATCTAAACTAAGGAGGCCATAAAACACACTGGCTCCAATCTAAGTCCAGTGTCTTTCTCCCTGCCCCCCATGTACCTGCCAGCCACATGCCTGAACAGCAGAGAGCTCAATCATCACATGTGGCTTATCTAGAGAACTTTTAAATCCCACACTGGCCTGACTCACCCCAGCTGGCATACTCTCAGGCCTCTGACACTGGCAGCAGGTCTGAGCATGAGGAATACAGTATCTAATCTGAGCAATAACTTGCTTATCCTTATATTTAATTTATACAAAAGTGCTTTATGATATATGGCATGATGGCAACAATGGGTCAGTGAAACATATGAATTTCCATTAAACATATCCATTTCCATAAACAACCATTCCTGTTTAGGCCGGGTAGAGCCAGTAAGGATGAAATGATGCTGAAGAGGAAGGCAGTGAAGGGTATTTTATAAATATCAATATTCAAATAGCACTTAAGTCCTCATATTTACTTAATAAATATGACAATGGGCCAGGCACAGTGGCTCACACCTGTAATCCCAGAACTTTGGAAGGCCAAGGCAGGAAGATCACTTGAGCCCAGGAGTTCAAGACCAGCATGGGCCTGTCTCTACAAAACCTTTAAAAAAAAAAAAAAAATCAGCTGGGTATGGTGGTGCATGCCTGTGGTCCCAGCTGCTTGGGATGCTGAGATGCGAAGATCCCTTGAGTCCGGGAGGTCGAGGCTGCAGGGAGCTATGATTGCACCTCTATACTCCAGCCTGGGCAACAGAGCCAGACCTCATCTCTAATATATGTATATATATAAAATAGGTAACCTGTCCCCTGTCCCAAATTGCCTTGGGGAGCACTGCAAAGCCTTAAAGAAATAAATTGGGGATTATCTGCTTGTTTGGTTACCCAAGCTGCTACTTCCTTTTTGTCTATAATTAATGAAATTAGACCATGCACATAGATGAGATCCACTCAAGTCTACAAATATTGACAGCACTAGATATACATTTTGAGGCCCTGAAAATGCAATGAGGAACAAGACACAATCCCTGTTGTTACGAGGGCACAGCCCATTGTGGGAGACAGATTACAGAGCATTTACAGTACGATAGGCTGAGTACGCAGGGGTAAGGGAACACAGAGGAGGAACATGTTTCCTGAATTTGGGGCCCAAAGCTGAGACCTAAAGGGTGCACAGGAGTTGGCCAGGGGATGAGAGGGAAAAAAAGGAGAGAGAGTTGCTCTGAGTTAAGGAAACATTTGAGCAAAAAATCCATTTGTAAACAGAGCTTGGGGACCTCAGTGCTGCCACTGAGTGACAATTCATAAATGCAGCAACTCTCAGCCACCCACCCAACATTATTCTGTGCTTGATCAAGAGCTGAAGCAGCCTCCAGCTGCTGCCACCTTCTGCCAGCAGTGTTAGTTCCATGAGGGCTGTTCTGCCCATGGATCATTGATGATCTGTTGTCCCCTGCATGCACAGACTAGAAACCCCACCTCCCCACCTGCTGCTGTTACCCTAGTTGACCTCCTGCCTCCCTGGGTGGCAGAATGGACAGCCCTGCCATCTGCTTCCCTCCCCAGAGCACCAGGCATGGAACACTGGGGATTTATGGGGTCACCAGGCAGAGCTAGGAGAGTTTTGCAGTGGTAGGGAACTAGCAGTACACTTGAACACATCCATGGGATCACAGCAAGGAGGCCAAATGAGATAGGATAGGGATTCAAAGGAGAAAAACAGAACCACAGAAGTACACAGCTCTCAGATGAAAGCCACTTAATCAGCCTCATCCCATTTTCCAAAATTCAGACTAATGCAGAGAAACACTGGACTTATTTAGCAGTATCTATACTCTAACACACACATACATGCACCTGTGTGTTAATCTAACTAGACAGCTTTTCTAGTTCTAAAGGTGAAATGCACGAAGAGCAAGTTCTTAGGTTATTTTCTCTTTAAGCAAGGGGGACTCTTACATCCAACAAATGCAACAGCTATTTAGTAAAACAAACACATGTTTTCATTCTGCTTCCTGCTTGGAGCTCCAGAATGGCCTCATCTGATCAAGGAAGGTCTCGGTTCTGCCAGCCCATTCGAGAAGGCAAATAGCAATGGTATAGATGGCATAGAGCAGGATGTGAGTCCTATACCTTGGATTGCCCTGGACAGAGGGCCTATTGTCTCCTCTATTTTTGGACCAAATGGGTGAGAAACAGCTTATATCAAGAATGGCCTGGCACATGCCTGTAAGTCCAGTACTTTGGGAGGATTGAACCCAGGAGTTTGAGACCAGCCTGTGCAACATAGAGAGACCCATGTCTACCAAAAAAAGAAAAAAGAAAAAAGAAAGAAAGAGAGAAAGAAAGAAAGAAAAGAAAAGGAAAGAAAAGAAAAGAAAAGAAAAGAAAAAGAAAAAGAATGGCCTGGCAAATAACCCAAAGTCCTCTCAAAGCTACATTACTATAAACGAGTCGCATGCTTATAATTCAAAAATAACATTTGTGCCTAAATTCAAACTAACACATTTTAATGGAATGGCAACATTTTTAGGCCTCAACTCATTCTGGGCTCAAAATAATAACTAGAACTTCATAGCATTTGCTTGTGGAACCCATATTCCTTGAGCAGTATCTCCCTAGGCAACAGCTCCAGTATATCCTGCATTAGAGGATATTTCAGATGAGATGCACTTGTGTTGCCTCAGACTACTACGGAGTGACTCCGCAGCTGCTGAAGTGTTGCCTAATTGAGGATCTACTTTTGAAAGGATGTGAGTGTGATGGGTAATTGGCACGTTTTCCTGCTTCTGAGAGTAAGCTGTGCGCTCCTTGGGAGGTGAAACCCACTTCCTTGTCTCACCATGGCTGGAACGACATAATAGGATTTCAGTATATGCAATTGTTGAGTGAATAAATGAATAAAGAAATATATTAGCTGAATTATTGAAACAATAAGATCAAGTAAGCCCACATAGATTTGTTCACCTTCTTCACATGCCCCCTGCCTGCCCCAACCACACCTCCTTTCCTTTGCCTTGTTTGATTTTCCACCAGGCTGCTTATTATACTATCGGACATGTAAGCACTTTACTTGGAAATGTGTTTATTTTCACATGCTGTGTAAAGTCCAAAGGGCATGGATTTTTATCTCATTCGCTCACCGCTCTACTCCCACCACCTAGAACTGGTCCCTAGCAAGAGTTCACTGAGCATTTTGTGGGGGAGTTCATTGTAAGACTCTTTAAGAATCACTCTATCTCTAAACAGAAATGATGGAAGATGTTTTTGTTCTGTGTATCAAGGGTCTTTATATATGTAAATTAATCAAAAATTAAGGTGTATTTGAGGGCGCTTGTTCTTAAAAATGTAACCATTCCACCTTGCACTGTTTTCTTACAAAAATCTTTGTAATTTGGCCCCAATATACCATTTGAGCTTTATTACATCATCATCTTCTTCATTACCACAATCATCACTACCATCACTGTTATCATTCACAATTACAGAAAACATTTACCAACTGCCTGCTGAGTACAAGGCATTTTGAAAATAGGTGTTTGGGGCCAGAAAATGAATGGGATGCTGAGGTCTCTGTTATCAAACTGCCCATCTAATGCAAGCGTTGAGACATATTTACACATGAAACATACACTCAGTGTCAAACAACGGGTCGAACCAGTTCTGTCTGACAGAAATATAATAATGAGAGCTATATAGCTAATTTAAATTTGTCTATTACTCATATTAAAAAATGAAAAATAAACAAGCAAAGTTAATTTTGATACTATTTTGCATAACCCAATATATGTAATATATTATAATTTCAACATGTATCCAATATTTTTAAAGTTTTATGAATGAGATATTATTTTTCTTACTTAGTTTTGGAACATGTATGACACAGCACATCTCAATTCAGGCTAGCCATATTCAAGTGTCTAACAGCCATATGTGGCTACTGGCCACATATTGGACCCTCAGGGTTAGACTAAAGGATTTTCAGAGTACAGAGGAGGGGACACATCTCAGCGGGCACAGGAGTGTGGAGAAGGTCCCATGAGAAAAGCCTCTCCCCTTCCCTCCTTTTCCTGCTCTTTCCTCCCCCATCTTCCTCCTCCTCCCGTCCTCATCCTTATGGAAGCACAAGCGGTATAGTTGCAGAGGTAAATAGGTGTCCCAAGATGAAAACAAAGGGAAACCCTGGGCTTGCCCACTGAGAGTCCCTGTTCCACACCGCCTCTTCTTCTCTTTCTCCTAGGCACAGCCAAGGAAGGTTAAATCCCATTCCATCACTAATGAGAGATCTGCCCACAAGCACTAAAATAAGATTCCTCTGATCTTAAAAGAAAAGTGTATTTGGACTTTAGGCAACCCTGGGGACTTAGAGTTGTTCTCAACCCTAGCATCCATCAGACTCACCTAGAGAAAATTTTAAAAGTAAAGATGCCACAAGTATACGCTCCCAGATTCTGATTTAATTGGTCTAGAGTGAGGCCTAGGGACGTTTGCACCTTTTTTAAAGGCTCCTAGGTGGTTCTAATGTGTATCTAGACCTGAGAACTGCTAGGCTGGGGTGCATAAATTGCAGAGTGGAGGAGAGGAAAGAGTGGCCAGTTGGCTATGATGCTATTAACCACAGCACTCAGCATCACTTTATGTACCCTTTCTCGTTGAATCCATATGATAACCCTCTGTGACAGGTACCACTAACCTCATTTTGCAAGTGAGAAAACCAAGGCTCTAGGAGGTTAAGCAACTTTTCCAGGGTCACACAGTTAGCAATTGGCAAAGGAAGAAACTCAAGCCCGGTCAGGTCTGACTCCAAGACCCATGCTCCTCACTTCGTATCACCCCTTGTCCCTCCTCTTCATCAACCTTGCCCTCCATTTCCACTCCACCAATCTTGGTTCAAGGTGAGAAACTGGGATGTGAATGAGAGGATGAAGAAAACTAGGTAAGATGCAGGGACAGGTTGGGAAAAAATAGTAATGCATACAGCAGATGCAGGGGGAAGTTGGGAAAAAAATAGTAATGGACACAGCAGCAAGGGAGAAACTTCCTTCATAGATGGCCAGCATCTCCCAGATATTTTTTTAAGTGCTAGAGAGATTAAGTGTTGAAAGGACACATGCAGGGGAGGGTGCTGATATTGACTACGAGACTTGTTTGGCATCATGACAAGGAAGAAGTGATGAGAAAAGGTGTCCCAGAAAATTAACCATTACCTAGCTTCCACAGAGGATCCTGCCCTAACCAACAGATAGGCTAGAAAGAAGGCTACAGAAGACAAAGAATAAAAGAGCTGTACACAAAGATATGTTCTTTTTCTGAGGTTTCATACACTGTGAAATTTCCAAGTAGTGAAAAATTAACTCAACGCTTAAAAAAAAAAAGAAGATGAATGCAAAGAAAGAAAAAAAAAAGAAAAATCTGGCAATGTTGGAAGAGAAATCAGTCTTGCCTGACAGTATTTAAATTGAATGTCTGTGAGCATGGCCCACAATTTTTAGTGAAAGTAGAAGCTATTAAAAAGTCGATGCACAAGATTAAAATTTAGAATGCTATTTTAATAATACCAAATTCTACTCAATTTCAAATGACTGTCATTTTTAAGCTCCACCAATTTGATAACACTTGACTGATGGCATTGGGAGCTGAGTGATGGGAAGATTGAATTCGGCAGGTCCAGCTCAGCTGACACAGCCAGAGAGATGAACATTCATCCTCAAAGAACTAAGCAGACCAGGCTGATGGACCTCTTAGAATCTGTTTTCCCATCTGTAAAATGGGACTAACAATATCTGCCCTACTGAAAGGAACAAGTGTGATGGAGGGTGAATGAACCATTGTCAAAAGCATTGTGAAGGTCAAGAATGCATTGTGCTCCCACTGTGGGTAGAGCCTGTGCTAGGTCACAGGTCATTTCTTTCTGGAAGCTTCCCACATCTCCCAATTCTAACTTAGAGAATCAACAAGTAGTTGGACTAGTCAGTGCTGGGATGAGAACATGCTCAAGATGTTCCAGAACTCGGAGACAAGTCATCTGTCATGTCATTAGATCCACCACCTTGTAGGACTGGGAGTTTGCTCTGTGTACCTAGCACTGTGCCTGGTATACAGTGAGTGGATCCTCAATAAGTATTTGTAGCTCCCTCATTCAACAGGATCTTGTCCCTAATGTTTTGACTTTAGATGGGAAGACAAATATTTACCAAGCATAATATAAGTACTGATGCAGAGACCATCAGAGAATTACAGAGGAAGAAGAAACACTAGGCCGGGCATGGTGGCTCATGCCTGTAATCCCAGCACTTTGAGAGGCCCAATGCCAAGGCTAAGGCAGGCGGGTCATTTGAGGTCGAGTTCCAGACCAGCATGGGCAACATAGTGAAACCCCTTCTCTACTAAAAAATACAAAAATTAGCTGGGTGTGATGCTGCACACCTGAAATCCCAGCTACTCGGGAGGTTGAGGCAGGAGACTCGCTTGAGCCCGAGAGGCGGAGGTTGTAGTGAGCCAAGATTGCACCACTGTACTCCAGCCCGGGTGACAGAGTGAGACTCTGTGTCAAAAAAAGAAAAGAAACAGAAAAATCATTTCAACTGGATATTGAAAAATCATTTATTATAATCACTATGGTCATGTTTAATGCTGTTGACAAATATTTCCTGCTCTTCACATCCTAGGCATGCAGCAGGATTACATTACCCTGCACCCTCTGAAGTTAGGCTAAGCCATGGGTCCTACACTGGCCAATGAAACATCAGCAGAAGTGGCATATGTCTCATTTTGGCAGAAACTTTAGGAGCTGTGCAGTTCTCCATGTTTTCTTCCTGCAGTATGGCAAATGGAAGGACATGTTAAAATGAAGAATCTTGGGGGAAAATGGCTCCAGAAGCAGGGGTTTCAGTACAACCTATACAGAACATGAAGGACAAGCAAGAAATACACCTTTGTTGCAGAATCCGACTGAGATTTGGGGGCCATTTGTTATTGGTGCCTCTGTTTACTAATACAATCATGTCAGGAGGAGCTCCAGCAAAGTATCTGTAAGGGAAGGGGTGAGTGAGCCTGAAGGCTCTTGAGAGTGAAAAGGAAACAGGACTCAAGCCTCTCTTTGGTCACAGACTCAGCTACCTTCTTTCGGAGATTTCCTCCACAGGGATACACTGAAAATGCCACTCAGGTTTCAGAAGTCTCTGAGTGAGGAGCCCCAGACTCCTGCCTTTTATATCCCCATCTCCCGCCCTCATGCCTTCTGGAAATGGTGCTAAGTATAGCTGGGTTGGATCCCTGGCTCAGTACTACATCACAACCAGAGACTGAGGAATAAACATGCCAGGGTGGGGCTTTTTCTCTTTGCCCGGGATGGCTCTGCCTCCATCTCTCTCAGCTCTCAGCGAAAATCCTCCCCTGCAGCCAGAGGCCCTTACAGACCCTAAGCCTCTGCTCCTGCTCTTCTCCAGCAGGTGCTGCCTCCCCTTCTCATCTCTGCATCTGTCTGTCCTGCAGAGCTCAGTTCACACCCCATCTCCTCCAGGGAGGACCACTACAGACTCCAGCCTATTCTGTGCTCATCCTACGAGCTTTGAACCCATCTGACACTCAACCATGCCCTGTCATCAGAATAGTGCTAGCTTGTTCATCTGGGCAGGTTGGATCTCTTCAAAGGAGGGAGGAACCCCTAAATCTTGATGATGTCATTTGTGAAATGAGGCCCCTGCTCTGACCACTCAGAACTGCCATTGGGCATCAGGTGAGTTGTCAGATCTAAAGCCCCTGTCTTGGTGCCAAATACCTAACAGGTGCTCAAGAAATGTAAGACTCTTCTCAATTCCCTTTGTCTACAAGACAGTTTGACAAAGTGGGACCAGCTCTTCTCCTCCCACAGTAAGCCCAGATGCGTCTCTAGAGATGTGTCTCATGCATGTATTCTCAATGGGGGCAAAGTCTCCTCCAGGACGGCAGACATTGAAAAGTGAAAAAACAACCTTTATGTATAAACACAGATACATACAGAGTACACACACAGATATACAGTGTAGCTGTGGTATTAAAATCTCATGGGGAGGGGGTAAGGAAGTGTTTTTTTAATGCTTAGAAAAGCTCCATAGGTATGCAATAAAGGAAAAAAAAAGGCAGGCTCTTCCATGCCCATCTCAGCTGAGCCTCTTATCACTTGTCTCTTATATTTCCTCTCTTGTGTCTCTTCCAAATCAATAAAGTGATATTTTAGAAAATTCTGCCAAACCCACATTTCTCCCTCCTCCACCGCATTCCCAGCCTCTCTGCTCCTGCGCTCATCTAATCTGCTGCCTTTCCTGGGATGTCAGCCTTGCAATTGGCTACAGGGAAAGCAGGCACTGGAGAGCTGAGAGACTCCAGTCTTGGTTTTCCAGACATAGCAGATGTGACTGTGTTTGTATCTACCCCCAGCAACACCATGGGGAAGCAGAGCTAGGCACTCCTGCCTCACCCCACCTCCCCACCACCCAGCTTGACTCAGAATGGTGCCTCAAGTCAAAGACCTGCCTGCAACTCCCAAGAGAACTAAATGTTTCCCTCCACTAGGGGAGGGTTACTGGTGGGTTTGGGCTTAGGCTGGTTTGTTGGAAGGTGGCTGACACTGCAGTTTGGCTCACCCAAGGTGGAGTCCAACCTTGCCTGTCCTCGAAGATGGAAAGCTGAATAATCACCTTCCAGCCTCCCTTGCAGCTATAGGTGGCCATGCCACATATTCTGCAGGGGAAAATGTCTCATAAAAAGCAGGAGGGAACAGCTTAACCTGATATTGCCCTTCCCCCTTTTCTTTCTACCTTGAAATGGACCCAAAGTCTGAAGCTCTCCATCTCTCTTGCAGCCATGAGTGAAAAGCCAAGGGAATCCTGACATCCTACAGACACTACCTTGACATGATGTAGCAGCAGCACTAGTGCCAGAAACCCCTACATCTAGACTTCCACTTGTAGGAAAAACTGCTTTTCTCTCTGTTACATGAAGCCC
The DNA here is from genome assembly GCF_029289425.2 of Pan paniscus. NCBI lineage: Eukaryota > Metazoa > Chordata > Mammalia > Primates > Hominidae > Pan > Pan paniscus. The sequence continues at coordinate 89,488,739 of NC_073257.2, forward strand.
AAGGAATCCTAACTAACACAGAAGTCAAGAGTGACAGGCACAGACACATGAAAAAATGCTCATCATCACTGGCCATCAGAGAAATGCAAATCAAAACCACAATGAGATACCATCTCACACCAGTTAGAATGGCGATCATTAAAAAGTCAGGAAACAACAGGTGCTGGAGAGGATGTGGAGAAATAGGAACACTTTTACACCGTTGGTGGGACTGTAAACTAGTTCAACCATTGTGGAAGACAGTGTGGCGATTCTTCAAGCATCTAGAACTAGAAATACCATTTGACCCAGCCATCTCATTACTGGATATATACCCAAAGGATTATAAATTATGCTGCTATTAAGACACATGCACATGTATGTTTATTGTGGCACTAATCACAATAGCATGGACTTGGAACCAACCCAAACGTCCAACAATGATAGACTGGATTAAGAAAATGTGCACATATACACCATGAAACACTATGCAGCCATAAAAAAAGGATGAGTTCATGTCCTTTGTAGGGACATGGATGAAGCTGGAAACCATCATTCTCAGCAAACTATCGCAAGGACAAAAACCAAACACTGCATGTTCTCACTCATAGGTGGGAATTGAACAACGAGAACACTTGGACACAGGAAAGGGAACATCACACAATGGGGCCTGTCGTGGGGTCGGGGGGAGGGGGGAGGGATAGCATTAGGAGATATAACTAATGCAAATGATGAGTTAATGGGTGCAGCACACCAACACGGCACATGTATACATATGTAACAAACCTGCATGTTGTGCACATGTACCCTAGAACTTAAAGTATAATAAAAAAAAATGCCAAAAAAAAAAAGAGTGACAGGCATAATCCTTACCCATCTGACTTCCCTGGAGTCTCTTTATAAACACATCTGTACTACAAAACAGAATGACTAGTGCTTCTCAATGTCCAGAGTGCAGGGAGACTCAGAGATGCTCTGCCATGCTTTAGGTCCCAGGGTCATGGCCTCTCTGCAGGAGGTTAAGCACATGGGCTTTGCAGTCAAATTGACCTGGATTCCAGTCCTAACTCCTCCACAAAAGCTGTGTGATCTTAGACACTTCACCGTTCTGTATGTCCGTTGTTTTCACTGTAGAATGAAGTTGACAACAGCACTTATCTCATAGAATTGTTGCAAAGATTAAATGAGATATATCACACACTAATCTCAGTGCCTGGCACATACTATCTTCTCAATACGTGTTAGCTGTCAAGATAATTTTCCACTTTCCCTTTCTGGGTCTAAGTCCTTCTATGAGCTTGTCTGTCTCATTTCCCAATTATTTCTCAGTGTTTTCTCATTTCCTTATCTCTGTAGCTCTTTCCTTCTCCTTTCTCTGTTTCTCCATCTCTCTGCATGTGTATCCATTTTTGTCTGGCTTTTTCTCCCTCCTCCCTCATTCCCATTCAGGTTTACAGTGGAGAAACACAGCAATTTGCCTAATTTTCCCTCTCCCAGGTCAAGAGAAAGCCCTTCCCAGGCTCTCAGTCACAGTTCCTTAGACGTGGGTCCCCCAGATCCCCTTGTGTTCTGAAATGCCTGTGATGGGAAGGGGAGGGGATGGTGATGTGGTCTCCTGCCAGGAAAAGTTGCTGAAGGTTGGGGCTGGTGAAGGGGGTAGTGAGAGAGGGGCCTGCTGCCCTGCCTCAGGAATCACGTCCACTTCATGACTGGCTTTAGCAGCTGAGTCTAAAAGCTTTGGAAGGAAACGCTGGGTCCACCACTGGCTCCATTCCTACCTCCCTTTCTGGCCTGCCCCAGGATTCCTTGGCAGAACTTGGAATTTGGTATAGTCAGGGACAAACTCTTCTCTCAGATGCTTACTGTCCCAAATGGAAAGCAAGACCTATGTGCATAATCCTAACCCACCATGGACAGACCCCTCTGGCTCCACAGCACCCAAATGACCCCTCTGGTGAGGGGGGCAAGTCACCAATAATAACCCACAACACTTGCCCTGCACTGATGCTGCTTCAAAGGCCTTTCCTGTGCCAACCCACTGACATCCTTGCAGCTGCACCAAGGAACAGACTCCTCTTTCCCCATTTTACAAATGTCATGGCACATGGGGGCTAAGTGATATGTTCAAGGTCACACAGTTATAAATGGCAAAGACATGTTCCAGTCTAAGAAATAACAACATCAATAATAACAGCAACAGCAAAATAATATTAAGATAATTTTAATGATAAAAACACAATGTAGCATTTATTATATGCCAGGCACATGCAAGGGCTTTGCATCTATTAGCTCATTAAATCTGATGCCTACCCTGTGAGATAACTACTATCATTGTCCCCATTTTACAGGTGGAAGGGAAGGTCAAGGGAAATTCAGACATTTGCCCAAGGCCTCGATACCATAAGAGTGTGGATTCACGGATGTGCATGCTGCAGTGGCCAAGGCCCACAATCTTATGGGACAGCTGACCACCCAATCCCCAGCCAGATTCCTATGAGCCCCAGGAGTAAACACTCCCATGAAGAATCAGCTCAAGCTCACCTCCAGGCTGAGACAAAGGGTCACCAAGGACTGGCCACCACACGAATGCTTCTCCTTGGTCTTACAAAACATGAAAGGTGCTATTATCAGAAGCCAAGCCTGCTTGCAAACTACAGAGGTGACACGAGGTAAATTCATTTCCTTCCTGTCAAGAGAAACTCAACAAGGGTATAATCAGAAGCTAATGTGTGTACTGTGATTGGGCCCATCACGGGGTGGCACATAATTGAACAAGTTCTCCATGCCTGGAGGAGCAGAGCCGAGCCCCATCACTGGGAAGTGTCACTCATCTGGCCAGCACACATTGGTTTTTAATAACATTATGGAAATAATGCTGCAGGGCTGTGGAAAGGACAGAAGCTTGAGGGGCAGGGCCTCATCAGGTCTCCGAGAGCTTTGACCTTGAGAAAGAACCTTCTGGCCCCATCCAGAATAGCCACTTTCCTCAGGGATCTCTCCTGTAGGCTTTGTGGATTTATGTCTCCTGGACTTAAGGAACAGGGCTTGGTGTGGCTGAACCTTCTTGCTGAATGGATCCCAGGGGACCCCAGGTGAGCATTGAGGCCGGGTTCTCAAGAGACTGAAGGGGGTCGGGGGGTTACCAGAGAGAGGACAGGCCCTTTGCTTCCCCAGTAACTGTTGACAATGGTAATACCTCCATGGCCCCTACTATGAATCAGATAATTTTCTGAGGACTTTATGTATATTAACTCATTTAAACTGAAAAACAATCCATGTGATAGGTATTGCCATTGTCCTGATTGTATAGATAAAGAAATTGAGGCACAGAGAGGTGAATTTATCTAAGATCACACAGGTGGGAAGTTGTGTTTGAGCCCGGGCAGTCCATCATCCTAACCATACTCCCTACTGCCTCAATGAGCTGACACAGCCCAGCCCTGATAAAGGGGGTGGCAGAGGGGAGGGGGATGAGGTGCCTTCCTGGCTGTTGGCATTCATTTCATTCACATTTTTATCAGGCACCCCTTTCAACCAGATACTGCTGTAGGCACTGAGGATACAGTGGAGTATAAATAGATAAGAGTTATATTCTAGCGAGGAGACACAAATCCCATATAAATGTACAAATAAGACAATTTCAGAGAATGCCAAATACAATCAAGAAAATAAAACCAAGAGGTCATAGTGTCCGTGGCAGGAAAAGGTAAGGAAGTTATTTTAGAGAGGAGGAAAAGGTAACTTTAAGAACCAGAGACAACTATTTAGGAGAAGGCCTAGCCAAGACTGAATAATTCATGTGTTAAGAGGTTTTCAATCACCTACCAAATACAGGAAGGAACCAGTCATTGAGGCTATTGAGAAGCCAAGAAGTTAGAGACCTATGAAGACAAAGGCAGCCTGGGCTCTGCTCCACCTGCCCACTCATGGGCCTAGGCATCAGAAGCTCCGCCATCTTGCACTGCAACCCTGGAAGCCACAGTCTCTTCAGTGCCATCAGGGAAGACAGCAACTGCACCACCACACACAGGCATCCCCTGCCCCAGCCCAGAAGTGATGCACATCTCTTAGTGCCTCATGTCCTGCCTAACAGTGGATGCTGGAAATTTACAGGAGCAACTGGAATATTCATAAGCCTAACTGCCTCGGCCACCAGCCCACAAGGGACACTAATGGAGACAGCAGAGTTGCGTGAGGGCTCACGAGCTAAGAGGTGGAACCCAGCCAGGCTGAGTAGAAAGTAAGCCATCGACAAGCAGGGAGTTAATAGGTTTTTCCAAATGAACGGCCCTTAATTTCAATTCATTGAGAGGTGAGGGATCAGGTGAAGGAAGCAAGGTGAAAAGGAGGATTAATCCATCCATCAAGGACCTTGGGTACTGAAAACATGAAAAGATGAATGCATTTGTGAGACATACTGATTCACTACCATGAGAAATAATTATCTTGAAGCTTATTTGGTCCCAGAATCAATCTTTATTTAACCATACTTATTTTTGGTGGCTCATCCTGCTTGCCTCTCTTGGAAACTCAAGAAATGCTTTCTCTATTTTTTTTTTGGGTAAATTCCAAAGACTTGCATATTTCATATTTTTCAACAGGATGATCTTTGTGTAGACTGACTGTCTTCCCTCTTCACTAGTCCTCTCTATCATTGGACCTCACCCGTAGTAATCACTCACTCCACAATCATCTTCTCTTGTTTCCTGCATAGCACTCATCACTACCTTAAAGTATTATTTATTGATTTATTATTTTTTTATAATCTGACTCTTCTACTGTAATATAAGGTGGGTAAAGACAGAGACCTTTCCTGTCTCCGTTGGCCACATCCCCAACACCACACCAATCAAGCAACAGACTAAGGACACAGCTAAATAAATGAACAAAAAGATAATAATAACAATCACGTGTTAGTCTTCATAACAATCTCCATTTATTCTTTTTGATTATTCCCATGTTACAAATGAAGAAATGGAGGCACAGAGAATAATTAAGTAACTTGCTCAAGGTTATACAGATATTGTAAAACAGCCAGGATTTGAAACCAGAGAGTTTGGCTAGAGGTTCCATGCTTTGTTGGTAGAAATATTTAAGAAATATTTGTTGATTGAATGAATAATAAATAAATGAATGGCTTCCTTGGGTTTCCTGCCTTCTTTCCCAGGGTTATTTGCCTTCAACTTTCACTGGACCCTCTATGTATCAGGCATGGTCTTAAATTCTCTTCACACATTATTCAGTTGAGGGTAGTCCCATCTACCATATCTCCATAGAATCGGTCCCAAGCCTGGTACTTAGAACTGCCCTGCATTGTCAGGCTCCCCCTTTGCCAGGTGGTGCCCCCCTAATCTGAAATCATGGACTGAGTACCTTCAAAAGAAAAATTAAACCAAAGATCAGGAGGAGATGCTTCTGACTTAGTGAGTCTAGAAGACCCTGGCCTCCCTTGCCCACTCTGCCCAGAAACTGAATCCCAGAGAGATTAAGTTATGGGTTTCATACCTGTGTCTGCCCATCAACCCAAGGGACAAATGCCAACATAGAATGGCAGAGAGGGAAGGAAGAAAGTGTTTTTCCTAATTAATTGGCTCTAAAAGTGGAGAGGAACCAAGTTGGGTTATTATAGAAGCATCAGCATCCGACACAGGTCTTCAACTGCCATGCAAATACCCCCTACTCTGCACCATGCAGTTCCCATGGTTTACTCTGTTGTGATGTAACTGTGCATGCTTCTACCTGAACCCATTGAACATGGCTTTGTGCTTGAACCTTGAACAATGCCTGGGACACAGTTGGTGCTCAATAAATAATGATGGGATAAATGAATGAGGGATCCCCATTCTCCTACCTACCTTGGCCTTGTCATCATCTCTCACTTTTGCGACTGCCAGATAACACCTAGCTCTATCCCCTTGAGCCATCCAAGTCTCAGACACATTCATATACTGACTGACCTTGAATACATACTCCCTTCCTGAAAGAGATGCTTCCCAGGACCCTGCATCATGGAAAATAGGAATATCATGGTAAACGTTGCTTTAATTGAACAGTGGAATCTATGCTAGTCTTCACGACGAACCTTGAAACACAAGAGTGCTGCAGTAACCATCATTCCTGAATTGTGGAACTTCACAGACTCAGGTTAGCCCCAAGTGATGCTTTGCTGAGCAATTTAAAACCCAGTCATGTAAAGCCAAGTGCTTTCATGTTTGAGAAACAAAAACATTTCAATTGCTCAGCACATCTAAATCAGTACTCCCTTAACAACCCACCTTGGTTCTTCCCCTTGATTCTGAAAGCCAATTTAGTAAGAAAAGCATATTAATAATCTTGCCCTCTCACTGGCCTTCCCTCCCTCCCTCCTATTCCAGCATCTTGCAGCTGGTACCTTGGGTCATTTGTTTTGTTTTTGTCCCTTAGGCTGAAGTGCGTCCACAGTTTTGAAACTGCTAACTAGAGTTTATATGGAAAATTCAGATTAGAAACAAATTCAAATGCACTCTCTCATTTTCCTGTAATACACTGGGTTTCTTCCCCCAATCAGCTAGAAGACTTGCTGGGTACCTCCTCATTGTGTCCTGTTGGAAAGTGTCTCTTCTGGTCACCTTGACTGTTAAATAAGTAAACAGACTCATTGGGGTTGCTGTGTCCTGTGACATTGGCACAGACTCTCACCCCAGCCAAGCATGCACATATCAATGGGCCACCATCTGTGGCAGAATTACCAGACCCAAGACTGAATTTGATGCATCTGTCCTGGTGAAATGGCATTATACTTCTGCCATATTCTTCTGGTTCAAGAACATTGTCCTCAAGCCCAAGGGACAGCCCTGTCCAGCATAAACATGATTAAAATGCCCATTGCCCGACTGCCCTGCTGACCAAGAAACATGGCCAAGCACAGAGTCTGCAAGCAGCCTGCATGTGGGTCTAAAGAAGAGGAAGGGGGAAAGTGTTTCCAGAAAGTAAGGTTGCCAAGATTTGAATCTCAATGTCACAATCTGGCTTTATGACCTTGGGTGAGTCCCTTAATCCCACAGAGCCTCAGTTTCCCCATCTGTAAAATGAAGAGTACCAATATCCTGATGTGTTGTGAGGATTACATGAGATCATTTTCGTAAAGCACCCTAGCACAGAGCCTGATACAGTGTCATTGGGAGCTAAGATTTACCAGCACTCATCATATACCAGGCCTTGTGCATGAACCCCACCTACATTATGTCATTAAGCATCATTGCATGCATAAGAAATGGGTGTTACCATCCCTATGTTACAACAGAGAAGACTGATGGTCAGAAAAGTTAAGTAACCTGCACAAAGGCAAGGAGGTAGAGATGAGTAAACTTAGGATTGGAACTCAGGACTCTCTTAACCACATGAAGAGAATCCAAGTGGAAGGTGCCTCCTACCAACGCTGAGATGAGGTTCGTGTCTGTGGGCCCCTGTCTGAGGCTGGTTGACAAGCAGCTTTAGAGAGACGCTTGGGGATGGCAGGCTTGCAGCCAGAGGCCAGGGTTTGACTCCTGTATGGGCTGTGTGACCCGGGGCCTCTTTACCTCTCGGGTGTGCTTCACCTCCTTCCTCCATAAGACAAGGACAACTGCATCTTCCCTGTAAGACTATTGGGAATAAAACAATAGGGCTTTGTGACCTTTGACTTAAGGTAGGATTCTTATACTACCCCATGCTCTATGACAATAAGAAGACAGTACCAACACTCAGCACAGTGTTAAAAGATTCCAGCAAATAATAATGGATACTAACATAATAATAGCTACCATATATAGAATACATTATATTTCAGAAACTGTACTAAAACCTTAATTAAAGCACTTAATCCTCAATGCAACCCTGTGAAGTAGATGCTTTTTATTATCCCCTTTTACAGATGAGGAAACTGAGGCATGTAATGATTAGGTGACTTGCTCAAGGTCACAAAACTAAGTGCTGAAAACTTGCGATTCACATGGTTGCATCAAAACTTTATTGAAAGGATTGGTCAATCCAAGTGAACAACACATCTGGACTGTGCCCCATAGAAACAAGCATTTTAGTTTCACTAGAATCACTGGGATAAACAGAGGCAAGCTAACCCCTTTACTACAGGACATCTATGGTCTTTAACTTGTAAATACGAGGAAACCATCAAGAGGGAGATAGAGTATGCAGCCTTTCCTGAGCTTTGAGGGGCAACAGTGTGCTCTGACATACGATTCGAGATGTACCAAGTCTGAGTCATTTACTCTAAATAGAACAGCCTTCCATTGGCTGTTGGAAACACAAAGTAAAATCCAAAGAAGAGAGAAAGCAAAAGTGAAGAGGCCATTGTCCTCGATCCTTTATCTTTTGTTCTCTGATTCAGATCAGGAGAAGTGTGTATGCCTGCAGACCTGGACACCCGCAAGCCACATGCTGAATGAAGGCCCACAGAAGTCCCAAAAAAAGATGGAACCAGGGAAAGGAGGTCAGTCTGGAACAGTCCTGGGAAGCTGAGACCCAGCCCAGAACCTGCTGGAATCAATAGTCTTTAACACAACTGTGACATTCACTTGGGCTGCTGGGATCCGTCTTGAAAGAAGCTTTGTATATTTCTGCTCTTATTCCCCACAGGATCCAGAAATATATTTCTGTAATTCTTTTAGCTGATAAGTATGAAAAACAGAATTTTAAATATTCCAGTAGGGACCTGACAGAACAGGGCCATCTTCATTAGCTGCTGAATTTCCCAATGACTCCTAGAAATTGACACAATTAGAAAAAATTAAGTGCTTCTGTCCTGAGGATAGGCCGCCACTGTTCTTTAGGGCATATCTTTGCAAAGGAAGGTGCTGGAATTCCTCACAAAAGCCACATCCCTCTCTCTCTCACACTCTTTCTCTGAGCAAATCTAAAATCTAGTGCCAAATTCCTTGGAGCTAATTCTAAAACCAGGAAAGCTTTTTGTAAGATTATAAAGATTGTATTGGACTTTGAAGATGAGTCCCTTTGCTCAGCAACTTACTTTCTTAATGCAATCCCTGAATTCTCCTTGCTATGCTCTGAATGTTTATGCCTGCCCACCCCCAATTCATACGTTGAAACCTCATCACCAATGTAATTATATTAAGAGATGGAGCCTTTGGGAGGTGATAACGTCATGGAGACAGAGCTCTCATGAATGAGATTCATGCCCTTATAAAAGAGCCTCCAGAGAGCTGCCTTGCCCTTTCCACCATGTGAGGACACAGCAAGAAAGTGCCATCTATGAACCAGACAGCAGGCCCTCACCAGACACCAAATCTGCTGGTGTCTTGACCTTGAACTTTCCAGCCTCCAGAACTGTGAGAAATAAATGTGCTTATCAGCCCCCCAAGTTTATGGTATCTTGTTATAGCAGGCCAAACAGACTAAGACATTCCTCCATCCTCCCATTGACTGGGCAAAAGGATAGTATTACTTCCATTTCTATGGTGATTATGGAAACTCAGACCCAGCAAGTGGCTCCCAACCCACTGGGTGAGTAAGCAGGGAAACTGAGGTTAGGAAATGAACTCAGTTCCTTTTCTCCCCATCATCTTTCCTCCCCTATAAGAAACTTATCAGCAGTTCTTTTGCATCTAGAGTCAATCAGAAAATCATTAGCCAAGGTCAGACAAGAAACCACAGCTTTGGTTTCTTAGATTTCAAGGTTAGAATAAGAGCAATGGAACTTTAAAGAGCATGGATGGCAGTAACTGTCTCTGAGAAGCCAGCCACTCAAACTTTCCAGGCCCAGAATCAACATTTATTTGGAAAAACTTGTTGTTGTCCATTTTTTTAAATAGCTCTAAACTTCCAGTGAGTCTTATGTAGATCTATGTATATACCCATTTCTTTTTTTTTTTTTTTTTGAGACAGAGTCTTGCTCTGTCACCCAGCCTGGAGTATAGTGGTGCGATCTCGGCTTAGCTCACCGCAACCTCTGCCTCCCAGGCTCAAGCGATTCTCCTGCTTCAGCCTCCCGAATAGCTGGGACTACAGGCGCCTGCCACCACACCTGGCTAATTTTTGTATTTTTAATAGAGATGGGGTTTCACCATGTTGGCCAGGCCAGTCACAAACTCCTCACCTCAGGTGATCCACCAGCCATGGCCTCCCAAAGTGCTGGGATTATAAGCATGATCCACTGTGCCCAGCCTATATGCCCATTTCATAGGCAAGAATACTGATGCATAGGGCACACCACACTTTACAGGCACAAGAATGAACAAGTCTTTGGAGGGTAACTATTTCTTGTGCAAGAATCAAATGCAACTGCTGACACTTACAGTTTTATCGCTGGTGACAGCATGAGTGGCTGAGTGAGCAGGATGAATCTTGAGCCTGGGGTGTAGACCAGAGCAGGGGCTTCCAGGTGCTCACACCTCTGGAAAGCAAGAGGAACTGGAACAGTTGGAGTTCAGAATAGGCTAAAAAATCTCCTGCCGGTCTTCACAGCAGAATCTCTGAGTGGAGCACACAGCCATTTTGAAGTTGGCCTACACGGATGCCAGGGCTCAAAAATTCTAATGTGGCCAAAGAAACCTTCAGAGAACTACAGCAAATTCAACTGATAAATTTGTTCTACTCTAGAAAAGACACTGCCAAAATTCCAGTCCCTATCTATCAGGGACCTTGGATAAGTCCCTTCCCCTGCATGCATATCATCACAGACCATCCTCATATGGGGGTGGGGAGGGTGTCTCTCTCCCCTCTTCAGCTGCCTTCCTACCTCCAGGGGCGCACCAAGTCACTGTGATGACCTCACAATCATGCCTGGTGATTATGAGGCCTTAGTGGGATGATGCTCCGGGCAACCACAGGGATTGCTCACCGGTGACTCAGTGGTTGACTCAAAGGCTAGGGGGTGGTTTGGGGGTGGAGGCAGAGGTCCAGTGAGCTGGGCTCCACCCTTTCTCTCCCTGCAGTCCCAACTCCATTTTTATCTGTGCTATATGTTGGAGTCTAGCCAAGATGTCATTTGAACAAAGATTCTGAAAGATCAAAGAAAAAAGTTTGAAAACCACCAGGACAATGCTTTCAGGGGACTTTATCCAAAAGACTGCAACAATGTAAAGAGATACGATTGCTTTTATTACTGTGATATGTTTAAAGTATTATAAATTTTTTAAGAGCTTTGTAAGTGACAGAAGTGAAGACATGCTCATTTTAATGTTACCAGTCAACTCTGAGAAGACTAAAGGTCAAGGGACAATGAAAATGTGACCCTTACCAACGACAGAAACTCCCAGGAAGCCACAATTAACTCAAGACTACCAGGATATTTGGGGAAGTTTATCCTTCTGGAAACCAGAATTTCTGATTTGTGGAAAATTCTATAGATATTCTCTGCCAGACTCCAGCCTATTTGGTAAGCTGGCCACAGATGATTTAGAACACAATGACCCTGATACTCACTAGAGCTCTGAGTGTGGCTGGATAAGCCCATTTCAGCAGCATGTCAGCCCTTCCCTGAACTAGGCTCTGTCACTCAGATCTCAGATCTTAGGGCAGCTGTAGTCTGCCCCTTGCTTTCTTATTACCCCAGATAACCAATGTTATCCTCTGTTTTTCCTTCCTCCCAGGGGGAAAAGAATTCAGAACCCTAGTCTGAGTATATGAATTAGACTCTTCAAATTGTTTATATGAGTCATTCTCAAAACTAGGTCTGGAGGGTCCCCAAGAGATCCACGGATTTCTTGCAATATTCATGTAACAATGTTCATCTCTTTAGATCTATTACCATTGAGTAACCCATTGATATTTAACAACAAAACAACAGCAAACACCATCCTGATAGCTTTAAAAGCAACCCTGTTCTTCTAATTGTTTCTAGTGCATGCTTTTTGAAGCTAAACTAGTAGACTGGATTGTCCTCAAGTAGACTGGCTCACCAAAGGTGTCCACAACAAGAACATTTCAAGTTCAGATTGGACAGGAATATTTATGAGGGTTTGACCAGTGCTAGACTTGCCAGACAATGTGCCTGAATAGTCTCCCTGAACTTCTCTCTTAAACACAAACAAGATCCTATGCTGGCTTTCTGGCCACACCTGTGCCAGCCACAAATGGGCTAAAACACGTGAAATGTGCTGTCCACGTGCAGGGTTCAAATCAGATAACAAAATACGCATTGACGGTTCTCTATAGAATGAAAAATATCCTACTTTCATTGCATGCTGGTGTTGGGTCAGAAAACAGCAGTTTCTTATTTCTCCTGGTTAGTGGTCCTTTGGAAATCACAGAGGAAATACATGCAGAGAGTTAAGAGGACTACTTCACATCTGTTGTCCCGTGATGCTACTTAACTGAACACTACACTCATGTGCCCATTCCCGTTCCCTTTCCCCTTTATGGCAAATGTTGTCCCATATGACTTTGTGATTGATGGAAATGTTCTCTATCTGTGCTGCCCAATATGGTAGCCACTAACCACACATGGCTATTGAGTACTCAAAATGTGGCTAATGCAAAGAGAAACTGAACCTGTAATTTCATTTAAATTTAAACAACCGCTCGTGTCTAGTGGCTACCATATAAAGCAGTGAACTAAGTCTAAAATTTAGGATCTTGCAGTACGGGGTGTGTGTGTGTGTGTGTGTGTGTGTGAGTTTGTGTGTTTGTGTTAACAAAACAAACACTGCTCCTTCTGTAGTGAGCACTGGCCTATGGCCAGGGTCTAAGGAATATGCAAAAGGAAGTGACTGGAAGTTTTAAGCTTTTAAGGTTTTATCAAAAGAAATTTCTTACCACTCCCTCTGTGCAGTACTGTAGAACATCTACTAGGGAGAGGATGATATGAAGATAGAGAAGCAACAAAAGTACAGACACATTAGAGGCAAAATATAGATGCCACCTTGTAAACTGGTTGATAATTCAGAAAGTGACAGCTCTCCCCGACTCAGTTGGAAAGGCAAAGGCCAAATGGGAAACATCAGTCTCTTCACGTCCATGGAAGACAATCCCCTGAATGCAAAATTAGAACTTGGTGACTATTTCCTGATCCAGCCCCTTGTATTTTTCATGAAGCTTAAAGGAGATTAATGGGACAATCAGGATATTACAGATGAGAAGCACAGGCATTTCAAATGAGGCTGTGACAAATGGCTGGGAGGCCTTTAGAATGGGGGAAGAGAGGATGTGGAACAAGCCCTGGACTGGGAAGCTCCTCACTATGATTCACACCCTGGTCCTGCTAATGACCACCTGGCCAGGAGACCCTGGAAAGGTATCCAACCCTTCCCTGAGAGCCACTGGACAGAGGAATAGGAGCCCCATCACTGAGTGGTTGTAGGGCTCAAGAAGTATCATATTGGCAGCAAGAACTCCAGAAACTATAAAGCTCTATTTAGATGAATCACATTATTATTAAACAGTTCAATCAACATAATAATTATTAATAATAGCTAAGATTTATTCAGTGTCTGCTATTGCCAGACAATATATATGCAAAATCTCTAGGGCTTACAGCAACCCTATAAGATATGTCTATCTATCCACATCATTCATGCTTACTAGATGCTGTTACAAGTGTTTTCCATATATATGAAGGTATATATAATATATACATATATAATGTATAAAACTTGTAAATGAGTTAAATGAGGATTAATCCTTACAACAACTTATAATGTGGACATTACTTGTATCAATATTTTACAGATGAAACAATTGAGGCCAAAGAGGTAAAGTGACAGCCACCATCATCCCAACTAAGTTGGAAGGCCAAAGGACAAAAGGAAACATAAGAACGCAATTACCTGAATGACAGATTAGAACTCAGGGATTATTTCTTGATCCAGGCTTAGTCAATGGAAGAGCTGGTACATGAACGCAGGCACAGTTGGTGAACAGTAGAGCCAGGATTCAGACTCAGGCAGCCTGGCTACAGGGCCTGTTTTCTTCAACCCCATGGCATCCTGCCTCTTTTTTTTGGGGGGTGGGGGGGTGGGGAGGGGTGGGGATGGAGTCTCATTCTGTCACCCAGGCTGGAGTGCAGTGGTGCAATCTCAGCTAACTGCAACCTCCGCCTCCTGGGTTCAAGCGGTTCTCCTGCCTCAGCCTCCCAAGTAGCTGGGACTACAGATGCGTGCCACCACACCCAGCTAACTTTTGTATTTTTAGTAGAGACAGGGTTTCACCATGTTGGCCATGATGGCACCATGGTCTCGATCTCTTGACCTCGTGATCTGCCTGCCTCAGCATCCCAAAGTGCTGAAAGTGACAGGGTAAGGATTTGAAACTCAGGCCTGCCTGCCTGTCTCCAACCACTCAGTCTTTTCTCCAGCCATCCTGCGTCCGTTACAATTCACACACTGTTTGTCACCACTGGCTAATGGCTTTGGATACTTCTTCCTCTTATCAGTGTGAGACATCTGGGGAGGCTCCCCTTTTTTTCACCATTTGAGGACTGAAAGTAAATTTAGCTTCCTCAGCAGAAAGAAAAGAAGCTGTTTTGGAGGTTGGGAAGAGCTTTAGAAAATGCGGCATCAAGTCTGTTGCCCCCTTTAAAGAAAGCAGCTCTGGAAAAGGCCTAGGACATTAGTTGCTACAAAGTTCTAGATCATTCTGTGTGGTAAGTATGCCATCATGCCCATAGCACTCTTCTCTGTCCAGAAAATTCATCATATACTAATAAAGAATGGGTGTCTTTGGACAAAGTCAAAGCAAGTTTGTCCAGAGTACTAACTAAGAAGAGACTACAGAGGGAAGCAAAAGGTAGTTCAGTGGCTGAATTATCCAAGGAAAGGCCTAGAATTTGAATAGACTGAGCATCAAAGATTATGTCTTGGAGCTATATAGAACCTTTACTGCCCAAAAAAGAGAGACTAAGCAAACTTCAGTGCTCTGGTAAACATTTCTTTGATGCCTTACCAAAACATATGCCTTCTGAGCATTTGATATGGTTTGGCTCTGTGTCCCCACCCAAATCTCATCTTGAATTGTATTCCCATAATTCCCATGTATTGTGGGAGGGATCCCGTGGGAGATAATTTGAATCACGGGGTGGTTTCCCCCATACTGTTCTCGTGGTAGCGAATAAATCTCATGAGATCTGATGGTTTTATCAGGGGTTTCCACCTTTGCATCCTCCTCATTTTTATCTTGCTGCTGTCAGGTAAAGAAGTGCCTTTCACCTCCCACTGTGATTCTGAGGCCTCCCCAGCCATGTGGAACTGTAAGTCCAATTAAACCTCTTTTTCTTCGCAGTCTCAGGTATGTCTTTATCAGCAGTGTGAAAACGGACTAATACAGCATCCGTTATCCACTTCCTCCTTCCATCAGTCTGCAAAATTCCATTTGGGGATCCATGTGGCTTCAGGGAAATCAACTTTATCAATGTTCTCTGTCCCGTGGCAGCAGTGATGGGTTCAGGGATGGGCATGTGACCCAAGCCAGTCCAATCAGAGTGACTCTCAGGTCTTACTGAGAGTGCCTGGAAACGATGCCATTTCCTTCCTGTTGGGCATGATGAAGGAAGCATCTAGCCCCAGGAGCTCCTTCGGTCATATTAGGGCCTAAAAGGTGCCAGCCTTTGATAAAGACACCAAAGGATATGAAAGATAGCATCAGACAGAATGGAGAGATGGAAAGAAGCCAGATCCTTGGTGATATTGCTGAGCCAACAGATCAAGTTTGGCCTTAAGTCAGCCCTAATTCTGTGCTTTTCAATTAGATAAGACAATACATCCCCTTTATTATTTAAGCCTATTTGTGTTAGGAGTTCTAGTCTTTGCAAATGAAAGCACCTAACTCATACTAATGTAGATCTCTGTGGCCATCCTTCTGGTAAAAGGAGAAGGCAGAGTCAAGGGTGACATTACATTTCCTGAAACTGGCAGCTCCATCTCATAGAAAACTCATGCATTACTCAGTGAAAAAACAGATTCCCTGTACACAATATCCACGTGAGAAACTCCTACTCACTCATCAAGACCCATCTCTAATGTCCCTTCTGTCTCCTAGACTACATTTACGTAAAATTAATCACTTCCTTCTGTTTTATTTCCATAGAGGCATATTACTCATTCTTTTATGTAACTATAAACACAGAGCAATTACATACAGCTCAAGGGCAAAGAATGTCTTATTCATCCCTATATGCATCAAACCCAGCACAAGCACATAGATGCTGGATTCTCCAGGTTGCATGGCCTTTAACAAGTTCTCTACCATTCTGACCCTGTTTTCTCTCCTGTAAAATAGGGCTAATTGTATATCTCAGAGGATTGTTGTGAAAAATATCAATAACGGAAGCTACAGGAATTTCATTAAAATGTGTTTAATTATAGTAAAATTAAATTGATACATAATTTTGTAAATCTTCAATAGTCTTTAGCTCAATATTGATAGCCAAAAATTAAGCCTGGAGGATAGAAATAACTTCTTAACTCTACAGTTGGAAAAGTGTGGGCACAGAACTTGTCTTTGCCTTCTAGATCAGGTCTGTGTTGGTAAATTAGACACCGTGTGGCCTTTCAACATCCAGGAGCAAGATGGCAGGAGGATCATGCCAACAACTGAGGTACCTTGCAGGAAATCAAACAGGAAGAAATCACCCAATGGGATCAGCTGGGCAAACATGGGTCACCACAGGTCTGGTCCCTCAAATCTACCCAATCAAACCATATCATAGTGGATAGCTATTATCTTTACCTGACTAGCATTCATTGCCCCTTCTGGTATGCCCTATTCCCCACTCTCAATCCCTCTGTTTTAAGAATGCCCCCACCTCCACCTTCCATCTCCAGGAGTGATATCCACCCAGGTTTGCTCAGTAAGACTATGAGACCTATCTTCCTGGCTGTGGTGTTGGTTCAGAAGCAACATGCCAACCAACCTGATCCAATGAGAGTGAGTTCTAGGACTTTTGCTGGAACTACTGTATGTCTATATATAAAAGAGAATCTATCTTTCTATTGAAAGCCAAGGGTAAGAAGCCAATATGATATGCATTTGATTCTGTTATGGAAATCCACATAAAAGAAGGCTGCCCAAGTATAAAACCAACACAGAAGAAAGCAGAGGTAAGAGATGGAAAAAGAAATGGAGTGAACCAGTGACAGCAAGAGACTGAAGAACATCATTTGATTGCCTGGAATCAGCTAAGCCTGAAGAGAAGCCTAACCCTAAGCTTTTCAGTTACCCAAGCCATCAAATTCCCATCCCCATTTTTTTGGTTCTTAAGCAGCTTGAACCACAGTTGTCTCACTTGCATGCAAGAGATCCCTGAAGATACATGCACTTCCTCAGGTGAAGGTTGCCATCAGTTAACAGATCCTGGCACCCATGGACCCTGGGACAGTCATTCTGGTAGCATCCTCTGGTAGAGAATAACATAGTCAAATCTGACAGTCAGAGAGGATCTGCCAGCCTCTGCTTAGACATAGCCCACTGAAAGGGAGAGATGATTAATTTAGCCTTGATTTCAAAACCTTGTCTTGTATATTCCATTCAGCACTTTTTATCTTCCTGTATTCCCCTGGTTCCTCTCTAGCTGAATAAAGAACAATTTTTAAAGCAAACATCTTCACTGTGTATCTAGCAAAGCTTTCTGCTTTATTGGAATATGTGATTTATTTAAAAAATTAAATTTCCCATGAGACGCAATAATTTAAATTAAGAGAAAAGCTTGTCTTTCTTAAACTTCAGTTTCTACATACAAATTGATGTTTTATAGATTCCAGAAACTTTCACTGTTATGAAGATGGCTCTCAGTTTTCCTGCTGGATTCAGATTCTCTTCATGACTTAAAACAACATGAGGAGGATGAGTCACAACTGTAAGCTGGTGAAATGCAGAAAGAACCACCTAGGAATTCAAATGTCAGCTTAAGAAAGACAGAATGGCTTAAAAATCAAAGATGAGATGAAGTGGACTGGGGGTCTCGGGAACACCAAGTCACAAAATCAGCTTACAGTCAGAGGGAACTTGCAAATGATCTGATTCAAGATACAAAGAAAGGTTTTAGTTCTTGAGGACTTTTTCCAGATGAATATTTGAGCCAAAGCACAATATAAGAAAAAGATGCAAGTGGAACAGCTCCTTCAAGCAGTGGGGGATGTTAAGGAAAAGCAGGGAAAATCAGCTGAGAATCCTCTGTCCCACCCCCAAGACTCCTGCAACCTAGCTGAGAGCCACAGAACTGGTCCTCTCTCTCCGGCTGTTCTCCAACATCCCAGAGCCTTAGGTGGGGCTACACTAAGAGGAAGTCCTCCAAGGAAACTCTCAGGATTAGACCAGTCTTTTTCTGCTAGTGGTCTTTGATAAGCCTACATGGTAAAGAGTGGGTTTCACTGACTTATCTGTAGTAGATATTATTAAATATGTCTCAAAGCAACTCCCTCACCTTCTCACACCCACCCATTAGAACAGGATGTTATCTACAGGCTGATACCTCCCCACTCCCTCCACCTCCCTTCTAATACATGGCACCAAGACACTGCCTAGGACCTAACAAGTGATTGGTCCCTCCTTCTCCAAGACATTCCCCTCTTCCTTTTTCTCTTTTAAGCCCAGAGGGCCTGACCCTCTAATGCCTGTCCCAGACCACTCTCTCCCTCCAGGAGCCTGCCAAGTTGAACACAAAGTCCTACCACCCCTGCCCTCAACACAGACTTCTCCAAAACAAGTCCACAAACACCATTCAGGATGATTCCTGCTAAGACCCACAGGGTGGGAGTGATAAAATTTCCAGTAACATCTACCATGATATTACTTACAATCCTAAAAGAGGAAATGTTCTGTATTACATAAAACATGTCCAAGGTCCTCCTACAAGTACGAGTGAATCCGTGCCTGGTTCTTCTTTGTCTTCGGATCCTGCCACCTCATCCCTGTCGTCATCTGTCTAAGTTTTGCTTTAGAAGCCACCCTCGGTCAAACTTTCACTCTCTTACACAATGAGCTGGGCATCCTCAGTTTCCCCTTCATGCTAAAAGTAAGCCCCATGTTTTGTGCATGTGCCCACACCATTTCCTCAAGTTCTTGCTCCTAAAGGTAACAGGGGCTGGGTAAGGCACTTCCTGCAGAGATCAAAGGAGACTCGTTCACACCCAGGAGGAGGAATATTCTTCCTGTTCTACCCCATTTAACCCTGTCCCCTCAACCCAGAGGTGTCCTCACTGTCCAGCAAGTGCTTCAGGCCTGCAGTTCTGCTGTTACCCTATTTTGAATCTCATAGGTGTGGAAGCATGGGTTGGCGTGGAGGGGCAGGAAGGTTTGTCCGCCAGGAAGAAGAAACGAGTGTGTCGGTATGTGTGTGTGAGCGCCGCAATGACAGTGCTGCCACCGCTGCTGCTGCATGTGCTGAGTCTTTGAATGTGGCATCTGTCAGGGCTCAGTGAGGATGACAGATGTCTCTCTGCTTTACGAACAAACAACACAGGCCTGTGGGGTGACAAAAACAGCCTCAGCCCAACCAGAGCGGAGAGGTGCAGTTCTCTGGGAATAATCAGAAGACAGCAGCGTAGGAGTCCAGAGTCTACCACACACCTGCTCCCCTAAAAAAGCATGTTCTCATTATGAAACCTTAGAAGGCAGCTCCCACGCCAGGGACAAGTATAAGGGAGCCTGTGTGGCCTCATTCATTACCAGATGAACCATTCATTCAGGGAAGTCTTGAGGCATGTCCAGGAAATGGCACCCCAAAGACTCAGTTAACCCACAGGGTGAGTGCCCACGGAGATGGGAGCTCTGGGGGTGACACTGTTGAGCCAGTGGATCAAGCTTCACCCTGAGTCAACCCTAATTCTGTGCTTTTCAAATAAATGAGCCAATCAATTTTCCTCTTCATTTCTGTATCCCCAGCACCTAGAACAGTGCCTGGCACACAGTAGGTGCCCAGTGGACATTTGCTGAAAGAACAAACGAATGCCAAGGCAGAAAACGGGGGTGAGAGGAAAAGATGTATAAAAAAAAGAACTAAGCAGAGCAAAGCGATAAGAAGAATATTAATAATATGAACCACAAAGACAGGAAAGTCATCTGATTTCAGTACACAAGAGTATAAACTTATTATGGATGCTGAATTACGCTAGTGATAGTTTAAATATTTCTTGGAACTGAATATGCACATAAGAAGAGGCCATCCCAGGCTTAAATGAGTGCACATTCTTGTCTTGGAGAAAAGGAAGAAAAATATATAAAGCAATAGGTACAATACGATGCAACAGATGTTCTAGAACAAAGGCCTGGAGCTATGATTCCAGGGCAGCCTGCAAAGATCTCCCAGTGGAGCTGATGATTAGCAGGCCTTGAAGCAAGGATGGAAGCCTGGCAAGAGACAGGTCAGTCATTGCAGGTAGGGATGACAGCTTCCAAGAACTGTGTCTTCTGTGAGCCCAGGGGCCAGAGAGCTGCTGGGTTTCCCAGTCTTTCCAGGCTATGGCCAAACTGATGAAGCCATCCTTGTTTCAGTCTCTGATTCCTTCAGAGAAGAAGAAAGAGTTGAGTCTAGCAGAGTCTCACTCTGCCTGGACGCCTGCTGTACCAGGAGAGCAATCCCTCCCCATGCCACTCTAAACAGAAATACTCCCCGGAGCACCTGGGACAACCGGCATCCTCTGCACTTCCAAGGCCTTCACTCTTCCCAATTTTGCTTACTTCTTCTCATCTTCCCATTCACTTCCCAGATGTGTTTCTCGGGTCTCCAAAGGGAAACTCAGGGGAGAAACTGAGTCAAGCTACTTTAAATCTCCTTTCCTACCTGGCCCTTTCCACAGCACTCAGCCCAGAAGAGGTGCTCTGGGTGAAACGAAGCAGCAGTCGGAATCTCTGCAGGCCACAGGGAGGGAGGGACGGGTAGAATCAAGGAGTGGGGCACTAGCATGGAGGCCTGAGCCTCCTCACTGCCAGGATGAGGGAGCCGCAATGATCTGGGGTACTGGCAGCTCTGGGAGCCTCTGAATAGTGACCCTGGGGCTCTCAGAAGTACTAGGTCAAGGTGCCCTGGTGGGCACAGCTGGGCTTAGTCATCAAGACATGGGTACAAACCTCAGCTCAGTCACCATCCAGCTGTTTGAGTCTGAAAGTTACTTAATCTCTCTAAGCACAGATGTTCTCATCTATGAAAGGACTATAATGCTTGTCTTGCGGGGATGTTGTTAGAATTACATGTGATGAGGTCTAAATTGCTCCTAGTACAGAATAGGCAATTGGTAACTCTTAACTACTATTAGTGTAGTATTATCATGATCGTCATCGTCATCATCATCATCATTGGGGCAGACAAATCTCAGACCAGGCCTGAGAATTCCCAACTCTGAATTCAGAGCCTTTTGCTCCAGCAACAGAAATGAGAAGGTAAGGCCTAAAGTAGAACAGGACTAGAGGAGGCCCTGAACAGTGCTGGGCACCCAAACAGGGACTTCCTCCCAGGAGGCCTCTGTGCCACTGGCCTGGGGTCTCATCATCACCGCCAGCAACAGGGTGACTGGCTGCCCCCTGGATTTTCTGCAAGCAAAGAACAGGAGGGCAGAGCAGGAAAGCCCGGGAACTAATGAGATTCAGAGAGCTCGAAAATTAGAGGTGCACGAAAGGAGTTTCCGCCTAATTGCTCTGACACCTCCCACTCCCACTGCAGAGTCACTGCAAGGAGGAGGCGAGTGCAGGAGCAAGAGGGGATCCGTAGGTCTGCTGGTCCAGGTCACTGCTCTCTCCAGGAGCACTGGCTCCAGTTGGGAGTGGCCCAGGGCCTTTCTGCGGCCTGGCAGGACAGGGTGGCCACTGCCCGTGGCTGGCCCAGAAGAGTCCACCTTGTGGGTCAAGAGCTGCCCAGGCTGATATGTGCCTTAAAAAGCGGGGATGAAAGCCAGGCAGCACACAGCAAGCCCAGGCACCTCCTCAGCCTTGCAAATGGGAGCTGGTGATATGGGCTCAGGAACTGCCATTTCTGACCCAGCCCAGGCAAATGTGGCCCAATTCTCTGTTCCCTTGGAGCTGAGCCCATTTGTAGCCATGCCAGGCCCGGGGTCTCCCTCAGTGGCTGCTGGCAGTTGATAGCAGCTGTCCTTAGAGCCTCAGCTGCCTCTCCTGCGCTGTGTCCTCCCTAAGGGGCTTTCAGATCGGTTGTCTCACGCGAGGCTCCCAGCAGGCTGGAGGAGGGCAGGCTGGCAAGGCAGCCACACTGCCCCTGCATCACAGAGGAGAGGAGGGTGGCCCACTGACAGGCCAGAGGCAAACTGAGACCCTTCCGATCCATTGTCCCTTCCCTGCACCCCCAAGAACAATGACTTAGCCCCAGGACACATCCTTAAGAAGAGGGCATCCCTAAACACCACCAGCCCCCACCCCCTATCCCCCCCACCCCCCACCCCCACCCCCCACACACACACGATGCTGGGATAGGCTGTGAGACAATATGGAAACAGCCAGAAAGATTTGCATTCAAATCCAGGTTGTGTCACTTCCTGCCCATATGTCTTTGGGTGCTTTATGTAACCCCTCTGAGCCTCAACTGCTCCATCCATAAAGCGGAGCATGACTGGGAGGGATAAATGGAATGGCAAGAGGAAAACACGGTGCCCAGAGGACAGCAGGCTTTCAATAAATGTGAAATGCTCTCAGCATGGCCCTGCCTGACGTCCTGCCTCAGACCCCACCGTCCAGCTCACAGGACAAGCCACAGCCCTGTAGGACACTAGAATTGCTGCCAGTCTGCCTTCAGTTCCCTTTCTTGTTTAGGAGTCTCCCCTGGACTATCAGCTTATAAGAAGACATGTATCCATCACAAGGGCCTCTGATAAATCTCTTCACGGACCGCTTGCTTATATCAAGAGGCAGAACATTTAGAAAACACAGTGCCTGCTGCTGTCTGGGCCAAGCCATCCCACAAGCAGGCTGAAGTGTGAGAGAGGCAGATACATTCCCTTTCAAAATGTCTATGGTCCCCTGGTCCATGATATAATAGGAGAGATGCACAGCTGGCTTAGCTTGCGCCGTCTCCCAATGGGGACAGGCACCTGGGAGAGCCAAGATCGTTAGCCCTCCAGGCAAACCATTTAAGTCCTTGTGCTGTCAAGGTGACTTACAATACTGAGAGTAGTTTGAGATTGTTAAGAATTATTTTTTTTTTCTGAAAAATACACAGTGAGTTTCTCAACTCCAGTTTACTCCAGCTAACACCACAGCTTTACTGTTCCTCTTCCAATCAATAGTGGAATGAAATGATCCAGTTGGAATTCCAGTTCAGGCCACATAGCTGACATCTTCTGGATTCCCACTCCTGGGGATTCTCAGACCCAAAGGCAAAATGGGCCCTGGTCATGGGAAAGTCCATGGCTTTAGATGGGCAGAATCTGCAGCCACTGAGGCTGCAGCATCCATGAGCCTGTCCCCAGCTCCACAGCAGGGACCAAAGCCAGGAAGAGCCAAGGACACTCAATGCGACTCCTGCCTTATGCCAGCCCTCAGGGTGAGTGCATAAGCTCTTCCCATAAAAATGGCATTTGCACCCTTAGTAACCTTTTATTCAATTCAACTTCATCTAGTCCTAGTAAATAGAATTACATTACTTCCTTGCTTAAAACACTTCCATGGTGCCTATGCAAAAATGTAAAATACTTTCTCTGGCACACAAAGCCCACATGCTCTTGCCCTCCTCTCTGGCCTCCTTCATGCCAGGCACTGGCTTGGCCATCCAATTCAGACTCCCTGGCTTCACTTCTCCTTCCTTGACTGTGCGTAGCTCTTTCTTGCTTCATAGTGAGACGTACACTCCTCCTCCTCTTTGTCCAGTTAATTCCTGCTCCCTTTTCTGGTCTCAGCTCAAATGTTGCCTCCTCAAGAAAAACTCCCCTGACTGCTTCCCAGTACAATTTATTCCCACTCCTGCCCCCTTCTCTCCTATAGTTCCCTGTTCTTTTTTAAATGGACTTGTCAATATGCATGATGATATGTTTTTGTGTTTATTGTCCTCGCTCTCTGACCATGTACACTCTATGAAGCCAGAGAGAATATCTTATTCTCTCGACCAGTTTGCACAATGCCTGACACCTAGCAGATCCTCAACACCCTTTGTTGAATAAATGTGTCCATTTATTCAGTTCTCCAATGTCTGACTTCATTCAATCACTTACAATTAAAATGCCAATTTTTATAATCTCCATGAACCATAAATTAAGAAATCACTGTGCAGCCGGGGGCAGTGGCTCACACCTGTAATCCCAGCACTTTGGGAGGTCAAGGTGGGCAGACTGCCTGAGATCAGGAGTTCAAGACCAGCCTGGCCAACATAGCAAAACCCTGTCTCTACTAAAAATACAAAAATTAGCCAGGTATGGTGGTGTGTGTCTGTAGTCTCAGCTACTTGGGAGGCTGAGGCAGGACAATCGCTTGAACCCCAGAGGCAGAGGCTGCAGTGAGCCAAGATAGTGCCACTGCACTCCAGCTTGGGTAACAGAGCAAAGCTCCATCTCAAAAAAAAGAAAGAAAAAAGAAAAGAAAAAAAGAGAAAGAAAGCACTGTCTTCCAAGCTGTGACTGGAGGCTTACATTAACTCATTTATATTTGTAGTTAGTAACATCACCATTTTTAAATGAGTGAACCCTGACCCCAAGAAGCTAAGTAACCTTATAAGTCATAGAATCAGTAAGTGGCAAAACCATAATTGAAACCTCTGGCTCATAACTTCTCACTTTTCCTACCAAATGACACAAGTGGCTACAACCTGAGTGGCCAGGCCTGAATGGGTAGCAAGTCTAGAACTGTCTTGGTCCCCAGCCCCACAGCACCTGGGACAAGACCCAGAGTGGCATCCTCCTCCTCCACAGCAGAGGAGACTACTTAGGCAATGAGATGAAATTGGCACGTTTACCTGCCTCTGATTAAACAGAGTTTTTACTGGACAGCAGTTGTTGAAATAATTTGGGCTATAAATAAATAGGAACTGGGCTAGAATCTGAACCTGCTTACAAAGCTAGTCCTTTGCCATTTGAGTCATAACAAATCCAATCCACTCGGGGAAAAATTAGGAAACAAGGGGGAAAAGCTTTCAGTTTCTGTAGCATTTTAATGAAGGATTGATTGAGGTTTTATGCAGCAAGAAGGGCACAGCTGGGGAGTAATTGCCAAGAAAATTGAGGTGCAAGAGCCATTTACATAGAAGAATCAACTAAGGTTCCTCACCAGTGCTCAACTGAAAGCAGTAGCAATTGGACCAAATGACAAGCATCACAATCTCACTCTCTAGCACCCCACCCTAGGAAACAAAGCCACCTTGTCACTGTCTCCTTCAAAAGTTCCACAACCCAACCCAAGACAGGCAATGGCAATTCATGTGCATCCTCCACTCCCAAGCCTTCAGCAACCTAGATACTTTGTCTGGGGACCTTCTGAAGAGGAGGCTTTAGTTGACTTCTTCAAGATCACTTACTACCATAGACGATGGCTAAAGCAGGACTGAATTCCAGATGTTATGATCCTAGAGAGTCTCTCAATCAATGGTAGAACTCTCATGCACAATCTTCTTTGGTTGGGGGCAGAGGAGGGGTAACTTGGAGCAGGTGATACTGTGGCTCCCGACAGGCTAGCCACTTTACAAGGATTCACCTTCTGTCCCTTCACTATGTATCAGAAGCTACACTTTATGGCCACGTTTTGTTTCCTCTTTTCTTCCTCTTCCTCTTTACTGTACCTCCATCCATCCTTTTATAGTGCCGCTTTCACCTTGGTGTGTGAACTTGCCGCTGACTTCCCAAATGAGTTCTGAGAACCGATTTCCTGTGCTTTGTGCTCTGTGATGGTTCAGGCCACTCATCACACCTCTCATGGGGATCTCTGGCACTTTGGTGGGCCCTACTTAGAAACCATCTTCCTCCTTGATCCTTCGCTAACAAGTTCTATAATCTTAACCTCCCAGGGTCTCAGTTATACTACCTGCAAGATGGGCAGAAGAATTCCAGCCTAGATCCCCACACAAATGTAGGAAATCCAAAGACAATAATATATAAGGGCTTGGAGAAAAGAATAAAACTCAGACTGCAGTGAGGTGAATAATTCAGTGCATCCTCCTTATGCAGCTGGAGTTAATTCCAAGGAAGCACTTTGCAAATTCTCAGGTACTATGCATGTTCTTTCTTTCTTTCTTTTTCTTTTCTTCTCTCTCTCTCTCTTTCTTTCTTCCTTCCTTTCTTTCTATTTTTGAGATCGCGTTTCTGTCTTGTCACCCACGCTGGAGTGCAATGGCACGATCTCAGATCACTGCCACCTCCGCCTCCCGGGTTCAAGTAATTCTCCTGTCTCAGCCCCTGGAGTAGTTGAGATTACAGGTGCCCGCCACCATGCCCAGCTAATTTTTGTATTTTTATTAGAGACAGGGTTTCACCTTGTTGACCAGGCTGGTCTCAAACTCCTGACCTTAGGTGATCCGCCCGCCTCAGCCTCCCAAAGTGCTGGGATTACAGGCGTGAGCCACCACGCCCAGCCACATGTGCTTTTTAACATTTTTATTATTTCATTTTTGGAGTCATTATTATTTTTGTTACACCACACAAATTGCAATAACATTAAGAGATTGAGATGATGATGGTATAAGGGTGGTGTTGGTGATGACAGTGATGATGACGGCAATGTTGCTGATGTTCCATAGTGGTAATGGTGAAGATGATGGTGATACTGGGGAGATATGATGGTGGTGGTGATGGAAGTGATGCCTACATTACAAGTCCACTCTACACACACATGTTCTTTACAAATGTGGATGAACCCTATCTCCTGCATGGAGTGGGCAGCACAGATTGTGGAGGAAGCTGTTTTCCTTCCCTGGCATCTTCTGTTCTTGGAAATCAATGAATGTCCTTCATTATTTTCCCCATAGTTCCTAAGAGGATACTTTCCTGCTTCTGAAACATTCACTATTTCTATAAAGTCAGTTTGTCTTCATTCTGTAAGCTCCTCAGCGACCCTCACTATTTGCCATGATGATGGTCACCGGGCCTACAAGACATAGATCTTGTCTTTGAAAAGCCTGTGTTCCTAGGGAGAGAAACATCTGAAAAGTGAAAGAACATGAGAGCAAAATAGCATGCATACTGCATTAGAAGGTGCACCCTCATTCCGCACGGGTGTGTCAGGGACTGGCAGGGTCGGGGATGGCTTCCCTGGGAAGGTGCCTTTCAAGCTGGCCAGTGACTAAGGGGTCACTCATCCTCCAGGGAATGGGTGGATAGAGAGCACTCTAGGCCACAAACAAAGCAGAGAATATACACTGCTGTAGGGTATGATCTGAGGGATATGGGAGATTTCAGGGGAAAGAGCTTACTTTAAGTTTTTGAAGTGATGAAATATTTGAATTTTATCTTGGAAGAACTATGGATCCGTTAAAGGTCTCTCAGCATAGGAATGAAATGAGCTGAATCTGCATGTTACGATGTTTCCTCTGTAGAGCCTAACCCCCTCCACTTGTGTTCCCGAGAGCCCCAGCATCACTCAGGAGCTTATAAGAAATGCAGAGTCCCAGGCCCCATTGCTAGACCTCTTGAATAAGAATCTGCACTTTTCAAAAGTTTCATTTTCTAAATTACTAGACAGTAAATTTAACTTTTTATTTTTGGTGTAAAGTTCTACGAATGTTAGTATATGTGTCAATTTGTATAGCCACCACCATAATCAAGATACAGAACAACTCTGCCCCAAAAACTATCTTGCATTATCCTTTATGATCACACCTATCACCCCTACCCACTAATAACTACTAATCTGTCCTCTGTCACTACAGTTTTACCTTTCCAAGGAAGTCACATAAATGAAATTGATATAATATGTAACCTATTAACGCTGGCTTTTTAATTGAGCAAAATGTTGTTGAGATTCATCCAAGTTGTTGCTTTTATCAATAGTTCATTCTTTTTTGCGACTACATGTATTCATGGTAAGGATGTATCACAGTTGTTTTAGCCATTCACCCACTGAGATTCTTCCTAGTTTTGGGTAATTATGAATAGAGATGCTACAAACATGTATATGAATGTTTTTTCTGTAAACTTAAGTTTTCATTTCCCTAGGGTAAATATCTAGACATTGAATTTCTGGTAATATGCTAAGTATATGCTTAATTTTATAAGAAAACTTCTAAACTGTTTTCCTGAATAGCGACATTGTTTTGCATTCCCATTAGTAATGTCTGAGAGTTCCAGTTGTCCCCCATCCTCACCACTACTTGGTATTGTTAGTATTTTTATTTCAGCCATTATAATAGGTGTGTTCACATCTCATCATTGCTTACACTTGTATTTCCCTAATGGCTAAAGATGCTGATGTTCTTTTTCTGAGCTTATTTGCCATCCAAATATCCTCTTTGATCATGTGTCTATTCAAGTCTTTTGCCCATTTTCCAGTTGGGTAGCTTGTTCTCTTCCTGTTGAATTTTGAGAGTTCTTTATATATCCTGGCTATAAAGCCTTCTGTAATATATGTGATTTTTAAGTATTCTCTCCCATTATGTAGCTTATCTTTTCATTCTCATAATAGTATCTTTCACAGAATAATAGTTTCTAATTTTGACGTGTCTAAGTGATCCATTTTTCTTTTGTGAATCATCTTTTTGGGGTCATGTCTAACTTACCTAACTTCAGGTCAGAAAGATTTTCTCCTATGTGTTTTTATCAAAGCTTTATAGTTTTACACTTATATCTGTGATCCACTTTGAGTCAATTTTTGTATAAGACATGAAGTTTAGGTTGAGCTTTTTGTTTTGTTTTGTTTCGTTTGCCCTTGGATGTCCAATTGTTCCAAGACCATTGTAGAAAAGACTCCTTCTCCATTGAATTGTCTTTGTACCTCTATCAAAGCAATTGACCATATTTGTTATAGGTCTATTTTTGGACTCTAGTCTGCTCCATTGATCTATGTGTCTATCCCTTTGCCAATATGACACTGTCTTGATTACTATAGCTTTATAGCAAGTGTTAAAATCAGGTAGGGCGATTGGTGATTTCTTCAAATATACACTTCTTTTTCAAAATTATTTTACCTATTCTAGTTGCTTTGCCTTTTCACATAAATTTTAGAAATTGGTTTTTTTATATCTGCAAAGAGTCCTGCTTAGATTTTGGTTGGAGTTATGTTAAATCTATAGAGAAATCTGGGGGTGAGCTGGCACCATTACTAGGATGAGTCTTCCAGTCCATGAACATGGTATGTCTTGCCATTTCTCTAGGTCCTCAGAATCTGCATCTTAACAAGAATCCCAGGTAATTTCCCTGTACATTAGAGTCTGGGAAGCACAGCTCTACAGTGGAAATGACAGTGAAGTCATCTGGGAGGATTTACAAAATATGGAAGCCTAGACCTCACTCAGACCAACTGAATAAGAATCTCTGAAGGGGGGCCTAGGTGCTGGAATTTTTTCTACGTCTTGTAGGTGATTCTAACTGGCAGCCATGTGTGAACCTCTACTCTAAACCCAGTCTGGGCTCTTGTGGCTCTGGCCCTATGCTCATTAAATCAATCTGATTAAGGCCATCAGTTCATTCCTTTTCAACCCTAGATGCATATTGGAATCCTTTGAGGATAGAGGTTACTTCAATGAGAATTTTCAAGAAAAAATTCTAGTTGACAGATTCACCAAACTTCCTCTGAGGCCCCACCTATATTTGAGGATTACCTTTCCCTGCCCAACCCCAGGAGCTAGAACAACATTCCAGAAGTTTTAACTCTCAACTCTAAAAACCTGCTCTCTTTTTGGAAGTCTCTCTGCAAGTTACTGAGGCAGGAGGAGACAGAGGAGAGAGGGAACATGTGTGCACACAAGAGAAATGTCCAATTGAATGAGTCTGATCAATAAGATCTATGACTCAAAAATACTTGCTTCATGGCAAGGGAACATCTTTTGCTTTCATATCCATCTCACATACCTGCTGAGTCAAGGAAACAGCTCCATATTTAGGAGAAAAACCCTCTTCTAATCTCTAAATGCAATCGAAGGTTTTCTATGTCTTTTTCTGTGGCTCCTTGGAAATGTTAAACGCATGTCTCAGCTACAGCAAGGTGGGGCATGACATATTGCCCCCCAAAATATGAACCAATTGAATGTCGTCTGAAGTCAGCTCTGTTTCTGTTATCTTTTAATGGATTTTAGGTAAAGAAGTGTTGATGTAGATAAAATAGATATAAAACCAAATTCTGCTTTGGATGTGCACCAACCCCAGCAGGCTAAAAATAGATTCAACTGCAACAATAATATTTCTCTTTAAAGTTGCAGGTCCTTTGGGGGTTTGGAAACATTCAGAGAGGATAAAAGGGGAGAAAGATATGAAAACAGCAGAAGCTGCAGTCTAAGCCTCCAGGTGAGGGCCTTGGGGACAGCCATGCTGGAATGCCTGATTTTTACATGTCCAAGTACCTATTTCCTACCAAAAAAAAAGCCCTTCCACATATGATAAGAACACATCTTTTCTTGCAGGGCTGTCAAGTTCATTCTAAACACCCCTGCCGCTGCCTGTTTGAGATTGATGCCTCTCCAATCTCTAGCTCTTTGTTTGAAATTAAACATCCAAAGACCTTTAGAATAAAAAAAGTCAACATACAAATGAGATGCATTTCAACATGCATCTCAACTGCAGAACCACAGCATGTTGAGATTGGACCAAGCAAACCCTGAAGAAGTTTCCCCTCTTGCTCCTCTGTGGAAGATGACCTATCCAAGTTCACACAACAGGTAACATGGAGCATGTGGAGAGACTCAGCATTGGCCAGTACAGTAGCGGGGTCTACTGGAAAAGACTTGGCCTTTGAAGTCTCATTCCAATCCCAGCCTTGCATTGACCAACTCTGTGACCTTGACCTTGAAAAAGTAGAGTCACAGTGCCCTCTACTTCACAGGGCTGTTTGGAGAATTACTGAAAATGTGCACAAAATACCTGAGACACAGTGGGGCACTCAGCTAACACCAGTCATTCCTGTAATCCAGGTCTCCCAACTTCTAGTCCAGTGCTCTTTGCACAACAACACCATATGAAGACTCTGAGCTATCCAATAAGTGCACTTGAACCACAGGTTAAATCCCCTTCCTCTCGTCAGAAATACAGGCTAGCACCGCCCAGCGTTCTTTAAAGACAGCCAGGAAAACAAACCAAATTCATACTACTTACCCAACCCTGAACGAGACACGCTGGCTCCCTTTCCTTTATTTTGTTTCCCTTCTATTTGTCCTGGGTTTGTGGTTCTCGGGCAAGGTGAACTCTGCTCAGTATGATATGTGACCCCTGGCCACAGTTGCATATGGCCCTGCCTCAGTTGCTGCCTGCTCCTTACTTGATTCTCCAGGTCCACACTCCTTTCCTGTGCCATCTTCCCCTGTGGCACCCGTGTGTAGGAATCTTGAACAGCTGCACCGCCAACAGAGAAGCCACAAGCTGGAGCCCCACAAGTTTCCCCCCAGGCCCCATGCATGGGTCAGCAGTCTTGACCCATGGGCTGATTTTAACATTTTAATTAAATTGACAACATGTAAAAAATCTGGAGATTTCACAACAATGCAGATTTCTGACTTCTTTTGACAAATTACAAACTGGCCAAATGTCCACAGCTGGCCAGAGCTGTGAGGCAGCTGCTCCCTTCATCTGGAAAGACTCTTGCTCCACTGGTCAAAGTCCCCACCGGTCCCCTCATTGCAACCTCCCCATTCCCTATCAACCTCTGAGTTTTCCACCCCTGTTATGATATGCACTTCCAGTTCTCCAGCCGGACACTCAAGATGTGTCACCACATGGCCCACTGCACTTATTCAATCTCTTCTCCTGGGAACCCTGGAAAATCTCTCTGCTTCTAGGCTCTGCTGGGAGCAATTCCCCTCCTACAATGTCCTCCTTGCTCTTTTATTTACCCAACCCAATCAAGAGTATCTCTCCTTAAAAAATTCTTGCTGACCACCCAAGCCACAAAGAGCTCTCCTTTCCTTAAAGCATGGAGTCAACAGTTATGTTACCCACCTTCACATAGTTGGTTCTTCCTGTTTGCACATCCTGTTTCCCTAGCTAAATTGTAAACTTCTTGAGTTCCCATTTGTTTGCCTTCCCCAGAAGGCAGCCACAGACTTTCCAAAGGGAAAGTTCTGAACAAAGATTAATTGTTTGGTCAGGAGCTATCAACCATATCATCACTCAGTGCAAGACCAGTCTCTCCAGCCTCTTTTGCCTCCACTCCACTTCCCTTGTTCCCCTCTCAAATCCACCCAAACCCCCATCCTCCTGGAATCACTCCAAAAGGACTAGAATTTGTTTCCTGTTTTGCCGACGATTGTTCCCATCGCTGCCACTCCCCAGGGCTAAACACAGAACCTGTCACATAACAAAAGCTCAGCATATGCACATTAAATGGAAAGTGCCTTACTTTTTAGTCCCTATATCTTAACATCTGCAGTTCACCAGGCTGACCATGCCCTTCTCCCTTTTCACCAACAGATCTACGGGTCTTGGAAATCCCAGCTCAGTGTTCCTCTCTCAATCTTTTTCTCTTCCTTTACTCAGCCAAGTCACTCCTCTCTCTAGGCTGCCGCAGTCCTTTGCTCTTGCCTGCCACAGCCATTGCCAAATGTTGGTGCAATTGTTTGCCCACACCTGTTTTTCCCTGGGATGCCAAGGTCTTCCGGATCCAGGATTGTGTGATCTTCTTCCATGCGCTTGCCTGGTTCCCCAAGTCATAACTGGACATAATTAGTCTGGTGGAGAAGGCAGGTATTATGGCCCTCATTTTTCCAATGAGAAAATGGAAGCAAGGCACCAGGCTCCCTGCATGCAGCAGAGAGATGGAAGAGGAAGAGAGGAGCAGCTTGGGTGAGAAGACTTGGTTCTATTAGCAGGGGTCAAGCAATGGAATGGAAATGTGTCATGTCCTTTCAAGGTCATCTTTGGAGCAATGTTTAACAGCCTGCCCAAGAAATATTTAATTACCTAGAGGAAAGTAAGTACCTTTGTTGACTTGATATTTGCTACCAACTAAATAGCCAGATTATGTGAAGTTACACATTAATGTGTAGGATTTTGCCTAGTAGAAATACAAATGTTTTCTGTTCAGGAGAAAAGATAATCTCAAAGTTTATTAATTGACTCCCGTGTAGAACATTAACCAGTTTTGTTTCTAATTTAGCAATCTCATTCCAACACTCTTCCTCCAGTGCCTATGTAAACTCATGCTGCCATCTTGTTGGTTTCCTCATTAATGAGCTAAATGCATTTTTGACATGTCCACATTCTAGATTTGTATGAGTCACAATTTTAACTTTTTGAAAATTATACTTTGCCACCCAGGTGCCACCAACTCTGGGAGTGTGAGCAAGTCCCTCCCTCCCCTCTTCTGGACTCAGTTTCTTCAACAGTAACATGAGGGCGTAGGTCTGCATGGGAAATTACAAGCCCCAGGAATATTTGATTTTAAGCCTGAATCTTAAAAGGAATAATTTCCTCATAGGGTTGAACATCTTACGGAGTTATTTTCCAAAATAACAACAATAATGGGATAGTGCTTCATACCTAGGGCTAAGTATTTTAATTCTCACATAATGAGATGGGGCTATTGTTCCTAGCTCTATTACAGGTGAGGTTAAGAAAGCTGAAACAGTATTTTTTTTAACGAGGAGACACTATGTTTGTCCTTCCACTCATGTTTCCTTCCATTCTTCTTTTCACCTGTCTGGTCATCCATGTTTCCAGTCATCCATCCCACTGATGCGAAAAGAAGGTGGTTTCCATTTTCACTCTGGATCTATCTAATTGACTATTTAATTGATGTGGACTTTAGTAGAGGCAGTGATTGCTTCCAGTTGGTGGGCCCAGGAAGACTGTGAAAAAGGTACCACTTTCAGCTTGACCCTGAAGGTTCAAGCAGAATTATTTAGGGATAGGTTGAAGAAGCATCTTTGCCTGAAGGAACCATGGCAGGGACACCAGAAGACAAAGGAGGGAGACATGCACAGTGACCAGTGGGTGGTCATGGCTGTGGGAAGGGTGGATAATGGGAGATGAGATGAAAAAGATTGATTGGTCTTGGCATATGTCAATGGCTGATTGAGAATCTTAAGTTTCCTTGATCTGAAGCCCTGTCTACAATCACCCAGACTTTGAGTAGTTCATGTGGTAGTAAGAGGCAGAGACAAACCCTTCCCCAGGTGCCCTGATCTGGCCAAGCCTGGGCGCTCTGACTACCAGAGTCCTGAACTCTTAGAAGGGAGAGCTGCAAACAACCATGGCGGGAATCTATTCCAGCCTCCCTTCCCGAACATGTGGGCCTGAGCTAATTTAAGCTAGTCTGAGCTCACTTTGCAAGCAGTTGTCACAAGGTGCTACATCAAAAGACTCCCAAGGCCCAAATATTTAACAACCAGAACACTCCCTCCATCCATCAGTTTGGTAATTCTATCCACACAAAAAAACTATTGGGGTTTCATTTCTGGCCTGCTCATTTCTTATAAACATGCCAGGGCCATTTACAGCTCACAACTCACTGCTCTCTAAACATTTACACATTTCTCCCTCTTAACACATCCTTGGCCATTTGATTAAGTAGTAGATCACAGGGGATGGAAGGCAAGGCCTTGGCATCTTTGGGTTTTCTCCAAACCTATCTTGACATGGGTTCAATGCCAGCCTCCCCTTCCAGTAAACACAAGGATTATTGCACTCCTGGGCACAGACTTGCTGATGCCTTGGTCTTTTCTATCCCTTCTCTTGCAGTTTCTTGAGGTAGGAGGGAATACAAACCCCAAAAACAAACAGACATGAGTCCGTTTTACCAGCTGGGTTTAATGGGAAAGCTGGTAGGGTTCCCCATGACCCCTAGGACTGAATGAGTGCCCACATTTCACAACACCCTGATTCCAGACAGGAAGCTTGGAGAAGTATCTATATTTGGGGGAAGGAAGCTGCCCCAGACACAGCTTCCTGGACTGTTAGCAAAGGAATCTCACACAAGGCCTAAATCAGTTCCCATACAACTTCCTTGCCTTTTGGGAAGGTGCAATCTCACAGGACTGGTGGGACTTACCCAATGCAGTCATCCAAAAACACAGTTATGGCCAACACCTAAGTGCTGAGAAAAGTCAAGAGGAAGAGGAAGCCCCAAGGGCAGAGAAAGTGGTGAAGGTCACAGAAGAGGCATGGAGCTGTGGCACCATTGGCGGGGGACAGCTAGAGTCCAGGCACAGAGCTAAAACTGGGTATGAGCAAGGGTAGGAGAGGGGACACTGCTGAACACCCACAATGGTCCTGCTCCTGTTGGCTCTGCCTTCAATCTCAAAGGCAATTATGAATAAAGGAAAGCACACTGCCTTCAGAGTCCGACCTAAGTTTGAATCCTGGCATCTTTCCCAGCTGGCCGTATGACCCCTAGGAGCTACTCAACACTTCAGAACCTCACTTTCTTCTTCAGCAAAACAGAGGTGCAGGTATATATCTCCTAGGAGTGACAAGGGAATTCACACGGCTGTTAATGACCTGGTGCCTGCCTGGGGCTACCAAGCAGCCACCACAAGAGTCCTCCATAATAGCATCCACCGCATTGCAGTCAGGGCAACAGCACTGTAAGCACTTCATGGACAGAGACCAAGCCTTTCCAACTTGATCTGCCGTGTTTCAACACAGTGCCTCAGCCATTGAGAAAATCCTGTGACAGGCACAGACCCCCTTCAAGAAGGACTTGCTGCTCAGCTCGTGAGAGGGTTGTCAGCAGCTTCTTCAGGGCTTGCTCAGTTGCAGAGAGCTACCTGGCCCGAGGTCATGCCCTTCAGGGGCAGCCCACCTCCTCTAAGTGATGGGAGTGATGGAATAAAGGCCCATGTCAGCCCATCCCAGCACTCCTTCCAGCACAATGCTGGCAGGCCATCTTGGTGCTCTTGGGGCTGGCTGTGGCTGCATCCAGCCTGCATCACGACTCAACCTCTGCACAGTCCTGCTGCCTTCCCCTCCTCCCGTGGGTATGAGCCTCCAGCACACTCAACTTCGTGTCAGAGCTTACCTTCCAAGAACCCTACCTGCAATGAACTTGGTATTTGTTGATGAGTAAATGTCTGAAACAAGATCCCCAATCTTCTAAATCCAGAGTTAAAACTCAGACAGGCCACGGTCCTTGGTCATTCTAGGTCCAAGAGGCTCTTGCTGCTGGCATGGCCAAGAGATACAGGTAAGTAAAACAGTATACTGTGGTGCTATGACCACCCAGGGGGCTGCCGTGTCCCACTCAGGAAAATCAGGTACCTAGTTGGCTTCCAACAGAGGCTGGGGAAATTTCAAGTTGAGGTTGGGCTCTGTAGACCTTCTCCACCACTAAAGCTCCCAGGTTTATCATTTCCCAGGAGAATAGGTCCTGGGGGAGATGGGGAGATAACAATGGAACACACCAAAAGGGAACCCTGTAATGGAACAGTGCCCACTAATGTTTATTTTATCCCAGGAGTCACAGAAGGCCTGGAATGGCTGCGATGGAGATAAAGGATGAAGGGCAGTCCCCTCAGGGTGTTATCCAAAAAGTCACCTTGGAAGAGGAAGAAACTCCTACCAATATCAGAAGAGCAACAAACATTTTTTTTTCTAGAAGATAAGTGGCTAATTTCAAAATAATTATTTTATCAACTGCCACATAAGTTTTTTTTTAATTCATTAAAAAAAAAAATGAGGCCGGGCACAGTGGCTCATGCCTGTAATCCCAGCACTTTGGGAGGCCGAGGTGGGTGGATCACCTGAGGTCAGGTATTCAAGACCAGCTTGGTCAACATGGTGAAACCCCATCTCTACTAAAAATACAAAAATTAGCCAGGAGTCGTGGCGCATGCCTGTATTCCCAGCTACTCAGGAGGCTGAGGTGGGAGAATCACTTGAACCCAAGAGGCAGAGGTTGTAGTGAGCCGAGATCGTGCCACTGCACTCCAGCCTGGGTGACAGAGCAAGATTCCCTCTCAAAATAAATAAATACATACATACATACATACATACATACATAAAAATGAAATGCTTCCCTTTTCAAATGAGGAGTGGGAACACTTAGATTACAGTGCTAAGTTCTTTTTGTCTGTGAGGTAAGGAGAAGAGCCTGCGCCTAGGTGACCTTGGCCTGGTCAGAGACGCTGGGACAGCCTGGACGTGGGAAAGAAGGGATCTACGCAGGTCTGTCCACAGCATATTCCAGGGCAGCTTCCTCCCGGGCTGCCTCTGTGCCAGAACCTGCTGGCCTCAGGAGCCCCAGCTCACCTTTCACTGACCTTCAGCCCACAGGAGAACAGCATTTCCTACCTCCCCCACCTGCTGACAAGGCCTCTCTCTTTCCCACGCCAAGGACAAAGATGACCTCTGGGGGATTCCTTTTAGCTGGCTCATAAAAGGAAGAGAGATGGGCCAAAGAGAAAGAGCTGCTGGGTCCTTCCCCAACTAGAACATGGGAAATGATGATTTTCCAGTAGGGAAGTGGTGGCCAGGCAGGCAGGCATCGACTAGATGGGTCCCTCTGGGGTGTGGTGGAAATGACCTCAACTTCAAAGAGACAGACTTCCAGAGAAGGCTGGCATTAGCATCCTGATCTGCTCTACTGAGAATCCCAAGGGTTTTGCAGAACTCTTGCTGGGCCATGAGGATACAGTCTCCTCCTGACCCCAATCCTTTAACCAAAGCAGCTAGGTTTCAGTTAGTGTACACAGAGCTCCAGG
Source organism: Pan paniscus (assembly GCF_029289425.2). NCBI lineage: Eukaryota > Metazoa > Chordata > Mammalia > Primates > Hominidae > Pan > Pan paniscus. Next base: position 89,526,345 of record NC_073257.2, read on the forward strand.
TCTCTAAGAGTGTGAAAGCCACTGCCTCAGGAGATATCCCTTGCTGGAGATCCTGGGAAGTAGAGGCTATGGAGGCAGACCACTTAATAGCTGTGCAACCCTCAGCAAGTCATTCATCCACTCTGAGCCCGAGTTCCCTCCTGTGTAAAACAGCAATTATCACAGTGCCTAGCTCCTAGTCTGGGTGTGAGAGTTCAAGGTGAGGCCAACCAGTTGCTTCACTCCGTGCCTGGCTCATAGTGAGACCTCAGTAAATGTGAGCTATTTTCCTTCAATGAATATTTGCCCTTTCCAGCATCACAAATACATGAGCTTCCAATTCTAGGGATACAAAGACAGAGGGGCTTTATTTCTTTCAATGAGTTCAGAGAAGTCCCCAGCACTTAAACTGCCATACACTGAGAGAGTAAGCCATAGTTCTGAAAATGCTCTGTGTGCTCATTCACCTGAAGCAGCACTGGGGATCACTGCAGCCTCAGGTGCCACCGAGCCGACAGACCATGAAAAGAACACCCACTGACTCACTCATCTGGGTGGAATGGTTTCATGGGGACCCAGGTGAGGTGGTGAGGTTGCTGCTTTTTTATGTATTGGCTTTTTCTGCCTCCCCAATGCCCCACTTCCATCGCAAAAGTGTCTGAGTTCTGGAGCAAAGGCTCAGCTAGGAAAAGTTTCAGATATTTTCTTTTGTCTTAACCCTTCAGGGAGAGGAAGGAAAATCTGTCTCTTGCCAGGGTGAGGGCCACCAAGCGGGTTAGCTCACTCTGCCACATTCTCCATTTTCTACCTTCAACACAATGGACAGTGGGATGTCTCTCTCTTGCCATATGCATTCAAGAGAAAAGCCCTGGTTTGGGTGGGGCTCTGGTTTGGGTGGGGTTTGCATTGGGTCTACAGCCACTAGTAACTTGCTGTAGTCAAGGCAAATGACATAAGCTCTCTGATCCTCAGCTTCCTTATTGTAAAGAGAGCTCTTAGCTCCAGGTCTCATTACTTTCAGGGTATTTAGGATGTTTAGATGCCAAATAAGATAGCAGAAGGCAGAGCACCTTGACAAGCATAAAGCACTGTATGCAAACATAAAGCATGGTGCAATCTCACAGGACTGGTGGGACTTACCCAATTATAAACAAATTTATAATCACATGGCAGGAAGGGTGGAATTTCAAGATAGAATTATTATTCATTGTAAGATGACTTGTGTAATATTGTAAATGACTGCTCTTCACCCCAACCTCTGATTCAAATTAAAATCCTCATTCCATGGCCCCTACATGTACGCTCATTTTCACTGTTCAGTTACAAGCAACAAGATGAGACATTTTGACGCCCTTGGTAATTGTCTGGTTTCTAGAAGTTCTTGGTTCACAAGCCTAAGCATGTTTCATTTGATGTTTGGCACCATAGAAAACAGTGTATGTTTAATGATTTCTGTGTTAAACTGAATAATGAATAACCAGGAAAGACAACAGACCAAATAGCAACTTCTTGATACACCTGCTTGACGGAATTCTGAGCCTTTTTCCCACTCCATCAAGGACAACTGCCTAATGGAGAGTCAGAATATTTTTCTAATACAAATAAAGTAAAAAAGCAATGTAATGTTATTATCTTTTAAAGACAGAAATACTATTAAATCCTCAACCATTTTTAAATTAAAGCATAAAACCCTCTTCTACCCAATAAGCAATAAGAACTCACTTGAATTCCTTTTCACAGGCATTTAAGGGATACTAATGGGTCCAGACAGAAGAGGGAAAAGTACAGAAAGGAAAACAGCAGATAAATATATAGAAGCAGAAAACAAGAGTAACAGAAGAGAAGCAGAAGAGACTAAGGAAGGCATCTAGGATGCAGTTGTGAAGAGAAAATCAGACATATGTAGGCAGAAAAGAAAACAATCAAACAACAATAATAAAATTAGAACTAAAGAGAAACTTTCTTAAAGGAACCCATAATTTTGGAAGCTTATCAGTAGATTTTAAAAGTAGACTACAGATTTATGACTACAGGAGTAAAGGGTGTGTTACTCTTAGTAATTGTTTCCTTAATGACATAAAATCACATCAAGACTATATCCAGCTCATGGGCCAGCAGCTCCCCATCCCTGCCCCATAATGCTGCACTGTATTATTTTTCAATACAAAACACTTGGGTCAGCACCTCCATCAGACTGCCATCACTAAGGGAACTGAGCCAGCCTCCCACGTCAGTTTCCTCCCCTATGGGCTCCACTGAATGGGGATGAATGCGGTACCTACTCTCATAGTAGGGATATGAGGATTAATGAGGTGATGTAGAAAAAGCACCTGGTATTGTAGGTGGCATTTAGTAAATCCTTCATAAACACTAGTGTTCATTATTAGTTGGGGTTACAAATAGTTACTCTCAGAGGGGGAAAAATGAATGAAAGTGTGTGAACAGGTTAAACAAAATATTTTGGAAATTTTATGTTGTCGTCTGAAAGTTCTTTCATATGCATCTAAAGGCATCATACTCACTGTCACCCTCTTCACATGGTGGGTATCAATATAAAGAACATTCTTCAATTTCTGCTTGACTGCTACATCTCATTTCTGTCTCTAGGTTTCCACTGAGCCCTCCAGCTCAAGGGGCCTCCCTCCGCATGAGTCGTCCTTAGGAAGCCCAGCCTGGTCTCTAATTTTGAGAAGCATTTCCCTTATTTCAGGTCTTCATTCGGCCAGTGGTTCAACCACTGAACCACTTCAGTTTCCTTCCTTCATTTTATTCACAAAGGAATCCTTTCATCTACAGCCCCTAGCTGGGCTCCTTTGAAGAGACTTTCTCTTCTTGCATTATTTTCTTGGTCAGCCTTCCTTAGGAAGGAATTAAGACACATTTCAAGAAACAGGCAGAAAATGTTAATCCTTCTCTCCCTCATTGTCCTACTCATAAACGCTTACTCCCTCAAATGCACCCATAAATAAGCTGTAGATCCACATCTGGTTCTGAGCCCAGCACATAGTAGGAGCTCAGATGAATGATCACGCCTGACTTCTCAGCCTTGCTTCTGCCATCCCTTCCCCTGAAAAATCTGCTCCTCTCTACTTAACCTAGTAGAACCCTCATGAAAGCTGTTGTCCCTGTTGAAGGAATGATGCCCCAAGCATCCAGCATGTCTGCTGTTTACTTCATGCACCTTAGTGGATGTGGTGAAATGAAATGACTTTTCCATTTCAAAAGAGAAAGTGCAAAGTCTCCAAACTTATGACCTCTTTCTCAGAATGCCAATATTTACAGCTTAGCCCTGGGCAACCCTGTGCTTTTCTGACCTTAGATTCCCATTTGGAGTGGAAATGGCTTTTCTATTTCTCCCCAAGTTTCTCTGAATTAGATGACCAAAGGAGAACTTACTTCTACCAAGATGGGTCTATGAGACCCATTCAGGCTCTCATCCATTCGTTCAACAGATTCATTCATTCAGCCCCTACTGTGTTCCAGGAAATAAGTGTCAACCATACAGGAGTGACCCAGACAAAAAGCCCTGCTTTTATGGAGTTAGTTTGGATTTTAGTGGAGACAGGGGAAGATAGATGATAAGTAAAATAAATAAAGTATATATAGTATATTAGAGAATTATAAGGTTTATAAAGAAAAAATGAAAGATACAAATAGTAGGGAATGGGGATAATTTAAAATAGGGGGAAATTTATCAACATAATGGAAAATATGCATGTAAGTAAAATTCCTTCCAAAAAATGGAATATTTAACACTAACTTGCGGTGTAAACATGAACACATCATGGGCTCCCTCCAGGCCTCGGTTTCCTTCTCGGCAGTATAAGGTGGAACTACAAGGTATCTCTATGGTAGCTTCTGGCACTGAAATTCTCTTTCTCTACCCAATAGATAGCAATTTGAATTAACACTAGAGCCTGTTGGGACCCAGTGATTGTGGTCTAAGTTTCAATGACATTTTTTTTAAATCCCTACATTCCTTGGGGTTCCCAGCAATGTCTCCAGTGGGCTGCTGGTCCAAATTAATTGTGAGAGCAACCACAAATTCCCTTGTTTATATTTTTGAATTGTTGACTTAGAATCAGTTTTAAATCTGAGCCCTTCTTCCCCACAGATACTCTCAAAACAGCCTCCTGATAGGCACTAACCCCTAAGAGGGTCATAAAGTGGGGCTCTGAGAGCAAGGATGCTGGGCAACCCGGCTTCCAATGCCACTTATCCTAGCCACATGAGTACTCATAACAGGCTTGACGTCAATTAAATCAGACTGGCCCTGAGAGGCGCCACCCAACAAACTGTTTCTTCTTCGTGGACTTTTTGTTCCCTCTTTATTTATTTTCCACTGAGCTACAACAAGGCTCAGGAGGAGGCCCTTCATCTAGGAAGAGTCATCTTGGGACCATCCAGGGAGGAAAAACCATCCATCAGGCACTCATCAGCCACCTCTGATGAAAAGCTTCCTTTGGGGTAATTTCTCTGCACTGCCGAGTAAGCCTTCTGCCTGCTGGAGGAGCTGTGGTGAGCATGTGAAGGGAGGTTCTGAAGGCTTCAGCAGCCACCAGTCCCCCTGCAGCCCCTAATGAGAGATGATCCTTGTTCAGCTCCTGCTACGTGCTAGACACATTCTAAGCACTTTACATGTATTAACTAACAAGTCTATGAAACAGGTGTTATCATTATTCCCATTTTACAGATGAAGCAAGTGAGACACAGTGAAGCAGCTTGTCCAAGATGACAGTTTGTAATTGGAGGAGAAGAGCCCCTATCAGCATCGCTGTCCAGAAGAAACATAAGACAAACCACACAGGTCATTCTAAATTTTCTAGAAGGCACATTTCTTTGACACTTATTTTATTTACAACTCTATGCAAATTTAAAGACAAATAATATTCCAAGTGGGGCCGGGCATGGTGGCTCATACCTGTAATCCCAGCACTTTGGGAGGCCAAGGCGGGTGGATCACCTGAGGTCAGGAGTTTGAGAACAGCTTGGCCAACATGGTAAAACCCTGTCTCTACTAAAAATACAAAAATTAGCCGGGTGTGGTGGTGGGTGCCTGTAATCCCAGCTACTCAGGAGTCTGAGGCAGTAGAATCACTTGAACCCAGAAGGTGGAGGTTGCAGTAAGCCGAGATCACACCATTGCATTCCAGCCTGGGAGACAAGAGCAAAGCTCCGTCTCAAAAAAAAAAAGAAAAAAAAAAAAATATATATATATATATACACACACACACACACACACACACACACACACATACATATATATATACACATATACATATATACACACATATACATATATATACGTGTGTGTGTGTGTGTGTATATATATATATATATATATATATATATATATTCCAAGTGGAGGAAAGAAGTTTTCAGATTGCTCTCACTTATAACTCCCATACATTAATTTTCTTGTACATTTTTCTTTAAGATTATAATGTTGATTGCCTCCTAACAGTCATTTCCATTCCCCTCCCTCATTCAGAGAAACCTGATTTTGTTCAGGGGTGCAGGTACCTCACCAAAACTGATGCTGGCCCCACTCCTGGGCAGACCTCGATTAGTCTGAGCAAGCCCTGGTGCTCTCATTCTTATGCCAACAATTGGCTTAGGAGCGACCTGTGACTGGTTCTTGACCTGTGAAATAAATGTGCAGGTGTGCTGGGGGCTTCTAGAAATGTGGGCCAGACTGCTGAAGAAGAGGCCTGGAGAGATGGTTGCTTAACCTCGAGATTTTTTTTTTTTTTGCTTTCTTTTTAGTATGATAAAATATACATAAGATAAAATTTACCATTTAAGTAATTTTTAAGTATACAGCTCAGTGGTATTAAGTACATTCACATGGTCGCACAGCCATCACCATTATCCATCTAGAAAGCATATTTTTTAAAAGTAAAAAGAAAAAAGTGAAATTAATTTTAATAATGGAGTTTAATCTATACAAAATATTATCAATAAGTAATCAATATAAAAATTATAATAAGGTTTTTTAACAGTCTTTTTTTGTACTAAATTTCCACTTACAGCATTGTTGCTTTTTTAGAGACAGGGTGTCTCTGGAGTGCATTGGCATGATCATAGCTCACTGCACAGTCCTTGAACTCCTGGCCTCAAGCGATTCTCCTGCCTCAGCCTCCAAAGTAGCTGGGACTACAGGTGTGCACTACTACTCCCAGCTTTACAGCACATAGCAATTCATATTTCAGATGCTCACTGACCACCGGTGTTGGACTGCCCAGGTTTAGAGTTTCTCAGGCTTGTGCGTGCTCAGCCAGCTCATGGGCATCCCCAAGGGATAGCAGCATGCTGTATGTTTATGAAAGATTTGTGCGTCACCATCAGCTCTCTGGGGCAGTTTGCGATTCACCGCAGGACCCTAGATGGTGTCTGACTCTAACGGTTCTAGATCAGCCTCTCTAACCCCTGCGGAGATCACTGTCATCACGCTGATGGGCAATACAAGATCTGAAGCCTAAATGAGAGCTTTTCCTGGTGGAGAAAATATCGTGCCTCCATCACCCAGCTGTGATTTCATCTCCCAGTTGAGAACATGACCTCAATGGCAGAGGTAGGGACAACACCTACGCAGCTGCACAGGCACTCCCAGGTTGGACCAATAATAAATAAACACATTCCTACTTGGAAAGAGGGCAGCATGTGTGCAGGGTTGAGGCAAGCCGTGGTTGCCATGGAAACCAGCCAGCATCACTCCAGACTTTTTCCCTGATGCTTGGATCATTGGTGGCTGACGAAGCCCAGTGGAGAGGCATTGTTCCTGTACCTATGGAAACCTTCCAAATAGGCCCATTATGATGAAAGCACATCAAAGAGGGAATGATGACATACCTTTACCATCCATCGTCACATCCACTGTTTGCCCTGGGTAATACCCAAAAGAGAAGAAAATAAAGCCACTCTTGCCACAGAGGGAAATAACTGGAGAGCACTGAGGTATGACACTAGGGGTAGCAAGGTGGTCCCCAAAGGGGAGGCAATGAAACTGCCCCATCTCACCACCATAGTGAATGCTCGACTGGACACATGGTTATGGCTTCAGGGATTTGCTACCTGCCCAAGATGACTTACAACTCACTTTCTATGGCAAGCCTCTGGTTTGCTCTCTTTCTGGAGCCACGTATGTTTGAGATCTTCCCATTCATTCATTCTTTCCTATGCCCATTCATTCCTTCACTTATTCTTGAATGAGAAGCACCATGGTAACATGAAAACAGCCTGGGTCATCGAGTCATGAGATCCCAGATTTAAATCTCAGTTCAGATGCTTATTGGATGTGTGATCTCACCTAAGCTATTAAAGATTCTCTGAGCCTTGGTTTTCTCATCTGTAACATGGGGACAAGAGAAGAATAATGTTTGCCACTTGTCTTCTACACAGTCATACTCAATGTGTTTATACATGATTTATATCTCATTCCATTTTGATCAACAATTACCCAACAGAGAGCCTGGTCTCTCCAGATACTCAATAAGATTATTGAATTATTGATTATTGAATAAAAATATGACAATGTGCTTTCACATATATTTCTTCTCTCTCTCTCTCTTCAAATTTCATTTTCACAGCAATCTGGTTCAAGGTTGTTTCAGCCCAGCACAGGACAAAGAGGATTATAAAATTAAACCACATGTTTCTGACTCTCAGTGAACTTACAGTTTACTATGTTTTATTAACAATGTATACAACACTTAGTCTGCCCCAGCTACTGTACTAAGTACTTTATAAATATTAGGTCATGTAATCTGCATAATAACCCTACGAGGTAAGTACTACGATTGTCTTCTGTCACTGGCTCAGGGTCACACTAGTACATGGCAGAACAAAGGTCAAACAGCCAATCTGGCTCTATAGCCTGTGCTCTTAACCACTCAGCCTCATTGCCTTTAGAGTGGATAAGTCACATTCACAAGTGTATGCGAATACTCTCCAAGACTGATGGATTCAGAGGAAGGAACACTATGCACTGCATCTTAAAGATGAGGTAGGATTTGAACACATGGAGTGCATGGAGGAGAGCAGAAAAAGGACAGGTTGGAAAGAGGATAGGGGCCCTGACCATTTGCTTGAAGTGTTTGGGCTTTAGACCTTGGAAAGCCACTGAAGGTCTCTGAGCCATGGGGAAACCTAAGCAAAGCTGGCTTTGGGGAAAATTCATCTGGCAATAGCATGAAAGATGGACTGAAGCGGGGAGATGGGACAAATGAGGAGAGTGACATGTAGCTGCTATAATGAGTGAAGGAAGGGGTCACAGGGCTTAAGCCAGGACAATGGAAAAAGAAGCATCAAGGGCAAATCCATAGGACGTGCCTTCTACCAGGATGTAATATGTCTCCCTGAGTTTCCCACCAAACCTTTCACATCAGAAACAAGTTCCAGGGAGCACTCACTGGGCACTTTCGTGGCCATCCAGAGTGGCACATGGGTGCTCTATAGCACTGCTTTCCTCAAAGGAAACATGGGGTCATCTTGAGCAGCTGGAAACACTGACTGAGCCTTTCCTAGTTGCATGCAGCCATTTACTGAGGCCAAGGGGGCAAAATCTAATCCTGACAAAGAATCCTGGCCACCTCAAATGCAAAAGATAGCCAAGTACAACGAACCGTAGTCCCGTTTGTTATAATGCCCTATAAATCAGAGCCTAGGCCTTACAGTTAATGGGGCTTTCTATTCCAATTCCCATTATTCTGGAAGGGAAGGAGGAAGAATTGAGGAACGAATGAGGAGTCTGAGAGTGAGTTACGGCCCAAGAATATGACTTGTCAGCCGTCTTCCAAGCTCTACCAATTGCCTGAAATTCTCTATCCAGTCATAGGTTTGCATAAATTCCTGGAGAAGGCTTTGTCTGATACCACAATGAAACAGATGCCAGGGTGCAGGCACAACAGGTAGACTCATAAAACTGGTAAAGAGAACTTTGCTTTGACAAAAGCTGGAGTTTTCCTTGTTATTTATCTTTCCTATTTGAAGCCTTGAAATCCCATTTTCATCTTGATGGAGATGATAAACTCTTAGAAAACTTTTATGGCTCCCAGGATGAAACTGAGGACTCTGCCTCTGCTCCCCACTGCAATTCTGGCAGGCTTTTAAATTCAAGTCAGGGCAGAAACTGTTTTTGGTCAGAGGCAAAATGTATTTATCTCTGTAAGCACAGCCACTAAGATATGAGCATGAATAGCTAAGAGAAAGAACATTAAGGGAGAAACAGGAAGAAATAGAAGGTGAGGCTATGATGGAAGGAAATGATGACGCATCAACCCCCACCAAAAGCTTTTTACAGTGCCGGGGGAGTGGGGCACAGGGAAAGGCATCTGCAGCGATTGGGAGAAAGAACCCGGGAGTGGGCTGAGGGGAAGGCTTTGCAGTGGGAGGGCTGTGATCAGCGTGTGCTTCATGCAAAGAGAATTTTGAGAGTGGACATAACAAACAGGAAAATTGTGCTTGCATTTCTGTTTGTCTGTAGAATCACTGTGGCTCTGAAATCCACCCCCTCTGCTCTCCAAACACTAAAGAAAGTCTCCAGATGGAAAAATCTGAAGTCAGGCTGCAATGTGAAAAAAGAAAAGAAAAAGAAGGCTGCTACAGGAAGCTGACAAATTTGCTATTTCTCTGAGGTCTAACCTATGCAGCTGGGGTATCAAATACTAGACAGGGTCAGGAGACATGTCTGAAACTGACCAAAAGACCTTGGACAAGCCCCACTTTAATCACACATAATGTAAACTTTAGGGAATGTGACCTAGAACAGGTAGCTAAGGCACAAATAACACTAGTACTACCACCTTCCAAGCTGGCACTCATGGCAGGCATCATTAGTCAATGATGGAATTGTTTATTTTATTTTATTTTATTTTATTTTATTTTATTTATTTTTAGATGAAATCTTGCTCTGTCACCCAGGTTGGAGTCCAGTAGCGTGATCTCGGCTCACTGCAACCTCTCACTCCCAGGTTCAAGTGATTCTCCTGCCTCAGCCTCCCAAGTAGCTGAGACTACAGGTGCCTGCCAGCATGCTCAGCTAATTTTTACATTTTTAGTTGAGACAGGGTTTTAGCACGTTGGCCAGGCTGGTCTTAAACTCCTGACCTCAAGTGATCCACCTGCCTTGGCCTCCCAAAGTGCTGGGATTACAGGCATGAGCCACTGCACCCAGCCCTCGGAATCCTTAGAGCAGAGCCATTATGATTGTTTGCTGCTGAACCTTGAATCTTTGGCCAAATATTCTCTGTAGCTGCTACTGATCAATCAGAATGAACCCAGAAGATGAAAGATGATGAAAGTTCACCATTGCTAGACTTGATCTCTTCTAATCCTTAAACACTAGAGCTAGATAAGGTTGCATGTCATGTGTAATCTCATTATAGACATCCTTAACTAAGTCCTACCTTGGTTTTCTTTTCTCTTTGGCCTTCTTTCCAAGTCTTAGCAGCCAAGGCTGTGAAATAAGAATTGGTGTGAAGGCTCTTCATTCAACTCCACATCTGAAGCTCTGAAAGTGACCTTGTGCACTTTTCTTGAGCCTCTTTACTTTACGTTCCCCCATTCTGCCACAAAGCTCCTGGTGGGGCTGGTGTCTCCTCTACTCTCCTGCTGATTTCATCAAGGTAAAGAATTCTATTCCTTTTCAAATGCTTTGAGATCATGGGATAGAAGACAGCCTGGGGAAGTTCAAAGACGTTTAATCATTAGCCTCAGTTCTTTTGAAAATTATTAAAGAGCCCAGAATTAGAAATTCAGATTTCCTCCAAATCCCTGAGAACAAACAACTCTCTTGTAAATGGCTTAATGTGTCTGTTTAATGTACACAAAATTATCTTTCAGGAAAGTGGATTGTTTTTTATATCATTTTGCATCTCTAAAATATACTACCTATGGCAAAAGGATTGGGATTCAAAGTCTGACAAAATCTACAGCAGAAATAATTAGCACCAGAGGCTGTTTCTGAGAGTTAAATGAAAGAGAAACTGGTTATTTATTTATTTCTTTTCTCTCTATCTGTATCTCTCCATCTCAGCCCCGGGAAGAGGAATTGTATCTCTTGGTGCTAGAAGGGTGGCTTGCTGAATTGCCTTTACAAGGTTTTTTTCTGTAAGACAACACTGAGCCCCCAACACACAACTCCCTGTGGGCCGGAGTGCTATGGAAACAGCTGCAGTGCTCCAACTCAGGGGAAAACAACCAGATAAACCCACTGGTTTGCAAACTAGGCACAAGGGCAGAGGAATAGTGATGTTTTCTAATTTAGCATCCAGGGAGGCAAGGGAGAGTCTTCGCTTAAATCATGTTAATGAAATTGGAAACACTTGAACTAGCCCATTGAGGGTCTGTTGCCCCTGTTTTTTAAAGTTCATCTAAAAGTTAACCTACAAGGAATTTTCATTTGGGGAATTTCTGCAATGTCAACTCCACTGATCACCCACAGTGTTTAACACCCTTGCTATAAATTTGGGGGCTAGCTTGGCAGCTCCTGCCACCCCCCTGAGTCTGCTACCTTGCTCCAGAAATAAAAAATGACTTTGGCCACAGTAATGTTTCCTCGATCCTCAGCCCCTCCTGGGGGCCTCCGGCAGTCATTATTTTAAATAAACATGCCTTTTATTGTTTTCAGGTACACAGAGATGGAGGCGCTTCTACCTCTGGAGGAGGGATGGACTTTCAGGGGCCCCATGATTTGCAGCAGTTCAGTCAAAAGCAATACAAAGAGCAAAGGATAGGGGCTGTTATCTTACCCAAGAGCTCCTCAAGCAGAGGATACTCAATTGGAAAGGAGGCTCTTGCAGTCAAATTTGGGGCTAGTGGGGTTACCACGTTTGATACCAACTAGGAACAAGATCCCCTTAGAGGCTTCCAACTGAGGAGGGTTCCAAAAGAGAGCTCCATGGCTGAAATGATTCAAAAGAAGCCAACTCCTTCTCATTGATCTGGCCCTTTGGAATATGGCCCCCTCCTCCCACGGCATCCTTCCCCCTGCCCAGTGCCTCAGGCCCATCAACATGCTTCTACCTATAGGCTTTGCTTCTTCTCTGGAAAGGAGCGAAGAAGGAAAAGAATCATTGGAGGTGAGTCAAAAGTAGGCACCGTAACTCATGAGGCCTTGTAAGCCAGGGACACAGTTTGAGATTTTACTTCAAATGGAGGCAAAACCAGGGGAAAGCCATGCAGAGACACCCCTTGATGAACTCTGCTTCACGCCAATCACTCTGGCAGCTAAGAAAAGTGCATTCTCTCTCCTTTTGCAGTTCTCCTGGTGCCTAGCACAGGGCCAAGGGCACAGTAGATGTGAGCCTAACCCTTGTGGCCTTTGCTGATGAAGGACAGTGAAGGGGATAAGAAAACATAAAGACATTTTGGGCTGCAAGGGAACGAACTACTGAAAAACTACTGTGGCCCCCTCTATTTATGGAGATGCTGAGGCCTTGGAGAGGGAATTGACTTGTCCAAGGTCAACCAGAAAAGTGATAGCAGAGCCAGGGTTAGTATCCAGGTTTCTGCTGATTGCAGCTCCTCAGATAAAAGTAAGTGACTTGCCTCTCTTCTCCCATATCCAGAATTGATCTCAAACACTGTCATGAATCCCCAAGGGCCAGAGAGACACACAGCATGGACCAAGGTGAGTAAACTGTTTTCTCTCTTTCTGATGATCTGAGCTTTTTCCTGGAGAGATCTCAGGTGGCCAAGAAACCAAGTTGCCCACCTCATGGTTCAGAGGGAAACAATAACCTCATGGCAGCTTCCCCGGGAGCCCATGCAGGTGCCTCAGGGATTAAGGAGCTCCTGAAAACAACCCCTTTCCTTTGCAGGAAGTGATTTTCCACCCCTGAGGCATAACACCAGGCAGAGGCTCTATCAGTGCCTGCCGATATAATTAGCTCTGGACAGACTCTCCAACCAAGGCAGACACAACCAGGCCCTTGCTCTAGAAACAAAAAGAATGTTCTGGACCTATCCCAGTACACTTCCAAACCCCACGCCTTCCTGGGCAAGTCAGGGCTCAGAGACCAATAAACCCAACAGACTTCAGCAGCAGCCAGGGAGCTGGCAGCCTCTGTCCCCTGAAATGCCACTTTTTTGTGTGATTCAGCCTCTGTTTCAAGCTATTTTTAGTGTAAGCAAAGGCTGCATCTGAGGGAAGGTGGTGTGGGAAAGGGGTCTTTACTTTCTCTCTCCTTTTCAATGAACTGTCCTGTTTCCCTTAGGACAGCCATTTCACCAAAAGCCACAAAACGTGCAGGGAGGGAGGATTAAAAAGAAAAATGGAAAAAAGGTCAAAATTCAGCCTGTTTGCTAAAAGTCTGGGAACAGTTCTAGGAACGTGATAGTTTCTCGATCCTTTGCGTTAACCTGCTGAATCCTGGGCTGCTCCTGCCAGTGGGGAACCAATATGCCCAGTCCATCTACCTTCCGAATTAACCAACCTCCAGTAAACAAGGAAGGCCCAGAAGTTTGCTCTCCCAGGGACGTGGTGCAAACAGGTTTAATGGTCCCCCTTGATGCCCCGGGGAAGGATGTGTGCCCTTGGAGGCTTGTGAACAGAGAAGCAAGCTTCCGCTCACAGAGGACCCTGGCTTGCCACCCTCACCCTGCCTCCATCATGTCAGCACAAGGCCAATTTTACAAACTGAAATTAACTGGATGAGCAAAAAGATAGCCTTGGTGCTTAAGAGGCTTGGGTACATTTAATTGAGTTTCCAAGTGCCCCGATTCCTTAAGAAAGCCAGAGAAGCCACTGTCATGTCCTGTCCTCACTACCCAAACAGGAGAGAATAGTTTTTACAATAAAAATTTTAGGGCAAATGGTGGCTTTCTGTTGTTGTCATTTCCCTGAAGTAGGTTTTTTGTTTGTTTGTTTGTTTGTTTTTTTCTGGAAAAAGCCTCACTCTGGACCCAGAGTCTAAAAATGAGGCTTTTAGTGCACCAAATTGGGCTGTTTGGGGCCCGTAGGCACGAGTCAGTCTGCCTCCTCCTAAACATAGCCTCGTAAACTAAACTTGGAGGCATCAGCTTGCGTGTGGTCCCGAGTGTGACTTTCCAAGCATGCGCTCCCCTGCAACGACAAAGGCTGATGACTTTGTCATCATCATCTCTATTTTTGAGTCTCCCTGCTAAACAAACTTTCTCGCAGCTGAAATGGAGGCTCTAAGGATATTTTTCTGACAAAAACGGAGTGCTAAGCCGTCAGCACCCTCTGAAGGCCTTGGGGGAAAACCTGGGTAAGAAAAGTCTCCCAGCCCAACTCAGTAGCCGCAAATACAGACATTTCATTTCCTGAAATGCCTCCAGGGGGCGCCAGCTTTTATGGGTTGGGAGGGAGGGAGGGAAGGACGGAGGAATGGAATGAGGCAAGGAAGGAAGGAAGGAAGGGAGGAAGAGAAGAAGGGAGGGAGGGAGGAAGGGAGGGAGGGAGGAGGGAGGAGTGGGGGAGGTGGGAGAGGGGCAGTGGGGAGGAAGGAAGGGAGGGAGGGAAAGAAGGGAGGGAGAGAGGGAAGGGAAGGGAGGGAAAGGAAGGGAGGGAAGGGAGGGAAGGGAGGGAAGGGAGGGAGGCAGGGAGGGAAACCACTACTCACATATTCGCCCAGGCCCCTGGGATTCAGCTGCAGAACTGCACAGGATGTGCAATCAGGACTAGAATGTTTGAGCTCCCAGGCCTGTCCAAGGGACTGAGAGATGGGTCACAGGTTCTGACTTATCACTAAACCCTACTTCAGAAACCTTGCCACCCCAAATCATTCTAGAAAATGCAAGCATAACATTTCCACCTTCAACACTTTGGATGACTGCACTTTGCAGCTTTTGCTGAATGAACCAACATGTGTCCAGCACATTGAACAGTATCTGACCCCGAGCAGGTGCTCCAGAATGTTTGAAGGAATGGATGAAGGGTTGGAGGACTAGCTCAGAGGAGCTGCCTCGCATGTGCAGTAGAATCTGGGTCTTTATCTTCTGGTGACCTCACACGCTTTCCCATCTCCTTTCAATGAATGTGTGGTCGCCACCTGTCAAAATGTACATCAAACATACCTCCCCAAATACTGGTGCAGATGTGCCCTCCGAAACCAGCCTGTCCCTGCCCTGTCAGCCTCGCCCCACCTCCAGGGAGAAGTGGATACGGAGACCACAGTAAGTGCACTTGACCCTTTTTCCTTAAGACTCATCTGTTGTCCTGCCAAGGCATTTCCTGTGACACATGCGCCCACAACGTACAGCTCCAGGGAGAGCCCAGCCCGTTCTCCAGTCCCCAGCCAGCTCAGGGAGGCTATATGAAGTGAGAATTTCCTGGCCAACTTGACAATGGTGAGTCAGGCTGGCATGAGCCAGCTGCAAAGAGGACACAGCCTGGACAAGCCTGAATTAAGTGTGTGCACAGAGCAAACATCATCATCTGGATGGATCCAAACCAGGGCTTGCCTGGGGCATTCAGAGCCTTTCAGATGGCCCTGCCCAGAGCTGCTCAGCACTCTTGGAAGATGTCTGGGTTTGGGGAGGCTCAAGGGCTGTTCTACCCCTGCCCCAGAAAAGGATTTGTTCTTCACCCCCTGACCCGTCTGTCTCCATACCAGCCCATTTCCTCCATGACATGGTGACTGGGCTCACACACACAATAACAAAAATAATAATAACCATGCTTATCAAGCACTAACCATGTCAGAGGCACTGTTCTAAATATTTTACATGCATTAACTCATTAAGAGGCAGGGGCTATTATCGTCCCCATTTTGCAGATGAGGAAACTGAGGTATGAGACAATGAAGCCACTCACCCAGGGTAAAAGCCAAGCCCCTGAGACAGATGGAGCTGGGAGTCAGGAGTCTGCAGAGGCTGGGCTCCCAACTGCCCAGCCGCACCACACACAGCAGCTCCTTCCCAAGATGGGTGTCCCAGGGAGAGAGGCAATGCAAGAGCTGGAGTGAGTTTTGAGGCTGCTATGGGCTCCACCCATCCTCCTTGTTTGTTCCAATCAAGTGAGAACGAGACACAAGGAGCAAGATGGAGATCAAAAAAGAGTAGGAGCTCTAGTTCAGATCATGATGCACTGACAAAGGGGCAGGGTTTCTCACTCCCAGGCCCCAACAGAGACTGAAGCAGAGCGGACAGAGACAAGACAGGACCGGCAGAAGCAGGCCGGACTGGCCGCTGACTGCACAGAGGCTGCAAGTGCTCTGCTTGCTTAGCAGGCCCCCACTGACCTGTGCTACGCTCAGTTCTGTATACTAGGGAACACCAATCAATGTCGGTGGATCACACAGGTGGATGAATGGACATAGATGGATGGGCAGACAGACAATGGGATGGAAGGCCAAAGCAGGCACCCACAGGCACCTGGAAACTTCAGAGGAGAGGGAAAACAGCCATGCCAGCACTTGCCATCAGAGCCCTGAGGGCCTGGGAGCCAGAGATGAGTGGCCAGGATCAAGTGGGCTGTCCCTGGACCAGGAGGCTCTTCCTCACTCTGGAGCCAACTGAGGGTTGATTTCTGAAACTCTCCTTCATTTTCACAGCAGCCCTGGGGAGGGCAGAGGAGCCAACACACCAGCTAGTAAAATTAACAGCTGCTCTTTACAGGGCGTGCCGGAGAGCCCAGCACATGCCTCGAGGCCTGCAGACCAGCAGCTGCTGTGAGCTGAGGTGCCTGGCCTGCAGGCCCTGATCAGGGGTCCTCTTGGGGGTAAGGCTTAGACTCTGAGCTGCCAGCAGGGCCTGGGGTGTGGGGCCTGCCGAAGCAGTGGGCAGGTGGATGGAGAAACTCAAGGAATGATGCTGCTACAAAATTCTCAGACACATTCTCCTGACCTTGCGAAGTGGAAATCCATATGTTCACCCCAGCTGGGAATCTGCTATGGAACTTGGGGACCCACCTGGCTCTGGCCTCTCCATCTCTAATGCAGTACTTAGTTGAGCTTGGGGAAGTGAATGTAGACACGTCCCCATGAGAAGGGGAAAGATGTTACATCTTATCTATTACCTATGCCATAGGTAACTTATGGAGCAAGTCCTGTAGGCCACTTGAAGAGGAATATTGACAGGCATACAGGGAGTGGCAATTGTTTCTTTACAGGGACAGATGGTAATTATTTTAGGCTGGTGGGTGTTTTGGACTCCGGATACTACTCAACTCTGCCTTTGTAGCTTGTTACAGAAGCAGCCACAGACGATACGTAAATGAGTGAGCATGGCTGTATTCCAATGCAACTTTGTTTATGGACGCTGAAATTTGAATTTCATATAGCTTTCACATGTCACAAAATACACTTATTTTGATTTTTAAAAAATAACCATTTAGGCCAGGTATGGTGGCTCACATCTGTAATCCCAGCACTTTGGGAGGTCAAGGTGAGAGGATTGCCTGGGCCCAGGGGTTCAAGACCAACCTGGGCAACACAGTAGAACCCCATCAGTACAAAAAATTTAAGAAAACATAGCATGTCATGGTGGCCTGCACCTGTAATCCCAGCTATCAGGGAGGCTGAGGCAGAAGGATCGCTTGAACCCAGGAGTTTGAGGCTGCAGGGAGCTATGATTGCACCAATGCACTCCAGCCTGAGCAATAGAGTGAAACCTTGTCTCTGAAAAAAAAATAAAAAAATGTAAAAACCATCCTTAGCTTATGAACCACACAAAAGAGGCAATGAGCCAGACTGTCCCACAGGCTATAACTAACTGATCCCTGGGCTAATTAAATGTTTCCCAAAGTGAGTGCTATGTGATGCCCACAGGTATTACATGGGGAAAGGATTCCACAGGGAAATGAAAATGGAAAATGCTGGGCAAAACAGAGCCTTTCCGCTTTCTGACTGCAGGACTTCTGTAAGTATTTATATGCTGATATGCATTGGCAATCTCGAGGAGGGGGATGAGAAATGAAGTCTATCCAAGTTCCCAGGGAACCATTTTTATCCGGGAACAATTCGTGGGTCTAGTGTTCTATGGAACCTAATTAAAGCAATGAGGATAAAGTCTAACCAACTGTCAGCAACAGCACTATGAAATGCGATCCTGCTGCTCTTTGAATATTTCTAGTAACAGGCAGCTCACTACCTGTTGGGGGAGACTGCTCAATTCAATTATTTCTCTGACTCATGTTTTCTCATCTGGGTAAATGATGTTGAGTCAAAAATAACAAATCTAGTGCAAATCTAGTGTATCTTTCATTAGATAAAGACAAAATTTCATGTTTAATAGTAAAAAAAGAATGTATCTTCTTTGACTTTTTGACTGATACCCATAATGTGATTTCAGTATCTATGCATGAGATGAAATACAGAACCACTATTAAGTCCTGGAAGGAAATTATCATATGATTCCTTTAAACAGAAGCCTCCCTTAGGAGTGTTAAAACAATGCCAATAAAACTCCAACTGATTCCCAATAGCAGAGAGCAAGACATACCTATTCACTATGGGACATTCTTACTAAAAGTACAGTCCTGTGAAACCTCTAGTCTTTCTGCTACACAAGGCATTGGCCAATGATGTAAGAATTTTACATAGATTTGCCTAAAATATAATAAAAGCTGGGGCATAGATGAGGGGATGAGAGAGAGAGACAGAGACAGAGAGAGAGAGAAGTGTGTGTGAATTTGCCACCAGGCACCACTGAGAAAGAAAAGTAGAGGATACTGATGGGAAATGTCACAACCTCCATAGGGCACCTAACAGAAGTGAATGCAATGAATGTGATATATTTGATTATGTGTGTGCCCATGTGTACTCCCACTGGGTTCAACCAGTCTAATTTCATGCACAAACAGCACATCAGTGAATGTACATCTATTTAACTCTGTTAAACCAATAGGATTATTCCTATTTGAAAGGCATATTTGACACATATTTTCTTTTGGGCCCTTGGAGATAAAGATGAAATGGTCCAGGCTATGTATATAACGTTAATGTAAAATGCCACACATGCAACATATTTAGGGGGATAAAGAGAGAGGCTGATATTTTTCTTTCTTCTTACATCGATAAATCATCCCTATACATTCAAGCAAGTAGCATATGCTTTCAGTTCATAGAATTAGCTGTGTAAGCTTCCTGGAGCAATACACAGATGTAACAGCATAGGAATATGGGGAAAGTAACTACAAAGAGTGATTCTAAGGGCTCTCTCTAGCTTTGCTCAGGAGCTGGTAGCTATTTTGGCAAGACCAGTCTTTGAAGAGACACACAAAACATTGAATCTGTCAGGGGGTTGAGGTAAAGTCTAGGCAGTGTAGATGTCGCTCCCAAGTTGAGGTGAGGCTGTCCTTCACCACAGGACATAGTTTCCCTAGGGAGACAGTTGCTGTGAGATCAACATGGAAATGAATATGAACATGCAGAAACTAAGTGACAATGTGGATAGTGAGAGTATGTGTGTGTGCCTGTATTTATCTTTGTGTGTGTATCACTGAGTCTGTAACGCTCCCCTTTACAAAGAGTGTGACACTCTTGCTACTCGACCTTAGAGAATCTCTTCGCCTCCAGCCCCAGACTTTCAATTTCTTTATGTATAAAACAAGGGGATAAATTAGACTGAGTCAGCAAACTATGGTGTGTGAAACAAATCTGGCCCACCACCTGTTTCTTTTTTTAAAACGTTGTATTGACATATAATAGTGTACATATTTTGGGGGATGCATGTGATATTTTGGTACATGTATAACGATTAGATCAGGGTAACAGAAAACCATCACCTCAAACATTTATCTTTGTGTTGGGAACATTCTAATTCTTTTCTAGCTATTTTGAGATGTACAATAAATTACTGTTAACTATAATCTCCCTATTGTACTATCACATGCTGGAACTTATTCCTTCTAGTCAACTGTTTTCTCTACCCACTATTTCTATAAATACAGTTTATTTGTATAAATGTAAGGAGTACAAGTGCAGTTTTGTCACATGGATATTTTGCACAGTGGGGAAGTCTGGGCTTTTAGTGTAACCGTCATCCAAATAGTGTGCATTGCAACCATTAAGTAATTTCTCATCACTCATCGCCACCTCCCACCCTTCCACCATTCTGAGTCTCCACTGACTACTATTCCACTCTCTGTCCATGTGTACACACTATTTAGCTCCCACTTATTCATGAGAACATGTGGTATTTGACTTCGTTTCTGAGTTGTTCCACTTAAGATAATGGTGTCTAGTTCCATCCATGTTGCTGCAAAAGACATGATTTCATTCTTTTTTATGGCTGAATAGTATCTTATTGTGTGTGTTTGTATATATATAAATGTAATATATATACATATATAATGTGATATATATGCATGTGTGTATATATATGTGTGTGTGTGTGTGTGTGTGTGTATATATATTTTTTTTTCTTTATTTAATCATCCATTGATGGACCCTTGGGTTGATTCCATAGCTTTGCTATTGTGAGTAGTGTTGTGATAAACATAGGAGTTCAGGTATCTTTCTTATATAATGATTTCTTTTCCTATGGGTAGACACCAATTAGTAGAAATGCTGGATCAAATGGAAGTTCTGTTTTCACTTCTTTGAGAAATTTCTGTGCTGTTTTTCATAAAGGTTGTACTAATTTACATCTCCATATAAGTGATCCTTTTCTCCACATCCTCACCAACATCTGTTATTTTTTGTCTTTTTAATAATAGCCATTCTGGCTGCTGTGAGATGATATCTAATTGTGGTTTTAATTTGCATGTCTCTGATGACTAGAGATGTTGAGTATTTTTTCATATGCTTTTTGGCCATTCGTATGTCTTCTTTTGAAAAATGACTATTCATATCTTTTGCCCACTTTTAAATGTTATTTGGTGATTTTTGTTGTTGAGTTTTTTAAGTTCCTCATGAATTCTGGACATCAGGCCATTGTTGAATGCATTGTTTGCAAATATTTTCTCCCATTCTATAAAGAAAGTTTACTGGAACAAAGTCACACCAAGGCTGTTTGTGGCTGCTTTCAAACTATTGTGGCAGAGTTGAGTCGTGGAGCCCACATGGTCTGCAAGCCTAGAATATTTACTATTTGGCCTTTTATGGAAAAACTTACCAACCCTGAATTTGACTATCACTGTTGACTTTGGCTTATGATTCTATACAGCACAACCAAACTATACTAAAACCTACACCATATGTTTCTTGCCCTCTTTATTTAGAAACCACCTTATTCTTAGGGGGATTTAATTTACCTGACAAAAATGTATGGAACACATAACTGCATACATGTAAATTTCAAATAGGAGTAAGAAGAGTAGGGCAAAGGGAAAATGAGAGGAGAGATGATGAAGACAAGCCAGAGCAGGGGTGCAAAGACACAGAGCGCAAACCTGAGCCACTCTGTATTTTCCATAAGCCACCGACTTGGCTCTGAGCAGCCACCACTGAGAGACATGATCCCTTTCTCAATTTAGCATGCTCACTGGATGTTCACCAGGAAAACCACAACAATCTCTGGTGCAAAACACTACTTATCCCATGAGTCTGTGCATAAAGCAGGTAACATGAGATGCAGTGAACAAAGTCCTCAACGACACCCAAACAGTTAAGAGAAATCCTGACGACATTGACTGCTATATCCAAATTTCCCTCCGCATGAGCTGACTCCAAATCCCACAGTGGAATTTATCAGCACGTCTTCCAGTACATTTCAATTTTTTTTTAAAAAGCAAACATATATTACTTTTATAATCAGAAAATAAACATTTGTTTAGTTAAGAAAAAAATAAAAGGAAGCAGTACTCTTGACAGCCTGGTGTTCACTTTAATGTAGAATCCCTCAGCCACGTGCTCCAAGAGAAGGTTCTGTCCAGTCCTGCTGTTTTTGGCCAGTTGAGCCTGAGTGCCAGGGTGAGAGAGGAGGCAAAGACAGGCTATTCTGAGATCTGGAGCCGGGGGGTCAAGGAATTTTTATCATGTGGATAATCAGGCTCCAGGCGTTGACTATAAAAAGCACTGGTGAATGGCAATTATCATTTGTCATTTCTTAAATTGAGCTCTGCATCCTTATATCTAGTTTATCAATATAAATAATTCACACCTGGATCTCTGTTGCTCACTGCTTTATGCCCAGTGCCTTGAACAGTGCCAGGTACAGATGAGCAGTAAACACTTAGTGAATAACGGATGTGCTCGTCTGGGAGATCCTACAGATATTCTGAGGTTGTATTGGCAAATTCTTCCCCAGCTGGACCTTACTCATGATGTCCCAGCTTCGAGATTCACACCTGTGACAATTAGACAGGTGAGATAGAGGCCCAGATGAGGAGGCCAAGCTCCTGAGCGTGCATCAAGGAAAACAAATTAAAAATTGAAACGGGAAACTGAATAGCCAGCTGTCTGGTCTTGCTTTGGTCCCATTGTTGCAGGGATAAACATTTGGACGGCTCAAGACAAACACAGCTTTGGGTTCTGAACAGGCAGTGCTGCTTTCTCTTGCCCGCCATTACTTAATTGTGAAATCTCTTCTTTGTTCAGTGCGGGGACCTGCCTGCTCCTAAAGGGCAGGCCTATTCTCAGGATACCGCCTGGAGCTCTGAGATGCCTGCTTTCTGTGCAGCAGGTCCCACTTGCTCTGCATGGCCCCAGCAGCCTGGGCAGGATTTTCTCCAAGGAGACCTTCAGAGAGCAGCTGGCACCTTGGGCAGGCTCAGGCAAAGAGGCCTGAGTGGACCATGCTTCTACATGCAAATGTTTAACAAGCAGGCCAAGCATCCTCAGGACCAAATTGGCTAAAAGATGGTAATGTCAAAATGTCACAGCCAAAGTGACAGCTGGCAGTGGCTTAGAAAAGAATAGGCATTATCTTCGACTGGGAAGTAATGACACAAAAGGAGCACCAGACTGGGAGACACGGAGCTGGCAGGTACTAGCCTGGCTCTGTCACTCAAAGCTGAATGTTTTTAGACAAATAATTGCCCTTGCTATATCTTGATTTTCTCAACTGTAAAACAGAGATGAATTCACTGATAAGATTGGCCTGTTTTCTTGTAATGAACCCCTACAACACAACAGCAATAAGGAGATATGGAAGAAATACGACATTGTCCTTCCCCTTCAAACTGATCATAACATATAAGGTTAGCAGAGTGCCTGGATCACAAGAGGCATTCAACAGTGTGATTGCCAGGAGAGTCTCAAGGTGGCCGCTGGGTGTGCTTGGCCCAATGAGTTCCATTTCCATGATATCACCCACATGGGCCACCTGCATCTTCTGCTTGGTGTCAGTGCAGACCATGCCTCACCAGGACCACAGCAGGAATCTGCTCCCATGCCATCACTAAAGCAGTAGCTTACTGCCCTAACTTGTCCTATAGCCTCCAAGCTCTAGCCTCACCCATTCAGTCTCCACTTGTCCCCCAGCTCTCTCTGTACAACACCCCCTGCCTCAAAATCTCCTTGTTCTACAAACTTCAAAAATTCATTTTTTTTTTTGAGATGGAGTCTTGCTCTGTCGCCCAGGCTGGAGTGCAGTGGGGCGATCTCAGCAGAGCGGCTCACTGCAAGTTCCGCCTCCTGGGTCCGTGCCATTATCCTGCCTCAGCCTCTCGAGTAGCTGGGACTACAGGCACCCGCCACCACACTGGCTAATTTTTTGTATTTTTAGTAGAGATGGGGTTTCACTGTGTTAGCCAGGATGGTCTCGATCTCCGGACCTCGTGATCCACCCACCTGAGCCTCCCGAAGTGCTGGGATTACAGGCGTAAGCCACCACGCCTGGCCCCAAAATTCTTTAGCATGGCCTTTAAAGCCCCACCAGGCTGTCTCCAGGACACTTCCCCAGACTTTGGGGTCTGCACCCCCCATTTCCCAGAGCACCAGGCTCCTTCTCTGTTTTTCCTGCTCCTCACTTTGAAGGCTTTCCTCTCCTTTAACTCTCAAGATCCTAACTCACACTTAAAAACTCACTGCAAATGCATTCTGTCTTATTAAGTATTCTTCACAAATTCTGGCCCACCTAGTGGTCATTTTCTTGTGTTTAAGCTTGGATATGTTTTTATTTTTTATATCTTCCCGCCATAAAGCAGTTCATCTTCAAATGGGAGTTTTAGTTCAAAGACTTTCCTCCCTATGAAAGCTTTTCTGATCAGCCCTACTTTCCCCTACAGCCCCTCCCCACACTCCACAAGTGCACACCGTGTTTGTACTCATAGCACTTATCCTCCATGCATTCCTTCAATAACTTCCACATATGGTGCAATAGAATCAGGATCCTTCCTTGTTTTCTCCAGAGCTGAAACAAATACACTTGGCCCAGAATTAGTGTTCAGTAACTCTTGCAATGCTGATGAAGAAAATTAGAACTGTCTATAATGGCCACATGGAAGGAACAAGTGTCACATTTGTGCAGCTAAACTGTCTGCTGCTCCCCATTCACTATCACCACCATACATATAGAATACACTACCTCCATTTTGTCCCCATGAATACCCAGACTCAGAATTCAACCTCTCTTAAGTTTCCAATGCAGAATCCACTCCTCTTCAAGCATGAAAGAGCAATGGAGACTTCAGTCAAGAGGCAGGAGGAGAGATAGAGGTGCTGTTACACAGCTCAGCCAACAGCAAGTCACCTCCAAGTCCCCACTAGACACTGTCCCTCCTGGGTCACACCAGACTGAATTGTCTCCCTCTCTGCCTTCCTCCAAGCAGCCACTGACCTCATCAGTTTCTCTCTCCTCCTCCAAAACTCCAACTTTAAATGTCCCCTCTTTCCATTTTGCCATCAATTGACATCAGCCATGGTTTCATAACCAGACCCTTCAGCACACAGCTCACGGCAGATCCCTCGGTGAAGAGAACCTGTCCTTCTTGAAGGCTGTGTGGCCAGCACCTTTGATTACTCAAGCACCACGTTCATTCTCTCACTCATTCCCACAAAAGTGTGTGTGATATTGATCCCAGACATAACATTGAGTTCTCCCCAAGAAGGATTCTGAGAAGTGAAATTCTCACCACCTCCCTCCATCTACAGTCACCTCTTCACTGAGTTTTTGCTGTGAGACTCAGAGATAATGACTGTTTTCCAGTGTCCCTGCCTGGTCTTTGAGCCTCGCAGGCCTCAGGATGTCCCTACTCCTTCCATCTATGAGCCAAATGACTCTTGACTGAGCCCTAGCTTCATGCCAGGACAGGTGGCCCAAACAAAACAGCTTCCAGAATCACAATGAGAAATCACTCCGAATGCAATATCCTTCTCAGGGAAACTCCTGACCCAGAGCAGACCCAAGAAAGCAAGCCAGGGCTTTCCTAGAGCATGGGCCTGGCTATAGTGACCAATTCATCCCTGTTTGCCCAGGACTTTCCCAGTTTTTGCACTGAAAGACTCATGTCTCATGTACCCCTCAGTCTCAGGCAAACTGGGATGGTTGATCACTATAAGCCTGTCCCAGTAATGATCCTTGACAAAAACCAAGGGCTCATGAGGCCAGCCAGTGAAGCCAAGCTTCATATAAGCAGATCAGAGAGATGTTGGAAACATACAGAGAAGGGGCAGAATCAGCCCTGGTTGCAGGTGGGCTTAGGAGACAATCTCATCAGAAAAGGGCACACAAGCGAGCTCTAGGTACACGGGCCAGGCAGCCTCAGGTGGGCTACTGATGCATCCACCATCAGCATGACTGATTTCTACCATGCACAGGGCCCAGCTCACACACTGCAGAAAATTAGGAAACTGCTCCAAGAGGGGGTCCCTATGGGCTACCACAGGACAAGAAGAACATCCCCCGAAGACCACCAAACACACACTCACTCAGCACTCCCCAGGATCCCCGCATTTGTAGCCCTTCCATGAGTTTCTGGTATATTTCCTTAACCCTCTTCTCCTCTCCAAGATGATGGAGGGTGTGTGTGTGTGCGTGCATGTGCGCTTTAGCAGAGAAAATGTGCTACATCTTCCCAACAACCCTTCTCCACTGCAAATCCCACTCCCTGAAAATCCCTCCACAAACCACTGTACACGAGGAACCGAGCCTCTCCTCCATGACCACGTGGGAGCACTTGCTGCTCACCCCCACCTCCCAATAGCCAGCCTCCTGCAGAAGACCCTGGGGAATATCACGTCTCATAAGCAAAGCCACCTTGGCCCAGACAGCAAGGCCTCCTGGTGTGAGAAGTGGGTGGAGACTCACCAGGACTCTGCCAGTCAGTGTCTGGGCGGATATCATCACCCCCGCCCAGTCCTTCACGGAGGTCATCCAGCCGACCTCGGCGGCCACTGCCTCCTCTTTTTCATCCACTGGTTTGAGAGTGCCATCCGCCTGGCTTGAGCCATTGTTAATCTTCTGGGCCTCCTGGCAACAGAGAGAGCAAGAGTTAAGACATAGGGAACAATGGATTTAAATAACATGCTCTACCCATAAAGAACCAGAGCCAGAAGGGGTCCCCAGCTGAGATGGAAACTAGCTTAAAGGTACAGGAGTAAAGCAGAAGGGGTAAATTATGCCTTTGATTTTTTAAAAGCCTTTATTTAAAAAAGAATATTTTCTTTATTTCCTCTTAAAATATCTTAGTGAAACAAAGAAGGATGGTATTATTCTATTTTATTTTATTTTATTTTATTTTTTGAGATGAAGTCTCACTCTGTCACCCAGGCTGGAGTGCAGTGGCGCAATCTCGGCTCTCTGCAACCTCCACCCACCAGGTGCAAGCGATTCTCATGCCTCAGCCTCCCTAGTAGCTAGAATTACAGGCGCGCGGCCACCATGCTCAGCTAATTTTTGTATTTTTAGTAGAGAGGGTTTCACCATGTTGGCCAGGCTGGTCTCAAACTCCTGACCTCAAGTGATCCGCCCACCTCAGCCTCCCAAAGTTCTGGTCTCCTCCCATTTTAAAGAAAAAGAAAATACCAAAGCAAGAGGAAACGCAATCTGTCTAAGATTAGGGCACGCTGAGGAGGGAGGAGGAAAGTGTGGGAGATGTCCTGTGGTCTTTGCCTACCCAGCCTCTATGCCCCTTTTCACAGCAGCACACACACTTTCCTTTAGGAAAATTATCTCTTCCTCTCAGTCTATGTAGTTCAAAGGGGACAGATGGCCTCACATTGGCTCCAACATTGGAGTCCTTTCTACCCCCTGCCAACAGCAATTGGGCCATTAATAATCACATGATCCATGCCAAGCCAATAAGACTCAAGCGTGGAACATTTGCAGGAAAGAATAGGAAAAGTCATCCTTCCCTGAGAATGAAGCCACTGCAGAGAAAAGTAAAAGTAATAGACTACTGATGTCATCATTTGAACACCCGGATCCAGCTGTGCCTGAAATCTACACCAGACCTTTTCAGTTACAGGAGACAATACATTCCCCTTCTGGCTTAAAATGTGCTTGAGGAAACAAGGCTGATTTCATCAGATAACT
This sequence comes from Pan paniscus, assembly GCF_029289425.2. Lineage (NCBI taxonomy): Eukaryota > Metazoa > Chordata > Mammalia > Primates > Hominidae > Pan > Pan paniscus. Next base: position 89,553,648 of record NC_073257.2, read on the forward strand.
GAGCCCCACATAGGGGCCGAAACTGTAAACCTTTGCATACAGTGAGTGTTCTGCCTGGAATACTCTTCTCCCACAGAGACTTATGGCCTGCTCCCTTAAGTCTTTGCTCAAATATCTCCTTTTCAATGAAGTCTTCCCTGGCCACCTGTTTAAATTTGCAACACTTTCTTTCCAATAGCACTTTTCTGCTTTATTTTTCTCCATAGCACTTAAAACCGCTAATATACTTAATAATTCATTTACTTCTTTCACTTACTGTCTGCCTTCCCCACTGCTGCAGCCTTGGTGCCTAATAGAGTGTCTGGCACAGAGTTGGCTCAATAACCATGAATGAATGACTAGAAAGGGCTATGAGTATCAGCCCCTCATTAGCTACAAAGGCTGGGTTTAGTGTTGCCAGATAAAATACAGGATACCCAGTAAAATTTAAATTTCAGATAAACAACAAATAACTTTTTAGTATAAGTATATTCCAAATACTACATGGGACATACTTATACTAAAACCTTATTCATTATTTATCTAACAATGTACATTTAACTGGACCCCAACACAAATACCCACTGCAACTATGACTGCAGATGAAGATGTTTAAAAAGATGCCAGCAAATTATGTTCATCATTTAAAACTCTGGAATTAATTCCCAAGGCAAAGCCACACTGGGGATCATTGTGATTTGGAGTAAGGGGAAGAACCGAAGACAGTGGTGAAAAGCTTTGTCTGCAGTGACAAAGGGGGCGGGGCAGAGGGAGGCCAGGCACGTGGGAGGCAGGTGGGGAGGGTGCACTGGTGAGTCATCCTCTTGGGGACTTGGCCACGGCAGGCAGGAAGCTGGTCCCGATTCCTGCTTCTCTCCCTCTGGCTGCCTGTGGCTCAGGGAAGCTGGGGAAGAGAAAAGTGGGACCTGCAGCCCTGGATGCTAATATTTTCTTTCCAAATGTGTTAAGCCCCACAGAGCTACAATGATCCAAGAGGAGGCCCAGGAGGGGGAGGCCACAGGGCAGATGTATCTGGGGGCTGCCTGCTGACATGTGTGGGACCTGCTGCCCAAGCCTCCCAGGCCAGCCTCAGATAGGACCTGTTAGGTCTTGCCCTGGTCCCTGAGCCTCTGCCCTGTGAGACTCTGAACAGGAGGGTATTTAGGAGGATGGGGAGGCCCTGATACAGGGTCAACCATGGTAACTGAAGGTGTAGATTCGGGGGAAAATCCAGCTCTCCCACCGCTGTGGGACCTCAATAAGATGGGGACAGTACTGCCAGCCCCTCAGGCATTGTCAGGATTAAACAGTGTCCAATAGCACAAAACACAGGTTCAAACAATTATCCCAGCACCCCTTGCTTCTTCTCGTGCCACTGACACCATAAAGCAATGGTTATCACAATGAGCGGGCATCATAAGCACACCAGAGGGCTTGTTGAAACACAGTGTGCTGGGCCCATCCCAGAACCTACATTTGAACCAAGATGTCAGGCACTTCTGATGCTGCTGGGCTTAGAAGCCCACTTTGGGGACCACAGCTCCTGACTACCCTAGTATGGCTCGGTGACTGCTGAAATGAGACATGGATCTTCACCCCCAGCTCTCTCCTGGCCTCTCCCTTCACCCAAGGACAGAACCACCTGCTTGTTTCAATACTGGACATTGGTGGAGGGGTGAGGAAAAGAGGAGGGCAGGGAGATTGTCCCACATCTGAGGCTCTAGTGTTTCCTTTTGAGTCAAGCCTCCCAGGACGTTTCTGAACTGGTCCCTGGCCACCACGTGGGGACCTGGAAGACTAGCTCCCTGCTCCTCAGTCCTGGGGGCCCAAGTTCCACAGCCCCTTGGTAGACCCTGGAGAGGAGAAATCAACGTGAAAAAGGCTGGGAGGCAGGGGGGCCCTCCAGTCACAGTGGTTAACTGCATCGGTAATTCATAGCACAAGAGGTATGTGGCAGATAATGCTATTTCGCCAGCCCTCTTACCTATTGTTTTACAAGGCATTCATTATTTTAATTACTTTATGATAGGCAAGGAAAAACACAGACTAAAGGGAGATAATGCCCTTGTTATTATTTGCTTACACTAGATGTTGTGAGCTTAATTACCATGTGTGGGAAGCAGGACTGGGAGGAGTGACGGGGGAGCTATTTAAAGCCTGATGCCGGCCGGCCAGACTAGCCACCAGGCTAGCCACAGATCTTGTGCCCGGAGGAAGAGGCCCCTCTCTCCACCACTGACTTCACTCTGGCCAAAGCACCTCTTATGGGGAGCAGGCATTATAACTCCATGCTCCAAAGAAAAAGCAGAGAAGGTTCAGTAGCCTTGCTGGGAACATGCAGGGGCAGAGTCCATTATAAGAGTGTTGGCCACCATTGAACAAGCCAGAACTAGGTGCCAGCAACTAAGAATTAAGTGTTTTCTATGCATTGTCTTGCTTAAACCTTATAATACATCCAACAGGCAAGTGAAATTATTTCCATTTTACAGACAGGTTAACTAAGAGCAGCTATCTCTCAGAAAAAGGCACAGAGCCTGAGAGCTCAGGCTGGAAGCAGAGAGCCCACCTGGGCTTGTACCTGCTCCAGAACTTCCAAGCTGATGGCTGTGGCCCATCAACCCTTGAGTCTCAGCCTCTTCCGTGTAAGATGGGGACAAACATGCCGCCTCATTAAGGTGGTGGGGAAGCTGAAGCTTGGCACAGTCCCGGGCACACAGTGGTTACAGCTGCCCTGATGAAGCACCCACTGATGGGGCTGGGGCCTCTAAGAGTAATCCACTGAAGCTGCACCACTTTCATCAACCAGTGGCCCTGGGAGGCACACTGGCCAGAGTGAACCTTTAATAAATAATCACAGAATGGAGGATAAGGAGGTGCAGGTTCTAACACTGTTATCCTCCAATGAGCAAGGAGTCCCTATAAGGTAAGGTGCTGTGACTCCTGCAGGGTTTCTAGTAGGCGCTGTGTGACCGCCATCCAGGACAGCTGGGGCAGGGATTCCCGCACAGGGTGGACCCCAGACCCAGTGACATCTCAGACCCCTTCTGACTCGCCCCATTAGATCAACCTCCCATTTTTAAGATGAGAAGGCTGAGGACCAGGGAGAGGCTGCCTCCTGAGTCCCAGCATTCTGTTCTTGCTCCTGGCCCCACAGGACACTGCCTCACAGGGGAACAAATGGTTTGTTCCAAATAGCAAAGGGGATATGCAGCCACGCCCAAACCTTCCACCTCCCACTGCAGAGGACTCTGTCCTTACACAGGAAGCACTTCCGAGTAGGGGCAGCCCGATGTCAGTCAGGAAATCACTGTGTGCGTGTGCTCACACATGTGTGTGGGCATGTGTGTGTGTGTATGTGTGTGCATGTGTGAGTGTGTGCATGTGTGTGCACGTGTGAGAGTGTGTGCCTGTGTGTGCGTTTGTGTGCACGTGTGAGTGTGTACGTGTGTGAGTGTGTGCATGTGTGTGCATGTCTGAGAATGTGTGCGTGTGTGTGCATGTGTGTGTGCATCTGTGCGTGTGCTCACACATGCGTGTGTGTGTCTGTGTGTGTAAGGGAGAGAAACCCCACTGGCTGCAGCCTCCAGCTACCCCAGCTTCAGGAGGACAGGCCACCAGATCTTCTGAAATGCAAGAAAAGATGCCTTGGGAAAAGAAAGGAACATGGAGGGAAGAACAGGGAGAAAAATGAGAGGTGAGGCCATCGCGTGGGGAGGCCATCTCAGAAAGAGGAGGTCCTGCAGGAGCCCTCCCCCTGCCCTTGGCAGCTCCCTGAGAAAGGGATTCGGCCTTGCACTGGAGGCCACTCTTGATCTGCCTCCAACCCTGCCCTCTCTCCCCACTAGAGCCTTGTGTAAAGCAGGCCACAGCTACCTCTCAGTGGCAACAGTGACATCTAATTTCAGTGCCCACATCAGAAGGTGGGCAGGAATTCAGGGCAAGGGTGCAGGCACAGGAGGCAGGGAACACCAGAGAGAAGAGTGGCCACAGTCCCCTCCCAACACCCACCCTACCAGGCATCCTCTCACGGGGCTGTGCCCAGCCTTACACCCTCACCCCTTTCTATGCCTTCTCCCCATTCCCTTTAGTGGTGTTCCCCACGATGACTTTCTGTTGACATGGCCGCAGAGGGGCTCACCCTTCCTATGTCACTTGGGGCCAAGGGCCTGACTGGACCCCATCACCTGGTGCTCAAGATACAAACCTCATCTGATGCATTTGGGCATTTCCTGCTGAATCACAAGATCAAAGACCAAAGCTTGAGAAGGGACCTTAGCAATTCCTGAGGATCCCCACCACCACCCAACTACCACACACACAGTGTACAGATGAGAAAACTGAGGCCCAGAGGGAAAGCCACAAGCTCAGGGCCACCCAGCCCAGCCAGGTGACCACCGGGCCAGGAAGCAAGCCCCAGTTGCTCTGTTTCCCTTATTTCTTGTTGCCTCCCCGATAAGACAATTGCTCCAAATCTAGCCCAAGTGACAGTCACTCTGCTGCCCCAGCCTGGAACCTGGAGTTCAGGGTGTTCCTAGGACTGGCAGAAGGCTCCACCTGGCCTGGTACTGGGTTCAGGTGTGAGGGTCACGACAAGGGCTAATCCTGCTTGTCTTCAAAGGGCCCAGCCTTCCCCAGACACGGCAGCTGCTCTGGTCTAGCACAGGAGAGCAAGCTTGTGCTAATCCTAGGACCCCACAGCCCCAACCCTCAGATTTGGCTGTCTCAGTCTCTCATCCTTGCTGAATTAGACCCAGTATACTGGGACTCTCAGGTCTGTGGTGTGGCAGGAAGAACTGTGAAAATCAAAAGATACTCTGGACCAAGTCCAGCTTTTCTGGGTGGCCTCCAGCAAGTCATGTCATTCCTCAAACCCTCCATATTCTCTTCTATGAACAGGGATGAGTCCTGCCTTGTCACCCTGCCTGATTCTTGCAGGAGCCCTAATCTGGTAACAGAGCATTACCTTTCTGAAAGCAACTGCTTTACAAACGGCAGGCAAGTGGAGTCACTGTCCTCTGGTTCTGGGCAGGAAGCAGGGCTGCTCTGGAGAAAGAAGTCCTGTGCCACAAAGCCAGAGGCCTCACAGAACGCAGGGCTCAACACTCAGATTCCTACCCAGCTGCAACTTGCAGGGCAGGTCCCCCGTTGTCACCCTGCACCCTAACAGGATGTCAAATTGCCAAGTCTCAGCAGGTGACCTGTCATGCTGGGCACACCCTCCCTGACAGGGTGAGCTGCTGCCACACCTGCTCTCACCCGGTTGGACTCTCTCACCCCCAGGCACACTCCTGACACCTGTCAAGCTGAACCAGGCACCAAGGTCACTGCAGGCACCACACCTGCTGGATGACTGCCTCAGGCATGAGAAGCTGGCTGGGCCCGCCTTGAGGGGATCCCAGGGCCCCTCCCTGCTGCCTGCCTAGAGCCAAGCCTTGAAGCTCCAAGTCGGCCTCGGGTTTAACTACGTGTCAGTTCTCTGGACACTGGTTCCTCATCCAGGATCTGGGAAGTCGTTTAGGCAAAGGCCATCTGGGAAGAAAAATACTTTTCAAAAATGTAACTGAAATCATGTCACTGTTGTACCCAACACCCTCCTATGGCTTCTTGGCCCATTCAGAGGACAAGTGAAGTCTTCACACCCAATCAGCCCCACTCGTGCCTGTCATCCTGCGAGTCTGCCGCTCACTAGCTCCACTTCAGATGCAATGGCCTCCTCATGCTGCCAGGACATTCCAGACCCAGTCCCGTCTTGGGGCTGTCTGCACTGGCCTCTGCCTCTGCTCCAGAGATCCCCGTGGCTGCACCCTCATTTCTCTGGAGTTTTGGTTCACATCCTCACTTTGCCCATGAGCTCTCCACCTCATCCCAACCTCTCCCTGTCTGTGCTGTCTTCTCCAGTGTGTCTGCCACCTGCTTCCTTTACTTCATCATTGTGTACTGTCTGCAAGCTGCATGAGGGAAAGAGTTTTTGTCTGTTTCTTTTTGTTTTGTTTGTTTTGTTTTAGACAGAGTCTTTCTCTGTCACCCAGGCTGGAGCGCAGTGGCGTGATCTCGGCTCACTGCAACCTCTGCCTCTTGGGTTCAAGCGATTCTCCTGTCTCAGCTTCCTGAGTGCTAGGAGTACAGGCACGTGCCACCACACCTGTTTCGTTTTTGCATTTTTAGTAGAGATGGGGGTTTCACCATGTCTGTTTCATTTATGGCTGTATCTTCAATATTGAATCCCTGTGAGCTCAGAGTAAGCACCTGACAAATCTTGGTGGGTGGGAGGGAAGGAAGGAGTGGGGGAAGGAGGAGAGGAGGGAAGAGAGCTACAGCAAATGGAAAGTCAGTTCTTACCATGCACAATCTAGAATAGATATTACTAGTAAATAGTACTACTAACAATAATTATACTATCGACTACTGTTTTTTAGCATGATCATAGTAACTCTATGAGGTTGGTACTAATGTCCTCCATTGACAGATGAGAGGTTAAGTAGCTGGCCCAGGAAGACACAGTGCGAATTTAAATCCAGCTGTCTGATGCCAAAAAGGGACACGTACCCATCCTGCTGCCCTCCCGGGAACAGTGTGAGCAGCAGACGGGAGAATGCATGTGCAAGGATTATTGGCTGCTGCAAAGTGCCCACGAAAGGTTTATTAACATGAAGAGCACTCAATTCATCCCACTTCTGGGTACTGCTTGTACCATCACGACCCTTCTTCCAGGGCCCTGTGCCTACGGAGGGCAGTTCCATCAAGGACAGAGAAACACAGTTCCTTTCTCTGCCAAGAACCTGCCCGGAACCATAAATTCACCCTTCGTGGAGCAGAGCATCACATTGGAAATGAGCGTGGCCAAGCTGACGGGCTGTGAAGCCCTCCTGCTAAGAACCACGGTTCTCTATGCAGATGCTGCTAAAGGAAGATTTGGCTTCCTCCCTCGCCATGCGTATCCTTGGAGTCCTTAGCACGCTCTGCCCAGCGGTCTCCAGCACTAAGAGGCTGAGCTCTGCAGGGCCTGACGCACCTGAGTGGGAGGTAGGGTTCTGACAGGGAACAGGAGAGATCAGGTTAGCACAAAACCATCTCCCCTAGCCCTTTTGGGACCAGAGTAGGGGCTGGGAAGCCCCTCTCATCCCTGGAAGCTGGATGTTCTGCCCAGCACCCTGGAACCATGGGATAGTCCCAGGATGCTTGACCCCCAGAGGGCTGTGAGAGAAGGAAGGGCCTCATGCCTCACAGCCCCTTTGTCCTCAAATTTTCCTGGTCAACATCAGAAGGCCGTTTCCCCTGAGCCTTCACTGATGGACTGCGCTCTGAGTTACTCATTCCATCTTCCAGGAGCCCCACCCCACCCTCTCCCTGGCCACTCCATTGCCCCATCTCCTCTCGTCTGTTGAAACTGACCCAGCAGCCCCACATGCTGCTGTCCTCAACTGGGCACAATGCAGAAGGGCTCCTTCTCTCCTACCAGAGGGTGGGGGCAGGGGGAAGCCTTCTGGACCAGAAGCTATGAAGCCAGGCACAGGCTGTGAGCCCTGGGCCAGTCACCTAATCTCTCTGAGAAGAGTCCCTATCTGGGAGATGAGAGGGGGTGGTGAGTTAAATCCACAGTTTTCTGTACCTTGAAGCCCAGCATTGTGAGGTGCCCCAGGGGGGCTGGTTACCAAGGGAGGGCAGAGGAGGCAGGGCCCCGGACCCCACGGAAATAAAAGCACCTCTGCATTGAGCAATTTCACCTATTATCGTTCTGTGCTAGACTGCATCTGAGTGAAGGGATTTTCTGGGGAAAAACATTAGAAATCCCCTGAGTAAAAGTCCATAGGCCCATGTTAGCTTTTTTTTTTTTTTTTTTTTTTTTTGAGAAAGAGTCTCACTCTGTTGCCCAGGCTGGAGTACAGTGGCGTGATCTCAGCTCACTGCAATTTCTGCCTCCCAGGTTCAAGTGATTCTTGTGCCTCAGCCTCCCTAGTAGCTGGGATTACAGGCGTGTGTCATCATACCCGGCTAATTTTTGTATTTTTAGTACAGACAGGGTTTCACCATGTTGGCCAGGCTGGTCTCAAACTTCTGACCTCAAGTGATCCACCTGCCTCAGCCTCCCAAAGTGCTAGGATTTACAGGAGTGAGCCACCTCGCCCGGCCCCATGTTAGCTTTTTAAAAAATGCTTTATTTCATGACAATAACTATGACATCCTATGGCACAGTTTGGCCTAAGATCCAGAAGTGTCTGAACCTCAATACCTTAGGAAGCCCTGGGGCTGCTGGTCCCTCCCTGCGGGCTGCTCTCCTCTCCTTTGCCTCAGGTTTTCACCAGCCCTGAATGCTGGGGCTGGGTCTTCTGTGTCCCCCCTCCCATGCCAAAGAGGAAATCCACCCAGCAACCTCTTTCACCTCCTGGGCGGGTTTCCCAGCCACGGGCATTCTCCCAGGTACCAATAATCCTGCATATTAGGGTATTAGGCAGATTACCCAAAGCAGCTCAAGCAAATCAAGCATAGCATGGGCACCACCAACTGGGGTTTTCATGGCAAGAGTTCTGCAAAGGGAATGGATGGAGGAGGTGGTTACTCTGAGACTCAAGGACCAGAGAAATAGGGCAACAGGGGACCCAGGTCTTTCCTAGAGCTGGTGTCAGGAGTGGCAGAGTTCACTTCTGCCCCTGGGAAGTTGCATAGTCCAACCTCTCCCTGGCTGCCATCACTTCTCCTGCTCTGCACCCCGGAGACTCTGCACCAGCAGGGCTTAAGACATTTGCACTGATTAATTCACCTAGCAGTTACTGTGTTTGCTAACTGTGGGCTGTACCTTTAGGGAAGGGACACACTGTCCACAGATTCAGGCAACAGGAACTTATAAAGAAGCTGGGACCTAACCGATTGCCCCGAGCTGTCAGAAAGCCCTGTGAGTTTACTGGGTGTCTCAGCTGGACCTACAGTGCTCCACCATTGAGGCATTTTTAGCCATTGCTTTCTGGGTGCACTGTCCAGATTCTCGCTCTTAGAAGCACCCCTGCGCTGGGTGTGAACAACTACTCTTTGGAAGTCTTCATGGTAGAAAAAGGCCAGGTGACCTTTAACAAGTCCTTACCATCTTGTGCCTCAGGTTTCTTTGTCTCAAATGCAGGGAGCCATGTAAACACTCCCCAAGGTCTGTCCAGCTCTAAACTGTCTGACCCGGAGGCCTGGATTGTTAAGTCCCTTACTTTGCACGCACTGTCTCAGCTCTGTAACCCTGGGCAAGTCAATCAAGCATCATTTCCCTCCCCCGGGAAATGCTGCAGGACAGATTCCTTTTCAGCTCTTCTCAGAGCCAGGTTCAAAGCTGCTCTCCCATTCCCTGAGGACCAAGGGGGTCAACTGGCGCTCAGGAGATCACTGATCCCCTCTTACATCTACTGTGTTCTGTCCTTGGTGATTTTACACCAACTTAATCTTCACAACAAGCCTGCAAGATAGGAATGTTTTTTCTTTTTTTCTTTTTTCTTTTTCTTTTTCTTTTGAGACAGTCTCACTCTGTCACGCAGGATGGAGTGCAGTGATGCAATCTCAGCTCACTGCAGCCTCCACCTCCCAGGTTCAAGCGATTCTCCTCCTCAGTCTCCCAGGTAGCTGGGATTACAGGCACCCACCACCATGCTCCAGTAATTTTTTTTTTTCCTAGTAAGATGGGGTTTCAACATGTTGGATAGGCTGGTCTGGAACTCCTGACCTCAAGTGATCTGCCCGCCTTAGCCTCCCAAAGTGCTGGGATTACAGGCGTGAGCCACCACGCCTGGCTGCAAGGTAGGAATGTCATGAGGCTCAGAGAGGTTGGGTAATTTTCCAAGATTACCCATCTTGTAAGTGGCAGAGCTGAAATTTCAATCTAGTCCATTCTAACTCTGAAGGCCATATTTTTTCTCTCTATTCCACACTGTCTTGGGATAGGTCCAATGTACAAGAACAGAGATGGAATCTCCATATAAAATTCTGTTTACTACTACTACTGAAACAACCATCTCACAACCTATGGCTTCTAAGTAACAAAATCCTGTAGTACAGACATCTAAATTCAGTTATAATCCACTATGTATGGACAGAGAATTGGAGAAATGGGCTAGGGGACGGGGATCCAACTTGGGAATACAATGCTCATTAGACATTAGATATGTTCTCAAACGGCCACATATGCTGCCTAAAATTAGTAAGGCAACCTCCAAACTTTCAGGGCTAATACATACATCCTGGCCAATGTGCCATATTTGTAAAATAACAATCTCCTTCTCTTTCAATTAGCTTAATAAAATTGGAAAATATAAGTGACAGTCCAGAGTCCACTATCAGAGCCATAGAGACTTTGAATTGGATTAGTAGAGTCCTCAGCCAGGATGACCCTGGCAGGGTCCAAGACAGCCTGCTGTCCATCAGAGACTCGGAGACTCAGCTGCCAGTCTGCAGGGCAGCCCATCCTGCCCCAGAAGCTCAGCTCAAGACCTGCCCAGACAAGAAAACTGTGGCAGGGGCCCAGCAGGAAGGCAAAAATTACATTTGTTTCTCATCAGGGCAGACTGGGATATGGATAACCAAACACACAGGAAATCCCAAACCCTCATGTTCATAAAAGAAGGCAGAAATCTTCATGCCAAGTTAACTTTTACCAGAGGGAGCCCATTGCCATCCTGTAGACCAGGAGGAGGATCCAGCCCCCAAGGAGCCTCACTCTCCTCAGCAAAGGCTCCTGCAGGTGGCTCACAGGTGCTCTGTTCCCATGGGTCCTGCATGGCCACAGGGCAGTGCTGCCCCTGATGTGGAATGGAATGAAAAGCCTCAGTACAGCGCACTGTGTGTGTCAGTGGAAGACGACTGATGAAGGGCCTCTCCCAGGAAGAACTGTCCTTTTCTTTGACATTATGTCGTTACTCCTTTGTTGGGTATTAACAGGTCCTTTTAATGAAATGACAATGGTGGCAGAGCTGGCATTTGACGTTTCTTTTTTTATGTTTTTGCTTGTCAAAATAAAAAGCTGGTGGCCTTGTGATATTCTGTTTTATAAAAATTCATTGATTATCCCACAAAAAGTCTAGGAACCACTCCCCTAGCCCAAATGCCTCATTCTACAGGCAGGAAATTTAAGGCCCCAATATTCCACTCATAGTGGCCAGGTTCCCCTTGAAGAATATGGCTTTCAGACTTCAGGGGCCCAGGGTGTGTCTGTCACACTAGCCAGAGGCAGCCTTGGGGCCAGGAAAGGTAGGATCTGAGGGATGGAGGCATGGTCTCTCAGGGCTGGAGGAGCTCTGCAAGCTGCTGGCCCACACAATAGGGGAAAGGGGAAGGCAAGTATTTTCAGAGCTCAGGGCCATACCAACCGCCTGAGCTCCTGGCATCTAATGCCCTCACTACCACTACTGCAGGAAATGCACAGAACTATAACAACCTCCCGGGAAATACTACAAGTGTTACCGTGGCCCCAAGCCACCACCCAAGGGGCAACTGGGAAGAAAGTATTCAACCACAGATAGCAGATAGGATGAATTGTTTATGGTTGAATATTCCCTTCAGAGTCAACAAAGGACTCCAAGCAATTTGGAGTAAAAAGATGAGTAACCTGAGAGCAATATAAGTCACAGCCCAGTGCCCCACATGGAATGAAACACGATCATCCCCTTCGCTGCTGTTCTTTGCTTCCCACCACTACCACCTTCATCACACACGTGTGCTTATTCTCTAGCAGTCAGGGCAGAGTCTGCCCGATTTGCCCACTCCACATCCTCAGAGCCTGAACAGCACCTAGCACACGGTGAGCATTTCACAGTGCACTGAAATAATAAATGAAGAAATTCTGTTTTTTGTTCTGTCCTGCTTTGTTTTCGCTCTTCGCTCATATCTTCTGGAATCTCAAAAATCCTGCCAAGTCCACAATGCCCAAAGCATAGAAGTCAAACTCCTCAAGACCTGATCTTCAAGGCCTGGAGCTGAGGCTGCCGGCTGCCCTCCCCACTCGTCACTGACCTGCTCTTCCACCTGACTTCTCGGCTATGACTTGGTCCTCCTGACTGCCACACCTCCGTGCTGGCTGTCCCCACTCCTGGGATGCTCTCCCCATTGCTCCCCACCCATCTTCATCCTCCCTGATCAAATCCCAGAGGTGCAGTGAAGTTCTCCTTCCTGGCTAGATCTCCCCGAAGCTCTCCCTGTCCTGTCTCCAGCGCCCACATCTGCTCCCCCAATTCCACATGGGACAGGTACTTAGCTGTCTTTTGGTCCATGCATGTTGCATTGCCCCAGTTAGCCTGGACAATCCTTGAAGGCAAGGCCTATATACTTTTCATGCCCAAAGTGTTTGGCATACAGCAATGTGGTTAACAGACACGTACCGATTGAGTAAATTAAATCTCTGCTCAGCGGGCACTGGAAAAGCAAGAGCTTTCCCAGGCATCACTGACATCCGGGTAAACCAGGCCAGTTTCCATGACTTGAAGCTTAAACTGGGGGTTGGCTCCTAACTGCTGTTCCTCAGGGCAGCTACATTTTCAAATACAAACACTAAATCTCAAATGAGATCAGATGACATGGAGCTTCTGAGAGGCACATGCCCCACCAGGCATGTCAGTCAAAAGAAAGATGAATGTTCTTGTTTACAAAAGGATTTGTCCCATGCCAGGAAAATTTCCACCATGATTTAGGACCTAATCCAGTCTGTGCCTATAGACCTCACCAACTGAACATGTTCCTGCTTCTTCCATTTGCTGAACTTGGATGGGGCTTGGCTTCGGGTCAAAAGAGCTGTCCCAGTTAGGTCGTCGGACAGCCTTTCTCCACACTTAAGATGACCCCCATTCAGGAAACCAAGGGCTAGCAAGACAGACAGACTTTGGGAGGCAGAAAGATGGCCAGGTTACCAGGCATACAGCGGCAGTCAGGATCTACCACTCCGAGCACAGCCCAGCCTGAGGAACCAGGCTCCCAGAGCTGCCCTGCTCCCTGGACTCTGCCTCTGACCTCACCCCTTGGAAGAACTGGCTGGGTTCCAAAACTTCAGCCTCTATGTCCCTGGGTTCCCACACACCCTAGTTTGGATCTAGGTCTCCAACACAGCAGCCAAACACAAGAGAGTCCAGAGCAGTTGCTAATGTGAAATAAAAACAATTCAACAGCCCAGGGAAAGGAGACAGGACTTCTTTTTCCATTGGATTCAGAGAACTCCTTCTTCTTTTCCTTCTCGATCCCTAATGGGAGTTAAGGATGGCAAGCGCCTGGCCCTGCAAAGCCTCAACTCTCTACTTGGCTCGCCTCAACCCATCAATCTTCTCTCCATGGCCTGGGACCCCTCCAACCCTGGACGTCGAGAGAGACTCGGCAGCTGTGAGAACCTTCTTTCTCAAGTAAGGTTTTTTTCCAAAATTATATCAGGTTTCCTTCTACCCCAGCTTGTCAGTGGGGGACTCTTTTGCCTAACATGGTTGAGGAATGTCTTAGAAACTGGTGTGATTCAATCTGGCTTCTGATGAGGTTTTCCACCCAGACAGAGCTCACCGAGTGTCTGGAAGCGTCGGTTCCCTACACCCAGGGGCATCCACACCCTGTCCCCATCAGGGGAGGGGGATGGGGACAGTGAGGAGGATACCCTTGACAAAGTGGCTGGTCCAGCCCTACGATGAAGTGAGGAGGATACCCTTGACAAAGTGGCTGGTCCAGCCCTACGATGAAGTTGGATCCAGAAAAAGAGCCAAGAGGAAGCCAAAAGGACTTGCCCACACACTTGCATCCACGGGGGCCTCCCTCCTACCATGTCCCCTCTTCCCCCCAACTTTCTAAATTGGTGAATCTACTTGCAACACACCCAGTATAAATAATTGAAGAGCTCCCGATGGAAGTGGCTGAATAATTGAAATCTCAAAAGGCACACACCTTTCTTTTAGAAGAGAGGGCCACCTCATTCAGACTTCTCCAGGGGAAGTCGTTCTTCCCCTCATTCCTTTTCAGACTGGCCTCCTTCTACAAATACAGATTTTAACCAGAGGGTAATTGTTAGAAGGTGCAGTTTGCAAAAATGTCAGTAACCTGAATGCCAAGTTTACTAATGAATTGTGACTAAGCTGTTAGTGCTGCCACACTCTCACCTGAAGACCCACAATCTCCCCTGGACAGAGGGAAACAGGCTGTCCCTCTGTTACTGCTCAGCTACTGCACTGAGGTGGGGTGGCACCAGGGGGGCTGGCATGAAGGTCACATGAGGGGAGAGTTCCTTTTACATCTCAGAAGTCTCTTATTATAAGGATCTGCCAACTGCAAGGAGAGAAGAGCCCTGCAGAGCGGGGGGACCTGCCAGAGCGCTGCAGGCATCAACTTTGCTGGCGTCTTGGAAAGATGCCCCACGTCTCCATAACAACTAACCATCCAGCCCTTAGCACTGACAGGGAGGGAGACCTTTTTTGGAGGGGCAGATCCAGAAGAAAGGTCAGGTGGTTACCTGAATCCCAAGTCTCTGTTTTGTTTTGTTTTGTTTTTCTCCTTTTGCAGCTGTTTTTCTTACTAGAAGCTAGGCAGACAGAGTTGTTACTCAAATTTCTTGAACTTGAGACATCAAAGGTGAGACGCCAGCCAAGGAGAAGGGATGGTCAGGGAAGCTTCTGGGGATACCGTCAGTATTTTATTTTTTGAACTCAGTGGTAGTGACACAAATTTTCTATAATAATTTGCTATTTTGTAATTTTTCATTTTATAGACTTTTCTGTCTATACTATTTTTTTAAAGTCTTTAAAAAATAAATTGGGCAAACTGCTCTTCAGGGACCCATCGTCATTGCCAGCATTTATTAAGTATCTTCTGGCACAGGACAGAAATCAGTCTGCAAATCACCCTGTGTCACAGCCCTGGAAAGCAGGACTGAGAACCAGAAAACTTCAGTGGAAGTCATTGGTCCCAGTGGCCAAAGCACCAAACTGAAGGAGAAAGTGAAGAGGTCAGGGGCAATCACAACAAGTCATAGGATCAATGGGCTAGAGGCCCCAGAGGACTTGTTGATGCAGTTTGCTGTTATCCCAGCTTTAGAGCTCTGCCTATAAACAAAGTCATAGAGAGGGGAATGTGATTCATGATTTGTACCTGCCTTGGAAGGGCCTGAAGTGAACTGGGGTACGCAGGGCCCTGGCCATCAGTGAAAGAGTGGGTCTTCCGCTGCCCTGCTGATCCATTGCTGAGGGTAACTCATGGTCCCAGCACAGCCTTCACTGAACTGTCAGGCACATGAAGCAATCAGGAGTCTAGATTGAGTTTCCAAAACAGGAGCACCTCTTTACTCTCTGTAACCTCCACTGATGGCTCATGCCAGCCACATGGCTCCCCTAGCCTCCCCTGCACCCGCCAGAGGCTGTTAATAGACCTGTCATTGTGCTCATGTTGGATTAATGACCACTGTCCTCCTTCCCAAATCCTACACATTGTTTAAGAGAAAGTCTAAACGCTGCCTCTGCCATGAAGCCTCTCCAGACCTCTTCAGTAGAGCTAACGTCTCCAGGGCTGTTTGCTCAATACTTCCTTTCAGGTATCAGTCCCCTCAGATATCACTTGTTTCTCTGCTTATCAGTCCTCATTACATTCTAGTCCAGTGGCTACATCCATCAGTCTCCCAGCTAAGAACCTGAGGTCAGGAGCCAGGGCTTATTAATTCTTATATTTCATAGTATCTAGCACTGGGCCTGGTGGATTTATAGCAGGTGTGCAACAAACAATCAATATTTATTAATATATCAGGGTCCAAGAGCACAGACCCAGTAACCAGGAAAGAAGGTTCTTTAGGTTGTCAGAGAACACAAAGGGCCTGGCAGGAGGGAGGCCAAGCATCACAGAGAAACTTCACCTTTCAAATCTACCCACTTCTCTCCATCTCAGCTTCTCTCCCCTGGTTGACTCCTAAGCTTCATAATCATTTACATTGTATCATGCAATGGTACAATTCCCACTTAGTTCTGTCCCTCATTCTCCACACTGAAGCCAGAGAGATACCACAAGGTTTCTATCAGTCACATCATGCCTGTGCTTAAACTCTTCTCAGGGATTCCCCCTTGCTCTTAGGCAAAAGTTAAGGCCCTCAGCATGGCCGTCGAAGATGCTCTGGCACATCTGGCCTTTGCCAGGCATCTGGCCACATACTGAAATACTCTTGGCCTCACCTCCCTTAATCCACAGCAATACTGGACATTCTTGCATTCCTTCAATGAGCAGTCCTCTTTTCTAATTCAGGGATCTGCATGTCCTAGGTTTCCTTTTCCTGTAACAACCTTCTTCACACAGTCATATTCCAGATGTCCTACTCATATTTAAGATCTCTCCTCAGAAAGCCTTTCCTAACTCACCCTCCACCTCCACTCCACCACCACCATTGCTATCAGTCAATAAAACCTTCCAATCATGTGGTCTTTGCACTGCTCCTTCATAACACTCAAGGCATTTGCAAGTACTTGTTCAGGGCCTCTTTGCTTCACTAGACTAGAGGTGGGCAAATTGTTTCTGTAAAGGGCCAGATAGGAAATATTTTAGGCTTTAGCATATGGTCTCTGTTGCAACTATTCAGCTCTGTTGCTGGGGGGCAAAAGTGGCCTTAGACAATATATAAACAAATGAGTGTGGTTGTATTCCAGCGGAATTTTATTTAGAGACATTGAAATCAGAATTTCATACCATTTCATGTTTCATGAAATATTCTTCATTTAAAATTTTTGTTCAACTATTTAAAAATGTGAAAACCATTCTTAGCTAATGGGCCATACAAAAACAGATGGCAGGCCAGACTTGGCCCACAGCCTGTGGTATGCCAGCTCCTGCACTAGACTATCAGTTTCCTAGAGACGGAAGCCACGTCTTGTTCACAGATGTATCTCTCCAGCACAGTGTCTTGTTCTCACAAGGCGGTTCATAAAAATTCACTGAATGCCTTGATATGTGGACTACAGCCATGTTTCCCAGTGAAAATTCACGGAACACCAGTCTGATGGGAAACTCCATACAAAAGGGACACTTCTCTTTGCAGTGAAATCTGGAAATGCCATCATTCCTCTTCTAACAAATGTTCAATGCTCACTGCATACAGCATAGCAAAAGCTCAGAGCTAGGCTTCAGTCAAGGAACCTGTTCAACATAGACCAATACAATGCTGCCCACACTCATTTTGACCAAAGAACTTTCTTCTTTAACCCAAAACATCTGCCAGTGTCCAAGGGCAGCCCCACTGAAAAGTGATGCAGTGAGGAGAGACGGCAGAACTTAGAGGAATGGATCTCAAACTTTAGTGTGCATCAGAGTCACCAGGAAGGCTTATTAAAATAAGAAACTACCCCAGCCCAGAGTTTCCAATTCAGTAGGCTTAGGTTGGAGCGTAAGAATTTACATGCCTTACATGTTTCTCAGCTGACGCTAATGCTGATGGCTAGGGGAACCCCGTTTTGAGAAACACTGATCTGCAGAATAAATGATTTCAAGGCTTCGGTCCTCTAGCTGGAGTTTGCTTCTCCATCCAAGGATCTTATTCCCAGGTGAACTCCAACTTGTCCACTTTCTCACGCTGGCAGTAGCAGCCCTGACCCATCTTTCTAGCCTTAGGCACCTGTAATGGGTTGCAATGTTTTTTTCCAAAAGATTTGTTTCAATAGTAATCCCCAGTTCCTGTGAAGGTAAGCCTTATTTGGAAAGAAGGTCTTTGCAGATGTAATCAAGTTAAAATGAGGTCATACTGGAGTAGGGTGAGCTCCTAATCCAATATGACTGGTGTCCCTAGGAGAGGAGGAAAGAGACACACATAGGGAGAACGCCCCATGACCAAAGAAGCAGAGACTGGAGTGGTGGCTGCAAGTCAAAGACTGCCAGCCACCAGCAGAAACACGGAAGATGCAAGGAAGGAGAAACCCTACAGGCTTCAGAGGGAGGCTGGCCCTGCTGACATCTTGATTTAAGCCTTCCAGCCTTCTGAACTGTGAGACAATAAATTAACATTGTTTTAAGTCAACCCCGTTGTTATGGCATCACTAAGAAACATTGTAGTCCAAGGACAGATAAAGCTCTGGCCAAGGCCTTATTCTTGGTAGGTATCCACATGAACTCTGAAGGAGGAAGCCATGATGTCAGCTATCTGATCCCTTTGTCATCACTGCTAGACAGTGGGTGTCTGCGCTGGGGTCTGTTTTTGGAAATTAGATTATCTAATTAATGTGATGTTTTGTTGGATCCATGCCTTAGGGCTGGATTTGGCAAAAAGCATGCGATTATTTTTTACTCTTAAAAAAATGTCAATAAATAAGATAAGGAGACTTGGCTTTGCCCTATCTTGGGCTCCCCATGTCCTGTTTCTCACTGAGAGACGCTGGCAAGGAGTTTCTCAGTGACAAAGAAATGGTTTCTTCTCCTCTAGTTCTGAGCTATAAACACCTTCTCTAATCGACATAGAAACGGCTAAGCAGTAGATATTTTCAGTCAGAGCACCCCAGTTTTAGTCATAAATTATATGCCTCTCCTTTTGGAAATATAAGGGGTATAATTTTTATTCTTGGGCAGACATAGTCCTGTGCCCGATACCTTAGGAAAGAGCCAAAAAGAGAATGTGGACACAGCTTGTCATGGTGGATGGAGAGGAAGGAGACACCAGGGGTGGGGACTCTGTATTCTGAAGCTCTGAGGCCACAGGATGAAAAATCAGAGCCAAGTGAATGCCTTCTCTGCCTCTCCAATCCATGCCAACCCAGGGCTGGCTGCTCACATGGGGCCTGCACAAACTTGAAAATCTCCAGATGTTTTATAGGGGGGACAAAGCCACGCTTTCTGCTGCAACAGATTGTGAGACTTTTAGGATGCTCACCCCAAGGCCCTTGAAAAATGAGAGAGGGGTCTGATTCTTTGAGATGGGTAAGGCAGAGGCACCCCGTGGAAGTCAATCATTCCTTCTCTCTTCCCTCCCAAGGCCAGCATGTAATTTCAAATGTCCAGTCCATCCATGAACAATATGTTAG
Source organism: Pan paniscus (assembly GCF_029289425.2). Classification (NCBI taxonomy): domain Eukaryota; kingdom Metazoa; phylum Chordata; class Mammalia; order Primates; family Hominidae; genus Pan; species Pan paniscus. The sequence continues at coordinate 89,572,595 of NC_073257.2, forward strand.
CCTTTGGCCAGGCGGTGAGCTTCCAAAATGCAAACATCTCAGCCTCTGTCTGCAGAGGTGAGAATTCAGCTCGGCAGAGGAATGGGACACTGTCAAGGAAGACAAGCTTTTGGAGTCAGACAATGCCAGGTTTGCATATTGGCCTTGTTTTGTTGGTTTGTTTTGCTTTGTATTAAAATCTAATTTATTCTGCAAACTACAGCAGGTTAGTTAATCCTTTGAAACCTCAGGTTTCTGAGCTATAATACAGGAATAATTATAAGTGCTTTGCAGCAGATTTGTGAGGATTCTGAGAGTTGTTGGATGTGTCTAGCACATTCCTTCTAACTTATAAAGCATTATATGCCAAGTATGAATCTAAGTAATGCACATGCCCTAATCTTTTCCATCCTTACAACTATTTATAGCATTGCCCCCATATGGCAAATGAAGGCTCAGAGAGGTCAAGGCACCTGCCCACAGTCACAAAGTCAGTAAGCAGCTGATTCTGGAGCTGGTGCTCTCACCACAGGGACTGCTATATACCCATAGTGGAAGCCTGGGGCTAGGAATGAAGATCTGTGTTCATTCATTCATTCATTCATTCATTCGACAATTCACCTGGGCATCTCTGAGAGAGGATTACTCACAACAGGTTCTCAGACAAAAAAAAAATACAATCTCTCCTTCCAGGAGTTGAAGATCTCTCAGGGGAAATAGACAAGTACCCAAAACTAAATCAAGGTAGAATATGACACCAGGGAGGAAGAGAGTATGGCAGAGGACCTGTTAAATGGCAGGAACAGACTGATTTAATGAAGGTGGTGGTATTTCTGCTGAGCCTCAAAGGATAGGCATGATTTTGACAGATGCACTCAGCCTGGTTCAGTCCAAATTAGGGCCCCCTTGTTCTTTCTCATCACAACCCATTCATTTCCTTTGTTGGACTCACTGTGATTTTAATTTCACAGCTATTTGCTGATCTATTTGTTCAATGCTGGTCTCCCACACTAGACCATGAGCAGGAAGGAGAGGCAGCATGCAACTGTGCTCGTTGTCTACACAGGGCCTAGCACTGGGCCTGGGCCAGGGCAGGCACCTGGGAGGTATGTGCTGAATAAATGAATGGATGGATGGGTGGATGGATGGGTGGATGGATGAGTGGATGGATGGATGGATGGATGGATGGATGGATGGATGAGTGGATGGATGGATGGATGGATGGATGGATGGATGGATGGATGGATGGATGGATGAGGATATAAGTATTGGCAGGCTGGTGGCAGCTTGCAGAAGGAGAGCACATTATCTATAAACACATTGCCCCGATTTATTTAACATTGTAGTCACTCCAAATCTTGGTTACCCTCACCTGAATTTTCTCTTTTGGGGGAAGTTTTACACAACCACCCCAGTTTCCCTAAATGCCCCCTCCCTGGATTCCTGCAGCACTCGAATTTAGGCTTCTGAGCACTGGTATCTCCCCAAATAGATGAGACTCCCCATGTGGGCAGCAGCCCTGCCTTCTCCTTCATGTTTGTCCACAGTGCTTGGGTGAGATCTGTACATGTAGCCCACACTCGGTTGAAACCTGCCCATGGCATGCAGCTGAGGGGCCCTGCCTTCTCCTTGTCCTCATTTATTGCCATCAGTCAACCACCAATCATCCCACATCGACCCCAGAGGCATTGGTCCTGGGGTCTCCCTGGTGTGGCAATGTGGGCTGCCTTCCCAGCCTTGTCCAGGTGGCAGGACTTCTGCTGCTGAGAACAGGGCTGTGATACTCAGCTCCCCAAGGCTGAACTGGATGACTAAGAGTCCTAATGATTCTGGTATTTTTTCAGGACCTGTCTCCAAAGGCAGGAGGACATTTAAAAATGCATGGGTCTCTGCTAGGTGACACATCCTGCTTAGGAGTCTGCTGGCCTCCAGTCTGGGACAACAGAGCACTTCAAATAGGCACCTGTGTTCATCGCGGTGCTTTCTGTCCACACAGGGCCTTGGTTTCTGAGGCTGAGAGAGGATAAGCTAAGCAAGGGGCAGAACAGGACACCGACCATCTCCAGACCCCAGTACAACACAGATGGCAGGCCAAAGAGGGACTGTGTCGTCTGATTCAAGAGTACAGACTACACAGCCAGAATAATCGGGGCCTGGCTTGGACTCTCTTTAAATATTCATTCCTCATCTGTAAAATGAGCATATGAGTCCCACTTCACTGGACTGTAGGACATACGTGAAGGACTCTGCAGTGTCTGGAACATATTTATGGCCCCTGAAATAAATAGTTATTGATGACAGAGATGAAAAGAAGAAGATCCAATGGAGTAATCTTCAAGGCCTGCTTCAAGTCTTGCCTTGGTAAAGCTTTCTATTGGGCACTCAAATAAAGCTTATATGACTTTTTTTTTATATATATAACAGACATGTATATATGATGACTGTCTACTGGGTATGGTTCTGAGCACTCCCTAAATAGTAACTCATTGAATCCTCACAACAAGTTTATGTAGTATGTACTATTATTATGCCCATTTTACGGATGAGGAAAATAGGCATGAGGGGTTAGGTGAACGACTCGAGGTCACACAGTTATAAGAGGTTGAGCTGGGATATAAATCCAGACAGTCTGCGCTAGAGTTCATGTTAGTTAAAGATGGATACAGTGTGCTGCTGTTATTATTCTTGTAGATGTTCACTATTATAGTCTCTTGTCTTGCGGAGCAGAGCTAGTCTCTCTCCCACTTTCTTGACAAATGGTAGGGGCCTCCCCTATAACATCTCTGAAGCCCCTGCAGCACTTCATAGAGCCAGTCAGAGTGAGTTTGCTGACCCACTTGCCAGGACTTGCTGTGCCCTCTGCCTTCTTCAAGGCATCCCCAGCAGAGCCTTAAAGGGCAAAGCCTGCACACCTCCCTCTGCAGCACTGCTGCATGCCCCACCTCCCTCCAGGGCCACGCTTTCCAACTTGTGACCTGGACCCAAAGTAAGAAATACATTTTACATCGTGACCCACACATACCTACTATACAAGTAATTGCAACACAGGATTCATGAAACAATACCTACACTGTTACATGGAATGTACTTTGATATCCTGTATTTTTTTAACATTGATTACAACTCACTAAATTGATTTCATAATCCACTTAGAAAATTCCTCTTAGGGGAGTTCAGCTCCAACATCTAGCACATGCAATTTCTGAGTGCAGTGCACAGCAATTCTTCCCAAAGCCAGCCCTTCCTGGTGCACATCAGCATCATGGTGCTGTCCCAGCCCAGATGGTCACTTATATATTCCCCAGAGCCCTGAGCCTGGCTGGAGCACCCAGGCAGTGGAAAGTCAATACAGGCTGGGAATCAAGGACCCATTCAAAACAATGCTCACAGCAGACACAGAGTGAAGAGGCTTGCTTTAGAGTATGATAGAACTGAGCTCAAATCTCACCTCTGCTAGTTACTAACTCAGATGTTATTGGACGGGTTCTTAACCTCTGTGAGCCTCAGTGCCCTCCCCTGGAAGGGGGCACTATCAATATGCACCACAGAGGGTGTTAGCTGAGATGTGGAGATGACTTGGCACAGCACCCAGATACAGGATACTGAATCAGTGCCAGTCAGTGGTGGTGGGAGGTCTTTGCTGGGCCCTCTAAGTCTAACCCAACACCTCACAAGGGCCTTCCCTCCCCTCTCTTTTTGTCTCTATATTTAGAGATTCTACAATCTTCAGAAGAAATAGCAGTACTTCCTAGCACACAGGTAACAATCAACAAATGTCTGAACCAATTAAGCAAGGGCCCAGGCTTTTGCCCAATAAGTCATCCAATCCTGAGCATCCATTTATTTATTTATTTATTTATTTATTTATGTATTTATTGAGACGGAGTCTCGCTCTGTCACCCAGGTTGGAGTGCAGTGGCATGATCTCGGCTCACTGCTGCAACCTCCACCTCCCACGTTCAAGCAATTCTCCTGCCTCAGCTTCCCGAGTAGCTGGGACTACAGGTGCATGCCACCACGCCTGGCTAATTTTTGTATTTTTAGTAGAGACAGGGTTTCACCATGTTGGCCAGGATGGTCTTGATCTCCTGACCTTGTAATCCACCTGCCTTGGCCTCCCAAAGTGCTGGGATTACAGGTGTGAGCCACCATGCCCAGCTCTAAGCAACCTTTTGAAGGAAGATGTGTTTTATAATCCCTTCTAAATTCAGTGGCCAATAAAGTCTGCTCCATGAATTACACTCATTCAATCACAGCTGATATCTCTAGATCAAGGATAATGCCCCTCTCTACAGGTGGGAAGACAAAACCAGGAGGTCCCAATGTGGCTTCTCCAAGGTTCCCCCAAAGTTACTGTCAGTGCAGAGCTGGGGTGACAGAGCCCCTGCTCATCACTGCCTATGTTGCCTTCCAAGAGAGAAGCAAGTTGCTCAATAAATAGCTCATCACCCTAAAAATAATGAGGTCTCTGATGAGACTCAGTCTCTAATGAAACTAAGCACAGGACTGAGGGGGTGAAGAGCAAGCAGAAAATGGATTTCCACCATGGGCTAGACTGTTCACCTGGCCCAGTGGTGGAGAGAATCCTTAGGGAAAGCCTAACTCCGAAGCCCAGAGAAGGAAGGAAAACTAATAAGGAGGGTGTTTTGCAGGCTGATTTTTCTGAAGTTATCCATAGGAAAATTCATTTATGTGAGAGGCTAATTAGTCATGACAGTGCTTTGCTCCAGACATAATTGCATTGGTCCCATGCAGTCTCTGTGGGTCAGCCTGTAATGGAATTTCCATTACCTATTGTGTTTTGGTTACTGGAGAAAAATGTGTGATTGGGGAAGAAAGAGGGATGAAGAGAAAACATGAAAGGCTGGAATACCTTGAATATCCATAAAAACCATCTGTGATTTTAAAACTTCATAAAGATGATGGATCTCTAAGAGCCAGATAGTCTTCTTGGAATCTGAGCTCTGTCTGCGGGAACTGCTCCTGGCAGGCAGTGGGTTTTGAAATCCAAGTTTGTCAGACCACAGAGCAAAGCGAGCCGCCCCAGCTTGGCCACTAGGGGTGGAAACAAGACCCAGGAAAGGGAGACTAAATGTTCTTCTCAACTAGCCACCAGCTCTCGGGCTGCCAGGAATGCTGGGCTGTGGTAAATGAATATATAGATATATAGATATATGGGTCTGGTGCCAGAAATGTGCAGGTCTGCAGGGATGAGTACGAAAGGCCTCACCTCTCCTGCCTTCTAGAGAATAATATACAGTTCAAGAGCCAAAGATGCCTGAGGGTGAACTGGTATGCCAAGTTGGGAAGGGTCACCAAACCACCTAATCCCCCAAGTGTTAGAGCCAGGAACAGAAGGGGGTTTTAAGTTCAGGGTTTCTCAACCTCAGCACAATTGTCATTTTGGCTAGATGGATAAACTTTTTGTTGTGGGAGGCTGTCCTGTATATTGCAGGAGGTTTGGCAGCATCCCTGGCATCTATCCAGTAGCTATTCTCCTCCATTCCACCCCCATCCCTAATTGTGACAACTAAAATGTCTCCCAACATGGCCAAACGTCCCCTCGAGGGCAAAATCGCCACCATTTGAACATCGCTGGTCTACCCTTACAATTCCCAAAGTAGAATTCCAAGGAATATTAATTTCATAAGCTTCTCCCCAACACAAGTATTCCATGGTCAACTAAGTTTGAGAATCACTGCATATTGTACCCTCTTTTGGAAATTCCCCATAGTAGTCTATTAAAGGCCCTAAAAAGTTCTGCAATAAGAAGAACACTATTTAATTGTTTTGTTTGACCTAACATCTTGCAAGCTTTCTCAAACAAAACCCCTTTATTCCTATATTTGCATCTTTCAGAGTTCATGTTCCAAAGAATATTGTGATTTATATATATGTTAATATGTATCTATCATCTATGTATATATATGATATATCAGGCAACCCAACCTTTCCATTGAACAAGAGGAACTGAAGCAATAAGCAAGTCAGGGTTCAAAATCCTACTAAGAGATGAGTGTCAGAGCCATGCATAGAAGCTGAAGTCCTGATTCCCAGTCTACTTCCTTCTCTTACACAAATGATTTAGATTAATCCTCAAGAAGATACAAGATACAAGAAACCATCCTCTCACAGCCATGTCACAATTTGGTTTGTGAAAGGAAAGTAAAATCTTGGGACCCTCAACTCACTATGCCAAAAGAAAGAGTGAACTTTGTCATGCAAAGGCTGCTTTCTCTTTGTTCCTAAACAGATTGCTGCAAGAGAGAAGGTCACCTATCTCCCCAGGTAGCCTCTCTCACCCTGACAATGTATCTTCACAGGTAAGGGACAAAGACAAGACTAGAAATCATCCCTCTGCCCACCTCAAGACAAATGCAGATCTGACTTCTTCTTCCTCTACTCTATGTTTACCTTATCTTATGTAAAATACAAGATTTACTAAGCAGGAGCCGAATGCACTATTGAGTGTCCCTCTTTTTGCTCCTTCCCACTCTCCTGCCTTTAAATACTGAAGTTCTCAAAACCCTCTTTGGAAAAAGCACAGGCCACAGAGTCTACTGTAGCCTTTATCTCTTTTTCCTGGGCTCATCCTCAACCTTGGCAAAATGAACCTCTAAATTGATTGAGAACTCTTTCAGACATGTTTTGGTTTATAGGCTCCACCACCACCATCCAGAATACTCACCTAGGAACAACGCCTAGTGAAACATCAGCATTTCTGTTCCCCAGGAGAACAGACAAAGCAGGCACTTTTTGCAGACATAGTTGAGAAGGACCTCACAGTGGTCATAACAAGGGAGGGTGCAAGGAGGCGCCATCCACTTACATCATGTCCATGCACCTGCTAATCTACTATAAGTACAACTTCCATGAGAATCACTAAAGCTGATTCGTCTTTGTATCAATGCAATACATCTTTGTATTGTGGCGAGCACAGAGTGGGCCTCCATTAAGTTAGGTGGAAGGAATAAACTGTTAGGCAACACATGCTAAGGACTTGTCCATCAACATGCCTTGATTATAATTCACAGATCGTCACCAACACAATAAAGCCTCCCCAATCCTCTCTGTCCTCTTCATGATTTTCTTGGGTCATATTCTACCCTGGCCTCTCCAGGCTGCAGGGAACTACTCCTTTTAGGATGGCAGCTCCCCGCTTCCCTGACACATCTACTGTCATCTCTTCACTTGCGCCAGTTCAGAAAGATAAAAGATCAATTTCCAGCTCAGATCAGCCAGCCCAATGCCCCTCCTGAAGATAGTACATCAAGGGACCAGTTTCCTATCATTCTAGGTAGAAAACATGCAGTGACTGGTCATTCAGTCTCTTGATGGTCTCTCTTGCCAAAAGCAGGCACTGGAGAGGCCATAGATTGGCTCCCATTCTCAGATTGCAAACAATAGAACTAATATTGACAGAGAAACTGGATGGTATGACATTCTACAATTTTGCATGGGGATTGAAATGTAATCATACCTTGAGGCCTCTGGTATTCCAGGAATCCTCTTTCAGCCCTGGGAACAGAACAGTGTCATAGGGATTTCTCTAATCCTTTTATGACATTCTAAGCAGAGTGTATGGATGCAGGAACAGCCAAGAGTCTCAGCCAGAGGGCAGACCTGGGGCCCCCTCTTGGTTTACCTTGGCTCCAGCCAGTCCAAAGAATACACAGGCAGCTTGCAGACCACTGATTTGAGACTAAGGGCTCAGCCCTAGGGCAGCTGCAACACAAATGCAGCAGCAACTGCTAGATATTTGCAGCATGCCCCTGAAGTCTGGTCTGTTTTAAAAAAAAAAAAAAAAAAAAAAAAAAAAAAAAAGGCCGGGAGCGGTGGCTCACGCCTGTAATCCCAAAACTTTGGGAAGCCGATGCGGATGGATCACGAGGTTAGGAGACTGAGACTATCCTGGCCAACATGGTGAAACCCCATCTCTAAAATACAAAAAATTAGCCGGGTGTGGTGGTGCACACCTGTAGTCCCAGCTACTCGGGAGGTTGAGGCACGGGAATCACTTGGACCCGGGAGGCAGAGGTTGCAGTGAGCCAAGATAGTGCCACTGCACTCCAGCCTGGTGACAGAGCAAGACTCTATCTCAGAAAAAAAAAAAAAGCCTCACAGCAAAGGGTGTGGAGGTTGGGATGCTCAGCTTCGGGGCAGGAGAAGCATACAGCAAGCCTCTCACACCTGCAGGACTCCAGGCTCCCAGAGCCACAGATTCACTCTACCTCTCTCCTTTCCTTTCCCCTTCTGAGCACCTTCGGGTTACTGGGATAAAGTAGTGCTTAATGAGAGGCCAAAGGGACTTTGCCTCCTTGAGGCTTTTGATTGCTTTGCACAAAACTCATAGAATCACCTTATGTTCCTTCACTTAATCAGTCACTTATGGGCACTATTCTAGGCACTGCGTGAGGCTGGGAAGGCCCTGCTCACCTGTTACTCTTACTCTGTTATGCTCTTCATAAAATCCATCAAAAACAAGCAGTCATCCTGCTTCTCTTATTTCCCCATTTCACAACTGTGGAACCCAAGTACAGCCATCCAGTGTCAGACTCATGAACTTCAGAAGCAGAAGCCTGAAGATGAGCTTTGGAGTCACTGTCACAGCAACAAGCCAACTGGCATGCAGAAATGAAGAGACTCACTCAAATGAGGGACCTAAATCCCTTCTATGGTCAATGAGAAACAGAGGCCCATGAAAGGGAAAGGCCAGATACACCCTCACACAAGGAAGTGGTGGCAGAGCCAGGCCCAGACAGCAGAGATCTCAAAGGTCCCCATTTTCAATGTTGTGTTTCTTCCATACTGTCATTTCAAAAGAGCCATTTAAGCCTGGGACACTCTGGTCCCACTCAAAAAAAACAACAACAAATCATTAAACTTTCAACTTTTAAAAAACTACCAAACAGGTTGCAAAACACTTTCTTATCCTACACCTGGGCGAGAGAGACTTACAGAGGGGGAAGGGGCAGGGAGGGAAGAAGGAGAGGGTCATGAATGGTGAGGGGGAAGGGACTGAGTGAGGGTGGGAGTGTTCATGATTGGGATGGAGTAGAGATTAGGGAGCCTTGAACCTCCCTGAAGGTGAGAAAAGATCACGGATATCTGTTCATGAATTTAAAAAGACTCCGCAACTTCATATTCAGAGAGGAGCAGGACTCAGGAATCAGGCAATGGTCATGAGGTAAGTTTTAATTTTTCAAAACAAAGGTGATTTCATTTTTAAAAATTTTTTGTTTATTTGTCAAGAGAAACTATTTATTTTTATTTTTATTTTGAGACAGAGTCTCACTCTGTTACCCAGGCTGGAGTGCAATGCTATGATCTCCGCTCACTGCAACATCCACCTCCCGGGTTCAAGCAATTCTCACACCTCAGCCTCCCGAGTAGCTGGGACTACAGGTGCAAACCACCACATCTGGCTAATTTTTGTATTTTTAGTAGAGACAGGGTTTCACCATGTTGGTCAGGCTGGTCTTGAACTTCTGGCCTCAAGTGATCTGCCCACCTTGGCCTCCCAAAATTCTGGGATTACAGGCATCAGCCACTGTGCCCAGCCTTAAGAAAAACTATTTGTTAAGCCACATATTCATGTTTTATAGTTCAAGAACACAGGTCAGTAACAAATCTCTAGGTAATTCTTCCCAAAGGAATACTTTATATTCCAAAATCACTTTGCACTCTGAAAGATACCTCATCTCCTCAAAATCTTTCATAGAATCATAATTTCTGTAGAATCCGTGTATGCCTTCTTTTTTAGTTCAGCCACAGCAAAGTTACCGAGGGTTGCAACCCCCAGGGAAATAACAAATGCGCCAACAATATGAAATCACAGATGCTCAGCCAGAAGGCCATGTATCTGAGGTTTTGTCAAAGCACTGGAAGCCACAGTAGTTATTATGCTCAAAAGGTATGTCAGCCTCAACACCAGCATCCTTCCTGGCTGATCGATTTCATTTTTTGACAGATGAGTTTGACACCACCAATCCAATCAGTGGCACCAAGGGACTGTATCATAATATCCTAATGGTCCCGAGGCTGATTCCCAGGCCACAAGGGTAACTGCAATTCCAACAAGCCACAGCCAAATACAGAATGCCTCCCGTTTAGGAAGCTCAGTTAAACTTTTTATGTCACCAACACGCCCCAACCTCAGAGTTGTCCCTTCCTCACTCAACACACGGGACATTTATCTTCAACGTCACCACCTAGCTTCAAGCTTCCTTCGGCTTCCCCAACCACGGTCCCCACTAACTACAAGCTCAGGCCAGCGCTACAGCCTGCTGACCACTGGCAAGGGGCCTTGGCACATCTAGACATCTGCAGCCAGGCCTGCCTCTCACCTTCTAGGCTATTTTCTCTGTAGAAGAACGAACTGCTTGAAAATCAGACTGCACCAGAACAGGCATTCTTCCTGCTGCTGTGGAGGTGTGTCTCGTTCCTGTGGAAAGGAGGTATCTTGTTCTGGACAGTGTGGGCTGGAGCTGCTGGCGGTCAGAACAGGGAAGATCGTGTTCAGGAAGAACACCATCCCTGAGAGAACCAGTCTCCCGACACACATCTCAAGGCCAGCCTGCACCAGCTCAACCCTCTCCTAAGCGAGAGGCTCCCCTATTAGCGTGATGCATGTCTTGGACCATTATGGATTGACATACATTCTTTTGTATGAAGATATCCAATGCTGCACATGGCATCTCTCACTACAGGACCCCCGAACCCAGAACACAGCTGCTGAGGAACAGGTGCTCCATCAATACGGGTGAAATAGATGAATACGTCCAAGTGCCGGTGTCGACCACTGGAAATACAAGGACGATAAAGACACCACCCCTGCCTCCAAGGAGTTTTTTGGCTAGTGGGAGATTCCCCCTTGTTATTTGTCACTGGTGGGGTCAGAAATGGAGTCAAGGTCAGCGGGTTTTGGACTAATCTAGAAGAAGGACTGGATCAGTGCTTCTTAAATGTGTTATTCACATACTCCCATCACAACTTCTGCCCTAGCTGCATGACTCCTATGCTATTCACTAAACATTTTTCTTTCAATGGAGTCAAATTTTTTAACTAAAGATATCTTTTTTGGGGAGAGAGTCTCACTCTGCCTCCTAGGATGGAGGGCAGTGGTGTGATCATAACTCACTGCAGGCTCAACCTCCCACTTCAGCCTCCTGAAAAGCTGGGACTACAGGCATGTGCTGCCACACCTGGCTATTTTTTTTAAAATTTTTTGTAGAGATGGTGTCTCCCTCTGTTGCCTAGGCTGGCCTCAAACTCCTAGGCTCAAGCGATCTTCCAGCCTCAGCCTCCCAAAGTGCTGAGATTACAGCAATGAGCCACTGCACCCAGCTTAAATAAATATATCTTAAGGATACTCCGTAACATTACCACATGTGAAAAACTGGTATCACCAGTGAAGAAATAGAAGATAACCTTCAAAATAAACAAAATAGAAGAAAACTTTCAAAATAAATGCAAAACAAAACCAGGGTATGAAATTCTAGGTAGATGCCTCCGTTTGCATGCAGTCTCAATGGGGGCTGTTCTGTGCCTTTGTTCAAAAGGGAGACAGGCAAGGGTTAAGAGATGTTCAAACAGTAAACCAAGACTTTCTCCCTGAGATAACTAGAAAGACTGGAAGAAAACTGGAAATGAACTAAATCCCTCCTTGGTGACTCAGGGTCCTGTCCACATATCACTAGAAGGTATCTGCTACACCACCTGTGGTGTGGGGAAACCATAAAGCTGAAATGAGCTTTAACATTTCTTTCAACATCCAGGTCCTATAACACCATAAGCAGATTATTTAATGTCAAAGAAATCAAGCGCATGGAAGAAAGACAGCACCTAAACAACACAGGTCTGTTGACTGAATTAGATTTCCAAAGTTTCTGGCCCTCCCAGATTCATTATATCCTATGGTCTTCGGGTTACAAATGAGGACAGAAAAGCAGAGAGAGAGGAGGGAATGTACCCAACCCATCCACCTGGCAGTGACAGAGCTCAGAGGTCTTCATTTTGGATGAACCATGGGACCCAGATGCCTATGAAAGGGGAGGACTTGTAATCTTTTATTCCCGATCTTAGACTACCTGTGTGTGCAATATGTGTTTCCACCACTTCGTGAAGTTCAGCCAAATGGTCCTTAAGAAATGAAGGCAATGACTTGGTGGAGGCCCTGCACGTAGAGAACATCAGAAAAGGCTGAATTGGATCCCCAGATGTTCCTAAGACCTGCTGGGGGAAGCTTGCACAAGTCTGGTCCAAAATCCATTTGTAAGGAAATTGGTGAAAATCACAGCAAAGCTGGCCTTCACAGGCCACATACCCAGGCCCTGCTCTCAAGCAACATCAGGCTTGGATAGATTTTTCCAGAACCCCAGATAGAGCTGGGCTAACTTAACAGGTTGAATTCAAGGCGTACCAAACTTTAAAACTGGAATTGGAGTTGACTATTTATATTACAAGAAGATTCTTCACTCTCCAAAAGCAACCCTTTGTCGTCTGAGCACCCCTAAAGACTTAAGTGTTTGTTAACAGATTACTAACCATTTGGCAGGAGTGCAAGCACTAAAGAAAACTTGCAGAGAAAGGAAGGGGAGGGAACTGGAATCTCTGCACCATCGGTTCGCCAAGCTTTGTGCTACATGCTTCACTTACAGTATCTCATTTAACTAATCCTCCCAGCAGGGTTAAGAATCTCCATTATACAGAAAAGGAAACAGCACAGAGAAGTGAAGTAACTTGGCCAAGGTCACACAGGTACTACAGCACTAGAAGCAGGGGCTGTTTCCAGCAGCACATGACATGGAACTTCCTAAGGAAGTGCCATTTGCATTTTGTTATCACCATCTACTAAAACATACCCCTCTGGCACACAGTGCAATAACTATTTATTGACATGAATATACATAAATGCTAAGAATGCCAAACACAGTAAAGATGACCATATGGAGCTTAAAATTTATTACAGGTCAGAGGTATCAAAAGAAAATTATCTGAATATGCCAGGCTAGCAAGGGAGGGGATTCTTGGTGCCTAAAGTCCTACTATTCCAGTCTTCTTTCTTTACACACACACACACACACACACACACACACACAATCCTTCAGCCAAAATGTTCCACTTTAGTGGAGGGAAAAGAGAGCCTGGAGCCATAAGTCTAGCTTATTCCCTCCACTTTAGTGGAGGGAAAAGAGAGCCTGGAGGGAAAAGAGAGCCTGGTGTTCCCCACTCTGCCTCCCAGGATCTGGAATTTATCTTGACCACCAGACAGAGCACAGAACTCCATTACCTAGGGTGGGCCAGGGCTGCCATGGAGCAGCATTGTGTGGCTGTACCCTCCAGAAACTCTGGATGTAAGATGGAAGGATTGTAGTACCTGGTGGACAATAGGTGGGAAAGGATGGAGGGTAAAGAAAAGCACAAGACAGGGAGAAAAAGGAAGGGGAGAGTGGGAGGATGGGAGGCAGGAAGTTCGGTTAAAATATACTGTCAATGGCACCGGATAAAAATAATAGCCTTTTCTGTGATTGAAAGCATTTCTAAAAATCAAAGATAGGAACAGCTGCTGTGCTATGGTGGTGGGATTATGACTGCTTTTGTAAATGTCTTTTAATGTTCTTATATAGTTTTACAGCAGGTAAAATTTTGGAGCAGAAAGATATAAAAACATTCATGGATAGAAAATTCAGAACAAGTCACCAAGGGGAACTTGGTTTGTGATAATTTTATAAAACAGTGTTACATACATTCCTAACCTATCCCCAGGCCCCCTGAGAGCCACAACCAAGACCCATTGGACCAAGCTTCTGAATTTCACAGAGCTTAATGGGGCTTCTGATGGCAGAGGCTAGTCACCCACAAAGAGAGGCCACAGCATACAGAGGCAGGAGGCCTGCACCGGGGCCAGGACCATGCTCTGTGGACAAAATAGATGATTTCAGGCAAATCCCTTACCTGGCTGACTCGGGTCATCTTCCTTAAAGTAAGAGGCTGCATGCGATCAGGAGTGACAAACTCAAATGCTTTAAAGAGTTAGGCTGGGATCACAGAACTGAATGGGCCACCAGAGCCTATGGTGGCCTGGAAATCACACACCCGGAGGCCAAGGGTGCAGCTGCTACCCAGACTTAGGTGAATGCTGGGCCCCATGCTGCCAGTGTAGAGAAGTTGGGAATCTATACTTTTTTAAATGTTTGGTTTAATTTTAATTTTTTTTTGTTTTTAGAGATGGGATCCCACTGTGTTGCCTAGAGTGAAGTGGTGCAATCATAGCTCACTACAGCTTTAGACTCCTGGGCTCAAAGTGATCCTCCCGCCTCAGCCTCCCAAGTTGCTAGGACTAGAAGCATGGGCCGCCACACCAGAAGAAAACTAGACTTTCATGTGGGCTCTAATTTTTCTGTTGGCATCCAGTTTCTAAAAAATGTAGTACCAAGCACAGTGCCTGAATCTGTAATTCCAACACTTTGGGAGGCCAAGGCGGGCAGATCACCTGAGGTCAGGAGTTCGAGACCAGCCTCAATTAGGAGAAACCCCGTCTCTACTAAAAATACAAAATTAGCCGGGCGTGGCGGTGCATGCCTATAATCCCAGCTACTTGGGAAGCTGAGGCAGGAGAATTGCTTGAACCTGGGAGGCAGAGGCTGCAGTGAGCCGAGATTGTGTCATTGCACTCCAGCCTGGGCAACAAGAGCGAAACTCTGTCTCAAAAAAAAAAAAAAAAAAAAACAAAGAAGTACTTCAAATGTGTTATCTCACTACTCTGTGATATGTTGTAAGATTGGCACCATTTTTACAAATGAGGAAACTGAGGCTCAGAGACATTAAGTAATTTGCCCAAGGTAACACAGCTAAAAAGGGGCAGAGCCAGGATTGGCTACTACAAAGTCCTTATTCCTTCTCTCCACAACATTTTATTAAGAAAATTTCAAACAAGGCCGAGTGTAGTGGCCCAGGTGGCTCATGCCTGTAATCCCAGCACTTTGGGAGGCCAAGACGGGTGGATCACCTGAGGTCAGGAGTTCAAGACCAGCCTGACCAACATGGTGAAACCCCATCTCCACTAAAAATACAAAAATTAGCCGGGGTGATGGTGCATGCCTGTGGTCCCAGCTACTCGGGAGGCTGAAACAGGAGAATGACTTGAACCCGGGAGGCAGAGGCTGCAGTGAGCCCAGATCATGCCACTGCACTCCAGCCTGGGCGACAGAGCGAGACTCTGTCTCAAAAAAAGAAAGAAAAGAGAAGAGAAGAGAAGAGAAGAAAAGAGAAGAGAAGATTCCAAACATACAACAAGGTTGAAAGGATTTCACAGACAATACCTGTATCCCATCACCTAGATTATACCATAAACGTTAAATTTTACTGTATTGCTCTATCACAAATCTATCCAAAGATTGTCTCCTTTGGTTCCATTTGAAAAGCAACCTAGAAAGTACGTTAGAGGTGGAGCCCAGATGTTGCCATTTCTGAATTAGAAATAATTTGGCCTCTTCTGAAACCCACTCATCCCATTCCCTTTGTGGCTGGGGAGTATGGGGATGGGAAGGGGGCAGGCAGGAAGGAGAGTGTTGATCCAGGAACATCTGCACACATCATCACAACACACATCCCAACCAGCTCTGATTTCTCCCCTGGCTCAAAGCAGGGAGAGATGGGTATTTGGGAAAAGCTCACCACCCCAAAATATCTCCCTAAACCCTGAAGGCTAAGTCAGCCCATGGGCTCTCTGAAAGTGGCCAGGGGACAGCAGGAGAGGCAGTACTCCGAAAAGGGCAGCGGTACCTATCTTCGGAGCCCTTTCACCTGCTCCAGTGGGATTTTATTCTCACTCTATGGCCCTGATACCTCCTGTGTCTTTTAGCTGCATTCGTGGGATGGGAGGGTTGTCAGGGAGGTTTCCCACCTGGGGCCTCTTCGTACACCTCAAGGGGATACCATGCCCATAGAATGCAATGTGAATGGTCCTCCTGGAGTCCTGCAGAGTGGTGGCAATCTTCAAGTCCATCTGATTCATGCAAAAGTTGTTCGAGCATAAACAGCAGCTTTCTCCAGTGTCCCACGCACAGTAAAGACCCTGCAAGAGGGCTGCCTATGAAAGGCCTTGGGGCCAGGGCCGGGGCTGGGAGTGCTGGACTCTCAATTCTGACACCATAGCTTCTCCACCACTTCTTGCTATGTGACCTTAAGAAACCTTCCTATCCTCTCTGGGTCAGAGCTTTACAAGTGACGCCACACCAGAGGAAAAAAAACAAGCAAATTCTGGCTATCTCCTATGTTCAAGACAGTGGGCCAGACGCTGGGTGGAGGGGAAAGAGGCATACTAAGGAGCTCAGCAGATACCTCAGAGCCCTGGTCTAAGCGCTTTGCACGTTTTTAATACTGACATCAACTCTACAAGGTGGGTGTGACTTTTATCCACATTCTATAGGTGAGAAAACTCAGGAGGAGAGAAGTTAAAACTTTCCTAAGGCCACAGGGTTAAGTAAGAGGCAGAGCAAGGGTGAAACATGGGCAACAGTTTCAGAAGCCTGCACAGGTGACCACCACAAAACGCTGCTTGCTAGAGAAGCCCAAGACCCCCTCTCTGACCTCCAGGAAGACTCGGTCCAGGGGAGGGAGCAAGACAAAAGTGAAGATTTAAATGCTGATAAAATATTTAAATAATTCTTTGAGATAATAGTGGGAAAGATGCTGCCAGGGAGAACATGATTAATTGTCAAATGAAAGTGTTCAGACAAAATTGCTCTAACAGTCCAGAAAAGGGGAGGAAAAAAACCCCTCTACCGTGAGCTCATTCTGAGTTGGAGGAAGCCTGGGAGGTTAAATGTCACTGGCTTTTGCAGAGTGAGCAGGACTTGAACAGGAAAGAGTAGGGCAGAAAGCATTCCAGCAAGAATCAAAATTCTTTTTTTGTTTTTGTTTTTGAGACAGAGTCTCATTCTGTCGCCCAGGCTGGAGTGCAGTGGCACGATCTTGGCTCACTGCAAGCTCCACCCCTCGGGTTCACGCCATTCTCCTGCCTCAGCCCTCCGAGTGGCTGGGACTGCAGGCGCCAGCCATCATGCCTGGCTAATTTTTTCTGTTTTTTTTTTAGTAGAGACGGGGTTTCACCATGTTGGCCAGGGTGGTCTCGATCTCCTGACCTCGTGATCCACCCTCCTTGACCTCCCAAAGTGCTGGGATTACAGGCGTGAGCCACCATGCCCGGCCAAGAATCAAAATTCAAAGGGCCAGCTCTCATGTTTGGAAAGGTGAAGGGCCCTGAACGACTGAAGATGGCTCAGGGGTGCAGGAAGGGTGAGCTGAGGCTGGGTCTGAACTTTGCCTTATAAGTAATAGGGAGTCATAGAGGAATTTCAGTAGAGTAGAGGAGCATCATGACCCAAATGTCTG
Organism: Pan paniscus; assembly: GCF_029289425.2. Taxonomy (NCBI): domain Eukaryota; kingdom Metazoa; phylum Chordata; class Mammalia; order Primates; family Hominidae; genus Pan; species Pan paniscus. Next base: position 89,589,971 of record NC_073257.2, read on the forward strand.
CTGATGACACACTGGATACACTAGGGGTGCAAGGGAGAAAATTAATAAATTCCCCAAAGTGTTGGCCAAGGAGTCCTTGGGTCTTGACAAAGGAAAGCAAGAACTTAAGGTCATGATACTCCTCAGAGACTGACCAAAGAAGGAAGAAGGGGGATACTTCAGCTGGAAGTCTTCAGTTGGGTTCCATCCTAAGGACTTTAGAATTTGGCACTCTGCGTCATCAGGGAAGCAAGTAAATATGATCCAAAGTCCCCCCACCCCCTCGCAGGGTTATATCCAGAGAACAGAATTTTTTAATGCTATTTTTAATCTTTCTGTTGACCAAAAACACACTGAGAAGAAATGAAGCATGAACATCAACAAGAGGCTCTACAAACTCTCTCCCCTCTCTTCCCTCCTGTTAACCACTCTGCGACCCTGCAGACTCACCATATGGTCCACCAGCTACATGGCCCCTTCTGATCCTGGAAGGGCTGATCTACTTAATTATTTGGCAGCTATAAATAGAAGCATTGGACAATAGCCTGAGATCTTTTTTTTTCTTCTTTTTTTGGTCTTGCAAACAAAGAGAGGGTCCCTAGTTGGCAGGATTGGAGAGTAGGATTTCACTCCCTCCCTCCAGGCCATTGTCTTCCACCTGAGCCACCACAGCCTCAGGGCGGCTTCACAACTGTCCTGGATGAGCTAGGGACAGCCCTGTCTCAACTGCGCCAGCAAGGAGATGTGCTGGGGTCACTCACAGTTCTTAGAGTCGGGGTGGGTTTCAGGAAAGAGATCACCCAGGAGACTCGAAAGGTCCGTTTGCTTTAGGCATGTCCTTGCCTATGGGGCCAAGACCTCACTCTAGCCACCCACAGCTTTTCCTACCTTACCACTCACTGCACCCACGTTCAGCCTTCACTCTCACCCCCACCCCATTCCCAGGCGAGAGCAGCCACCTGGAGGAATGGACTCCTCTGGATCCAGAGCCAGGAGGTGAGCAGAGCAAATGTTCCCAGTGCCTGCAGGAGGAAGCCAGGCACCCAGGGTTCCCCTTGCCACCTAGACCCCCGCCACCTCCCCATCTAGGATGGGCTTTCTCTACTCCACACATAAGCACTCTCCTGCCCCAGCTCCTAAGCTGTTCTCCCTACCCCTAATCTTAGCAGGGACCTGGCATGGAAGTCAGATGAGCCTGGCTTGGCCTCTTGGGTCTGCTACTTTACTAGTTGTAAGATCATGGGCAAGAGGTTTCATTGCTCAGTGCCTCAGCTTCCCCACCTGTACAATGGGCACAATAACGATACTGACCTCTAGGGACTGCTTATGAGGACCTATCGAGAGAGCAGGTAAAGGTTGTCATCTAGAGCCTGGCACACAGCAAGTGCTTGCTAAGGGGTGTTACTGGCAGCTTTTCTCTGAGTCCAACTCCCATCACCTATATGCATGGGACTCAGCACACATTTGCTAAGTTGTTGGTTTCTCCACGCTCCCCTCCTCCTCCTTCACACCCAAGAGGAATGACCAGGTGGCCACAGGAGTCAGCATGTTTGACTTTGGTACCTGGGGCTCCTGACCATCCAGTGTGAATCCAAACGCATTTCCCTGACTGTCTGACACCTGCTGTTTAATCTCCATCACCTTCCCTCCTCCTACCTGGCTCAGGGTCCCTCACTCCACATAGGTGGCCAAGGTGTGGGGGAGAGCCCTCCTTCCTAATGCTTGTTTGTTTTTTCGCTCATGTGTTTGCTCAGAGACAGGATACCATGATGACACCCACGATCCAGGGTGGCCGGGTACACACACATAGACAGGGAAATCAAGTGAAAGAAAAAGCCCATGGGGGCCACCATCATCCCACGAGGGGCCAGACTGGCTCCCAAAAGAGGGGGAAAGGCTGTCCCTCCCAGGGGCCTACATATGTTTTCCCAATGGAAAGCTTTTCTCAGTGGTCCCGGCAGGCTTCCAGGACACTCCTGCAGGCCAGGGACTGGTTTCTGTTTGTCTAGAAGCCCTGCATTCATGGTCTAGCATAGCCACCAACCTCCTTCAGATCCATCACTATCCCCCCATCATGGGCATCTGCAGAGCATTCATGGGTTGTGGTCATGACTTGGAAAATTATTCTTAGGCTGGGAGTATGGCTGGACTAGGCTTCACAGAGAACACGGAGGGCAGGGTGAGATGCTGCCAGTTGGAGAGAATGGCAGCCCCTCATGAAGTTCAGAGACCCCAGCACACAAGGAATCTACCCTGCCTGGCACTGCATTGGCTCTCATGGAACATGGAGGGAGTGGGCTTTGGAATCAGAGGCCAGGGATCAATTCCTAGCTGTGCCACTTCCTAGCTAGGTCAACTGTGCTGTTTCCTTTAACCTTTCTGAGCCAAATTATTTCTAATTCAGAAATGGCAACATCTGAGCTCTGCCTCTAAAGTGCTTTCTAGGTTGCTTTTCAAATGGAATCAAAGGAGACAATCTTTGGATAGATTTGTGATAAAGCAATACTGAATGCTGAAATGAAAATAAAAATATCTTCTGCAGAAATAAGACCTAGTGTTTGATAGATCAGTAGGGTGACTATAGTTTAGAAAATAATCTATTATATATTTCAAAGTAGCTAGAAGAGAATAATTCAAAGGTTTCTAGCATAAAGACAAATATTTAATATGATAGATATCCCAATAACCCTGATTTGACCTTTACAAATTATATGACTATATTAAATATCACATGTACATATGTACATTTATTATTTATCAGTAAAAATAAAATTAAAATTATAAAAGGGAGAGAAACTTCCTGCATATGAAATAGAGATTACAAATCCTTTCTAAGTACACATGGGATACTGACCTGTAGGCTAAGTCATTAAAAAAAGAAATCTTTCTGCAAAGGACCGTTTTGAGACTATGAGGCTCTAATTTAGAAAGGTGACAAGCACATTGCAGGACCTTACTTAATAGGGCTGGGGCTTGCCAGCATACAAAATTACTGCAGTGACTTGTTCAGACTCCTGCACTGGGAAAAGACTTAGTCCAGAGACTTACCCAATGTTTTGCCATAGTAAATTCTCCAAGGATGAAGAAAGGAGGAGGAGAGAAAGAGAACTTTTCTGTCTTCTTCAAAAGCTGTAGCAGCCAGATGAAGTATGGTGTAGGTGGCCAAGCAGCCAGATCCCTAAATAGCAACTAATGACTTTGATTGAAATTAATAATGAAACGACACCTGTTAGCTCACTTGCAGCCACTTTAATTTGTCACATGGCAATTATATTCACTATCCTATCAGCTGGTCCATGAGCTGTAAAATGCTATAATGCCATGCCATATGCCTCTCTTGTCTCCCATGTTGAGACGGGCGCTGTCCTCAGGGTGGTTATCAATTCCAGGCCTCCTAACCACTCTGGAGATTGTCCTGGGAACTTCCCCGGCATTCAAAAAGACTTGAGGACCACCAGCCCCAGTGAACCTGCTGAGTCCCAGGGAGCAGCTGGGCAGCCTCTTTGAAGGTGGATTCCCCCCCCGAGCAAGAGGAAAAACACACCCAAGAGTTACCAAGTCCCTTCTGTGGTTGGGTCCTTGAAAAGCCTTGTTGGGTGATAGAGGGAATTCCCCACTTGAGCAGTGAACAACAGTGTCACCATCCACATTATCTCCCCAGACAGAGGCAGGACATAAAGAACTAAACAGGCCCCCAGCAGGCCATGAGATTTGGTTTCTATAGCAACCCAACTGAGGTTGCATGAGTGCCTATGAGATAGATGCCCAAGGCTCACCCCAGACAGGGCCAGAATTCCAGAATCCCAACGGCAAGGACCACCCAGCAGCGTTTAGAGATGGAAAGCAAGGTTTGTTCATGTTCAGAAAAACCCAGGGAAGCCACAGGAAAAAAATGGGGCTAGGATCCCCGCTTTCTATAAGGCAAGCTCCAAGACTATCTGGCAGCCCAAAGCTGGCATGCAGAGCTGAGGCAGGCCCCACAGGTGAGCTGAGCCACGCTGGGGATTTTAACAGAAAATAATCCTCCATCCACCTCTGCATCCTCCATATTCTCTCTCTCTCTCTCTCTGTCTCTCACACACACACACACAGAGAGACACACACACACACACACACACACACACATATATGAAGAAATAAAAAAAACTTGAAATTATTCAAAAGAAACTATGGTTGATTTGTTGATCAGAAAAATATCAATGAATGACCAATTGCAACAAGGTCCAAGGTCCTTTAATGAAAGTTTCTAATTAACCCTACCTTTGAACACTTCTATTACTCTATCTGTAGAGTAATTGTTATTTTAGCGATGCAATGTTTCCTAATAAGACCAAGCATTGGGAGAAAGGGAGAAAGGGAGGAAGGGAGGGACCTGAAACCCAAACCCAGCCCCAGGTACAAGCTAGCACAATTAGCAGCCAGTGTACTGGCTTCTCGAATGCTGATATGGAATAGCTCAGGAAACTCAATCCCACCAGGGACCTGCTTACTGTCCACAGATGTCATCACAGTCATCGGTCAAGCTGAGAGAGGCTAGCGCAAATAGGCGATGGGACCGCTCTATCTCTCCTCCTCCATCAAATCACAAAATACCATGACAACACCCAAGCCAGGGCCTCTGAGGACACATGAAAGGAAATCCAACTTCATGCAACAGGGACTCAAGGTATGGCCCTTTTCGGCCAAAAGGCAGTGTGGGCTGGAGAGAGAGATAAACACAAGAGGCTGGAAACACAGACAGGGTGAGTGGGAAAGCTTAGAAGGCACTTAGCAGGTAAGGCTGGCATCGGGAGGGAGCTGGCTGGACCCTAATCCCTGAAACCTCTCTCCCTGAAACCTCTCTCCAAAGAGATCTACACTTTCTAAATCCTGCCTCCATGAGATGAAACTTCTGTTCGGTGTCCCACTCTTACAGCCCCTGATTCCCCCAGGGCCTAGCTAAGGAGGCCCTTGGACCACCAGTGAAACTGAACAGAGTCACTGCCTATGAAGTCCCTTCAGTCTGGAGCTGTCTCAGGAAACAGATAAGCCAACCAGGCCAAAGACCAGCCTTTCACCATCTGAGGGGCTATTAGATGCCCAGCAAATATGGGTTGCCTGGCTGGTAGCTTCTGGCCCAGATGCCAGTCCAAGAGCTAGAGTGGCCTCTCCAAGCTTGGGAGTTAGGGAAGCTGTACCCAGATCCTTGGCACCCACCCCAAAAGAGCCCATGAAGAGAAATGAATGAAAGGGCCCAGGGAGATTCTCAAGGCCCCGGTCAGCTGCCCTAGAAGTCACCTCAATCTTAGGCAAGGATGAGCTGAGCCTTGAAAATCCATACTCTGTGCAAGAAGATGCAGATAATCTGCCCAGTTGCCCAAGGCAATAACTTGGAGGACAACCAACAAAGGCCAATGGGGTTCACTTGGGAAGACACATCCCTAAGTTGACCTGACTTCCTTAGACTGGGCAGGAAAGACAGGCTTCAGAAGATAGCTAGAAAGTAACACCAGAGAAGGTTACCCTAGAGGTGGCCCCTGGCCATTTCTCAAGGTGACAGCCTCTCTGCCCAGGCGTCCACACTGCAATGTTTTCCATATTGGCACTTCCTTACAAAGTCCTCTCTTTCTACCTCCATACCTTTGTTCACACTGTTTTGCTTAGCTGGCAAGTTCTTCCTGCTCCTCTCTGCCTACCAAAGCCCCACTTGCCCTTCAGGGTCAGGTCAAACTCAAGCTCCTCATCAAGCTCTGCATGCCATGGAGATGTGCTGCCCCCAACCTCACCTCGAAGAAGGACTTGAGGCCCAGCTTCAGGGAGACGGCTTTGCAAACAGCCCCCAGCTGTCAGTTCCTTCAGGGTCAGCCTCAGCTACAGCTTCAGCCAAGGTCACCCTTCCTGGGACAGCCTGCATCTGGTGACAGAGTGAGGTGGGGTACAGAAGCACAGCAATTTGGGCCCAAAGGGATCATCTCTGTTGGATAAATCCACTCCAGAGTTGTCTGCTGGGTTGGCCGAGGTTTTGTGGAAGCTGCATCAGCTCTCGACTTGTCCCTCTTGTCACTCTGGCCTCTGCCTCTCCCTTCTCAGAGGTGGATTCCTAATAAACATCATGAGCTCAAACTGGTCTCCACCAGTACCCATCTCCCACCAGAAATTCAATCAATGGTCATTATTATTATAGCCCATGTTTCTGCCACAAAAGGTGCTCAATAAACCTTTGATAAACACATGAGATAATTTAGCATTTCTACTTGCTGACGGAGCTCTTGCAGAGCCTGCCACTCTTTCAGGCACACTCACAGCAGCTGCTGATCAGGTAGACCAAATGACATGAGGCCAATGAAATAAATATGCCATCACAAGAGCATGGCTTCCTCTGGCTCCCTAGGAATCACACAGCATGCTGGCTCCTGAAGAACACACAAGGAGATGCCTCACCTGAGAGGTTTTGGATCCTGGGGTCAAGAACAGTGGCTCATTGGTACCTCTGTGTCCATCCTAAATGATGGCTCACTTAAGAAGTGATGGAAGGTCAGCTTTAGTGACACCTTCTCATCAGCAATGCTGCTACTAGGTGCCAACAGCATCGCTCACCACGGCACTTTAATCAGGATGGCATGACACCACTGTAAATAATAAAAAGGTTATAATTAGAGACGCAGTTAAAACAACCGAGGGCTTAGTGTTACTAAAGATATTTGCAGAATCTGGTGCAATATAAATAGCAGGGTTTACAGTGTCATGCCTAAAATTTTGAGCAGGCTGATGTTCCAAGGGGATGTTCAGTGAATGCCCATCCAAGCTGGGATTTCTCTCAACTGATTGTTTTCTCTCCAGTGTCAGAGTTCTCAGAAATAGATATCCAGAGTGTGCCCATTCTCATAAAGGGGTGAAAAGACCTTGCTACTCAAAGAGTAGGACAACCTTGCACCAGGACACCTGTTGAAGCTCAGTGGGGCAGCTGCAGCCCCTCAAGCTGCTAGAAACACTGTCTCCTGCATGGAGAGGTCACAGCATTGTGATTCCATCGGCTCCAAATTTAAAGCAATCTTGCAGAAAAGGGCCAACATTTATCAGAATGAGGAAATTGTTTTCTAGGGTGATATCAACTGGAGTCTGCTGGGTACACATGACACAGAGAACAGGCAATCAACCTACCAACAAAGACGATAATTGTCACAGTGCCTGCCACCGGCCAGGCCTCTGCACACATTCACTTTATCCTCACCACAATCTTACAAGGCCATTGTTGACATAGTCACTTTACATATGAAACAATCAAGACTCGCAACATCATAAAACTGATCAGCAGCGACATCTAAATTTGAATTCAGGTCTGTCCAATTCCAGGGTTCTTTCAGATGTGAGAAGGGAGGTTCAGAAGGGGCCCCTTTTTCTTCTCCCTCCATGTACTTCTGTATTATTTGAAATTTTTATCAATAGTATATTTTCTTGTATTACTTTTTAAATCTTCAAATCATCAAAAAGAATTTATGGGCAAGAGAAATGGTCCTATTTCTGTTGGAAATGTATCTTAATTTGATGTAACAAAATACTACTAACAGGCCGGGTGCAGTGCTCATGCCTGTAATCCCAGCACTTTGGGAGGCCAAGGCGGGCAGATTATGAAGTCAGGAGATCGAGACCAGCCAGACTAACATGGTGAAACCCCGTCTCTACTAAAAATACAAAAATTAGCCAGGCGTAGTGGTGCATGCCTGTAATCCCAGCTACTCATGAGACTGATGCAGGAGAATCGCTTGAATCCGGGAGGTGGAGGTTGCAGTGAGCCGAGATCGCATCACTGCACTCCAGCCTGGGCAACAGAGCAAGACTCCGAAAAAAAAAAAAAAATTACAAACAGCCATTGAAATAAAAAAAAAATCTGTTCTTTGCTACAATAATTTCATTTCTGGAAACCTATCCTGAAAAAAATAAGCAGAGACACCAAATTATATTAAATAAAAAAGCTGCCTTTATTTTGAAGTGTTACCTTTAATAAGAAATAAACTGGCAAGAAACTCGATACCCAACAACAGAAAATAAAGACTGGATATCCTCATGATAAACTAGGGTGATGCTATTAAAAATAGTTTTGAAATGTCAGCAACCACAAGGGGAAATGCTCATTACATGTTTCTAGGTTTAAGAATCAATAAATAAACTAAGTATTCATGCATGTAAATGCTGGTATCTGCATCCCTCCCAGGACCCACAGGCATACAAAGGAATTTAGGAAGAGTAGACATCTTTGGAGAGAGGTTTCCAGGATTAGGGTGGGTGGGGTAGGGTGGGCAGAAAACTTTTACTTTTCATTTTATATTTTTATAAGTTATTTCAATGTTTACCATATGTATTACTTTTATTTCATTTCACTTTTTCAATTTTTTTTTTTAATTTTTAATTTTTTTTTTTTTTGAGACGGAGTCTCACTTTGTCGCCCAGGCTGGAGTGCAGTGGCGGGATGTCAGCCCACTGCAAGCTCCACCTCCCGGGTTCACACCATTCTCCTGCCTCAGCCTCCCAAGTAGCTGGGACTACAGGCGCCCACCACCATGCCCAGCTAATTTTTTGTATTTTTAGTAGAGACGGGGTTTCACTGTGTTAGCCAGGATGGTCTTGATCTCCTGACCTCATGATCCACCTGCCTCGGCCTCCCAAAGTGCTGGGATTACAGGTGTGAGCCACCACGCCTGGCCTATTTATTTTTAATTTAAAATAGAGAATGTGTCTCACTCTGTCACCCAGGCTAGAGTGCAGTGGTGCAATCACAGCCCTCTGCAGCCTCCAACTCCTGGGCTCAAGTGGTCCTCCACCATGCCTGGCTTTATTATTCATTTATTTATTTATTTGAGACACAGTGCAGTGGCACGATCTTGGCTCACTTCAACCTTTGTCTCCCAGGTTCAAGTGATTCTCCTAATTCAGTCTCCCGAGTAGCTGGGATTACAGTTGCCCGCTACCATGCCTGGCTAACTTTTGCATTTTTAGTAGAGATGGGGTTTTGCCATGTTGGCCAGGTTGGTCTCGAACTCCTGCCCTGAGGTGATCCACCTGCCTCGGCCTCCCAAAGTGCTGGGAGTACAGGCGTGAGCCGCCGTACACAGATTTATTTTTTAAACTAAGTATATTTGAAAGCTTTACATATATTATGTATATTAATCAATATACATATTAACATTTATATATATTAACCAATCTATGTTTTCAGAATAACATTTCATTATATAATAATAAAATACACCCAAATGTGATTTCTGCATTGCAGAATTACAGACATTGCTTTCTCTTTATAATTTTTCTGTATTTGCCAAATTTTCTCCCATAAAAGCATAATTTTATTATCATAAAAAGCCTCCTTTTCAAAACTTTAAGGTATCTCACTAGTAAGAGGATATACTTTCTCTAATAAGAGTTTGGGTTTCACCACCAGTCATGTCCTGCCTCAGACCCACCCAAAGAGTCATACTATCATGAGTACAGGGGATAGAAGGGCCCCATGAGACTCATTCCAGGAGGTTACCAAAGTAGTAGACCTGAAATGGTTTGGCTCTGTGTCCCCACTCAAATCTCCTCTTGAATTGTAATAATTCCCATGTGTTGTAGGAGGGACCCAGTCAGGGGTAACAGAATGATGGGGGCATGTTTTTCCCATACTGTTCTCATTATAGTGAATAGGTCTCATGAGATCTGATGGTTTTATTAAGGGGAGTTCCCCTGCACATGCCTTCTTACCTGCTGCCATGTAAGATGTGACTTTGCTCCTCATTTACCTTCTGCCATGATTGTGAGGCTTCCCCAGCCATGTGGAACTGTGAGTCCATTAAACCTCTTTCCTTTGGAAACTACCCAGTCTCAGGTATGTCTTTACTAGCAGCATGAGAACAGAATAATACAAGACACAAGCCCTACTGGCTTAGCCTAGAGCCTCAGCTGAAGCCACAGCCCTCAGCCCTGGACCCCTGAGATACAAGAGGAGCCTGACCAGTGACATCCCAGAATTAAACAGGGGGAGAATCTTCCTCTTATTGTCATCCTGAGCCATACACTAGACAGAGGCCATCGGGCAGATAAAAAGAGGAACACTGTGCCCCTGAAGTTGATCTGACCACCAGCGAGAGGTCACATCTGCTATGTGCAATGCCCTGCAGGGGTCACAAAGATGACTTCAACCTCGACCCTGTCTTCAAAGGAGAGTCCAGTCCAGGCGAGTAGGTGAGAAGGCATGTACCAACTCAAATCCCAGGTAGAAAGTGACCAGAGCCCGAACTACAGAGGTATGAATACAGGGCAATTGAAGTCCAGAGGTAGAAAGCTCGCTTCCAGCCTAGTGTGCAAGGACAGCTTCCAAAGGAGGTGATTCACAAACTGGGTTTGAAGTCTAGGTGTATTCAAATACAGGCCAAGTGTGCCCCTGCCCAGGAGTAGGCAGTCTATGCAACATGTGAACCACATGTTCAAGCACCTGCCTCACCTGTTTTATGGGCAAGTCTGCCAGCTACAGTCCTATCAGGGCACCTATATTTCTAAGGACCTGGATGCCTGGATGTTTTTTCTCCCCAGGGCATAGATCTCAATTACAAACCTGCAGGAAACAAAAAGTTTGTGGAGAGTCACAAAACATATTTGAAATGTATAAGACTTTCACCACAGGAAACTAGGCCTAACAAGTATTTTCCTGTGGAACACCCCTGGCTTTGATGAAACTCCTCATTCAATGTCTCTTTCCTCCTGCAAACTTTGCTAATAGCAGTGAAAATAAAAGCACAGATCCTATATTTACTTAATGATCTTGGCTGCTTTAGACATGAGATAGCATTCCAAGAGAGCAAAATGCTTTTTAACAAAATTCAACAAGACCCTGCCCTTTCCCCCGCCCTCCCACCTGGCCTCTGGAAGGAGGAAGGAATTTCTCATTCTCTGATCTTTTCGCCTGCCATGACCCCCAGGGCAATCCAGACAGTAAGACTGGCCATGCCTCCTGGTCATGTCCCATACCTCATGTCCTCATGTGAGACCCCAGATGGGGGAGATGATCACATTTGAATTACATTTGAGGCGGAGATTCAGGTGGGGGCCCAAAACATGGCTGACATCCAGCCAGCATTCTTTGCTAGACGGAGCTGGGAATGGGGGGTTAACTTTTGTGAAAGTTTATTAGAGAATAAAGTAATTGAGTTAATTAAATTGGAGTGTGAAAGACATTTGGGTGGTGATGAGGAGGCGAGGTGATGATTTATTTATAATTGACAAGGTTGCATCTAGCTACTGGGATAGTAATTATATACTTTATAAATGTGCAAAAAAAGTCCTTTCATGCGATGGAGGTTTAAGGGAAAATCCTGTCAGGGAAGTTTCTGTCTGCCCATGAGTATGACACCACCTCAAGAGCTGTTGGCCACTTGGCTTCTGCCAACCACAGCTGTAAGTTGGGGACTGAATAATCTCTAAATACCCTTCTAAAAATGAGGCCTTTTCTGGGAATCAGTACTTAGCCTCCATCTGCTTCTGATGATGTTTTCTTATCTCAATTCAGGGACAAAGAGGGATCCTTTATCTTGTGTCTGATTCTTTGTTTTTGTTTTACTGATCATATTCAAGTTCCAGCTCTTGGATCCTCCCTAATCAAGATGATAAGAAAGATGCTGCCCAATGCGGCATCTCATTTAAGGGTGAGCAGATGTGAATTCAGACCCTAAATTTGGGAAAGTTCCTTAATCTCATCTGGAAAACAGGGATGGGGGAACCTAGCTGATGGGGTTGCTATAAGGACAGAACCTGGTGTAAAGGCAAGCCTGGTACCCAGTTAACACTCATTATCATGCACCTTAGGTTAAGTCATGGTAAAGGAAACGTTTCAGGTTAACTTCAGTCCCTTGATAACTGGGGATTCCAGCCTGACCTGTTTGCATAGAGTCTAGCTTGGCCCCTGTGACCAGCATTTGCCTCTCTAAGGGCTCCTAAGCACTCAGTTTTAAAATCCAATCAAGAGTATTTCCAGAGATAAGCCACGATATCATTAGAATACAGATTACAGAATCCATCTTCTGACACCCACTGAGAAATTCTAACAAGCACAAGAAGTTCCAGAATGCTAGAGGTAAAAAATAAATAAATAAATAAATAAATAATCTTATCTCACCATTCAAAGATTCTCCAAAGAAGTAGCATGGACTAGATCTCTCCTCCCACCTGAAACAACTAAAAATTCAGACAAGACAATGATTTTCAGACACTGGAGCTCAGTCAGGGAAAGACAGCAATCCCTGAGAGAGGAGAAACGAAGTGAGCCATACAGTTGCCTCAACTTCCTGTCTGGAGAGAGTGTCCAAGTCACAGCAGAAAGAAGGAGGACTCCAGCAGGGCCCAGATGTCTCCCTGAGTTGAGGAGATGAAGGCTGGATTCCAGCGAGGCCAAGGAGGCTGGAATTCACAGGCCAGGGCAGCAAAAAGGAAAGAACTGCCCAGTGAATACTTGAGATCAGCAGAGGGACCCCCTTGAGTCTTTAGCTAAGTATTGGTGGACACAGGCATGTGTGAAAGCTATCCAAGGTGGGGGAGAGAAACACCCTAAAGGAGCAGACAGAACATTTCGCAGAGTTTATACAGGGCTGGGAACGGTTCACCTTCCCACCAGCCAGAGTGGAAACCTCAAGCTCACAGAGCACCTGGTAGAGTACTGAGAATAGCAGCGTCTCTGTAGTGGGAAAAAATTAGCCCTAGATTAAGAGAGCTCTGGTTCCACCTAATAAAGCTCAAAGGCAAGACCCAAAAAAGATCAAACTGTTTCCATACAACTTGATCATGTCCCAGAAAATAAGCTCAAGAATGTTTTATAGGAGTACTAAGATATCCAGCAACCAACAAGGTAAAATTCACAATGTCTGGTATCCAATCAAAAACTACCAGGCATTCAAAGAGGCAAAAAAATTGAACCCATGATGAAAAAATAGTCCATCAAAAGACTCCCCACTTCTGCAACCACATCTACAGTGTATTTCAGGACCCAGCCATAGAGCCCCTCTGGTCCTAGAAATGCATTTCAAAGTGCCTCTCTAGCTCTGTGCAAGAGATTTTCTCTTTTTCATTCTAAAGACAGTAATCCTAGGTAGAAACAAGAGAGAAAAAAAAAAACAGAAATGCTCAGTTTCTAGTTTGTTTCTCTGTTTGCTAACAGTGTCACATTTCCCAAGCAGTGATACTCTCCCATCTCGTTCATCTTCTAATTCTCTGCCTATAATTTTACAAATGTCTGTGGCTATCTTTAGCAGTTTTCACCAGTTTTGTGTTTCAGCCACCTGAACCCCTTTCACTGTACCCTAAGTTAGATGACTCCTCATTCCTCATTCATAAAGTTCTGTCTGTTAAACCTAGAGTTGATCAGCGATCACGATACACGAACATGCTCTCTTCTTCAGATGCCCTCACATTTTCCTTCTTTACTTGGGGATTAACAATTTAATTTTTAATTAGTGGAGCATACTCAAAATGTCATGGTTGCAGCCTTCCATCACTCTTGGGCTATATTCTCTCTTAAGGTCTTCATATGGACTGCTGTCTAAAACAATCTAGAAGAGCAAGAAATCCAAAAATGGGCCCAAGTATCCTAGAGTTGTGGATCCAAGGCATCCATCCAATGTGAACTAGATAAACTGCAGTCTGTCTGCACCATTGACCTTTCTGAGATGAGGGCACCTGAAAGAGTGGGCCAAGCCACTAGAACCCTGGACCCTCCACCACAGATACCTTGTGGCAGTTGGCTTTAACTTCCTCCCTATCCTTGCCATATTAATCTTCATTCCCTGTAGTCATAAAGTTCTAGAAGAATATATCAGCTTTGATCTCTTTCAGTTATTCATGCATTCTTTCATTTAAGTAAACAGATATTTACTGAGTACCTACCATGTGCTTGGCAATACTTTCCAATCTTCAGAACCGGGCTCTCACACCAAGCCCAAGCACAGGCAGCTATCCTTACTCCTACTCAAAAAGGTGAAGAGGCTGAGGCTTCTAAAATAGAAAAAGTCACCAGCTCAGGGTCAAATAATTAATGGAACTCGAACCCAGGAATCCTAGACCCAAGCCTCTCCTGGCCAAGTCTCATTCACTGCAATCACAGGTCCAGCCTGGTCACGATGATGAGTGGGACTGTCCCCTGCCCTCCCTGCCCAGCCCATTCTAGGCTTCCTCAGAATTCCCTACTTTGAGTGCTCCTTTGCCATGTGAAGCTCAGTGATTTCCTTCTCCGAGTCCACTCACATTTGATAGGCTCCTATGAAATGTAGGTGAGCTTCACCTGAATCTGCACCTGTCCTCATTGCTAAGGTGATGAGCTAGTGTCAAGAAAGGCTGAGGGATCCAAGGATGAACTCAGGCAGGGCTTGAGGCCACTACTCCCGGTTCCCCTCCTCTCCTCCCCATGAATCACCTTCAAGGACACTTCCATCAAACCTGACTCACACAGAAGGCCCAGACCTGAGAAATGACCAGCCCCTGGGCCAGAGCAGAGAGCCAGAAGGCAATTCCCTCCCCCATCACTGCTGCACTGGGTGGAAATTGGGTCAGAGCTGGCCAGCCCATTCATTTAATCCAAACACCCCCTTTCCATTCAGCTCTTAGTCCTCAGAGCTTTCAGTCCAAGGAAGCACTATTTCCTCTGCAAAATAAACAAAATAAATTAAGCCCATGCTCTTTGATCTCAGGGCTTTTGTGTGGCTGATGAATTGAACAGAAATGATCTGCCATCCTCCTGGCATCTCAAAGACACTGCAAAAATTCAGCTGTAGCTTCCAGCCACCTGCCAGGCACCATGCTGACAAGGAAGCATGGCTAAGGAAGGCACTCTTTGCCACCCATTCTCCCAGGGAAGCAAGAAGAGTCTGCAGGAGGCACGACAGGGGAAGTCAAAAGAGTCAAAGACTGTGAGGCAGGATTCGTCTTTGGCCACATAGGCATGGATTCTTCTTCCTCTGCTCATTCCCACCCCAGGGACTTTGCACTGGCTTTTGTCCCCATGTGGCATACTTTCTCTGGAGACCTTGGAAAGCTGGCTCCTTCTCATCCTTCTCATGTCAGCTTGCACAGGACCTCCGGAGAGAAACCTTTCTCATCAAAAGTAGCCCCCAGACTCTACCCGCATCACTGTCTGCCAGCCCCCTACTCTATTATCTCCACACTTATCATAATCAGAAATGACCTTGTTGCTGCATTTGTTCTCTTGTTTGTTTTCTGTTTCCACTTCTACCTCCGTGACAGCAGGGACATCATCTATCTTGATCAGTGCCATATCCCCGGCAGTTAGCAAAACGTCTGGCATATGGCAGGTGCAAGGCAAATGTTTGCTGAAGGAGGGAGGCTGCATGGAGGAGACTGGGCCCTCTTTCCAGTGCCAGCTCTGCCTGCATCGAGCACTATGTGGCGCATCTAGACCAGGATCCACATCCATGGTGTGGTTTCCCCAGGCTGCAGAAGTGCACTGTGGAAGCAGGTCTGTGTGCTTGAGATCAGGGAAAGCTGACCAAGAAGATGGGACACAGTCGATTCTGGAGAGGCAGGGAACAGACAGGGGACTCTCCTAACAGGTTGGATCTTCCAGGACAGTTGAAGGACAACATCCAGTAGGACCCTAGACCAAGAGTATAGACACTGTCGCTATGGGTGTTTCTCTGAGCCCTGAGACTTCCCATGTTTAAGATAAGCTGGTTGGATTACTGGTTATTGATTATGCTGAATCTTCTGGTGGCACAGACCAACTTGAGAATCTGAAGATATCAACTTTCTTTCTGGAGAAATGCATGTGCTTACATAGAGACAAAATATGCCTGCACTTCCTAGAAGGGCAAGGACCCCTCCGAAGTTCATTCACAGCCCCAGGATGACAGCCTCTCACTTAAAGGCTCTTGGGCCGCCCTGCTAGTCATTGGCCTGCTTGCTCTGAGACCCAGTCTTTACCCCTCATCTGTAGACTGTGGACTACACTCCCCAGGCTCCCTCGCTCTTTCTTCTAGGGAAGTTTGTTCTATTCAGCAGGAATGCAGGCAGAAGTCTGCAGGGTGGGGGCAGGCAGAAACCAGGACATTTCTCCCTCCTTCTGCATTTGGTGGCATCTCCAGATAGAGAACATTTCCATCATTATATCTATCACCTCTAGGTATCCTGCCCTCCCCAGAGTCCTTTCCTCTGTGGTCCTGCCCAGCCCAGCAGGCCTTCTGTAGTTCCAGCATCCGCCAGGTGCTGCTGGATCCTGAGTTCTAGAAAACCAGCTCCTCCCTTCCCCCTCTAGCCCTAGGATGCTAGCAGCTTCCTGCCATTGCTATTCTCTGGGCTGCCTCTCCATTTTTTGCTTGACTTTTTATCTCCTTGGACACCTTTATAACTAGTTCCCCATATAACCTCCTTCTACTAGATATTTTGGCATGAATTCTGGGTTTCCTCTGGGGTCCCTGGTGGGATCAGCCTCCCTCCAGCACGGGCATTCTGAGAGCCTGGTAGCTTCCTGGAAAGGCCAATCTGAGCTGAATTAACAAATCCCTAGGAAGGTCAAGAAGATGGAGGGGCTGGGAAAACCCACGTTGCCTGCGAGTGCAGTGCCTCCATCCTGTCTGGTTCCATTCCAGGAAAAAAAGTTATATATGAAAAGCCTCACAATCGCAATGTAGTTAAAAACTGTTTACTGCCTTTTTCTAAATGAGGGAAACAAATGTAAGGCCCAGAGCAGCCTCCCATCAAATCGTGCTCTTGCTCAGATCAAACGGCAGCCCAAGTGAATGTTCCTAGAGTTCCTACTTGGGAGCTCACGCTAGCTACTAAGTCCTCCCTGCCAAAAAGACCCGATTATACAAAGTGGGGCAGCAGGAAAGCCAGTCTTGTAGCATCAAAGAAACACACTGTCTGAATTCCATCAGCCACAAGCAGGCATCCTCCACCCAGAGATAATGCAGCCAGGGCACTGTGCCCCAGAATGGCCCCACCCACTCAGGAGGGCACCTTCCCTCCTCACTGTGCTGGCTTCTTTTAACAAATAGCCCTATCTATGAGCTCCCTTGTTCCTTCCAACCATTCTAAAGATAGGGCAGGCACCAAGGCCAGGGGTATGGGCAGGTCCTCCTCCCTGAGGACCAAGGCACAGAGAGTTTCCAAGGCCACACAGTCACTTGGAAGCAGAGCTGGGATTAGAACCCTGCCTGGACAGGGAATGACTTCAACTTACACACATGAACAAACACGAATCTCAACTCCCTGTTATGGTGGGGTTCCCTAGACACACATGCATGGTAGAGATTTCAGTGCAAATTTAATCATTTGAAAATACTGACATTCAACCATTTTTTAACCTCAAAAATGGCAATTTCATGTGGCTTACATGAATAGTTTATTTGGGTAGTGATCCCAGGGGAGAACCAGCTGGGGAGTGGGGAAATAAAATGGGAAAGTGAGAGGGCAGGGTTTGTTAATGGTCAGGACACTGCTGCAGACAACCAAGGCTCAATGCCACTGGAGACCTCTGGGAGATGGGGCAGAACCACCCTGTCCAACATGGAAGGCACCAGCCACATTGAGCTATCTACATTTAAATTACTTGAATTGAAAAACTTAGTTCCTCAGTCCACTAGCCAAATTCCAAAAGCTCAATAACCACAGATGGCTGGTGGCTATCATATTGGACAGCACACATACAGAACATTTCCATCATTACAGAAAATCATAGGGGTAGCACTGGCATAGAACATGCCTCAGAGCTGTGTCATCTGAGGGGTAGAATCTGGGGTATTTATACTCCCATTAGGGTCTATCATTGGCAAGGGCTGCACCTGGGGGTATTTGCTGCAGGCACTTCCAGATGTCTTGGCTCACACTGGTAGGGGGAGGGAAGGCACTGACAGTAGGGGCATTTGAGTGGGATAGGAACAGAGTGGCCTGGGGGCATGGGCAGAGCATTCACAGCCTCTGCCACAATCACCAGCCCTTCCTGCACATCACCTCTGCTCTTGTTGAAGCACCTCTGGATGCAGGCATTTTGACAGCTTCTTCGCAATGGGAATGTGGCCCCAGAATCCTCTGACCTGATGACAAGCCATTCTCCCTGGAGACAACACACAGAGAGAGACACAATCCAGGCCTTCCAAGCATTTGTGATCTACAGCAGGCAGCTGGGACACAGACCACAGCACGCAGCAACTATACAAACACTGACTAATAAGCTAAAATCGGAAATCTTTATGGAGAAACTCTTGTGAGCAGTGCCTGGCTAACAGCATGTAGGTGTTGCCTCCAAGAACTGTCTAGCATTTGAGAGACACAGTTGGAGACTGAGCGTCCCCATTAGGCAGGCTGGTCCCCGAATACCCACATTATTGTGGTAACCAAAACACAGCTTTGAGACATCACTGTGCTGGTCACAAACCTGGCAAGGTCAAGAAAGTGCTCTGAAGACCAGCACCCAAAATCTTCACAGCTTAGCCTTCCTCCCAGGGGCCCGCTCTTGGCACAGCACATTGGCCAGAACACAGACTCTCTGGAGCCCACTGCCTGAGGTCATGTCTCATCTCCTCCTTCCTCACTGCGTGGCCTTAGGCGCACTATTTGATCTCTCTGAGCCTGCATTTCCTCATCTATAAAGTGGACACAATAACAATAACTTTCCAATATGGTTGTCAAGAAAATTAAATGAGCCCATGCTTTTAAAGATCTTATAAGAAGGATGGCAAACTTTTTCCATAAAGAGCCAGATAGCAAATATTCTACGGCATTGCAGGTCACACAGATTCTCACAACCTCTCACTTCGGTCCTTGTAGCTCCAAACCAGCCATAGGCAATATGTAAACAAATGGATGTTCCAATAAAACTTTATTTATAAAATCAGGTAGTGAGCCAGATTTGCCCTGCAGGCCATAGTTTACTAACTCCTATCTTGGAATGATTCCTGCTCTACAGTGAGTGCTATATGAATGTTCGTTGATAAAGTCTGCTGTGCTCTCCCACCTCTCAGATTCTTCTTGTATTATTATTCTCTCTGCCTCCCTCTCCACCCATCCTTTAAGACCAAGCTCAAGTAGCCTTCCTGAAACAGTGTGGAGATTTCTCAAAGAGCTCAAAATAGAACTACTATTCAATCTAGCAACCCCACTAATGAGTATCTACCGAAAGGAAATCATTAGACCAAAAAAACACCTGCACTCATGTTTATTGCAGCACTATTCACATTAGCAAAGTCGTGGAATCAACCTAAGTGTCCATCAATGGATGGCTGGATAAAGAAAATGTGGTACACACGTGCACACACACACACACACACACACACGCACACCATGGAATATTACTCAGCCTTAGAAAAAAAATGAAATCATGTCTTTTGCAGCAACACAGAGGGAACTGGAGGCCGTTATCCTAAGTGAACTAACTCAGAAACAAAGTCAGACAGAAAGTGATGGGTACACTAAAAGCCCATGTTGTCACTTATAAGTGGGAGCTAAACTGAGAACACATGGACATACAGAATGGAATAATAATACTGGAGACTCCAAAAAGTGGGACGGTGAGGGGGTGTGGGATAAAAAATTACCTATTGTGCTGGGCGTGGTGGCTCAAGCCTGTAATCCCAGTACTCTGGGAGGCCGAGGTGGGCAGATCACCTGAGGTCAAGAGTTCAAGACCAGCCTTGCCAACACGGTGAAACCCCATCTCTACTAAAAATACAAAAATTAGCTGGGCGTGGTGGCATGCCCCTGTAATCCCAGCTCCTTGGGAGGCTGAGGCTGGAGAATTACTTGAACACGGGAGGCAGAGGTTGCAGTAAGCCAAGATCACACCATTGCACTCCAGCCTGGGTAACAAGAGTGAAACTCTGTCTCAAGAAAAAAAAAATTACCTATTGGATACAATGTACACTATTTGGGTGATGGGTGCACTAAAAGCCCAGACTTTACCACTACACAATATATCCATGTAACAAAACCGCACTTGTACTCCCTTTTTTTTTTTTCCAAAAAAGAGGCCTCCCTGGACCCTCCCTCTTTTCTTAGCCACATCCTTAGACCACTTCCAAGTTGCTCTTCTGTGGTGACCCTTGCCCCACCCTGCTATTTGTGGGGCAACTTGTTTCGCTGTAGAATTTCATTGTTGCTGTTAAATGATGAGATGATCCAATGTCTTCATTTTACAGGGAGGGAAGCAAGGCCCAGAGAAGCCAAGCGACTTATTCAAGGTCACACAGTGACGGCAGAGTCAGGACCAGACATGGATGTGTCTTGATTCATGATTCAGTACAGTCTTGGGCTTAAGGAGATTTCAATACTGAGGAGAGTGGGGGCACAGATCACCCAGCCTTCTACCCTTGATTTAGGGCTGGACTAGGTCACTCCTCCACAGAGGTTCCTTACTTCCTGCCTCAGCACCCCTCCAGGCAGAACACTTATGGGGCTTGTTGCCCCAACTAGACAGGTCTGGCTCACTTCTGAGTCTGTCACATATCCAGCATGGGCCCAGGCACGCTCCAGATGCAATAGTGTTGGCCCTGTGTGCTTTGTCTTCCTCTTCCTTCCCCGTGAGTCTGCCCATTGCCCCCGGGACACCCAGGACAGACTCACAGATCTTCCCCAGGGGACATGTCCTGTTCATGCCTATCTAAGTCATCAAAGGCAAATTCCAGAGCAGCCTATAGCCAGGGCTGTGTGGGGACTCCCCACTGACTATGCGGCTTCAGAGAGGCACAGCACAAAGTACCATGCTCACAGACACACAAATTCAGACACACACATGCACACACACACACAAGCAGACACATGCACACACTAATATAAACAACATAGACACACATACACATACACACGGACACATACACACACAGAAACATGCACACACTAACATAAACACATACATGCACACACATACACACATGCACACAATGAAACAGGCACACAGACACATGCACACACTAACATAAATACACACAGCACATATACTCAGACAGATGCACACACCTAAACACAAATATACACATGTATACCCACACTGATGCTAACACATACATACATGAGCATACACACACATACACAGAAACATATATACACTTAAATACATATATGCATGGAGAAACAAATGCATACATGTGCGCACACATACTTAGACGTAAAAACACATATATTTACAAACATAAACACAAATGTATGCACTCAAATAGACATATAAATACACATGCATACACACAGACATGTAAACATACACACACATAAACATACACACACCTATAGATGCTCATGTGCTCACAGGGACCCTTATATACCTATGCACACACAGATAAACACACACACTCTCACATATGCACTTACACGCTGTGTGATGTTTTTAGCTTTTACCTTTACAGATAGACATGGGATCTTTCCCTGGAAGATGTAAGGTCCCTGGGAAAGGGACTGTGTCCTGTGCTCTCCCCTGGGAGAGAGTCCCGCCCACCCACAGCATCTGCCTGGTGTCTTGAACACAGCTAGTGCCCACGTTTCCTCAATGGACGGATGAATGAAGTCGTCTCATGCCTGGGCCTCAGGTCCATGGGCAGAGCTTGGCTCAGGAAGCCGGTGCTGCCTCTATCACCTCTGAGTTTCCAAGCCACACTCTCTCACCCCACCCCAGCTTGGGAAACAGCCAGCATCTTGCTGGCCTCTTGGTGGAGTGTTGCTGATCCATGCCTCTGCCAGAGGTGGGAGAAACCTCGATGAAACTCAAACCAAGTCTTGACTTATCTAGGGATGGCTGAAGGTCCTCCTGGGGTGGGGAGAAGGTGGAAGAAACCACTGACTAAAGTGGTCCTGGCCCCATTCTCCCAGCATGTAGGTTTTCTGGCTGGACTTTACAAGTAAAAACCACAGCGAGGAGCTCACTTCTACCTGAGGTAACACAGTGCATGGCCCCACCTGCTTCCCTTCATATCACTATCTTGCAAAACTGGCTCAGAGAGAGCCTCCTGGCCCTGCATGGCCTGGGAAGATACCACCCACCACCATTTGTTACCTCCCCACAGTGGGAAGGTGAAGGGCTTAGGAGACCTGCTTCTTGGCACCATCACACTGTACTGTGTTGTCACCCTATCTGGACCTCAGTGTTTCCTCTGCTTCTATAAAACGGGGTGAATAACCTTTGCCTCCGAAATACCAAGGATACAGCATCAAGGAGAAAGGACTCTGACCTCACAGGAGGTGGGACCAAGGAGAGGGGCAACTCACAAAAGCCTGAGGAAGAACATTCTTTGGCGGCACCTCCCTGATGAGCAGAGAGGAGCCGCTCTGCAAGTTAAGTAATTGATGGAGCACACGCTAAAAATACAAACTAGGTTAGCACTCAGGGTGGTTTATTGCTCCAAGAGGGAGTTAATTCAGGCACTCAAATCTCCATGGAACAGGGACTGTGAGCCCAGAGCAGCAGACTCCTGAGCCAGGAGGCCTCAGGCAACCCAGCTGAGAAGTGCTGTTTACTTAAAGGCTGAGCAAGACGGAACCAGAGAAAATGGGCTGGGGAAGCATAGGGGGTGGTGGAGAAGGGAGTGCCCAGGCCTTAGGAGCATGAGGGAAAGAAAGGAGGCAACATGCAAATTAGTAACAGGAAGTGGGACAGGCGACAGGAGCTGGAAGGGCTACTCCCTCCTAGATTGGGCTGCAAAGACCCCAGCCTCCCAGCTTTATGGAGCCCCTTGCTATTCCAAGTAAGCTCCAGAGACCAGCAGCATCTGCATCACCAGGGCTCTCATCAGAAAAATAGAATCTCAGACCCCACCCTAGACCTCCCGAATATACATTGCCACAAGATCCTCAGATTTCCTGTGCACACTAAAGTTTGAGAAGCACAAGATTAGGAGTCAAAATCCCCGAGTTCCTGGTCCAGCTATTGCCATCAAATTGCTGTGTGGTTTTGCAGGACTTGCTTGACCTCTCTGGGTGCTAGAATTTCTTCCTCTGGGCTACAGGATGAGTGAGGCTTGTTTCTTTCTCCTGGGTTCTGAGAGGCTCAAGTCAGACCCTTCATCTGCAGGCTTCGGAAGCATGGGAGGGCCTTTACAGAAAAATGTTTCCATTTTCTATCAGGCTGCTCCCTTCCGCTTTCTGGGAGTCATTAGTACACAGAGAGGTAGATGGGGAGATGATCCTTGAAGGACACACTGCAGTCAGGAAGAAGACTTCTTAATGTCATTTTAAGCCTTGATATCTCTCCATTAAAAAAAAAAATTATAAAGCAGCCTCTTGCTAATGGGGAAGCAGCGGGTCTGAGTCA
Organism: Pan paniscus; assembly: GCF_029289425.2. Classification (NCBI taxonomy): domain Eukaryota; kingdom Metazoa; phylum Chordata; class Mammalia; order Primates; family Hominidae; genus Pan; species Pan paniscus. The sequence goes on from NC_073257.2 coordinate 89,613,192, forward strand.
TGCTAAGTAAGCCAGAGCATTTCATCTGGAAATCCCTGGTCTGGTGTTACCCATTGCCTTTGGGACATTCAATATCACTACTGCACTTGAGAAATGTGGCTTCTGGGGCTCAGAGAGGTTAAGTGAGTGGGTCAGAGTCACATAGCCAGTGAGAAGCAGGGCCAGGACGGGAAGCCAGGCTCCCGGCCCTCTAAGAGAAACTCTTTTAAGTACCTCAAGGTGCCCACGTCCTTGACAGCTGACCCAGACTGGTGTGAGGACAGGAAGGGAAAAGACATTCTGACTATTGCCTGAGTTGGACAGAGTTAAGAGGATAAATCTGGGAGGATATGATATCACAAGGGTTTAGATAGAAAGTTTCTAAATTATTGCTTAACTTGTTTCATCAAATGAATTGCTTCCCTCCATTAGCCCAGGGCTGAAGTGGCCAATTACCTGCCTTCTGCACAGGACGGCGGCCGTGTGTAAATCAACTTGGGTAGGTAACAAAGGAATAGCCAAAATTCTAAAACAAAAATAGATGAGAGACTTAAGCACACCCCAAAATAAAACACACACACACTCGGTAACTCAAGTATTAAGTTCTGAGACGGCCAGGCCTGAGTCCCTCTCAGCCTCCAACCAGAGACCAAACACACAGTCTCTGATGATGCTGAGCGTGGCAACGAGGCCTTTGCATAGGCCACGATCCCTGCAGCAAACTGCGTTGCCTTCCCTGGGCTTTGGGAAGGACACTTAAGGCTGGAGATTCAGCTAAGTGCAAAGCTGGTACCTGCAGACCCAGGGGCACCAGTCAGTCTACAGCTATGGAGGGTGTTTTAATGCAAACGGTAAGGCAACTTTGCTGGGCCCTCCTTCTGGCTCCAGGATGGCACCTCCTGGGGCTGCTGGGCTTTTCCCAGGTCTTAAAAGGAATTCTGGTATTACAGAAATACTCAGAGTTTTGGAGTTAGAACAGCCTGAGTTTGATTCTGGATGCTGCCACTCACTAGCTGTGTCTGCCTTGGGTGAGCCATTTAAACATACTGAACCACAGCTTTCTCATCTGCAAAATGGGGATAATAACAATGCCAGTGTCAGAGGGCTATCAAGAGGATTGAATAAGGTAACATATACAAAGCACCCTATCGGCACCTGGCAAACAGCAGGCATTTAATGAGTGTGGGATCCCTCCAACATAGACCAGAAAAACTGGTCGAAGGGTAGCCTCTCCCTAGGAATATTCTCTTCCTTTATACATTACATTAAGAGGGTGAACCAGTCCAAGCCAGATTCCCAATTCCATCCTTCAGCCCAAGGCTGCTCCATTGCACAGCTTCAGGAGGCACTGCCCATATGGTGGTCTAGATGTGTGACGCTTCCCGGGGCTGGGCAGTCCACAACCTGCCTCAGCCTATGGAGACACCCATGGGATGCTAAGAGGGAAAGAAGAGATCCAAATCCACCCTTGGCAGAAAATGGGACCCATCCCAAGAAAGTGTTCCTGGCAGGAGCTCAGTGGGCAGGAGGTAGGATGCCCAGCAAGGGCATACCCTTGGCAGGAGCATCAGGAGCTAAGGCAAAAACAGACCGTGAGGCCCAGGGCTGCATCCACCTCTTCCTGGCCCAGACCTCTCTGCCCCTCTGAAGCCTGGCTGCCCTCACTCCTCGATCCTCAGTGCCTAGCATGGACTCTCCACACCCACTCTCCCTCACTTCGCCTGGTCTCCCTAACTAGAGATCAAGCTCCCTGTGGGCAGGGGAGTAACTGATATCACTGTGGTCCTCTTGAGCCAAACACACTGTGCTAAGAAAGCCCAGGCCTGCATCATCTGCTGGCTAGCTGCTTCTTCATCTCCAAAGCCCAATTGACACAGCCACCCATGTATCTCAGAGGATGGTTAGAGAGCCCAAACGATGCTCCCTCAGTCTTTCAGCAAACATGCATTGAGAACCTACTGCATGAGCTCTGGAGTGCAATAGTGAAATAGGCAGAAAGGATTCCTGTCCTCAAAGAGCTTATTCTCTAGTGAGAGACAAAGGCCAATCAAGTACACAAACAAATACTACATATTACATATATGTTAAATTGTAATCAACTACAAGAAATGAGTTCACTGCATTATATAATCAACCATTGAAGGCTTCAATAGTCACAGAAAGACTGATGCAAGAGACAGGCTGAATGTAGCTCTAGTGAGAGAGTAAGGAGCCAGAAAGGTAAGGAGGGGAGAATATGAGCAAACAAGCCTCCTGTGCAGGACATTTCCGTCTGCTGTGACCACCCTTCACAGAACTGAGGGCTTGCCTGTTCTGTCACGTGGGATGCTGATGTCCATGAGGGAGGCAGGTTATCACCTTTGATTTGAAAGCCCTAGAGGCAGTGAAGTTGCAATCAGATAGACAGGACCTGAAAGAATGAAAAAAGGGAGGGAGGGGGGAAAGGGGAGGAGAGGAAAAGGAAGAGGAGAAGGAAAAAAAGAAAAAGTAGAGAAAAGAAAAAAGAAAGCCAGACCCCTGTGCTAGGAAAAATCCAGCTAGAGGAATGCAGAGCCTAGCCTGTGATCTTAAGGTGACTTCTAGGCCAGACTGTGAAGGGCACCATGTCATAAAGCCATTGCCACCTCCATTTGATGTGCACCATCACCTCTCCTGGCTCTTGGCCTTATAGATTCACCAGTTTTTAAAAAAACTCTTACATTGCAGCTGCTTCTCAGAGGCTGAGACTCAGTGACTGTGTCAGTTTTCATCTTAATTCATGGCTGTACTGCCACACTGTTGGCAGGACATGTTTCACACCAAATAACTACACTTTAATCAAGCTCTCTGTTGGTTGCATTTTTTGATGATGGAAAGTCCGTCTCCGAAGCAGTTGTCTTCACTAATGTTGACTGAGCAGTGCTCAGCAGATGTAATGCTGAGCGAATAGGGGATCCCAAGGGACTCCAGGGTGCCAGTGCGATGATCCAACAGGGTTCCAGACATGGCAATTTAGCTGGACTTCATCCTCAGTCATAGAATCCAGTGGCAGAACTCTATGTCACAGCATCACAGTTGCGTGGACACACAGAGCTGCCAGAGACTATAAAGGCCATAGCCTTTTCCACCAGCGCCTGCATTTGCCCCTAGGGAAAGCCAACTCGAGGTCAAGGCTAGTTCCCAAGTTTCCAGACTTGAGAGAGGACAGTGGTCAGACAGTCCAGAAGTTTCTGAAAGGCTGCTCCAAAAGGGCAGGGAGGCACAGCAGGGCCACTTGGCCACTCACCGAGTTCTACATTCACAGGGACCACGAATTTTGACCTTGAAGCTATTCCTGATTAGGTTATGTACACATTCCTGGAGATGTATTCATGGAAGGAAAAAATATGGCATTGATCATCTGATTTAAACTTTTATCCTGCTACCAGATCTCATTCTGGTAGTACACTAGGAATTAATATGAAGTTTGCAAATTAAGTATTATCCTTTGAATAGTACAATCATATTGTTTCCTTGTTTTTATTTTTATTTTTATTTATTTTTAAATTTTTTGACACAGAGTCTCACTCTGTCGCCCAGGCTGGAGTGCAGTGGTGCGATCTTGGCTTATTGCAGACTCCGCCTCCCGGGTTCCAGTGATTCTTGTGCCTCAGCCTCCCAAGTAGCTGGGACTACAGATGTGCACAACCATGCCTGGCTAATTTTTGTATTTTTGGTAGAGACAGGGTTTCACCATGTGGGCCAGGCTGGTCTCGAACTGTCAGAACTGTCAAAGGATTCTGTCAGAACCAGGGGATTCTGGAGTCAGAATGCCTGCCATCTTCTCCTATAGCTCTGTGTCTACACACAAGTTACTTAGCCCCTCTGTGCCTATTAAGGGCTGATTTATGTTCCCCACCAAAAATTCACATTGAAGTCCTAATGCCCAGTACCTCAGAATGGGATGTATTCAGAGACAGGATATTCAAAGATGTGATAAAATTAAAATGAGGTCATTAGGGTGGGTCCTAATGCAATATGACTGGTGTCCTTAGAGGAAGAGGAAATCAGGACACAGACATATACAGGAGGGAGATGATATATACACAGGGAGAAGAAGGCAGTCTTCCACAAGGCAATGAGAGAGTCCTGGAACCGATCCTTCCTTCACAACCCAGAGAAGGAACCAGCCCTGCCAACACCTTGATCTCAGACTTCTGGCCTCTAGAACTGTAAGAAAATTAATTTCTGTTGTGTAAGCCACCTGGCCTGTAGTACTTTGTCACAGCAGGCCTAGCAAACTAATACAGTGCCTCCCTTTCCTCATCAATAAAATAGAAATGATAATAGTCCCTTCCTCAAAGAGATGTGTTGAGTACCCAGTTCCCAGCACTCAGTAGGTGTCCAGCAAATGTTTCTTGCACTACTTGTGATTAGTACAGAGTCTTAACCCAACTTGGTCTCTGCATGCTTCATCCTACTCTTCTGTGTGAGAAAAGAGGCTTATAATGAAAGCAGAGAACAGTAAATTCTGCAGACAAGTCACACACTTCACAATCCCCACCACCCTCCCCGACCACTTCGCCCCAAGCACCTTAAGGTTGAATGGTTTGAGTCCCAAATCTGCACTTGCATAAGGTTTCTTTTGCTCTAGCCATGTACTTTGCTGACTGTTGTAGGACCCGCCTGCCCATCCTGTGTTCTCTCCACCCAATACCTTCAAAGGCCACAATAGGAACCCCACTTCTCCTTGGTTTATCAATATTAGACAACTTAGGATGCAGTTAGAGATCCACACACCATCCAAGTCTCCACATTACAGAAATTAGAAGCCTCTCCTTCCAGTTTATTGGAGAAGGAGGATTTCTGGTCAAGACGTCCACCTTCAAGATGAGGTGAAGAGCAGACACCACTCTGGACAGTTTGCCTGGCCACCTAAGGAAAACACAGCGTCTAGAGGGCAGCGCCAGAACTGTGTCTCCTCAAGAAATTTGTCTTGAGAAGGGTCCCTGAATATAACGGTTGCCAGAGGGGACTCCTTGGGGCCTAGAGCAAGCTTACTGGGGGTCCTGGAAGAGTTCTCAGAGGTGTGTGAACTCACTGGCAGCTGACTGAGAAACTGGGAGTGGCACAAAGACCTTTAGAAACCAATAAAGACTTCAGAGGTATCACCCACAAGCCCAGAAGTGTGGCCAAACTGAATACCCCAGCTCTTTGCTGCCTCAGCAAGGAGCCAGGGATTCAGTGATGGTGTCTTCTTCCAAACCTGTATGGCATGGTAATTAAAATCAAGGTCATTTAGAACCCAGAAACCAAAGCCATTCTGACTCTAGAGGGAATTTTAATTTGTTAATGGATCTTCCGGCTGATGGCTGGGGGAAAAGATAGCAATTCACAATGGGTTTGAGGCCAAAAATGGCACCACAGTGGCCGGGAAGCCGCTGATAGCTCCTCGGTCAGTCTTCAACTGCAGCAAGGAACAGGCTGGGCTACCCAGGGATACAGATTTTTTTTTTTTAACTTTTTAATCAGCTAATAGCAGATGAAGACCTGACAATGCTGCCAAGATTCTGCTCCTTCTGTCAGCAGTGGTGAGAAGGAGGCCAGGGTCGGATGCGTCCGGCTGCCTTTGCTCTCTGAGGTTCTTTTGGAGGGATGTAGGAATTTGGGGCTGAGGAGGAAACCCCAGGACCATCTTCTCCACTGGTCACCAACTGCAAGGATCCAGGAAAGGGAAACAGGTGGAATTCTCAGTTCCCTATGCCAATCCTGGGGGAGGGCCTGAGACATGTACTGTATTAATTTACCCCACAAATGATTATGGGCTGCTTAAACGGTGCCACAGACGTAATGGAGACTCAGCAAACTGAGGAGGTGAGGCCCGGAAACGTGTCACTAAAGCTGCTTACTGTGTGCCGCAAAGGGAAGACTCCGGGTGGCCTCAGACAGAGGGAGGGTAGGGCAGCAGAAGAGCTTCATCCAGAAATGTAAACCAAAGGCCCGGCACCCTACCTTGAACACCCAGTGCTGCCGGAAGATCCTGTCCCCACATGAGGGCTCTGGGCAGGGGATCTCCTCCTAACCAGCGCCAGCGACCACAAAGGGTGCTCTTCAGTGGAGAAGAAAAAGAAGAATCTAATTCCTGACTTTTATTTTTAGCTGCAAGTCAGACAGAAGAGCAGAAAGAAGGCACTTGACCATAATCCTGATCATACTGAACGAGTAATTTAATCATTTTTAAAGCCTGTGTGCAGGCTCCGCCATCTTACTGGGGTCTAACTTGGGAAACTCTCACCTCATTTCAAGCAACCAGGGTTTCTCTACAAGAGCCATCAAAAACTACTTCTTTAGAAGCACAATTTCTAGGCATTTGTTTTGTCCAAAAACTTGGATTCTCTTACTTTGTTCCTTGAGCTAAATCAAGCACAACTATGCTAGCTGAGGCAGTGAGGAGAAAACCGGGGTGGGGAATGAAGCAGGCAAGAGGGCCTCCTGCCCTCAGAGAGGCAGCCCAGCTCATCCAATGGATAGACGCACACCACACACACACCACACAACACACATGTAACACAACACACACTACACACTGCACACCACATACATAACACAACTCATACTACACACACAACACATATACAACACACAATACACACCAGACATGTTACATAACTCACACTACACACCACACACGTAACACAACTCACACTACACACACACCACACACAATACACACCACACATGCAACACACACTACACAACACACATTACACACATAACACAACTCACACTACACACACAACGCACATACAACACACAATACACACCACACATGTAACACAACACACACTACACAGTGCACACCACACACAACTCACACTACACACACAACACAACACATGTAACACAACACACACTACTTACCACACACACCACATAACACACATCACACATACACACACCAAGCACCACACACAATGCAACTCACACTACACACACACCATGCACCACACACATAACACAATACGTGCTACACACACACTTCACACCATACACCACACACCATACACATACACACAGCACATACTACACACACACCATACACTGCACACGCTCCATACCAAATACCACAGGTCACACACACACCACACACACTATACATATACATACATAATACACACCCAACACATATGGACACATCACACACTACACACACACACCACACACACTATACACACATACACATTATATACACATATCACACATACACACATAACACACATACACGCATTGTCCACACACCGTCCACGTACATACCACACATATACACACACCCAATATACACGCAGCACACACATACTATACACACATTATACACAACGCATGTACACACTATACACACATCACACATATATACACACACATAAACATACAAGTGGTATACACACACTATACACACACCATATATATATACACACCACATACACCATACATACACCACACACTACACATCACACACACATAATGCCACATACACACACCACACACACATACACCACACACACCACACACATGACACACACATATTCACATACATGTACCACATACACACATGCACCATACACATACACACCACAGACACACACCACATAAATACCCACACACCACGCACTCTGCACACACCACATACCACACATATCACACATATATTATATATTCACTACCCACATACACACCACACAAATACACCACACACACACACACACACTACACACACACTATACATACATCACATAGACACAGACACATACACATAGCACACCTAGGCACACTATGCACATGTCACACACACATCACACACACACACACAGAGCGTACACTCTAAACACACATCACATATACACATACACACACCACACACACATACTACACACACACTATACAAACATCACAGACACAGACACATACACATAGCACACCTAGGCACACTATGCACATCACACACACATCACACACACACAGAGAGCATACATACTAAACACACATCACACATACACACACCACACACACATACTGTTTATTTCCTTGCTTTAATAAAAAAAAAAAAAAGAGAGAGAACTTTAAAAGGAAGCAGAGGAAAATAGGCATTTGGAAAATTAGCCCCATCCTACCATGATAGCTCCTATAAAACATCTTCTAGAGTCTGATTTTCCCACATCTAAAAATTATTTCTTTTTATTCTGTTGTTGTTTGGCACTACAATATAAATATCTGTGCGTGCAGAAGCAGCTTTTAGTCTTTCATCTGTGACATCTGTGGAGAGCGCTGGAGCTTGTGTTTATTCATAGGCATCAGTCCGTTCCACCCTTCAAACAACAAAGGAGGCAGGTGGAACCCAGAGATCAGAGGAGTGAAGACATTAGCTCAAGGGCTCAGGATGGGCTCCAGGTGCACTTACTCTATGCTGTCTGACATTCATGGTGGGCTCGTACTAGGATTGGGCAGGGTGAGTTTGGCAAACCAAAACCCAAATGTGCACTTCCCAGCGGGGCCACCCACCAGGGTGCTGTACCCTAACCCTCCACGGCTGTGGCCTGCCCTGGGTCACCTCATGGCCTGGTGCTGCCCTTCACACGAGGAAAACCCCTCTGTCAGTTCCCAGCCTCCATCTTTCTCCTCCCTGATTCCAAAGTGCAGGTGCCTGCTGACTGAGTTCTTTTTAGATGAAGTCTGTTTTCACCATAGGCCCTCAACCAAAGGCCAGTTGACTTCAACTGGCCAACTTTCATCTCAACCCAGAATTACAGCTATCCCCAGGAGGCAGGCATTGGAGGAGTTGCTGGACCGCAGAACTGAACACTCACATCCTCTGAGAAACGGAGCAGTGAAGGCTCTTGCAATTATCTCCTGAGGGGGGCTGATGAACTGGAGCAGTGGAGGCCAAGAAGAGCTTTAGCCCTGTCTTCAAGGGCCTGAAGAGAGTGGCCCAGTGGTCAGATGTATTCTGTCCATCCCCAGGGGGAGACCAGAACCACCAGACAGAAGATTTAGAGAGAAATCTCTCTCTTGCTTTTCAGTAGAGCCTGACTTTCACAAGATAGGAGGGGCCTCCGTGGATGGAAACAGGCTCCCTGGCACAGGAGGCATTTAAGAAGAGGTGGATGGTCTCTCAGTGGGACACTGGAGCAGGGGGACAGACATCGGGGGAAGGGTGGGCCAGTGCGACCTTTCCAATTGCCTCCCACCTTGAGAATCCCTGACTCGACAGAGTGAATACACAGCCATCTGAGACCTCCTGGTCACCTGCCTGCAGGGCTCTCTTCTGGGCCTAAAAATAAGATTCCCAGAGTCCTGATCCAAATTAGATCCCTAATAACGTGTCACCATGGCTATAAATAAGTCTCTTTGAGGGCCAGTTAATATAATTATTTCAATCAGCTACACTCCCTAGAAGGACTGCCAGCTAGCTCCCCGCTCAGCCTCGCTGCGTTCTGAACAGGTGCGCTCCTCCTCCACCTCACCCAGGGCCGGTCCTTAGAGCAGTCACAAGGATGAAGGGTGGGTGGGCAGTCTCTCTGCTTCCCTCTCTCTAATGTCCCTGAGACACTCCTTCCATTCTGGGGCCTACATTCTCCCTTGATCATTCACCAAGACTTCCAACAGGAAGACAGGGGGTGAAAACGCAAAGTCTACAAGAGCCAGACATAGAGCAAAGACATGTAAATCACACGCGGCATGATGTGAGAGAGAGCGTTACGGACTGAATTGGTTCCCCGCAAATCCACATGTTCATATCCTAATCCCCAGGACCTCAGAATGTGGCTGTACTTGGTGACAGGGTCTTTGAACAGGTGATTATGGTTAAATGAGGTCATTAGGGTGGGCCTTCATCCAACAGGACTGATGTCCTTATAAGAACAGGAGATTAGGACATGGACAGAAAAAAGACCATGTGAAGATACAGGGAAAACAAGGCGGCCATCTACAAGAGCCAAGGAGAGAGGCCTCGGAGGAAACCAATCCTGCTGGCACCTTGACCTCAGACTTACAGCCTCTAGCAGGGTGAGAAGGTAGCTGTCAGTTGTGTGAGCCACCCAGGCAATGGTCCTTTGTTACAGCACCTCAGGAAACTCACATGGGGCGCGGTAGGGTGTGCCCTGTCTGGAGGTTCCACATTCTTTTTTTTTTCTCTCTCTCCCAAAGACTGGACAGCCAAACAACACAGAGCCCTGGACTTCTCTGTCATTGTATATGACTCCCTGAGAGAATGTAAGGAAAGAAAAGCAATAGGGTGTCAGAGAAAGGACATTAGCCTGGCCGGGAGAGCTGGTAGGTTTAGCCAGGCTACCTGAGCAAGCTGCTCAGTCTTGGGAACTATTCAATTATGTTGGCCCCCACCCTGTCATCAGTTAACTGAAACACCTGGCCCACAATGACCTTTAAAGAGCCTTCCAGGACTAACAATTTTGCCCCTGGGTAGCAAGGGGCAGCCTCAGATCATGAGCCTAGAAGGGAGAAGCCCTGGAGGACAGAGTGGGACAACTGCAGAAGGAGCACACAGAGGTGTGGGTGATGTCAGGAGGCTGCTTGACTCTTTCCTGGAGCTAGGAGCTTTCGTTCCTGTCCCAGCTGCTCTACTTGCTAAGTGCCTCAACTTGTCCCCCTCCCGGGCATCTGTAAATGAGATAATAGGAGTGCACGTGTTGTGTACCAGTGAAAGCCTACACTATGCCAAGCATGCTCACCATTACGAAAGAGGACAAGGACAGGTGGGTGCCCAGTGGCTTCTCAAGACTGACATCTACATCTATCAGATTCCCCAAGGGGCAACTCCCTGGGCAAGGCAAGATGGGTCTTCAGAGTTGGGGCCGGAGTGCCTGTCTTCTCCCCACCACAAACCTAGGTGCCACATTACTATACAGTCCTAAAGATGCTTTAGGATTGTGGTTTCGTGCTGAAGGAGGCAGGGGAGAAATTGTAACTTGCATCTCCCAAAGGCTAGAAGTGAAATTAAGATCCTTACACATGCTTAGTGGTCTGCATTTTACATAGAGCTTTCACCAATACAATCTCCCAGGTATTATTATTCCCATTTTACAGATGAAGAAACCAAGGCAAGGGGAGATTAATGACGAAAATAAGGCAGTGTAAAAAAAAGCACAAGGCTTGGGTTCTTACTTTGACCTTTAACAAAGTCACTTAATATCTTGTTATCACATGGCCTGCAAACAAAGTCCTGTAGCCAGTACAAGCAGGGTCAAAACATGACCTGAGGACTTCCACCCAGAACACGCCATATGCACATTTCACAGATTCAAATAATCTCAGAACTGGAAGGGCCCTTGGCAATCACAGATCTGATTCCTTTGGATTTATGCCAAGGAAACTGAGGTCTAAAGATCTCCTTGCTCAGGGTCTCACAGTGAGGCTCTGGCTGGACTAAAACCAGAGTCCAGGGTTCTTTTCCATAGACCATCCTGCCCTGTCAATTTGACTTCAAAATCTTCCTCTTCAACACAAACCACAACCACAAAGAGAAGGGTCTTCTGGGTTATCTGTATTGGATTGCAGAAAGAAGTTCCACCCCCACCCCCAAACCTGGATACTTCCTCCAGGCCTCACGCTGCTGGCCTCCTGCAGCGACTTTGAGCAGGAGAGCAAATGAGTCAAGCTCCCCTCACAGGATGAGGCTGCTGGGAGCAAGCAGCTCAGAGGACTGGAATTAGAAATTCTAATTATTAGAACTCTCGGAATGCACCAAAGGACAATTTATAATTAGCACATGTCAAAAGGCCATCCCCAAAGGGGACACATTATAAATCAGAAAACAAAGATGGCCCCACAAAGGGACTGGGGAGCTGAGCTGTTTGGCCTCCCACCCCTCCTGATGGCCCTAAATCCAATCCACCTCCCACTCCTGTGAGCCCTCCTCCCTCCTATGCCAGCCTCTCTCCTGCTGCTCTGCCCTTTGCAAGCCCAGCATTGGTGCTTCCCGCTCCCTAAGCCCTCTTCCCTCTGCTGCTCAGTCAGGGCCACTGTCTGAAGGCCTTAGCACAGGGATCCCTCTCTTCAGGGTCCATGAAGCTCCAACCCCAGGTCCTGAGCTAGTCAGAGGCTTTTGGATCCTGCTGTGACAGGCTGCAAATAAGGATTTAATGACTAGCCTTTTTATGAGGAAGAAAATGTCTCCAGTGGACTGATAATGTCATCGTCTGCTGCTCAGGTGCATGTGCCCAGGTAAGCCTCACAGCCAGAACCCTGCTCTTATGATGAAAGCTCAGGGCACAATCCCAGTGCAGACTTGGAAAGGCCAGCATGCAAAAGAGGTCGGGGCACCTCCTTGTTTTTTCCATGAATGAATGAATGAATGGATTTTCTACTGGTTTACTTATATGCCATAAATATTTTCTTGAGTACTTCCTATGTGTTAGTCACAGCACTTGAGATTGGAGAGGAAAAGCAGTCAAAAACACAGAAATAAATAAGACACGACCCTACCCTCCCAGAATTCACAGTAGCACATACTTGACAGGTGAAAACATTTTTAGAAAAACAAAAACGAAAACCAGCAAGAGAACTGGCATCTGAAGGCAGGACACCTGGATTCCAGGAAAAGCTCTTAGCTGCATGACTTGCCTCCTGCCAGTCATTTGTCTTCCTTGGGCCTCCATCATCTGTGCCATGGAGATAATACCAACCTCGTGGATCCCAGGAGGGATCCCAGGAGGCAACAGGGGTTGCCATGGAAAACATGATAAAACACAGGAACAGACCCTCTGAGAAATGTCTGCAGTGTAACTCCTTATCATAACACGAACCACTGAAGATTCTGTTGGCTGATAGGAATAAGAATTCTATTTTCCCACACTTGCCAGTCTGACTCAAGATGGCACCTAGTTCCTTGGACAAAGATCCCCAGGGTAGAGAAAGGCAATTTATCAGGCCACCATATGTCTGTGCTTACCAAGGAACCTTCTAGATGGTGACATTTTCTCATATGCTGTGGCTCACAGGGGAAAGACTGCCTCTATGTCTAGGGATGACAAGAAGGTTTTATTCCAGGAGCAAACGAACCCCATCTGTGTGGTAGTGGCTGCCTGGAGCACTGTGTTAAAAAAGATCCTGAAGTTGCATCTTGGCTTGGCTAGAAAGAACATCCTGATAGATTATGGATGTCTGTTATGAATATGGAGTTGGGGAGTGGCACTTTGTTACTTGTGACCTAGGAAGATAACATGCCCACTCAACCACACTCCTTGTTGCACACCTTTCTTTAGAGCTGTGTCCTCTGGCCATTCAAAGGTGAGCTGAGTATTGGTCAATGCCCTGAACACAATTCCTTCTGTGTGAATTGTTAATATTAAGTTCTTAGAGCCAGCAAAGCCTAAGACATATCCCCAGCAAGAAACTGCTATTTTTAGGAAATTAGCTGGTCCTTCAGACCCGGTTAAATGTGCTAGGTGGTCTCAGTCATGTTCTTTATAAACTGAGAACAATGCCTCACAAATTTGGGTGTCATTAGGGTCTGTGGATCCCGGGCACTGCCACACAAAATCACCCGGTTCAAATACCCTGCAGGTACATGATACCCTCTGCCGTTAATTCTATGCCATTTTGTTGAAGTCTATTCCACTTCCTTCCTTTACCACTTCTCAGGACAATGTGTTCTCTGAGTTTACTATGAACTTTATGCTCTATGAATTCTTACCATTTTTCTAATATTTACCCTGCTTGCGTTTTAAAGGGGACCTCTCTCTTAGCATGTCAGGATGTGGCAAAGAGTCTGTACTGGCTTAGTTGCTCTGCTCACACTTTTATAAAAGTCTATTATGTCTGTGTTAATTCCCAACAGAGCCGAGCTGCAGTCAACCCCTGAACTACTTATTAAAAAGAAGCACTGAGCAGATGAACGCTCTGCTCATGACTGAGAGGGGAAGAGAACAGACTGTGTCCAAGTCCATCAACACATCATCTGTGCACCAGGAATGCTCCAAACACAAACAGCCCTAGTGAGTCACAAGGATAGATGAATGCTACGGTGATTCTTACATTTGCAGTCAGCACCACAGAGTGCTGGAGACAAGAGGCAGCTTAGAAACCATCTAGTGACTAAAGATGCAGAAATTCAGGCCCAGAACAATTAACCGGCCCACAGTGTTACTCCAAGCCAGGTATACTTACTATAAAAAAGAGTATCACAAAACTCTACATGTGAAGTATTTCATTTATGTCTCTTTTTGCTATTTCAGATGGTTTCCTCTCAGAACTAAAAGCACATTGTATTGCACATTGTAGATACTCAAAGTCTGTTAAATAAATAAACCAATGAGGTAATGTACATAACCCTGCAGAAGGATTTCAGTACAATGCTATTTATAATAGCAAAAAAGAGGAAAAAGTAAAGAGCAAATATAAGGAAAAGGAGTGAGCATCCATATAAGATATAGTCATTTAAAATATGTTTATAGAGTCCCAGTGTCACTTGGAAATGCTGATAACGTAACGTTAAGAAGAAAAGTAGAACACTAAATCGCACATATTCTAGGATCTCGGCATTATAAAGAAAAATGCACAGTAATATATTTGGGGGAAAATAAAACAAATCATGAACAGTAGTAGATGTTTCTGTTGTGATTATGGGAGGTTTTATTTCTGCTTCTTTGCCCTCTGCTGTTTTTTGCAGATAATTTACAATGTGCCCATAGGATTTTCATAAGCAATGCGAGGGTATTAAGAAATAGAAAAGAATATCCACAGATATTATTCAGCCTTGCTGGGATTTGGAAAGAGACAGAGATCATTTCTCTCTTTTCACATAAAGAAGCTGATGAAACAAAGAGACAGAGACACTAGTGATGAAGGCAGGCATTAGCTCTCTGGTGTGGGGGGCCATCCAATGCCAGGCAAACAACAGATGTGGGATAAAATCCACTCAAACCACAGTGGGAGGGGGCAGGAGGTGTCCAGTCTTCCTCTTCACAAAGGTTCCATCCTTACCTTATCCAAAAGATGAGCAATACAAGGCTAGGCTCAGCCTTTACCCGCAGAGCCTCCCCAAAGACTCTCTGGCCCCTGCAGCCAATGACAATAAATTAACTATCACAGTGAGGTTTTTCCCCTTCGTCAGGCAATGTGCTATATACATTGTCCCATTAAATCCTCCCCATGTCTCTGAGGTAGGTCTTACTGTGCCCATCTGAGGGATATAGAGACCAGGACTCACACAGGTAAACCCAGGTGGCCAAGGTGTCACAGTTTGTAACCGGACCCCAGAAGCCTAAGCCCTCGCCCCTGTGCCCCGGCTGGTCATTCGTTCCTCCAGATCTTTGCAGCACTAAGAAGATGCTGCCTGGTGACATTTCCTGAATTGTTTCCCACGGGTCTTGTCTTTCAGGCTAGGACAAGTTGTTTAACCTTTCACGTGCGTCTGTCTCTCTTGCTTCCCTCAATTGGACTGTTAGCTCCTGAGGGGGATGAGGGGGTCCTGCCTTATAATTCCTTGTGTGTCCCACGGAGCCAAGCCTGGTGATGTCTTCAGTACTTGACACTTCAGATCTCAGAAAATACCTGCTCATCGATTATTGGATTGAATAGGTTAAGGAGGAGAACCGTCTCATGGGCAGACCTGGCCTGCAGCCAAGACAGAAGCTGGATGCGCCTCCCTCCGGACTCTTGACCCCACCAAATACGACGCCCATATATGTCAACTGTGACATTGGTGTTTGTCCCCCACACCCCTAAACCACAAGCCAATAAATTGCAGGGCACTCAGACATCAGGATGTGTCCCTCACTTGCCACCAGACCTGAGCTGGCTACAGGCCAATGACAGCATAGGGCTGGCCCTGCCCGCCTCCCATCTGGCAGCAAGGATCCAGTTCCAGATTGTGACCTGCGGTTGAGTCTGGCACAGTGACCCAGGGCTCCAGCAGGCAAATCCCAGTCATAAAACCCTGGTCTGAACCAGCCACGTGATGGACCCCAGTTATCTCTTCCTAAATTGCAGCAGAGCTGATCTTCTTCCAGCTGAGCCAAGGGCCATCAGACAGGGACACGTTTACTTTTACTATCCTATTAAAGCATCCCAGAAAAAAAAGAAACAGTCCCCATATCCTAGAGCAAGAAATAAGCAAATCATTATTTACGATGATATCCTTTAAGTCTAAGCTTGCCCAGAAGGTGCTGCACATTTGGAGACCAGGCTATGGCTCCCCTCTCTGAATTCTTTTGAAACCGCAGGGACTGTTACAGGCGCCTCCAAGACTCTGGAGCCACAGCTTGCCTAGCGCAGGTTCCCCCTCCCGGCAAAGCCCTCCCTGACAACCCTACCCACAGTAATCTCAACTTTCATGAACCTTTTCTCTCCCCATAGGGTGAACGCATAAAGACACACATGTGCAGCCGGGCACGGTGGCTCACACCTGTAATCCCAGCACTTTGGGAGGCCGAGGTGGGCAGATCACCTGAGGTCAGGAGTTCGAGACCAGCCTGGCCAACATGGTGAAATCCTGTCTCTACTAAAAATACAAAAAAAAAAAAAAAATAGCCGGAGGTAGTGGCGGGCGCCTGTAATCCCAGCTACTTGGGAGGCTAAGACAGGAGAATCTCGAACCTGGGAGGTGGAGGTTCCAGTGAGCTGAGATGATGCCACTGCACTCCAGCCTGGGCAACAGAGTGAGACTCCATCTCAAAAAAAAAAAAGATACACATGTGTATGCACATACACACGCGTGCGCACACACACATACACACAGCGTGTACATGTTATTTCTCCAATGAAAGCATATTTCCCTTAAGGGATAGGACCAACCACTTATCTTTCCAGAGTCTAACTGAAAAATGGACCCAACATCCTTGAATTAATAAATAAATGAACAAATAAATTTGTTGATGGACTGGTCAGTTGATAATGTCAAGGAACTCCCTGCAACAGCCTACACAGGTTCACCCTCCTCCAAAATCATACCTTTCCAAGTCCAAGGAAATGCTCAATTCAATCATGCTGTTTTAGAAATAAAGTAATGAATGATATTAACAATTGTTTAGAAACTAACAGGTGCCTGGCCAGGCACGATGGCTCACGCCTATAATCCCAGCACTTTGGGAGGCCGAGGCGGGCGGATCACAAGGTCAGGAGATCGAGACCATCCTGGTGAACACGGTGAAAGCCCATCTCTACTAAAAATATAGAAAAATTAGCTGGGCATGGTGGCAGGCCCCTGTAGTCCCAGCTACTTGGGAGGCTGAGACAGGAGAATGGCGTGAACCCTGGAGGCAGAGCTTGCAGTGAGCCGAGATCGCACCACTGCACTGTAGCCTGGGCAACAGAGAGAGACTCTGTCTCAAAAAAAAAAAAAAAAAAGAAAGAAACTAACAGGTGCCAGGTACTAGGCTTTTGATATAAATCTCATACATTAATCTTGTAAGTGAGGTAGTATTATCATTATTATCCCCATTTTACACGTAAGAAGAATAAAGACCAGAGGGCTATCCACAACTGAAGTATAGACAGTGGGTAAGGAAACATGAACCAAATGGTTCTTCCAGACTCAGGGCCAGATCCCTGGCACAAAGTGCCTACCCTGCATTGCCTTCAGCTAATGTGCCAAGCAGACAGTTCCCATCCTTCAATTTTATTTAATCAAAGCAAAGAATTCATAAGAATCTGCCCATGTTCATTATTCAGGCAGATTAAATATTTGATAGCCCTGTAGTTTAATTTTTTATGGCTCAGAGATTGGAGTGAAGTGCTCCCTGGGAAGCCACACTGTCCCTGGGACAGGGCAGCAGCTGGCCAAGGAGGCCAGAGGCCGAGGCTCCACAGGGCTCTGCTCAGCACCCACGTGCATCTGTCCTGACTCCAGTAAGCTGCTCATGCTGGGTCCCAGGGCCAAAGGTTACAGACGCTTTGTAAGTTTGCAAGAGAATCTACAAAAAGGAAAGAAGGGCTGTGGGGACAGCAGGCTTAGGGCATCACAAAATCAGAAAGGAACCCAGATGAACCAAAACATCCAGGTCCCAGGAAGGGGAGGCAGCCTCCTCCTTCTGTCTCTGACCACGCAGCAGAAACAAAGCTTTTGGACAAATGCATGAGACGGCATAAGGGCAGGATCAACTTGTCCATCTCTCTGCCAACTAAAGCACCACAGGGCCATTTGGGACCTTTTGCCTGCCCCTTCCAGCCACATGTATCCTTCACAGTCACTACATATTCCTCCCAGTTCACTGTCTCCCTGCAGAAGCTTGAAAGTCCACAGAGAACAAGAAGAGCTGGGAGCCAAGAGTCCTTCACAGCCTCAATCTGTTCTCCTCTGGCCTAAAGAAGCTCTCTTTCCTAGTCCTTTTCTTATCTTCAAAATGAAATTCCAGCAGTTTTTGTCTCAGCTACCCCAAAATGCCCAAATGTCATGCAGCATGATTTCAATCCCTGAACTGCTCCAACCCACCCCGATGCCCCCAAGTCTCTCTCTTGCTCTCCTTCCCTCCTTTCCTCCTTCCCTTTCTCCCTCCTTCCCTTCTTCTCTCCCCCATCCTTCCTCTCTTCTCTCTCTCTCTCACATACACACACACACACACACACCTTGTTCTTCTGTGCCTACCATAGAAGAAGACCTAATATCTAAGAATTTCACTGGTACCCAGTCAACATCCAACCAATTAATTTGTTCAAGGGTTTAGAGGGGCCAGGAGAGGAGACTTTTTCACTCCAGCAGCCCACGGAGATTTCTGTTTTAATTTCTTTTTAATTGGCAGCGCCACTAACAGCATATCAGAAATCTCTCTGCTCCGACCCTTCTCCTCTCCTCTGTTCTCTTCAACTTTTACAAGGGAAGGACATCCGGCAGTTTTCTGGAAAAATAGAGACATGTCACAGCAGAGCCCAGCTCCTTTTTCCTGCCATCCCTATTCATCACCAGCCTCCTGAGGAGCCGGGGTGGTGACACAAGCTCTCACTTCATCCATGTGGGGCTCATCGGGGCAGGTGACGAGGAGAAAGGCATGCGCCACTCCCCCCAGAGATGGGGCCTGTCGCCTCCTGGGAAAACTGGGGTGGAGGGCTCTCTTCCCAGATCACCTGGCTCTATCTTGCTCTACAGACACCTCACTGGGCCCTCAGTACTCTCATGAGAAGAGAGCAGACTTCCAGCCACCCCTGCTTGCCACTCCAGGCCTCTCTGCTGATGGGTGTATGGCCACGGGACACTGGAAATAACAGGAGTGTGTGGTGAGGGAGAACTGTTTGCCCATTTTCCACATTCAAGAACCTGGTGAAAAGATGAGCAAGGATTATCTCCACACTGGAACCATTCATGCTGCAAAAACAGCACTGAGACATTGAAGGGGAGGAGGCAATTTATTTGCTGTCTTGACACTGTCGCCCAAGCAATTCTCATCGTGACAAAAGAACACTCTGGACAATCACTGCCCCTCCTCTTTCAGGAAACCACACTGAGTTTTCATGACTTGCAGGTGACATTTTAATAAGGAATCAACATGGAACCACAGAGGAAGTAAGTTGAGGCCGGGATCTAGGAGGACCAGGGTGGGAGGGGCCAAAAATGGCACTCAGGAAACAAAGTCACCTATGGTGCAAAGGCTCTTTGTGCCTGCAAGTCTGGCACCGTGGGATTTCTGGCTTTTTTCTCCTCTCTCATTTACTATTTGGGCAGAGGGGAAGTATTTTCCAGAAAGGACGAAGTAGAAGCAGCCTCAGTAAAGAGCTCTCTAGAAACTTCTCCTATTCAGTTGGTGTTTTACAAAGTGCAAAGCACTGCAGGCACCTCCATTCACTTATCCCGTTACGTGGGTGTCGTTATCTACATCTTATAGGCAAGGAAA
This sequence comes from Pan paniscus, assembly GCF_029289425.2. NCBI lineage: Eukaryota > Metazoa > Chordata > Mammalia > Primates > Hominidae > Pan > Pan paniscus. Next base: position 89,632,964 of record NC_073257.2, read on the forward strand.
ATGATGTGCCCAAGGTCACAGAGCTACTGAAAGAAGGAAGGAGAAATCAGACATTTCTGTGCCACCTCCTTATAGAAGTTGCCGTCCCCCATCATAATCCAATTAATGGTAAAAATCACAACTGAGGCTAGATATGCAGTAACTCCTTGTGCTCTGCACAGTGCTAAGCACTTTACATCAGTTGTCTCCTATTTTAATCCTCATACTAATGCCAGGAGAGAGGTGTTATCACTCTCATTTGTCAGATGGGGAAATCAAGGCTCTGGGCCATCAGTCACTTGTCCCAGGCCACAGAAGCAGCAGGAGCAGAACCAGGATTCAAACTGTGTGCCCCTGCCTGTGTATCTCCATGGTTCTCAATCTTGCCTATCATCAGCATCACGTGGACAAATGGTCCAAACAAGACATGCTGGGCCCCACCCAAAGAGTCGCTAAGTCAGTGGGGCTGAAAGCAAGCCTAAGAATCTGCATCGCCAACAACTTCCCAAGTGAGGCTCTTACTGCTGATATGAAAACTCCACTTTGAGAACCTCTGCTCTGTCTAGCCTGCCTCTTGTCACCCACAAGCTAATGTGAGCATCCTGTTAGACAAGTAATGGAACAAGATGTGCAAAATGTGGCTGCAGGAAGTTCACTTCCTGATGCACAAAATTGCTCCAAGAAATCACACACCATCCAGAGACACTTAAGCATCATCTGCATTAAACATCAACTAAGGGATGTTCTAAGCCAATTTACTCTAAGACTCACTCTCTCCTTCTTCTGAACCTCCTCTGCTGAAAGTGACCATCTTCCAGCCAGCCCACCTCATGATCATTAAAATACAGCTGTGGAGACATAGGGAGCACTTCTGAATTAGCAACCCCCATCAGTGTCCACTCCCACGTGTGTATTTGTATGCCCATCATGCGCCATATGGTGCTCATATTACATACGCAATAAAGTGCACACAGATGTAATCATTTTAAAGAGTGATAAACGTAAATAGAAATAGATGTCTTAACATTTTCTTCCCCTATTCCAAAGGATAGTTTTGTGCATCCCACTTTGGAGGCTGCTGGTCTAGAATTCACTGTTCCCGTTTCTAATTTCTGATCATTAGAATTTGGCAACCACCCCCTGCCCCTGCAGGCTGACCGAGCATGTCTGAAGAGTTGCTGTGCTCTGTGGTTCGAGGAAAAGCCGTTTCCTTTCTGTTAGCAAGCCCCTAGAGAACACAGGCTGACCCTCCAAGACTTGCCCAGCACAAGCTCTGTAAGTAAGGATGGCTCAGCCAAAGCTTCTTGATTGTGGGGGTCTTTTCTCCAAAAGAGAATAAGAAGCATCTCAGAGCCCATAGAGAAGACAGTGGCTGTCTCTAAAAGCTTTTGACCTAACAAGCAAGAGCAGGAGACTGAGCCCTCACTTCTAAAGCAGCAGGAGGAGAGGGAACTGGATCAGGGTCAGAGAGCAGGCCTTGGGATCAGCCTCTACCAATAACCATGGGTGAGACTGGGACCACACTGTGTCCCCCAAGGACCAATGTCCTTGCTTGTCAAATGAGATATAGGGTGACCAACCAGTATTGTGGGGCCTCCCAGAATGCCAGAGTTTAGTGCCAAAACTGAAACACACTAGAATGTTTGGTCACCCTAGCTGCGGACCAGGTACCGGCCTCTGGGCAACTATAAGTGTTTATCAGCCCTACCCTGACCTCTGCTGTAAGGTATCCTAGGAGAGCCTGAGGGAGCTGGAGGCCATTCCCTGCTCACTAGGGTGTTGCAATCCTAACAAGATAGAGATAATGATAAGCCATGCCAAGTCAAATGTCAATACCAGGTCAAAACAGAAGCTGGAAAGAGGACATAATGTAGGCTGCCGTGGCCAGGACAGACCTTCAGGAGGAGGGCAGGGTGCAGGAGGAGGCAGATTAAGCACACACTGAAGTATTCTTTCCTCAACCTCACCTCATCTCCTCCCTCCCCTTCCCCACCACCAAGTAGAGCAGGACTGCAGAGAATGAACTTAGGCTCTGGAGTCTTCCTGTTTGATTCCAAATCTGGTGCTACACTTTTCCTTTTGGAGTGATCTCGGGACCATTACTCAAACTGCATAGCTGAGGTATTGTTTTCTTTAAAATGGAGCCAATTATACCCCACTTCCCAGGGTTGTTCTAAAGATTCAATGAAGTAATGCACACAGAACACTTTGAAATTGTGGCTGAGAGCACAAGCTCTATAAATATTGGCTGTTCTTAACCTCTCTTGACCCTTTTCAATCTGTTCGTGAATCTAAGGTATTTTCAAAGAACAGTGAGCTCTCCATGAGAATGAGCTATCCTGAATATTTCTGTTATTAATGATGGGTACAGCCGGCTTAGTTCTGCTTCTATCTGTCACTCCTGAAGCCAGGGAGGATGAGAGGGTGTGTGGAGAGAAAGTCAAAGGGAAGCCAGCCCTGGCCCCGGGCAAAGCCCAAGGGTTTCTCCTGGCCCTGTGCATAACAAGAAGCAGCTTCCTCTGTCTCCATTTCCAGCTCCTAGCCCCAAGCAGGCAAGTCATGGAGGGGTTTCCCTTCCTCCCTAGTCCCCCAGGTTCTGAAGAAAGAAAGGTTCAGAGGCCTCCTCCCTCTGCAGAATGGGTATGTCACCTCAGGCCATGACAAGTCCCCAGCTAAGCATCCGCTCAGGACCACTTAAAGCTCTTGAAAATGAGCTGTCTTAGCTCATGGCAGGTTTCAAGAATCCCTGCAGGATGAAATACCAGCAGTGTTCCCCATAAACTCAGTCAGCGATGTTGATGGTAGGAACCAGGAAAGGTACCGTCCTGCCTAACTTTCTCTCCATCCAGCTCAGCCCTAGAACTCAACACATATAGTAGAATCTAGATGAGTAAACCCCCACACAGACTTGGCCCTGAAATTCCACCATTAGGCATTCACTTCTTTGATATGAACTTCTTTTCTGTAGGTAATACATTTTTTTTTGGTTGCCTGGTATGTCAACTGGAACACACTTAAATGAAGAAGACCAAGATTCACCTCAGCCTCTCCCCTTAGAAATCTCACAAGTCAACTGGGGAAAACAAGCCACACAGAAGTGTAATACACAAAAAGAAGTGTATACTTCTTCAAAAAGTATACACTTTTGGTGCAATACACAGAAAGAGAGAGAAGTGCAATACTAAAGAGAGAGAGAGACACTATCACACTTGCCCTCAAAGGGATACCCCCAACAACACTGCACATTCCCCTTACCACACCCCCATTGCACCTTCAACACAATATCCCAATAAAAGTAATTAGATTAAATGGTCATTGTTTGTCATGGGCAATTCTCTCACTGTACTGTGAGTTCCTTGAGGCAATTTTTCTCTTTTTATCCCCAAAATTTCGTGCATGGGACAGAGTAAGTAGTCAATGAAGATTTTTAAAAATTATTAATTAAGGAATATTTTAATAAAAGTAAAATGGAAATGCAAGACATTTTGAGAAGGGCACCAGCTTAAGCCAGTGGTCCTCAGAGATGGCCCTGGACCTGCAACATCACCTGGGGATGTGTAAGAAATGCAAAGTTGTCCCTACCCCAGAACTACAAAGTCAGGAGTCCCCAGGTTGGGCTGGTACTGTGTGTTTTAACAAGGCCATCCAGGTGATGCTAATGCCCACTCAAGTTTGAGAACCAATGACTTCATTCAGCCTTTATCATCAGACACCTTCTGCAATATGGGTTAACTGTCCTCAACTCTGTGAATATAGGCATATATTCATTCAATATATGCTTATTAATAAGCACCCATGCAGCAAAGGCCAGGTGGAGCCAGCCCTGGTCATTAGGTGGCCCAACGATGTCAACAAGATGGCAGACAACATGGTGAGTCCCTGAGCAGTTACTCCCAAAGACCCTCAAAGGCTGTTCTGAGTCAACAGGAAGAAAGGCCACCAAGTTGTGGCTGTGGCCAGCTGACTGCCCTTTAGGAGGAGCTGTGAGGATGAGATTTCCTAGCAGGAAGCTGCTCTGGGGAAGGGGGATGGCATCCTGACACCTGGGAGCAACAGCCTGGACCATGGGTTGGGAGGCGGAGGGAATGGGGCAGGGCAGTGGGCCACCCACCTTGTGCCATTGGCTGTCGGACCCTGAGCACTGACTGGTTTGGAGCCTGGTGTCTGGGCTGGTAAGGAAGCAAAGGTGAAAGGGGTGTGGGATAAGGCAAGGTGAGGAAGCAGCTGAGCCAGCATCCCCTTCTGATCTGTTGATAGGCTCCACATCTAGGCCTCTTCTAAACAAAAAGGCTGAGCTGCCGGCTCAGCAGCAGCTCTGTGGGTGCACAGCCCTGCCCATCATTTCCCCCTGTATTAGGAACAACTGCCCAACTCTGGCCCCTGGGGCAGGCCCAGGGGTGACAAGGAGACAGCACCTCAGCCCTGGAAAGTACCATGTCCAAGTGCTCCTCAGCCAGGGCAGCCATGTTCTCTGGAAACCAGTAGAAGTGCAGAGGACACTCTGTTCCCCAATCAGGGGCAAAGTTGCCACAACTTCTCCAGACTTGGTTTTCCAGGGCCATAGGTCACCTGCTGACACTTCATTTAAACTATTCTCCTGTTATAAAAAAGGACAGTTTGGCCAACCTCTCAACTTATAGGCCCTTTAGCCCAGTGTGGCTAGCCAGCTCTTCCCAGGCACCCACAGGCCAGGAACTAGGAATGCCTGCTCCACTCAAGGCCCACCTGCCCCTTCTCATCTTCCCCCTCTAGGCAGAGGGGGTCATAAGGGATGCAGGAGCCTCAGACAGGGGTAGATGACCCCAGGGCCTACCTGTGATCTCAGGGCGATGGGTAGAGCTCACAGGGCTGACAGACAAAAGATAGGGTGCCAGTTACATTTGAAATTCAGAATAAACAAGAAATAATTTTTTAGCATAAGTATGTCTCAAATATTGCATAGGGCATACTTAAACTAAAAACTAAAAACCAAAAACCTATCTTGCTTATCTGAAATTCAAATGTAACTGGACAACCTTATTTTCTTTTTATTTATTTATTTTTATTATTTATTTATTTTTTTTGAGATGGAGTCTCACTCTTGTCGCCCAGGCTGGAGTGGAGTGGCACGATCTTGGCTGACTGCAACCTCTGCCTCCCAGGTTCAAGCAATTCTCCTGCCTTAGTCTCCCTGGTAGCTGGAATTACAGGCACCCGCTACCACACCCAGCTAATTTTGTTTGTATTTTTAGTAAAGACAGGGTTTCACCACATTGACCAGGTTGGCCTCGAACTCCTGACCTCAGGTGATCCGCCTGCCTCAGCCTCCCAAAGTGCTGGGATTACAGGCATGAGCCACCGCGCCTGGCCTGGACAACCTTATTTTCATTTGCTGAATCTACCATCCTTACTCTATCAGCAAGCCCAGAATAGGAAAACCTGGTTTTTCCAAAGCAGAGCTTAATATCACAAGAGAAAGAGCCTTGAAAATAATATAGAGTAAGGCCTCATTCACATGGGTGAGGTTGATAATTTACTTCACAGGTAAGATGACAGTATCAAGGTTCCGTCTGGCCTCTGGCCTCTGGTCAATTGATTCAGACTTTGGATCCCAGCTCTGGTGCAGCTGTGCTGCCTAACCTCAGCAAGTCACTCCCCCTTCCTGGTGGTCAGTTGTCTCATCTTCAGGTTAGGACAGTTTCTCAACCCCGGCACTGTTGACATTTTGTTCCAGATTACTCTTTATTGAGGAGGGTTATCCTGTGTATTATAAGATGAGCAGTGTCCCTGGCCGCTACGCACTGGATGCCAGCAGCACCCACCCCAATTTGCCAATGTCTCATGGGAGGGAAAATCACACCTGGTTGAGAACCACGGGGTTAAATGACCCTATATCCTAATATCTAGGGCTCCCACCACTTTTAACAGTCAAGAATTATTGGGTTTACACATGAATTTGTGGCAAAGATTCCTCTTAAATATCCAACTCCCATAATGAATCTAACAGGAGATGTGAATGACCAGGGTTTGATTACATGTAAACTTTTTAAAAATGTATCCTCTACCTCACTCCCCTCAACCTCATTCCAGCATTCAGAAATTGACCTAGCCTGATTCCAGTAAGTGGCTCCAGCTCTTTGATGGCCTTACAGACAGCAATGACTTAATAATACTAAAAAATAAAATTATCATCACCCTGATTGAAGGGAATGATTTACTGGAACTTCTTGGGCAAACAGTTTTTGCTAGTTTAATATTAATATGACTACTACTAACAATAGTTAGAGTGTGTAGAGTGCCTACAACACGCTAAGACCACACTAGGTTATGTCATTTAATCTTCACAATAGACCTAGGAGGTTGGTGCTGTGCTTATTCACATTTAGCAGTTGAAAAGAAATTAGGCAGTTTGCCTCAAGTCACAGACTCTGCCTGTGCTCTTTCCAACATAGAAACAGTCTATTTACATACAGCTCTCACAGGAGTAGGGAAATTCATTCCTCCCTGGGCCTCCATTCCAGGTAAACACTCACAATCTTTCATCTCCAGGACCCAAATCTCTAGGACCACACAGAATCCCAGTCCCTATAGGGCTGCCACGTACAGACAACACACTAGCTTGTAAATGTATCTTGACCTTGCTTTTACATTGAACCGCTCTTTGTAACTCCAGGGCCTACTGTAGGAGCCCTAATCAGCCCTACTGTAGGAGCCAGGCCCACATCAGGCACTCCCTCAATAAATGGTTGCTAAATAACTCAGTGTTCCCCCATTTCAAAGATGGAGACACTGAGGTCCACCTCTCTCCGTGCAAGTCATTATCTAAAAGAAAACCAACGCTGGCTCTCAGGTTTTGTTTGTCCTGCATCCAAAATCCCCCACAGTGCTGATTCACTTTGTTTTTTAACTTGCTCTTAAGATCCCACATTTCCTTTTGTATTATTAGTGGATGGAGAGTTGATTGGATTTGAGTGACCTGGTTGCCTGGTGGCCCAAAGGACTGGCCTGGGAGACCACTGAAGAGTTCTAGAGCCTGGATCTGGAACTGGGGCCTGGAAAATCGTGTGTCCGTGCCCTCAGTTACTAGGTCACCTTGAGTGGGGCTGCCACATTGTTCCATGGCCCAGTTTCCCCTCGGACAGCATGCTGAGTGAGATTCCCCCCACGGCGTGCTATTATTACCTGGCACACCAAGGAATTAGGCCACTGCTACAATGAGGCCACCCCGCCCTCCAAGATTCTTCAAAATTCTGCTCCTTAGAGCAGGACAACAGGGCAATGTAGGGCAGTGGCTCCAATTTGCTGAGGACTGCAGGATGAAAGAGGGCATCTTGGGGTGACTGGGTGAACACTGCTCTGGGACACCCAGCTATATGACAGAAGGGACCACAGAACAAAAGGGTGCAAACTGTGGGCCTCACCCTGGGGGGAAATGGGCTTAAAAGTCATACACACACACACACACACACACCCTACATACACCACCAGGAAGTCTAATTTTAGTAGCCATTCGCCCCAGCAAAGCACTTTGCAAGTAGTTATTTTGAGAAATGGTATTAGCCATTGGGTTATTTTTAATGCCCCTTCTGTGACAGGCATTTGTGACATAAACAGCAGCTGAAAGACCATAAACCCATAGCCCTTAGATGTGTTCAGGGCCCAGGCAGCAGCCCCTTGGGATGTCCCAAGCCCAATTCAAATGGAGGGAATGGGCGAGCATCTTGTACGCCCTGCCGGTCCCGCCTCACTGCCTACTGCTCCGTTCACTGGGGATGGGCAGCAAGATTTGACTGAATGGGAAGCCCCTCTGGTCTGTGACAGCCAGTGTGCTAATGACAACCTTCAGTGCTTGCCGACAGAGTGCAGGTGAAAATCCACACTGCTAATGAAGATCCCTCGTGGGCTGTCCCCAACCTGATGTTCTCAGACCCTGCTCCCAACACACGGCTTCCACACTCTCTGCCTTCCCACATCCTCCCCTCTGCTCAAGCTGACCTCTCATTTGGATCAGCCCACTCCTCATCTCTCATAACCCAGCCCCTGCTGATCAGCATGCTCTGATTCCCCATAATGAAAGAGCTGGATCACCTCCTTGGCCTTCTGCATCTAATAGCTTGAATTGTTGGCCACCTGTGTACTTGTATTTCTTATTGAAGCCACTGCATTTACTCTGTACTGAGGATGCACCAGGCATCATTCTAAGCCCTTAATGAAGTTCAGGGAACTTTCCTGAGGATCCTAGCTGGTATCATCATCATCTAGATTTTCGAGATGATGAAATGGAGGTATAGGGAAGTTACCCAAGGCTTCTTTGCAAGTAGTGCTCTAAGCAAGACTACAGATGCAAGAGCCTCACGGTCTAGGTCAAACCCTGGTTCTGCACCTTGGAACCATGGACAAGTTCCTCAGTCTGTGCCTCAGTCTTTCCCTGAGTTCCTGTAAAGATTAAATGAGTTAATGCTTATATGATCCCTTTACAGATGTCTGGCACATGACAGGCACTGTCTAAGAGTCCTCGCTTGTATGGGAGTGGAGAGGAGAGGCCAGAGTATTGTAAGGTAAGATGTATTAGTGCCTACAATGTGTTATGCAATGTACTAAAGCATTCTGCATGTATTATCTTATTTAATGCTCATAATACCTTGTGAAATTTTACAAAGAAATTAAGCTTAGAGAAGTGAAATCATTCTCCTGTGGTCAAAGCTAGTGAATGGGGATTTGAACCAGGTAGTTGAACACAAGTCTAAGTTTATTAACCTGAATCCTCTGCTGGTTGTCTTGACTCTCTGGAAACTGATCATGTCTTCAGATTTCCCACAGTTCCTGGCACTAGGTTGAGCACTCTAAACAGATTCAATGCCAACTGCAGGCTTCTGACAAGGCTTCCTAAATGCAGAGCCCTGGCTGCAGATCAGGAGACCCTGGCCCCTCCAAGGGCACCCCGGCTAATCAGCCTCTTCTTCTGACTTCTGACTCCACCCCAGGACAGGCATGGTGCTTCGAAAGCAGAAGTAAGGCAGCAGAACACTTGGAGAAGCCTCGCTGAGGGCCAGGGCCTGGTGGTTCGGATGGCAGCAAGCTGCCCCCAGGGACCCAAAACCCAAAGGTCAGGAATGTAGTACTGGCCAGCCAGGGCAGGCACTGCTGTGTGGTAGAAGAGAAGTCCAGAACTGTGAGGCGTCAAGCGTGAGCTGGAGGCAGGATGGCAGTGAGAATGCAAGCCCAACTGAGCGAGTGCGTGTGAGTGAATTATGTGTGTGGTTCAGTTTTAGGCACTGGGCAGATTTGCAAAGCTCATCACCCTCCTAGAGTTGCCTGCAAAAGGCCACATGTTTAACACCACGTCAATCAATCAACGGAGGTGCACTGGGTGGGGAGTGCGTGGCCAACCCAGCACGGAGAGCCGTGCAGCTGCAGGGAAGAGAGCATCTCTGTCTCCAGTGGCTCATGGTCATAGCCAAGGACACAAGACTGGCCCTTGTGGGAAAATTGAGGGGACCTGTTAAATGCTGACCTCTAATGTGGTTCCAGTTGAGTCACCATATTTCTTGTGAACCTCCAAAGCACTGGAAGACTTCTGGGCCTCGCTTGGCTGCAGGTGAAACATACAGCCAATCACTCCACCCTGGAGTCTTGGTTTCCTCCCCTGCAGAATGAGAGTGATGCTGATAAGACATCTCAGGCAGAGGCTGAAGGAGGTGAGCCCTGTGGGAATTTCGGCTGCCCCTGTGCCAGGCTGAACAAGACAGGGCCTTTTCTTTCTGGGGGCTGATGAGTCACATAAAGGGGATAGAATCAAACATTCAAAAGACAATAACCGCAACACAGGGCTGGGTGAATAAATACACAACTGGCTACTCAGAATGGGATAACCATGGGAGAGGACTTTTAATGCCAAAGAAACTCACCATGTTGCCTTTGACTTTGAAAAGTGATCTGTGCTTAGTCTGGCATTTCGCCAATTGGACCATGAGCAATGGGGTCCCAGTCCTCATTACCCAGTGCTTCCTTTGCTTCAGGCCAGGGCTGGATAGGTACTTAGGACATTCCTAAGAAGGACTGTGCAGGAGGAGGCTAGCCCAGCTGCCTGGCTAGCCTCAGCACACACATTCCCTGGAACAGCAGCCTCGCTTACTGCCAGACCCCACAGAGGTTTCTGCAGGGGCTGGACAAACGGGCACATGGGGATGAAAAGGGTAGAGTCCCCAGAGTCAGTCAATGTCAGTGAATTGGCAGCCGCTGCTCACAGAGCTGTCTGGATTCTTTGCAGCCCAGAAAGCACCTTTCACCACCCAGATGGGGAGGCCTTGCCAACCCTGAGCCCCTCAGGGAGGTCATACGTGTGATTCTCAGACACCAGAGGGAGCAGTTTTCCAGAGAGTGAAGAAATGGGATCCGGGAAGCTTGGTGAATTCGTCTGCTGGGGCTGCCATCATAAAGTATCAAAAACTGAGTTGGATTAAATAATAGAAATGCATTGTCTCACAGGTCTGGAGGCCAGAAGTCTGACATGGAGATGTCGTTGGGGTCAGTTCCTTCTGAGGGCTGTGAGGGCGCATGTGTTCCAGGCCTCTCTCCTAGTTTTCTTGTCCTTCCTTGGCTTACAGATTCATCACCGCAATCTCTGCCTTCATCTTTATAGGCATTCTCCCTGTGTGCATGTCTGTCTCTGTGTCCAAAGTTCCACTTTTTATAAATATGACACCAGTTATTTTGGGTTAGAGCCCACGCTAATGATCTCATCTTAACTTGATCATCTGCAAAGACCTTATTTCCAAATAAGGTCACATTCACAGGTACGGAGGGCTAGGACTTCATTATCTGTTGGGGAGACACAATTCAACCAATAATATTTGAGTTCCTCAAAGGAAAAACAGCTTTTTAAAAAGCCAAACTGAAATTCCTAACATTACTAATATACTGGAACAGAGTCCCAAGAAGTAGGCTCAATGTGTGAAGGAGCTTCCCGGTTCCGGCCCCCACGTTACCCCAGCCCAGGCCTTTGTGGCCTCCCGCCTGCACTGCTCTGTGACGGGCCCCTTGCCGGCTGCCCTGACTTGGCCTGTCTCCCTTCTGCTATCTCCGCATCAGGCTGCCACACCTTGCATCTCACCACCAGGTCCACCTCGGTCACGACACCTTCCTGGTCTAAAGCCCCCAGTGGCAGTCAACCACCCAGAGGGCTGACTGTGGCTCACTCCTTTTGACTTCAGCACCCTTGGTAATCTGCACCAACAGAAACATCGGCCAATGAGTGCCGTGATTTCTCTGCCCGTTTTCTCATTCATGAAAGGGAGAAAAAACGAACTCTCCATGCATCTGCTCCCAACACATTCCCCTGAGAAACCTGCGGGGAAGCTCCCTGGGAGCCCATTGCCAAGGCTACCACCTCATGGGGCTGGCGTGTACACAGACAGGCACAGCCTGCCGTGCTGGGCCACCATACTGGTGACTGGCTGTGCTCTGGTCCCAGCCCAAGGGGTGGGCAAAAGAGGAAAGCCAGCCTCACGATGAGCAGAGGACGGGGAAGAGACCCCCACACCAGGGACAGACCCCTCCATTCCCTCAGAGGAAGCAGAGGCTACTGAGCCACCAGTACCCCCGCGGTTCCTCCCTGTAGTTGCTCATGGAAAGCCACCAGCCTCAGGAAGTCTTCCTATGTGGAAGCTCACTGGCACCAAGGCAGGCTGAGCCCCTCTGCCAAAGGTTCTGGGCAGCCATCGGTCTGATAAAGACACAGAGCCCTCCTTGGAGGCCTGGAAGCCCCACCCCTAGAAGGTGGTCCTTGAAAACTCTTGTCACTCATTTCTTCTCCAGAGCCCCTGAAGCATCTTCCATGCAGCTGTGCCCATCTGACCATACAGCCTGGCCCTCCCTTAGCAGCACCCTGGACTCCATTCCTACCGCCTCCTTGACAACAAAATCCTGTCTGTCACCCTCCTCACCAGGTGCGGGTCTTCAAGATAAGAGACCACCTCATGCATGTTACAAGGAATGCTCTAGAAGGAGCACCATTCAAGAAAGAGAGGACAGGGCTGGGCACGGTGGCTCACGCCTGTAATCCCAGCACTTTGGGAGGCCGAGATGGGCATATCACAAGGTCAGGAGATCGAGACCATACTGGCTAACATGGTGAAACCCCGTCTCTACTAAAAATACAAAAAAATCAGCCAGGTGTGGTGGCAGGCACCTGTAGTCCCATCTACTTGGGAGACTGAGGCAGGAGAATAGCGTGAACCCGGGAGGCAAAGCTTGCAGTGAGCCAAGATTGCGCCACTGCACTGCAGCCTGGGTGACAGAGCAAGACACTGTCTCAAAAAAAAAAAAAAAAAAAAAAAAAAAGAGGACAGGTTGAGCGCCCTGTCAGACCAGTGGGCCCCCAAAGCTATATACCATGTTTGTTTACCTACTTGATTTCTCAACATCACTGTGAGGGAGCTATGAACATCCTCATTTTACAGGTAAGGTAACTGAAGTTCAGCTAGATTAAGTGTGTTGCCCAGGACACAGCACTAGCAAGAGCCTGAGGACACCTGGCTCCTGCTGTCACCTGGCTGTCTTCACCTGGTGTCCCACAAGTACTTCAAACTCTGCTCTCCAAAGCTCTGCTCATTGTCTTCCCACTCGCCATCCTTACCAGCCCCTACCCACACTACCTTGCTCTTCCTGAATCCTTTGTCCTCACTAGGACACCACCCTCTACTCTGCTGGCCAGGCAAACAAAAGGACCCAGGCGAACAAAAGGACCAGTGTTGCCCAAGGCCTCTGCAGAGGTCTGTGCATGCATCTCAGAGAGCGAACTAACCATGGGAGTTCAGCACTGATCCTATTGTGTCCTTCCACTGGCTTTTTGTCTGAGCTCCCACTGGAAAAACCCTGCATTCTTGCTTGATGAATTTTCAAAAGCAGCCAGGGCTTTATTATCAACTGTCTTTTATGAATAATCAAAGTCCAGTGGGGACTCCCTAATTAGCCTGGGCATGAAGGCCATTTGCATAACATATTGAATGCCTCTGGAGTGTCAGGTACCTCGGCAGACATGATAGTTCATGCACTAAACCTCAGCATGTGACCAAGCCTATGGCCAGACACAGATGAACTTGAAAGTGATGCGCTGGAAGTCGATGCCCCTTGAGGGTGGGTGAGCTCACAGAGTCTATTCCTGACACTGTTGCTCTCACCTCGTGACAAAGAACCAATGCTGCTTTCTTGCATCCACCCCTGAGTTCCAGAACCCCCGCAGACAGGCTTCCAAAAACTGTGTCCCCAAACTAAGACTGTGTGATATGTAAGAAGAACTGGCAGGGGACCCAACCTATATTATAAAACCTCTTGATCTCCTGAAAGAGAGCTGAGTTTAACCCAACTTAGATCACCAGGACAGATGCTATCACAGAATCTTAGAATCTGAGGTTGTAATGGTCTTCTCCAATTCAATATCAAATCCAGTGCTCCCAGTCCTCTTCTCCTAGGACTTTGTATTTGAGGTGGGGAATAAGGGAGAAAGTGGAAGATGTGGCTAACTTGCAGGTGAGTAAAGGAGAAGTCAGGAAGAAGTAGTGACTTGTCCCCCAATTCCCACACTCAGGAGCATGGGCAGTGGAGGGAGAAGGATGCTGCCACTGGCTTCATTTACATTTGTCCATTTACAAATACCATGGCAACATGAGCTCAGGCATGCAATGCCCTCCTGCCCAGATTCCTGCTTCAAAATCAAAACAAATCCAGTATGCCTGGAAAACCTGCCACAGCTCAGCAAACTAGGAACAGGTGCCATCAATGTGCCAAAAACCTAAAGGAATCTGAAAAAAAAAAATCAGTTATGCAGAAAAAGAGAAGGCAGGGAGGCCCCTTGGGCAGCTTTGCTCCCTGAGAAGCGGCGGGATGGTTGTGAAACAAGGAGTGAGGCCCTTGAAGAACCTCACATCAGAGCTGCCTACATCAGTAGGGCTGAACAGGGAGGTGAGCCAAGTATCAGGCACCGGGACTCCCTGGTCACTATGGATCACAGCAGTGTTCAGCAGCAGCAGCAGCTCTGAGAAGCCCTGGGAATCACATGGCAGATACATCCAGAAGAAAACTGGCCAGGGCAGGGGCTTGTCCCTGACACAGCAGGTGGCAGCTCCAGGAAGGAGGACAAGTCCAAGCACAGTTTGTACCTGGCATGTTGGCCAGGTTAAACAGCAAGCCAGATGCAAACAGTTGGCACAAGGTGCAGTGGCTTTACCAAACACAGAGAAGAAATATCACAGGATTAAGTTCCCCTTCTGGAACTATTCATGGTTCCAGCTCACTCACCCAGACTCACAGGTCTCTGCAAGGCTTCACTTCATCATCCAGTGCTCTAGTGCAAGATCCGAGAGGAGCATTCTATGGGCAATGAGGTGCACAGCAGAGGAGCCCAAGAGAATTGACCCTCCCTATTTACAGGCAAACACTGACTGCATTCATGGATGCAAAACACGAAAACCTCCCACCAGACCTTGAAAACATTCTTAACTATAAAAGGCAGAGAATGCAGCACTCAAAATAAATAAATTTGAAAAAAAAAAAGGACTGGGTGGGAAAGTGCCATTATCATCATGGCCAAGAGCACAGGCTCTGCTGTGAAACTGGCTGGACCTGAGTCCTGGCCCCCAGTCAGTACCCAGATGAGGCTGAGTAGGGCTCAACCCTCTGGACATGCGTTTCCCCAATCTATATAATGAGGACAAACAAAGCACATGCCCCTTGGAGTTGTTCTGAGGTAATGCACACAAAGTGCTTAGCACAGTGCACAGAGGACAGTCTGTGCTCAGTAAACAACTCGTGTGATATTGTGATAATTGAACTTGGAGAAATCATCTATTCTATGTCTGCAGTAAAAGTCAAGAGAACTTATTTCTGAAACAAGATGTGTTATGAAGGGCACATTTAGAAAGCACTCTCAAAATGAAGAGGAAAAAAATACAGAAGCAGAAATACTGTGAGGTCTAAGACAGATTATACAAAAAGATGACAGATATAGAGGACAGGCAGCCAATTCAGAATAAACCTAACTGAAAAGACGAAAACAAAAAAAAGTTTCTTAACACAGAAGACAGACCCAAGTCTGAAAGTCAAAATGCTCAGTAGGTATATATATATATATATATATATATATATATACACATACACACACACACACACACACACATATATATACACATACATACATATATTTTAATTTCATGGTGAAGAATTATCAGCATCCAAACAGAAGATATCAGATTATCTATGAAAAAAAAAGAGAAAAATCAAGCTGATATCTGATGTCTCCTCTGCAAAACCCAACAGCAGGGCCAAGTTGTCATTCATATTAAAAGAAACAAAGTGCAAAGTGCGATAAAGCAGAATACGTTGTTCAAGAAGATTAAATAGGTGTTAAATTTTTCATATTTGTAATTAAGACATTAATCAAAACAAGGAATTCAACAACAGGAGATGTCCGTGGTAATAAAGATCTGGCAATGAACCCTAAGATCTATTAGGTTTAAATAATTGTTACAACTGTGATTACAAATCAAAATGAAAATGAAAACTAAAATTTATTGGAAGAGAAGATAAAATGTGAAAAATATAATAATAATAAGTAGAAGTTTTAAATATCAGATTATACCATAAAAGCATGAATGTAATATTATGGAATGGGGGAATGAAAAGAAGAAAAATTATTTATCTTACGTGGCAAGGAGTAAGAGGCTATTTCACTCTACACATTAACCATTGGCAAAATATGGTTGAACAATAGTTTTAAATACTTGAGAGGCAGCATGGGTAGACATTCCAATTTAATAAAGAAAAGTATAAAATAAAAAATTTAAATATCTATTACAGATAGACAAAAAAGACTGCAAAAAGCATTTTCTAAAAAACAGAAAGGCCAAAACATATTAGTTATTACAATCAAAATGTGTGGTACACATTATATATAGTATTAACTATATGCAATAATATATAATAAATAAATATATAAAATTATACACTGTTTATAAGAAATATACCCTAAACCAAGTGACAAAATAAGGTTAAAAGTAAAAGAATAAACCAGAATATGCCAGGCAAAAATCAAGTGAGGCTCACACCTGTAATCCCACTGCTTTGGGAGGCCGAGGTGGCAGGATCACTTGAGGCCAGGAGTTTGAAACCAGCCAGGGCAATATAGTGAGACCCCATCTCTACCAAACTGTGAAAAGCAAGCTAAGGAGTGATGCCAAGTTAAAGGCAATGGTATCCAAGCAAGTGAAATTCAAGGCAAAAGACATTAAATAAGGCAACACAGGAGGTTTCACATTGATGGAGATAATCCAAAGTGAGTATCTAAAAGTCAATGACTTTTAGGCACAAAGGAAGCCTCACAACACATAACATCAAATTGTCAAAAATAAGAGGAGACAAGTGACAGAAACCCAGTAGCAGTAGAGGAGTTTACTGAAGTACTATTGCTCTCTCATACGTTAAGTCGTCCAAAACTAAACATAATTATGGGTGATTAGAAGGCTGGAATTTCTGGGTTAACTGGTCAACTGGAGAGAACTGGTAGAAAGCTCAACCCTCTGGTTTCGGAGGTTGGAAACTGAGACGGGATGATGAGTCAGTACAGCACAGACTAGTGTGGTCCCTGGGCTTTACCTCAAATGGAAACTTATTAAAAACACACATTCTCAGACCTATCGCAGACCTGACCGAAATCAGAAACTCTGGAGTGGGGCCAAGCCCTCCAGGTTGTTCTAATGCAGGCTCAAGGCTAAGACCCACCAAGGCAACAATTAAGCCCATAGGCTCTGGAGGGCCAGGGCCAAATCCTGCCCCATTTCAGCATTGTTGGGTGACATCAAACAAGTTGCTTAACCTCTCTATGCCTCCATTATCATCATCCATAAACTGAGAAGAAGAAGAATAGTGCCTCCTCTTGGCATGGCCCTGAGGACAAGATGAGATCACGTGGACACAGGCTCACAGTGCCTGCACGGTGTGAGCACTCATTGATGGCTTGCTTTGGTTCAGGAATGCTTGGCAGAGCTGTGCCTCCAGCCCCACTGCTCTCCTGCCTCCCAACACCCAGAGGTGTTGAGGGTGAACTCCTCTGCACCCAATCCTCTGTGCATGTGCCTGAGGAGGATGGACTGTCCCCTGACAATGGATGGATGCCACCTCATGGCTGATCACTGCTGCATGAGGCAGTGTCATAAACCCCTCCTTGATGTTCTCTGGCTGGAGCGGCCAGTTGAGTGACTCATGGAGCTTGTCATCTCAGGGCCTCCTTCCCTGATGCACACGGCCCTCTATCCCTGCCCCCCAGCCTGATTCCTCCTCCCCCTGGCAAGACTGCAGAGCTGAGCAGAGGCTGACCCGATCTGGGCCCCTCGTCTCTGCAGAAGAGAGAAAGCCAGCATGCAGCGGACTCCTGGGCAAGTTCCAGGATGCTGTCCTCAAGTACCACGTGGCCACTGCTACCCATGGTGGGGTGGGAGCAGGGGCAGGCAGAGGCCTTGGGCCACAGAACAAATTCTCTCTGTCTGTGAGCAGACCAGGGTCAGGTGTGTCCTAGTTAAATCAAAATGTCCTGTGGGGCAGGAAACAGTTTTTCCACTCATAAAGATGCAGTTCAAATTTGAGATGTGTCAGGGATTTCACTGTGGCTGACTGTGTGTCATCATGATTAGATCATACACTCGAGCATTTTAGAGCTGTAAGTCCCTATGGAAATCACCCTGTGTATCCCCCTCCTCTGCCAGGTGAGACCCATGAAGGACAGAGAGGCCCTAAGGCAGCCCCAAGGTCACACAACATAAAAATCTAACAGCAAGAATGGAAAAGAAACTGCCTTCTACCACATTGGGTTGCCATGAAACCTAACAGCTGGGGGCGCCTGGGAAGAGAGAAAAAGTCACGAAGTTTCTTCCTGACACTCCCACTGACAATCGTGATTCTGACACCAGAAATGCCTTTTCTTCATAGCATTTCCCTTACATGGAGAAATACACCTCTTGTCTTGCTTCATTCACACTTAAATATGCTTAGGAAGACGAGGAGACGGAGGCCCGTACTCTTGAGCCACCCACCTCTGAATCCACCTGCCTCTGGATCCACCGAAATACCTGCCCTTCCTATTTGCCCGAATGCTCTCATGTTTCAGAGCCCTCTCCTCCAGGAAGCCCTCCCTGCAAACTTCATCTTACCATCCCCTTTTCCATCCTGGATACTCTAGAGAAATCAGAGCTCAGATTGAAGCTGAGTCCTCAGACTTGCAGTTGCATCTGATTTGGAAGGAGAAAGAAGAACCCCCACATCTCTGGCACCCCCATGGACACCAAGAGAAGAACTTCAGTCCATCTGACAGCAAAGCCTGAACTCTTTCTTCACTGAGTTCAAATTTGCCTCTACCACTCACCCACCCTTTGTCATCAGGCAAGCCACTTACAACTCTCCGAGCCTCAATTTTCCCACCTGGAAAAGGGCAATAATAATAATACCTTCCTCCTAGGTTGGTGTGAGGATTAAATAAGATTACATGTGCAAAAGCTCCAAGCACCCACAATAGATACCGAACTGGAAGTCACTATAATAAAACTGATAATGACAACGATAGTGATGGTGATAAATATCATTAGTGTATAATCCATACTTGGACCAATTTGGGTTTTTTGTTCATGACCGCTCGGTGAGCTGAGTGTGGCGGCACATGCCTGTAATCCTAGCTGCTTGAGAGGCTGAAGCTGGAGGACTGCTTGAGCCCAGGAGTTTGAGACAAGCCTAGGCAACATAGCTAGATCCTCTCTTCTAAAAGAAAAACAAAACAAAACCAAGACCACTTGGCAACTCTATCAAAGAAAGGTAAACAGGTAAGAGCTTTTTGGGTTAAAATGTTGCAGGGATCTGAACTCCCACCCCTCTAGGCCAGGGAAGGAGAATGGGAGTGGTAAGAGACTTCCTAGTTTAAAAATGTAACAATAAAATCCATCTTCCAAATAAAAACTGACCTAGTACACATTTTGGATTTTTTTTCTTTCTTCCAAAGCTCTGAGAGTTAGTTGAATCCTTTAAAAAGACAGCATGCTCACCTCTTTCTCCCTAGCACCAATGATTTGGAGAGACAGATCACTTCACTTCTGACATTCTAGACACATCTATATGTGAGGATTCTCCGTCCACCCAGCTAGGGCATTCTATGAAGCCAAGAATTTAGTTCTAAGCTCCCAAAGGAAGCTCTATTTCAAAAAGCCGGGTGGCTTTATTTCAAATTGAAGAGGTCATTAAATTCACAATATTTTGCCAAATGAATTTCTCAGTGATCCTGAGCAAATCCTCTGAAGTCAGCTGTCCTTGTGCAGTCATGGGCCCAGCACAGAGCCGGTGTACATACTAAGCACCTGTTCCAGCAGGTAGAGACAGTGTAGTGACTGGGACAAGCCTCTGCCCTCATGGATCCAGCACTCCTTAAACAATTTCTGAAGAAACTCAGGGAAGCCAGTGACTGGTACATTCTCTGTTTGAGCTGCCACAAGTGCTGCGGGATTTTTCAGTGCTGGAAGGGGTCCCCACCATATTAGCAACAAGGTATCAAGTGCCAAACACTGTGCGACATCTTACCTAAGTTTTCACTGGGCATTTTCTGTTCAGTAAGTCAGGCACTGAGGGAGGGAACATGTGACATGTCCAATGTTCAGCTCAGCAAAGAGTGAAGAGGGGGTCCGATGGGGGGCAGGGCGCAGGTGGCTGGGATATGGTGCTGGAGGGTCTCTCCACATAGGGATACAATTGGGTAGCATCTCCATCAGCTGACGTGTTCCCAATTGTCATTTCTTGGTTATCTGCCTGCCTGGCAAGAATGTGTTTCTTATACTGCCGCCATGGGCTTACACTTCACTCACTATACGATTTATTCCACTCACTTTTCACAGTGATAGCAGGTTGCCCATATGGCTTTATCTCTTCTGGAAAGGGAGAGTGAGCATGTCCCTTGCCCCATCACCCTCCAGATATGGTGTCTGTGCAGCTGGCAGGATTGGAACCCAGTTCTGTTTCACTGCTCTTCAAGTGTAACCTTCATCACAGTCTACACCCTGCAGAGGAGAAGCCATGGAGTGGGGAGGCAGTGATGGGGAACCGAGCAACGGAGAGGGGTGCCAGACTAGCCCAGATCCTTGCAAACTTTCCCATGACAGCCCTGAAGGCAGAAAAGAAGAAACTTTTACCTCCTACCTCAGGGAGTCTGGATTAGAATTTGAAGCAAGCCTTCCACAAGCAGACAGTTTCTTTATATATATTTTAAATTTTATCTTTTTGTTTTTGTTATTTTTTTAGAGACAGGGTCTCACTCTGTTGCCCATGCTGGACTGCAGTAGTGCAATCATAGCTCATTGCACTATGATGCAATGAACTCCTGGGCTCAAGCAATTCTCCTGCCTCAGCCTCCCAAATCACTAGGTATTACAGGCATGAGTCGCCATGTCCAGCCAGGAAGCTTCTTTAAATTGTTGCATTTTATCTTTTAAAATATGTATGCATATTTTATTCCTCCTCATGACAAATGTGATTGAATACAAAATAATATTCATTCCCAAACCTTCAAGAAGAACTGGTTCTCCAGGAAAATGTGCCATGATTATACTGCAGCTTCTAGCATTCCCTGTGAGGCTCTGGGCTGTGCACCTCTAATGCTGGAAAGTCCAAATCCAGGAGACTCGGGTCTCCTGAGATTCCTTGGCCATCTGTTCATTCATGCCATCCACTCATTGATTTAGGGCCCAGAGGAGCACCAGGGTTAACGGCTGGCGGCTGAGTCAGCAGCTCTCAAGGCAATCACCTTTTCCACCTACTCATGAATCACTAACCTGCTGCCCCCTTGCTACGTGCCTGGAAATGCATAAATGTGCTTAAAATAAGTGGTACCTGGGTAGCAAGTTTCTCACCAGCAGGAACCAGTCCAAGTGAGTACAGGGCAAATAGCAGTGCGGGGTGAAAATAAAGACTGACTACCACTGGCAACCCTTGGTCACTCTTCATTTATTCATCCAACATTGCTGAATATTTGCCCTGTGCAAGGCTCCATGCCCTGGCAATGGGGGGCACTTGAAGGCAAATAAGAGCTTTACAAGGCTCTAGGAGATGTCACTAGTATTCCAAAAACCCTAACAGAAGATACAAAAGATTAGTGCCATTAGAGAGGAAATGGGGTAGAAGCTTTGGTTGGGGGGAAGCTCATTAGTTAGAGGAGAGAGATGTTACTTCTAACTTAGAACATCAAAAACAGAAGCTTCCTGGCTTTAGCCCCAGGCCATGAAGAATGAGTGGAATTTCAGGATACACAGACAAGAAAGCAGAAAGATAAAATGAACTCCCACATAAGGCAGGAGATAGGGGTGACTAGTTATGTGGGTTGCAGCCCAGGAACACAGGGAGGAATGATGGAGATCTTTGAGCACCAAGAAGAGAAGTTTGGACTTTTTGTTTTCCTTTGGTTAATGAGGAGCCATGAAAGAGTATTTGTGGAGGAAAGTGAAGTAATTAGCTAACATTTAGAAAGTTTAAGTGGGTAGTAAGATGTATGACTAATCAGAAATGACAGAGTCACGAGACCAGCTGGAAGAGTACTGCAAGAGTCCAAGCAAGCAGCAATGGAAGCCTGAACTAGAAAAGAGACAGCAGCAGTGGAGAAGAGTTGAGCCACGAGGATTTGGCAACTGACTAGAGAAGGCGCCAGGAGAAGCAAGTCCCTGAAAACCATGCTGCTTGGGAAAGACCAACTCTTTCTCTCATTTCCTCTTAGGGAATTGTAAAAGGAATTCCCTATCACCATTTAGATTTGGTTAAATTCACCAAAGAGTGATGGGGTGAATCATTCTTTGGTGACTTTAACCCCTCTGGCTCTTGTGTAGAGCTAATTAGAGTTTCTTCTGGAAGATCTGAAACCACCAACAGTGAGACTCCTCAGATGACCCTGATAGGCAGGTCCATGATTCAATCTGTTTCTTCCAGCATCTCCCCACTGGCTGCAGCACATCTAGGGGTTCAACCTAAGGGAGCCCCCCTACTCTGGGTATGGTTAGAGCTCCTTTCAAAATCATTCTAAAATCAAAAGAGGGAATCTTCAAGGAGCCTTGTTGGCTTCTTATACTTAGAGAGAAACCAAGGACACAGTCAGAGTTGATGTTTTTAAATACCAAATCTGTATGCATCTATCAGAGAGACAGAGAGAGAAAGAGAGAGAGAGAGTTAGAGAGAGACAGAGTTTTGAAATATGAAGAGAGAGAGGGAAAGAGAGATGTTCCGAGAGAGAGAGAGAGAGAGAGAGAGTGTGTGTGTGTGTGTGTGTGTGTTAGAGAGGAAGAGAGACAGAGAGGGAGAGAGAGAGAGAGAGAGAGCTTTGAAATATGAAGAGAGAGAGGGAAAGAGAGATGTTCCGAGAGAGAGAGAGAGAGAGAGAGAGAGTGTGTGTGTGTGTGTGTGTGTGTGTGTGTTTGTTAGAGAGGGAGAGAGACAGAGAGGGAGAGAGAGAGAGAGAGAGAGAGCTTTGAAATATGAAGAAAGAGAGAGAAAGATGTTCCGAGAGAGAGAGAGAGAAAGAGAGAGAGAGAGAGAGAGAGTGTGTGTGTGTGTGTGTGTGTGTGTGTGTGTTAGAGAGGGAGAGAGAGAGAGCTTTGAAATATGAAGAGAGAGAGTAAAAGACAGATGTTCCTATGAAGCCCTCAGCTCCTAACCCTCTCTCTGGCTCAGTGTTTGAAGCCCCTCCAGCCGCCCATGGCAAAACTTCCTTCCAGAGGAGCGGGCCATGCATCCCAGACCCATGTGTATGCTGTCCCCTAAGAATGAGAGCAGTGCTCTGTTTCCCAAACGGGCAGGGGAAGCAAACTTTTGTTTCCATAGTCTATAAAACATTTTTAAATTTAAAAACAAATGCTTTGCAGCCTCTGAATTATTAGTTTTTTATTAAAAATACAAACAGCTCTATGGAACACCATGGGAAAATGAGGACTCTTGCAACTTCGTTTGGCTCCCTGTTAAACAGAATAATGTTCATGAGGAAGAAGGCACTGTTTGTTTGTTCCTTAAAATGTTGTATTGCGTACAATGGAGAAGAGCAATGTGGAGATGACTTTCCAATGTGTTCCCTTGAAATGACCTGAGGACTGAATCAGGAAGCTCAGTCTGACCAGCTCAGCAGACTACCCCCACTGCCCCATCCCAGAGCTGAACTTGCAGTCAGCCCTGATAAAAATCTCTGGACTAGAACCAGAGCACCAATATCAAGGGATTATCCATGAACTGACTGTTCTTTCCTGCAGGCAGGCTCCACGCTCCTGGGTGGCCAGAGTGCCAATCAGCCCTGTCCCAGTGCTCTAACGAGGTGCCCATTCACTGCCCAAGAGACAACATGCCCAAGCTATGACCCAGCTCCAAGATCTGAAGGGACCAGACTGCCTTCCTGTCTTTCTCTGCATCCCCTGAGCTCCCTCTTGAAAAGGGAAGGAAAGCTAACAGAAAAGCCACTTTCTCACACACTTTTGGTGAGATTTCATGAAAGCTGCGTGACCTTTCTGGAAAGCAACTTGGCAATGTATAGAGAATCTTAAAAAACATGTGCATCCTTTGGCCCAGCAATTCTGCTTCTAGGAATCTGTCCTAAAGAAACAAGTCTGTGATGTAAATAAAAATGGACATATTCAGTTCTTGACTGCAGTGCAACCTGAAACACTGAAAAACTGAAAATAATTCAGAGGACCAACAATAGGGAGATGGTTAAGTAAACTGCAGTGTATCTACTTGGGAAACTAATATGCATCATTTAAAAGCATAGCTTCAAAGAATTATTGATAAAACAGGAAGATATTTATGTATGCATCTAAATGCATAGAGAAAAGAGTGACATAAAACATTCAAATATGAACAGCAATCATCTCTAGGATTTAACTGCTGCTTTCATTTTTATTTGATTTTATTTTGAGACAGGGTATCACTGTATCACCCAGCCGGCAATGCAGTGGCACGATCTCAGCTCACTGAACTGCAACCCCCTGGGCTCAATCAATCCTCCCACCTCAACCTCCTAAGTAGCTGGGACTACAGATACGCATCACCATGCCTGGCTATTTTTTTTTTTTTTTTTTGTAATTTTTGTAGAGATGGGGTTTCATCATGTTACCCAGGGTGGTTTCAAACTCCTAGGCTCAAGCAATCTGCCTGCCTCGGACTCCCAAAGTTCCAGGATTAGAGGTGCGAGTCCCTGCACTCAGCCTGCTTTGACTTTTATGCTCTTTTTATTGTGGCAAAATAAATATCACATAAAATTTACCATTGGAACCACTTTTCTTTTTTCTTTCTTTTCTTTTTTTTTTTTTTTTTTTGTAGAGGTGCTCTCTCCCTCTCTCTCTTTTTTTTTCTTTTTGTAAAGGCATGATCTCACTACATTGCCTAGGCTGGTATTGAACTAAGTGTCTAGTTCTATAGCACGAAGTACATTCACATTGTGGTGCAACTATCATCACCATCCACGTCCAGAATTTTTTCATCAACCCATGGTGAAACCCTGTAACCAAAAACATCTCCCTATTCCCTCCACCTCCAGCCTCTGGCCACCACCATTCGCTTTTTGTCTCTGTGAATTTGCCTACTCCAGGTATCTCATATAAGTGGAATCACACAGTATTGTGTTTTGTCTTTTTGCGACTGGCTTATTCCACTTAGCATAATGTCCTCAAGGTGTGTTCATCCATGTTGTAGCATGTGGCAGGATTACCTTCCTTTTCAAGGTAGAATAATCACTGTATGTCTATACCACATTGAACGGACATTTCAGTTGATTCTACCTCTTGGTTACTGTTTTTTGTTGTTGTCATTTTGTTGGGTTTTGTTGTTGTTGTTGTTGTTTGACAGAGTATCACTCTGTCACCCAGGCTGGAGTGCAGTGATGCAATCTCGGCTCACTGCAACCTCCGCCTCCCAGCTTCCAGTGATTCTCCTGCCTCAGCCTCCAGTAGCTGGGATTACAGGTGCATACCACCATACCTGGCTAATTTTTGTCTTTTTAGTAGAGACGGGGTTTGACCATGTTGGCCAGGCTGGTCTCGAACTCGTGACCTCAGTGATCTGCCTGACTCAGCCTCTCAAAGTTCTGGGATTACAGGCGTGAGCCACCATGCCCGGCCCTACCTCTTGGTTATTGTGAATAATGCTGTTATGAAGATGGGTTTGCAAATATCGTTTTGATTTCCTGCATTCATATCTTTTGGTTATATACCCCAAAGTGGAACTGCTGGATCATGGTAATTCTATGTGTCATATTTTGAGGAACTGCCATACTGTTTTCCACAGTGAATGCATCATTTTACATTCCCGCCAGCAATGGACAAGGGTTCCAATTTCTCCACATCCTGTCAACACTTGTTGTTTTCCAACTTTTTTGATAATAGCCATCCTAATGGATATGCATTTTTATGCTTTTATGTATTTTCAGAATCTCCTTCGGGAAGCATGTGGTATGTTTATAATAAGAAAAACAAAAATTAACGTTATGTTTTAAAACTGTGCCAGGGAATGGCTCACTGGATGTTATCCACTTCACTCCTCAATGCTGCTGGGCTAACAGTCCTCCTCCCACCCTCAGCAAGGCACAGCTAAATTCTGGGGATCATTAGTTGTCAAACACCAACTCTATGGCAAGTGGAGTGCAAGACCCTACAACCTTACGGGGCTGATATCATCACCCAATTAGCACGATCCCACTGCTGCTGCTTGGAGGCCTGGTTCTCCTTCCATGAGTGTTGCTCCTTTCTCCCCACTCCTACCCCCCACTTCAAGCTCCAAGCGATGACAGGAGTATAGAAAGGAAAGAAAAGAGATTTGGGGATTCAGACAGTCCTGGGGTACAATCGCAGCTCCACAGTTGCTCAGTGATAAGATAAGCAATGTCACCTTCCTGGACCTCAGATTGCTCATCTGCTAATTGGGTGATGGTATCAGGTCCATAAGCTTGTAGGGTCTTGCACTCCACTTGCCATAGAGTCAGTGTTTGACAAATAAGGATCCCTATTCATTTCTGGAATTGTGCATAGCTTCTGCCACAGGAAGAAATACAGCATACCTACTAGTAAATACCACTTAATTGACTGATTGAAAGAAACCCGTCACCGTGAGGATCCCAATTCAATTATTTATGTCCTCTCCTGGAAGCCTCTATGGAGTGCAGGTTTCTCAAACATAGTCCTGTTCTCTTCTCCTCAAACAAAGGATCTCAGGATCAAATAAGCCTGGGAAGCACAAAGATTGCTATCTTCAAAAACAGTGAAAGAATAATAATTAACATATGAAAGGTCTGTAACCAAGAAACCTATGTTTCTCTGGCAAGACCCTGTCTCTACAAAAAAAAAAGAAAAAATTAGCTGGGCATGGGGGCACACGCCTGTAGTCCCAGCTACCTGGGAGCCTTAGGCAGGAGGATCACTTGAGCCCAGGAATTCAAGGCTGCAGTGAGCTATGACAGCGCCACTGCACTCCAGCCTGAGCAACAAGCAAGGCCCTACTTCTTTAGAAAAATAAAAAAGGAGAAACCTATGTTTCTGAAACATATTGACCACTGAACACCTTTTTGGCATAACGCCAATTAACAACACATGGAGATGACTTTCCATGTGGAAACACATGGAAATAACATATCTCCAACACATGGAGATAACGCCGATTAACAACACATGGAGTGAGCAGTGCTGCTCCACTCCTCATCCGACCTGAAACCTGGAAGTCTGGTTCCTCAAGGACATCGAGCCTTGAATTTCCACATGCAAACACCTGTGAGTATGTTGGGGCTGCTGCAGATCAGCAGTCTCAAAATTCATAGAGCATGAGAATCACCAGGAAGGCTTGTTAAACCAGCGTCCTGGGCCCCAGCCTCAGTTTCTGATTCAGCAGCTCTGGGCTGGGACCCAAGAATGTGCATTTCTAACAAATTCCCAGGTGATGCTGATGCTGTTGACCCAGGGACCCCATTTTGAGAACCACTGATGCAGACAGTCAAAAACCCCTCACATACAAGTTTAATACAGGACCATACAGGAAATCTGTCTACTTTCTGCAATGCCAAAGAAATCAAGTATAATTCAGAACTTGAAACATCCATTCTCTTCTGGGACAAGTTCTTAAAGGAAGCATTTCATAGTAGTTAAGAAAATGGACTCTGGAGTCAGAAAAGAGCACGTTTGCAAGTCCCAGATCTCCCAGTGCCTGGCTATGTGAACACAGCAAGTTATTAAAACTTCCCAAGCCACAGCCTCTTCATCTCTAAGGGAGAGAAAATCATGGCAATGCCTAGTTCATAGAATTTCTGTGATGTAGAAATAAAGCAAGCAGGATGCTTGGGGAATGCCTGGCATCTAGTAAGTGCTCAATAAAGATTGGTTATTCTTTTTAATGACTGTTATTTAATCATCTTATCTGGTAAATAGCTCATCTGCGTACTGTCAGCTGACCTCAGGATGTGACTATACAGTCGTCCCTGTCACGGGCGAATGCAGGCTGATGGCACAGGGGTAAAAGAATTTACCAAGAAAATCATAGGTCAAGAAAGGCAGATTTATTAGAGAAAGTGGGGAAATATGTTGCCCGAGAGACAATGGGCAAGTTAGCCTGAGAGAAGCTAACTTCCAGAAGACAAAAGCTTGCTGCAGATTTTAGAGAATGGAACTTGGGCTGATTGATAATGCCAAGGCAGCAGGGAGCTTAACTTGCATTCCTCTGTCAGCCTGGATGTTTGATAAATTGAGGTGTTTGATGGTGAGCAGGAAGCCCGGGAGTTATGTATGTTATCCGGGCATGAAGGCCAAATGTCTTGGGTCATATATCCTGGGCCATATGCCCTGGGCCACAAAGAAAGGCAGACCTGTAACTTATCTGGTTTCTCTTTTGTTTAAATTCTCTGGACGTGAAGAAAGGCAGATTTATAGCTTATCTGCTTTATCTCTTGCTTTCCCCTGGTCCCACCAGCCTGACTCCTTTTCCCTAATTAGGACTCCACAGTCCCCCCTTATCCATAGTTTCACTTTTCATTTTTTCAGTTACCCACAGTACAGTACAATGAGGAATTTTTGTGCTCTGTAATGAGACAGAGCACAGTCACATGACTTTTATTACAGTATATTGTTATAATTGCACAATTTTATTATTCATTACTGTTGCTCATCTGTCACTGTACCTAATTTATAAATTAAACTTTATTGCAGGTATGCCTGTGTAGGAGAAAACACAGTATATACAGGTATCGGTACTATCCATCTGCAGTTCCAGGCATCCACTGGGGTCTTGGAATGTAACCCCTAAAGATAAGGGCATCTACTGTATTTGGAGACAGGGTCTTTAAAGAAGTAATTAAGTTAAAATGAGGTCATTAGGGTGGGCCCTCATCCAATATAACTGGAGCCCTTATAAGAAAAGGAGATTAGGGCACAGACTTACACTGAGAAGACAGTGTGAAGACATGGGGAGAAGACAGCCACCTACAAGCTAGGCAGAGAGGCCTGTGATGAAACCAACCCTGTCAACACCATGATCTTGGACTTCCAGATAGTAAGGACTGAGACGGTATATCCGACTTGAGCCTTAAGTCCAAGCCACCATTCCACTATTAACTCCCACCAGGACAAGTGCAGTGACCTGAGGGGCCCTTCTGCTTCCACTCCTGCCCTTACTCCCTGGCCTTACTGTTACAAGAGTGAACTTCACCAATGTTAACCAGATCACACGCGTGGCTGCCTAAATTCCTCCAATATGTCACCTAATACTGAGAAGGAAATCCAAGCTCCTCACCATGGCCAACAAAGCCCTGAAAAATGGCCCCTGCCAGCCTCCCCCTACCCAGCATTTCCCCCACCCCCACCATCACCACCTCATGCCCTAAACTCCACTCAGAGTGGCGTTTTTGCTGTTTCAGAAACAAGCAAGCTAATCCTTGCCACCAGGCCTTTGCACTAGCTGGTGCTACTACGTGGAACGCTCTTCCCCCAAATTTCCTCCTGGCTGGCTTCCTCTGAGTTCAAATGTCTTCTCCTCGGAGAGGCTTTTCCCATCCATCACAAAGAAACCCTCAGCATCATCTCACGCTATTGTCTTCCTACAAGTTAGCAGTAGCTTATCACTGTCTCCCTGAGAGCAGCCACCGTAGCTATCGAATGCACTGCTGCCTCCCGGGAGCCTAGCACTTATTCCAAGGCCTTGGAGCTTAGTAAATATGTGTTGCCTGGATAATGTATGTGAAAGAGCTTTGCAAACTGTAAAGTGCTGCATAAATGTAAGATAATGTCACAAATATCAAAAAGAGCCAGCCAAATAATTCAAAGAAAATAGGAAACAAGGGGAGAAGAGGGATGAGGAATTCAGAATGAAGTTGAGAGATTTCAAGTGATGATTCAAGAAATAAACCAAGCAACCAATTTTGTTAAATATGTGAGGCCACAGGGCGAGGGAAGCACAAACCACTCCAATGATCCATTCAGGCCATGTCTGCTCCACTCAGCCATAGAAACTGCATAAATTACAGGCAGCAGCAGTTTTCCTGGAGCCAGGCAGCAGAACACTCTCCTTGGGGCCAGCCTGGGAGGAGGATCCTGGCCTGGCAAGCAGGGCTGACTCAAGCTCATTGCATTAGCCCTCCCCTCCTGCATCTGGGCCCCTCTCACCGCAGTGCTGCCTGCCCAGGACCTGCACTCCTCCAGCGGGCGGGACTATGACTCACAGATGGCCCGTCACTCCCAGTGCCAGCACAGAGCACCACCCGTGCCTATCTTTAGAAGTTCCGCAGGCTGAAAAATCAATTTGCCCGCCTGGCACCTGGGTCTGGGGCCTCCCCGCTAACATCAGTGGCAGGCGAAATGTGGCCTCCCCTCTGCCTGCCCTGATGCGTCAGACCTTACTCAGGGTCCCGAGGGCCTGGCAGTGCTGCCCGACAGACTCCTGTGAGCTGCTGCACCCACAGGTGTGCTGGTCTGCCCCTCAGAGACAGCCAGGCCTCACCAGAAGATGCGGGCAAACACCACGCCCTAGAAAATACTGGCAAGGGGGAAGCGAATCACTTTGCATCCTGGCTGCCTGACTGGCACATTCCCCAGGTGGTCATCTGGCACCTAATCCATGTGTGGTCACAGCAAACTGGCTTGCCCAGGTGGTACAAGTTCAGCCTCTTCCTCCAAGCAGGGACCAGAGGTAAGAGAACAGCACACAACTCCACGCCTTAATAAAAAGGCCCAGGAGGCAGATTCCCAATGCAGTGACAACTCCCAGCTGGCCCCCAGGCTTCCCACCTACTGAAAATGGCCACATGTGACTCCCACAAGCCAAAGGGACCCTGTATTACTGGGTATGCGGAGAGAGAACCATCTCAGACATTTCACCATATTAATAATCTCTCTTTCAATAAAGACTCGCTGAGCACCTGGCAGTGGCAGGGTGGGTGGAATAGGGTAAGAATAAGCTGAGGAACAAGAGAAAGGAAATCTCTGGCCCTGGCCCTGTACTTTCTCCTTGCACCTGTGGGCGCTCTGTGCTCAGCCTTTGAGATTTCCAAATCCCCTCTGACCTTCTGCCTCTTCACTCACGTCTAGACACCATTTTTACAGAAACCAGGAGCTACTGCCTGTTTTGTTTTTTTTGTTTTTTTTCCAGTAATACAGCCTAGGGCCCTGCCCACCCCACCTCCTTTTCTTTATGAGATACAGCGAAGTCCAGCTGTCCTGCAGCAGATGAAAACAGAGAGAGGGCTCCCACCCGCTAGCTCTAGTTGAGAAATGAGAATGCCCCAGAAGAGCTTAAGGGCTCAAAAGCCATCTCTGAGAATTTGCAGAAGCACAATCCTACATGTTTGCCTCCTTAATCCAAAAAAGGATCCAAGGTCATGTGTCTACAGGAGCCAGCCTGTTATGGTGAGTGAGGGGTGCTGCATTCAGCACCGGGGGGTGGGGGGGAAAGGAGAGCGTGCAATGGCTCTGCCCAAACCAATCATCACCATGAGGGGACACAGGCACACAAAGGTACATTTTCAATCTTTTATTTTTTCAAAAACAGCTAGCAATCCAGATTTTTATCCAAAATCTCCTTTGTAAATATAGGCAATTGATGAAAAAAAAATTAAAAAACAATGAAGCCACATGGGCTAAACCAAACACACCTGTAGACTGCCAGTTTGTCCCCTCTCATAGGTAGGATGGGGTGACTGAATTCTGGGGAGCACGTTCAGAGGTCGCTATCTTTCTCTGCTTCTCCCCAGAGAGGTCTTCCTAGGCTGCCTCTCAGACACACAGCACCAGCCAGAGGGCAAGGACCAACTGATAAGCCAGGAAGTGTGGCTCCCATCACTTTGAGGAGGGAATCAGGAACTCTTTGGAATCCCCTGCTGTACACCTTGCTGGTGCCATTTCCCAAATATTTGTGGTTCACCCCTCGGCTTTCAGTGTCTCTTTCCTTCTCTGCCTCCCCACCCAGGGCTAACTCCTCTCCTTCCTGAAGACTCTGTTCAAGCATCAGCTCCTCCAAAGAGCTGCCCACTAAGCAGTGCCCCTCCCTCCAGCCCCTGGGCTGGGAGGCTTCCCGGCACCTGGCATATCATGCACTCTGCATGCCCACACACAACTTCCAGGCACTTGATTGACCCTCACTAGCAGGGAGCTCCTCAAGAGAAGGGCTGGTTCTCTTCCATCCCTGTTATCCTTGCAGCCAGCGCAGATCTTGGAACACAGAGCAGCTCCACACAGAACTGAACCAGCAACTTCTCCAGCAGCAAATGTTTTCTGAGCACTGGCCTATACCAGGTGCATGCGAAGGGTGCATAAGGCCACTGAGATGAGTTTGACATATCCAGGGGCTTCAGAGGATCACAGTCTCTTGGGTCTGACAGATGTTTAAGAAATCCCCATCATGGAGAGTACCCACAGCCCACCCCCCTACTCCGCCCCGCCACAGCCACCCTCCTCCCATCCTTCCTGGGTCTTGGCCACACTTGCTCTTCCTTCTGCCTGCAACATGGCCCTTTCCTGAAATCTGCTCCAAACTCCCCTTAACAAAGAGCTTTCTCTCCATGCACCCTCCATAGCACTATTTTTTCCCATTCCCTGTTTCATTTGTGCTTGTGCACTTATGGCCACCTGGCTTCTCCTGTTTCCCTATTTGTCCTGTCTGTGGTCTGTCTCCACTACTAGACCTAACCCAATGAGGGCAGGGCCTGCATCTGCTTCGTTTTCTGCAGTATGCCCGGTGCAGAGGACAGCGCCTGACCCATGGTAGGTGCACAGTAAACAGTGGCTACCCGAATGAATTTAAGAATGAGAAAGTAAGATCCGTTCCAAAAGCTCTGCATGCTGCAAAGGCCTCTGAGCCTCTATATGCTGAGAGGCAGCTGGACCTCTGCCTCCTCCTTTGCACGGCGGGCAGAGCACCTGCAGAACTTTCCACTTCTCATGCCTCATCACGTGTCTGGGCTCCGGTGCTACAAAGCAGGTGAAGGGCCCCCTGTGCAAGTGTAAGAGGCTAAAACGGGGGTGCCCGTGTGAGCGGCTGGTGTGGGGTGGGCACCTGCCTGTGTATGGGAGACTGAAGGGTGGAGAGGGCCTCTCATGCAGGCATGTGTGAGCAGCTGCAGGTGTGTGAGCAAATGTGCATCACTGGGGAACAGGTGTCTGTGGATGAGGGAGGAAGTGAGGGTGAGGGTGTTTGTGGACATAGGGATGTGTGTTTTTTACAAAAAAAAACAAAACAAAAGGTGAGGGGAAGCCGGCCTGCATACATGTGCATGCATGTGAACATGCATGTGTGAATGTGGGGAAGGGCACATTGGTGAAAAAGGTGCTGGTGCTTTTTCTCCCTGATGCAAACTCAGGCTGGAGAGACTGGGACTAGGCAGACCCTACCCTTGGCGCTCCAAGAAGAATTCCTCCCTCTATGAAGAGCTGCCTGACCTCATTCAAGGTGTACAGAAAGAAAGCAGTGTCACCGGAACCCAGGCCTCCACCATAAATGGGCCAGAGGCAATTCCACAGCAGTAACTGGGCAGGCAAAACCACCCCTGGAAAACACAAGCTGACACGAAGGATGAGCCTCTCAGGCCCCCTGGGCGTGGGGTCCCTGGAATCCCTCTGTCCCTGGCTCCTAGTGATTTTGCACCAAGGCTGAACACATAGATTTGAGGCACCAGTGCAGTGCAGGACATGGGCGTGTTATTACCAGCTCCATGGTTAATGAGCATTGCATCCACAGGGAGCAGCCAGGCTGGGGATGCTAAGACCTGCTGGGTGGTTCTGCTGAGTTGGAGTTCATGGGGCAAGAAGGCCAGTTTCTGCCAGCCCCTCCCAGCAGCAGTGAGACAAGGACACAGACACTGAAGGGCCCGTGTTCTCAGCCTCTCCCCCTCTGACTCCTGCCCATCTTCCAGGTCACATCTCCTCCCACCGTCTGCCTTGCTTGCTGAGTCCATGCATTTGTTCATTTCCCCATTCAACAAGGAGGTATCAAGCACCACTATTTCCCAGGCACATTCCTAGGGTGTAGAACTGAAAAACACAGGTAAAGTACTGCCTCCATGCAACAGACATTGTAGTTGAGGAAACAGGCAATAAGCCAAACTGATAAGAGAAATATAAGGTGTGTTAAGACAAATATAAGATGGTGACAAATGCCCCAGAGAAAATAATAAAATAGGGAAGGGAGGCAGGAAGAGGGGCCATTAATCAGGGTAGCCAAGGAAACTCTCCAGCAGCCAGCCTCGTTCCCTCCCCAGAGGCTTCACAGCTGCTGTTCCACACACCTGAAGTGCTGTTCCCTCAAACATCCCCCATAGTTTCCTTTTCCAGGCAAGTTGATCTTGTTCCACTCATTGGTCACTTCCTTAGAAAGACCCTCCCTGGCCAACTACATAAAACAGGTTCCCCATTGCACTCACATCACTATCCCCTTAGCCTGTTTCATATTCTAAAACCAGTTCTCATTATCTGAAGTTAGTTTATTATTTATTTACTATGTTTCTGCCTCCCCCAGTGAAATATGAGGTCTCAAAGGAGAGAGGATGTGTGTCTTGCTGACCACTATATCTTCAGCACCCAGAACAGGCCAACACATGGCAGGCCCTGGGACTGAAATTTCATAGTCCACTTCTTGTTCCTTTGGGTTAAGCAATGCCCTCCCCCAGCATCCATTTAAAAATACTCTCAGGCAAGTGATACATGAAGTCATGAACACTCTAGTGTGAATCCGTCACTTCTCTCTAGGGGCTGCTCAGAAATCTAGGAGCACGTGTTAGTACTGAGGGAAGGGGACAGAGCCGAAGGAAGAAGCCCACAGGCTGCCTGCCCAAGCACAGGACTGGAAGGGAGGAGGCCTGGGTGTGGTGCCAGCTCTGTCCCCAGCTTCTGGGTAACCTCTCTAAGCATCCGTTTCTTCATGACTTAGAGCTGAGAGGGAGCTCTTGGTCACCTATGCTTTGGGGACTCCAGCGGGGAGGAAATGAGTCAATTAGGAGGACATGAACTTGGCTGCCTCCTCACTTTGCCATCAAAGACAATAGGTCTGTGTTCTGATCCCTGCCTCAGACAAAATGGAGAAAACCCAAAGATAGTGGGAAGCCGCCTGCACTGTATGAATGCACGCTTGGAGAAGACTGTCTCCCTGCTGCCCAGCACCCACTGTCCATGCCTGGTTACTATTAGAAAGTTAATCATGGAAAATGCTGAGGTCTCTTTCCCCAGCCCTGCACCTCTCAGCTCCACACTACAATTTCATCTTCCATATAGTGTTACCAGACAGTGCCATTGGCTCCATCCACTCCCTTGTCCCAGGCCTTTATGACCTTTCCATTCAAGCCACACACCACGTCTGCTCCACAGAGCTGTAAGACACACTGGCTTCAGCCCGCCTGGCCTGGGCCAGCACGCTGACATTTTCCATGAGTCCACATCAGCCAGTGAAATGCTCAGAGGGGATTAAGGCAACCTTCTCCATCACCCCCGAGTTGCTTTAGGAAAGAGAATAACAGCACTGACCCCTCCGTTGGCAGCTGGTGATATCCACACACCATCTCTATCCAGAGATGAAAGGCTCCTTCTCCATCCTTGACTTGCAAAACAGGGATTATTTCCCACCTCACGCTTTCTGAAATATCACCAGAGATGCAGCTGTGTTTGAAGGCCAGCCTCATAAAAGGCGTAGGACCTACGTGTCAGTCAACACTCCACTGAGAAGATAATTGATTTTTTTTTGTTTTATGATTATTTGCGGGCACTGGTTCTCTTTCCATTAGCCTGGATAATCGAGGGAAGACTGTAAAGAGTATTAATATCACGGCCAAGGTCACTCAGCTGGCTCCTGCTGCCATTCCAACCCAAAGGCTGAATTACTATGGCTTTTACTAATAATAACAAAAACAATAAATAACATGAGTGATTATAAAGCCAGGGAACTCTGCAATTACCTCAACAATTAACACGTCCCTTCGTGAAACACAGAACAGAAAAAATTTTCAAAGGTTCAAGTTAGAAAACTTCTGCATTCTGTTTGGTGCAAGTGACAGTCAGAAAAGGGCCTTGTTTGAGGGTATGCAGTGTGAGAGTATGCAGTGTGAGGGTATACATGAGGTCTGCAGTATGCAGTGTGAGGGTATGCAGTGTGAGGTGTGCAGTATGCAGTGTGAGGGTATGCAGTGTGAGGTCTGGGGTATGCAGTGTGAGGGTGTGCAGTGTGAGGTCTGGCATATGCAGTGTGAGGGCTGGGGTATGCAGTGTGAGGGTGTGCAGTGTGAGGTCTGGAGTATGCAGTGTGAGGGTGTGCAGTGTGAGGTCCGGGGTATGCAGTGTGAGGGTGTGCAGTGTGAGGGTGTGCAGTGTGAGGTCTGGGGTATGCAGTGTGAGGGTGTGCAGTGTGAGGTCTGGGGTGTGTGGTGTGAGGGTGTGCAGTGTGAGGTCTGAGGTATGCAGTGTGAGGGTGTGCAGTGTGCGGTCTGGGGTATGTGGTGTGAGGGTATGCAGTGTGAGGTCTGGGGTGTGCAGTGTGAGGATGTGCAGTGTGAGGTCTGGGGTATGTGGTGTGAGGTTATGCAGTGTGAGGTCTCGGGTATGCAGTGTGAGGGTGTGCAGTGTGAGGTCTGGGGTATGTGGTGTGAGGGTATGCAGTGTGAGGTCTGGGATATGTGGTGTGAGGGTATGCACTGTGAGGGTGTGCAGTGTGAGGGTATCCAGTGTGAGGTCTGGGGTATGCAATGTGAGGTCTGGGGCTGGCTCCAGTTGGTTTCCAACTTTACCAGGTGTGTGGCCCGGGCAAGTCACTTCATCTCAGCAGGTTCCTGCACATAGGGGCTGGTGAGGACTCAAGGATAAGGCACACTAAAGGGCTTGGCACAGTGCCCAGCAGGTAGCAGCACTCTCTAAGTATTAGCTGCCATTGTTGTCTTTATCATTAATGTAACTACATCTTAATTAGGAATGATGGGATCTCATTTGGCCCCCACACCAATCCAGGAATTGAGATGAGAATAGTGTTTCCTCTACCATTCATCAGCCAATATCCAGCAGCCACCCCAAGGGAGGCCACTGGTCATCCCACGCCATATAAAGTTCACTGCCCCTGGATGGTAGGCTCACCCCAAGCCTGCTCCCTCATCCTCATTCCCATCCTCAACAGAGAGGAAAGTCCACCACTGTCTCCATTTTAAAGAGGCAGCCTGTGACATCCAAGAGACCTTCCAGCCTCAGGGAAAGGCGTGAACAAGAGCTCCAGCTGGGTCTTTACAGATGAAGCCCCACTTTGGTACCTCTTCTCCTAACAACCCCAGCTTTTGGAAGACATCAAAATTCCAAAGGCTCAGCTGCAGAAAGATCTTCCAAATTTCTCATTATAGTTATTCCCTGAAAGGCCAAGAGCTTTATTCTTCATCCATTTACTCAACACCTTCATGGAGCAACTGCTACGACGTGTCAGCCTCTGCAGGAGGCAGCTTTAAACTAAGTGTGACAGATGAGAAAGAACCATAACACACAAAGCAGGGAGAACAGTGATTCCAGCCAAAGAAAACAGCATGTGCAAAGGCCCTGAGGTGCATAAAATTTGGCATGTTCTCTGTGGACAGGGTTCTAAATCATGTCCAGGACAGGGGGACACCTTTGTGTCACCCTCATCTGAAAGCAACCTTTAGGAAGCCACAGGACAGACTGTCTTCAACTCAGAAAACCTCCCTGATACCCATCTTCCATCCTCCACCCCTACATTCTCACTCTTGTCTGGTTTCCTCAGTTACCATCCTGGTGCCTAATTTCTGGTGGCAGCAAAGTGCAAGATTAGAGGCCCACACACTAGTGCCCGGAAGCTTGGGCTTCAATCCCAGATCCACCAATTATGGCTTCAGTGGTTTGGGGCAAGTGATTTAACTGCCTCTCTGTGCCTCAGTTTCCTCATCTGTAAACCATGGATAACAGAGAACCTCTTTGGAGATCTGCTGTAAGGATCGGACAAGTAAAAAGAAGTGAGGCTCTTGGATAAATAAATATCTAAGGCACATAGAAGTTCCCTGAAAATGTGGGCATTATCAATATTTATTTTAAGCATCTTCATTTTTCTTATTATATTCCCTTTCTCCATCTGGTCCCTTGAGAGTGATGACTCGGTTGAATGAATGACACCCACCCCAGTTTCTCACCCCATCTCCCAACACCAGGATCCTTTTGCCTAGTGGGTGGTTATCACTTAGATGTGCCCATCCCCAAACCTCACTTGATATAGTAATTTCTGGAGACCCTAAGAGGACTCGGGGACCAGGCACGGTGGCTCATGCCTGTAATCCCAGCACTTTGGGAGGTCGAGGCAGGTAGATCACCTGAGGTCAGGAGTTTCAGACCAGCCTGGCCAACATGGCAAAACCTATCTCTACTAAAAATACAAAAATTAGCCAGGTGTGGTGGCAGGTCCCTGTAATCCCAGCTGCTCAGGAGGCTGAGGCAGGAGAATCACTTGAACCCAGGAGGCGGAGGTTGCAGTGAGCCAAGATCATGTCACTGCACTACTCCAGCCTGGGTGACAGAGCAAGACTCCATCTCAAAATAAATAAATAAATAAATAAATAAATAAATAAATAAATAAATAAATAAATAAGACTCAGGGGACTTCCTGCACATTCCCATGAGCCATGAGCCATCTCCAACACCTTGGGGCAGAGTAGGGGACTCTATGACTCCACTGGGGGAGGGGTCCTGCAATGGGGCCTGAGATGTGCTTTCCCCCAGCTGACACTCTTTTCCTTATTTAACTTTTTCAAAAACTCCCCCAAATGTTTTGCCTTTTCATTTGCCTCGCCTCCTCCTTAACACTCTCCACCTGCCCCAAAATCCCCAGTAGTTTCAAAATTGAATAACTGTCGGGAACAGCATTTAAAGATGCTAATTTAAACACACGCGTCAGAAAAGGCAAGCTGGATCCCTGCTCCTAGCAACAGCCCCTCACCCACACCTCACAGCTGTTGCTGCCCAGAAACAGGGCTTGCTTGAGTGAGCTGGCAGGGGGGCCGGATACAGGGAAGCAGAGTTGTGGGACCTAGCTCTGAGCCTGCTTCCGGCCTTTCCCCTTGGAGGGAGGTCTTTATCCTTGGAGGGCAGCCTTCAAAGGTGCAAACTCTGCCAAGCTGCCAATTCCTCAAGAAAGGGGTCTCGGGGCAACCAATGGTTTAAGTAAACCCATTGTATCACATTTTGAACATACAGAACTGCTAACACAGAGACCTCTAATTTCCTTTAATAAACCCAAACTCTTCCATTTGAGTAAGCTTTATACATTAAATAGCAACACCTACTGTTAAAGCATAACAAGTCTCCTTTCCATTTTTCACATCATAAATGTAAGTTTGGGTCCCATCAAGGGGCAGATTCCTCTAAGTGCCAATGTAAAGTGCCCCCTCCTCTATGTAGTCCTCCTGAATGCCCCTCCATGCCACAGGTGGGAGTGGTCTTTTCCTCCCCTGAACTCTCTCATGCTCTTCCCAGCTATCTTTCATTGTAGCAAGATCTTGGTCAAGCTCATGCATAGCTTATCTCCACTTCTAGACTGGGACATCCTTAAGAACAGAAGCTATGTCTTACTCAACCTTGGACGTGGCCCCCCCTTGCAATCACACCACAGAACCGCATAGTAGGTGCTTAATAAATAGTTATAAATTATTAACATTAGTCACCTTGGAGCTCACCAATTTAAAGAAACAGTTTTTTAAAAATATGTATAGTAAGTAGACACTGCCCCAATAGTTGGTCCCATTGGTAAATATAGCTTTTCATGTGTTGGGTTTGCTTCAAATGGAGGTTACAAACACACAGAAAGACCAAGACAGAAGCTAAAACATAGGGAATGCAAGCCTAGTAACCTCTACCTGGGAGAGAAATTTGCCCAACTGGGCAATGTGCAGGCAAGGCTGATATCAAGGGAAGATGCTGGAGAAGAGAAATGCTACTGAAAGAGCACGCAAGTGCCTTTGCATCTCCAGGTAAGTGCTTATTTCAAGAAAGTGTAAAGCAGCTATGTTTCTTGATTTGGATGTTAGTTCCATGGGTGTGTTCAGTTTTGAATATGCATACACTTTGTGGTGTGTTCAAGTTTTAGTATCATATTATATAGTTCAACTTGAAAAGTAAAAATATTTGTGGGGTCTAAAAAATCAAATTAGAGTAGAAGGAGGGTTACCAGAGGCTGGGAAGGGGAGTGGCGGATTGGAGGGGAGGCAGGATGGTTAATGGATACAAAAAAATAGAAAGAATGAATAACACCTACTATTTGATAACATAATAGGGTGACTATAGTCAATAATAACTTAATTGTATATTTTTAAATAACTTAAAGAATGTAACTGGATTGTTTGTAACTCAAAGGTTACAAGCATTTATCAAAGGATAAATGCTTGAGGAGATGAATATTCACTCTCCATGATGTGCTTATTTCACATTGCATGCCTGTATCAAAACATCTCATGGGCTCCATAAATCTACACACCTACTATGTAACCCACAAATTGTTTTAAATAATTTAAAAGCTTTTTTAAAATAAATGACTAAACAATATTTCTCACATGGAAACTTATCCTCGATGTCCAAGTGAAGTTATTGTGAGAATAGGGTTTGTGGTGCAAAAATTCACTCTCTAGAGAACACAGCTGTTACCACCTATAAAGAAAGCAAGGTCTCCACTCACAAAGGAAAGCAGCAGGAGTATGTGAGATGTCGAAGGAGAACGTGGAATGCCTAAGTAATAAAACAGACACAGAAAACTTTCCATCCCCACGGTAAGAGAAGCTTTGGCAGAGTTTGCTCTTCAGCCTCAGACCAACAGAGCTCCAGCATCCAAATGTTGAGGAAGCCAAGAATGTGCAAACTATGCTCTCTCAGAATAATAATAAGAAGAATATTCCCTTCTCCTCTGGGACTCTTCAAATGTTTTGAAGTTTCTGACACTCTCAAAAACATGCAGAAACCGCAGCCTGAATTTAGAAACCTCAGCATGGTGGTATGTGTGGTATGAGTTCCAAATTCTTGACAGCCCTAGAAACCTGTTTCTAGAGGAGAAATGAAAATGCCAGGCACACTGATGCAGCTTGTGGGTTGCTTTATTGCTTTATTTAGGGTGGCAGCTCGGGACTGAGGGACCTGGGTCTCATTATCTATCAGCTACCTCCCCACTCACATTATCTGCAATTGACATCATGCACAATGAGAGCCACCTAACTGGTAAGAGAAGGCTCTAAAGACTACTCAGAGGGTTATGCGGGAGGGAAGAGGAGGAAATAATATGAGCCCATCCACTTCCTCTAAACACTGGGTTCGAGGGCTGTCATGGATCACCTGCACGGATATGATCCCCGGCCTCCCTCAGCACCAGCAGGCTGAGCCGCTGTCACTGCCTGACCCCCTAACCCAGTCAATACCCAACCATCAAGATCACAGTCCTCAAATGAGCTCACTTTCAGTAAGGTACCGTGTTCGATTTTTCTTTGGACAATTTTATCTAGATGATATCTACCATGACTTAATTTTGTAGCCAATGTATACACATTAAAATAAGATGAAAACAATACTTTCTGGACCTCATGCAGTTCTAATTAATATAATTCCATATGGATTTATGGATACCAGTTGTGTTCTAGACACTGTTGTAAGTCCTTGGAATCAGGCAGTAAGAATATGAAAAAAGAGACCAAAATGAGAATTATCTCCAGAAGAGAAAGCACACCCAGCCTGGAATAGGTCCTTACAGGTTGGAACCCATTCTCTTCCAGATGCCTTGAGGCTTCTTTAACTTTACTCTTTCTCATAACCACCCAGAAAGTGCAGGGCTGGGGACTCAATGGTTGATCAGTACATTTATTGAATGAAAATGACAGGCCCTACAAGTAGTTTCTGGAAGCCCTGCCAACATTTTCCCACCCTGGGTTCTGGTACTGCTCCCAGGCTGTGTGGCATTGACTAGAGTGCTCCAACGGCCCACTGGCCCCACACAGCTGGTGCCTGGGGCACAGGGTGGATCCGTGAGTTTGGGCAACTCCTCCTCATTCCTGGAGCTCAGTTTCTTCATGTGTAAAATGAAAGGATTGAAGAAGATTGTCTCTAATTTCCCTTCCAAGTTCTAGCATTCTGTGATGCCATGTGCACCCCAGTTAAGTGAGAACTGCCCTTTGCTATTCATGGAGGCAAAAGATGTCACCCTCCTCCTCGTTACTAACATGGCCCCATCTTGTCCAGGTTCCCACTCCTTCTCCACACTGTCTTGCAGCTCAGATAAACTGACCCCATT
Organism: Pan paniscus; assembly: GCF_029289425.2. Classification (NCBI taxonomy): domain Eukaryota; kingdom Metazoa; phylum Chordata; class Mammalia; order Primates; family Hominidae; genus Pan; species Pan paniscus. The sequence continues at coordinate 89,674,721 of NC_073257.2, forward strand.
CCTTCACCAGCTGGTGGGTCCTGTCTAGTTTACAACCATCAGGGCTTTCCCATTCTATTGACACTGACTGATTTGGAGCCAGGCAAGTGGCCTGGTTTTGGTCAATGAGAAAAATGGGAGAAGTATCGGGGGCTTTGGAGAAAGATTTTCTCTATATATAAAGTTCTCACCAGAAGACATGGTCCCTGCCTTGACTCTGGACATTGCCATGTCTAGATGTGATGTCCAGAACCACTGCAGCTATCTTGCAGCCATGAGAGAAATCAGACTTGGTATAAAGTTGTCACTAAGGACAGTAGAGTGAAGAAAAGAAAGGGCCCAGGGCCTCAACCACATCACTGAACCACTGATCCATCCATAGTGGAGCCTTTCCTCCCCCAACTCTGTTCTCTTATGGGAGATACATTTCCTTACTGTCTAAGCCAATTTGAGTCAGTGTTCTTGATCATTAGTAATCAAAAGCATCTAACTAATGTAGTGGACCCCCAATTTGGAAAGAATGAAAATATTCTGAAACACTCAACACTAAAACTACTGTACACAGTTGAATCTTTCTAATGTCTGAGAAAATGCTCTACAACACCATCTGGATGGAGGTTACCCTTTCAAATAAATGCCTGACATCCTTTCTTTCTCAAAAGCCAACAGCATCCAGATATTTGCACTTTTCGGTTGCTTGGTTTCTAGACAAATGTTAGTGGCCCGATCATTCCTACAAGAAATGGCACTGACTTGCCCTTCTCCATGGAGACGATGAGCACAGCCATGAACTCAATTCAAAGAGCAGCAGAAGAGTCAAAAGTGGCACCTTGAAACTGAATTCTCTGTTGTGTTGATTTTCTGAGCTTTCAAAGTGTTATTCATTTTTTTCTACCTGTGAATGAATCCTTGATTTCTCAATCTGCCTACTCGCTGAGATAGATTTCAGCAAAATAACAGTAGACATGGGTTTCCTTCTCCTCTCTCTCTCTTCCCCCTCTCCAACTTCCCATCCTCCCTCTCCATATCTCCCCCTCTCTAATTCACCAAGGTAACAAAAGAAACAATAATTAAGTCAATGAGCATGCTCGCATGTGCAATAAAAAATACCTCTCTTATTACATTGCCATTTCCTTTTCAAATCCTTTGGGGGCATTGTGTACAAATATAGTAAACAGCATTAGAGGGAAATAATGCCGACACATACTTCTGGGAGCTCGTCATGTCCCTTTAAGACAAGGCCCACTGTTCAGTTCCATTCTAGGCCACAGCTCGGGTTTCAAGCCCAAGGTCCCCTTACTGCCTCATGCAGTATTAATATGGCCCTGGCATACTCCCAAATTTACATTGTGAACCATAATCTGGGCCAGCTCCCACAGGACGAACTGGCTTGGGGCTCCCCTCTTCATTTCCCCAGAGGGCCTTCTCCCCATCCATAGCCAGGCCACCCCCTTCCCCAGGGTTCCCCCACTTTCAGCCTCAGCCAGGGGAACACACAAGTGCTTTTCAACAAGTAGTTAATGTCCTAGCATGGAGTATCATCTGTGGGGGCTGCTTACACAATGGCAGAGGAATTGCGCTGTCCTGCAGGCAGTCACAGGGGGAGAGGGGAAGAAGGCACTCTCAGACATTAGAGCCAGAGCCAACTCAGGGTCACTTCTGTGGCAGGCCTGAAAGCACCACCAGGATTTCCAGGCCAGGAGGTCCCATGGGCATACCCAGATCTGCTGAAGGAGGCCTCTCTGTCTCTTCTCTGTGTCTCTTCCTCTCTCTCTCCCCAGTTATAACCAGAAGGCAGGTGCAATTTCTAGAAGAGCCCATAAACCATTTCCATTTATTAAAAGAGAAAGAAAGAGAGAGAGAGAGAGAGAGAGGTGAGGCTGGTGGGGAGTGAGGAGGAGGCACAAGGAAGGAGTGCAGAGGGGAGGCAAGGCAAGGAAAGAACACAGGGTGGAGGGTGGCCGAGTGGGCCCTGGTGCAGCCCTCATCCCCAGGGGCTGGCTCGGGCTCCATGCTGTGCGCACAGCCTCCAACCACCATCAGGAGGCTACAGGCTCCATGTTGTCTATGGGACTCCTGTCTCTGAGGCACCATGGGGTGTGTTGGGGAGAGACTGCACTCTGGACAGCCTGTCTGGGTTCAATTCCCAGACCCTCTACTCACAAGCTGTGTGACCTTGGGTATGATGCTTAACCACTCTGTGCCTGCGTCTCCTCATCTGAAAACCAGGACCAAGAAGAGTGCCCACCACCTGGGGTTGCTTGTGAGGATGGAAAACAGGACCTGGCACAAGGTGTCTAGCCCATGCCTAAGAGCTTGCACCCAACAGAGCAAGTAACAAGGTCAAGGCAACAACAGAGGGTGGACCTGAAACACATCCTCAAGAATCCAGCAATTTCCTCAATAAGTTAAACACAGCATTACCATAGGATCTAGCAATCCCATTCCTAGGCATATACCCCAAATCAAACACAGGCCTGGCACAGTGGTTCATGCCTGTAATCCCAGTACTTTGGGAGGCCGAGGCAGGCAGATCACCTGAGATCAGGAGTTTGAGACCAGCCTGGCCAACATGGTGAAACCCTGTCTCTACTAAAAATACAAAAAATTAGCCGGGTGTGATGGCGGATACCTGTAATCCCAGCAACTCGGGAGGCTGAGGCAGGAGAATCGCTTGAACCAGGAGGCAGAGGTTGCAGTGAGCTGAGATTGTGTCACTGCACTCCAGCCTGGGTGACAGAGTGAGAGCCCATCTCAAAAAAAAAAAAGAAAAGAAAAGATACCAACAAAAGCTCGTACACAAGTGTTCATAGCAGCACTATTCACAATAGCCAAAGGCGGAAACAACACAGATGTCCATCAACTGATGTATGAATAAGAAAAATGTGGTGTGGCCATGTACAGAACTAAAGGAACGGAGTACTGCTGCATGCCACAACACAGGTGAACCTCAAGAACATTATGCTAAGTGGAAGAAGCCGGACACAAAAGGCCACATATCCTATCATTCTACTCATAGGAAATATCCAAATAGGCCTCAAGAAGCAGCAAGCAGATCACAGGTTCTCAGGCTGGATGGAGGAGAGAACGGCAGTGACTCCCCATTGGTCCAGGGTTTCCATCTGCAGTGCTGGACGGTTCTGGAAGTAAGTAGCACAGATGGTTGAACAGAATTCTGGTTGTATACTTAAAATACTCACAATGGTCAATTTTATAGTGTGTATATTTTACCATAATAATAAAAAAAAAGAATTCAGAAAGGACACAGCACTCAGACTCTTCTCCCCTGAGTCCTCTCACGTGGTGAAGAGCCAGGCAAAAGGGTTGAGGGCATTGTTGTTATGCACTAAGTTCCCCCACTGTGTTCCTGCCCTCCCCTCTTTTTCCCCGCACCACTCTGCCTGTGGTTTCCCAGCTCACCTCTGGGCCTTTCCTGTGCTATTCCCTCTGCCAGGAGTGCACCCCCTGCCACCCCAGCACCCTCCCACCTCGGCCAGCCTAGCTCCTCTCAGCCCTTCAAACCCAGCTCAGCCCCTGCCTGCTGTAGAAGGCTTTCCCTTGTTAAGATCTCCTCCTCAGGGCTCCCACCTCACTCCCCGGCACCTACCCTTTGTCAAAGCACCATGTTCTGTGCAGGCTAGACAGAGCTCCCCACCTCAGCTGTAAGCTTCTTCTATGCAAGGGCCAGATCTAATTTACTCTCATACCCTTAGAGCCGAGCACAGAGAAATTATATAAATAACAAATGAGTTAAAACTACAGACTATTATCTAGAAGTCATGAGACAGGAAAGAAAAATTAGTTATGAAGAAGGGACTCTCAATTCCTAGATAACTTAACCCCATTCTCACCCCTGATCCCAGAACCTCTCCAGGGAAAAGAACGAGGACACCCCAAGCAGAGAGTGACCAGGCCAACCAAGAGCCCCCACGTGGGCCTTTGTCAGGAAAGTCAGGGGCTGAAGAACCATGATGTCCTAATCCCAGTTTGGAGTGGACAGCCTGGCCTTGGATTCAGTCTCCCTAGGCTCTCCCCACCTCTTACCTCATTCAAACCTGCAGAGGTAAAAGCCACCTTATAGAGGAGGAAATTGAGACTCCGGAGGTCAGGCGCATGCCCCGACAACAAAGCTAATGTTCAACACCACAGGTATCTGAGGCCAAAACTTGTGGCTTTTAAATTCGTTTCCTCTTCCTCCAGCAGTGTCTACATGGTTGCCTCCTCAATCTTCTAACCAACACGAGAAGGCCAGAGACACAGGCAATGCTAAAGGACAGATCCTTGTGGTGCTGGACTAACCCACCGAATGCAGCTGGGTCCTGTTCCAAAAACTCACTTCAAACAATGATGCTGTTGACCAGGATAGACAGAGGGACAAGGAAAGAGAGATCCTTGGGGAAAGACACAAAATGATTCGTCTCAGCCACTGTGCTCAACTACTTGTGTGGCTTTGAGTAAGTCCAGGTCTCTCTGGGGCTTTTTAATTTTTCCCTTTTGTAAAAAAATTGTCTAAGTCTAACATAAAATGCAGTAAATCATCTCCAAAGTCTCTTCTAGCTCTTAGGTTCTAACACTATTACAACTAACAGCTTCCCCAGAAGGATCTAGAAAAAGTGGCCATCTTGTCCACATTCACTTAGTGCAAGTCACGCCTAGAGCAGACAGCGTTGCCTGTGAGGGTGATGCAGTGCACAAAGCTAAGTCACCATCACCTTTTCTCTGGGAGCTTCTTATACCAATGCCCCAAACATTCCTTGTACCAGGACAGACACAAAGAGAAAGATGCATTTATTCTGCTCCCACCACATGTTCTATAGGAAACCTGTAGTGTAGGTCTCAGTAGTACTCCAAATTCTGTCATTCTCTCCCATCTTCCTGATTTCTGCCCCGCCTGCCTGCCCTGCACTAATATTCAGTGCATATTATCCTTGAAATCAACTTGAAATTGTCTCGATTTTTTCAAATTAGCATTGTCCTGGGCAATAATATCTGTGAAATCACGAGCTCTGATGTGCTAGTTCTATTTTTCCACAAGTGTATTCAAATACACAACTATAATAAGAAATTCGTCTGTGGCCCTCCTCAAAGCATCTTGCATCCCACCAGCGTTGAGGTGTGGCAAAACACAGCAGTAGCTCACTTAGTCTCCACCAGCAAACCTCTTAGGCCAAACAAAGCTGTTTCCTACCATTTTAGAAAAACCGAGACTCGGGGAAGCAAGCGTTCAAGGTGACGCAGCCAGAAAGCACCACGCGGGCCTTCAAACTTGGGTGTGCCGGATTCTAAGTCCCAAGTCTTTGCCGCTCTTGCAAGCATCCAGCTTGTCTACAGCAGATGGGGGTGAATGAAAGTCAAGAGATTGTAAATAATGCCAATGACCTTTATCACCTATTCTACTTAATCCTGTCCTAAGAACTTGACAGCAAGATTTTCCACGATAATCTGAAATGAGAGTAATTCATCTATGCATAAACAAAGCTGACAGCCAGCATACTGAAATGGACAGAAGGAGAGCACTGTATGAGTCCAGACCAGTTAGCTCCCTGGGCAGGTGCCCCTCACCCACGCCAGCAAGGTCAAGGTTTATTCCCACTCCAGGCAACGCTGGGTTCAAGCTGTCCCAGTTCAGAGGCTGCACCACCGACCCTGCCAGCGCTCCTGCAAATGCACAGCTTAGTCACAAGGGACTCCGGCTGTGCATGTGCGTGACTCAGCACACATCCCTCAGCCCTCCAAGGAAAACAATGACAAGAGCACATGGGATCAGCAGTGTCATCCGTGAACACAGAAACACCCGGCCCTTCATGCATAAACCCACCAAAGAAAAGGGCTTCCAACCTAGCCTGGAAAATTCAAGAACTGGAAGGGCTGGTGCTCAAAGTCATCTGGTCTGACCCCTCACAAGACAGCAAGGAAAAACCAGAGCCAAGAAAGAGGCGACAAGGGACTTGCCCACGGGCACTCAGCTGTGTCAGTCCAGGGCTGAAAGGAAGTGCCCCTACAGCTTCCCGCAGAGTCAGCAGCCCCAGGCACAGTACTTCTCTCTGCCCACGTGGCACTGAGGAAATTGCCAATTACAGAGCTATGCCCTAAATTCAGGAATCAATAAAGTGTAAGTGGAGAGCCCAGTTACCCATATGAATTCAACAACAACAAAGAAAAATGAAGAGGAAAACTACCCAGCTCATTATCTCTCTGAAGTGTTTTCCAGTAACAACTCAATATGAATCAGAAATAATCTCCTACGAGAAGCAGCAACTGGGGGGAAAATGCACTGAACTGTGCTTGGAGAAAGAAGGGGCTAGCCATGAATTCCAGCACGATGAGAATCCCCCCGTGTGTCACGCAATATGCCAACTGCAGGAGGATCCCCCAAGCAGGCGTGTGCTAACACGTCGTTTGACTCCACCACGAGATGATTTTGAGTTCCCAATGATGTGCGCAAAAGGGACAGATTCTCCCCGCCAGCACAGTGGGCTCTCTGGACCTTCTGACCAAGCCAGGAAGGGAAGAGGTTGGCAGAAGATGAGGGACTGACCAGCGAATGAAAACACAGCGATGCCAGATGCAAAGGACACTCCTCGGATGGGAAGGAGGTAGGGTTGGTTTATTTTTTCCCAGACTTTTTCACTCATTTAAGCCTGGAGAATACCTCCCTCCAAATTTTATCCAAGAACCAGCCAATGGCCAAACCCCACTCAAAAGAGAAAACATGAACACTAAAATATTCCATGTACTGAATATTTTTAAAGCAAAGTTAGGATTTTCTAGGTTTGTTTCCACGGGGGAAGAGGGTGGTAATTAAATGATTTACAGCAGAATTTTACAACCTCTTCATTTTACAGATAAAGCAAGCAAGACATAAAGAAGCAAATGGTTTTTTCAAAGTAACCCTGATAGTCAATAGCAGAACCAAAACCAGAATGCAAATGAAAAAATCCAGATTTGCCAAAACCTTCCTATTGGCTCTATGAAAGACTAACTTCTGAGTCCGGGCTATCCTGATGATACTGACAGGGTCCCCAAAAGCTATCATGCCTCTCTGAGTATGTTCTCTTGGCAACCTGAAATCACTCTCTTCCTTAGCTCTTCTACCATCTGTAATTAATTATTCTATAACTTTTATTGAAGACTTTCTCCCCTGCAATAGTAGAAGCTCTACTATTATGCTGGGAACATAATAAATGTTTGAAAATATTTGTAGAGTGAATGCATATGTATTTCTGACATATGAACACTCGTGCATTCAACAAACCAAGGCTGACCATCCAGGGCATGACAGTGCTTTCATCCCTCAGTGTTGCTAATATGCCCAGTGTTGAGACACCCCAACAAGGTCATACTACACATGCAGGGGATTCAACAAGGTCAGATGCAACCAGAGCCCCAAGGAGCAGAGTCTACTGGGCAGACTAGCCAACACACAGAAGTGGCTGCATGACACGGGAGAAAGGGCACCCGTGAAGCTGGAACTCCGGGTCTAGTTTCCCTTCCCTAGTCAATGATTACATGACTTAGGACAAATCATTTAACTTCTCTAGAACTTGTCTGCTTCATTTGCAAACACAAGCCAAACAAGAGGAAGGCAGGCATCCCGGGAGGAGGAACAGTAAATGTTGGAAGTAAAAACCCTAAGGATCCTAATCTCCTTGAGTACAGGGACCAGTCTTTCTTCCCGCATCCCACCACTCTTCCCCAGATTTGTGTGCCAGGCTCTGCCCCTCCCCCACCTCCATCACTGCCCGGCAAGAGTCACCAAACTCTGACAGCATTATTCTTCCAGCCACTGACCTCCAAATATCCCTCTGATAAAATCAAATCCTAACAAAGGAGGATGAACTCCCCCTGCTTAGGCTTTGTGGGAGAGAACTGCCTGTTGCTCATTGGTAACTCAGGGCAGAAATATCAGAAGGATGAACTGTGGGGAGGCTATAAATGTGTGACTGTTCCTTACCACCTCATGGCTACCTCTACTGTCTCTATAGAGCCAAAGCTCTAAAAGGTACTCATTTGTCTTAGCTCCATGCCTGAATGTTCTACTCCTGATTACAGAGGGAGAATCCTTCCCTCTCTTGCTCCATCTATGCCAAAGCTGGCCCACTATGCTGCTTGGTGCTGGCCTCTGGGCCAGCAGCCCCTGCCAAGGGCACACTTGAGCCAGGCAGCCAGGTAACTCCAGGCCAGGCTTCCCCCTCAGGGCGTTACCAGGCTCCTCCCCAGCTTCTCCCTAGCCTGGCAAACATCCAGCCCTATGCTCACCCCAGAAACCTAAAGATAAAATCATTAGGAAAACTTCTAGCTCAGAGATGATTATTGCTATGTTATTTATAATAGCCAAACAGCAGAAACAGCCTAAATATCCTACACTAGAGAAATTATGGTGCAGCCATACCAAGTAGAATGTAGTCATAAAAAGGGTTTACATAGGAGATGTTTGTTATAGTAACTGGGAGGCAGAAGGCAGCATACAAAATTGGCAGAGGGTACAGTCAGAGCTAAAGAAGTTGAAATAATTTAAAAAATTGGTACAAGCAGGCTTAAAGAAAATGCATCAAAAGATAACCAACTGGTGTCCCTAGGAAGAAACTAGATACGAGGTCCTTTCTCTATCCACGTTTATGTGTATTTATTATAGCAAAGCATAAACATTACCACTGAAAAGCATCTCATTTTTCCTGAAGGAACTTAATATACTCAGGAAGATCAGGGATTTGGGTATCAAAAGTTCTGGGTTCAAGGTCCAGGTCTATGTATACAATAGGCACAAAAATACAGGTAGATGGAAGGAATAAGATCTAGTGTTCAGTAGCACAACAGAACGACTACAGTTAATAATAATTTACTCTACATTTCAAAATAGCTAAAAGAAAATATTTGAGATGTTCCCAAAAGAAAGAAGTGACAAACGTTTGATCAATGTTCTTTCTGTTTCCAGCCTACAATCTATAACTACAACCCACAGCCTACAACCCATACCTACCATTTACAGCTATAACCTACGCATATAACTACAAACTAAAACCTACACCCTGTACCTCCAACTTATACCCTGCAACCTACAACTGCAATCTATACCATATACCTACAACCTATAACCCATAATCTACAACCTATATCTACAACCACACCTACAAACTACAGGGATGCTATAAGGGTCGTGGAGATTCACCAAGTGCCAATCTTTACCTGAATATGTTATATGAAGGTGGCGCATGAATTATAATTTCTTAAATTCTACACACATGCACACACTCCAGTAGCAACCACACATCAGTTACTAAGCACATCTTAATTCCAGAAGGATGCTCTAACATCCCAAAATACTCCAACCAGGGCTCAAAAGTCAAAAGGTCCCACCATTGACTCCTGTTCATCTATCCCATATATCTCAGGACTCATCAGATTTGGTCCAAGAAGTTTATTCCCCTCCTCCCGAAAAATACGGATGGAAGTAGCTTTAATTCAGTTTTATAAAAGACAGCTATTATCAAAAAGTCTGAAAATAACAAATGCTGGCAAGGAAGTGGAGAACAGGGAACATTCATACACTGTTGATGGGAATGTAAATTGGTACAGCCACTATGGAAAACAGTATGAAGGCTCCTCAAAAAACTAAAAATAGAATTACCATATGATCCAGCAATTCCACTGCTGGGTATATACCCAAAAGAAAAGCAATCACACGGAAGAGATCTCTTCACTCTTGTATTTATTGCAGCACTCTTCACAATAGCCAAAACACGGAATCAACCTGAGTGTCCATCAATGAACAAATGGATAAAGAAAATGTGGTACATATACACAATGGAATGTTATTCAGCCATGCAAAAGAATGGAATTCTGTCCTTTGCAGTAACATGGATGGAACAGGAGGACATTATGTTAAGTGAAATAAGCCAGGCACAGAAAGACAAATATGACATGTCCTTACTCATGTGGAAGCTAAAAAACTATCTCATGGAGCAAGAGAGTGGAATGGTAGTTACCAGAAGCTGGGAAGGGTAGTGGGGAGGGGATATTAAGAGGGATTGGTTGATAGGTGCAAACATACAGGTAGATAGAAGGAATACGATCTAGTGTTCAGTAGCACAACAGGGCGACTGTAGTTAACAAGAATTTATTCTACATTTCAAAATAGCTAGAAGAGAATATGTGGGATGCTCCCAATACAAAGAAATGATAAATGTTTGAGGTGATGGTATCCCAGGTGCCCAGATTTGATCATTACACATGGTGTGCTCACAGCAAACTATCACAGGGGCCTCATAAATACATAAAACTATTATGTATCCATAAAAATTGTTAAGACAAAGAAAGGAAAATGCACTGGCATGTGTATTTTGTGGAATGATTTGGTTTGGCAACTACTCCTTGTCTAGAGATGGAGTTTAGAATTGTCCCTCAGGTTTGAGGCCACAGTTCCTGGCATCTCGGAGCAGGAGGACGCCAGCATCCTTCTTGTTAGAATCAGACAGCATGGGCTTTCCCAGAGCTTACTTCCTGCTGTGGTCTTTCTTCCCAGTGTTGGGAGAATTCCCTCACTTCACTGATCTTCAATATCCTCATTAATGACAGTAATGCCAATATTTTTATCATTTAGAATGTGCTAGATACAAAGCTAAGGGCTTCATACCTACGAACTCATCTATTCTGTGCAACAGCCTTACTATGAAAATAACATTAGGTATTTTGACTGCCTACCCCAGGTAGAGATGAGGAAGTAGAGGCACAAAGAGGTGAGTAACTTACTCAGGTTCCCACAGCTTGTGGGCAGGATGTTGGGGTTGGAATTGGGTACTCTGTCTCCCGCACTCTGATATGTCTGTCAGCTGGAAGCAAAAAGGCCCACTTCAGAAGTCATTGTCTAAATTTTAAAAGCCAATGATCTAAACACCATAGGGCGCCCTCAATTGCTGTCATCACTGGTCTCCTCCCCAGAGCTGCCAACGTCCACACATTTCTCTCAACAGCCATTTGAACACAGGGAGAACACATGATTCACCACAGCCAATGACTGGGAAAAACCAAACACAAAGCTCACTGCATGGAGTGTGATGTCCTGTGTCCCATTCATTTCCCAGTGATTTGCAGGACCTCGTATGGTGCCTGGGAAAAATGTGTATTGACTTTAGTTCATTTCCTTCGTAGGTTCAGCCTCTTATTATTTTATGTTCATATTTATTTTCCAGAGATAGCCCTAAACACGGGACATCACCAGTTCCAGTGGAATCTCCAGGGGGAGTACATAGAGCCCCAGGACAGACAGGAACTGTGTCACCTAACCCAACACTCCCAAGACCTCTGAATGCTCCTAGAACCAAACTCCTCTTCTGCTCCATTGCTTCCCCTCCACCACCCTGCTCCTTTAATTTCAGTGACAGGAAATGCCTTCCGTTTGGTCCATCCTATGTCATGCATCACTGTGCCAACTCAGGGGACACATTCTTCAGCCACAAGAACACCACCCCAGCAGAACCACGTTGAGCCTACAGTGCCCACACCTTGCTCCAAAAGTTGCATCCTTGCCCCCACCCAGGACCCGCCTTCCCCAAACCATGGACAAATGCCAGAACCAGGCCTGAGAAGGGCTCTTTCAGAGTCCAAGACACATGAGCTTCCTTGGAAAGCATCTTCCCTATGGAAATTCCCCCCATGACTGCAGAAAAATTAAAATCACTCAGAATTCTCTATTTCTTCTTAGAGTTTCAGAATTGACTTGAGGACACCTAAAATCTCAATCTCACCAACCCTCCATCTCCTCCTCTGCCTCTAAAGGAAGAAAAAAAAATTTTAAAGAATGGACCTAGCATTGAGAAACAGAGAACAATCTATTATTTTGACTATAACAACTCCTAATGAGCCATCAGAGTCTCGGTGGCACCGCTGGCCCCATCGTCACCCAAATCATCACAGTGGGCCATTCGGACTGCAACACGCTGCCTGCTCCTCCCGGCGCACATTCTTCCTGGCTCTCCCTCACTGATTTTTTGGCAGGGCTCAGCAGGAATGGAATGGGCTTCCACGCCCGTTACGATGATGGATGGGCAGGCTGCTGGTGGAGTGGGGCCTTTGGGGAGGCACTGTATACACACGCACATACACACACACTCATACACACACACTCACATACTCTCACATTCGTATACTCTACACGTACTCTCACACACACTCTCATATTCACATACTCTACACACACACTCACACACGTCCACATACTCTCACATTCACATACTCTACACACACTCACACACACCACATACTCTACATTCACATACACACTCTTCACATACTCTAAACACACACACATACACTAGACACACTCATACTCACACATACTCTCATATTCACATACTCTACACACTCACAATCACACACACATATGCTGTCACACTCACATACTCTACACTCACACTGCATACATGTGCTATACCCTACACCCTACACATACCCATACACACTCACACTCAAACTCTTGGCCAGCAGCACCCAGGTGAATCCACTGTGGTCTCGTGGGCCAGGATTCTCCCCAAGATCCTTGGTCGCTGAAGCAGCCCCAAACTGGCTTTGTCTGGGTCTCTTCCAACTCTAGAGCTTTCATTGCCATCATTACCCCCAGCTGGACTTCTGAGTCAACCAGATCTCAGTTAGAATCCCAGCTCCACAGCTTACTAGCTGTGTGGCCTTGGCAAGGTCACCTCTCTGAACCTCAATTTCTTCAGGTGTGTCTTGGAGAATGCCAGTACTAAACTCCCAGGCTAATATGGAGTCCTCAACAGCCCAGCTAGATGGTGAGTCCCATCTATGATCCATCAATGGCACCCCCTCCCCCACCTTGGTCCCTCTGCCACAGACTCCATGGATCTCCTTAAAACCTAAGGATATGGAGTTAAAATCTGACCCAACAGAGGGCCTCTATGAACCTGTTCTCATGCCACAAAAGGCATCTAATCCCATTGCTCCCTGCCTGTGAAGGGCTGGTTGTCAAGACTGATTCAGGGGACAGTGTGTGTGGAGTGGTTAGCACAGGGCTCAGCATGAAGGCTCTGCATAGTAACAGCTGCCTCTGAGGCTAGGAGGCTCCATACATAGGTCGCCCCTCCTGCTGAGCAGTAACCTGTCTCCTTCATGCCACCACCCATGGTCCTACATCTACCCAAGAGGCTGAACACACTCCAATACAGGCTGGTTGGTCCGGGAGGACCCTAGGGAAGAAGCTGGAGACTCTGAGACTTACACCATTCATAAACCAGCTCCCCAACCCTAGGTAAGAGCATATGTCTCTGAGGAACCCACTTTTCTCTTTTCTGTTCCCTCAAGAGCCTGCAAGGCCATTCTCTTATTTGCCATTCCCAACTTCCCCATGAGCTAGCATGACAGGTACTAACATTCTGCATTTTAAAGACAAGCAAGCACCTAAGTCAGGTTGCTTGTCCAAGATAATGCAGAGATGGAGATGGGATCAAAACCTATGTCTCATCTCCCAACAACGTATCCACTAAAATACCTGCAATTCTAGTTTTACAGGTAAGAGAATAGACATGGGTGGGATAAGTGAGTGGCCTGGGGATACCCAGATAATGGAGCATGGAGGTGAGGCAGAATTGAGCTTGGGGACCGAAACTCTATCCTCTCAAATGGCAGATTTGGGAGACATTCCCTCAAGAATGAACCCAGCTCTGGCAGGGCCCCTCATCCCCAGGTGTCCCCACCCAATTCCTGGCCCCTGCTATTTTGGAAGTCTATCAGAGATGGGCAACCCAGACACTGAGGAGCCACGGGTGAATTCCCAGCCCTAATTTTCTGTTCTGTGCTCAGTCTGTGGGCCCTGGGCTTGGGTATCGCCCTCTCTCTGCAGAGTGTGCGCACCACCCACCAATGCAAATGCTGTTGGCCGCTGGGAGAAAGCAAAGCAAAACTTGCTGCCAGCCCAGCTCTGCTTCGTAATCTGCCCTTTGCATTGCTGGGGAAGCAGTGGGAATACAGTTGCAGCTACCTGATGGTACATCTAAAAAAATAATCAGCTAAAGGGGCCCACAGACTCCCACCTGTCCTCTCCTACCCACCACTCTGGCAGAGCAGCGAGGAGCGGCTGTTTCTTTTTTCTCCCACCCCAAGGAGATCAATATGTTGTGCAAAAACAACTCCTTCCAGCAAAACTCCACTTTACACCTACCTCCATCTGGACCATCCCTTGGAGCATCCCCCTAATTCACCAATAATTCCTCCCAGAATCATCATGATTGATTTCACAGACCTGGGTTGCTGCCTGTCCTGCTATGTCCCAGCCAGGTGGAGCAGAGCAGTCACATCCACACTCAGTCCCCAAAAGCTTTGGATCCAGGGTCACAGCCAAAGAGACACATGCCTAGAACTGGCTTGCAGAGCAATAAGGCAAAGCTGGGGTGTTTTAAAAGGGAAGTCCAGGTTGGTATCCATATAAAGGCTAACAGTGATTGAGCACCTACTGTGGGCTAAGCACTCTGCAGAACTTACCTCATTGAATAATCAGTATAACATTTTACAAATGAGCAAACTCCTTTGGGAAAAACTGGCACTGTTCAGACTATAATTTGTTCATATAACTTTCACAATGTTCATCTTCTTGATACCATACTTATGGATAAAAAATAATACTTAGTGGCTCTTTGGGTAAAAATGGTAATATTAATTGTAGTGTTGGCAGTAGTAAGACTAGCACTAGCAATTGGAATTTATTATGTATTTTAATGACTGTCAGGCATTGTGCTGAATATTTTGAATACATTATTTGAGTAAAAATACTGTTATCACTTTCAATGTTCCCAGAATTATGAAAATGTATCTCAAAAATTTAAGAGTAATCACTAGGAGAAGGCTGGGCATGGTGGCTCATGCCTGTAATCCCAGCACTTCGGGAGGCCGAGGTGGGCTGATCCCCTGAGGTCAGGAGTTGGACACCAGCCTGGTCAAGAGGGCGAAACCCCAACTCTACTAAAAATACACAAAAAAAATAGCTAAGTGTGGTGGTGCACGCCTGTAATCCCAACTACTCAGGAGGCTGAGGCAGGAGAATCGCTTGAACCCAGGAGGCAGAGATCGCAGTGAGCCAAGATCGCACCACTGCACTCCAGCTTGGGCAATAGAGCAAGACTTCCTCTCAGAAAAAAAAGAGTAATCACTAGGAGAACAGAATATGATCTACAGCTTATGAACCAACAAAATTTAAAAAAAGAAGAAATATGGAACAATTCCTTTAATATAAGACAGGAAAGGGGGAAAGAGGAGCAAAGAAACCCAAAATAAAACAGCAGAAAAAACTCACATATTGTATCAGTGAGTATATTAAGTATAAATGAATTAAACGTACCTATTAAAAGACAGAGATTATCAAACCAGATGAAAACATTAAACAAAATTCAATTATTTGATGATTGTAAGAAACATATAGAAAAGCCTTATTAAAAGATTGACAATAAAAAGACAAAAAATAATATGTCAGAAAAACTCTACCCACAAGAAAACTAGTGTAACATGTAATTAATATGATATGAAACTAATTTTGTTCCTCAAAACAATGCAAAGTAGAATTAAAATCCCTATTTTGCATGAGACTGTGAAATAGAGAAGTTAGGTTACTTGCTCAAGCTCACACAAGCAGCAGGGGCAGAAAAAGGATCCACACTTGGATTTCTATTACTCCAAAGCCCATTCTTGAAACTACGTGACTCTATTGTTCTAAGTAACATTACCTTAGAAACTATTCAGTGTGTAGAAAGTACATGTTCCAAAATCAAGGCTTGAGATAGGAGTAAGGAAAATGGAGAATGGATCATGAGTCACTAAAAAAATAAGAAAGAACAATCTACTGGTTCTCAGTCTTGGAAGCACGCTAGATAGAACACCTAGGGAACTCAAAGAAAAGGCCAGTGATTTGGCCCTACCCTAGACCAATTAACTTCACATGCCTAGGGGTGAGGCCCAGGCATCAATATTTTAAAAGCTTCCAAAGTGATTTTAAAGTGCAGCCAGAGTTGAGAACAACTTATCCATTCATTAACTCAAGGGCAAGTTTGCTAAAACATGGAGGGTATCTTTAGGTCATTGTGACAAAGAGAAATGAGAAGATCCTCCAACCTTATCCCTTTGCAATGGTTTGAATATTTGTGTCCCTCCCCGAAAATTTATATGTAGCAATTTTAACCCTTATAAGTGGAATTACTGCTCTATAAAAGAGGTCCCAGAGAGCTGCCTGGTCCCTTCCATTATGTGAGGACACAGAAGGCTCCATGTATGAACCAGGAAGTGGGCTCTTACCAAAAACCACAAGCACCTTGATCTTGGACTTCCCATCCTCCAGAATTGTGAGAAATAAATTTCTACTGTTTGCAAATCACCCAGTGCAAGGCATTTTTATTATATCAACCCAAATGGACCAAGACAAAAGGAAGAATTGGCATAAAGAGAGACGTAAGCCCTTCTTCTGCATAGTGAGAGGATGCCATGCCTGAGAATATGACAGAATCCCTGTGCTAACACCCCCTCCCTGCTTCTTAAAGAGAACACAATGAACCACAGAATCTCAGCACTGGAAAGAATCTTAGGGGAAACTTAAAATGGATCCCAGACTTGGCTGATTGTTAGAACGCCTTGGAAGTTTTATAAAAATATAAATTTCTGTGGCCCTCCCCTAAGGGAATCTAATTCTATAGCTCTGTGTTGAGCCTAGGAAATTGTATTTTTTTAAAAGATACACAGGGAGGCTTTTGGAGAAAGATGGCAGAGTGTCCCAATACATAATCAGACAAAGCAAAACAAAAAAACAAAAACCAATAAGTGAAGGAGGAAAGCGAGCAGCAATCAAACAAGGAACTGGCACACACTCATACTATCAACATCTAAAAGACCTGGGGTGAGGGTGGGGGCAGGAACAGGATTTGGCAGAAGTTGTCAGGTTCCTAACCCCACCCCATGCTTCAGAAGTATTATTGCTGAGGCCAAAATCTTTAGACTTCTCACTAATTACTATATATTTGCAGAGAAGCAGACTGTGAGTGTGACATCATTTCTTCCTCTTTTCTGACTTAATACGGAGAGAGTTGGGGAAACAGATTGAGAACTATTAGAAAAAGAGCTATAAAACAGCAGCATGAACAATCAAGACTCTCTCTCTTTCTCTCTCTCTCATTCTCTCTCTCTTTCTCTCATAGAAACATAGGTTCCAGGACTCATTGCTTAATTGAGGGGATCATCTAAATGGCAAGGACATCCCCTCCTATATCCCCTCATTAGTGGAATGAACCCTGGAACAGCACATTTAACAAAGTCATGCAAGAGTTAAATGTGGTCCTACCCAAAGGAGCACACAGCTCTGAGTCTGACCACCCTCATCTCCCATGTTCCCCTATAATGCTCCCAGGCATCAGAAAGCATCTCAAACTGGAGCTGACACCATGGCAGAGGTTTCAGGTAAGTCACAAAAGGAGTCCTAAAGAATTTGCCCTCAATATCAGAGTGATTAGAAGAAGTGGACACAGCTACCCAAGTTAAACATATGCAAGATAAAAAAAAATATGGCACTTGTGAACACACACTACAGGAGGAAAATAAGGAACATAATAGTATATTGTGCTATTATGATGATGAAGAACCTCTCTAGAAGAAAACATAACCAAAGAAACAAAGAAAATTCCCTGTAAATGTTTAATGCTATAGAAGAAATTAACAAAAACATATATTCAATGAATTCAGAAAAGTTAGCAGGTCAAAGAAAACAAATCAAAGACCAAAATAATCCCATTTTAGATTGTCGAGTAAACTAGAACAGAAAGAATACAACTGGAAATTGAATTCCTACGTAGGGGACATGCTTGAGACTAAACAACTCAGGGACTTGTTAGATATTATCAGCCTTAACAATGTAAAAATAAGCTATAATTAAAATAAGAAAGGGGGTAGAAGGTAGGAAGAAGCAGGTGATTGCTAATTTTTTCATCATTTATAACATGGGCTCAAAAGTCTAAAATTGAAACTAGGTATTAACAGAAAGCAATGACTCCATCTTCTTAAAATTTTTCATAACCTTGATGAGCTCTTCTAAAGGATATCCATTTCAATGAAGACATATTTATCCAGAACTCAGAACTTCCTTTAGATGTACTTGTTTCCTCTTAGAAATTTAAGCCATGCACGTTAATACTCTTTGTTAAAATTGGGATGTAGAGTGTGATCCCACTATTCTAAAATTATTCCTGTCAATCTGTGATCTACATATCTTTCCAGCTCTGTGTGTGTGTGTGTGTGTGTGTGTGTGTGTGTGTGTGTGTGATGATAGAGAGATTACATGAGTTTCCTTAATGTTCATGATGGTTATGTCTAGGAAGTGAGATTTTTTAGTAATTTTTAAATTTCTTCTCTGAACTTTGATATTTTCAAAAACAATTGTTATAATTGTTTAAAGGAAAAAATTCCCAAGTGGTTGAGATGGTCATAGCTAAACTTGAAGAGCACGGCATCTAGCCCAGGAATCTGATTCCTGAATCTCCAAAAATCACTCCTGAGAAGAAGCCACACACCAAGCTGCTGTCAAAATCTCCAGTGATGATGAAGCACTCACTATCCTCATATGCCCCATCCCACTGCAGGGCAACTTCAATTTTACAGGACTACAAATTTTCTTTCTACTGCTACCCTATCTTCTAGTAATAATATCCACCTTTCACTGAATTTCCCTAACTGTGAGCTAAGCGTATTCTTTAAATCTTCAGAGCAACTCTATGAAGGTATGAGGTTTCACTATAGTTTTGCCCGTCTTCCTGTTGAAGAGACTGAAGCCCAGAGAAGTAAATTTTCCCGAGGTCCCCCAGCTAGTAGTTTGCAGAGCTGGGCTTCAGCTTTCATTGTGGTTGAATACAAAGCCTGTGTTTTTAACCAAAATTCTTTGCTAGAAAGTATTGCATCACATTGACCCCAAATCCACTTTTCTATAACTTCTAACCAATGGCACCGACTCTGCTCCCTGGGGACATAGCAAAAAGTCTAATCCCCTTCCATAAGCATTGTCTTCTAACATAGGAAGACAAAAATCATGTGACCCTCATCTACCCCATCTTCTTCCTCCCCAAGTGATCCTTCTGCAGGTGCAAAATGTACCGAGAAGAGAGCATATTTTTTCTGACCCACGATGAAGTCACTGAATGATTAGTTTAAATGGAATCATGAAGTTTCTAATATGTACTTAACTATATGCTATCATTTAAGTTCTGCTTTTAAGGAGTTCCTAATAGTTGGGTTCCTCCGGAAAATCTCCTAAGAGGGTTTCATCCCACAGACAACTCCCAACTCCCTGGGTTAACTGGAGGGGTGCAGTGGTGTGGATAAAGTAATTTATGTCTGACACGGAAATGTATTATATGCATTTTTCAATTTATCCTCCTAATTATATTTTTTCATAGACTCATATTTAAATGAGTTTCCACTCCCCTAACACATGAGGACTGACAGTGAGTGGAGGGAAAATAGGATAAAAATGTTAAGTAGATTTTCCACCAAGTGTGAATCCTCCACACACGAATCACTGAGGGAATCGCTGGCACTCTGTGGGCTGGGTGGAGGGGTTTTCTTTGGTTTATAAACTCCCCAGAACCTGATTTTCACATGCAGACATGAGAGCCTGTCCAGCCAGCAGAGTATATACTGTCCAGCATCTCCTGTGCCAGGAGCCACAAGGCAGTGGGGCATGGAGGTGCCCCCCGGGCCCTGCCCGGAACATATTCTCCCAGGACTTTGAGCTTCCTGGCAGGGTCATGTTCCAGGAGCCCCGATTTCAGGGAAATATTCTGTTCCCTTGGTTTCACACAGAGGGTAGCAAGCCTCCACCAACATGCACACCTGTGTTGGCAGCGAGGCTGTGGACTGTGGCCTGGAAAACATGGCCTCACGCCTGGGAGAGCATGCCTCAGCGTAGGAACAGAGACCCAATATAGCTCAGCTTGGACTGAGTCAGGCACTGACCCCACTACCCTGTCCCTAAATCCCCCCTGCAGTGTCCTTGATGTCACCTCCTTGATGTCCTGAAATCCAAGCCCCCCAGCCCCCTGGGGCACAGGCACGGCTCTTCACTCCCTCCCTATGGCCATTCCCCAGTTACCATCTGAACTCACTTATTCCAGGCCCAGGCCTGGCTGTCCCTTGGAGGGAAGGAGAGACACCCAACACCACAGCCCAGAAGGAACCTCCACAGGGAGTCAGTCAAAAGCCAGACACTAAAATTACATTTTCTCACTCCCTTCTCATTTGGAGGAAAGTCTGTGTGGGGCTGGCTGTGATCACACACTTTCATCACACACTTTCTGCATAAGTGAGAGAACTGTCTCAACTGCCTCCTCCTCTTCCTCCTCATCCTCCTCCTATTCCCTCTCCCTCCTCCACTGAATTCCCAGCTCACTGCCTCCCACTAGTTCACAGTGTGCTAGGGCCCCCCAGCCCCACCGAGAAGCCACAGGAAGCCTGATCCACCCCACAGGGAAAAAGGGATCAGAACCACCACCCAGCACAGATATAGGGGCCTTGTGCAGGGGACCAGCCAGGGAGCCCCTCCATCTTGAAGAATCTAAGTCACGAGGACAAGCACAGGAGCAAAGCAGGCAGCCTGAGCTATCCATGTCCCAGGCCACTGCTGGCCTGTTCTGAAAAATTTCACAGAAGGTTATCCCCAATATTCCCAGACATGTGTCCCTTCCCCGGTGCTGCATGGCCCCCACACTGGCTGAGTATCTCCAGTGGGAGAGGAAAGGACAGACCAACTCTCAGGAATGCCTGCTCACTCCGTGGTAGCATGTCCCCTTCAGGCCTCCTTTCCCATCTTTGAAAGTGAATCCTGGGTGGTTCCCTGTCAGGGGAGCACACAGACAACCCAGCCCCAAAGATGGCGGGGCAGACCTGGGTATTAGCAACTGGAGTTCTGTTTTCCCTTCTAGGCTACCTACTATGTGTCGGGCTCTGTGCTCGGTGCTTTGTAAACCCACTCTCATTCCATCACCCAGCAACAGTGAGGCCCAAAGCTCAGAGAAGTCAAAGACCTTGCCTGAGGATCTTACCTACAATTAATGGCACGTGGTCAAGACACAAATCTCATTCCAGAAACCAACATCTTTCTACCACACCAAATGTTTCCCTAAAGAGAGCCCATAACTCCACACAGGAACCCAGCCCAGCCTGGATAATCCATCAGAACAGAGGAAGAAAACTCCTCTGTCAAAATGAAGGATGCTAATAGCAAGGGTGTTTACTAGGAGTGTTCAAATTTCCATTAAAACCTTCCTGTGCAAAGATGAGCTACGAAAATTTTCTTCTTGGAAGCTTGTACCTCCTGGAATCCAGACATCTACTTTCAAGCTGCTGAAGGCTCCCACTGCCTCCCCACAGGGCTGCAATCCCGACCATGGATTATTAAGGAGTCCACAGGCTTGGCTCAATGAACAGAACGGCTCCGTTATATTTCACCCTACCCACTAAGACTTAAATATCACACCCTAGTTCAGACAGCCCTCGCCTTTCATTTCTCTTGGCTTTAGGAAGACAGGGAGGGAGGGCATACAGAGCCAAGAACCCAAGTGTCTGAGCTTTTACAGTAACCCAAACTCACCCAAGACAGGCTGCCCAACCGGGCCCACTTCTGTGTGGCTTCTCCAGATCAACAGAAATTTGGGGTGAAAGCCTGCCTTTCTCCATGCAGTAAGGCATCTGCATGAAAGGCACATGTTTCCAGGAACTTCCAAGCTCTTTCTTGAGTAAATATTCTCTTAAAAAGGTTTTGAAGCAGAGGCTAAGGAGAGGAGTCAACATGGAATTTTATTTCTCTTGGATTATCTGACTCAAGCAGCACCCAAGACTAGCAAGACCAAAGATGGGCTGACCCAAAGATAACCATTTACAACAGGAGTCAGCAAACCAACAGCCTAAGGGCCCAATCCAGCCCGATGCCTATTTTTATAAATAAAGTTTTATTGGCACACAGCCATGCTCATCTGTTCTGGGGTGTCTGTGGCTGATTTCATGCTACAAAGGCATAGTTGAGTGGCTGCAACAGCATGGCCCAGAAAAGCCTAAAATCTCTATTATCTGGCCTTTTACAAATTAAAAAAAAAAAAATTGCCAACCCTTGATTTAGAAAAACTTTCAGATGTAGTTAGGCCTATTTCTTGAGCCTTTTTAAGAGCAAATAATATCTCTGGAATATATTTGGTATAGTCTTATATGGAGGGAAAAGGATGAAAAAAAATGGCCCCTGAGTTTCCCTCCAAATCCACAGGAAGCCAAAAAAGGAATGAGGTGCCTGGTACAAATGCCTCAGGTGACAGACATCCTATTTACAGAAAGGCAATCTGTGCACCACCTCAGGGAGGCCAAACCAACATGCCTGGTGCAATCATGCAGCCTTACCCTGCAACCACGCCCAACACTTGGAAGCCTAACGTGGACAACGCCTGGTGCAAGAGGGCATGTGGTCAGATGTTCCACCCCCACTTAGCTCAGAGGCAGACAGAAGCCTTCTCCAAAGCTGTCCCTTGGCAGGATTTCATGTAGCAGATGCCACTAGTCTACAGTCTCTACAGCCTCTGACTCCCAGCATGTACACATGTAGGTGTGCACAGAGGCCCAGAGAAGCAGGGTCGATGGAATCCATGAAGCTGACCTGGTGGCAGCTCAGGGTTTATTCCCTGCTTCCAACCTACCAGCAGGCACAACTCTTGATAGATCTAACAGCACACTGGGGATGGAGCACTGCATCAGGACTGAGGAGACTCAGGGTCTTGCCCCAGCTCTGTGGCTAACTCCTGATGCAACCTTAGAAGAGTCATATCATGTCTCTGGGACTCACTTTCTTCTTCTGTCAAATGGATTCATACTACCCACTCCATCTAACTCACAGAGCTCAGTCATGCAACAAGTAATTATTGGGCATCTACTATGAGTCAGACATTATGCTAAGCACTTGGGATATAGTGGCAATCAAGATGGACAAATTCCCTGCCTTGTGGAGCTTACACTCTGGGGTTGGTATGGAAACTAATAAGGGATGCATAGATGAATACTTTGAAAAATCATGATGTGCTTCACTTGAGTCGTGGATGGTGATGCTATCTTCCCACTCTGGGCCATTCATGGACTAGACTCACACACTGAGCAGACCTGCTGGGAACACATCACTGATAAAAGTCATTCGCTGGGAACTATTCTAAATGCCTTGTATGTATTAACCTCACCATCACAGAGAGTCCTCAACACTGAAGTAGGAACTCTAAATATGCATACTCCACAAACAAGGAAGCTGAGGCCTGGAGCACTGGAGCTAAAAAGGAAATATGTGTCCTGTCCCTCATGATATCTCCCATACTGGCTGGAGATGTTGAATTTACTATATTAAATTCTTCTCCATTATCTTGAGGAGTAAGGCCAGGACCCTTCAGATGGAGAGGAAGTCTCTCTCCCTAGATGGGGAAGGGAAGTTCTCCTTCCCTAGTTCAATCATCACAGAAAAGGAAAGCATCTAACAGGAAAGTAGCACCCAGAAGAGAGGCCTTAAACTCCTTGGAAGAGGTGATCCTCCTATCTGCCTCTTTGGGCTGAACTCTCCTAGCAGGGGATTTTTAGAAGGGTGGATAACCAGTTGTGGGCTGCAGTGAGAAGAGCGAACCCAGCCCATGAAGAAGGCCAAAAAAATGAGGACTCTGGCAGGGTCTGTGAGCTAAGATGAGCTATGCCCTACAGGGCAGTTATCTAGCTCTGTCAGCCTCCATTCATTTCCTTTTTTCTGTCTCCACATTTTCAGTAACGTCCTGTCTAAACATCCCACCAGACTCTCAACGCAACATAGACAATTAGCGAAAGGTTAGAAAGTCATGCACCCAAGCTTGGCCCACCACAGTTAGAGGAAAATGGCACCACCTTAAAACTAGTATGTAGGTGTTCGTACTAAATACGTGAGAAATTCTCCCAAAGAAAGGTAAAGCTGGAGAGAGTCAGGGTCATCCAACTACTTTTTGCCCTCTCAGAGCATTTTCCTCCTTGCCAACGCTGGACAATGAAAGCACTAGTTTATTCAGGGAAATCGCAGTTTCCTTTTTAGAAGAGCAGGATGCTAAGAAGGGAGCAAGAATAAGTTGAAAACAAATGGAGTAAGATTCAGCATTGTGCACGAACCCCCAGCCCAGCCAACCAAGAGATTCTCCCAAGCCAGGCAGTGATGCTCACATCTGGTCCTTCACCACTAGGACCAAGTCAGAGCAAAGGAGAAAAGAAGAGAAGGAAGAGACAGGAGCACACTGGATGGGAGAGTGAAGGGTTGGAGAAGAGAGGGATCCCAGCCTACTCCCAAGCCCAGTGGGATCATCTTCCCCTAGGAACTCCCAACTGATATTGGCTCTGGTTGGGGCTGCCTCTCTCCCAGCACCTGCTGGGTAGACTTCCCCATGTTTGGTCCTGGGAGGTGCTGTAGCAGCTGGAGCTGTCCTCTTTCTGCCGCTGGAAGCAACTGGAAGTCCCAGGGGCCCTGGCGCTCCCTCTGGGATTTCACCCTATTCTTTCCTGTCTCGCTTTCTCTTTTATCTCCTGGATTAACATACTGTTGTGCCATCTACCCAGTTGTCAGCGTGCCTGTCTCAGCTTTGTGATCTCACGTAGATCCACAGAACCTAAGAGCTGGAACGGGCCCTGGAAACATTCTGGAGCAGGCGTCTCGGCAGACTCAGGCATGCCTCTCCCCAGGGAACCAGGCCGCATCTGGGCAGAAGCAAGGCTTGGGGGAGTGGCAAGGATTGTGTGTACTCCCTCGAAGCACATCTTCAGAAGTGGAGCATTTTCAAGGTAGGATGTTGACATAATTGTTAGGTCCATGAAGGCAGATGCTAGAAGCAGTGTGAAAATAAGACTCTGAGGTTGTCCAGGTGGGGGACTATTTTTATACATTTCCCCCCACAACCCAAGCAGTACATGGGCCCTACCCCTCAAGCTTCACCTCCCAGATGTAAGACTCCAACCAAGATTTTGGAGTCAGGGGCATACAAAGCCCACTCAGGGGACACACTCATAGAGTATTCAACTGATTCAGAGATGTGGGAAGAACGCTATTCCTATTAATTTTTTTGTAGAAATAGGGTCTTGCTATGTTGCCCAGGTTGCTCTCAAACTCCTAGGCTCAAGTGATCTTCCCACCTCATCCTCCCGAGTAGCTGGAACTACAGGAACACGCCACCACACCCAGCTACCACTATTTTTATATTAAATAAAACAAGTATCATGGAGTGACAGGAAAAACCTATGCAAGTTTAAGTAAATATTGTACTTAAAGTGGGTGACTTTAAATTATGCTCTTATATGTACAGGGGAAGGACAGAGGAAGGGCTCATTTACCTTCATTCTTCTCTCTCCCTAGAGAATTCTGTGTATCCAATTTTAAAAATTCATCATATGTCACAGACAGAGGCACAGACCCCCTGAGCCATGGTGGGAAGATACTTCTGGACAAATGTATACCCAGCAAAAATCTCAAAAGCTCCAACTTTCTAATGGCTTCATTTTACAGATGAGAAAACTCAGACCTATAGAAAGAAGAGCAGAAACAGACTGGATCCCAAATCCCTGTGCCCCACAGTTGATGCTCTTTCCACCTCCAATCGGAGGCACTGCTCTCCATGTGGCCAGGAACTGTTTCCAACTAAACTGGTCCTGCCTAGGGCCTGGAAAAACACACTGTTAATATGCAGCCTTAATTAAATATTTCTGATGAGCACAATGATGCTTCAAAATTCTAGCTAGGATTCAACTGATGCTGCAGCCTGGAGCCATCAAGGAAGAGCCTCTTTCCCCTAAGCATGGTGTGTGTGGAGCTTGCTGGGAAGACTGAGACCTTCCAATCCAACCTGGCCAGCACATCTACTCAAGCCATCAACCAGAGGACAGATGTAGAAGTCACCTTCTCCTTCCAGGGACCACTCTTGGAAGCAGATTTCCACAAAGGGGACCGTACAGTTCTAAGCTTACAGATGGTTAGAACAGACCAGCCCCACTGGAAGGCCAGAAGTGACGAGGATGAGGTCGAATGTCAGTGACAGAGAGGCTCAGACCTCTCTGAGCCATGGTGGGAAAAATCTCTCTGAGCCACGGTGGGAAAAATCTCCCTGAACCAATCTGCAATTTCCAGGCATTTCTGACCAGTAAGGAAAGGATTTGGTTGCAGAAGGCTGGGAAGCTAGATTGTAGACCAAGAGATGGAGAAAATTCTTCAAGGGGAGAGCCCAGCCACTACAAAGGGGCCCAGCATGAGGTGTGCTGGAGATACCCTGAGGGCCATGGCTGCCTGACTGACTTATCCTCTACTTTGGGAAAAGGCAACTCAGTGCCTGGGTTAAACCATTAGCTCTGGAGGATGCCTGTCTGGTTTGAATCTTAATTTCTCCATTTCCCAGCTGTGTGACCTTGATAAGATTATTTCATCCTCTGGGTCTGCTTCCTCATATGAAAACAGGAACAAGAAGTGCATAAACACAATTCAGGGATGTAGGGAAGACTAAAAGGGTTAATATAGGGCAAGCACTTAGCACAGTGCACAGCACAGAGCAGTACTGTCTAGGCTGTAGCTACCACACATACCCAGTGAAGGCACTCAACTACCAGGTGGACAAGCAACTGATACATGGGTGTGCTGCTCTCTGCTCCCCTTTGGACATTTGGAATTTCAAGTGCTGGGACTTAATACCACAGAGGGCAGAGTTTTGTTTTTCCTGCCTTTGACATGATGTTTATGATCTTCTCTTGTTGTGAACACCCCAGACCTAGGGACCAGCGGTGGCCTGGCTTCCTGATGCAGCCCATGAACACATTTAAGAATCCAAAAAGGTTAGCCAGGCGCAGTGGCTCACGCCTGTAATCTCAGCACTTTGGGAGGCTGAGGCAGGCCGATCACTTGAGGCCAGGAGTTGAAGACCAGCCTGGCCAACCTGGTGAAACCCTGTCTCCACTAAAAATACAAAAATTAGCCGGGCATGGTGGTGCACACCTGTAGTCCCAGCTACTCGGGAGGCTGGGGCATGAGAATCGCTTGAACCCAGGAGGTGGAGGTTGCAGTGAGCCGAGATTGCACCACTGTACCCCAGAGCAAGACCCTGTCTCAAAAAAACAGAAAACAGAACAAAACAAAAAAACACAGGGTGGCGGGGTGGGGAGGCGGGGAGAGGAGGCGGGGAGAAACCTGCCTCTGCATTGCAACTTCCCAAACAGCACAGACATTAACATTTTAGTGATGAAATAACAAAGCTGATATTCTCAGTATCATTCCTTTATTGAGTGAAATCAGAAATATAACTTTTTCTTGTTTTTTTTTCCCCCATGGGACTCCATAAAACTATTTTTGTTGTAAATGTTTTAAAAGGCAGCCTGTCAATATTTCAAATGTTCCTGAATTGGAGCTCATGGATAAATGACTCTTCCCCCATTGGCCAAGTCTCCTCTCCTGCTGCAGCAAGGAAAGGGGCACTTGGGAGCAGAGAAGGCAGGAACCAGGCACCGTTGACACTCCTCTAGTGAGATGAATGTTCCCTCCACTGGGCCAGCAGTGAGCACCAGCCCAAGAAGTGCCCTCGCCTCCCTCCTGCTGGGCAGTCACCAGGCAACCCTGCAGGCAGTGCACCAAGCTGTTCCTCCATAATGCACACCCAGTCAGGGCCTGGGCACCTCTAGTTACTCAGCAGTGAGCCTACCTGCTATGTCTCAGGGGCATCCCACACCCAGAAAGCTGCTTCTACTTCAAGCCTACTCCCAGGGGATGCCCCATCAGGGACTAGAGGGTCCTGCTGAACCCACCCCAGGTTCAAGGTCAGCAGCAGGCTGTTTCACCAGGAAGGCCAGGAGCTTTGCTCAAGGTAACCAAAAGGACAGAAGGCCCCACCCAAGTGTCATCTTGCCCCTCCTCCCAGCTTACCCATTGGCTAGTAAATAAGTAAACAGACATGGTTCTAAAACCTAGAAGAGCATCAGAACTCCCTGTGGATCTGGGTTCAATAACACAGATTTGATATTCCACTCCTGGATATTCCAGTTTTGTAGGTCTTGAGCAGGGATTGACTTTTTTTTTTTTTTTTTTAGGTTCCAACAGATGATACTGTGGCCACGATGGGCAGCTCAGATGTAGGCCACTGGCAACACAGAGTGGAAGGAGAAGCCCACAGGGTTCCTCACTGGGCGACACAAGCTCTTCAAAGCAAGCTGAGCAAATCTCTTGGTAACAAGCCAAGCCGGACTGCCCACAGCTATGGGCAGGTCTGCTGTGTCTTTCGCCTGCTGAAAGCCCAGGTTGCAGCACAGGGAACAGCAGAGACAGGATCAAAGGCTCCCTGAGGACAGTCTGTGGCAACAAAGTAGCAGCTCCTCTCTGATGAGGTAAGGAAGAGTCCAAAGAAATTACTTTTGGGCTGGGTGTGGTGGCTCACACCTATAATCCCAGCACTTTGGGAGAACAAGGCAGGCAGCTCACTTGAGGTCAGGAGTTTTAAGACCAGCCTGGCCAACACGGTAAAACCTCCTCTCTACTAAAATACAAAAATTAGCTGAGCGTGCTAGTGTGCACCTATAATCCCAGCTACTCAGGAGGCTAAGGCAGGAGAATCACTTGAACCTGGGACGCAGAGGTTGCAGTGAGCCGAGATCGCACCACTGCACTCCAGTCTGGGTGACAAGAGTAATATTCCATCTCAAAAAAAAAAAAAAAGAAAAGAAAGAAAGAGAAAGAGAAAACACTTTTGAAATTTGGAAATGAGGAAGACTAAGGAAGAGTCCAAAAGAAACTTTGCCTCTGCCCAAGGAGCCCACACACTCTCCAAGGCCTTCCTGTTCCTGGAAACGGTGCCATCTCCAAAGACTCCTCCGCACATGGAAGAGCCTGATCTCTCGGGCACAGTCAACCATTACGGCCCATTTTCTCAAACTAGGCCCTCCTGGGGGTCTTAGGGAAAGGGGGCAACATTACACAAGGCAGGTGAAGGGGATAGCCAATCACAGAGGGGTGCAGGTTGGCATTGACCTCTTCCTAACGTTTCTCATAATATGAAAGTGACTTCTCTTCTCAGAAGAACCGTTCGTAATGAAATTCGAGCTGCCTCAATCTTCCTTTATCATCTCTTCACTCTTACCACATACACACACACACACACACACACACACGCACACACGCACACCACAGGAAAACACATCAGATGAAGAACTTCCCCAGTCCAGTGCAGATTTAAGAAAGAGGACACTGACATAGGGAGGTGGGCTGGGGACTTGGGGAGGGGGCAAACAAACAAGGGCATGTGACTGATACACTTCAGGGTGGGAGTCAGATGGCCCCCTCACAGGCCAGGGTGACATGTGACAAAGTCACAAGGCCCTGTGGTATTTCTTGAAACTTAATTTCAGCCCAAGTCAAACTCCATGGATCAAGGGTCATTTCTGGCTATTATAGGAT
Organism: Pan paniscus; assembly: GCF_029289425.2. Classification (NCBI taxonomy): domain Eukaryota; kingdom Metazoa; phylum Chordata; class Mammalia; order Primates; family Hominidae; genus Pan; species Pan paniscus. The sequence continues at coordinate 89,704,179 of NC_073257.2, forward strand.
GAGAGTATCCAGGACTGAAGACCTCATGGGGCAGAAAGAAAAAAAACAGAAAGGTAGCTCTTGGAGAAATAACCTAAAGATTAGAATCAAGGAAGAGCCATTTACTAAAATGACACTTCAGCATCACCTATTTTTTCAAGCTTGTCTTTCTGAACAGAACTTAAAAATACAGTTGTAAAACTGTTTTACTAGTTCAGCCGACTTAGAAAAACAAAAAGAGCTTCTCACAGCTTTAAACAGAGTCCTGTGCTGAAGTGTTCAACACTCCAGCCCCACTCTGGGGTTAAGAATGACGGATGATGCAATGTAAAAACATCATTTTCCATTGGACACAGAGAACATGGTACAATACTTTGGAGGTTAAACAGATGAGAAGGGAACAGTACAGAGACCCAAACTTAGCTCCTCCACGCCTCTAGCACACACATATGCCTCATGGAAGGCATCTGGAGAGGTTAGTGCTAGAGAGGCCAGAAATCTTGTTTGTATTTGGGGGCCTCTGGTTCTGTGCTGGAATTAACTAGGTAAACCCTGGATGAACCGTTACATCTTTGATCGTCACTACCTGAGAATTAACTTAGACAAACATTGACACTCTATAAAGCAGCAATTGCAAAATGAGGGTTTTCAAAAGCACTCTGAGTTCTTTTCAAAGAGGATGGCATAAGAATCGACACAGCTGACATATGGTGTGGACAGAGAGAAATAGCTTGGGCTTGGATTTCCGGTCAGTTCCCCTTTCTGCCAGTTACCATCAGAGGAACCGTGGGCAAATTACCCAATCTCTCTGAGCCTGTGTCTTCACCTTTAAAAATGGTATTATAGTTCTCAAAGTAATTGCGAGGAATTAAAAGTCAATTCAGGGTCAGGCGCGGTGGCTCATGCTGTAATCCCAGCACTTTGGGAGGCCGAGGCAGGTGGATCATTTGAGTTTAGGAGTTCGAGACCAGCCTGGCCAACATGGTGAAACCCCATCTCTGCTGAAAATACAAAAACTAGCCAGGCATAGTAGCATGTGCCTGTAATCTTAGTTACTCGGGAGGCCGAGGCAGGAGAATTGCTTGAGCCTGGTAGGCAGAGGTTGTGGTAAGCCGAGATCACACCACTGCACTCCAGCCTGGACAACAGAGTGGGACTGTCTCAAAAAAAAAAAAAAAAAAAAAAAAAGGGAATTCTATGCCCTGTAAAGTGCAGTCTATGGAAGTGATGATGATGAAGACCAGGATACAGTACAATAAGGACTCTTTATGCTTTCAAAACCGTGATTATGCTGCATCTGGTGGAAGCCAGGACCCTGGAAATATGGCCCAGACACACCCAGAACTGAGGATCAAGATGAGCGTGGATCCCTGGGTCATGAGCATCCCAACCAAGTGCCTGATGCCCAACTCCAGGGAACCATCTTCCCTCCACACACAATAGTCATTCCATGGTGGTGCACACCTGTGAGTCAAAAACACCCTAAGAAAATGTAATCCTTGGGGCATTTCCTCAGCTCCAGCCTCCGGCCCATCAATCACAAGCACAATCAAACTGCAATGCCTCAAACCAATCTCCTAGGACCCCTGCCAGGGCAGAGACTGAAAGTCACTGAGGCAATAGAGCATGTATTATATTGATGATCCTCTAGCTGCAAGACCTGATTGGTTTGAGACTAATATAGATAACTCCCTTGGATAATGCTGGCAATTAATTTTGGCAAAAGAGCAAAAGATAGATGTGATATCCATTGAACACAGAGCTGCACAGGAGTCAGGTTTCTGGAAGGTAGGAAGAATGCAAGGAAATTAACTCCAGAGTGGTTTGCAGGGAATGGGGGCTCCAGGCTCATTATTTCAATCTTGAAAGCTGTCAATCACTGTCAAAAGGCAGTTTAATCTCACCCTGAAGCTTTCAAGAACACTATGAGTCCAGGCCTACAATTAGCAGTCCAATGTTGGGCTGATGAGTTATGGGCATTTTCCAGCTGGGAGGGCACAAGCTTCTCCTATCAGGATGTGTGGACAAATACAAACACTCCACCAGCCAGAGGTGACAGAAATAGGCCTATAATATTTGCCTAACTGGGTTTATGAGACAAGCATGTAGTTCAACACTGTTTATACAGTTCATGAGAGAACCTTGGGCAGTGACAGAGAATGTAACTCTCATCCTCCTTAGGGCTTCCCGAAATGAACAGAGAATATATATATTTTTTTAAAAAGTGGATCCTCCACATTTTCTAAAGTTTTTAAGCTCTCTGGGGCAGGTTAAGAAATTCAGACTGCCTAGGAAGTGATTTTTTTTTTTTTTGCATGGAATTTCGTTCTTGTCACCCAGGCTAGAGTGGAGTACAATGGCATGATCTCAGCTCAATGCAACCTCCACCTCCTGGGTTCAAGCAATTCTGCCTCAGCCTCTCGAGTAGCCAGGATTACAGGTGCCCGCCACCATACCTGGCTAATTTTTGTATTTTTAGTAGAGACAGGGTTTCACCATGTTAGCCAGGCTAGTCTTGAACTCCTGACCTCAGGTGATCTGCCGGCCTCGGGCTCCCCTCTTTACACCATTCTCTAAGCAAATAAGCTAACATCCCAGACTGGAATTATAGAAAGATTGCACCAGTCAAAAAAGGCATTTGGTATACATATTCTAAGAAATGCTACATAATAACAATATGAATTAATAATAAATTACCTTCTTTCACCTTGAACTGAAGGATTTGCAAATTTTCTCAAGTTCTCTTTCATTTGACCTTCACAACAAACCTGTGACATTTCTTACCCCCCAAGAATGGTTAAGGAAAAGACTCAGAAAGTGGGTTCTTGCTTCTTCAGATCCCAGATGACTCCTGAAATATTCATAATTCTGATCTTAAAAAAAATATAACACAGATGGTAGGACATGCCTCGTGAATCAGGTAATACCCTGGCAGCATCTCCCTTAGAGCGTAGAATTCCACAGGCAGGGATGTGCCAAACACCCCTGCACGCCAAGCTGAGTGTAGCAACTCCATCAGATCCATTGGCTCACGATGATCCTGGTACAGGGAGAGGGGACAGTGGAACAACCAAGGCCCTGGAAGACAGCAACTGAAAATTTTGACCTGTGGTTCACCAGCTTGAATCCAGCACTGGGATGTCGGGGGTGGGGTGTTCCAGGGAAAAAGACCACAGCTTCTGGATGGTTCCAAGAAGATAGGTTCCCTCATTAAAACTGGTATCAACCAACCCTCTTGTACACAGACCCCTGTGGTGGGTGTCAAGGGGAAAGAAACAGATGGGCCCAGGATAGATAACACAGATGCCCAGTCCCTGCCCCCAAGAAAGCTGCCCCTGCCAGTTGAGAACACTGCTGCATCTCATCTGAAGAGAAGCCTACACAGCAGTCCTGGAATTCCAAATCAGGTGGAAGAAGGCAGATGGCGCAAAATAAACTCAAGAAACAGACAATGGGAAGTAAGCATCAAGCCAGGTACCTTGACACAGAACCTCTGGCATGGTCCCCAACAGCTGGCCTGTTGGCCTCCCCAAACAATGCCTCTTTCTAATGAGTCTTTCTTTAAAGTGGTCACTGACTATACACCTTAGTGTAGAGCTGCTGGTACAACTTCCTGTAACATAGCAGTTGCAGTGAAGCTCCAGGGCTACGCTGGGAGTATGAGTGACTGGCTCAGCCCCAGATGGCAAGTCACTCTCCGTGTCCTGGTCAGCCCAGCCCCTGTCACTGGGCAACATGTGGTTGCGTTCAGACATCTCCCACCTGTCCATAAAAGGTGAGGTCTAATGGTGGCCTCTTTGGGACAACCTTAGGGCAATGGGGCATACGTCCAGGACTGAGGCTGAGAAGCACATACTGGTGCATCCCTACCAGGGTGAAAATATTGAAATCCTTTTTACATGGTGGTAAGTAGCGGCTTCCCTGAATTCCTGCATGCCTACTACCACCACCCAGCCTCTACAATGGGACTCCATGCCTCCCCATGATCCAGCGACTGAAGGGTTGGACCTGGCACAGTCGACACTTCTCTAGGACTCTGTCGGTGCCCAGGCAGCTGTGTAATTGTGAAATGCTTTGAATATCCTCCCCACACAGGCCCAGTCAATGGTGCTGCACCTTAACCCAAACACCTCACTAGTAGAAAGGCTAAGGAACTCACCTTCCTAAGAACCTGTTGAGGCCACACCACCAGCTGTCCTCCACTGGGCAAGAAGGTGTCACCCCCAGCTCTCCTCTCTAGCTAGGGATCCTCCATTCCTGCTGAGAGGGACAATCCTGGAAAAAGAACTATAGCCCTTCAGGTATTGTATCCATACCTCTGAGTCTATGTGTGTTTTTGAGAGGAAAAAAAAAATGCTTCTGGTTTCACCTTTAGAACTAAAAATCTGGTTGATCTAATATGCTAGACATTTCAGCAATCTCTGGCCCAACACAGAGTAGGGTGCCACTATTCTCTATATTCCTGGCCCAGCTGAATCACAGCATCATAGCATTTAAGCGCCCTCAACTATATTCAGCCCGATATGTTTAAAACTGCAGGTTATGGCCAGGCATGGTGGCTCACACCTGTAATCCCAGCACTTTGGGAGGCTGAAGCAGGTGGATCACGAGGTCAGGAGTTTAAGATCAGCCTGACCAACATGGTGAAACCCTGTCTCTACTAAAAATACAAAAAAAAAAATCAGCCAGGCATGGTGGCGGGTGCCTGTAATCTCAGCTACTTGGGAGGCTGAGGCAGGAGAATTACTTGAACCCTGGAGGCGGAGGCTGCAGTGAGCCAAGATCGCACTACTGCACTCCAGCCTGGGTGACAGTGCGAGACTCTGTCAACAAAAACAAAACAAAATAAAACAAAAACCCTGCAGGTTATGACCCATCAGCAGGTCACAGAATCAACTGAATCATTCACAATCAGCATTTTTCAACTGAAACAACAGCACAGAAAACAGAGTACTGCATATTAAAAGGGTTGCTGCATGGAACTTTTGTTTAATTACATACATGAACATACGTATTGGGTTGAGAAAGAAAAGGTATTTCTTATTCTGGGTTTCAGGGGAAAAAGCTTTTGAAAGCCCCTGATCTAGCTAACTCCACCCTATCATTGATGAGGAAAGTGAGGCTCAGAGAACAGCATGGTCAAGGCTGCTCAGAGAATGTGCAGCCAGGTGAGGTGGTTCTCAGTCCATGCAGCCTGAGGACTTTGCTTTTCTTCTAAGCAGCTCTGGCTCTGGCCATGGGCATTGGGATTCTGGGATGCTAAGTAGCTGGCTCCTCAGTTCCTAAGAGCTGTGCTCAAGTGGTCTCTAGTGCCATTGAGATTTTCCCCAGCAGAGTAACCCTTAGCACTAGATCTCCTGAGGCTGACCAGGAGGCCCTGAGAAGAGATGCCAGCCAAGCACCCCATCCCCCATTCCCACAGCCTGGTAGTGGGTTTGGGCCCAGCCTCCACATCTCATTCTCTCTTTATAAAGTCTCAAGCAAACTGTGTGGCTGGGACTTTATAATAAACTTGGAGCCTTCTTCAAGCTGAGGCTCCAGCAAACAACTAGATCTTTCTGAGCAGATGCTTCTGCTCTTTAGGCAGGCTTCCTGTCTCTACAGGTGGTCTAGCCCTGGGACTACTGGAAAAATGAGGGAGTGAGGGTGTGCTTTGTGAGAGGCTGGGACAGGGGAATGGCTCCTCCTGATGATGTATGGAAACACTTTTTTTTTTTTCAATTAAAAATAGCATAGATCACAGATGAGAAACTAACTAGAACTATATAAAAATACAACTATTTTTTTTTCCAATGGGGCCTGCTTAGATAGAAGCTAACATTCCCTGAAAACTATTTGTCAAGCATTGTGCTATGGGCTTCACACACATTATCTCCCTGGATGGTATAGTAGTTATCTCACTTGATATAAAATAAAGTTCAGTGATACCAGTGAATGTATTAATGACATACACAGAGCTATCACTTCTACAGTGCTTATTCTATTCTAAGAATTTTGTGTGTTATTTGATCTCATCATCAGCTTGATACAGTTGGTGCTATTCTCATCCCCACTTTGCGGGTTATGAATTGAGGTAAGAAAGGCTACCTGACATGCCCACACTCACATAGATACTAAGTGGTGGGGCCAGGGTTTGAACCCAGATGGTCCAAGCTTTGGACCCTCCTAATTACCTCCACTACACTGGTTATGATTCCTTCCACTTTCTGGTGCAGAAGCAGAGACTCGGGAAAGTTAAATCATTTGTGTCCACTCCACCCAGAAGCTCTCCACGTACACCAGAGGGATGGAAAACATTTAACAATGGGTAAGGCAGGTCCATGACCTTCACAAGGGGCACCATTGGCTAGGCTGGAGACCTCCTGCTATGCTGGAAACTGAGCCATTTTAGGGGCTGCTTCAAGGGGAAACCCAGAGGGTTTCAGAGAAGGGATAAGGTAACAGGGACACTCACAGCACTTAGGGCAATGTCTATTTTAATCAGCAGGGAAGTTTTCCAATATGTTATCAATTTTGGCCACTGCAAACAGCCCAGATAAGAGAGTGCTATAGCTCTTAGTTGAAACTGAATTTTTGCATGTTTCGGGGCTGGAAAGAACTCTTGAGCCGTATAGAATTCAACAGCCTCATTTTACCGATGAGGAAACCAAGGCTGCTATGCAAAGCATGGTGCCCAAGGTCAGAGAACTAGTAAATGACAGAGTCAAAATGAAAATCCAGGGTGCCCAGATGCCCAGATTGGTACTTAGGGTGTTTGGTGGTGGTGGTTTGTTTCTTCCCTATCTGTGCTGATTATATTCAATACACAGATGCTGATGTGCATGCACGGGGCCCAGCCCCCAGCTGCTGTGCCACACCCTGACAACCTCAGGATCTTCAGAGAGGCTCTGCTGCTCAAAGTTCCACCAGGGACCATACAAGCTTCATGGATATTCAGATTTTTTTTAGTAAGCACCTGAATTTTGTGTAACTGATTTCCACACCCATTGAAGGCGGCTTCTAAATTTAGAATTAACATCCAAAGCAGTCTGTTGCACAAACGTATACTTCCTCGCAAGCTGTTGTCAGAAACAGTAAAATTGACATCCATAAAACAGTTTCTTCATACCTTAATAATATTGAACTATAAAAATAGAGGATCTCAAGCAAACAAAGCTGTAACCATAATAACCTTTACAAAGTTTACTACCACAGTCAAGTACTGTCCAGATCTTTTTTTAATGAAAATGTAAAGGTGGCCCCAGCCTTATTCTCACATGACAATGCAATTCCCTCGGCCCAGCATTCCCTCTAGACACTTGTCACTGCCCAATCCAGAACTTTAGTAATTGATCATTTGGGGTAGTAACCTGAACCTTATACAATAAAGCCACCTTTGCAGAAACTGCAGCTTCACTTTCATCACTTCCTCCTTTGCCTATTCCAATTAGTTGCTTAGATTCAGTTAGACACGTCTCCCCATACCAAGCACATTCAGTTGTGCCAGGAGGATGGAGGAAGTCTTTCTTTCAAGACATCTTAACAAAGTAGACATTGCAACGCAATAAAGTAGTGAGACTCATGGTTGATGCTTACACACAATCTTCCAACAGAATGCTTTATCATCCCTTGCCCAGAACAGATGGGGAAAAAATTACGCTATGCCCTGAAATTTTCCATTCTTGATCTCAGCCCAAAGGTGACTTTTTTATTTTTAAACTTGAGACTTGAGCAAAAAAAAAAAAGTTCAACTATTTTTGATTCATGCCCAGGCTAAAGAAACACATGGTAAGATTCTTTTTTTTTCCAAACCCGTAGGTAGCTCAAACAGCTAAGCTTCAAAAGCTCAAGCTTTCTAACTAGCACTAATAGTGTTCACAGAGGCAGCACCTCTGCAGTAATTGCAAGGCCAAAAATCAATAGCCGGGGTGAGAAGGAGCTGGGATTCCACTTTCTGGACACATTGTCCCCAGTACCTCTAAATACTTAAAAGAACCGCATAGAATTCTCAAATGTTTAAGCAGGATGGTTGGGCCTGAAGCTTTTCCTCCCTTCTGGGTGATAAGGCAACCCGTCCTCATCACCATTTTTTCATTACCCATCCTTTGATGCATTTCAGTCCTCTCGAGAGTCCAGGCTACCCAGGGAGAACTGACAGGTCGCCTGACTGCCCTCTGTCCCCAGAACTTGCTCTCTTCTACCCCGTCCCTTCCAGCCCTAGCCCCAACACTGACCCCTCTACTCCTTCTACCCTCCCTCCATCCTGCTATTCCCAGTCTCCATAGAGGAAAAAGGGAGTGTCATGCCTAGATGAAAAGAGTTGGGGTTCAAGTCACCCCATGTACCTCCCTGGTTCCAATGAACCTCTGGAATTCTAGCCACAGATCCCCCTCTTGCCCTCTCATCCTCCCCTAACACATCCCTACACATTGCAGGCCCAGGGAGGAGTCCACAAAATGGGACTCCATGCATCCATCCTTCTGTGCGGCCGCGTAGCACACCCACGGCAAGACTCCAGTCCCTGGTCCCGGCTCTGCCACTTATGAACTGTGTGCCCATAAGCAAGTCGTCTCTTGCTCTGCAGACTGGGGCTTATCACATTTGTCCCACCTGTCCCAGAGAGCTGTTATGCAAACTAAGGGGAATCATAGATGTGAACAGGCTTCAGAATCAGAGCTCAATATAAATGTACCTCCTTATTATTAGGCACATGGCACAGTGCCAGGCAGTGTGGTATGTTCCTTGGGGCTAAAGTCCAAGAGATATTGGCAATAAAAGAAAGTGAATTATACCGGGCAGAAAACAAGGAACAAAAAGAGAAGAACAGAGATGAGGATTCACCAGGCTCCAGAGAAGAGTGAATTCACAGTGACAGTGCAATCAATAAAGGCTTCCTGCAAGAGGAAGGCTTTGTATGCAGCCTGAAGTGGCTCTCACCACGCTGATCAAAGGTGATGTCATGGCCAGGCATGGTGGCTCATGCCTGTAACACGAGCACTTTGGGAGGCCGAGGCGGACAGATCACTTGAGGTCAGGAGTTCAAGACCAGCCTGGCCAACATGGTGAAACCCCATCTCTACTAAAAATACAAAAATTAGCCAGGTATTTTTTTTACAGGTGGCACACGCCTGTAATCCCAACTACTCTGGAGGCTGAGACAGAAGAATCACTTGAACCCGGGAGACAAAGATTGAAGTGAGCCAAGATCACACCACTGCACTCCAGCCTGGGCAACAGAGCAAGACTCTGTCTCAAAAAAAAATTTAAATTTAAATGTAAAAAAGGTGATTTCATGCATGCCCCTTCCCAAGACCAAGCACTCTTTGAGGGCAGGTGACATGTCTTTATGTCTCAGCCTTCGCAGCTTCCTCCTGGCATCTAGGTGAAAGAAAGAATGAATGGAGCCTTGAACTAACCAGGAACTCAACTAAGTGGAAAAGAGGAGAGACTCCCAGATAGCAGAGGGAAGACAAGCTGGGGTCAGAGGGCGGACTCTTTGGCTTAGGAGTAGAGGAGTTCAGAAGTTCAGGCTTCTGATCACAAAGGGAGGTAAAAGGAGTTCAGAGGAGTCAGTGACATCATGAAATCAGTATTTGGGGAGCTTAATTGGGCAGCTGCATGCAGGATATGCAGCAGGGGGTGAAGGAAAGCTGGCAGAGTGGCCAGGAGGCAAGGGCAATGAGTCAGGCAGACGGTGAGAAGGGAAGCCACTGCCTCTCGGCCAAATCGCCCTCTGGGAGCACCCATCTCTGTCCCAGTGGAAGCCCCATCAAGGGCCACTCTCAGTGGCTGTCCTCTTTAGGCTGGACCTTAAATGTCCCTAGTCCTCCTGCCTTGCACCCAGCACTGGCCTCCTGCAAGTGGTTACCTTCCCCTTGTGAATCCCTCCAGGCTCAGGGATTCCAGGGATTCCAGGGATTCCCTCCCATTCCCGTTTTAGAGGACAACGCGGATGGTAAGCACTCCCTTAAAGGAAGCACAGTGATGCAGCAGCGGGCGGGGAAACAGGGAGAGAGCTTTTACTTCTGAGCACATTTTCCCAAATTGCTATCTTTTCAACACCTTTATAAGGTAGTATGTTAATATGACAGTTAAGATGATGATAAAAAGAAAGTAGAGGGAAAAAATGTGGAAGACAGGAACAGTGCATTCAACACACAGCTCAGACATGATTGAGAAACAGATCCTGGTGCTGAAGAGCTGGGGACAGGAGCCTGGTGATGGGCAGCCTCGGTTCCAGGGCAGGCCCTGCCACCAACGCACTGTGTGACCTTAAGCAGCTGTGCTCTTCCCAGTCACTCTCTTCCACCTGTAAAATGATGTCAGAGATAGTTCCCACCCAAGAGGGTAGTTGTAAGAAGGAAATGAGTTGATCTGGTGCAGTGCTTAGTACCTGGCACAAGATAAGTGGTTAGTAACTGTTATCTGTGATGGGCACCAGGCTAGCAGTTACTGCCTCTAACATCTGGAGACGCAAACCCTAGCACTGCAGCTGTCCCACAGGAGGTGTCAAATGTGAGCCTCCCATCCCATTCCCCTGAGATCCCCAGATGAATGCACCTCCCCACAGCCCTAACGCTCTCACCAAGGACACACAGAACAAGCCAGTGCCTCCTCGCTTTACAGACCATCAGAAATGCAAAGGCAGTTGCTGTGCCTCCATGGAATATTCTCTCCCCTAAAATCTTCATGTTTTTCTCTCCTCTTATTTCTCTTCTATTCACCCACTGCACAAACAAGATTAGGCAGCAGTGACAGGTAAGGAAAGATGGAAATATTCTTTAAGTGGAAGAGCAAAAATAGGCTTTGGAAATTAATGCCTAGAAATTTACCCCGTGGGCTCTCTGGAGACCAACCCAAATGAAATCCCATTGACAGAAAGCTGCAGCCCTCTGGGGAATGTCCCCCCATCCCATCCCCCAGGATCCCTGGTCCAGGAAACATGGAAGTTGGCTTCTGATCTCCCTGGTCTCCCAGGGATCCTGCTCGGGGCACCACCTGAAAAGTCCCTCGGCAGAAGCACTTCTCGCCATGCGTGAATGCTGTGGAAAGCATCTGAACATGAAGTTTCCAATTACTGCTGGCATTTCTGGAGTGTCCTGATGCTGGCTGCAGCTGTCCCACGGAAGGCCAGTGATGTCATCAGCAAGCCTGACAGCACTGAGTTCCAAGGCTGGCTGGGAAGAAAGGTTCCCTGCAGGCTGAGCCCCCATCACTGGAGAGGGAGGAACCTGCCATTTCCCCCACAAAGGTGGGCACTACTCAGGTTTGCTGCTTCCCTTCCTGGGTAGAACTCCATTGCCATAACTTGGACTCACACCAGGAAAGGTTCAGAAGCTGCACCAATGTCCAGGATGATTCCATCTGACTGCTTCTGAAAACTTACTATGTGTCCAGAGTTGTTCCGGGTGGAGGCAAGCCCAGGTGAGACCTACTTTCCAAATGTTCATGTACTCACTTCGCGGCATGAAAACAAAATGGTCTTGCATTCTTCGGCTACAGAGAGACAATAAGGGAAGTAAAAAAGGGAAAGAGAGAAACGAAGAAAAAGCAAAAGAAGGAAAAGGTGGGAAGGAAATGAAAGGAGGAAAAGAGAGAGAGGGGAAGGGAAGGAAGGAGGGAGAAAAGCAGGGAAGAAGTTTTTGTCCTGTGGCTAGTTTTACCTTGAACCTCCCTACTCAAGACCTTCCCAGTTCCTCTCTCCTCCTCTCCCTTGCTCAGGGAGCTCAGGCCCTGGGGGAGCCCTGGCAGATACTGCCCTCTAGAAGAGCTGACCAAGGAGACAGAGCACGGGATGCCTGCAGAGCGATGTAACAGATTGGGCACTGAGCCCTACAGTAGAGTTCAAGCTCAACGCAATGTTCAGATTTCCCAAGGCGGGGGATTAGATTAATTGGAATTTGCAGGCTGTGCCCAACCAAGATCCATATCTGTCACCATGTTAACCACATTCAGGCCCCTCTTAAAATCAGAACCCCGCCATCCATCACCACCCCGGTGGAGAGGCACGGCCAGAGCCTCGCAGTCCAAGACTGACCTTCTGGCTGGCAGCCTACCTTTTAGCCGCCAGCCTCCTCCATGGGCTTCCAGATAAGTGTGTGTAACTCTTGAGCAAATCCTAGCCCCTGGAGGAACTACCGGCAGTTATGAACACAGTCCCTTTGTTCATCTCAGGAGCTGATTTAATTAAACGAGAAACTATGGACCCTTCCTAAGGGAGAAACTATTTAGTATCCAGAACCAAGGAAAGTAAAGGCTAAAGGGAAATCCAGATCCTTTCAAAAACTATCTAATTGAACCTTGGGAGCAAAACCATGCAGTCAGATTACGCAAGAGGATCCAAGGGGCTGCAGTGTAACCCAAGGTGACACAGCCATTAAGTGAAACACTCAGGTCTGAGCTAGGGCACCCTTTCCAATGCATTATGACACATTTAATCTGTAAAACTGTAAATTATTTTTTTTAAAAAAAAACTCTCTTGGGCCAGGTGCTATGGCTCACACCTATAATCCCAGCACTTTGGGAGGCCAAGGCAAGTGGATTGCTTGAGCTCAGGAGTCCAACATTAGCCTGGCCAACATGATGAAACCCTGTCTCTACAAAAAGTACAAAAATTAGCCAGGTGTGCTCTACGCAAATAAACTAGAAAATCTAGAAGAAATTGATAAATTCCTCGACACATACACTCTCCCAAGACTAAAGCAGGAAGAAGTTGAATCTCTGAATAGACCAATAACAGGAGCTGAAATTGTGGCAATAATCAATGGCTTACCAATGAAAAAGAGTCCAAGACCAGATGGATTCACAGCCGAATTCTACCAGAGGTACAAGGAGGAACTGGTACCATTCCTTCTGAAACTATTCCAATCAATAGAAAACGAGGGAATCCTCCCTAACTCATTTTATGAGGCCAGCATCATCCTGATACCAAAGCCTGGCAGAGACACAAACAAAAAAGAGAATTTTAGACCAATATCCCTGATGAACATTGATGCAAAAATCCTCAATAAAATACTGGCAAACCGAATCCAGCAGCACATCAAAAAGCTTATCCACCATGATCAAGTCGGCTTCATCCCTGGGATGCAAGGCTGGTTCCACATATGCAAATCAATAAATGTAATCCAGCATATAAACAGAACCAAAGACAAAAACCACATGATTATCTCAATAGATGCAGAAAAGGCCTTTGACAAAATTCAACAACCCTTCATGCTAAAAACTCTCAATAAATTAGGTACTGATGGGACGTATCTCAAAATAATAAGAGCTATCTATGACAAACCCACAGCCAATATCATACTGAATGGGGAAAAACTGGAAGCATTCCCTTTGAAAACTGGCACAAGACAGGGATGCCCTCTCTCACCACTCCTATTCAACATAGTGTTGGAAGTTCTGGCCAGGGCAATTAGGCAGGAGAAGGAAATAAAGGGTATTCAATTAGAAAAAGAGGAAGTCAAATTGTCCCTGTTTGCAGATGACATGATTGTATATCTAGAAAACCCCATTGTCTCAGCCCAAAATCTCCTTAAGCTGATAAGCAAGTTCAGCAAAGTCTCAGGATACAAAATCAATGTACAAAAATCACAAGCATTCTCATACACCAACAACAGACAAACAGAGAGCCAAATCATGAGTGAACTCCCATTCACAATTGCTTCAAAGAGAATAAAATACCTAGGAATCCAACTTACAAGGGATGTGAAGGACCTCTTCAAGGAGAACTACAAACCACTGCTCAAGGAAATAAAAGAGGATACAAACAAATGGAAGAACATTCCATGCTCATGGGTAGGAAGAATCAATATCGTGAAAATGGCCATACTGCCCAAGGTAATTTACAGATTCAATGCCATCCCCATCAAGCTACCAATGACTTTCTTCACAGAATTGGAAAATACTTTAAAGTTCATATGGAACCAAAAAAGAGCCCGCATTGCCAAGTCAATCCTGAGCCAAAAGAACAAAGCTGGAGGCATCACACTACCTGACTTCAAACTATACTACAAGGCTACAGTAACCAAAACAGCATGGTACTGGTACCAAAACAGAGATATAGATCAATGGAACAGAACAGAGCCCTCAGAAATAACGCTGCGTATCTACAACTATCTGATCTTTGACAAACCTGACAAAAACAAGCAATGGGGAAACAATTCCCTATTTAATAAATGGTGCTGGGAAAACTGGCTAGCCATATGTAGAAAGCTGGAACTGGATCCCTTCCTTACACCTTATACAAAAATCAATTCAAGATGGATTAAAGACTTAAATGTTAGACCTAAAACCATAAAAACCCTAGAAGAAAACCTAGGCATTACCATTCAGGACATAGGCATGGGCAAGGACTTCATGTCTAAAACACCAAAAGCAATAGCAACAAAAGCCAAAATTGACAAATGGGATCTAATTAAACTAAAGAGCTTCTGCACAGCAAAAGAAACTACCATCAGAGTGAACAGGCAACCTACAAAATGGGAGAAAATTTTCACAACCTACTCATCTGACAAAGGGCTAATATCCAGAGTCTACAATGAACTCAAACAAATTTACAAGAAAAAAACAAACAACCCCATCAAAAAGTGGGCAAAGGACATGAACAGACACTTCTCAAAAGAAGACATTTATGCAGCCAAAAAACACACAAAAAAATGCTCACCATCACTGGCCATCAGAGAAATGCAAATCAAAACCACAATGAGATACCATCTCACACTAGTTCAAATGGCAATCATTCAAAAGTCAGGAAACAACAGGTGCTGGAGAGGATGTGGAGAAATAGGAACACTTTTACACTGTTGGTGGGACTGTAAACTAGTTCAACCATTGTGGAAGTCAGTGTGGCGATTCCTCAGGGATCTAGAACTAGAAATACCATTTGACCCAGCCATCCCATTACTGGGTATATACCCAAACGACTATAAATCATGCTGCTATAAAGACACATGCATACGTATGTTTATTGCAGCATCATTCACAATAGCAAAGACTTGGAACCAACCCAAATGTCCAACAATGATAGACTGGATTAAGAAAATGTGGCACATATACACCATGGAATACTATGCAGCCATAAAAAATCATGAGTTCATGTCCTTTGTAGGGACATGGATGAAATTGGAAATCATCATTCTCAGTAAACTATTGCAAGAACAAAAAACCAAACACCGCATATTCTCACTCACAGGTGCGAATTGAACAATGAGAACACATGGACACAGGAAGGGGAACATCACACTCTGGGGACTGTTGTGGGGTAGGGGGAGGGGGGAGGGGGGAGGGATAGCATTGGGAGATATACCTAATGCTAGATGACGAGTTAGTGGGTGCAGCGCACCAGCATGGCACATGTATACATATGTAACTCACCTGCACATTGTGCACATGTACCCTAAAACTTAAAGTATAATAATATTTAAAAAAAAAAAGAAATTACTTTTGAATGGGAAAAAAAAAATTAGCCAGATGTGGTGGCACATACCTATGGTACCAGCTACTCTGGAAGCTGAGGCAGGAGGATCACTTGAGCCTGGGAGGTGGAGGCTGCAGTGAGACAGGATTGCGCCACTGCACTAGAACCTGGGCAACAGAGCCAGACTCTGTCTCAAAAAAAAAAAAATACTTTCTTTGACATATCTTTATGAGAATTGCTATCTTAATGTTGCTCATAAAAATAACTTACACAAATGTGTGCCAATTGCTGAAGATCTTCAATTTCAGTTATTCTATTTTTTATTTCTGGAAGTCCTATTTGTATTCTTCAAATCTCCATGGATTTTAAAAATTAGTCTATTGTTTCTTCCTCATTTGTTTCAAACATTTAAAATATATTACCTATTCCATTGGAACTATATCTGAAACCCTTGGGAATCTGATTCTTCTGTCTGTTGTTTCTGCTGACTTTCACTCGTGGTGACTGGTTTCCTCATCTGTTTTGGATTTTGAGAGTGAAAGCTCATGCTTGAATGGCTGGGTTTTACCTACAGGAATCCATCAAGGCTTGAGCTACAAGTATGTCCCTCCAGAGAGAATGTGCATTTGATTCTGACAGGAACTCTGGTGTGACCAACCCCAAACTACCTCCAGTTAATTTTGCAGCGTGGAGTTTCCTGGGTCACCCAGGCAGTACAAATTCAAACCCCAAACTTGCATGAAGGCAGACTTATGATTACAAATTCTCACAGCAAACATTGTTCCATCCTTTGGCAAGCCAAAGCCAAAACAGATAAGGGCCCCTGTCTTCTCCCTTTGCCCCCCTGCAGATGTCTGCTGGACCACCTGTCTGTCCCCTAGGGATATATTTCTCCTGTAGGGGAAAGCTTCAGACAGGAATCTCATTTCCAACTCCCCACCTGGCAAGGGTCCCAGGTCTGGCTCCCTGGGTATTCTAAAGGCCATGCTTTCAATCCTGGCTTAAAGCCTGACACGCCCTCAATCTGATTTATTGTAAACACAGCGAAGTCTTTCTTAGAGCCTAGATCTGTGCTTTTTCCCGTACCTAATTTAAAGCTAGATACACCTTTCTTTGGTCTTTGGAGCCCAGAGTTCCCAGGGCCTTCTAAGGAATAAGCTTTCAAAACTTTGAAATGTAGATGTATTTATAGGAAAAGGAAAGCAGCAGCAACAAGGTTTTAATGACCTATAAGGCTAATGGAAGGGAGGAAAAAACGTACACGCCTGTGTAGTCAGCAATTCCAATTGAGGAGCATCTGAAATGCTGTAAGAAGGTAGAACAAAGTGGGAAATATTAGAACAGAGCAGAGTGGATGGGGAAAGAATCTACAAAGACTGCAGAGACATTTATCTCTGTCTCCGTATCTTTCTGGGTCACTCTTCATCACAGGATGTCAACATAAGAGGTATATTTTACCCTATACACACATGATGTGGGCCAAAAGTTGAAAATGAGTGTAGGATTAGAAACTACAATTCAGAATTTTACAAAGAAACCAGACCACACACAACAACTTATCCAGGTAGTTTCCAGCAGGCTTCATAGCCATCACTCAGTTCGTCCTCACAAAAGCCCTCAGAAGTGCATTTTATAACCAGTAATGGCCAACCTTCTGATAACCAGTCTACTGTACTTTCTCACATCTGTCACTACTTCTTATCAAAAAAAATTCATTGATTAATCAATAATACGTTTGGGAGGCTGAGATGTCTGGATCACTTGAGCCCAGAAGTTCGAGGCAGCCTGGGCAACATGGCAAAACTCTGTCGCTCCAAACAAAAAAAAAAATCCATATATATATATATATATATAAATTAGCTGGGCATGGTGGCATGTGCCTATAGTCCCAGCTACTCAGGAGGCTGAGGCAGGATAATCGCTTGAGCTCGAGAGGTCAAGGCTGCAGTGAGCCATGATCGTGCCACTGTGCTCCAGCCTGGGCAACAGAGTGAGATCTTGTCTCAAAAAAAAAAAAAAAATCAATAACATGCACACACTGCAAATATATCTCCAGCTCTATGATTCCTCACTCAAAATCTTCAAAACCAGATGTGTTTTAGAATTCCAATTGTTTCGGGTTTTAGGAAATTATTAAGGTGAATCTCTGAGGTTTGGGCTGCACATCACAGTCACACACACTAACATTTCTTCAATGACACACGACAATTCAGACTAAGCTGGATGAATGAAGACCATAAACTGCCTCGCAGTTCAGGGCAGCTTCCACTCACCACCAGCCCCTCCATGAATTAGGTAAAAACACTTACTTTTCAGAGTTTGGGGGACTTCAGGTTGGGAATGAGCTGGTGTAGAACTGGATACATAAGTCATCTCTCAAAATATCTTATATTTAAATCCATCAGCTTAAAAGTCCTTCACACTAAGTCTCAAAATCTTCACTCTGATTCTCAGAAGGGGCAGAAAAGAACAGTGACCAGAAGAGGAGAGGAGCATGAAACAGTTGATGGCCAGAGAGAGCCCAGTGGGCCTCCCCGGGAGCCACGATGTGTAGTGTGTGCATGGGCGGTGGGGATGTGTAGGCATAAAACCACAGGATAGGTCAGACATGACCCAGGAAGACTCTTAACAAAGCCTCAGGTGTAACAGCAGGGGCAGGCTGGGCAGGGGTGGCCCTCAGTACCGTTGCATTTGGCCTCAGATTTGTGACTAAGAGAAGCATAATATGAGGCAAAACCTCAGCATCCTCCTCTACAGCAGGAGAGCTGGACCACAACAGCAATTTCAGATGGCAGGCCTCAGCCCCCTGGTTGACCAGGAAATCTACGTAACAGGTTATAAGCAATTATTTTTTAAGAAAATGGAATGGAATAGAATAGAATAGAATAGAATAGAATAGAATAGGTCTGTACCTCGCTCAACAGGGACAGAAGCTTCTGTACTCAGGACCCTTCCAGACTCACCCTGTATACCTGTCCACCTGCCTGTTCATTTATATCCTTTATAATACTCTTTTTTTTTTTTTTTTCTGAGACAGGGTCTCACTCTGTCACCCAGGCTGGAGTGCAGTGACACAATCTCAGCTCACTGCAACTTCCGCCTCCCAGGCTCAAGTGATTCTCCCACGTCAGCCTCCCGAGTAGTTAGGACTACATGCGTGTGCCAATGCCAGGCTAATTTTTGTATTTTTAGTAGAGACAGGGTTTCACCATGTTGGCCAGGCTGGTCTCGAACTCCTGGCCTGAAGCGATCCACCCATCTTGGCCTCCAAAAGTGCTGGGATTACAGGCATGAGCCACTGTACCCAGACCTATCCTTTGTAACATTCTTTATAATGAAAAGATTATGTCAAGCTGCATCTCATGTGGTAAGAACAGCCATTGTTTCAGGAACTTTTCTTTCTATAAGATATATATATTAATATCTATGCGTGTGTATATATATATATATATAATCTAGCAGAATGTATCCACATGTATATATAACACATAGATATAATACACATGTATATACACAATGTATGCTTTGCACACACAATGTGTGCTTTAACTGTGGGATGTGGTCTAAAAAATTTAGGATTTACTGTGCTAGATGACTGCCTCTGAATCTTTTTAACACAAACATCCTGTGGATTGTTTTTTCTGGTGTTACTGAATCCAGGCATTCTGTATTAAAATCATCCCAGACTGAAAATCAAAAAGAAGTCTCGTTAAATTCTCTCTTTTTCAGGATGTACTTTAGCCACCGGGACCTGACTTCTAAGGTCTCTGCCACTCACTCATTATGACCACTAGGGCATGTATCTAATCTCTGAACCTTTAGTTCCTTATTTCTGAAATGCAGAGGCTGACCATCACAGACCTCTGAAGAGCAACTGCTCACATAAAATTGGAGAAATGACGACTCCTAGCTCATAGAATGGTCGTGAGGATCACATGAGGTCATACTTTGAATGGTGCACCCAACACACTGTAAGTGCCATATAATTTTGCCTCTAAGACAAGACTATGAATGCTTTCCATGTCTGGTGCTTCATGATGCTTTTGAATCCAGTATTCATTTTGCACATGCAGCCTGCTTGGAGTGGGAGCTGATGGCTTTCAGGAGGCCCCAGGGCCTGACCACTGCAGGGGCTGGGACCACAGATCGTACCACCACCCTTTGTTCCTGCCTCCTCCTAGCCCTTGGGAGGCAAAGCTTGTCCCCTCAATAAATGATGACCAGAACCCTGTGTTTGTTGCCCAGCCTCCTGGGAGATGGGCAGTGGCATAGCAAAGGGATTACTTTGGGTAAATATTTCTCTAAACCTCATTCTTGCCTCCACCAGTGCCCAGAACGAGCCGGTCAGCTCCCCAACAGCCCCACCATTCCAATGCTAGGACAGTGCTGACAGCATCAGCTCCCTGAATACAGGGCAAATGACCTCACTAAAGGTAAGCCCCAGAATTAAGCAGTGGTGGCAGAGGCTGGGAAGCACAAGAGGAGGAGAATGCATGAACAGTTCTCTCAAGGCACTAGCGATTTCCTTTTCCAGAGCAGGTTATCGCCTTTACAGCACTTAGTACTTGGACCAACCAGCCACCACATTGCAATTCCACCTGAGGCCATGGCGGGCATCCAATCTTGCCTCCTCCAAAATGGGAATCTTGGCTGCACCTTTCTGGACAGATGGAAGCCCACTTTCTGGTGTGCCTTCCAGAACCCAGGGAGCTAAGTCTTAATGCTCCCCAAGGCACTTTCCCATCACTGGCAGGCAAACAGAGGTTAGTCTACCCAACTGATAGCTGAGAACACTGAGATTTAGTTCACAGGCCTAAAATGCTGGTTCGCAATCTTGGCTGCACATTAGGATCACCCGGGGAGTATCTGAAGTTCCCAGAGTCCCTGCCATACCCAGAGGCTATTCGGATTTGTTCCAAGCATTTGCTTTATCTCCCCAGGAGTTTCCAACGTGCAGGTGCTCTGGCTCTTGGTTATCGATCTCACTGGTGCCTCAGAGCCACTGGAAGGCCAGTTAAAATAGAGCCCTGGGCCCCACCCCCAGAGTGGAGTCACTGACTTGGGGGTTGGGCCTCTGAATTTCCATTTCCAACAAGCTCCCAGGTGAGGCTGATGCTGCTGGTCCAGAGAGGAAACTAGAGCTTTGAGATCCAGTGCTCCAGGCCCATGTTTCTAGCCTTAGGCTTCTCAGCCATGGATTGGGGAGAATGGCTCCTGGCTTGAGAAGCTCTGTTCTAGAATAGCACTCCTCAGTCTTCTGTGTGCACATCCGGACGCATCTAGATTCATGCCCAGTAGGTTTGGGTGGAACCTGCGCTGCTGATCCTCTAACCACAGTCTGAGGAACAAGGCCCTAGACTAGCAGGCCTGACTGCCAAATCTACATTCTTCCCACTTCAAGCAGGTCTAGGGCCAGGCAACTCGCCCTTCCCTAACAGAGATCTGCCTCCTTGAAACCTCCACTCTGAGACACTTGCTCTGAGCCACAGGACAAAGAAAAAGACTTCCTCTCCCAGAAAGGCACCCAGGTATCCTGTCCCCACCTCTACCTCTTGGCCTCTCTTTCTCCCTACGAAACAATCCCCCATCCTTTAACTCCTCTTGCTATGTCACAACAAACAAAACCTCAGGGATCTTGGAAGCAGGCGGACTCTCGGCCTCTCCCAGCACTTGATGGGGCAGTACTACGTGACAGTTAAGTCCCCTCCACTGGAGACGTGCTTCCTAAGTGTCCACCACATGCTGCATATGGTCCTCAGGGCTTGGGACCCAGCTGGGGCACAATGACAGAAACACGGGAAGCACACAGCCGTGCAAGAAAGCTCACCATGGGATTCTAAAAGGAGTGACGCTAACAGCTGGAACAAGAAGACTGCAAAGGAAGAAGATCCAGTTCCCATCTGCAGGCCAGGGGTCTCAGGACTGCTAGCCTTCTGCCCTCTAAGCCACTGGTCCCATTCTCTAGCCTAGAGAGCTACAGGATATCAAGCCTCGAGATGCTGGTGACCCGTCCAAGTCATTTAACGGGAGGAGGAAGGACGACAATGGCTTACACTGTTTCCCATGCACCATGTGTTAGGCACTGTGTGAAATGCTCTGCAGGTATTATTTCATTCAATTCTCACTGAAATCCCATGAAATGCTCATTGCTATGGCACCACAGTTTAACAGGAAAGAATGGAGAAGAATGGAGAATTACAGATGTGAAGTAGCATGCCAAATAGGAGGTAACAGCAGTAACTGACCCCATGTTGACGAGCCTACACACTCTCTCTCTTTTTTATTTTTTCCTCGGCTCACTGCAACCTCTGCCTCCCGGGTTCAAGCAATTCTCTGCCTCAGCCTCCCAAGTGGCTGGGATTACAGGCGCCCACCACCACGCCCGGCTAATTTTTTTGTATTTTTAGTAGAGACGGGGGTTTCACCATCTTGGCCAGGCTGGTCTTGAACTCCTGACCTTGTGATCCACTCGCCTCGGCCTCCCAAAGTGCTGGGATTACAGGCATGAGCCACCACGCCCGGCTCACACTCTCTTAACTGCCATGTAGTTAAAGCAGTTAACTTGCCTTAACTGCCTAAAGATGAGGCACTTAACTTGCCTCATCAAGGACTGGGAGAGACCGAGACTCAGCCTCCTTCCAAGATCCAGGTTTCTATGCAAGATGGTCCCGTCCTCAGGCCACTTCATATGGTAATAAATAACATCAAGCAATACAATTGCACTTAATACACCAGGCAACTCTAAATTACATGTGTATACACATATATACACACATACGTAACTTATGTATAGATAAAAACATACACTCATTCCATCTTCACAACAGCCTTCTTTGTAAATATCTAGATTTCCATTGTGCAGATGGGAAAACTAAAGGACAAAGAACCTGGGTAACTAGGGTCTCCCAGCTAGTTGGTGGTGAAGCCAGAATTTGAACTCTGACAGTCTGGTTTCCAGGTTGTGCTGGTGACATCCCCCTGCCCCCTCCACAGTTCACATTGGCTTTGGTGCCTAAACTGAATAAAGAGCACAGTTCAAGGTGCTTTCTGTGCCCACATTGCACCCAGTCCAGTGGCCAAATCCTCTGCAGGTACCTTGATAAACATCCAGTAAGGACCAAACAGGTGCCTCCTGCCCTATTTATAGCTCCCAGCATGGCCAGCTAGCTATAATTAGCAAAGCTCCCCTAGGACTGGAGCTAAATTAAACTGGTGGGATTAGAGGCCAGCAGCTTCCGACAGTGCCTCTGGACACCTCCAGCAACACACCACTGGTGATACTAAGAGAAGCCTCTTCAAAGAAGTAGTTTGGCCTCACCAGTGGGCCTTTCTCCTGAGTGGTGTGTGGACCCAAGGGGTTCCTTTAATGGCCTCCTCCCAATTCTAGTGGCTGATCTGTCCTGAGATCCCCCAATTAAATCAGAAGAAGATGAGTGATCTCATGCTCTGAGGGTCAGAAAACCAGAACTCTGGTCCCGGCTGTGCCGCTGATCAGCCCGGTGGCCAAGGGACTCAACTGCTCTGGGTTTCAGCTTTGCTTCTTGAGATGAAGACAGGCCTATCTCTGAAGTCCTTCTTGGCCGGAAAATCCCAGACATCTCACAGATCTCAAAAAGGGGCTTCCAGTTAAGTCCTGTGGTAGGGATCAAACGCCCTCTAGAGAAGGGTCCGAGGGAAGCCTGCAGCCCCCAAGGAGGGAGGAGGACTCTGACTTGAAAGTCTGGTGTAAACTCTCAGGCTGCTGGTGCTGTGAGCCTGGAAGAAGAGAAGTGACAACCTCTCACCACCTCCTGGAGCCTGAAGAGGACACAGAAAGAGATCTCATCTTCCCTCTCGCTCCAGAGTATCCAGCCGCCAAGGGCTCTGCCTCTCTCGGGACTCAGATGTCACCTCCTCAGAGGCCTTCCTGGGTTCCTTATCTAGAAAATCCACCTGCCACCACTTCCTAGCCACTGGCCAGGGCACTCCCAAGACATGGATTCTCATCCCCTATATATTTTTTAAAATGTGCATTAACTGTCTGTATCTCCCACTGGGATGTGAGCCCCACAGAGGCAGGGCCTGCATCTGTGCTCTTCACATCTAGAGCACCTGGCATATACCAGGCACTGGGTCTGCTGACTCAGTGAGCCATTTTGGCCCCAGGCCTCCTTTCTCTGTGCTGAGCGCCCAGCTGCCAACCTCCCGGAGTCGTTGGGCTTCTGTTTTTCCTGTCCAAACAGGGAGGGAGCCACTAAACCAAACAGGATGAAAGGGAAAGAGGGGAGGTCAGGAAGGCTTCTTGGAGAAGGGGATTTCTTCAAGGATGAGTCAGTGATGTCTAGCCAAGGAAGCAGCAAGGATGGAGAGAAGAGAAGGGGCAAAGCACAGAGGTGGAAATGGCCCATGCAGGGCATCTGCCGGCAGCTGGGAGTTGCTAAGAGCATGGAAGGTTATCAAAGCAGGAGGGATCAGGGAGGCAGGGGTGTCAGTGACAAATGGCCACAGGTGTGTGCGAAGAAGCCTGAATTTTATCCTACAGCTCAGGTGTGGGCAAACTTCTCTGTAACAAGCTGTCAATCTGTCACAATTACTCAACTCTGCCACGGTAAGCTTGAAAGCAGCCATAAAAGATACATCAGTGAATGCAGATGGCTCTTTCCCAATAAAACTTTATTTATAGATATTTGAATCTGAATATCTTATCATGTTCATATGTCAAAAATATAATGTGTCTATTGTTTTTTTCAACCATTTAAAGAGATAGAACCCATCCTTAGCTCATGGACTACACAAAAAGAAGTGGCCGGCAGACTCCTGCTGTGGGCAATGGGGAAGTTTTGGGAGGTTTTAAGAAAAAGAAAGACAAGATCTGGGTTATGTCTTCAAGAGGCCTCTCTGGTGGCCAGTAAAGAACGGACCAGTGAAGGTGTTATTCCAGAGGCTGGGAGACCCTCAGGAGGCCCTTGTGATGGTTTAGGTGGAAGACAGAAGGGATCCCAGCAAAGGAAATGAGTCACAGAAGCTCCCCTAGAAAGTGATTTCCATCTGACCCATTGGGGCAGTGAGGCAGGTGTCCCCGGATGTTTCTTCCATGAACAGCAATTGAATTGAATGCCAAATTTGAATTTGGATAACAGCCTCTCATCCTAGCAAACCAAATTAATACTAATCACTTTCCCTCCCCATACATATCCAGCTAACTTTCCATAAAATGCTATCCTTAATAAATCCAGAAAACAAACAAAAACCTTCAATGTCTACAATAAGATTATAGTATATATATAAGAAATGTCTGGCCGAGCGCCGTGGCTCATGCCTGTAATCCCAGCACTTTGGGAGGCCGAGGCGGGCAGATCACGAGGTCTGGAGATCGAGACCATCTTGGCTAACATAGTGAAACCCCGTCTCCACTAAAAATACAAAAAATTAGCCGGGCGTGGTGGCGGGCGCCTGTAGTCCCAGCTACTTGGGAGGCTGAGGCAGAAGAATGGTGTGAACCCAGGAGATGGAGCTTGCAGTGAGCCGAGATGGCGCCACTGCACTCCAGCCTGGACAACAGAGGGAGACTCCATCTCAAAAAAAAAAAAAAGAAATGTCTTTATTTTCAGAAATGCAAACTAAAATCTCTAGGGATGAAATCCTGTGATATTGGTAACTGACTTTCAACATATTTCAGCAAATGAAAAATGAATGCATCAAAAACAGCTCCAATCTCTACTGCCTTCCTCCTGGCCCATGACTTGGGAAATGCAGGGCAGGGTCAGCCTGCCCCGGGATCCCACACACACTTCTGGGAGGTAGGTGTCTCTGGATCCATGTGGCCTGTGCATGTGATGAGGGGCCTCTTGCTCCTGCAGAAGAGCCATCTGTGCTTTGCAAAAGAGGTCAGAGTCCCAAGCCATAGCAGCCAAGGGCAGAGACCAAAGTCCAGACCTGTTCCTGAAGCTAAACCACTGTTGCAGGTACCTTTGCTCTCCGTGATCTTTTGCCAATGACCCAAAAAGAAGCTGTGAATTTCTGACCCTGCACTCATAAATGCTGGTGTCCATCAAGCCCTTACCATGTGGCCCAATACTTTATATGCATTATTATCTTTCCTAAACTTCACAACAAGCCTATGAGAAATATACTATTTTCTCCACTTTGCAGATGAGGAAACTGAGGCTTAGAGTACAACCTGTGCCATCATACAGGTCCCCACACCTGGGAAGAATCCATGCTTGGCTTAATGCTCTGCTATCACCATCATAAAATTCTTCATACATTTTATAGGAACCCTACATTCGCATTCTGCACAGGACCCTGCAAGTTACATAGCCAATCTCACTCAGGTCTCACGGCTCACTGGTGGTGACATCAGGGGTAATGCAGGCAGTAGGACTCCAGCACCTGCCTGCCATCCATGACAGTGTTAGAAATTTCATGTAAGTGGCTATTTGATTCCAGGCTGCTAAAAGCCAAAGCCAGGACAGACACCAGGCTCTGTTAGATACCCAATTCTCAACACTTTTTTTTTTTTTTTGAGACAGAGTCTCGCTCTGTCACCCAGGCAGAGTGCAGTGGCGTGATCTCGGCTCACTGTAACCTCTGCCTCCCAGGTTCACGGCATTCTCCTGCCTCAGCCTCAGTAGCTGGGACTACAGGCGCCCGCCACCACGCCTGTTTAATTTTTTGTATTTTTAGTAGAGACGGGGTTTCACCGTGTTAGCCAGGATGGTCTCGATCTCCTGACCTAGTGATCCACCCACCTCAGCCTCCCAAAGTGCTGGGATTACAGGCGTTAGCCACCACACCCAGCCCCAATTCTGGACTCTTAACTCAGGCAGGACAAACAGTTGGTGGCCTGGGCCCACCCAACTGCCGTGCTCAGCTCCCTTACTCCCTCCACTCTCAGCCTCCTTGAGAAGCACCTTTCCTCTCTCGGCCACTTCTGTTTCCTCCACAGTGACCTTGGAACGGTGACTAGGAGTGCTGCAGGTGGTGGCCTTAGAAGGACAGGGGCCAGCCCAGTCCCACTCTCCGGCTGTCACTGAAGAAGCACATGCTCTTCAATGGAGGAAGACAGCTTCAAAGAGCATCTGAGTTTTAGGAAGGGTAGGAGACGGCTGGAACAGAGGCCGATTCTGCCAGCTGTCATCGGTCTCTGATCTCCTGGCAAGAAAGCTGGCCATAGAGTAAAACCTCTTTTTAAAAATTCAGCAAACCAGGAGACATACCCTCAGGGTGTAGCTCTGAGGTTCCAATGTACATATTTTCCCAGGGCTGAGAAGACTGGAAATTTCTCCAGCAAGATCAAATGCAATGCATCTCAACCCAGACCCACCAGGGCAAAAGCAGTCTGTCCCCGAAGGTCAACGACATCATCACTGACATTGAGTCTAGCTCAGACTCTGGAGCTGGTCTGCCTGGGCTTGAATCCTAGCTCTGATGCTCGCTAGCTGATTGGCCTTGGCAAGTTATTTAACCTCTTCATATCTTTGTTTCTTCCTCTGTAAAACAAATAATGATGCCTGCATCAGGGTTATTATGAGGCATAAACAACTTAATATATGTGGAAGAGGAGCTTAATAATTGCTAGTGATTAATGTTGATATCATCATTTTCAAGCTCTGCTTAGGGACCTGAAGAAATGCTCATTCCCTACCTAATGCAAGTGGGGCTTAAAACCTAGATGACGGGTTGATGGGTGCAGCAAACCACCATGGCACATGTATACCTATGTAACAAACCTGCATGTTCTGCACCTGTATCCCAGAACTTAAAGTAAAATTTTTAAAAAATGTTCATTCCCCCGGAAGTAGCCCCAACCTTGCCATGCCCTAAATCCGCTGCTCTAAAATCCCTAACACAAGCAAGAAGTATTGCCTCTTCTTGACCAACTGCAAGGAAGTGCCTGCTTCTCCAGGACACCTACAAGGGCAGCTCACAGAGCCATGCCCCTCGGGGGACTTCTTGACCTTGGTGGTGGAGGCCTTGGCAGACGCTCAGGTGTTTGGTTCCATATTTGCTTCCAGATAAGACTGTTTAGTAGACATGCAACTGCTTAGCTATGCCCCAAGGCATGGGGCAAGCCACCAGCCAGGGAGGGCCCACTTCCTCTGACTCATCTGCACACATGACAGGCCACCAGCCCCATCCGCCAATAGCAAGGCAAAGCTGACTCAGGCAACATGAGATTACGAGAGCATCTCCCTCCCCTCCTACTTCAGTCCACAGCAATCTGTGCCTCCAACCTTCTTTGTGCTACAAAGATAACTCACAGGTCCAGGATTATCATGGTACCTCTATGACAGGCTCATCAGCAGGGCTGCTCTTGCCAATCTCTTACTGCTCAGAGCCTGGCCCTTGTAGCTCTGCCCGCTCTTCCCTGGTCCTGAACCTTGCTTCTGCTCCTTGGACTCCCAGGTTGGGCTTCTTCCTGGTCAGTCTTATGCTGGTCTGACCACAACTAGTCCCACTATGAAGCCCATCAGAAATGAGGTCAATGCATCACTGGCCCAGTTTCACAGAAAGATGGACGGGGGCACAAATGGCTGCTGGAATCCAGGTCCTGACAAATAGAGACTTGATAGAGCGTGGTTGAATATTTCTCATATAGGGACACAAGTCCAGAAGGCATATGGCATCTCTGAGTACTGGATGTCACACCAGGAGAGTCTCATCTCAAAAGGAGGTGATGATCATGTATTTGGCCTTCAAAGCCCATGCTGCTATAATTTTCTAAGATCTGAAATCTAAGTAATACAACAGCAGTCAGCTTCATGACCAAGAGCCCATCCTTGAGGGAAACTGACTCTTCCTCCTCTGATGAGTGACTTGACTTTCCAGGCAAGTAAAGCAGGATTGAGCTTACTCCTGGGTCTCAGGGTTGCCTCCCTGGCCTGGGGCAGAGCAGATGAAGAGGAAGTGGGTGTTGATTCTTGGTGGTTTGGGGCTTCAACCTTGTCACCTACCTTTCAGGCCTAGCCTCAGTCCTGACTCAACAGGAGAGGCCAACACACCCAACTCCACTTCCTAAAGGCTTTGGTGCCCAACCCCAAGTCCTGATCACTACTCAGGAAGGAAATACAAGGAAATGCCTTCCAGGTAGGAAAGGAGGTATAACCATAAGTAGATAAAAAAGGAACTTTCCATTTCTGTAAATTGAAGTCTTATTCACACAAGAGACAGATTGCAGGGGGGCTGGATTTATGGGGTAAGATGATTAAATTCTGTGTCCTCTTTCATATGTCATGCTTTATCATGCATTACTAAGGATCTGATTTGGTGGCAATTTGTTGATTTCTTCAGTTCTTAGCTCAGTTACAAAAACGCAGTGAGCAGGACTTGGGTACCCTGCCAGTCAGCTCCTTAGGGTCAGAGAAACACCATCAGTCCACAGTGCTTTATAACCACCCAACCACCTTAGATGGGGCCTTGGTATTCACTACCCACTAGTCCTCCCCTAGCAACAAGCACCAACAATCCAACATATACGTAAGACTTGTGGGAAGCCCTTATTTGTCTTTATAGCCACAGAATGTGGTACATTTAAGTTGTTCCATAAATGTTTTTGTTTTTGTTTTGAGACTAAGTCTCGCTCTGTTGCCAGGCTGGAGTGCACTGGCACAATCTCGGCTCACTGCAACCCCTGCCTCCCAGGTTCAAGCAATTCTCCTGCCTCAGCCTCCAGAGTAGCTGGGACTACAGGTGCATGCCACCATGCCCAGCTAATTTTTGTATTTTTAGTAGAGACAGGGAGGGTTTCACCATGTTAGCCAGGGTGGTCTCGATCTCTTGACCTCATGATCTGCCTGCCTCAGCCTCCCAAAGTGCTAGGATTACAGGCATAAGCCACCACGCCTGGCCTTGTTCCATAAATGTTTTTAAAGAAGAACATGCTCCCTGAAATCCAGCCCATACGCCATTCAGTCTCTGACTCTGTCTCTGACAGAGACACTCAAGAGTGAGCTGGGAGAAGGCCTGGCTGTCTGACATCACCTAGGAGGCTGAGGTCTGACCCAGTCTTCCAGACCCTAAGAAGTCTCACAGAGAACCCAGCACTCGGCTGCACTTAAGGCTTCCACAGCACGCTGTTCCAGCATCACCTCCAGCTCCCTATGGGCAGCCCACACACCTGGCCAAGGGACACTGGAGCATGCACTCCCTGCACAGTCCTCTCAGCCACTCTAGCCCTTTGCTCACGTTCTTCTCTGACCCCAGAACAACCTCCCTACCCTTCTCCAAGCTGTCCCTCAAAACTCATTGATCACTTAAGAATCTCCATAGCAGATCTTTTGTACTTGGCATACTGAACTCTGACCACATGCTGGGCAGTTTGCTGGATGACAGGAGTACCAAGAGGACGAAAACACATGCCTGCTCTCAGGCCACTCAGACTATCGGGGGAGGTGAACAGAGGAACAAATGGCTGCAACTCCTGCACAGTCAGACTGGCTGGGGTGAGTCTCAGCCCCACGACGCACTAGCCGGGTGACCTGAAGCAAGTCGCTTAACTTAAAATGTCTGTTTCCTCTTCTATCATATGAGGACAAGCATGGTACTGATTTCATCAGGCCGTTGTCGCAGTTGTATGAATTAATATAATTAAAGACAACATTTATTTTACTCAAAAATTACTGGAGTAAGAGGAGTGAAGGTAATGCACAAGCTATATTACTTGGTTTTGTACCAAGGTCTTATCAGATTGCTTTCACTAGATTGATGCCTTGTGCACATGGCAGGCCCTCAAGAAATGTTTGTAACCCTGCCTTGAACATGCTCTGCACTTTACCCAGCTTTTCTGTTCTCATCACCTCTTCAACATTGTTTGTGTAAAAATTATGTATTCTGCAAGGATGAGATCAGATGCCACCTCCCCTAATTAGGTTTACATGCTTCATGATTCCCAGACGAACAACTTCCCTGTCTTGTTTTTGGATTTCTCAGGCATCTAAAAACAGGTCCTCACCACCTTCAGTTATACCCATCCATATAGGTATACTATATGCTCCTATCAGACCACAGCTCCTTGAAGACAAATACTGAGATTCATGCATTGTTATTTGGGGCCAAGGCTCTAGTGACAGAACAATTAAAAAGCAGTGCTATTTCTGTAGGGGAGCACTCCAAAACTCCTTTCCGAAACCTTTTTCTCATAAGCGCATGAGCCAGAATGGCTTTCCAGAACCTCATTTTTATCAAAAATAGAAACCAATCTGACCACGCACACTTTATATCAGAGTGAAATGGAACATCCCAAACTTTTATCAACATGCATTTTCTATTCCCGGTATATAATAAAGGGTCCCAATGTTTATCTAACATTTTTCTGAAATCAGTATGTAACACTCTCCACTTCTGAATCTGATGGGGCACCAGTCAGTTTCATAGTCATCACTGGAGAGACTCTGTGCCAGATTTTGTCTTCAGTTGTAACACAGGATCACATGGTCACTCTACTGAGCTATTCCCACCCACGCTCTTGGTTCTAGGGATGATGAAGGGAAAATCAAAATGGTTCTAGCACCTGGATGCAGACCGTTGCATGTTCGACGTCCTTTTCTTGTGCTCCATATGAAACATGTCCCAGATCCTTCACGAGCAACCCTCCACTGTTCAGTTTCATAGGAGCGCAGAAAACAAGTCCAGTTTCAAGTAGGTAGTAATTTCTGTTCCATTTCATGAACAAAATAGAGATGCAGCAATAAATTACATGATTTGAGCCCTCATTAGTAGACAGTAAATGTCATTGTTTATTAAAAAGCTAATAATCCATTCAATTTTTTAAATTAAGCAATAAGACTCTAATATAATAAATTTGAATAATTAAGCCTAATATTAATGGAGTGAAAACATGAGGGAAGAAAGAAGTTCTAAAATCTTTATTTTTCCCTCCACATAAAACATGTTGATAATGATCCCACAGGTGAAAGAAGTTTCTATGTGCGTACCAGTGGAGTACTTATTTGTCAAAGCAAGAACTCACACATGTGCTTAGATGGCTGGAAATCTCTAGGGAAGTACAGAGAACTCTCCTAACTCAGCCCTTACTATTGACTCCTAGCTCTATTTTTACCTGATCTGTTTTTATTGCTGGACTCCACTCTCTTTCCATTACATACAGCCTAAGAATTTTCTACTCCAGCTAGAAAGAGCTCTGACTAGGACACAAGTTTACAACCAGGATGGTTGGTCTGTACGTGCTGTCTTCTCCCTGCTCAATAAAAGGAGAGCATCCTTGTGTTAGAAATAGCTTGGTATCTGCGGCCATACCACCCTGGACACACCTGATCTTGTCTGATCTTGGCAGCTAAGCAGGGTCTGGCCCAGTTAATACTTGGATGGAAGAAACAACTTTGCACAACAGTTCTAAACAAAGCACAGTTTGAACTTATTCTTCCTGCCACACAGCCTTCCCACCACGTGAGGCCGTAGCATCATCTCTGCTTGGAAACTCTACACCAAGGTTGCACCATCACGCCCTGAAGAAGGCAAGAAGCCTTTTCTCAGGCCACTGAATATAGGCTTATGTAAACAGGCAGTATAACTCAGTAGGCGGAGATGAAACATTTGCACTTCTCTCCAAGCATTATAATGAGAAAGCAAAACTCTTTATACAAGCTAAACCCTCTTCTACATTCTTAAGTGTCCAAACAAACTTTTCCCCAGCAGCCTGCACTTCTATGGCTTTGCATTATTGGGATAAGCCAAGAGGGAGGGAACAGGAGGCTTTCCTCCTAAGCTCAGAGAGATCAAAGAGAACAAAGCTAGAGAGTGTGAGGGATTCTGTTTGGTGAGCATTTCTCAGCAGAGTGGACTTTCTGTGTCTGGGCTGCAGGCCCCTGAGTGTCCGGTGCTCTGAGGACATCTTCAGTGGAATCTGTGGAAGGTACACATCAGATCTGCTCCCAGTAATAATGCCCTGCTTTGCAGAGGCTGTTTTGCTTTCCCAGGCGCTTTCATGTCTTTTATTGATCAACAAGCAAACACTTACTGAGCGCCTATCAGATGCAGGGCCCCAGGTGGAGTTATCTCACCGACAGATGATCTCACGGCCCCAGTCTTCAGATATATGTGCCACTCTGAAAGGAAAATAAGGCCCAGATCTGCCTTCAAGATGTTTATAGTTTATTTGGAGACATAAGCAGAGTCCCACAGAAAGAGAAATAATACTGCAAAGCACTCTATTTTAAGTTAGTCTTCCTCAAACTTTGATCATAATCACAACCACATTAGGAGCTTATTAAAAGTCAAAGGGGCCTGGATCACATCTTTGGAGATTCTAATTCCGTGGGAATGAAGCCTGGGTCCCTGTATTTTTAACAAGCAGCCACAAAGATTAAAAATTTAAAACCTAAGACAGTGCCTAAGTGGCAAATGAGACAGTCACTCCAGTTGGCCGAGGTCAAAGGACTCCAGCAAGGTCAGACATAAAAGAGACCTGCAAGGGCAGACAGGAGGCTGAGAGCAGAAAGGCAGAAAGGGGAAAGGTAGGAAGTTAGGAGGGAGAGGGGGATAGGGTCCCAAGAAAAAGTGCAATACTCATGTAGGGGACAGAATGCAGAAAATTCTGGATGTAGGAGAAGGCTGCCCTAGAGGATTGAGAGATCAAGACAGGTAGGTCTGGAGTCCAGGGCCATGGGACTGCAGTCTGGGCCCTGATATTTTATCATATCAAAGTAAGGAGGATCATGAATGAGAGGTGTTTACTTTAGCCTGGAGGCAAAGGGTGCCTCAGGAATGGCAGGGCCATGAGAGCAGAGAATTTTAGACAGAGGTCCCGTGCTAGGGCTGGATTGAAACCATCAGGAAGACCAGAAGCTGGGCCCAAGGTTCTAGTAAGATATTTTAATATCCTGTTCTACCCTCACCACAGATCAACGAACTCAGCAAGATAGATAATATTATCTTCTTTCTGTAGAGAGAAAACTGGGGCACAAAGTGGCCAAACAGCAAGAGGAAACCTGGGGAAGCCAGAACAGCCATGTGGCTGCGCTCATCTTTGACAAATCAATCCACTGCATTTCAAGCCTATTCAACATACATTTACTGAGTGCCTACTACCAGCAAGAAACAAGAAGCAGCAAGATAAACGGAGTGCCATTCCTGCCCTCAGGGAGCTCACCTCCCAGGGGAGGAGCTGGCAAACATTTTCTGTGAAGAACCGGATAGTGAATACTTCAGACCGTGCAGGCCAGTTAGTCTCTGTAGCAAATGCTCACCTCTGACATAGCACAAAAGTGGCCATGCACAATACACGAACAAATGAGCATATCTGTGTTCCAATAAAACTTTATTTACAAAACAGGCAGTGGGCCGGATTCGACCTGTAATGTACCAATCCCTAATCTAGTGGGTAAAACAAACCCCTTCATGGCTACTTATAAAACAAGAGAGGTGTGTTATAAATAAAACGACTTTGCAGCCCAAAGGAAAGATAGAGTAATTTAGTCTGGCCATGGATGACTGGGGAGGCAGCACTGGAGTAGGACAAGTACTTAGTTTTCTAGGTCTCAGTTAAAACGATGGGGCTGAATCAGAAGCACATGGACGGCCCTTCTTGTTCCCATGTTCTCTGACTTGGATGTGGTGCTCCTTTCCTGCCCAGAGTCTTCCAACTGCACAAACAACGTGGCCTCTCCCAAGCTCCCTGGGCCTCTCCTCACCTCTACCATCAAGTTTTGAATGTCAATTAAGGAATAAAAATTCCTAAATGATCCTGGAAGGCTGAACACACACACGCACACGCACAAAGTGTGTGTACATCCTACTGTGTCCGGAATTGGTGGGTTCTTGGTCTGACTTCAAGAATGAAGCCGCGGACCCTCGCGGTGAGTGTTACAGCTCTTAAGGTGGCGCGTCTGGAGTTTGTTCCTTCTGATGTTCGGATGTGTTCGGAGTTTCTTCCTTCTGGTGGGTTCATGGTCTCGCTGGCTCAGGCAGGAGTGAAGCTGCAGACCTTCGCGGTGTTACAGCTCATAAAGGCAGCGTGGGCCCAAAGAGTGAGCAGCAGCAGGATTTATCGCAAAGAGGGAAAGAACAAAGCTTCCACAGTGTGGAAGGGAACCCGGGTTGCCACTGCTGGCTCCGGCAGCCTGCTTTCATTGTCTTATCTGGCCCCACCCACATCTTGCTGATTGGTCCATTTTACAGAGAGCCAAGTGGTCTCTTTTGACAGGGTGCTGATTGGTGCGTTTACAATCCCTGAGCTAGACACAAAGGTTCTCCAAGTCCCCACCAGAGTAGCTAGATACAGAGTGTCCACTGGTGCATTCACAAACCCTGAGCTAGATACAGGGTGCTGATTGGTGTGTTTACAAACCTTGAGCTAGATACAGAATGCCGACTGGTGTATTTACAATCTCTTAGCTAGACATAAAGGTTTTCCAAGTCCCCACCAGACTCAGGAGCCCAGCTGGCTTCACCCAGTGGATCCCGCACTGGGGCCGCAGGTGGAGCTGCCTGCCAGTCCCGCGCAGTGCGCCCACACTCCTCAGCCCTTGGGTGGTCGATGGGACTGGGCGCCGTGGAGCAGGGGGCGGCGCTCCTCGAGGAGGCTCGGGCAGCACAGGAGCCCACGGAGGGGCGGGGAGGCTCAGGCATGGCGGGCTGCAGGTCCTGAGCCCTGCCCTGCGGGAAGGCAGCTAAGGCCCGGTGAGAAATTGAGCACAGCAGCTGCTGGCCCAGGTGCTAAGCCCGCTGAGCCCACACCCACCCGGAACTCGCGCTGGCCCGCAAGCACCGCTGGCAGCCCCTGTTCCTGCCCGCGCCTCTCCCTCCACACCTCCCCGCAAGCTGAGGGAGCCAGCTCCGGCCTTGGCCACCCCAGAAAGGGGCTCCCACAGTGCAGCAGCGGGCTGAAGGGCTCCTCAAGTGCCGCCAAAGTGGGAGCCCAGGCAGAAGAGGTGCCCAGAGCGAGCGAGGGCTGTGAGGACTGCCAGCACGCTGTCACCTCTCACTACCACCGCCAGATGCTAAGTCTAAATTTATTTAAATTTCTAAAGGTTTTCTCCCTCCTTCCCAGAACCTCTCCCTCCTGAAAAAGGTCCAGCTGCTTCTGTACCAGACACTCTAGCGAGACTCAAATGTTCTTCCTGACCAAATGCCCGCCTCAAGAAGAACCTGGAGCCAGGAAGAAACCAAGGGTGGCCACACACCTCATCTGCCCTGCTGTGCTGGTGCCAGGCGAGAAAACAGAAATAGAGCCACGGAGCTCAACAGCAACACCTCATATGGTGCCAGCAGGCAGCGAGCAAGGCCCAGGCAGATAAACACATTAAGGCAGGCTGCGCAGCGCAGGCCACGTCCAGGCCTCAGAGTGACTTCATCTCAGCCAGCCAAGGTCAACTCCATTCTAAGGCTTAGTCAGCCTCCTCCTCTGGGGGCTCAGACTCCCCTGGCCAAGATCACTCATGTACCAAGAGGATTGGACAAGGCCACGAGTGAGGCCAGGTGCCAGCAGGGCAAAGGCAGGCAAAAGGCACCACAGATCGCATGTGGTGGCAGCAAGCCAGCTGTGTATAGATTCAAGCCTCAGACCCACCTCTGAAAATCCTACCCTACTCAAGCCTGACCACCTCCTCCAGGAAGCCCTCCTGGCTCTTGCTAATTAGCAGTAGATTGTGTGTTCTCTTAACATCTAGAGTAATACTTCTCAACATAGGGTTGCGAGACCAGCATCATCAATAAGCACCACCTGGGAAGTTGCTGGAACTGCTGTTGGAAGTTCTCAGGCCCCACCCAGGCCAAGCAACTTAGAAATTCTGAGGGTGGGACCCAGCAATTGGTGTTTTAATAATGTCCTCCTAGTGATTCTAAAGCAGGCTGTGGTTTGGGAGCCACTAATCCAAAGTCTAGATTCTAAACCACTAACTGGACACCTGTGTTTTACATGCAATCCCTGTGCTCCTGGCTTCCCTGGGAATGTGGTTGCATTTCAGAGCCTGGATCGCACATGCCCATCAATCCCCCACCTTGCCCAGCCCAGGATGCCACAGC
This sequence comes from Pan paniscus, assembly GCF_029289425.2. Taxonomy (NCBI): domain Eukaryota; kingdom Metazoa; phylum Chordata; class Mammalia; order Primates; family Hominidae; genus Pan; species Pan paniscus. Next base: position 89,740,513 of record NC_073257.2, read on the forward strand.
AAGTACTTCCTCAGCAAACACCTGTGGAATTTAATTAGCTTGAGTTCAGATACCACCATCAGGTTACAAAATCACAGAACCTGAATGCTGAAAGAGGCCTTAGTGCCCATCCAGCCCAACTGCCCATCAAGGCTCTGCCAGGACCCAGCTTCTCCACGTTTCTCTCAGGTCAGGTCAGATGCTCCATTAATGCCTGGGAGTTCAGTCTCATTCGTTCGCCCAGCAAATATTGACTGAGCATGGGTGCGAGGCACACACAGATGTTCCTGCACACAAGTGAACGAGACCAATGAGAATCCTTGCTCGGAGGGAGCAGATATTCCAGTGGCAGGAGAGACCCAATCAATAGCAATAAATAAATAAAACAAAAAAAACCCATATGCTTTAACCATTAGAAAACATCAGACACACCAAAATATACAGACCGCCTATGAAAATAACTAACCAGCACTCTTCACCAATGTCAAAGTCATGAAAGGTAAGGAAAGACGAGTCACAAAAGCACACTAAGGAGACATGGTGGGTACATGCAATGTGGGACCCTGGACTGGATCCTGGAAAAGAAAAACAGCATCAGTGGGAAAAGTGGTGATATTTGAGGAAGGCTTACAGTTTGACATGCAGTTTTAGACCAACATGAAACTTGTGCTATTCTATAGTGATGTAAGATGTGAACAATTATGGGAAACTGGCTAACAGGTAGACAGGAATTCTCTGTACTAATTTGCAAATTTTCTGTATAATATTTTGATGGCAAATCCAGTTGGGAAAGATGGTCCAAATAAGAGGTGAGGTGCAGTTGGCATCCTTAAATAGCGAAGTGACATGTGGGCAAGATGACATTTGGGCAAGACCCAGAGGCAGGAAAGGGGCCAACCAGTGGCACTGTGAATGACATGAGGCCAAACTCAGTCTTGCCAGGATGTTTACCCGTTTGTGCTTGTTCTTCTATCCAGATGAATTCTGACCACGCTTTGAACACTTACAATAATGTTGGAGGCCCCTCAGTCTTCTCTTTAGAGGAGGCCTCACAGTCCTGCAGCTGTGCCCACTGAGTGTGCCCCGGCAGTCTGAGCCCCTGGAGTGGACAGTAAGAGAGAGCGCACAAAGGCAGTGGGGTCCAATAAAGACCAAGGTTGAGACCAGGAGCACCTCCACCTTCTTTGTTCTGGAATTGCCCTGGTCTCCTTTTCTTGCCAGCAAACCACTTTAGTTCCTACTTTCTCCTCTCTTTGACCCTGTGCCCAAGCTTCTCAGCATGTGAGCTTCTCCTCTAAGCACTGTCCACACGCGCCCAGAACCTTGAGCAGTGGAGCTCAGAGCAGGGTCGACGTGAGTAAGCAGACATGAGTCAGGCTGAGACTCCACCTAATGACTAAGGATCAACGTCCCACCCAAAGTTCCCATGTCTAGCCCTTCAGAAAGCACAGGGAACCATAATCCATAGTAAAACAGCCCACTCCCTAGGAATGACAGCCCACAGTCCTGAGTTCTAGGGACCTCAAATAAGTCTCTCCCTTCCAGGCGCCAGGTCACCATCTATAAAGCGATACAGTTGGATTAGTTAATCCCCAAGATGCTTTCCAGTTCTAACACTGCATAATCAGTAATGTATCAAATGAAATTGTGCAAGGTAATTGCAGCTTTGAAGTACAATGTGGGGTAGTAATGGTAGCAGTGATGAGATCTATGGGCTCCTACCCCAAGTGAATCACCAGAATTGGAAATGGTAATTGTTACTATTAATATAATAATGTCTTAAATTGCAGAGTGCTTTTCCATTTACAAAGCATTTTTATACACATTATCTTGTGTGATCCTCATAAGAACCCAGTGAAAGTGGTAGGAAAAATGTTATTTCTTTTGCATAGATGAGGAAACAAAGTTCAGTGGCCATTCAATTAGGAGTGACGGTGCTTAGCCCTGAGCGTAGGACTCAATGCCTCATCTTCTTTCTGCTGCTTGGTGCTGTCTTTGCTACTCCAACAACCTGTGCAACCATCTGTGATTTTGTGTCTCTAGGTTTTGACCAGGTTAGTTCAAGGCATCTGCACGATAAGGAAACCCAGGCATTCCCCTGGAGGGGAAAGCATCCAAATTGTGCCCAGAGCTGCCTTGGCTTGGTCCATCCATTGGGCTCCTGGGAGCACAGTCCTCGCCAGGAGGGGAGGTAGCAGCATTCTCCATTTGTCTCCCTGCAGCTCAAAATAGAGCAGATGATGTATCACAGCTGATCTCACTGCAGCATCAGATGTTTTAAAATAATTAAATAAAGAGAAATGGGAGTGTGAAGAAAAGGGCCCCAATTTTTCAACGCTAGTGTCCCATGGACGTGAAAAGAAAGGGACAATGGTCAAAGTCAAGGTGAGGGGGCAGCTCCCCCAGAGGTGCCAGGTTTACAGCCGTTCTGTCCCTGCCATCCAAGTCTTCCTACCAGTAGCAATACTGTCACCCCTCACCATTCGGTTGCAATTTGCAAAAGGCAAGAGACAACTTCCTTTCTTGCCACACTCTAGGATAGGAGAAGCACTCCAGCCAGCCACCAATTTCCCCTCGCTAAGCAGCCCTTTTCTCCCATGCCCACTACATGCAGAGGGTGACCCAGGCACACCCAGAGTGGGTGCTCTTGTGTCCAGACGGGGCCGGTCAGCATGAGAGCTCTTTGTTCAAGCCCCGTCTCCATACCGTTTGTGTCCCTACCTAAGTGCCTACCCTTGCCCACAACACTTATCTCCCTAGACCTCAGTCTCCATGGTTCTGAACTGGGAGTTAGAAGCACTCATCTTACTTCCTCATAGGGTTGTCAGTGCTATGAGGATGGAGTGAGATCACACTTGAGAAGACACTTCAAAAACTTACAAGTCCCACAGGGCACTAAGAGACCATGGTTCACCAAGCACCTGGTCAGGACTGATGACAATGGCGTATGGCTGGCCTTTCCCAGCCTCCCTCCGGTTAGATGGACTGGAAGATCAAGTTCTGGCCAGCAGAATGTGGGCAGAGTATCTGCTCTATAAAGCCTTCACACACGATCCTGCTCTCTCTTTTTCTCCTCTGCCAGCTGAAGACCCAGAGGAGGATTCTGGGTACCTAGAAAGGACAGAGCCACAGACACACCCTTTGATTGTGTTACATGGCTGGAGTTGGGGGTTGCTTGCTACAGCAGCTAGGCCACCTGGACTAGCAAAATGTCCCAGTGGAGTAGCTGCCTAGAAAATCTCACAATGAGGTTGTAAATTCAAGTGAGTGGAAAAAAAGGTTTTAGTGGTCGGGCGCAGTAGCTCACGCCCGTAATCCCAGCACTTTGGGAGGCCAAGGCGGGCAGATCACGTGAGGTGAGGAGTTCGAGACCAGCCTGGCCAATATAGTGAAACCCCATCTCTACTAAAAAAATCCAAAAATTAGCCGGGCATGGTGGTGGGCACCTGTATTCCCAGTTACTGGGGAGACTGCGGCCAGAGAATCACTTGAACCTGGGAAGTGGAGGTTGCAGTGAGCCGAGATCACGCCACTGCACTCCAGCCTGGGTTACAGAGCGAGACTCCGTCTCAAAAAAAAAAAAAAAAAAAAAAAAAGGTTTTAGTAGCAAACAGCCAAGTCTCCTCATAATTCTTCCACCCAGTAATAGGATAAAAATGAGACCATATAAAAGATGTACCCCGGCAGATGGACTTCGGGGCCCCACAGTTCTGTGATGTCTGTGTTCAACCTGTTTGTGGAACAGTCAGTACAGCACACACCAAAACGCAGCTCCCATCTAGTTTGTTGCTGAGGTGCTCTTCCTTTTCTCAAACACCTATTAATAGATTTATACTCCTGACAATAAAGAAGTGCGGATCAACCTCTAACTAGCCAGACAGGCTAGTTTTTGTTTTGTTTTGTTTTGTTTTGTTTTGTTTTGTTTTTTGAGATGGACTCTCACTCTGTTGCCCAGGCTGGAGTGCAGTGGCGCAATCTCTGCCTCCCAGGTTCAAGCGATTCTTCTCCCCAGCCTCCCAAGTAGCTGGGACTATAGGTGCGCGCCATCATGCCTGGCTAATTTTTATATTTTTAGTAGAGACTGGGCTTCTGACCCATATTGGCCAGGCTGGTCTCGAACTCCTGACCTCGTGATCCATCCGCCTCGACCTCCCAAAGTGCTGGGATTACAGGCGTGAGCCACTGCCCCCAGCCCAGATAGGTTAGTTTATCCAATCACAGTATCAAATGCCCTCCTAATGTGGACAGGCCATGCTGGGCCACATAAGAGACTAATAAGCCACTAGAAAAAAAGTGGGGGACAAAGGACATGAAAGACAATTCACAAACATAAAACAAATAGCCCCCAAACATGTAATGTTCACCCTTACTCATACAAAATAAATCACGTCTCACCCATTAGACTGGCAAAAATCAAAAAGGGTGGCAAGACCTCGAATTGCCGAAGAAGCAGGGAAAAGGCACTCACTTGTACTATCTGTGGACAGGGACACTGGTTCCTCTCCAGAGATCAATTTCATAATATCTATCAACTTGTAAATGGCAAGTCCCTTTCAATTCAGCAATTCCACTTCTAGAAATCTATCCAAAAGAAATCCTCATACATGCATAAAAAGACTCATACACAAGATTATTCATTGTTTGAAGTGCAACAGATGGGACATGGCCTAAATGTCCAACAGTACAAATCACACAAATACATTTGGCTACTAAACAGATGAAAAGTCTACCCCAAAGTTTAGACGATCCTGCTCCATAACATCCGGAGGTTGGGGGGTGGGGGAACTGGCAATCAAGCGCATACCCACAGAGGTTGTACCAGGATTTACATGCGCACAAGAAGGGATGCTATGGGGAAGCATTATCCTTAAGATGCTACGGGAGCACAATCCAATGTTCGACAAGGTGTGAATCTGTTTCCATGCAGTTCCTTGGTGTTGTGCTTATTTTAAACATATGGAAAACTAGCCATAATGCAAATAACACAGCAACAGCTGTGTTTTCATCTTCTTGGCTATTTTGACGTCACAGCCATCAAATACAAGCTCCAAAAAAGAGCGAACGATATTGTTCCCAGCAGCACATGCCAAAAGGCCACACACCTTCCCACAGGATGAAGGATTCCAGGGACATCTCTTTTTATAGGTGTGACTTCCCCTCTTTGCAGAGTAGCTATTTAGCAACAAGGGGGCAAAGCCAGGCAACTGAGACTTAGGAACAGAATTATATCAGAGAAATTGGCGACAACCTTTCTGGAGCGAAATCTAACAGTGTCTATTAATATTCTATATAGACATACACCTTTTGACTTAGGAATCCCGCTCTCTCAACACCAGCATGAAAGGCAACATATATGAGATGTAGTGGAGAAAGAAACCATACCCTGACAACAACCTGAAAGTCCATCAAAAGAGAATGATTGAAAAAATTATGGTACCTCTATACCGTGAAAATTCTGTAATTATATTTTAAAATGAGATCTATATCTACAGGAAGATATAGATCTCATCTCTCCTGCCTCAGGAGAGACGTTCAGGATGAAAAACGTAGTTATCAACAATGTATTGTATATTTCTAATGCATATTTCAAAGTAGCTAGAAGAGAAAGAATTTCAGATGTCCCCAACACATAGAAATGATAAATACTCAAGGTGATGGATACCCCAAATTCCCTGACTTGATCATTATACATTCCACACATGTAACAAATATCACACATACCCCATAAACAGGTAAAATATTATGTATCAATAAATAATAATAAATTGAAATTTAAAAAGAAAAGCAAGAGGCCGGGGACAGGAATGTAATAAGATCCCATTTTCATTAAACAACTGAAAAGCCATATACAAGGCTCACAAGGCCCTACCCAATCTGCCCTCCTCCAATTCCTTCCCCTCCTTCTGTGACTTCATTTCCTGCCTTTATTCCTGTCACATGCTCTGCTCTGTCCCATTGACAGGACACATTTCCAGGTACATTCTGCCCCAGGGCCTTTGCACTTACCCTTGGCCTCAGTGCTCCTTCCCCAGAAAGCCATATGGCTTTCTCCCAAGTTCCTTTTGGTCTCTGTGCAAAACTGACCTTCTCAGTGAATTCTACCCTGATCCCTCCTTTAAAATTACAAAACAGGGAGGAACTTTATCCTGTTTTATTTTTCTCCATAGCACTTATCATTGGCTGCATTCACTTCACTGTAAGATATTTTTGTTTTGTTTTGTTTTCATTTTTATTGAGACTGAGTCTCACTTTGCCGCCCAGGCTGGAGTGCAGTGGCGCGATCTCGGTTCACTGCAACCTCCGCCTCCCAGGTTCAAGTGATTCTCCTGCCTCAGCCTCCCCAGTAGCTGGATTACAGGTGTGTGCCACCACACCTGGCTAATTTTTGTATTTTTAGTAGAGATGGGGTTTCACCATGTTGGCCAGGCTGGTCTTGAATTCATGACCTCAAGTGATCCGCCCACCTTGGCCTCCCAAAGTGCTGGGATTACAGGCATGAGCCACTGTACCCGGCCCACTGTAAAATATTTTAATCCCCTGGACTGTCAGCTCCAAGAGGGCAAGGGTTTTTCCCTGTCTTGTTCCCTGTGGCATCCCCAGCACCTAGCACACGGTAAATATCCAGCAAATTTTTGCTGAATGAATGGAAAACCTGTTTGCCTATCTTGACCCGGGCCTGGGGAAATAAGTGGAAGGGTCCACCCTAGGCCCTAAGCACTTGGCCAGGAAAGCTGCAGGAGAGGAGTGCATGGCATCCGAGAGCCATCAAACAGTAAATAAGAAAGACTTTCTTTTTCTCCATACTATGATTCCACCAGTTGCTGTGAACATATGCTATTTTTATAACTTTTGAACACACATTAAATAAAACAAAAAAGCAAAGATGTAAGTCAGACTCAGAGGAGCAGTGTGGAGGGGAGGGGAGACAACGCGAAGAGAGAGGGACCCAGGCCACGCCAAACAACCGCCTGGCTCTCTCCTCCCTCAGAAGAACCCATCCCTGCCCCGCATCCAGTGCAGCAAGCGTCCTGGGAAGGTTAGGCTGTGGCTCATGAAAGACACTATAGAGTAGATGCTAACCCAAATCCGAACACTCCCAGACTCTCCCTCCCACCCAGCTCAGCTGGTACTAGAGGCAGACAACGAAAAGCTGGCAGAACAAGACAAATGGTGGAGACAGTAAGGTCTGAAGAAGGTGGGGTGGGTAGAAAGCAGCAAAAAGGAATGAGGGTTGGTCCAGGGGGCCAGGCCCCAGCTCAGCCTCCTAGTCACTGAGTCAGCTTGGGCAAGGATGCTCTAACCTCTGAGCCTCTGGTTCTTCCTCCCTAAAACTCAAAATAAAGGTATCTGCCTTGCCCCAGTGGGCTGGATGTATGCGATACTGCTTTATCATGCTGTACAAATATCATTAGAAAGAGAATCAGCGGCGTGGATGCCTCACTGGATAATGCAAAACCCCGCCCCACACAGAGCCTTGGTTTCCTCTATTGTGTTTTCCAATTACTTGCTGTTGGTCTATCAAAAATGCATTTAATATGCATTTTAATATCTGACCTTTGGCCACCTGGCTCAACTCTGTTGCTTCTAATAATTTATAGATTCAGAGTCTACGATTTCCTCCAGCCAGATGATCGCTGCACCAGAAAATAATGATGCCTTCATCTCTTCCTTTCCAAGACTTATGTCTCTATTGGTTTTCTCTTGTGGTATTGCACTGGCTCTGACCTAGGGTGCAAGGTTGAATAAGAGAGGTGATAGTGGGCGTTCTTGTCTTCTTTTTAACCTGAAGGGATTGCATCTCATGTCTATCTATCAGGAATAAGGTTTGCTAGAGATTTCAGTAGCTATCTGTCTTCAGATTAAGTAAGTTCCCACTGCGCAGAGTTGACGATGTGTGATCATGAAGCACCTACTGGATCATATTGAATGTCGTTTCAGCAATTAGAGAGATCATTACATGATTGTTCTCCTTTTTTTTTAATAGAGGTCTGCGAAGCAAGGGGATGCCTCTACCCAATACTGCCTTTCAGGGTCAGGAGGAACAAGGCCTGGGACCCTGAAGATAACGACACCACTCCCACCTCAGCCGCCAGCCTGAGCCCCTGATGGTCCGTCCTCCTGTGTGCCACCCCTCCTCTCCTCAACTCCGTAGCTCTCTGGGCCAATCTCCTTCACCTCCATCCTGAACTCTCACTAGTCCCTAAAATGCCACAGACTTGTCCCTGTGTGAAGTCACAAGAGAAAGCTCACTGCCAACCATCTCCATGTCACAAGAAGTCACCCTGAGCATACGCTGTGGGAAGCAGGCTGATTGCATCATTTTTTCAGGATGAGCAGTTCAGGATTCTGATGCAAAGACTCCACATCCACCTTGGCACATGCTAAGATTCACATGAAGCTATTCCAAAATGGAATAGGAAACCTAGGAGGCAGTGAGCTCCCTGCTACCAAAGATGAGAATGTCCCCATGACATTTGTTACAGAGGTATTTCTACAAAAGATGAAGAGTGACCCAGAGTCATCTGTAAAATGAAGGTAATCAGACCTATCAAAAGGTAATGGAGGAGGAGGAGGTGGCAGCCTAGTGGGGAGAGCAGGAGGTGGGATGGACTGACATTCCAAGCACCTGACATACACCTCCTCACTTAGTCCTCACAGCAGCCCCTGTAGCTATCAGGACACAGAGAAGTTGCTACAAAACACACACACAGAGGCCGGGCACAGTGGCTCATGCCTATAATTCCAGCACTTTGGGAGGCCAAGGCAGGCGGATCACCTGAGGTCGGCAGTTTGAGACCAGCCTGACCAACATGGAGAAACCCCATCTCTACTAAAAATACAAAATTAGCCAGGTTTGGTGGCACATGCCTGTAATCCCAGCTACTCAGGAGGCTGAGGCAGGAGAATCACTTGAACCCAGGAGGAGAGGTTGCGGTGAGCCGAGATCATGCCATTGCACTCCAGCCTGGGTGACAGAGCGAAACTCCATCTCAAACACACACACACACACACATGCACACACACATATGCGCACATGCACACACACACATACACAGACACACCTTGTTCAAGGTCACATAGTCAGTAGGTGACAGCGCCCAGGCATGCACCAAGGGCTTCTGTTCCAGTCCTTAAGCTCACTCCACTCCACCACTCCCCCTCCCAGGCTCCAGGGTATGCTTGTCAAACTGCCTAACACAGTGACAGCCACATAATGGGCACTTAATGATTCTCCCCAGATTCAGATGGTCAGACATCCCTCCCACTGAGCAAAGTCAATTTTCTCATCTGCGAAGCAAAAGAGAGACTTCATCTTGGCCCTTCACAGGCAGGAAGGTCTGACTGCCTGGCTTTTACTTGCCACCTTTGCAAAATGTATTCAGAAACATGATCTCCTTTGAGCTTCACACCTCTAAGAGGCAGGGTCTCGGCAGAGAAGGTCACTGGGGCTCACGTGGGGAAGGTTCTGCCTGAGGTCCCATGCTGAACTAGCACACTCACATCCAGGGACATCAGCCACCTTTACTATCTCCACCCCAAAGCCTCATGAGTGAAAAGGACGGACGATCTCTAAGATGTCATGAAAATACGGAGATACAATTGAACCTATCTTCAAACCCAAATGTGTACCATTGACTAATGTGTGATGTCCACTCTCTAAATGGTGAAGTGAAGAAGCAGTCAGCATAAGATTCCGCCAATCAAGCACAAATAACACCATCGCCTTAGACTCGGACCATGTGATGACCTTTATACCCGTGGATTACATATTGACTCTCCTTTCATAATCTAGGCACCAAAATATCTGCTGGCAGCTTATTCCCATCAGCTGCAGGACAAAGTAGCTTCTGCATTTGGTTCCAAGACAGGAGTCAGCAGGACACTGGAGGCCACAGTCCAATCCCAATGGTCTGTTTATTGTCTGAGGTCATTACCATGGTGTCTCCCCTCCCCGGGCCCTGGTAAGCACCAAGGCCACTTTATTTGTCAGTGACTCAACCAGGAACCACATGGACTTCAAGGCAACCTCCTGGCCCTCAAGGACACAGAGTAGCTAAGCAAAGGATACAGCAAATTTTTTGGACCAAGAGCCAAAGCAGGTGGCGCAGACTCTGCTAATGATCAGATCCAGGCAGTACAGAGTTCTGAGCAAGGGATATAGCAGGAGTCCAGCTCCAGCTCCCTTGATTTCGAGAAGAGCCACACCACCTAAGAAACTTACCTTGCTCCTCATCAAAACTGCCCTATTCTAAATGGCACTGAGAATGAGACTGTCCTTTATACTTTTCACCATCCCAGTTGGTGGGAGGGGTCTTTTGAATGTATTCCCACTTGTGAGGGACACAAAACTCACCAATGCCTGACAGCAAAATCTGGGGGGCAGGCTTCCCAGGTCTCCCATGTCTGCCCTGGCACTGAAGCCTGGTTTGGGGGAGATGGGGATGCGCTTGTGATAATGCCAACTCTTCAGGTTCTGAGCACTCTCATGTCTGTCATAGAATAGGGTAGGGGTTCACTACTGTAGCATGACACGGGCTCAGAAAGGCCACCTATTGTATGAGCACATTTAGATGGAATGGCCACAAGGGGCAAATCCGTACAGACAGACAGCTGTCTGTCTGTCTGAGGCTGGGGAAGGAGGGGTGTGGGGAGTGACTGCTCATGGGTATGGGGTTTGTTTCTTTTAGGTTGATGAAAATGTTCTGGAATTAAATAATAGCAATGATTGCACAACTCTCTGTATATACCAAAAACCACTGCAAATGAGTAAATTTTATAGCATGTGAGTGATACCTCAATAAAGCTCGGTTTTTAAAATTTGATGGTGTAGAAGAATATGGAGGTAGCACACTAGGAGGTGCTTCCCTGCCCCACAAGCTGTCTGTCATTTGTCACCTGGGCACTGGGCACATATCAGTCCTACCTAGCAGCCCTTGCAATCATACCATAGGAGACCAGCACCCCACATGGGCATTTGTTCAGCCCTCCAGCAGCCCCTCCTGCCAGCCAACCACCCTCATCCCTCCCGTGGATTTCGGGGTTCTGAGTAACGAAAGCAGGCATGGGAACATTCTCAGAACATGTCCAGGGGACACCTCCGGGAATATGCATTCATCTCAGAGGGGAGCTGAGTGCTTATTTGACAAGCACAATGTAACCAAGCCAAGAATGGGGAAGGGTATGAAACAAGAGAGGCGGCCCTCTTCCTTCTCAGGGAAGCCGGGGCTGGCAGGAAGTGGGGCTGCAAGTCCAACAGCTGACACCATCGTCTATGTTCCTCTGAGCTGTGTGCAAGGAAGAGTACAGTCTGGGGCTGCAGGCATGACAGACTTCAGAGGGAAACAAATCAGGCATAAAAACTGCTAGAGGTTCCATTAGCAAGACAGAGCAAAAAATAGGATTCCCACATCCCCCTGGTGCCCTCAGGGCTCCTTGTACCACTAAAAATAAAGCAACAGGCAATGGCGTTTTTAATGCCAGCGTTCTCAGGACTTCCTGCAGAGTCAGGCTTGCACAGCTTCCTTCGGTCCCCCCACCCATCTCCACCCCCTCAGCCATGGATTTCTGCAGCACCAGGGGCCAGCAAGGAGCCCAGGACTGAATGAGACGCATCCGTGGATCATGAGGCTGAGATAGATTTCCCTCTGTTGTCCCACTTCAAGGATGCAGTCTGGAGCTTGCAATCCAAACAGGGAGACAGGTTCTGTGTCCCTTCAGGAGAACAGGGTCTGAGCATTTGTATCATAAGCAGGGAAGGAGAGGGACCTCAGATCCAGTCCATGATTGGACACACCTCCCTCTAACCTCTGGCATCCTGGCAGGCATCTAGGAGAAGGAGTTAGAAGAGGAAACAGCTGGGGCCATAAGTCAGGCGAGTTCACACCCAACCACCTGCCCCATTACACAGCAGAAAGCACCTCCCTTACTCCTTCCACAGCCCACAGCCCACAACCCAGCCCCCAGGGCTGCCCAGTACTAGCTCTTGACAGAGGACTCTAGTCTCTCAGATCAAGAACAGCCCTCAGAAAGGCAATATGGCTCTCAGTGATTCTAAGTGCAGACACTGGCATTGGGCTGCCTGATTCAAATCCTGCCTCTGCCACTTGCTACATGTGTGGCCTTAGACAAGTTACTTAACCTCAGTTCCCCTACCTGCAACATGAGGTTAATGACATTTCCTGCCTCCAGGACTAATGTGAATTGCTCACAACGGTGCCTGACACATAAAGGTGTGTGATAAAGGCCAGATATTACTGGGGACCAACTAACACTGTCTTTCCTGGGGAGCCACTGGCATCTGAGGCTGGCGGCCTTCTCTTGATTCTCCAGGTTGCCCTGTGTGCAGCAGGATGCCAACTTGTCCTGGCCCCAAGGAAGTGAATGCTAGGAGTTGCTCCTCTAGTCTGGGTGACAATCAAATCAGTTCAGTGGTAGGGACAGGATTCAAACAAAGCTTTGTCTGACCCTAAGCCCATGGCTTTCACTACCATTCTACACTAAACTATCACCTGCAAAACCCACAGTGGGCATAAAAAGCCTCTTTTGTCAAGGACAGTGAGGGACATAGTAACAGAAACTGAAAGAGAAGGAAAAAAGAAGTCTCAAGAAAAAACAATCAGCAGGCATGATATTTATTTTAGTTTTTAAAAGTTGTTGGCCAGGCACAGTGGCTCACTTCTATAATCCCAGTACTTTAGGAGGCTGAGGCAGGAGGATCACTTGAGGCCAGCAGTTCAAGACCAGCCTGGGCAACAGAATGAGACCTCATTTCTACCCCCCCAAAAATTTATTTAATTAAAAAAAATTAGCTGGGCATGGTGATGTGCACCTATGTCGCTTGAACTCAGGAGGTGGAGGCTGCAGTGAGCTATGATTGCACCACTGCACTCCAGCCTGCACAACAGAGCAAAACCCCATCCCCCCCCCCAAAAAAAAGAGTTGCCTAATTCTTCATCTCAGATCCCTTTTAGAAAAACTTATGTCATATCCCATAAACCAGGCTATCATTCCTTCCTAAAGATTAGTAGACCTAAGTAGGCAACCAGAAAAACAACACATCCGTCTGAGGTCTCAGGCTCACCTGGAAATGCAGGTCCTGGCCTCCTTGCCTCCACCCTCCCCCACCCCTTCCTTGTCAGGCAGCTTGGGCCACCCACCATATGCCGCTGCAGCCCATAAAGACTCTGGAACATTTCAAAGGCCTTGGCCCCCATCAGGTGTGGCTCCAAAAAACACAGGGTCACCTATAAAAGGTTGAGCACAAGGAAACAGCCATAAAACCCGCAGTCCTAACAGCAGACACCCAGTGGCCAGAACAAAGCAGCCAGCTGCTGGGCTTTCCAGGAACCACAGAGGGACATCCCTCCCAAGGACCGCGCCCAGCCGCAGCCCAGGGGCACATGGCTGAAAGGTCCTCAGAGGCCACCTGGTAAGAAGGGCCCTGTGTTGGGTGCTTGCTAGCTGCCAGGGACTGTCCCAGATGCCCTCCTTGAAGAGGGTTAAGGAGGTAACACAGGAAAGAGCTGGCATGGTGCCTGCAGCCCTGAGGGCCTCTTAAAGAGACGCTTCATCTTTCCTGAGCTTCAAAGCACTCGGCAAGTGGGACGTGATTCCCATCTTTTAGGCAGCAAAACTGAGGCCCTGAGGAGTAACACAACTAGGAAGTGAGCTTCAAGCCAAGTCTGTCTGTTCATCTCATGCTTTCTCGCGGGCTCCTGGAGAGGTCAGATGATGGGCTGTCAGTGCTCAAAGGGGCCTGGAGACCTCCCAGCCCTCTGCTGGGTACCCTCCCTACACAGTGCAGCCAGGCTTCCAAGGCAGCCTCCCTCCTCTGCTGGGACAGTCGTCAGGGGTGTTTCAGAAGGAGCAAGCCCCGAGCAGCCTCCCCACACTCTGGCCCAGTTGGGGGAGGTGACAGGGCGCCATCTCCTGCTCCTTTTCTGGAAAGCTTTCCCACATCCCAGGCCAGGTCCTGTAGGCCCTCAGGCTGGCTGATACATGGCAATGACAACAGAAATGGCTCACACTTGGTAGGTGCTTCCTAACTGCCACATCCTTTACACGCAACTGCACAAATGCTCTACATCAGGGATGCCCATGTTATAGAAAACTGGGACTTATGGAGGATGTGCAACTTGCCCAAGGTCATGCAGCTATCAGCAGCCGAGCTGGAACTGAATCCATGGTCCTCACCATGCCACGCTACCCTGCTTCTGCCTGAACGCAAGCAGGTGCAGATAAGCCGCAACACCCATGACTATACCCACACACTACCATCTTCCCAGCCGCATGGCAGTGCTGCGGCCTGGACCCATGGCTCAGGCTCTGCCATCCACCCTTGGTGCAGCCCTCCAGCCTCCCAGACACCCCTGCATCAGCCTCTCTCTAGGTAACAGAAAATACTGCTGAAAGACCAGGCTGGCTCTAAGTTTCGGGTCCCACTGTCCCACTGTCCTAAGTCCCACTCTGACCTGTGGGACTAAAAGGAGGGATGGGACAATCATTGCTGTACAAGCAGCTCCTCCAGAGAAATGCCCAGACCCAGAGCAGCAACCCCTCATGGCCCTCAAAAAGGCATCTTTGGCCAGGTACAGTGGCTCACACCTGTAATCCCAGTGCTTTGGGAGGCCAAGAGGGGAGGATCGCTTGAGGCTGGGAGTTCAAGACCCCATCTCTACAAAATAATTAAAAAATTAGCTGGGCACAGTAGTGCGCACCTGTAGTCCTAGCTACTTCGGAGGCTGATGTGGGAGGATCACTTGAGCCCAGGAGTTCAAGGCTGCAGTAAGTTATGACCATGCCACTGCACTCCAGCCTGGGCAACAGAGTGAGACTATCTCTTAAAGAAAAGAAAAAAGGCACCCCTTCCTAGAGTCCAAAAAGACGTCTGTATCTGGCAGTGCCCGTCTTCCTAAGTCCTTTCTGAGGGTCCTGAGCTGAGGGGAGCCAAGCACGCAGCTTCACTCCATCACTGGGTGGTCTCCTCTGGGAACTTGGAGTACTCCCTTCCTGCAGCAGGAAGAGCCACCAAGAGTTTATCGTGTTCAGTCCTTTTAGTCACCTAATGCCCACAGGCACCTTGACACCATACAAAGAACTCCTCTGGGGAAGCCAACAACCCCAAAACCCTTGCAACCCTTGCACCCTCTGCAGCCAGCCCTTGGTAGTGGCCTTACTGTATTCTCCCTCTCCATGACTCAGTTTGCCTCCAATAAGCCCTGGGGCCTCAAGTTCAGACTCACCCAACCAGACAGATCAGAAGTGAGCCTCTGCCCTGACATCTTCAGGCACTCTTTTGTCAACTACTCACAAGGATTTATCAGATAGGAAGGGAAAAGGACAGAAAGAACTGTGGGATAAGGAAGGCTCTGAATGTCAGAAAAGGGTCTGAGTAGGATGATTTGAGACTGAAGAAGCTACGTGGTATCACTTAGGAGCAAGAAAGGAAAGATTAGGGCAGGTGAGGAGGATAATGGACAGTGGAGCCTGGCCAGTGCCAGCTGACGGACTAGACCGATCTTCCTACCTCTGCTTGCAAAAGGCATTGCTTCCTGCTTAGCATGCCTCACTGATTCCCATAAAAATGGCATTCATCTATATGCTGAGGTGGGCTGAATCATGGCCCTAGAAGATGTCCACGTCCTCATCCCTGGAATCTGTGACTGCGACCTTAACTGGCACAAGGGACTCTACAGACATAATTTAATTAAGGACCTTGAGATGAAGAGATTAGCCTGGATCATCCAGGTGGGCCCTAAATGCAATCACAAAGGTCCTTCAAAGAGGGAGGTAGAGGGAGATTTGACACAGAAGAGAAAGTAAGAGATGTGATGATGGAAACCGAGATGGAGCAATGTGCTTTGGATACGGAGGAGAAAGCCACAAGACTGGGGATGCAGGTGGCTACTGGAAGCTGCAAAAGGCAAGAAAAACGACTTGCCCCTCAGAGCCTCCAGAAGGAACCAGCCCTGCAGATGCTTTGACTTTAAAAGCCCAGGGAAACTGATTTCCGACTTCTCGCCTTCAGAACTGTAGGAGTGTATTTGTGTTATCTTAAGGCACTATGTTTGTGGTCGTTACAGCAGCAAGGGAAAACTGACACCCACACTCAGCCACTCGAGAGGTCCCTTCTCCTGCTCAACACTGCTAGCCATTAGGGGTTAAGTAATTCACAAAAGAGACCCATCCCTGCCTTCCTGTAACATATTGTCATCCTCTTTCCTCCATCCTCTTTCCTAGGGTCTCTGTGGCCTGGACTATGCTGCTTTCTGCCTAAGTCCTCCCCGTCCTTCCAGCTCTCATTCCTTCCATGAAGCTTTGTTCCAGCCTCAGAGTCTTCAAAGACACCATTCCTCTGCACGTCCCCCTGCACCCACCCCTGGCTAATGCCTCTTCATCCTGTAGATCTCATTTCTTTTTTTTGGAGACAGGGTCTCACTCTGTTGCCCAGGTAGGAGTGCAATGATACAATCTTGGTTCACTGCAACCTCCACCTCCCAGGCTCAAGCGATCATCCCATCTCAGCCTCAAGAGTAGCTGGGACTACGGGGATGTGCCACCATGCCTGGCTAATTTTTTGTATTTTTCATAGAGATGGAGTTTTGCCATGTTGCCCAGGCTGGTCTCAAACTCCTGGGCTCAAGCGATCCACCCGTCTTGACCTCTGAAAGTGCTGGGGTTACAGTCATGAGTCACCATGCCGGGCCTGTAGGTCTCATTTCTGCAGGGAAGCCTTCCCTGAGCCCCAGCCAAGGAGAGGATGCACCCCCCCACACACACGCATTATAGTCCATAGTCTCTCATCACACTCCTGACTGAAGTGTGCATATACGTGTGTAAGAGGGGATTATCTGTTCAATCTAGTCACTGATGATGGAATTGCTCAGACCTCTGAGGGCAGGGACCTTGGTTGTCCTGTTCACCAGTGAATCAACTCTCAGCCTGTTATAGACACTTGCATTGATCTCCCTCTGCCCAGAACTGCTTTATTTAACATCTCTATCAAAAAGAACCATTGCATAGACATTTTTCCAAGGAAGGCATACAAATGGCCCACAGGTATATAAAAAGGTGCTCAACATCACTAATCATCAGGGCTACACAATCAAAGCCACGATGAGTTATAACCTCACACCTGTTAAAATGGCTATTAGCAAAAAAAGAGAGAGAGAGAGAGAGAGCAAGTGCTGGTGTGGGTATAAAGAAAAGAGAACCCTGTTACACTGTTGGTGGGACTGTAAATTGATAAAGTCATTATGGAAAACAGTATGGAGGTTCCTCAGAAAAATAAAAAATAGAACTACCATATGATCCAGCAATCTCACTACTGGGTATATATCCAAAGGAAATGAAATCAGTATGTCAAAGAGATGTCTGCATTCCAATGTTCACGGCAGCATTATTCACAATAGCCAAGAAATCGAATCTACCTAAGTGCCCACCAACGGATGATGGATAAAGAAATTGTGGTACATGTACACAGTGGAACACTATTCAGCCTTTAAAAAAGAAGGATAGCCTGCCATTTCCAACAACATGGATGAACCTAGAGGACAGTATGTTAAGTGAAATAAGCCAGGGATAGGAAGACAAATACTACGTGATGTAATTTATATGTGGACTCTTAAAAAGTTGAGCTCATAGGAGCAGAAAGCAGAACAGTGGTTACCAGGGGCTGGGATGGGAGAGGAATGCTGGTCAAAGGGTACAAACTTTCAGTTAAACAGGAGGAATAAATTCAAGACATCTATTATTGTACATCATGGTGACAACAATTAATAACAATGTATTGTATTCTTGAAAACTGCTAAGAAAAGAGATTTTCAGTGTTCTCACCACAAAAAATAGGTATATGAGATAATACATACGATAATTAGCTCAATTCAGCCATTCCACAATGTATACATATTTCAAAACAACATGTTGTATACAATAAACAAGTACAATTTTTATTTATCCAGAGAAAATTTTAATAATAAGTGTTCATTTAAAAAAATACAGCCGATTGGCACTCTCAGGCCTGCATCAGGAACAAGAGGAAGTCAGGGCTCAAGTTTCAAAAACACAGACTGAAAATAAAGCCCCAAACAGACTCAAGGATGGAACTCCCCACAGCCTGTCAGCAGTGGACAAAACCTTCCATAGCAGAAGCTGCAAGTAAAAGATGTCTGTGTGGGAGGAACCATTTAGAAAAAGCAGTAACAAGGCGATGAAAACAGAAACAAGGCGGCCAGTCACCCACCATCCCCAATTCGCCCAAAGGCCAGGCCACCCTGTTCCCACCCTGCACCAGCTGCTCCTCTGCCTGCGGCTTTCTGGCCCAAATCCTGTGTGGCCCTCACTTTCTCCTCAGTCCCGCCTCTGCCATGTGACCATCTCCTCCCCGAAAGAGGCTTCTCTGGCTACCCACCAAAGCAGCCCCTCTGACACACACAATCCCATCCCCTGTTCAGTGGTCTCATTGTGCCACTGTAAATTATCTCATTCATTGATTTACTGATGTGTTGATTATCTGCACCCCCCACCACACACACTCAAACCCAACCCAGACCTTTCTGTTGCAGTTTCCCAGGGCTTCAGACAGTCCTTGGCACATAGAGGGTGCCGGAGAATCCAGAATGACCCTCACTGTGCATATCCATAGCTGCCCTCACTGAGCCGCAGCCTCGGGCTGCCCCAAAAGGTAAGCAGAGTACAAGGATGGAGGCTCTCTCTCTCTAGCACAGAATCTCTTTCTTCCAGAGTCGGCCAGCGGTGCTGTCTCTTTCCTGCTGGGAAAGATAGGAATGGAGATTCCTTGAGGTCAGACACAGTAGATCCTAGTCAGAAACTCCCATTGGCTAAGTGAGAGAAGCCAGACACAAAAGGCCACATATTGTGTGATTCCACTTATATGAAGTGTCCAGATCAGGCACATCCAGAGAGCCCACACAAAGTAGACCAGCCAGGGACTGGGAGCAGAGGGAATAGGGAGTGACTGCTTAATGGTACGGGACTTCCTTTTGGGGTGATGAAAATGTAGATAATAATGATGGTTACACAACTTTGCGAATAAGCTAAAAAACTACCGAACTGTATGTACACTTTAAAGGAAGGAATTTTATCTCAATTAAAAAAACAAAAAAGCACTTATTGAAAAATGCCATGGAGTGGTTAGCAGAGCAAAGCTCTGGAGTCCAACTGTCCAGGCTCAATTCCTGGCTCAAGCCATGAGCTATGTGAACTGAGCCAAATTACTTGGCCTCTCTGTGCCTCTGCTTCCTTGTCTGTAAATGGGGGTGATAATCATGCCAATTTCACAGGGATGCTATGAGGATTAAATGCAACCACCCATGTGTAGGGGACTTTGGCTAACTCCTTTCCAAACTTCCACCTTCCTCATTCCTTGCAGACCTTGTTTTCCATTTGAGATCCATAAGGTTCTGAGGATACTGACAATAATCCCTGGCTTCAGCCAGTTCAGTCACAGCAACTCTCAGAACCTGTGCTAGGAATGCTGGTGCAAAGGTGATTTATTTCCTGACAAGGTTGAGCAGATCAGCATGTGCCCTCCAGAGCTGCAGCAGCCATGTGTGAACCCAGAGGCAAACCAGCCTCAGGACAAGGCCAACTGTAAGGAGAGCAGATTAGAGTGATAGAAAGAAACTGGGTCCATGGAGACATCATTGAGCCACTGGATCAAGGCTCATCTGAAGTCATCCACCTTTCCAACTATATGAGTCAATAGAGTCCCTTTAATGTTAAGCCCATTGAAGTGAGCATTTCTGCTACATGCAATCAAAAGCATTATCACTGATTCAGGTACGTAAAGTCCCTTTCAGGTACGTAAAGCCCGGCACATAGCGAGTTCTTCATTAAGTGTGAGTTATTATCATTTTTTTTCCAAGCTTCTCTGCTGTTCCCCAAGGCCAGTGTTCACCCAGATGTCTAGATACAGAAACTGTTCTACTGGCTTATCTAGATCCAATCCTATGTCCCTGTAATGGCAAGCCACAGACAACTTTACCAAAAACCCTTGCTGTGTGCAAAATCAGTGCACACAGCAAGCATTCATGGGGCGAGGTACTGTGTGCTCAGACAAGACTAGGTACGCAGGGGACAGCACATCAGGGAAGGACAAGGCACTCTGATCATAAGTCCAAAGAGGAGTTTATAATCTAATCAGCAAGGCAAGATCAAGGTCCACAAAACAGTAAAGTATATATTTGACTAGTGACATGATTTAAGAAATGCAACAGTGCAAGCTAAAGGAGTCCAGAGAAGAAAGAGATGGGAATCCTGGTGGCATTCTGGTTTCTCCTGGCTCCCAATGCTCCCAACACATGGACCTAACCAGATCCAAAAACATCCTCCCAAGAACATATGGAGGCCACAGGACATCAG
This sequence comes from Pan paniscus, assembly GCF_029289425.2. Lineage (NCBI taxonomy): Eukaryota > Metazoa > Chordata > Mammalia > Primates > Hominidae > Pan > Pan paniscus. Next base: position 89,760,874 of record NC_073257.2, read on the forward strand.
AGCCCAGCACCAGGCCTTGCTCCTGCAAATCCCAAAGATAATGTGCACATTTCATGGACATGGCCGAAGACCCAGGCACATTCTAGGTCATGGTCACGAAACTGGCTGAACTAGTCAAGAAGTCCTATCATCTTTTCTTCTCCCAATTTATTTTCTTCTTCCCTCTTTTTCTCCCAATGCAGTAAAAATGTGATGCATGAAACAATTATTCTTCAGAACTCAGGGGCAGGTGGGGAGCCTCAAATCCAGAGAAAGCAAAATGTAAATGATGCAAAAAGAGATCAAGATCCATGAATATTCATCTTCCTCTCCCTTCTGGTGGAAACTAGATTTGGAGGGGTTCATTGCGCTCCATTTCCTCTGAATTCCTAGGAGCGCTTGTGGTCGGCATCTCCTCATTCTGCCTGAAGACCACATGCAACTCATAGGGCTCTTGCCTCCAAGAACAGGCGGCTGCACAGGCGCATACATTGTACCAACCTGTACACCTTATGTCTGTGCATGCCCTACGTGTATGTTAGACTTCAATTTAAAAAAATGAAAGTCAAAAGACTGGTCAATTCCTTCTGGTCCTCAAGGCATATTTCCAATGTGGGGGTACCTTCCTCTCTTCACTTCACGGTGGAGGATGATTCTCTACTCTACCTCCTCACCTCCCTGACACACCTCCTTGCCCCAAAACAAAACAGTGAAAATGAACAATCCCCTCTAAGCCATTTGCTTATGGAAGACAAAGCTGGAGCTGACTCCTTTCTGGATTCTCTCTCCCTACTCCCCCCACCCCCACTGAGCACAGGCATGCAATAGATGTTCAATAACTGTTTATTTTGGGAATAAATTACAAATGGTATGGAACTATCTCACACACAATAAGTCTGTAAGTTCCTGGATGTCTGAGCTTGTCTTCTACCTCTTGGGATGCCTGTGTGGCCCTCCCCAAAACCCCACCACCAGGTGATTTCTTAACCTCTATGAGTCTCAGCTCCTGAACCACACTTGTCCTTCAGGGTAACTGTGAGAATTTTACCAGCTAAGATGTAAAGTGGCCAGCTCAGAATGTGATATATTGTAAGCCCTCAATAAATAGTAGCTCCCTGGACCCAACCTTCCCCCACAACCTTCCCCAGTTGCAGCACAGAGTTTAAAACCTCCCAGGAGCCCCATAAACTGTGGCCGACCAGGACTGACCAGCTTCAGCTCTGGGTGCTCTGTGCCTCTCTCCAATACACACAATGCCTCATTAAAGAACTCAAAGCTTATCTGGCCCAAAAGCAATGCTTTTATCTAAAATCAGACCACATGGGCAACAAGTGAAGCAGGAAGCCTATCAAGGCATTTGGGCCAACTGGTTTTGGCTGCCAAGGGAGCCCTCCTTATAGGAGGCGGTTCAGACCGCAGGCCGGCTCACATACAACACTGGTGTACACGGAGGGGTTAATTAGCAGTAAACAGATGCCATGATTCACCTCTGTGCTGTTATTTCCCCGTGTGCAGCTAAAACTATAATCACTCTGTTCTCTGACAGGATGTTTGCGTTCAAGCTAAAACTGCCTCCTCTATCCAACTTGCTGCAATTCAGTTCAGCACAGGGCAATGAGGAACTTGGCTCCTCTCACGATAGCTGGTGGCTGGCCTGACAGAGGCCCCTTCAGACAGGGAAGGAAAGAGGAGATGGATGGGGTAGAGAAGAAAAAAATGAATTTGTCATTTTATCAAACACAGGTGAAGGCTGTCTGCTGGTGGGAACTGCTCCTCAACACTTACACCCACAGAGTTCACAAAATACCCTTTCTTCTGGGGCAGTCAGGCATGAGAGGCTTCAGGAGCCCTGTGACAAGTCATTGGCATGAAGGAGTTGAGGCAAATTTGCAGGCCAATGCCTGGGTCACACCCTCCCTACCACTGCCCAGGCCTGGGTGGGTGTCTCGTCTACTTGGAGCCTGGGACCTGGTGAAGGTGGCCTGAAAGGCTCAACCTCAGCTTCCAGGAAAAATTAAATACCCTGAGAGAACCAGACAACAAAGAGATTCAGTGCCCAAAATATAAATGTAACCAGTGTGGAGTATTAGTCAATTCATCAGCAAGAGGTTACTGAATGCTCGTTTGTTCATTCATTCCCCCACCATCTACCAAATGCCCACCAGAGACATGCCACGTGTTTGGTGCTGGGAATACAGAGAGAAATGAAGAAGATGTATGTCCTGTCTCAGTGGCCCACAGACCAGAGTGTGCCAAATCCTGAAGGATCCAGTTAGGAGCTTACAATCTAGCTGGAAAGCTAAAGAAGGGAAGCCATGTGGAATTCTCCGGGGCTCATCGCCATCCCTCACCTAACCAGTGCTTTGTGTAAGATAGACTCAAAGGTGAGCTTGAATAAATTGACTTCTGCTAAATGCCATTATTCTACCTGGATACATCACAAAAATGGGAGCCATTACCTACTGAGTATTTTTCATGTGCTAGGTGGAACTTTCTCTGTGGTCTTCACCCTACATGTAATGGAAACTGAGGCATGAGGAGGGTAGACAACTTGCCCAAGACCACACAGGGGAGGCAAGAGAGGAACCCAGGTCCTTGCACCCCAACCCCATGCCCTTTCCACCTCACTGCATGAGCAGAGGAAGGAGCCCCCTTGTCCATCCCTCACCCAGCCCCGGCTCAGCTTGGGCTCCCCCAAGCAAGCACCAGATGACTGACACTCTTGGAATCCTCTTCATAAACTGGCCCAGGTATGGGACAAGTTGCCAATGAGCAACATATTTGCTTAACCAAATGCCTGTGGCAGAATAAGCTTGAGATAAGAGGGAGTGTGAAGTGGAAAGAAGACCCGGAAGTCTTCATGAAGGAACTCGGTGTACAGAAAGATGTTTTGGGTGCCTCAGAACACATAATCCCTGATAGAGGAAAGAGTCTGGAGACGAATACCAGATGTTAAGCAACCTTAACACAGGCGCCTGGCCTGCCTCAGCCTATCAGAGTAGCACAGGTTCCTAAACAGGGGAAAGTGCCAACTAAAAAGCCCACCAGGCAGGAGGGCTGGGTCTGGAGCCTGGCATTTCTTCTCTGTTCAGAGCCCAAAAGGTGCCTCTGGTCCATTCACCACTCACCAGGCCCCAGAGCAGCCCCAGGATCACCAGATGGGTCCACCAGGTCCGTCATGCTCTGGCTACCAGGCTTCTAAGCCTCTTTTCAGACCCTCAGCCTTCTGGGAGAAGCCATTCCATGCCCTCCAGCACTTTCCACCCCTTCTGTTCCTTTTGACATCATCTCCAACTGCCTGAGGCTGCAGAAGGTGGGTGGTGTAGGGGCAGAACAGGCAGGAGCACAATCACAATTCTTATAAAAATGCAAGGGACTGCTGGAGCCACCAGGGACCCTCAGAATGGCCTCATCCAATCCTCCGTTTTACAGGTGGCAAACTGAGGCCTCGCCCCTGAGTTAACCCTTTCAATGCCTGACATCTCGTACTGCAAAATTCTTCCTTTCCTCTCTCTCCATTCCCCTCTCCCTCGTCCTTCCTATAGTGGTATGGGGGTGTGCCGTGGGCGATGAGAGGCAGAGGGAAGGGAGCGTTTCTCACCCCATTTTCCTCCCACCCTACTTTCTGCCTCCATCTTTAGCACCACCTCACTGTCCGTCTTGGTGCTCACTGTTGGCCCCTGGCTACCCTGCCCCTTCCAGTGGTCTCCTGTCCCTCAGTTCAGCACAATCCTGGTTATATTGACAAAGGAGAGGGATCTAAAATAAAGACCAACTTCATCATAACAGGGCCATTTATTGAGCACTTACAAGATGCTAAATGCTATTATACTCACAAAACCTTTACGTGGCTGGTATTTTTAGTATTCACAGTTTACCAATGAAGAAAGTGAGCTTTGCAAGGTTAAGTAAATTGGCCACAACCACCAAGCTAATGCAAGGTAGAGCCAGGACTCAAACCCGCCTTTGACCAATTCCAAACTAGGCTAAGAGGCTCACAAGACTGAATTTAAGAGACCAAAATGAACATTCAAAATGTTGCACTGTGGATGCAAAGATGCAAGGCACAGAGTCCTAGGCTTCAGAGATGCTACATTCCAGCAGGGGTGGACATTCCACAGGCGTGCAACCCAACCTGGATGGACTAGAGTGGAGACTTACCAGAAACAGAGTGACCAATGACCTAGGAGGTTATTGTCAATGCCCACATTAGGGGAAAATGTCACAGTCTCCCAAAGATGACCAAATGAAAGTAACAATAATAACTAACACTTTCCTAGCCCTTGGTTTGCAGCAAGTGCTACCCTCAGCATTTAACTCATGATCCTCCCAACAACCCCAGGCAGCAGGAGGATAATGTGGGGTGACATCTCCCAGCATTTGAAAGTCAATTTGAAGACCGGGTGCAGTGGCATATGCCTGTAATCCCAGCACTTTGGGAGGCTGAGGCGGGTGGATCACTTGAGATCAGGAGTTCGAGACCAGCCTGGCCAACATGGTGAAACCCCGTCTCTACTAAAAATACAGAAATTAGCCGGACATGGTGGTGTGCACCTGTAATCCCAGCTACTCGGGAGGCTGAGGCAAGAGAATCACTTGAACCTGATAGGTGGAGGTTGCAGTGAGCTGAGATTGCACCACTGCACTCCAGTCTGGGCACGAGAGTGAGGCTCCATCTCAAAAAAAAAAAAAAAGCCAATTTCATACTAGGAACTGTTTGAGGGCGTTTTCAGTATTATTTTATTCCCACTTTCCAAGTGAGTGAACTGAGGCATGGAGAGCTGAAGTGGCTTGCCCAAGGTCCAAAGGTCAGCAAGCAACACAACTATGATTTAAGCCTGAGTAGGCTGGCTCCAGAGGGCATGCCCCTGATGACCACACTGAACTATCTAGAATGAGAGACGGTGCTCATTGAGACATTACAATTCTGGTCCATTGGATTTTAGAAAGGCAACCGTATTACTTATGTTACTACTCACGTTTGAGACCCTGTTTTCTCAGCAGTGAACTGTTGAACTTACTTTGCTGAGACATAAAATTGGACGTGGGTAGAAGGGGCTACAGTGAAGTGCATTTCCAAGGTGAAGCACATCACCACAGGAGTGAGACAAGAAACCCGGGAAGCAGCCTCTGTCATCCACGAGCCTTCCGCTCTCAATGCTCCAGGCAAAGAGCCACGCCAGGTAAGATTCAAAGTGGGAGAGGGTAGACTGGGAGATGACGCATTCAAATCATGAGGGCAGGCTCAGGTAACTACTGTCAATTCACCACCCCTGAATTAGGGCCAACATTACCCAGTGACAATCTCTTTGAAACATGAAGCAGGGAGGCAGTTATGCCCCTTAGTCCCTTTATCCTGAAGGTGTTTAAGAAGCTGAGTAGCTTTCAAGCTGCAGACAGGGATAAGAAGAGGCAGAGCTGAAGGCACTCCAGAGCAGCATAGGAAGAGGCTAAGAGTTAACAATCTGAAGACAGAAAACCCTGGGTTCTAATGCTGGTACTGCCACTTATTAAGGATGCCTCTTGGGCAAGTGACATCACATAGCCATTGCAAGCCCCAGTTTTTGTACATCTGTAAAATGGGAAAAATACAGATAGTATCTACATCATAGGCTGATTTAGAGGATTGAGATAATACACATAAAGTGCTTGACACCATGTCTGACACCTAGCAAATACCCAGTAAACATTCAGTTTTCTCATGGGGTCATGATAATGGTTCTGGCAGAGCCAGCTATGGACAGCAGAAGCCCTCAGTGTGGGACTCGGGAGCCCCTTCAGCAGTCCAGGTGTTCTCCAAATCTATTTCAATCTCCTGGGTGCAGTGCTACATTTCCCAGGATCCCTTGCAGTTAAAATACCATGTGACCAAGTTCTGGCCAATGAACTGTGTGGGTAGACGTGATGTGAATGACTTCCATAACTACCCCTAAAAAACTACCCCTCATGATCCTTACTTCTCATCCCCTATCATCCAGACAGATGCAGAGGGTCCAGCAGAGACCTTCAGGGGCCCCTAGAAGATTTCAGGTCCACAAGTGAAAGGAGCCAGGGTCCTTAATGACTGTCTGAAGTGTGTCTTCACTGCACCCTCCACACACACCATCAATGGTACTTTGTATGAGCAATATGTAAACTTCTGCTGTATTAAGTCATTGACATGTTGACCTCTTGTTACAGAGGTGGCCTAGCTGACTAATACACATTTAATCAAACGTCAAGATGGACTCACAGGTCCCTGTTGCCTCAATGATTCCATCGCCACTGCACACACCAGAGTCTAGATACCATAAATATGGTCCAGGAGAGAAACCAGCAGCGTGGTGTGGTAACTGGCAACTGGCCAGGTATGGTAAGCATAAGGTAAAGCCTGCAGCAACTCAAGAAATGCAGAGGGAAGACCACTAGTCTAGAAGAAACAGGATGGCCCAGCAGCAATATTACCTGTGCTCATAGCTACTGGTTCTTCAGGAGAACAGGAAAGAGCATGGTCTCAAAGGCCAAGCATATCAGAGGCCATATCTGCCTGGGATCTACCCAGAAAAGTGATTGAACTCCTCTGGGCTTCAGTTTCCACATCTGCCAATCATGGATAACAATACCCTATGTTCTGTGACATCACACTGGTATCTTCAAACCAGCCAGGGCAGGAATATTTATACCATAGGAATTGACGAACACTGTACATAGGGACTTTCTTCTCTAGAAATCCAGTTGTTAATCATTTACCAGCACATCCCTGGATAAACAGGAGTCAGCTAAGTGGAAGGGGAGAAGGAGGACAAGAAAAGAGAAGTCCGGCAGTGTGGACAGCATGTGTGAAGGCCCAGAGGTAAAAATCAAAAGGTTTAATGAAATGAAGGAAGTCCTAAGTGGCTGAGTGTGGAGAGCTTGGGAAGATGTTAAGAGGAACCTAGAGAGAGGGCAGGAGCTGGACCTTGTGAAAGGACTTCACTAAATAGTAATTATTTGTTCCAGTCATCCATGGCTATGTAACAAATTACCCCAAAATGTAGTGGCTTAAAACAATCATTTCATTTTGTTTATGACTTTTAAGTCAGGAATTCATAGAGGGATCAGCTGGTGGGTTCATCTCCAATCTATGTCAACTGGGGTTGGAGGATCCACTTCCATGATGGCATCTTCACACATATGCGTGGTGCCCCGGTAGTGTCTCTCTGTCTGTCTCTCTCTCTCTCTCTCTTTCTCGTATGCCCATGCACGTGCTTCCTCTCACTCTCGCTCTTCCCCTTATAGTGGCCAACTTCCCTAAGAAGTAGCATTCCCAGATAACAAATGAACTGCCAGGGTTCTTCCAACATAGCCTCAGAAGTCACATAGCATCATTTCCACCACAATCCATGGGTTACAAGCAACCCATGGATTACAGGGGCTAGCTCTGCCCCAAAGGGGACAACCCAAGAGGATGAACGTGAGGAGTCGTGGTTCACTGAGGGCCTGCTTTGAAGACCAGCCACTGCATTGAGCGACCCCTGGTCACTGCCCTCTAGGACCACCTGCCAGGCACAGATCCAGAAAGAAACCAGGACCAGCCCTGTCCACAAGGAGCTGTCTGCAGAGGAGACAGGATGCCTGTATAGAAAATAGGGCTGCAGCATCAGACGGCTGCTCCCCACCCAGGATGGAAGGACAAACAGAGAGGATGCATCAGGGAAGGGAGAGGCAGAGAAAGCTGACCAGGGTAGGTAGAGAAGGCTTCCCAGGAAAGCGGCATTCCCAGCAAGGTAAGCTAAGACTTGGAGGATGGAGGAGGTGGAGGGTTGGAAGGGAAGGAGTAGGCCATCCCTGGGGCCACCCCCAGCCTTCTATCACATTTGGATCACTATGGACCACGCCAGGTCATCTCCGCTTTTCCCAGCAGGGATGTTGATCAGACCTGGGCACTCTGCAGTGATGATCAGCAGCTCAAGAGCAAGGGTGGCTCCTGACCGTGAGGGGTCAGCACCAGGCCCACAAGCCTGTCTGTTGCACCAGTGCCCAGGAGGGGCTGTGGACTGCGGACCTGTTTTCTCTGGCTCGACCTCACCCAGAACCAGCGGCAGAAAGGCCAGTTATGCAACCATCCTCACCACAGCCTGCCAGCCTCAGAGGCTGGGCCTGGCCGCCAGGCCTGGTAAGGAGACTGCTGTGGCCTGCACAGCACAAGGCCATCCTGAGCCCCGACTGCCACTTTCCATGCAGGTGCAAGACGCTCTGCTGACAAATACCTGGGGAAAGCAGGAGCTGTGGGAGGGAGGTAAAAATAGCACAGTTGGCAACAGAGAAGGCTTTTCTAAGTCCTCAGGGTCCTATTATTCCTTGTCCATGGGATACACATGAGCTGGCACTGAGCATTCTCTCTTCTCCAAGGCTCATGCTTAGAACAGGCACAGAGGCCTGGGAGGCCTCTTGTATCATGTCAGGAGCTGCACAGTGATCAGAAGTTAGGGAGAGCGCCTGTTGCAGAGGCTGGATTTGGAGGATATGCTGGGGCTGCCGTCATAACCCCACATCCCCAGTGGGTTCTCTCTGGCCACTCCCTCTATGGGCAGTTCTGTTTTCTCCCCATTTTTGGAAACCCAAATTCTTGATGTTTCTGTTATTCACATTGCCATTAAGAATTACGGGCTTTGCACTGTGTTTTTAATTTGTTGTGTAAGGGTTTTACACAAACACAGCTAGATGCCTAGAAAAGACAATATATATGGGCATGCAGGCTGTGCACTGCACAACTCCAGAGGGCTTCATTCATGACCAGGATGTGAGTGGCGCCCTGGAATCATGCAATGTGGTTACTGGTATTGCCAGAGAGGAAATGATGTCTTACATGACCCCATATCCCCGGGAAAAGGCCAGCCATGCTAATAAAGATTTGCTAACTAACCAATTTGTCTCCTGCTTCCAAATATTCCATGCATGGGGTTTGGCAGGCACATGGCCACAATGCGCAATGGCCTAGAAAGAGAGCCATATTGAAATATAATAATGTATTTCCAGGCCATGGAGGTGGAGAGGCACAAGGAATTGATCTTTCTAAGGCAAGGAAGATTCATAACCACTGAATGAGTTAACCACTACCTTCTTCTGAGTGTGCAGATTAAATTCTCTGTCGCACCAACATCCAAGTGCGCTAAATTTTAACAGACCTGGAATTTGGATATATTTATTTCTCTTTCACAGAATTCCCATTCTTTTACTAACACAGTTTCAGAGTTTGAGATATGAGCAGGCAGTGTGTGGGGATAATAAGGCATCATTCCACACCAGGATGCACAGGCCCATGGTTTAATGATGAGACTTCACTGGTGGGTGCAAACTTTGCTGGTCTCCCATGCTCTCTTGAATCTGTGTGCATCTCACACATACATACACGTACACACACACACACACACACCCCTCTCTCAAGTTTTTAAAAACCTACTTAAATTCTGCATCCTACCTCCAATATACTCTGTGTACAGTGTAAGTGTTAATACCAAAAATAGTGTTTTTCTGCTGGGCACAGTGGCTCACGCCTGTAATTCCAGCACTTTGGGGGCCGAGGCAGGTGGACCACTTGAGCTCAAGAGTTAGAGACCAGCCTGGGCAACATGGCGAAACTCCATCTCCACCAAAAATACAAAAAATTAGCCAGGCATGATGGTGCATGCCTGTAGTCACATGCCTGCAGTCCCAGCTACTCAGGAGGCTGAGGTGGGAGACTGCTTGAGCCCAGGAGGTGGAGGTTTTAGAGAAAAATAGTGTTTTTCTCCAAAACTTCATGGAAGACTGTTGACACTCAGAAAAATGACCCAATATTGATTCTGTGCCTCCACATACCCCCCAGCACAGAGATGTGGCACATGTGCTGTGGTTCATAAAGTACATTTATATGTCATCTGATGTGAATCTCACAGCAGTCCTGGAGTTGTACATTGAGTAACCTGCATGACTGTATACAGCCCACTGCCTGTCAGGTAGAGAAAAGGTGATTATCCCATTTTCCAGCAAGAAAAACTAAGACTCAGGGAATGTAATAGAACTAGACAACATTTAAGGTTCCTTCTCATCCTGGGAATTGACATACCTGAGAATTCAGTAGTACAAAACTCTCTGAACTTGTCAAGGGACCTCACATCTCTCCAGGAACAACACACCACTCCTCTTTTCAGTCCTGTCTATGTCATCAGAGTTTCCCTCACACTGTGGCCAGGAAGAGCTAAGGAGGTATAAATGAGGTGTACAGTGTGGGATTAGGTGCATGGGATCCACAGCCCACCTGCCTGGATTTAAACTGGCTCTGCTCCTCACCTGTGTGTGGCCCTGAGCAGTTACTCAACCTCTCTGTGCCTCAGTTTTCTAATCCATAAGTGAGTATAATAATACCACCGAATTCACTGGGTTGTTGTGAGGATTATATAATACATATAGTTTAAAAACAACCAGACACACAGTAATCACTCAAAGTTTGTTATCCAAAAAAAGAAAAACATTCTCATTCTCTATGCATCCATTTCCTAACCTGTAAAATGGGAATTTAAAAGGGGCCTACATCACAGGATTGTTTTGAGGATTAAATAACAGAATAAACATAAGGAGCTTAAAACAATGCTTAATGCATAGAAGCCACTCAAACAAGTTTGTTCTAATTTTTTTTCCCCTAAGAAAATAGTAACTCCAATTCCCACAGAAAGACTTCCCAAAACAAAAGTACCAGTAAGTCTGAAAATAAATGCAAGACCTGAGGAGGAATCATTGCTGTTTTCTAAAACCAGTGATAGACAGGCTATCTTAGAGACCGGAGGTTCTTGCTTTACATTCATTTTCTGAGGTCAGGAAGTAAAAACGATCATGGGTGAACAGGCACTGGTGAGATGAGGAAGAAAGAACAGGAACATCTCAGTTGCTAGTTTCTGTTTTCACCATGAAAATCATTTTAAAGCCCTGCCTAGAATTTAAATAGCATCATCCCTGGAGATAGCTGTTTTAGTTTCATTACAGTCTGTGTTCGTAGAGTACAAATAGAAACCTTCATGATTTTATTAGTTTCCATGCAACTTAGGAGAGATTTGCATGATAACATTTCATCTCCTGACTTTAAAAAGGGACCAATTAAAAATACAGCACTTGCATTGCCTGTCACAGGAAAATGAAAAGGTTCACAGAGTTTTAAAAACCTCTGCCATATCTAGTCCATGGTCATAAATCAAGTATTCAGTACTATGGTGGCAATCACTATTGTCTAAATTTTTAGTTTATTTTGTAAGAAGTACTTGGAACAGCTGGGTGCAGTGGCTCACACCTGTAATCCCAGCACTTTGGGAGGCCGAGGCAGGTGGATTACTTGAGATCAGGAGTTCAAGACCAGCCTGGCCAACACGGTAAAACCCCATCTCTACTAAAAATACAAAAAAAAATCAGCTGTTCATGATGGCGCATGTCTGTAATCCCAGTTACATGGGAGGCTGAGGCAGGAGAATTGCTTGAACCCAGGAGACAAAGGTTGAGGTGAGCCGAGATCGTGACACTGCACCCTAGCCTGGACGACAGACCAAGACTCCGTCTCAAAAAAAAAAAAAAAAAGAAAGAATACTTGCAGGATGTTTGCACCCCCAAAAAGAGTTAAACTATAGTAGAGAAGAAACAAAATGTACAACTAAGTATTTTTGCCTGGATTGCAGCAAGTCCTACACAATTACCAACACCCCAAAGCTACCTGGTACTCTGTGGATTTGTGAAGTGTTAATGTAATGTATCTGTGACAAGTTAAAATTTAATGCATGGCTCCGGTAGCATAATCGAATCGATGTTATGTAACCTAAGAGAACTATTCCAGTAAGTTCTGATGTGCTGGCTGCTTACGGTTCAGGGGGAGTTTTTTTCGGAGGTTACTGAGTATTTAGGAATCATCCCTTCAGACACTTGCTCTTTTGCCACAGAAGCCGCAGTTATCTTATCCCTGCTTTCGGCAGCTGGAATGCTCCGTGGAACAGGGCTGAGATGAACGTTCTATCTCCAAGGCTGCGTTTAGGGGCAAGTTAAGGAAAAGGATCAAAGTAAGTTGATTTGCATGACCTTCTCTTTAATCAGATGTTTCTTTTTATGTTTAACCTCAACAAAGCCAGCCTATCATAGCACACTATTTATAGTCTATAATCTAAGATGTTCTGAACCATTCCCCTACACCAAAAATTAAAATTAAAACCTCAATAGTGGTGTGGCTATATCATTAGAAGTAATAGTAGAGTCACAAAAACCTATTTCTGAGACTTTTTTTTTAAATGACAGGTTTGATGGTATTTCCAATGGGGCCTGTGTCCCTAGATTGTAATTCTTAAATATGTCATCAAAGTCAATATTGAAGTTCTGGGGACAAGTCAATCAAATTTCACTCTTGTGTTTTATAGTAGAACAAGAACTTCTCCCTGGATCCACTGCCCTCAATAACTTAATCTTTGGTTCTTTATCAGGTAAAAATGATAGTTTTAAAATCTGACTTAAGAAATGGCTTTATATTGAAATCATGAAATCAGAGAATTTGTTATATGCATGAGAAAACTAAGGCCTGGAGCCTATGACTTGTCTAAGACACTGTAGCTAGTCACTTGTCATATGTCAAAATCAAAAATCCGGCGCTCCCTTAACTTCACTCTAAGAGTAGACACCATTAAACCAGACCCCACAGGCAGAAAGAGGGTTGTTCTCTTCATTTGTCTGCTCTCAATGTGGGCAGCGCCTACATCAAAGTCAGCCTGGGTGCTTCTAGAGGGGCTGCAATCTTTAGAGGAAGAATATCAGCTGCCCACCGAGAAAACAAGAACGCCACCGTAAAGAACATGTCAGGGAAGGAAATGTGCCCAAAGATAATGCTGGTCATCTCCTGGAGGGGGAATTTGGAGGAATGTTTTTCCCTTTTCTCAAATGTTTATTTATAATTGTGGTGAAATACACAGAAGACAAAAATGTACCATCTTAGGCCGGGCACAGTGGCTCACGCCTGTAATCCCAGCACTTTGGGAGGCCGAGGCGGGCGGATCACGAGATCAGGAGATCCAGACCATGGTGAAACCCCGTCTCTACTAAAAATACAAGAAGTTAGCCGGGCGTGGTGGTGGGCGCCTGTAGTCCCAGCTACTCCGAAGGCTGAGGCAGGAGAATGGCTTGAACCTGGGAGGCGGAGCTTGCAGTGAGCCGAGATCATGCCACTGCACTCCAGCCTGGGCGACAGAGCGAGACTCTGCCAAAAAAAAAAAAAAAAGTACCATCTCAACCATTTTTAAGTGCGTAGTACTTCACACTTAAAAATGTGCATGTTTCACATTGTTGTGCATCCCATCTCCAGAACTTTTTCATCTTACAAAACTGAAACCCTATACCCATTAAACACTTCCCTCCCTCTGGCCCCTGGAAACTACCCTTCTACTTTCTGTTTCTATGAGTTTGGCAACTCTATGTACCTCATGTAAGTGGAAGTTATCCTTTTGTGACTGGCTTATTTCATTTGGCTGATGTCCTCGATGTTCATCTATGTGGTAGCACGTGTCAGACTTGTCTTCCTTTTTAAAGTTGAATAATACTCTGTTGTATGTACCTACCACAATTTGCTAATCTATTCATCTGTGAATGAACCCTTGAATTGCTCCACCTTTGGCCATTGTAAATAATGCTGCTGTGAACATGGGTGTACAAATATCTCCTTAAGGCCCTGCTTTTAAGTTTTTTGGATATCTAACCAGAAGTGGAATTGCTGGATTATATGATAATTGAATGATTAATTTGTTTTGAGAAACTGCCATACTGCTTTCCACCACATCTGTACTACTTTGCATTCCCACAAACACTGCACAAGGATTCCAATTTCTCCACATCCTCACCAACACTGGTGATTTTCTATTTTTTTTTTTTGACAGTAGCCATCCTAACAGATGTGACTGTGTCCTTTTTGTTTAATGCCCCGGCACGGCCTACGTTTTCTACAATAAACATGTAGTGTATTTGGGATTAAGGACAAAATATAAAATACTGAAGTTAAAAAGTAAATCCTATGGAGAAAACATGGTTGTGAAAGAACTTAAGAAATGATTGGGTTTTTTTTTTTAGACTGAGGCAAACTGTTGAGCCCTCTTGTGGGCTCAGCTAGAGACATCATTCCTATACTCTTCAAGAATCTACCACCTGATCGGCTGTGGCTGCCACAAGCCACAGGAGAAATGGCCATAATTCATGGGCAGCTGAAATAATTCCTCTAAGCTCTGGGAGGAAAGTGTTCCCAGATGCAGGAAGGAGAACAACAATGTATATTAAGCTGTTGCCAGCTAATGTTGGTCATAAAAATCCCTAGCACTTAGGTAAGGCCTTTCATCTTCCAAATCTTTCCTCCAAGCCTTAGAACGCTTATCTCTGAGTTCTCCATTTGAATAACTGGAGGCCCATTTTTCCCCTTCCAGAGCCACAAAGGGTCCACTTTCCAAAACCACATAAAGAGAAAACAACGTGAATGTGGCAACTTCTCCCAAAGAGGAGCAGAATTCTGCTCTTGGTTAACAAGCACACAAAGAACATCTCCCACAAACCCTTCCAACGCTTCACCTCTGAGCCACACAGGCCGCGTGCTATCAGTTCATTCCACAGAATGTCTCGTTTGAAGAGCTAAAATTTTCCAAACGTGAACTCATTCTACCCACTGGTCTTTATACATGCTTTACTCCTTGGAGGTGAAGTCATTTGACATGACTTATTCATTAAGACAAAGGTGAGGTAACTAAAACCAAAATCCACCCAATTAGCTATTTATCCAACCTCTAACTCTCAGAGGAGAAATTCTTTTTTCCTTGGTGTCAACCTCTCCCTCTACCTCCTGCCCTCCCTCACCTTCTTCCTTTGTGTGTTTTGCTCTCTTTTCTTTTCTGGTTTCTTTCTGTTCAGCAAAATAGGGGAGATGACAGCAGAGGCATACAGGAGCCCCAGAGGAAAGGAGACCCAATGAGCAGGTGGGAAAGAAACAGCCTCCTATTCTAAGAAGGAGGCTGTATTCAAGTGATACAAAAAGAGGTTCAAGAGCACTGTCTGTCTCCCTAGGTGAAAACGAGTCAACACCTAGAAAATGAAATCCAACTCAAGTTTCCTAACAAAGGCTCTGTACCCTACATCCAAATTCTTGGCAGGGCCCCCAAATTACAACCCCCACGTGAAACTGAGAAGGGGGCTAAACCTTGGAGATACAAGGCACGTGACATTGATAAGGAGGTGAATTTATGGCCCAGCGACAGTCAAAAGCCTCCAGTCACAGCTGCTGACAAGACCGAAGAGACCTCAGAAGGCAAACTTCAAGAAACAACCAGAATGGGTCGTTTTCTGAACTCTGGGCAAAGGGGCAAAGGGAAACCACACTGTCTCAAGAGGACGAAGAACTCAGGGAAGCCATCAGGGAGAAAAATAAAGTGGCCTTCATGGAGGAAACACAAGTTAAGGTTAAGGTCATTCTACGTCTCAACAACACTGCGGACATGGAAACACCACCCAGCTCTGTCCCTTCCTGAACTGGATTTAGAATTTGAAATCTACCATCCACCAAGGCTTGTTCTGCATGTCCCAGCCACAGACTAGAAGCAAACAAGGACTAGTGCAAACAGAAAGATCTTTCCAAGTTCATCGTAAGGTGGGTTTGTCCCCAGTGGAATAGTGGCCTCAGGAGATCATAAACACACTGGTAGGGTGGGCTTCCAGCACTGGGGAGGAATCACATAGGGCCTGAGGCCCCAAAGCTTCCTTCCACCACTGTGAATTTATAGTTCCATGCGCTTCTGCACTTGTTAAATCAGGTCGCTATTTGTTGTCTACTAATCTACAAACCTGAAGCCTCCAGCCAGCAGAGGCCACTCTCGATCCCACCCCCCAGCCCCAGTTCACTCCCAAAGATGAAGACAGAGAGGACTGTCCAGTCTCTAAAAGGGATGAAGGAGCAAGAACAAGACATGGAACCAGAAAATAAAATAAATACTCATCTTATACTCCCAACTTGAAATGCACATACAGGCAGCCCAACAGCCTGTAGATAATTTGGTTTACAATGATATGCAAAGATGCAGACCCATCGTGGCTGAATAGTTTCATACAGTTAGAAGTGACCCTGGAAAGAATATTACTGACAGTCTTGCCTTAAAAACTCTTTTGCAAAAGACATCATGGTCCCAGACTTCAGCAGTTAACAGATGGAAATTAACTTCACTTCAAGTCAAAAACCTAAAATCTGGCCAGGCGCGGTGGCTCATGCCTGTAATCCCAGCACTTTGGGAGGCCAAGGCGGGTGGATCATTTGAGGTCAGGAGTTCAAGACCAGCCTGACTGACATGGTGAAATCCCGTCTCCATTAAAAATACAAAAATTAGCCAGGCATGGGGCATGAGAACCTGGAATGCCAGGTACTCAGGAGGCACTAGAACCCTGGAGGGAGAGGTTACAGTGAGCCGAGATCATGCCACTGCACTCCAGCCTGCCAGCCTGGGCAACACAGCAAGACGGTATCTCAAAAAAAAAAAAAAAAAAATCTAAAATCCTATTTTTCCTTTTTAAAAAAACACCCCTTCCCCAAGTAAAAGTCAACTCTGATAATGGGGAGATCTACATAATGTTTACCTTAATTACTTCTTCCCCAAATTGAAGTATTCCTCCCTATTGTGCTAGAAACCAAAATTAAACAGCACCAACTTTCCACAGAAACCCTCAGGAATGAGAGCCACTAAGGAAAGAAGGATGTAAAAGAAAGGATGGAGCAAGAGGAAGAGGGGGAGAAGGCTGGATTTCAGGCTTTCCTGTGAATTCGCTTTGAAATGCCTAGAGGCCACTGGATCTGAGTCCCCAAGAAAATCTGGTAGAGAGGCCAGTGAACCAGCATAAAGAATAGAAAATAAAGGAGATGTGTTAAATAATTTTGATTTTGGCCACGTGAAGAAGTATTAGTCATACAGGTAACAAGATCTTACAGGGAGATGATTCCAAGGCTCGGCTTGACAACGTTAAGTATATATCCATTCTGGGCCTGGAGTGCCAATTACATTTCCAAATTGGCAATTAGACACAATGTCCCAAGACAATCACCAAATAATGCCAAAAACAAAGCAAGTTCCATCTTAAAGCAGCCATTCTTTTGAAACTGCCCTTCCCTCCCGTGCCTGACTCATCCACCTCACAAACAACTGCCCATTATGAACTAAATCCTTGTTAGCTACTGATCAAGAGAAACCAGGTGGCATGAATAATTAAAATCCACGAATGATTCAAGCACCATGTTGTCAACAAACCAAGCCCATCTCTTTCACCAGGAGTTTCTCCATAGCATCTAACAAATTACCCAAAAAAGCAGCAAAATATATTTGCCACCCCCAACCAATGCATTCTCATTCAGCCCCCAGCTAACTACTGGAAAGAGCCTTCCAACATCTATGTGTGTTTACATTTGCATGACTCAGTTCCTGCCCTCAAGGAGTTTGCAGGCAATTCAGAGATCAGATGTTCATATTCCATGAGAAGATAACTGTTTTTTCCTCTGCTCAGCCTGTCAAGTACTAATAAAAGTCCTAACAAGCAGGGAGTCAGAACTGGGTCTTAATTATTTTTCCCCCAGCACCTAGCTTGGTTTCTGGCACATCGTATACACTTAATATGCAACAAAAGCAAAAACAACAACAATAATTATAACCAGAAGACTTCTTTGAGGGCCTACTGTGTGCAGGCCACGATGCTAGGTCCTTCTTTATTCTGCCTGCTGCAGACACTCATGGTGCTCCCCTCTGATGATGAAACAACATAAAAAGCACATCTCATGGAAAAAGTCCCTGACAGTGTGAGCTGTGAAAAACCCTGGTATGGTGAGAAAAGGAGCTACTTTCACTTTCATCTTCTGGAATTCTTAAGAAGTGCATTGGAGGGCCACACAGCACGGTGCCACACGTGTCCCCCAGCCACTCCACGGGCAGCTCTTCAGCCAATTCTTTGAGGTTGAACCCTCTATTTGGGAAGGCCCACCCAGGCCCCTACAGAAAATCAGGCTGGCAGTCTTAATGCCCACTGACTTCAAACACTCCAGAGGGAGTGGTCCCCAGCCAGCCTGGAGCATCACCGCAGTGCAGCCCTGGTGACACCACCAGCCTTTAATTTTGCAAGGAGGTGGTTTGGCTGGGTTGCCCTCCTGGACTTCGGGAAGTCGCACCCTTTGCAGAATGACCAACTGGCACGAGGAAGAGCCCACACATTGGTGGGTAACACACAGACCACACCCTGTAAACACTGCTCTGGCCACCACAACCCAACCCTAAATCCACAACGCTGATGGGTTCCTTAGGAGCAGGCACCTGGACCATCAGTTTTCGCAAATAAGAGCCCAGCCCGAACCACAGCTACCCTGGTCTGAAAGGAGTTTTCTCCACCCAACGATCTGGCAGAGCAAACCTTCTGCTTCTCATCCCTTCCCCCTTCAAGAGCTGGGAATTTCCACATTTAAAAATAAGCCTGTCTTCAGGGATGGACTGCACGGAGGCTGAGGGATGGACCAGATCCTTGATACTCAAAGTGTGGTCTGCACAGCATCAGTATAGCCTGTGTCTCGCCAGACCAGCATAATCTCAGGTCCCACACTGGATCTTCTGAATCACAGCCTGCATTTTAACAGCTCTCGGTGATTCCTGAGCATATTAAAGTTTGAGTAAGCCAGACACAGTGGCTCACACCACTGTGGGAGCACTTTGGGAGGCCAAGATGGGAAGATCACTTGAACCCAGGAGTTCAAGACAAGCCTGGGCAACATAGGGAGACCCCATCTCTGTAAAAAATTTAAAAACTAGCCAGGTGTGGTGGCACACACCCATAAGTCTTGGCTACTTGGGGACCTGAGGCAAGAGGATCACTTGAGCCTGGGAGGTTGAAGCTGCAGTGAGCAGTGATCATGCCACTGTACTCCAGCCTGGGCAACAGAGTGAGACCCTGTCCAAAAAAAAAAAAGTTTGAGAAGCCCAGGCCTAGAGACACTCTCCAGTCCTTGGAGATAAAGATGTGATATCCCCAGTGAACATTCCCCAGGTTTTCTGTCCAAAGTGCTAGGACACCCTTGCCTCCAAGGGTCCCTGGGTTTCCTTTTCTAGGTGCCTAATGCGTGGGGTTCTACCCACCCAAGAAGCAGTTCTAAAAGAGACATCCTTGGTCTGCTCCCTGACTGTGCACAGAAAGGCGTGGCCCTGTCTGATCCCCAGGGATGTCTCCAAGGGACCCAGTGTTCCCCACACGGCCCAGGGCCTGGCATCACAGCACAAACAGCCCTTTCACTGGAACCACAAAGGCGACCTTCCAGGGGATCTGCAGCTTGGCAAGGTGGTATTGGCTGCTGTGATTCACAGATTAGCATGGTCACTGCCAGTGTGAGCTGGGACGCCCACTTTGGGAAGGAGGTCCTGGCATTGCAATCGAATGCCAATGTAACTGTTTCTGCACCAGGCCTCTTATGCCCTGATGAGAGAGAGAGACAGCCCCAAAGCAAGCACTTACTCCTGGCTATCAGCCACCAATGAATGTCCCCATCCAGGGAACAAAATAGCCGTGAGGCAAAGAGAAGGTCCATTTGGACTTACCATTGGAATGCTTTATCCCCCAGGCCAAACAGCAGGGGGCAGGCAGCTCTTCTTTTCCTCCTGATGTATGTTTGGTCAAGTTTCCTGGGCACCTAGAAGCAGGGCTAGCCCAAGGCTCCCAAAGGGAGGCCATAGGTTCTCAGTGTCCTCCTAGGAAATGCTATAAAACGGGGTTGGTGAAAAAAACCACCCCATGAGGCTGTGCTCTATCACAGACCTCAATTTGCAGGTGAGGAAACTGAGGCACAAAGGCATGACGTCTTTGCCCAGGATCACAGGCTGAACCTTGGGCACTGCACAGCACCCCTGACACTGAAGCAAGACTGCTCACAGGTAGCACATTTGAGGGCATTTTAACCACTTTCTCTACCAGCAGGATGCCGCCAAGCCTGTGATGTGGCCCTCCAAAGGGGAAGCTCAGCCACGCCATGCCTGCTGATTTTTTTTCACAAGGTAATTTAAAAGGCAGGTGTACCACAGAACACACTTCGGGAAACACTGGCCTAGGGGGTGTCTTGGAAAAGCTGGTCTGGGTAGACAGTGAGTGTCCTGGCCAAGAGACCATGACATCACTTGGGAGACAAGTCTATGAGTTCTGGACTTGGGATAACAGGGATGGAATTTGTCCCTCCTCAAGGGTACAATGCTGGACAACCACACCTGCCCACCAAATGCCACAGTGTTTCCCTTCTGCCAGCCCAGCAGCTCCTGGTCCCCCATACTGTCGATGTTCGCCCACTGATACCCCACCATCAAAACTGTAACCATCCTGCCAGGACCCCATCCGTGAAGCCTACCTCTGCTGCCCTGCCCTAACCTTCCAGCCTTGCAACAGCCAAGAGCCATAAGCCCATGTCTCAGTCTGACTCTAACTGGTTTTTTGATCTATGACAGTATACTTCAGGATCTAAAGGCTCCTTTTGGCTCAAAAATTTTATTTGTTATAGTCTGCGCCCTTCAGGGGCTATAAGTTCAATGAATCAAAGGGAAAATAAACTCAGCACTTCATGAAGCTATGATAGTTACCACTTACAAGAGGCCTGCTAAGTGTCTGGCATTTGCAGGGTGCTATGTGCCCACTATTCCTGCTCCCTATAAGAACCCTACAAAGTAAGCATCAGTATGCTCTTGGTATAGGTGATGTAACCAAAGCTCAACATGGTTGGCAGTCAAAGATGCCCTGCTAATAAATGTGAGATCTATGATTTGAACTTGGGTTTGTCTGATTGCAGAGTCTTGTACTAAAGTGTGCATTTCCATAAAGAGGGCCAGGGGCTGGACGCCGTGCCTCATGCCTGTAATCCCAGCACTTTGGGAGGCCAAGGTGGGCGAATCACAAGGTCAGGAGATCAAGACAATCCTGGCCAATGTGGTGAAACCCCGTCTCTACTTAAAATACAAAAATTAGCCAGGTGTGGCAGCGTGCGCCTGTAGTCCCAGCTACTTGGGAGGCTGAGGCAGGAGAATTGCTTGAACCCAGGAGGCGCAGGCTGCAGTGAGCCAAGATCGCGCCGCTGCACTCCAGCCTGGGTGACAGAGCGAGACTCCATCTCAAAAAAAAAAATTAATAAAAGGAGAGAGAGAGAGAGCAAGGAATGAGGAGCACGAGCTCTCTGGACAAGGGCAGGTCAGCTGGAGCTCCCCCGTGACTAGGACCCAAGAACTCCTCCAAGGCCACCCCAAGTGATCTGCTCAAAAAGGAGTATCTCAAGGTCATCTGGTGCAGCCAATCCCCAGGACAGGATGAGATGAGGCACAAGGGCCAATCTGGAATCAAGAGCTCCATGGCACTGAAGCTCCAGCCCTGATTGAATGCGTCAGGCCAGACCCTGGGTAATTACCAAGCTGTAATGGGATCTGATATTTATATTAGTCACGAGCCTGACAGAGAAAACGTGTTGTTTTCTCAGGCACAGCCATGGAGACAACATCTCGATAATTCATTACATGCAGACCATCCTTGATCAAGCCCAAGCTTCTACAAGGACAACAGCTCAAACTGAGAATGGAAATAACTCTATGCCCAGCCACACTCAGGCCCCTCAACAAACCACAGCTCCATCAGGAAGTTGGCCTCAGTTTCCCCAGATATTTAAAGAGAAGTAGACCACATGCTGGAAGACGAGCAGAAGATGGAAATAAAGATATGTAACTGTCCCAAGGCTGAATTCCTAAAGGAATTGCTAGGGAACTGCAAAACACATTCTGAGCTAGAAACTTTAACCCTCATTCCTCAACTCCTCCCTCTCTCCTATATCGAATCACAGAGCAGGAAAGGACATTAGAACTCACAGAATTCAATCCCCACATTTTATACACAAGGAAAGATAGACACCAGAGAGGTTAAATAACTTCTTCAAAGTCATGGCTTTATTCAGGCTACCAGAGCAGCTCCCTATTCAATATAGTCTACGACAGGATTGAACTTCACAACGTCACACCCAAGTGAATAGAGAGCTCTGATGAAATCCCACAAGGAAAAAAACAATAATGTGAAAAAGTACAGCAAAGAACACAGTACTGGAATGACTGTGACCAAGTTCCCAACAGGAGGAAATTGTAATGTTTTCTTCTTCACTTTCTGAAAAAGTCCACATGCCACTCTTTTCAAAAGACTAAAGTCATTCACTGTTTGAGATTCAGAGGCCAAAGGTACTAATGAAGAGATGTCCCACGATGCATGTCCACAGTCTTGGGTTCCTTTGATCAGAAAGGTTTGGTGCGATCCCAGAGACCAAACGCTCATGAAATTGGAGCTCCTTGCTGAATTTTATCTCCCACAGAATTTCAGATGCTACAAAAGACCTGCTTTCCTCTGGACTCCAGCTCTTGATCAAACCATCTTGGGGCTGAAGGAGGGTGAGGGTGAACCCATCTGAGGGCTGGTAGAATTTTCTGGAAAGGCAGCCTATGTTTTCTTGGGAAATCTAGCACAAAAATTATTATTCTAAGCTTAAGCCAAATACATGCCTGTGTATCGAGTCTTGACAAAACTACCAAATACTTGGAAAGAAAAAAGAAAAAAAGACAAAAACACACACGCACACAATTGCAATAAAAATACAGACCTCAAGCATAGAAAGAAAAGCTTTTAAAAGGCCTAACTTACCATTATTGCATATAATGAGCTGGCTACCTATGGCTTAAGTGAGCAAATCTAGGGGCAGGTATCAAGAGATTCTGGGTGTGCTTTAAAATGGACTTATGGTATCAAAAGGAACCTGCACTCATTCTATACTGGCCTCACATCTTCCAAACAAACCACCATCACCTCTCATCCCTGGCGGATTTCTTATAGCAACTCACTTCCAGTTATGTCCACTCAGCAGGTCTTGGGGCTACAAAACATAGCCAAATATTTACGAATTGTTTTTTCTAATCGTTGCCAAAAACCTATTTTCTTGAGTAAACTGACAGAAGTTATGCTTGCTCATCATTTAGGAGATCCTTTGTGTGTGCGATGGGATTAGCATTTCATCACAGACACTGCAATTGCATTTATGTACCCCCTAACATAAAAAGACTTTGGAAGCTGTGTTTAGGACCCCAGGTTCACAAAAACACCACAACTTATTTTCAATCATTGAAAAAGTTTTCATTATGACAAAAATTGCCCCCTGCCTGAAAGAAAGCAAGCTGTTAAAAAGTTCACCCAGATCACTCCATCTAGGGAACATTTCAGACGCACACAACTATGAGCTATCTTTCCCCTAAAGACAGTCGCTGAATCTCAGTAAACCGGGGAACAAAATTCCCGAGACTGTTGGGGGAGGTGGAGGAGAAGGATAGAGAGAGGGAATGTGGGAATTTGAAGGCTCCAGGAATAAGCTGTTCTCAGCAGGAAGGCTAGGCAGGGATCTGGTGTATAGGGCTTTGCTTAACCTGAGGGCTTCTCTGGAAGGTGGGAGGTTTGCCTCCTTAACAAATAAGAAGAAACCTCTACGGCTGAGAAGGTAATTCCAAAGAAAACTCTCCGACCAGCACCTGCAGGCCTCCGGAGAAGCCAGAGAATGACGAAGAGAATGATGGTTTTCATATTTCTCCCTTTGTTTCAACACACCAGTATTTTCCAAAACACAAATGTGCTGCCACAAAACACAGCTGAGCTCCAGCACCCAACAGGATGTATAATTAATGATCAGGAGAGACAGGCTCCTTCCCCCCTGGTGTTTTCATAGCCAGCCTTCACCCATAGCCCCAGGCTTCCCTACTTCTCTCAGCCGCCAAGGAGGCTGCTACAAGTTGCTGTGCCCTGTAGAAGTTTGAGGGGTCCTCGGTTTAACTTTACTAGAAAAGATGTGAACATGTGGAGGCTGCAATGTGTATCTACCCTGCACTATTCCCCTGGATGTCCCTTCCCTCCAAAACGGTTCGCGCGTGAAGTCCCCTAGGATGGGAATTACTCAGAAAGAAGGCAGCTGGCTCACTCTCTTTTTTCCAGTTCTTTCTTTTTTATTCTGCAGTTTTCTATCAAACAGTGTCGGGTCCCCCACTCCAGCCAGTGGCTGTGGGGAAGGGAAGACATCTCTAGGGACACGACTACAGACCAGGCAGTGAGCCTAGCAACCATACATCGAAGGTGTCGCCAGCCTCAGTGCCGGTGGGCGTCTGCACCAGGAATAGCTAAAGCCGACGACATCTAGCCACCTCGAGCGCCAGGGAAGACGCTCCGCGTAAAACCGCGGCCTCAGGCGGACCCCCGCTCCAGCTCCGCGCTGCTGGTGGCATTTCCGGGGACCCAAAGTGGGTGGCCTGGGGGCAAAGGAACAGAGGCCGAAGAAGTTGGGGTATGTTCCACTAGAGCACCTAAGGGACGGAGTGGGAGGTTACATCAGATATGCGACCTCAACACATTCCAAAAGTGGCAGCCCCATGGGCTACCCCCAATAGTGGGATGGATCTCCCCAACTTCTCTCGCCCCTCGAAGTCCCCCTGTTATCTCGGGCCATGCTCCTCCCCCGGGATTCCCTTGTGCAAAATTATTCTCTCCCTTGCCCAAAGGATTTTTCCCTTCTTTCTGACCCCACGAACTCATCTCCCCAACAGGTTCCTAAAGTATGGGCGGATGTGCTCCCTCTCGCCCACCGCCAGGAGCCGAGCCCCGGCAGGTGAGCGGTGCAAAACACGCACCCAGCTGCCCCCAGCTTCCTCCGTCCCCGCTGAGTTGGCTGTCCCCACCCCGCACCACGGCACCCGAGCCTGTGAGTCCCCGACCCCGGCCCCAGCCGCAGCCGCCAACAACCCTACAATAAACAAGAGGACAGGATTGAGCGTCCGCGTCCCGGAGCGCACTGGCTGGGGGCAACTCCTCACCCCCGGCGCGCCGCCCGCTGCCCCGATCCGAGAGCACCGGGAGAGCCGAGGGAAGGGAAGGCGGCGAGGGGAAGGCAGGCGGGGATGGAGGGAGGCACGGCGCGGCGCGGAGCGGAGCGAGGAGGTGGGCTGCAGGGGACGCCGAGAAGCGGCGGGGCTGGCGCAGAGGGCGGGCGCCCGGGGCGCGCGTTACCTTCGTCTTGCCCCCGCAGTGGCAGCACACGGTCCACAGGTACTTGAGCGTCCGCCAGAGCAAGATGATGAAGAGGCCCCCGAAGAAAGTCACCATGGAGGAGGCCAGGAAAGCCCACCACATGCGTTGGCCCCGGCTGTCGCACGGCACCTCCATGGTCACCGGGATGATGAGCGCATCCATCTTGGGCTCGTGGACCGAGGACGAGGAGGAAGAGGAGGAGGAAGAAGAAGAAGAGGAAGAGGAGGAGGAGGAGGAGGACGCGTCTAGGCTGAGATGGTTCGCGTGGATATTGCTACTCATTCTAAGACTGCTGCCTCCGCCGCCGCCGCCGCCGCCGCTGCTGCCGCCGCCGCCGCCGCCACCATTTGCCATAGCTAGCAACGGGCAGCCGGCGCAGGGGCTCGGGGGAGCTCCTCCCGCCGCCAGCGCCACCCCAAACACCCATCAACAGCCATATTGCTGCTACTGCTGCCGCCGCCGCCGCCGCCGCGGAGCGCGGGAGGGGGGCGGGGAGGCGCCTGGGCTCGGGGCGCTGTGCGCGACCTGGCGGGGTGCGCCGAGATATATACAGCGAGCCGCCGCCGCCCGCCCTCCCCCCGGCCGCCGGCCCGCCCGGGGGGGAGGGGGATGGAGTGCGTGGGCAGCTCCCCCTCCCCGGCCCGCGCCCCGCTCGCCCCGGGCTGCGCTGGCCCCGAGCGCCGAGAGCCAGGGGGCGCCGCGGGCCGCCCGCGCCCGGGGTCTGCGCCGCCCCCGGGCCCGCCCCGGCTCCGCGCGCGGGCCCGGGTGTCCTCGGCGCCGCGCCGCCCGCCGTGCGCCACGGGTGTGCGCTGCGCTCGGCCGGTGACCCCCTTCCCCGAGCGCCTCCCGCGCGGCTAACGAGCCGCTCTCCGCTTATTAGGTGGTAACTCGTTAATAATGGATAATCGGCCCCCTCCGCCCGGGCGCCCCTGCGCCAGCCCTCCTCCCCCGGCTGCGCTCGGCTCCGGCTCGCCGCGCCAGTGCGCGCCCGGCCGCGGCAGGTTCACCGCGTCCGGCCGCCGGCCCGTGGCCGCCTGCTAGCCCATGTTCTCGGGACCCCCTAGTCCTGTCGCCACGCCGCTGAGCCCCTCGGCCTCCGCTCGCTCTTCCTCCTTGCCGCCTCCGACTCCTCCTCGTCCCCGTCCTCGCCGCCCAAGCCTCTTCGGCGCGCGCCCCGCGCTCCCCGCAGCCGCCAGCAGCAGCAGCTGCAGCAACTGGAGCGGGCGCGGACTCAGGACGACCCAGGCGGGAGGGGAGGAGGCTCGCCGCGCTGGCTCGCCTGGGCTCCGGGCTGGGCAGGGGTGGGCAGGGCCCCTCGGCAGCGGCCCGGCAAGCGCCCCTGACCCCCAGGGCGCAAGGTAGAGCGCCCCCAGCCCAGGCGCGGGGCCAGGCGCCTCTCTCCAAGGTGCTGCGCCCCCAGCCGAGAGCGGTGGGGTACACTGGGAGGACGGCGGGGCGCCCCGGTCAGGCCGTTTTTTTCCCCAAAGAGCCCCCAGTGGGGAGGGGAGAAGTGGCCAGCTGTCAACTGGATTCCACAGGCTGAGCTCCCCAGGACCCTCGGGCTTCGGGAGTGAGGAGGACCCCACGCCAGGATACACACAGCTACCCACCCCTACTTCGCTCTTCCTGCTACCTATGTGCCCAGGGTCCCGCGTGTGGCTGGAGGGTAGAGTCAGGAAGGCCAGCGGGTGGTCTGTGGCCTCTGACAGCAGCAGGTGGTTTCTCTCCTTTTTCCTTATTAGCAACAGAGGCTGCCCAACAAAGAGTAGGCAGAAATGATCAAGGACGACCTGGCCTGGGGATAGTGCAGGCCCCGATAGACAATAGAGTTCCCTGAAGGGTTGCTTTCCTCTTATATAGTCTCAGACTCCATCCATCCTGTGAGGAGGGCAGATGGGGGAAGAGGGACTCCAGACTTCATTCTGGCTCACCGTTCCCCATTTAGGGTCTTCCCTTCTCCCCGCTTAAGATGAAGAAGGAGTCCGTGTTTGTTCCGTAGTGTGTCTCCGTACACCACCAGGGGAATCCCCCTTCTGACACTTTCAGAAACTTTGCGCCCCCTGAACAGCGTCCGTCCTCGTGCTACCAGCTGGACCCCAAGTTTTTCCAGCGCTAATTAAATCGAGGATGATCACGCTCTTCCCTCATTGCTGCAGTGGTTTCCGCAAAGTTTCCAGCTCATTAGTTTAAGCCTAATTGGAATTCTCAGGTTCCTTTCAGCTCTTCCCATGGAAAAGGCCCAAGTTAGCATCCTTAGCTTTACACCTGAGACTGTCTCAGTGGGAGTCACATCAGCCCTGCCCTTGTCCTTGGAGGTCTCTGGAAGGAAGAGCGAGCAAGGGAGGCTGAGCTGGGCAGAGAGGCTGAAGAGGATGTTTGAAGCTTCTCTCTTGCTTGATTCGGAATACATTCATTGGGTTTAGAGTACACATCCACTAAGAAAGAGTCAAGGCCAAAGTCAAAGGAGAAAATGGAATGAGGTAAGAGTTCTTGAGTATTGGGTTCTCAAAAAGAAGTGTATGTAAAAGGGAGCTGCAGAAAGTGTGCTCCAGAAAATGGAATTGTCTGAGCCTCCTCTCCATACCATCCCATAGTACCTCCAACCTCGGCCTCTGTGTTCAGCCACTCTGAATGCATCCCTGCCACACCAGACCCAAGCATGCAAAGGCCCTGGGCCTTTTCTGGTACTGGGCTGGGGGAGCGGGACCCAGAAGTGCTGTGGGGATGTGCAGGAAGGTGACTATGGCATTGAGGTTCCTTTATTTATTAGCCTCTCAATGGCTGTACTTTGCTGCTTTTGTGCCTCAGCAATGCCAAGAAAGTTAAGGACATTCCTTAAATCAAGGCCAAGATTTGAAATTTAAAAATAAAACACCCAGAACATAAAAAGAGCAGCAAAGGATAGGACTGTCTCCCCAGTGGGATATGAAACCTCCAGAATGGATTCCCTCACCCACAAAATTGAAATTTTGCAAACCAGCAAATCCCCTCTGGGGCCTTCTTAGACATTCCCTACAGCCTGGATTCCCCTGAAATGCCAGTCTGGGGTCTACTGGTAAGCAGCCGATGGCTGTGACTTCTGTCACCCCAACTGCAGGATCTATAGCTTTTTCTCCTCCATCATCACCTTCATCACCTCAGCATCTTTGGAGAGGGTGCTTGGAGGCCCCTCAGATGCCATCTCCTGCTCTCTTCATCACCCCTGCCTCTGCTGATTGAAGCTTTTAGCAACTTCTGTGCTGTCCAAAGCCTCGGCTTAGTCAGGAATCATCAGAAACTCTCAGTGTTGATGTCAATATCCTTTCCTTCCTACAATCCCCAGTCTCTCACCTCCTCCCTGAATGGCCTGGCTGGTAAGCACTGAGAGAGTGCTACCATCCACCAGAAATAGACATTCCCAGGCCTTTGCCCAGTTCTCTCTGGCCATTTCCACATTGTTCACAAACTTTTGCACCACTTCCAGAAAACTTGGCTCCTGGCATTACAAATTTAGGAAAAGGCTCTGTACAGACAGAACCTCAAACTTAAAAGGAACCTTAGGTATCTTTGATTTGATGTGTTTCTTCATTTATACAATCAAAATAAAGCCAGAAACTTCCCTGCCTACCTCGAAGGGTTATATGTGAGGATGAAAAAGAAGGCTGGGCATGGTAGCTCACTCCTGTAATCCCAGCACTTTGGGAGGCTGAGGCGGTGGGATCACCTGAGGTCAGGAGTTCAAGACCAGCCTGGCAAACATGGTGAAACCCCATCTCTACTAATAATACAAAAATTAACTGGGCATAGTGGCATATGTCTGTAATCCCAGCTACTCGGGAGGCTGAGGTATAAGAATCGCTTGAACTCGGGAGGCGGAGGTTGCAGTGAGCCGAAATTGCACCACTGCACTCCAGTCTGGATGACAGAGTGAAACTGTCAGAAAGAAGAAAGAAAGAAAAGAAAGAAAAAAGAAAAAGGAAGGAAGGAAAGAAGGAAGGAAGGAAATATTATACAGATCTTAACTATAATTACTGTGACCCCAAAAATGGACAGGCAAGTCTAACCAGATCTTCTGACCCCTGAGCTCATAATTGTATGTGCACATGCCTGCATGTCATGCTGTCCACAGCATGTCCACAGCCAGACTGTGGCCAGACTCCAGGGCACAGCAGAGCCCCTCCAGCCTAAATGAGCTCTCTGACTACCCAACACTCATGCCCACTCCTTTTCTTGCCAGTCCCTGGACAGCCTTGGAAATGGGAAAGGTATAGAGAAGCACTCTAAGCCCAGCACATCTTCCCCTAATGTAGGTGTGTCTGCAGGCTGGAAATTGAGGTCCATTGCACAAGAACTGAAAGTCTCAACAGAAGTAGAAACTTCACCCTCTGTTCTGAAAACACCACGAGACTTATTTTTATTTCTAAATTCATTCGAAAGCTTCCCAGAGAGAAGGGCAGCCTCTGTACCATGTGCATGTGTGTCTATGGCAGCTCTCAAAGCAAATCAGAGGTTTCAAGCTTAAATATTCTAATCTGAACAGTCCTAACTGATTTAAAAGAAATAAAAGGAAGTGCATAAACATACATACTAAAAAAGCAGAGTGACTAAGGTAAAAGGAGAACAAAAAAGATTATTTACTGAAATGTTGGCCAGCATCGCAATTAATGTGCAATGGATTTTCTTTTCTTCCAACCTGGACCTAGTTCCAATACTCTGACATCAATCTTCGCAATTTTGCGATGGAGAAGCCAGGTGGTGACTCTTTAAATGATCTAGCGCCCTCTGGTGGATTTTCCTGGCACATGACATTATTTCATGAATGTTCAAAAATGGGACTTAATTTAACAGTCTGAAATTTGAGATATGAAAATTCCAAAGAGGAAAACCCTGCTGGAAAAAAAAACTACAGGGAGTAGGAAGGAGGCATGGATCAGGACGATGTTGGTCCAAGGATACAAAAATTCAGTTATACAGGAGGAATAATTTCAAGAGATCTAATTGTGCAACATGGTGACTACTGTGGATAAACAATGTTTTGTATACTTGAAAACTGCTGAGAGATTTTAAGTCTTCTCATCACAGGTAAATGATAAGTATGTGAGGTAATACATGTGTTAATTTACTTAAGTTAGCCATTCCACAATGTATGTGTATTTTGAAACATCATGTACACCATAAACACACTTTTTGTCACTTAAAAAAATAAGAAAAAATGATAAAAAAACAACAAAACCCTACAGCTTCAACAGTATGAATTATCTAGTTACCAGTCCTACCAGCATATAAGCTGTTGTGGATAAAGGCAGCTAACAAAGTTCATGTTATTACTATGACTTGATGTCAGATCTCAACTGTTACTGCCACCAGTAACCCTGCCCTTCCTTGAATCACCACTGTGTTTTCTTTTAAAGTCAGCAGTATCCCTCTTTCTAACCACCCTTGGTCTTCACAGTCTCTTTGTGAAGTAAAAAAGTGCAGTAGTGGCCAGGCGCGGTGGCTCACGCCTGTAATCCCAACACTTTGGGAGGCTGAGGCGGGCAGATCACCTGATGTCAGGAGTTCGAGACCAGCCTGGCCAACATGGCAAAACCCCATCTCCACTAAAAATATAAAAATTGGCTGGGCGCGGTGGCTGACGCCTGTAATCCCAGCACTTTGGGAGGCCAAGGCGGGTGGATCACGAGGTCAGGAGATCAAGACCATCCTGGCTAACACAGTGAAACCCTGTCTCTACTAAAAATACAAAAAATTAGCCGGGCGTGGTGGTGGACGCCTGTAGTCCCAGCTACTTGGGAGGCTGAGGCAGGAGAATGCTGTGAACCCGGGAGGCAGAGCTTGCAGTGAACCGAGATTGCGCCACTGCACTCCAGCCTGGGCGACAGAGCGAGACTCCATCTCAAAAAAAAAAAAAAATAGCTGGATGTGGTGGCGCATGCCTGTAAGCCCAGCTACTCAGGAGGCTGAGGCAGGAGAATCGCTTGAACTGGGGAGATGGAGGTTGCAGTGAGTCAAGATCGCACCACTGTACTCCAACTGGCAACAGAGCGAGACTCTGTCTCAAAAAAAAAAAAAAAGGCTGTAGCTATTTTCCCACTTTACAGGTGAGAAAACTGGGGCTTAGCTCTGCCAGGTTACTTGGCACGACAAGGAAAGTCTGTTACCTCTGAAGTGATTTATCTGTTTGTAATTTATAATGCTGGAGAGTGGGACTTACAGAACAAGCTTTCACATGCTTACATTTTTATAGATATTTATTTTATATTTACTTCTGCTTGTAAGAATAATTCATATGTATTATAAACTTTGGAATATAAAAGTTTCATATAAGCTTCAAGTCAGTGACAAGAAAAAAGAATATGTCACATAGAATCTTACCACCCCAAAATAACCACTATTAATATTTTTATATATTTATCTCATACCTTTTCCTTGGGTGTGTATTTCTGCAAAATTAGGGTTAGATTAAACATCTAACTTTTATCCTATTTTCCCTTAACATGAAACTGTTAGCATTTTCTCTAAGTCATTAAATATCATGGAAAACACTATTTAAAAAAATGATAATTGGATAACATTTCAGTAGATGGCATACTCCTGGCATTTAGATGATTCCAAAGTTTAATATGTTTTAAAATAAATTATAAAACTGTGTGCAAATGACTTCTAGTTGTCAAAAAAGATGTCCAGAAGATTTCCACTGACATGCTTCCATCCTGTCTCCAGTGCCTCGGGAGAGCAGGTGTGCGTAGGAAAGAGGTGCCTGTGGCAGTCAGTCTGGCCGTGGGATACTTCCCAGCCCTGCCCCAGGTCACTGGCCTCAGATCAGCCAATTGTGATGAAGAAGTTTTGAGCCAGGGCATGTTACCCGCAAAGTAATTCTCTTCTTTTCTAACACATCAAAGCCAGTGCATTGGAAGAAAATAATGCTGTGGTCTCATCGTATCCTCCTCAATCATTGCGCCACCTGCCTGCCAAGATACAAACTTGCAAGAACATCATCTTCATTCCCCAAAGGACATCCATGGCTAGGTCAAAGAAGGCACAGCTCAGGCACAATGCCCTGCCTAGAATTCACCTTTCACCACCATTCTGCAGGATTTCCAGAATAACAATTCTGCAGATTCCTGTGTCCCTTTCCTCTCTGTGATCAGTGTCACCCCCCAGCAGAACACCACTACTGTGGGCCTTGCCTCTGGGAGGTAGGCAGGGCAAAAATCAGTGCACCCATTTTTGCTAGTGGGAGAAGAAGGCACCAAAAGGAAAAAGATTTTCCTCAGTGCTACAGAACTTGTCTTCCTGACTGACAGACCAAAAAGCTTTCTAATCCTTTTCTTAGAGTATTCCTGATTTAATCTTTGCAAAAGCTCTAGTTCAATGCCTGGGCAGTCCAGGACTTGACTTCTTACTCCTAGTGCTCCAAAATAATCCAATGACCGCAATCTAAGGGACTGTGCAGATGAAGCAGGGACTTACTCCTGCCTCTTCCTGGTAGCTTTTGCAATATATGCAAGTAAGAACAATGCTGAGATCATCCTTCCCACTTACAAACCCTCTTGGGAATAAGGAGAGAAGTCAGGAAGTACAACATCTCTAAGAGTTTCATTTACTTCCAATTCTGACTTGCTTTCCTGGTGTCTGCTTTTGTCATCATGTTCTCCAAAACAAGGTCCCTTTGTTTCAGGAAAATAAGTCATTGTACCAAAAAAATGCATGTACTTGTATGTTCATCACAGCACTATTCACAATGGCAAAGGCATGGAATCAACCTGAATGTCTGTCGATGGTGCATTGGATAAAGAAAATGTAGTATGTGTACATGGTGGAATACTATGCAACCAGGAAAAAAAATCCCATTCTTTGCAGCAACATGGTTGCAGCTGGAGGCTGTTATCCTAAGTGAATTAACACAGAAATAGAAAACCAAATATCCCATGTTCTCACTTGTAAGTGGGAATCAACTCTCGGGTTCACACAGACGTAAAGATGAGAACAATAGACTCACACTGGGGACTCCACAAGGAGGGAGGGAGGAAGGGGAGCAAGGACTGAAAAGCTGCCTATTGGGCACTGTGTTCACTGTCTGGATGGTGGGATGAATAGAAGCACTAACCTCAGCATCACACAATATACCCTTGTAACAAACCTGTACGTGTACCCTCAAATCAAAAATAAAAATGGAATTTTTTTAAAAGCCCTTTGTTTCACAGTGGCCTCCCTGGAAGGTGCATCCCTTCTTCAGCCTTGGTATCCCACAGTTGCCAAGCACCCTGCTTCCCAAAGATGAGATGATCATTTGATGGTTTAAAAAATTATAAACCATGATGCTTTTATGAAAGGTAAGGCTCTTTCTGTGAAACCAGGAAATTCTGCTTTTGCTATATTTTTGCAAAGATAAACATTTTTTTTTTCAGAGCAGGAGTGAAAGTTTATTTAAAAGCTTTAGAACAGTAAGGAAAGGAAGGAAAGGAAAGAAAAGAAGGAGAGTACAACTTGGAAGATGGTCAAGTGGGCAGCTTGAGAAACCAAGTGCATAGCTTGACCTCTTGACTTGGGGTTTCATATGGTTTGGCTGTGTCCCCACCCAAATCTCCTCTTGAATTGTAGCTCCCTCCCATAATTCCCACGTATTGTGGGAAGGACCCGGTGGGAGGTAATTGAATCATGAGGGTGTGTCTTTCCCATGCTGTTCTCATGACAGTGAATAAGTCTTATGAGATCTGATGGTTTTATAAAGGGGAGTTCCGCTACACAAGCCCTCTTGCCTACTGCCATGTAAGACATGACCCTGTTCCTCATTCGCATTCCGCCATGATTGTGAGGCCTCCCCAGCCATGTGAACTGTGAGTTCATTAAACCTCTTTCCTTTATAAATTACCCAGTCTCAGGTATGTCTTTATTAGCAGCATGAGAACAAACTAACACAGGGTTTTATACTTTGGCCTACTTCCAAGATCTTGCCTTACCCCTCCCCACTCCTGAGATCTTATTGGGAAGCTGCTGATCAGTTTCAGCTGTTTTCTATCTGTCAGGAGACTGCTGTTCCCTGGCTCTGGCTGTGACCAATTATTACTTTAGAGAAACAGTTAACCCCCTGACCATCACCTGATGGTTACCCAACACTCCTAGTGTGTTGTGGGGAGCCCTCTCCTGCCTTGCTCATACCTGACTGGCTACCTACTATAACACGTCCCCCCTCAAGAGTCCAAGATCCTAAATCTTTGGGGGAAAATGGATGAAGGTCAGTCTTCTGCAACTTCTTCCTGCTGACAGAGGGGCGGTGGTGGTTCTGTGGGTCTTGGCCTCTTGCTAGCTGTCAGGGCCGACTTGGGTCCATGAATTGGTGAAAGTGGTATCCAGCCAGGTCTAAGGGAGACAGGGGCAGGATTTTGCCTCTGTCGTGTCCCACTGATGAACAATCTAGAGGTTCCCTTTAGAAAGGTGACTCTTGAATATTGAGAGGACAATATCTCTCACTGAGGATCATCTGGAGCTTAATGTCCTTTCCCCTTAAAGAGGAACCTCAGATCTTTCAGGGCCTTGCAAGTGTATTGAGGAGCTGAGGGCATTGCTTCCAACTCTGGTGTCCTGAAGCCTTTTCACGGCTTCACTCGGGTATGTTGTATCCAGCTGGCAATCTCTAGTACTTTAATGGCTCTGGGGGTAAATAATAAAACAGTGAAGGGGTCCTTCCAGAACAAAAACCCAATCTAGCAGTGTCCTGCAAAAAAGCCATAAATACAGACCAATAAACTGGTTTCTGGGTTCAAGAGGGAAGTTCAGTAAAGGTCCTAGTAGAAGGCGCTTACCATATTTCAGCAGAATGCTGTTAGAGTCCCAGAATGTAAGAATCACCATTCTAGGAATGCTGCCTGGAGCCAGGAAGGAGAGGTAGATCCTCACCTTTGGCTAGAAACTGAGTCTTTGAGTCTCCCACCAGGGAAATTTCCCAGTGGACTTTGCGTGGACATCTGACTAATCCAGAAAGAGAGCTGAAGGTGGGAGAGACCCTGCCATCTTCCTGGCCATTCTAGAAAGTCCAAACACAAAGAGAAATGACCTCCCGTTTCTCTGAGCACTGCAGCCACTACGATTTGGTAGCATCCACAGAGTGCCTTGCCAGCTCTTTCTCTCTGAGGACCTCTGACATGGGCTTATTTAAGCACAAACTTTAGATGCTTCCAGAAAGATGGCTTGCCTACAGCACTATGCAGCTGGAACAGGGAGACTGTTAGAGGCAGACACTGCCCAGCGTGTGTCTCAGACCTCCCTTCAGAAAAAGCCTCTGTGAGCTCCAGGACACTGTGCTAAATGCATTTTCTGCAAGATGCTACACTGAATTGAAAGCGTGCAAAAACATCCTTTTGGTTATCTATAAATTTCATTTTGTTCTTCTCTCCTAATAACAAAATTGAAAGCTGTAAGTTGAACAAAGCAACCTGCAAACTGCTCTAGCAGCCCTGGGAACTCCCTGGGTGATATATGGTCATGGGCTTAGAGCTTTTCATTTGACTTGCTCTTGGCTTTTCTATCAAGATCTGTCTTGGTGACACTCTACTGAGATAGATGAGTTGGTATGCATAAGTGGCTTTTATTTCAGAAGGTAATACATATTCTATTTAAAGTACAATGACCCAGAAGGGAATTCCAGCCCCTTTATCATTAGTATAGAAATTCAATGGTTCATAATCTGGTAGCTCATTGAAATGACTTTTCATTAACTTCAATGGTTCATAATGTGGTGGCCCATTGAAATGACATTCCATTAAATTCAATGGGGGATATTATTTGAGTCAGAACCAATTTACAAACTAAACAGAATGCAGGCACACATCGCACTGCCCAGAGGGCTCGCTCGGCTCTCTCTTCCCTGGGTCTTCCATGAAGACTGGTGAGATCAGCACTGCCTGGGAGCTGAGGTGGTAGGCAGAGAAAAAGCATGTAGGCAGGGCATGCCCTTCCTTCTAGGGGAATAATAGTTGAGGCCAGAGACCATAATGGGCAATTTACATGTCCCAAAATTCAATGCACATATTTCCCTAATGCTTAGACCACCTTCACAATTTTGACCATATCGTCATACTGCCTTTTCAATTACTTACTAATATTTGTCTTCAATAGACTACTTTTATTTACCTAAATTTATTTCAAAAGGAAATTCTATACCACTATCTTCCTGGAAAACCAACATCACTGTAAGTAGCAGGTAAATAAATACAGTAGTCTCTCACTTTTCTGCAGGGCATACCTTCCCAGAACCCCTGTGGATGCCTGAAGCCGCAGATAGCACTGAACTCTACACATAGTATATACAAGTTTTTCCATCTGATAACCGAGAACACTGCTCAGGTACTAACAGGCAGGTAGTGGGTGGTGCATACACTGGACAAAGGAATGATTTATATCCCAGGCAGGATGGAGCATTTGGCAAGAGATTTCATCATACTACTCAGAATGACAGCAGTTTAAAACTTATGAATTGTTTATTTCTGGAACTTTCCATTGAATATTTTTGGACTGTGGTTGACCACAGGTAACTGAAATTGCAGAAAGCAAAACCTCAGATAAGAGGGGGACTACTGTAATAATAAAATAAAAATAAGTAAATCAAAATATAAATACATTAGAAATAAATAGAAGGCAAGTGTAAAAGTAAATATAATAAATGCAAACAATGCTGTAAAATCAGAGCTTGCTGTTTTCAGGTGAAAGCCCTCCATCTGAAGCCTAGACTGCCTTTGCTAAAAGGAGAAATTGGTAAGTGTTGTAGAGATGTTCCAGGCACAATGACCATCTCTGTGGCAATCAGGTTAGAGAGGGAATTGGGCAGGGCATGACTTTCCCACTGAGTGCCAAGACCGGAGTATAAGCTCAAATCATCCTTTGTACCGCGTGGGGTCAAGCAGCCTGCCTTTTTGGAAGCACTGCTTTCCTACTCGTTTTAATTCTTACACGAGGCTGGGCACAGTGGCTCACGCCTGTAATCCCAGCACTTTGGGAGGCCCAGGCAGGTGGATCACCTGAGGTCAGGAGTTCGTGGCCAGCTTGGCCAACATGGTGAAACCCCATCTCTACTAAAAAACTACAAAAATTAGCCAGGTGTGGTGGTAGGCACCTGTAATCCCAGCTACTCAGGAGGTTGAAGCAGGAGAATTGTTTGAACCCGGGAGATGAAGGTTACAGTGAGCCAAGATCATGCCACTGCGCTCCAGCCTGGGCGACAGAGCAAGGCTCTGTCTCAAAAAAAAAAAACTTACACCATCTCCTAAAGTATCACCCCCACTATACAGATGTGGAAACTGAGGCTCAAGTAAGTTAAGTAAGCAACTTGTCCAAAGTCACACACAGAGTGTCCTCAAGGTCAGTGCACAGCATTATCAGGGGTCACTCAGCCCTCCGACCCTACCGCCGTCTGGGCCATTATAATTCTAGAAGGAAAAGCACATTAGAGATTTTGTCTGACTTCCTCTTTTTAGAGTGAGAAAAGTGCAGCCTAGAGGTGTTTAATAACCTGCCCAAAGCCTCTTTGTTCCCCAGCGACTGAGCTGAGGTTAGAATCCTTATCTGGTGCGCTTTCTGTCCTCTCAAAGTCCACCCGGCCAGCAGATGAGCCTGTTGGGAGCCAGGCAGGTGGTAAAGTTTCCTCACCATCCTCCTTTCTGCTCCCAGCAGGCCTAGGAAATCCTTTCTTGCTGACCTTTCTTTCAAATGCTAATCTGGGCCTCTGAGGCTGGGGTGGGAAGGTGGGGGGGGGGCCTTTCCCCCATTGGGAGCCCCACTGCCAGGTAAGCCCATGGCTGTGAGTCAGCACAGAGAGCTTCAGAAGTCCCTCACTGATGGGGGGCATGCAGGGAGTTTGCCCCATGGCATCTGGGCCTTTGCACAGCCTGTAGGGGCCGGGGTGCCCCATTAGCCCAGGAGATGCCCCTGCAGGAGGCTTTAAACTCAGCAGGTGCACCTCACAGCTCATCGGTCTCAGACACAGCCTGAGGCCAAGACAGAAGCTGTGAAGAAGCTCTGTTGGGTGAGCCCTGGGGCTGCCAGGACCTTTGGAGGCCCTGGGAGGCTGGCAGGGGTGAGGGAGAATGGCAGGTGCAGGTGCCATACTGCACCTTTGGGAAGAGCAAAGGTGGTGGGGTGAGCGGGTCGAGTTATGAGAAAGTTCACAGAAACAAAAGAGGGGGTATGAGCGTAGAAGTGGGAGGACAGAGAAAGAGAAGGAAGAAAAGAAGTAAAAAATAAAAGGAAAGAGAGAGAGAAGAAAAAGAGAAGGGAGGGAGGAAGGGAAGGAAGGAAGGAAGGAAGGAAGGAAGGAAGGAAGGAAGGAAGGAAGGAAGGAAGGAGAAATAAATAAATAGAGAGACCTAAGAAACAAGGCAGAGAAAGGGACATCACCTGCCCCAGCCAGTGGCCTCTTCTGAGTTGCTCCACTTCCCTAACAAAGCACAGAGACATTATGCCTGTAATATAAGGGGGTCCAAAGTGCCCACAATAAGAAACAAGTATGCTCCCATTAAAGGAAAGGCACAGGATCCTGGTGGCAAATTTCTGACAAGTGAGCTCCCCACCCCCAACACACACACACAGACAGACACACACACACACACACAATGGACTGTCTCCTTTCTCAGAGGGATACATGCTTGAGATGCTGGGTGTACCTGCAAAGCACAGGCCTGGGAAGCCCCTCCAACACAGATGGTCTTGTCTTATAAGTGTCAGGGTTTGTGCCAGCTGAAAGGGAGCCCGGACTTCTGTGTAGGAG
Source organism: Pan paniscus (assembly GCF_029289425.2). Lineage (NCBI taxonomy): Eukaryota > Metazoa > Chordata > Mammalia > Primates > Hominidae > Pan > Pan paniscus. The sequence goes on from NC_073257.2 coordinate 89,799,719, forward strand.
GTGAGGACAAGGGCAGAATCCCCTTCATTGTGTATTCTTTTCTCATCACCCAGAAGAGGATTAATCATATTAGGACTCAGCAGAAACAAACGAGAAGAAGCTGCACATGGCCAGGCAGTGCCTCCCATCCCCAGGCAGTGCCTCCCATCCCCATTAGTGGCCTGCGGGAGGAACTTTCCATGGGAATCCCACCCAGCCCAGCCTCCTTGCAGGGCAAGGGCCCAGGACACTGGTCTCTCCAGCTGACTGCACAGGGCTTTAAAGCCAAGGATGAGGCAGGGGAGGAGAGGGTCTCAGTGTAACACATTCTACTCTACCCTCCAGGGCTCAGTTCCTCAATTCTACAAAGGAAAAAATATTAGGTGTTTATTAGGTAAATATTTATTAAGCACCTACCATGTGCTTTGTGCTATTGGCAATTTCTATAAACAGGGTTTTCCCATCCACAGCAGCTCTCCCTACCACATGAGAGGGTCCCTGGAGGAGCAACCACATGGATTAAATATTTCACACCATGGGTCAATGGAAGTGCTAGCTCAGCCCTCAAGTTGCTGCATGATCCCACTCTGGAGTTCCATGGAGCTGGGTTCCAATTTCAGCTCTCCTCCTCTCTCAGGCTGCAGGCTGTGGGTTAGGTTTCTTAGCCTCTTGAATTTCAGTTTCTCCATCTATATAGTAGGGAGAATAACAGTGCCTTCTCAGTGAGTTGGTGTGAGGATTGAATGGAAGAATCCTGGTAAAGCTCTTAGTTAGCACAGTGCCTGGCACATGGTGTCCTTTTGTTGGCCTTTGCTACAATTAATGAAGGCAGAAGTGTGGTTATATAAACCTGTACCCACTTTCTTTGAGTCTCCATCCTCTGATGTATACCGTGAGGTACTCCCTGCAACCCCTTTAGTTTGAAGCCATGCTATTCTTGTCTTTGCTCCCCTATCTCAACCCAGGAATGGTGATATTCTTGTTTACTCGCCTTTGTTTGGTGTTCAATGCTGTCTCTCCTTCCTGTGATGGAAGGATTGTTCTGTCCTTTTCCCCCTTCCAGAACCTGTTCTCATTTCCCTTCTCCCAAGGCCAGCTGCAGCCTCTTGTCTCAAGAATGTATATCTTAACAACAATGAAAATCCTCACAGACTCATAATCAAAACATCTTGGAGAGGATATCTTAGAGAAATGAGGTACCTTTCCAATAAGGGGAATGAGGATCTTTGGTGTCTTTTTGTGGGTCTTTCATATCATCAACAAATACAAGTGTTTGTTAAGCATCTATTACACACATGCAAATATATTAATTACCATGATTTAAAAAGGGAGAAGACACAAATCCTCAATTCAAGATGAAAAAGATTCCTAAAGATAAAGGCTCATTTAATATGAATTCACAATTCAAAATTTCAAAACCCGTGAATAAATAATCACATTATGAGCAAATGTCAATAAATAGAAAAAAAGCAAAATCAGATAAGACTGCCAAGAACTTGAAGTAAATGAATAATATGATAGAGACCACAAAACTAGTAAGTGTAAAATTATTAGACATAAAGGAAGGAATATGAAATGTAAAAAACACAACAGAAAATAAAACAGATTTGGAAAAGAACCAAATAGAACTTATGGAAATCCTTTTACGGCCACAGAAATTTTACAACTCAGCAAGTAGGATAAATAGCAGATTAGACTCACTTGGACTGTAACAATTAGGCCAATAAAAATAGATCTGAGAAACATAATCAGAATGTAGTATATACAAAGAAAATGATAGAAATAAGAACACAGGCATGGCTCTTATTTCTATCAGAGAACAGAATAAAAATAGGGCCAGGCACAGCGGCTCACACCTGTAATCCCAGCACTTTGGGAGGCCAAGCCAGGCAGATCACTTGAGGTCAGGAGTTTGAGACCAGCCTGGCCAACATGGTGAAACCCTGTCTCTACTAAAAATACAAAAATTAACCATGCATGGTGGTGGGTGCCTGTAATCCCAGCTACTTAGGAGGCTGAGGCAGGAGAATTCCTTGAACCTGGGAGGCAGAGGTTGCAGTGAGCTGAGATCATGCCCACTGCACTCCAGCCTAGGTGACAGAGCACACCTTTGTCTCAAAAAAAAAAAAAAATGAATGAAAATAGAATGAGAAAATCTACCATACACCTAATGAGAGTTCCAGATGAAGATGATGGAGAATGGGGAGAAGCAATAATCAGAGATAATGGCTGGGAAGTAAAAAAACAAGAATTAATAGATTCATAATGCCACAAATTTTAAGTAAAATAAATAAAAACCCACTTTTACATGCCTTATAGAGAAATCATAATTCACCAAAGCCAAAGAATAAAATTTTTAAAGTAACAAGAGAGAAAGGAGAGACTACCTACAGAGGAATGACAATTAGACAGCCAACTTCTCAACAGAAACAACTGAAACAAGAAACAATGGAACAAGATCTTCAAAGAACTAAGTGAAAATTACTGTCAACCTAGAATTGTAGGCTGAACACAAAGTGTTTTTAGACAAAGAAAAACTAACAGAATCTGTCACCAACAGACTCTCCCTGAAAGAATTTCTAAAGGATAAACTTCAGGAGAAAAGAAAATGAACCCAGAAGAGTAATAAAGAAGCACTGAAGAGCAAAGATGATGATTACCATATAGATAATACTAAACAAGCATTGATTTCTAAAACAGAAAAAATATTAATGATAATTTTGATCATTACCAAAACAAGATGGAACTAAAATATTAGAAAACAATAACATGCTAGACAGGGACTGTTACATCAGAGTTAAAGCATATCAAGATTCCTAGATTGTTTGTAAGGCAATAGAGGTATGAATTAACTTGATACTGTTAAGTCAAGTAAACATTAAAAGTTTAGGGGTAACCACTGAAAGAATAAAAATGAAATATATAGCTTCCAAACCAGGGAGGGATGGAAAGGGAAATAAAGATAGAAAAGAAGAGTCAGCCAGGCATGGTGGCTTACACCTGTAATCCCAACATTTTGGGAGACTGAGGCAGGCAGATTACCTGAGGTCAGGAGTTTGAGACCAGCCTGACCAACATGGAGAAACTCATCTCTTATTTTTTTTTTCTAAAAATAAAAAATTAGCTGGGTGTGGTGGCGCATGCCTGTAATCCCAGCTACTCCGGAGGCAGAGGCAGGAGAATCACTTGGACCTGGGAGGCAGAGGTTGCAGTGAGCCGAGATCGCACCATTGCAATCCAGCCTGGGCAACAAGAGTGAAACTCTGTCTCAAAAAAAAAAAAGAAAGAAAAGAAAAGAAGAGTCAGGGAAAGCAGTATAAAGTAAAGTAAACAGAACTAATAAAAGAAAATGCTATACAATAAATAAATACAATATATTCAAACATCTGAAGCTGTAGTAATTGTAAATAGATTCAACTCACCAATCAAATGAAGAATTTAATTGCTTAGCAATGTGCTATTTCACAGAAGCATATCTATACATTAAAGACTCTGAAAAGGACTGAGGAAAGATGTACCAAATTGTAACGAAAAGAAAGCAGTGTAACTGTTTTAATACCTGACAAAATAGACTTTAGGAGTAACTAGAAGTGACCTAAGTACAATGGCAGGTGGAGAAGGAGAGTTATTGAAAGCAGAGAGAACTGCATGAGCAAAGACATCAAGGGAGGACTATCCCTAACAAATTTCAATAGCTCAAGTTCAAATATAGGTTAAAATAGAGAAGCTTCTTCACTGTAACATTATGCTCTGTTATTTTTAATGTATATTTTTGAGCATGTAGGCACCAGACACCATGCTATAAATTATTTCTATAAATTATTTCTACTCCTCGAAAAATCTCACAATGCAGATGCTTTGTTATTCAGTACAATTTTGGTTATAGAAAACTGAAACCCAATTTGAATCAGTCTGAGTTAAAAGTAAGAATAGATGGATCTCTCACTAGAAAAACCCCATAGAAGGAAGGACACTGTTTGGGCCAACTTTGGATCCCATGCCCACTCTCCAGCTCATTACTGAGTTCAGGAGGACAGGCCAAGCTTGGGTCAAGTGCCTGCCCAGCCTGAAGTGTGGGGTGTTACAATAAAAAATAAATAAAAGAAAACATGATTGATGTACAGAAGGACTGCTTCTCTGAAAGTAGGGGTCTGACAAAAACAAACAATTCCACAAGAGTAGATTGTATTATCCTCATTTTATAAATGAAGTCTCAGACTCAGAGGCCAAGGGACTTGTCCAAAGCCCCAAGCACCTACATGGCAGAGCTGATGGGAAACCAGGTTTTTTCCTCTAAAAGGCTGAACTTTTTCTCCAAGCAATGAACATAGGACTTTGCACAGAGTTAAGTTCTCAAGATATATACTAATTCATTATTTTAAAGGACCTATAGAATATAAAGAAAATTGATCATTTTCTTTATAATCATTAAAAGATTTGGAATGAGGAACTTGTTTCTAGGGCCAACAACCCTACAGCATATGGACCCTCCCAAGGACCCTCCACAGACACCAATGAACTTGGCATCATAGATCCTCATGCTTAGAACTCCTTTGCATTGATAATTTGTACTGTGCAGTTCAGCCCTAAAACCATCTTTAATTATTTCACAGCTTGTCCAGGTCTAGCACCTCCCTTTCTCCTCTACAACACCCAAATGAGCCACTAGTAGATGTTTAAATGATTGGCTCCAACACTTTTTAACTCATGAACCCATCTGGAAAACTGATGAAACCTATGGGCTCCCACCCCGAGGAAAAGGGGGAATCAATGCCTATTTGCACATACACACACACTTTCAGCAACTTTGCAGGCCCCTGAAATGTATCCAGGAATCCCTGGGAGTTAAGAACTGCCTCAACAAGAAGAGAATAAAACTTAGTACCCCCAAGAGACAGCATTGGGAGGCTATTCAATCAACTCAAAAAGATTGGGGCCAATTCATATGTGACTATCTTAAATGGACAAGAAGTGCTAACCCATAAAAGCACATTTCATAGTTAGCTGTTGACTGCAATGGATCCCATTCAGCTCCAATTTTAAAATACCACCTGAGTGCCACTATGTGCCAGGTACTCTGCTGGATACAAACTAGAGTAAGACCCTGTCCTGAATCCCTAGAAGCTCAAGACAGATGCATAAGCAACAATTTCACTTCAGTGTGGTGAATGCTAAGGTAGAGCTGTGCTAAAATCCTATGGGAACACTGGCAGGAGGTGGAAAGTAAGGGAAGGTTCCAGGAGGGAAAGTCTCAGCGGAAGGAGGATCAGGTGTTTTCTGGCAAAGAACTGAGGGAGGAGGGGAGCACTGCTGGTGGTAGAAACATGAGACCCACATGCATGTAGAGTGACATGTGTGGGAACATCAAGCATATTGGTATCACTAAGGCAGTAGTTGTCAATGAGGGTGATTTGCCACCCCACTCGGGACATCCCATTAAGGACATTTGACAATGTCTGAGTGTTATCCAACAGAACTGAGGTCCACTTGCCCAGCACAGTTAAGACCAAACATCCACATCTATGTTTTCAGCAAGAGAAATAATGGCATTTATTTGCAGGGCACCAAGCAAGGAGAATTGAGCAGCTCACACTTAAGACCCAGCCTCCCCAATGGCTGGCAGGTAAGGGTTTTCAAAGGCGTGGGTAAATTTCATGAAAGCAGAAGTTACAGGCAAAATCCTAAATCAATACATAGAGGTTACACAGTGGGTTGGCTTGAAAAGGTGGGATATCTGGAAGCAGGGCCTTAGAGGTCACAGGTGGGTTTAAAGATTTTCTGATTTGCAGTTGGTTAAGGAAGATAAGCTTTGTTTAAAAAAAGAAGTAGAGAATGTTACCTATTTCATGGGCATAACTTCCTTCAGGCCCCTCAGGAAGAACTTTAGAACAAAGACCAGCAAAAGCGGTAAGAGTTCAGTCCTCAGTTCCCCCTTATCTGAGGTCTATGTGCCAGTAGATCCATCTGGTAGGGGTCTGGGTTTCTGAAGAACCACTCAGGGACATGTGTTTAAAGTGTTACCTTTAGTTTCTATAGGGAACCAAACACCTCATGGCTCTAACGTCCTTGGCTATTGTTTAAGCTACCATTTCCTTTTAGGTTATGCACTTGCTCACTTTCTTCTCAGAGCCAGCTCGGTGCCTCGAATTTCCCTTGAAGGAACTCAAGATTTCCCTTTATTTCCATGTTTAGGGTACATTCAGCAACCTGAGAGGGGTCCCTGCTCCATCTCACGAGGATAGCTTTGGTTGTCTTATCTCGGGTGGGAGTGGAGTTGCTTATGGGTATCTAGTAGGTAGAAGCCAGGTCTGCTGCTAAATATCCTTCAATGCACAAAAAGCCCCTGACAACAAAGAATTTTCTGGTCCAAAATACCAATAGTGTTGAGAAAGCCCACATCAGAGGATCAAGTGTGGATAGGGAGTTGTTGCCTGAATTGAGAAACCAATATTCCTGTAGCTTTGGGGCTGCTGCATCAGACCCTCTCTTCCCTAAAGCAATGATACCAGCTCGCACCTCATCAGCAGGAGGAAAGAATGAGAGTGGTTTGTCTCTGTACAGTGAAAACATAGGTTAGTTATTGAAGCTAACTTGACTTCTGCACTCATGTATCAGTTGTGATTATAGAAGAAGGCTCGGCTGCACTCAGCCTGCTATGGTCTGGATATTTGTGTCCACTAGCCCCGAAATTTATATGTTGAAACCTAATCCCTGTTGACAAAAAGAGTCAAACTCTGTAAAATATTTTAAGAGATTTATTCTGAGCCAAATATGAGTGACCTTGGCCCCTGACACAGCCCTCAAGAGTTCCTCAGAACATGTGCCCAAGGTGAGGGTACAGCTTGGTTTCATATATTTTAGGGAGGCATGAGACATCAATCAAATACATTTAAGAAATACATTGGTTCGGTTCAGAAAGGTGGGACAACTTAAAGTGGGGGCTTCCAGGCTACAGGTAAATTTAAATATTTTCTGGCAGATAATTGGCTGAGTTTGTCTGAAGACCTGAGATCAATGGAAAGGGATGTTCAGGTTAAGGTAAAGGGTTGTGCATACCAAGTTTTATTGTGCAGAGGAAGCTCTCCGATAGCAGACTTCAGAGACAGCAGGTTGTAAATTGTTTCTTATCAGACTTAAAAGGGTCCCTGGTTCATAGTTGATTATCTCCTGGATCTGGGAAGGAAGGAAGGAAAACAGAGGGGCAAAGGTATTCTCTGTAGAATGTGGCTTTTTCCCACAAGAGACTTTGCAGGGCAATTTCAAGGTATGGCAAGGAAATATATTTTGGGGTAAAACATTTCAAATTTTCTTCCTTGTTATGCCAGAGTCAGATTGGAAAGTATGTCATGATATACAGGGTTAAATAAACCCATCTGATGAGAATTTATGATTTGTAGGGCATGACTCCCCACACCCCTTAGGAATTTGGACAAGATAAAAAAAATCAGAGCTTAGTCCTCATCCCCAGTGTGATAGTTTTAGGAAGTAGGGCCTTTGGGAGGTGAATGGGATTAGTGCCCTTATAAAAGAGTACTGAGAGAGACTCCTCACCCCTTCTACCACGTGAGGACACAGCAAGAAGGAACATCGATGAACCAGGAAGCAGGCCCTCACCAGACACTGAATCTGCTGGCACCTTGGCCTTGGGCTTTTCCAGCCTCCATATCTGTGAGAAAAAAAGCTCTGTGGTCTATAAGTCACCCAGTCTGGTATTTTGTTAAAGCACCCCAAGCAAACTAAGACATGGCTCCACCTGAAAGTAACCTGTGGATGACTTGTGTGAACCCCAAACATTTGAGACAGGTCTTAGCTAATTTAGAAAGTTTATTTTTGCCAAGGTTGAGTAGGCGTGCCCCTGAGACAGCCTCAGGAAGTCCTGACAACATGTGCCCAAGGTGGTTGGGGCACACCTTTGGTTTTATACATTTTAGGGAAACATGAGACATCAATCAATATATGTAAGAAGTACATTGATTCCACCCAGAAAGACGGGGACAACTTGAAGCAAGGAGGGGTCTTCCTGGTCACAGGTATGTGAGAGACAAATGGTTGCATTCTTTTGAGTTTCTCATAAGCCTTTCCAAAGGAGGCAATCAGAATATGCATCTATGTTAGAAATACCAAAATTGTTAGAAATAGATAATCGGTGCCATGAAGAAAAGTCAGCACGTAGACATAAGATCTCTCAGCAAGGCAATCTTTACTTTCTGCAGAAAGGGTGCTCAATCACAGATGGAACAATGGTGAGAATATACCTGAACAAAGGAAAAGCAGACATATTTATCCCTTACTCATTTGGGTCATCCTTACTGCTGTGTCCTGCATCCATTTGCTGGAGAAGGACCTCACTGATATCCGATTTGCTAATAACCTGAAACTTTCCTAAATAGGTAAGTGCAGGGAAGGACAAAGAAGGAGAGGAAGTTGCTTATGAAAGGTTTAAGGAAGCAATAACATTTCAAAATAAGGAAGGGGCATAAGCTATGAGCTAAGATTTGCCTGGGCCTGTCCAGACATGCCTGAGTAAGCCAAAGCAACTAACTGGGCTAAAGTGTAAGAACTAATAGTTGATAGGAGGGTTTAGAGTAAGGAACTATTATTCCTAGTGTCTATTATTTTATTTTTAAACCAAGACAAGCTTTGAAGAGGAAGTTTTCTACTTTCTACAATCTCAGTGAGCAGAGGGATTACTTTGAACAGAATGGGAGGCAGATTTGCCCTGAGCAGTTCCCAGCTTGAATTTTCCCTTTAGCTTAGTGATTTCGGGAACCCAAGATATTTTCCTTTCACATTTGCATACCCATCTTCGGGAGTAGCAGGTAACCCAGGTTATTCACGGGATCTGGTTTGCCTGGTTAGCCCACAGTGGGACACAGGAAGGAGAATTCAGAGCTGTTACCAAGTGCTACCTGAGATCACACACAGTTACTATGGTCTGGAGAATTCTCTCCGCAAAGCTCCAGATGTAACTGTGACTCTACAGTGACTTCCTGACTCTAGGGACATCAGAACAAGTTCCTTAAGAGAGCTTTCAGGAAATAGCCTGGGAACTCTGTAAGCAGGGTCAAGAATCCATACAGTCACAGGGGCAGCATCTTGCTGAGGGGTTTGCAGGGGGTTACCACAGGAAAGAGAAACCACCCATAGCAGAGGGGCAGCAGGAACAACCGCCACCAAGTGGGTCACTAGCCATGGGAGCCTCTGAGTCCTGCTGACAGCCAGTGGCTGGAACAGCAACCGAGACCTGCACAGGAGCCAGGGCTTCCAAAGCTTATGATGAAAACTCCCACTGACATGGTCAAAGAGAGGGTCTAGTTCCAGGAACTTATTTATCAGAGTGCTCTCTCCCCATCTTGGCATGTGTTACTGGATATTGTGATTTTTTTTTTTTTTTTGAGGCAGAGTCTTGCTCTGTTGCCCAGGCTGGAGTGCAGTGGTACGATCTTGCTGCAACCTCTGCCTCCTGGGTTCAAGTTATTCTCATGCCTCAGCCTCCAAGTAGCTGGGACTACAGGCATGCGCCACCACCCCCACTAATTTTTTATATTTTCAGCAGAGACAGGGTTTCACCATGTGGGGCAGGCTGGCAAAACTTGGTCTCAAGTGATCTGCCCACCTTGGCCTTTGAATGTGCTGGGATTACAAGTGTGACCAACCACACTCAGTAGATATTGTGATTTTTAATAAGAAATATATATTTGGTCTTCATCCAAGCACAAGTGCTAGGAAACTAGGTTTCCTAGCACACACCTCCTAAAACCCTTAGAGTAGCAGAAGTGATTTGTCCTTTTGTATACTAATGGGTTGACTGTTGGCTGGGGGCCCCTGGATAGCCTCAGAATGGGGACTGGTTGCCAGTGGAACCAACCTTGTGATTGGAGGATTGGGATATTCAACTCTTCCCCCTGACCTCCAGGGAGGGGGAGGGCTGAAGGCTGAGGTGATCATCAATGTCCAATGATATAATCAATTGTGCCTACATAAAGAAGACTCCATAAAAACCCAAAAGGCTGAGGCTCAGGAAGCTTCTGGATTGCTGAACACATGGAGGAACTGGGAGGGTGGCGTGCCCCTAGAGGGAAGCTCTGCACCCCTTCCTTTATACCTTGCCCTATCTGTCTTTTCTTCAAGCTGTACCTGAGTTGTATCCTTTTATAATGAATGGGTAAAATTAAGTCAAGTATTTCCATGAGGTCTGGGAGCAATCCTACCTCATAATCAACCAAGAGGAGGGGGTCGTGGAAACCTCCAATTTACAGCCACTTGGTCAGAAGCACAGGTCACAGCCTGGGATTTATGACTGGCTTCTGAATGGGGGCAGTCTTGCAGTCTTGTGGGACTGAATCTTTAACCCTGTGAGATCTGACTCTAACTTCAGGTGGATAGTGTCAGGATTGAATTGAATTAGAGGACACCCAACTGGTATCAAAGATCTGGTTGCATGAGAAAAAATAACCCACACACATTTTGTTGACCAGAGGAGAAGTATTCTGTGTTGAGTGTGAATGTAGAAGGGAAAACTGTTCTTTTCTTCCTATTATACAGTCATCCTTAACATCTTTGTAGAAAGCATCATTGATTTTCAACATACCCATCACTGAAAGGAAAAGCCAGCTCCCCACCAGCAAACCTCACCAGGAAAAGGTCCAAACAGCCTGAGAGGGAACTTAATTCACTGTAACTAGTACTCAGATCCTGGGGGGAGGCTATGGCCTGGGGGAGGATGATATACAGGTATACCTCAGCTGCTGGTCACAACAAAAACAAACCCTGAATACTACACCCAAACATGCTAAGCTGACTGTGGGAAATCGGCTGAGATAAGGCAAACAGAACACAATAAGGCCATTTATCCTGAAACAAACTGGCCCTTCAGTTTCCAAGAGACACCCATAACTCAGCCCTCCAGGAAGAACTTGCACGTCAGTTGCCTCGTTCTCTGGGCACAGAATACCATTAACTTTAAAAATACATCAACGGTTGTACGAGAGACAAGTCATCAAGCATGGTGCTGGGAACAGGGCGGTTTGGGCTCCATTTAAGGAAAAGCACTGGGCACTTGCAGGCCACAGACTTCTGCAACGGAATCTTTTGAAAAAGCTTCTCCTTCCATCTGGTGATCCCGTCAGCAGCAGGCCTGTCCCCTAGGTCAGGTAGCCTGGAATTTCAATCCCCCAGGTGCCAGCACTTCTGCTTCTCAACTTGCGGTCCCTTCACTAAAGTCAAAGGAGGATGGAGGCTGTGCCTCTACTTCTGGACCCTACTTTTATAAATATCCTGCAATGTAATTATTTTTATGACCAAATTTTCTTTTGACTGTTAGGCCTCCTCTGGGACCATGTAATTACCCAGCCCTATTTGCAAGTTTAAGTGCGTGGCTCTGCGGTCATCTGAACACAGGAAAAGGCTTTGCCGTGCATCTGTACGCATATTGCCTTCATAGCCAAGTTATTCCTAAATCGTTCACCAGTTTAAAGATGTGTCCCATAAAAACCTTCTTCTGGGCTCCATCCAAGGCGGCGGAGCCAGCATGGCCCTGGACGGATATTTCAGGGAGGCTGCGAGCGACCGCAAGGAAGCACTGTGCCTAATCGTGGCACTCGTCCGGATATCGTAGGAAAATTATGACCGAAAATACCTCCTGAAGACAGAATGACCACATGGCCTGCGGCAGACTGGCGGTGTCAAGGTGTTCAGCTTTTTCCAAGTATGGCACAGAGAAGAAGACCACAGAAGAGCTAAGCTTCTTGGAAAATGGGTGTGTCATGCTAGGGAAAGCACTGGCAGCGCAGGAAATAAAGAAAGCTCCCCACGTAAGCCATCTAGCACAAGGGAATGTATGGCAGAGAGTCAACAGCCACGTCTTGGCAGTGGAGGATCTAGGTTCAAAGGGCTGCTCTGCACCTTTGTAGAAATATGACCTTAAACAATTTGGTTAACTACTCCGATTGCCAGATTCCCCATCTATAGTACTGAAAATAATTCTATCCATAGGTTGTGTAAGGATCAAAGAAGATAACAGACATAAAATATTTAGCATTGCACCTGATAAATAGTAAATATTTCACAAATGAGAGTATTGAGAGTATTATTACCCTCAATGGTAATTATTATTATTATTAAGAGTATTATCATTTTCTCATTATTAACTCCTTATAGCTGCATAGTGTTTTAGAATTTGCAACGGGCTGCTCTATTCATTCCTTTTTTTGTTTGAGAAAAATCTGACTAGGAAATGTATTAATTCATATAATTAAAAATAAAAATGATATACAAGTACATAATGAAACCCTAGCTCCCACCCCGTCTCTATCCACCTTCTCCCCTCCTCCACAGCTGCCCTTGAAGGTAACACTTTCCTTAGGTCCTACATATGAACCAGTGTTTCTTTCTACAAATACATATATTCAGCTTCCCCCCATTTTTTACACAAAAGTAGCATTCTATTCACACTATTCTGCTATTTGCTATTTTTACTTTATATTAATAAATCTTACTATGGAGAGATCCTACTTTCCATATTAGTATATAGGAAGCTTGCTGGATCTCTTTCTCTCTCACACACACACACACACACACACACACACACACACAGAGAGAGAGAGAGAGTGTTACATTGTATTCCTTTGCATAGCTCTATCACAGTTTATTTAACCAGCTCCCTCTGAACGGACACCTGGGCTGTTTCCAATTCCAGTCGTGTATTGCTCTTGACACTGCCACAGTGAGGCCCCTTGTTCATCGTCATCTTGTACAAGTGCAGGCACATCCTTAGAATGAATCCCCAGCAGTGAGATCATTGGTCAAAGGGCACAAGCATCTGTGACTGTGGCTGGTTATTGCTGAGGGCTCCCCATTGGGATTGTGCCATTTTGCACCTCCCCAAGCAATGTACAAGAGGGAGCAATCCTTTTAACTCTTTTCATTGTTTCTTCTGCTAGCTGCCCCCATGTCTCCAAATGTTATGCTCAGCCAGTTTCTTTCCTTCTCTCTTTTTTTTTTTTTACCATCTTAACCTTATTTAAGCATACAATTCAATGGCAGTAAGTGCATAATGTTTAAGTGTCACCAAAGCATTTATCCCAAACTGAAACTCTGTGCCCATTAACAAGAACCCCCTATTCCCTCATCCATTCTTGTTTATGCTGGCACTTGCCCATATAGCATAGTTGGAGGGGAATAAACCTTCCTGACAAATCCCCCAAAACACTCCCACTTGCTCTCTGAACCATCGTACTCGTTTAATAATAGAGGAACAAAGGCTTTCATTGTATGATAAGAGATTAGCCTTGTAGAAAAAAAATTCTCCTGGAAGAAGAAATCAAAATCTTTAAATTTCACATAAACTTGTGAATGGCTCCTTTCTATATGCAGCTCTCTGTGTGGGTCAGGTAGAGGATGCTGGAAAGGGCAGTGGGGATGGTATATCCCATGGTATGTGGGGTCAGAGGACTCAGAAAAAGAATGCTATATTTTATCTACTTCTTAGTCTAAGGACTAAGTTGCCTAGTTGTCGGATGGAGGAGAGTGAATTTGGCTTTGCACCCAGCAAGTACTTGGTTTTCTAAGACATGCAGTTCTGTGGGCACCTCCCTAATGCCATCGCCCTCTCCCCAGATTTCCCAGCTGTGTCAATATTCCTCTTCCCAAGCTCCAAGCCACCTGAGGACCACATGCCAGGGGGCATTGAGAGATAGGTAGGATGAGCCTGAGAGAGCAAAGGAAGTAACAGTAAGTAGAAAGGACGCTGCACATAAAGTGACAAGCTATGTGGACAAGATGATGTATGTAAAGTGCTTAGCAGGGGGTCTGTATCCAGCTACTGTTCAGTGAATGGTGATGATGATGCAGATGACTGAAAATGATAATGGTAATGATGATAAATTCCTCAAAAATCAGCTGCCTGAGTAGTGGCTCAGCTCCTAAATATTGGAGCAGCTAACCTCCTTATACTGATCTGAAATCCAATCCCTCCAACTTCCAATGGGTCTTAATTCTACATTGGGCCACCCACAATCTGATTACACTTCCCATTACACACACATCAGTGGGTTAAAGACAGCAATGGTTCCTCCTGGTATCTCCTCTTCTTCAATCTGAATATCTCATCATTCTTCAAACATCCTTCAGAAAACTTGGTTTCTAGACCCTCATGAAGCATTTTGACAGATTGAAACAAGGGAGACATGAGGAGAGGAGCTCCATTCCATGAAAGTGAGATGGGCCACAGATGAGAGGCAGGTAGAATTTGAGACCCAGGGACAGAGGAAACAGGATGAGAAAGGAGTGACTCCTTGGGTCAGAGGCCCAAAGAAGTGATTCTTTAGAACTTAGTTCAGAGCAGTGATCCATGAGAGCACCAATACAGGACTATCAGCCGGGTTAGCCCTGGACCAAGGAATGCCAGGATTTGATAGGGCTCCCTGGCTAAGTCCCTGGGAATTCTGCTATTTCATTACTAAATCTCTGAGGTTCACCTCCATGTGAGCCCATCTAAGTAGGGTATTAAGAAGGTTCTTAACACCCCCCCAAAGTCACCCTCTCCATCTTTAGGTGGAAAGTTATGCTATGAAGACTTTGGCCTCCACATCCCAGGGGCTAAGTCCCACCCTTGAACAGAAAATGTCTCCCTCATTTCCCTGTGATAACTTGGTGGCATTGCAGGACACAGTAGAGGGACAATGTATAGTAGAACAGGCAGGGGATACTGAGTGGCTTTGTTCCCCTCCCTGGAAATCCCTGTGGACCCCAAAGACCATACAGGAGCAGTGGCATTATCACCGAGATCTACTAATTGATAGTGGTTAATAGTGATAATCTGATTAATCTATTAACCTAGTTAATAGGTTGGCAGATCCCTGGTGTTTACTTCAATTAGATCCCATGCATTTGCACATTTTTTTAGTCCTAGGTGATTTTTTTCATCTCAAGTTATCCAAGTATTTGTCCTCTGCTGCAACTCAAAGGCTTGTTTTCCTAAACATTCATTCATCACTTTCCATTGAGAAAATCTCCATCCATTATTCTTCCTCCTTACATCACTCTTTAGTTCTAACAACCTCCCCAGTGCAAATACCACATCAACACTCCCTTTTTCTTTTCTGTTTTTTAAAATTATTTTTTATTATACTTTATGTTCTGGGATACATGTGCAGTATGTGCAGGTTTGTTACATAGGTATGCACTTGCCATGGTAGTTTGCTGCACCCATCAACCCATCATCTACATTAGGTATTTCTCCTAATGTTCTCCCTCCTCGAGCCCCCCACCCCCTGACAGGCCCCAGTATGTGATATTCCCCTCCGTGTGTCCATGTGTTCTCATTGTTCAACTCCCACTTATGAGTGAGAACATGCGTCAACATCCCCTTTTTCTATTAAGCCTAGCAGCATTCCAAAAAGGAACGTAGATGTAGTCTTTCATACAGAGAATAAAGCACTGAGAAAGAAAGTTCATGCCCAACTGGTGTCCTCTCTTAAGGAAACCACCACCACAACAGTGAACAGATGAGCAATCATTGGCTCCCTAATTCTCCCAGCTCACTGGACTCAGGGCCACATAGCCAAGTACAAGATGCCTGGTTGGTATAAAGAGTTCCCAATTATATCACCAGGCCTGGTTATTTCTGCATGCCAGGACAGATCCAGGTGGCCCACACTGGGGGGCCTGGGAGCTACCTTCATTTTTGGATTCACCTTCACAGTGTATGGATGTGAAGCTCAAGTTCAGGCTCTGTTTCTGCCTTGGCCCCAGGGAGAAGATATGTGCAGTGGCACGTAGCCACCATTGCCACCTCCCAAGTTGTGGCTACAAGTTCTTCCTGGCAAAGTCCATCTTCATTGATGTTCTCCAATTTCCCTCTCCACCCACCATCTCTTTTCTTTTTTGGATGATAGTGACTGCCTGAGTTAGCTCTTATGAGTCAATTCCACCTATTTTTGGTCAAACTCCACTCCTGGTTTGGTCCTCTTCCAAGACAAATCCAGAAGCCACAGGGGGCTGGAGAGTTGCCCTGGCAGAGAGTTGCCCAACAGAACTTCAATTAATTTCCCAGACTGCCATCAGGACCTCCGACATGGGAGTGGAGCTCAGCGTCCAAGCCTGGCAGGGAACTTGGCTGGCATTTGGGGAAGACATTTAGGATGCTGGGTCCTCCTTACTTATGCCTTTCAATATGAGGACGAGTTCCTGACTCCAATGCTCTCCCAAACACAATGGGGCCCAATATTAGAATTCCACATATTTTCTAAATTCAAAAGTCAGAATGAAGGAGAGGTGGAGAAAGACAGCGACACCAACGAAGACACAGAAGCAGACAGAAAGCTGAGAGAGGCAGAGAGGCAGACTACAGGAACAGAGGGAGCCTCGTTCCAAGTTGCCTAGCCCATTTCTCACACTCAGACACTTAACTGTGCTCACCCCTCATGTTCAAACTCATGCCCCTCTTGTTCCCCAGCACCTGCAGTGGTTCTATAATTTTTATGTAAGAAGTTGACCATCTAGTTGGAAGAGGGGCTAAGGAACTAGCTTTGAGGCTGCATTTGCATACTGGGCACACTTTTGGTTTTGACTAAATGCTCACTTGGTGTGGCCAATGGGAACTGTCAGGGGGTTTCCACTGCCCAGTACAATTTCTGTTCCATCAATCCTGCCACGTGGTCCAGTCATTCTCTTGCCCCTCAACTCATGATGTCCAGACTCATGTGCCTAGTTGTGCTCATTTCACTTCCTTCCTTTTACCCAGACTCTGCAAAGACCTTCCCAGGCTCCATGTCTCAATGAGACCCAATTAAATACCATATCGCTCACTTATGTGGCAGCTGGGTACAGTATCTGGCTGGATGCCAGGGACTGCCTACAAGCCTTGCAGCTGTACAGGACTTTGCAGTCTGCAAAGTGCTTTCGCATCCAGCATCTTATCCAACTCTCACAACAGCCTTACATGGTAGCCAGGAGAGTAAGGGTCATTGTTCCATCTTAAAGATGAGGAGAGACAAGAATGGTAGCAGGTACACCAATTTTAGACACACAGACCCGCATGGAAACCCCACCTCCGATGTCTATTGCTTTGGGTGAGCTGGGACAGTTCTGAGTCTCAGTTTTCTCATCTCTAAAATGGGCCCATAGTTACCTACCTTGCAAAATCGTGTTAGATCTAGAGGTAACATATTTAAGCTGCCTAGCAAAGTACATGGAATCGGGTATAAGCTAAATGGTAGCAATTTTGAAGATTGATGATGATGATAGTGGTGGTGGTGGTGATGATAGTGACTGTACTAACCAACATGTTAGTAGTGGTTTTATTGTTTACCTATACTTTCTATCTTTTCATGACTAGCATGATTTATGAAAAAATGGTTTAAATCTTTCTCTTTTTTTTGAGACAGAGTCTAACTCCATCACCCAGGCTGGAGTGCAATGGCATGACCTTGGCTCACTGCAACCTCCATCTCCCAGGTTCGAGTGATTCTCGTGCCTCAGCCATCCAAGTAGCTGGGATTACAGGTGTGCGCCACCACACCCTGCTAATTTTTTTTGTATTTTTTCTAGAGACAGGGTTTCACCATGTTGGCCAGGCTGGTCTCGAACTCCTGACCTCAAGTGATCCGCCCGCTTTGGCCTCCCAAAGTGTTGAACTTACATGTGTGAGCCACCACACTCTGCCAGTCTTTCAAGTATTCCTGATAAGAACTTTATTCTTCTTCTCCAGAGCAACATGTTAGTTCTGCAAAAACTCCACCAGGAAGCTGGCAGCCCTGGGCAGGTGCTGTCTGAATGCCTGGCCAAAGCCTCATTCCCCACGCTCCATCTCACTCACCACGTATTCAAGTCCAGGTAATTGTGCCCAGCAGCTACCAGTTCCCATGTAGTTGTCCCCAAATTGCTCCGGGTGGCCTTTCCAGGCTGAAGCTCTCCACAATTAGTCCTTTCATCAAGATGTTGAAAGACAAGTGATTATTTTGGGGAATTCTGTGTCAGCAAGAAGATGCAGCTTTAATAGGGCACTATAGGGCCCTCATGTTAATTACAATCTGGAAGATACTATCACATCGTTTCTTCATCCACAGCTCATTAGGTATTCCAGCCTCAGCTCCCTGACATGACTGTGGATTTGTTACAATGTGCGAAGGAAAAAAAGCATCTCAAATGAGGACAGTGTAAGGATTCTGTGGATGCACCCATATGCAGGTGGTCAGCAAACATCTTAATAAGCCTAATCTTGTCTTGGATTCAAAGTAACGTGTATACCTATGACAGCAAGCATATCCATGCACACAACACACACACACACATGCAGCACTCTTAGAACATCTTGCGAAAAATATCCAAATGCTTCCTGATTACATTCTTCTGCTTCACTTTCTTTAGCTTTTTTTAAGCAATGAGGAGTTATTTTTTGAAATAGGAAACCAAAATCTTCAATTAAGTATTCAGTATTTCTTGAGGGCCTACATATGGCCAAGTCTGGTATGGGTACCCCAGGGGATAACAGAGAAAAACACATGTCCTCATGGAGTTTATAATCTCATTAGGGAGAAAGAATCAGTGCCCACAAAACAAAGCACTAAAGAAACAACAGGCCTGGTGCAGTGGCTCATGCCTGTAATCCTAGCAATTTGGGAAGCCAAGGCGGGTGGATGACTTGAGGTCAAGAGTTCGAGACCAGCCTGGCCAATGTGGTGAAAACCTAACTCTACTAAAAATACAAATATTAGCCAGGTGTGATGGCGCACCTGTAATCCCAGCTACTCGGGAGGCTGACATTCGAGAATCGCTTGAACCCAGGAGGCAGAGTTTGCAGTCAGCCGAGATCATGCCACTGTACTCCAGCCTGGCAACAGAGTGAGACTGTCTAAAAAAAAAAAAAAAGAAAAGACAAAAAGAAAAAGAAAAGAAAGAAAGAAATGACAGCAGGAAAAAAGGAGGGTATTGTCATCTTTTAAATGCCTCTGGCACTCTGAGAGAAAGGTCTGGGCATAAGGGATCTCAGGAAAAAGTAAAAACCAAACTGGGCTTAGCCTGGAGGGAAGAGTCATGTTGTACAGGCATGAGACAAACATATAGAATGGTCTTTCTTGAGAAGAGGGGATAGAAGGCAGAAGACAATGAGAGAGACAGAGAAAGAGACAGAGGAGAGAGAGAAAGAGAAAATGAGAGGGGGGGGAAAGGGAGGGAGAGAATCAAGGAGGGAGAGAATGAGAGAGGGAAAGGAAGAGAGGGAGGGAGAGAATGAGAGAGGAAGGCGGAGGGAGGGAGGGAGAGAATGAGAGAGGAAGAGGGAGGGAGAGAATGAGAGAGGAAGGGGGAGGGAGGGAGAGAATGAGAGAGGAAAGGGGGAGAGAGGGAGGGAGAGAATGAGAGAGGAAGGGGAAGAGAGGGAGGGAAAGAATGAGAGAGGGAGGGGAAGAGAGGAAGGGGGAGAATGAGAGAAGGAGGGGGAGAGAGAAAGAGGGAGAGAATGAGAGAGGAAGGGGGAGGGAGGGAGAGAATGAGAGAGGAAAGGGGGAGAGAGGGAGGGAGAGAATGAGAGAGGAAGGGGAAGACGGAGGGAGGGAATGAGAGAGGAAGGGGAAGAGAGGGAGGGAAAGAATGAGAGAAGGAGGGGAAGAGAGGAAGGGGGAGAATGAGAGAGGGAGGGGGAGAGAGAAAGAGGGAAAGAATGAGACAGGAAGGGGAGGAGAGAATGAGAGAAGGGAGAGAGAAAGGAAGAGAGAGAAAAGAAAGAGAGACAGACTAGGGGAGAGAAAGAAAAAGGGGGGAAGAAATATGAAGAGCAGTGGGGACAGAGGGGGAACAGAGAGACAGAGAGAATGAGGGGGAGACAGGGAGACTGGCAGAGACAGGGAGAAAGAGAGTAACAGGGAGACAGAGAAAGAGAGAGACACAGGGAGAAACAGAAAGAGAGGGGAGAGAGCAATAGGGAGAGAGAGGGACAGGGAGAGAGAGACAGAGGGAGAGATGGAAAGAGAGAGGGGAGAGGGACAGGGAGAGACAGAGAAAAGAGAAAGAGAGACTTGGGGGAGAGAAAGAGGGGCAGAAATATGAGAGGAGGAGGGAGGAGAGGTGGGGAGGGGAGGACAGGGAGACAGAATGAGGGAGGGGGAGAAAGAGAGGTAGAGAGAGATGGACAGAGGGGAGAGGGAGGAAGACAGGCAAGGAGAGAGAGAGAATGAGGGCATGAGAGAATGGGAGAGGGAGGGAGGGATGGCACACAAACACGTAAAGGAGAGGAGGGAAATTGCCAAGCAATGGAGACCCGGAGAGTGATCTTGAATAGCAGACAGAAGGTTGGGGTGACTGAAGGGAGCACTATTTCACATTCTTAGGCAGAGTGTAAGGTGGTAACAGAAGTGAGCTAAGTATTTGTGAAGGTCACTGGGGACGCTGTGTCCAGATCTTTGGAACCCTGCTCTTTTGGAGGAACTTCATGGAGCTAGCTGAGCTCGTTGAGCCTCTCAGGTTGTCAATTTCTCTTAGAAGTAAAAGAGCGCTGACTGCGGAAGTGAGAGGCAGGAGGTGTGTGCGTGTGTGTGTGTGTGTGTGTATGTGTGCAAGTGCGCTACATGCTGCCTTGATGAGACCATCTGATAGGTCCCTGCCATGCCAACCTGGCACTCTTGTTCTTTGGGCACAGATGAAAGAGCTGGGATAAAACCAACTGGGATTAGGGAGTTAATGATGTGCTTTGCCTTGGGAAATTTTGAGGGGATCTGGCTTCCTCAATCTTGTTACGCAATTTATAACCCCGTCTTCCAACTCGGCAGCCCCTCCTTCCATGTCAGTATTATTCTTGACTAAGAATTGCTCTTGCTTGCTGAGGGTGTACCTATTTGTGGATTGCTTGTCACCTACAGTTGAAGGGAACTCAGATTCCTAAAGGGTAGTGTCCTCAGATTTAGTCCATTTTTGTCCAGCCTGTAAGTATGAGCTGCCATGTTCATTTTCCCCCTACCACCCAAGCCAAGTCGTTTTAGGGTCTAGCCGCAGGAGGCCAGTGCTGGGTCAGCTTTGAGCCACGGCAGGAGGTTTACAGGGATTAAGGCAAAGCGAGGGACACCAGATTTGGTTTCAAAGTGATATTCACCAGGATATTGGATTGCATTTTAAGGAGTTACTAATGGAGATGTGGGTGAGTGGGGGCCAGCCCCTGAAGATTTTCCATTCCGATAGTGAAATCGAGTCGCCCAGTGCAGGCTGTCATATGGGGCTGCTGCTCTACTTTGCTTGTTTAGAGGGGAGTCAATGACAGTGGAAGGCCTTGTACCAGGGCCAGGGATGGGAAAAGCCACCACAGGCCTCTCTGTCTTCCTGAACCTGTGGACCACCAGTGTAGGCTCAGGAGTAGATAGAGACAATAAGGGGTGCTGAGAGATCCTCCTACCAGAATTTCCCCATTAATGACTCCTCTGCAGACAGCCAGGAAGGCTTTGAGGGTCTCTGAGAATCCCTTACATAGCATCAATAATCACAGAGACACAGGAGAGGGAACCTGACATGGTGTGAGGGGAGAATAAGAGAAGGGATAAGGGGCAAAGAGTGGACCTGTAGCTGAATATAAAGCCTAACAGGATCAGAATTCAGTCTGGGCTCTGGGAGGGGATGAAACACTAGCTAAACATTACTGACATCACTATTTCGCCAAGGTCAGCCTTCAGGGACACAAGGCCTTCAGTGTTGCTGACTCAGAAGTTACCCTTTAAGGCAAAGCCTACGCTTAATCCCTCTCATCTCTCCTTACCATCGGGCCAAACTGTTTACCCATCCCTCTTGGAGCCTGCGGTCTCCGGCCTCCCTGCCTTCCCCAGGGGCCATTCACAGCACCTCCTCCAAGTCACCTTCTAGGCACTGTGGAAGAAGCTTTAGCCTGGGGGTCCCCAGGGCTGGAATTCCAGCTGTGACACTGGTGGTGGTTGGACCTTGTGACCCTCCACCTTGCTGAGAGTCAATTCATGGATGTCGTTATCTCTAACTCTTGAGTCCTAGTGCAGATTAAAGGAAATAATGAATGCATGTGAGGGGGCCAAGCACCAGGCTTGGCACCACAGTAGGTACTAAATTATTTCTCTCCCTTCAGAACTGAACCCCTGAGGTTAAGGACTGGGTGTTCTTGGTCTGTGCTTTGGGCCATCCCAAAGTGGCTGGAAAGGAGTGATGTGTTCAGGGAGGGCTACCAAGTAGCCAGTGGCCAAGGCCCCAGGGCTCTGAGTCACCCTCCACAGGTTCACCAACCAAGAGGTCTAGCCTCCGCCTCTAAACCAAAGTTGAGTGACTGTTCCCAGCAGTTCCAAGAAGCAACAGCCAAGGCCTGTGGATCTGGATAAAGAGCTGAGAAACACCCTGGCCACTGTACATTCTGCTCCTCCCACATTGCTACCCTCCCCACCCCCAACCCTGCCCCACCTTCCCACTGTCCTACTCTTTGCTGGCAGGCGCAAAATCAATCGCATCTTCAGGGGAATGAAATTCTCCCATTCACTCTCCTCTTCCCCTTCAGCTAGCAACTAAAAAAGTCACATTTTATTATCAAGATGGAAGATCTTAAGGGTGGTCAGTGAAAAGCAGCACAGCCCAACAGAAAGAACCAGAAGACTACGACATCGTCCTGCTCTGCATTTATTAGCTGGGCAATCTTGAGCCAGTTGCTGAACCTCTCTGAACCGCCTTTTCCATATCTGTGAAATGACAACGAAAAAGGAAACCTTTGCAGGGCTTTTGTGAAGAAGGGAAAGCAAGACAGTGTATATGAAAACGCTTTGTTAACAGGAAGTGCTGTGAAAATATGAGGCGGTTATCAGAAAGAACATGCATTGTAGGAGGTCACCTAAGGATATCTGTGATTGCGTCACCTCCTAGAACACATCTTGATTCCTGTGTTTGTTTCCTGTGTGATAGGCAGGGCCCTAAGCTGGAGGGAAGCTGCAGTGAACAAAAGGCCACATCCCTGCCCTGGAAGAGCTTACATTCTAGTCGGGGAAACAGACAGTGAATGAATAGCATGACATAGCATAGAGTTATGGGCAGGAGATAAGCAGGTGAGGCTCAGGAACTGTGGGGTGGCCAGGGTCACTATTGTAAAGAGAAGGGTCAGGGAGGAACCTTCTAAAGAGGGTTACTGGCTCTCCTAAGAGGCTTCTCATAGCAAACTCCCCCTCCTTCCGCTGAGAGGGTTTGATGGCAGGCAACAGATGACTTAGGACTCCTCTAATGGTCTTTAGGAACAGGAAGGCACCACCAACATTATCATGCAACATTATTCTGGAAGTGCAAGCCAATGCAATTAGATAAGGAGAAAAATAAGAGGTAAATGTATTAGAAAGGAGGAAGCAAATTTAATATGATTTACAGATGATATGATTATATATCTAAATCAACTAAAAAACTTTAGAAACAAAAAGATAATTGACTTGGGTGGCTTCTTCTTATATAAACAACCACCAGTTAAGAGAATATACTGGAAGAAAAAGTACCATTTATAATATGAAGAAAAAGAAAAACACATCCAAGAATAAATTTCACAAGAACTGTGCAGGATCTCTATTAAAAAAAAAAAAAAAACTTTAAACTGCCACTTAGGAATTTTAATCACACTTGAATAAAAGACATATTCTTGAATACAAAATTTCAGTGTTGTAGAAATTTTGGTTTTCCTTATTCAAAGCAATCCTTGTTAAAGTATCAGCATAATTTCTTTTGGCTATACAAACTTATTCTAAAGTTTATCTGGAAAAGCAAATATATGAGAATAGCTAGGAAAAATGATGGAGAAAAATGAAAGTGGGCAGATGGACTTCCTCATCAGATATTTAAATGTATTTATTGTAAATCTACAACAAAACAATTCGGTAAAGTGCAATTTGGCACAGACAGATTCACAAGAGAGAGTCCAGATATAAACCCAAATGCATATTGGAATTGGGTATACCATAAAGGTATAATTCAAATCAGTAATAAATAAATTACTCAATAAATAAAATGGGAAAACTGCTTAACCATTGGGGTTGGGAAAGAACTAAGCTGGAAACCCATTTCACACCTTATACTAAAAAAAAATTACAGATGAAGCAAAAATTTAAACGTAAAACGTACACCTTAAAAGTTCCAGAAAGATACACAGATGACTTTAAAAATAATCTTAGGCTAGAGAGAGTCTCTGTATGCATAACACAAAACCCAAAAGTCATTAAAAATATTGACCATGTAAAGTTGTGTAAGTCTGTAGGTTTAGAAAAATAGCATGTAAAAGGTCAAAAAACGAATACTAAACATATTTAGCATATAAGTTAAATAGACTACTTCTTGGGTATTTTGTGTACTAGTTAGGATAGGGGAACTACTATTATATTTAAAAAAAAAAAAAGACCTAAAGTGTATGATGGTTCAAGTCCAGTGGTTTCAGTTAACTACAGAAAAGGGAACCCTCTCCTCTAAATCATTCAAAGACCAGGCTGACAGGTCTTACCAGCTCTAACCCCGGGTGTCATGGAGGCAAGTTGGTGGGACGTTCCCACGGGCTAGGCTTGGCAGTAGCGTATGTCATCTGTGCGCACAGTCCCTTGGCTAGAACTCATTCACATAGCCATATCTACCCTAAACAGGGCTGAGAAATGTAGTCCCTCGCTAGATGCTTCTTCCCAGGGACAATTCTACACACCAGAATGCAGAGCACACATTTCTGATGAGCAGTTAGCCATCTCAGCCGCATCGTTCATGCATGTCACACGTAGAAAGGCAGAGGGCAAATATTGCTAAATTAAAAAGAGTTCCAGAAATCTATTCAAAAAGACAAGCAGAGCAGAGGCTATGAACTCACAGTTCATAGAACAGAAAATGCAGATACTCATTAAGCAAATGAAAAATCCTAAAGTTTGTCATAATTAAGCACATTAAAATAAAAGCAACAGGAAAATGCCACTTTTTATTTATCAGACTGGTAATGATGAAAATGTTTGGTAAGAGTTGATAAGTGTGTGTACCATACACACCTTCAAATACTGTTGGTGGGAGTATACATTAGTGTAACACTTTTGGAGAACGATTTGGTAATATCAATAATAATTTTAAATACATGTATCTTTTGTTTAACCCAACAATTCCACACTAATAAATGTGTCCTATACTGGTTAAAGTACACTAAGTCATATGAATAAGGAAGCTCATTGATGCATTGTATATATTAGCAAAAAAGCAAAGTAGACAGACAAAAACTAGGAACAATTTGTATATCTACCAGTAAGAAACATATGTCTATATAATGGATGTGGTACAGTCTGTTAAGAGAATAATGTGGATCCATTTGTCCTAACAGAAAGATCTCCAAAATACCCAGAAGATGCTCACTTAATGGGTCTTCACTTAACAGACCTACCACATCGTGTGATGCTTAGTCCCTCCAGAAAATACACCACGTGATGAACATGGCCTACTCTCTGGCATTCCAGGACCCTTCTCCTACAAGTTGAGTAGGGGGCTTAGCAGGAGCAATTGTGTTCGTCGCCAGGCCTGGTTACTCAAGTTGCATTTGTTATTTTTTATTCATAACTAAATACTACGAAAGAACTAATTGAGCATGAGTACAAAATAAGAGTCAGTTCTCTGAAAGCTAAGGGAAATGCTTTGAAAATACTCAACATAAGTGAGTTTTTACCAAAAACCAAAATGATGTTAAAATAGATGTGAGGTGACTGTGAAAGACGGCAGGCAGGAGTGATCTGGGGAGGTTTCTGCTCTCAGATATCTTGCAACTTCGAGAAAGAAACGTAAACCGCAAATTGTAGATTACGCATTACTCATTACAGGTATGGTTTTGACTGACAGTAATATGGGACTCCAATTAGCTGATGCATCCTCATAATAGAAGAGCCTTAATATCACATTAAAAGTTCATCCACCGATACCTGTGAGCTTAAAGATGGATTTTGTAGGTGCAATAATATTGTTATTACGTTCATTTGTTTGAATTTTTACCTTTTAGAGATGCAGGCTGAAATATTAGGGAATGAGTAAAATTATATCTGAGATTGGCTTCAAAGTAATAATGGAGGCCAGGTGAGGTGGCTCACACCTGTAATCCCAGCACTTTGAGAGGCCAAGGTGGGATCACTTGAGGTCAGGAGTTCAAGACCAGCCTGACCAACATGGTGAAACCCCATCTCTACTAAAAAAATACAAAATTAGCTGGGCGTGGTGGTGCACACCTGTAATCCCTGCTATTTGGGAGGCTGAGGCAGGAGAATCGCTTGAACCTGGGAAGCGGAGGTTGCAGTGAGCCAAGATCGCACCACTGCCCTCTAGCCTGGGTGACAAGAGTGGAACACCGCCTCAAAAATAAAAGTGATAACAGTGGGAGGGCAGATACAGATGAAACAAACTTGGCTGTGATTTGGTAATTTTTGAAGCTGAATGATGGGCCCATGAGGGTTTATTATGCTATTCTGCCTAATTTTTGTATATGTTTAATATTTTCCATAATAAAAAGTAGAAAAAAAGTCAGAATAATATGTGTTTATATATCATAAATTAGAATAAAATGTTTAAAGTATGTGTATATAATTTTTATAACTACTCTCTTAACCTGCTCTTTAAAATTAACCAGCAGTGACAGCATCAGATAAAAGGGTTTTGGCTATATCATTGTTTTTTTTTTAAGGGTATAGATACAGTATGATTGTATTATACTTAAATATGCTGGTAGATGTATCTGTAGTGATGTCAGTTTTACCCCAACACAAGAAAACATCACAGCACTTTTCTAAAATCAAATTTAATTTACTCCAAGTCCCCATCCCACCAGTGATAAAAGTGTTCATCTCAAGCATTCCAGAGTTTCTTCTCACCCCATCTAGTGGGCATTCACTAAGGGAAATTATCATTGCTCTCTTCCTCTTCCTCCTCCTCCTCCTCCTCTTCCTGGTCAAGATAGTAACAAAACAATAAAACTCTACCATAGAAACAGACCCCATTCCTTTATCCTGGTGCCAGAAGTCACCACTGCCCCTCCACAACTCAAGCTCCCAAATAACTGCCTCCCTGCTCCCTTCTCTCTGTCCCCAGCCTTCAAGCAGGGCACATGCAGGGATGTAACTGACCTCCGTGAGGCTGACAAAGGCAGGTCAGGGCATTCTGTCCAGGCACTGCTCAAGCATCTCCATGGACCTCAATCTCCCTGTACAAGAGTCCAGCCCTGCCCTGCCACAGAGAGAAGCAGAGGACAGCCCACCTTCTTCTGAAAAAAGATACAGCAACTGAACCTGCCTTTACATCCATCCTGGCTGGATGGTACATCTTCTCTAACACCCTGCTGATATAGTTTGGCTCTGTGTCCCCACCCAAATCTCATGTCGAATTGTAATCCCTACATGTTGCAGGAATGACCTGGAGGGAGGTGACTGGATCATAAGATTGGATTTCCACCATGCTGTTCTCATGATAGTGAGTGGGTTCTCACAAGATCTGGTTGTTTAAAAGTGTGTAGCACATCCCCCTTCACTCTCTCTCTTCTACTGCCATGTGAATACATGCTTGCTTCCCCTTTGCCCTTCTGCTATGATTGTATGTTTCCTGAGGCCTCCCCAGCCATGCCTCCTGTACAGCCTGTGGAACTGTGAGTCAACTAAACCACTTTTCTTTTTAAATTACCCAGTCTCAGATAGTTCTTTATAGCAGTGTGAGAATGAACTAATACACCTGCCTCATCCCAAGTTTGCCCTTCTCCAGAAAAGGTGGTTAACTCAGAAAGCTCTTGTCACTTTGAAGTAAGTGAAGCTCTTCCATTTCTGGAGTCTTGAGGGCCCTCCCTTCTGAAAGCTTGTCTGTCCCTAAGCATCTCTCCTAATTACCTTTTTTAAGTCAAATTTTGGTGGGTTTCTTTTTTTTTATCATTGATAGTTTAGAGAAGTTCCTTTCAGCTTCACAATTTATTATCAGTATTATCATCCACACCTTCAGAATGTCAGAAGCATCTGAACCAGAGTGACTCCATCTAGTATAGGGGCTGTGAAAATGAGGCTGAGACCTGCTGGGTTGCAGTCCCCAGAGATTAGGCATTCTTAGCCACAGAATGACATAGGAGGTCAGCACAAGATAGTTCATAAACACTCTGCTAACAAAACAGGATACGGTAAAGAAGTCACCCAAAACCATCTCCAAGATGATTAGGAAAATGACCTCTGGTTGTCCTTACTGCTCGTTATACACTAATTATAATACATTAGCATGCCAAAAGACACTCCCACCAGCGCCATGACAGTTTACAAATGCCTTGGCAACATCGGGAAGTTAGCCTATGTGATCTAAAAAAGGACCTTCAGTTCCATGAATTGCCTGCCCCTTTCCTGGAAAACTCATGAATAATCCACCCCTTGTTTAGCATATGACCAAGAAATAACCACAAAAATAGCCAACCAGCAGCCCTTGGGGCTGCTTTGCCTATGGAGTAGCCACTCTTTTGTTTCTTTACTTACTCAATAAATTTGCTTTCATTTTACTCTATGGACTCACCCCAAGTTCTTTCTTGTGCAATATCCAAGAACCCTCTTTTGGAGTCTGGATCAAGACCCCTTTCCAGCAACAAGAATTGTTAGCAAACTGGGGAAAAGTTTTATTCAGATTCTTTCATATAACAGCAGAAAAATGTCAAGACATTTCAATTTTTCTTAAGTGTACCATTCAGTGGTTTTTATTATATTCCCTAATTATCTTTGAAATGCATTTCTTTGAGGCTTTGGGCTATGATTTCTAAGACTCTTCAATTAAATTGCTAATTCCCTGGGAGAAGAAGATGCAAGGCCATCATCTTTCTTGGAAGTAGACTTTGGTTTGGGGAGTAGGGGCAGAAAGGGAACTCCCATGTGCTGAATGTCTGCTGTGTGCCATGCTAAGGAGACCCTTTCATCACATTTCAATTAACTATAGACCGGGGCACTCTCCTCCTCTAAATCATTCAAAGACCAGGCTGACAGAGACCTTATCAGCTTTAACCCTGGGTGTCATGGAGGTGAGTTGGTGGGAGGTTCCCATGGGTGGTTTACAGTGCTGGGAGGTAGCTCTCGCTTATCCACCTGGTTTGGAGTATGAGAGAAAGCTACTTAGTTGCATGTGGTGTGGCTGTACAGGTCAGGTGCTCCCTTTCATGGGAGGCTTTCCAGGGCCACCAGCTTGTGCTGTGGCTGTGTGCCCCAGGACCATGGACAGCCCATGATTCAGGCAGTGGGAGCTTTGCTAGCCACTGCTACGCAGAGCACTAGACAGCTGAGGTCATGTCTGGGGTTCCTGGACCCACTTATATATTTTTTAAAAATCTATTTAGAAAGTTTCCAGGCCAGGCATGGTGGCTCACACCTGTAATCCTAGTACTTTGGGAGGCCAAGGTGGGCAGATCACTTGATGTCAGGAGATCGAGACCATCGTGGCCAACACGGTGAAACCCCATCTCTACTAAAAATACAAAAAAAATTAGCCGTGCATGGTGGCAGGTGCCTGTAATCCCAGCTACTTGGGAGGCTGAGGCAGGAGAATTGCTTGAACCCTGGAGGTGGAGGTTGCAGTGAGCTGAGATCACGCCACTGCACTGTAGCCTGGGTGACAGAGCAAGACTGTCTTAAAAAAAAAAAGAAAGAAAGAAAAAGAAAGTTCCCCTTATTTGCTTTGTTTATTTGCAGGACTTGGCTAGAAGTAGGTCCCCAAAAATATCATAGCTGTTACTATTACTGCTGCTGTTATTCCCCCTTTTCCACTCTTCTTTCCCCTTCTCTCATGAAAGCCCTTCTAACCGCAAAGGTGAACTGGCTCCTCTCTGCCTCCCCACTATTCATTTAGGCTGCGAATCAGCAGATGTTCCTGGAGATCAAGGGTGGGGACAGGGACTTTGAACACGGATGCCAGCAGGAGAGGCATCCCGCCGACCTCCACCGCCTGGGGCCACCACCTGGTGCCATGGAAAGAACCATGTTTTTAAAGCACACAGCGGTGGCCTGGCCTGGTTCTCTGGTTCTCCTATTTATTGTCTACAAATACTAGCTTAGCTGAGTCACTTCTCCTTGCTAGATTTCAGTTTCTCCTTCCTGGAAAAGAAGAAGATTGGACTAGACTACTTTTCAGCCTTTTCATTCAGCAGGTATTTTGAGAGGGCCTGTTGTGTGCACGGCCCCGGTCTAAGCAGTAGGTTGGGTAGAGCCATGAGTGAGGCACACCAAGTCTTACCAGCTTTCTGATTAGCAGAACATTCTAGCAGCCTAGGTTCTTGGATTCTGAGGGTCCTTGGTGCATTTCTCCAGCTCCTGAGGCCTCGCTCCTGGTTCCTGCTTGGGGGTACTTCCAGCTTCTGAGCCAAAGATACTGAGACCAGCCTTGGGTGGTCTGCCCTTTGCAAAGAAACTCAAAGGACATTCACAGCTCACCAGGGTCAGGGGGTAAATGTGACCAAACCCCAGTCACTCACTGCCTACCTCCCTCTCTGCCCCACAATGGGGATGCTGACGGGGCTGGGCACAATGTAGTGAATTCTTATAATTTATGCTGCCTCAGGATCCATTTTGGTTTTTGTTGTTGGTTTTGTTTTTGTTTGTTTGTTTGTTTGTTTGTTGAGATGGAGTCTCGCTCTGTCGCCCAGGCTAGAGTGCAGTGGTGCAATCTTGGCTCACTGCAACCTCCATTTCCTGGATTCAGGTGATTCTCCTGCCTCAGCCTCCCGACTAGCTGGGATTACAGGTGCCCGTCACCATGCCTAGCTAATTTTTGTATTTTTAGTAGACACGGGGTTTCACCATGTTGCCCAGGCTGGTCTTGAACTCCTGACCTCAAGTGACCCACCCTCGGCATCCATTTTAAATATAAGCTTACTTTTCTCACACCAGAAGCAGGGCTCAGTTATCCTTGACACAGTCTCTCCTGCTACACCTCCCCCTCGTCCTTCAATGTCATACACAGCTGCTCCCTGGTGCTCACCTCCCCACGGGACAGCTAGAGACAACCTATTCAGCCCGCTAACTTTCACCCCCTACACAGACTGCAGATATGCCACAGTGACCCCCTCTCAGTCACAGCATGACCTCCTGGAACTCATGCCTGCTTGCTCTTTTGCATTTAAACCCACCAATTAAAATTCCCTATGGGAAATGTGCATGGATAATGCCCTGGGCCTCAATAAAAGCCCTGACGCATAGGGGGCCCCCCACTTTCTCTTTCTTCGTGCACCCCCTGTTCATTCCCTCTCTGTTGTGGAGGAGGGGCTCTAGGCATGCCGTGAACTTCCCAAGACCTGTAAGTAATAAAACCTTTATTTCTATCTTGTATCTCTCCTAATCGTTGAAGGGGCAACCTCTATTACAAAGACCCGAAATTAAAACACATGGGAAGCAGTGGCTCTGAGCTTGGGGAGCCAGGTTCCTGACTGTCAAGCCCTTGCCACAGCCAAGAGGTTGCTCAGGGGCTGCCAGGGGTGGGTGCAGATTCCCACACAGTTACCTAGGAGAAAGGCGTCAAGAGGGATAGAAGGAATGTACTCCGGGAAGGCCAGCTTCAAGGGCATGAGGTCATGAGCCACCCAGACTGAGGACAGCCCTATGGGGACAGACAGATGACAGAGTGGGTCCTGAAAAACCGTTCTTGTATCCACTGTAATGGGCTGGCTAGCTTGTGGCCAACCCAAATTTCTCAGGCATGCACCAAGAAGAATGGACCCAATGAATAAAAGCTGTGGCAGCCAGACCTCAGAGCACAAAAATCCAACTGATGCCAAATTCATATCCGCCGTACATTTAGAAGGACCATAGCATCGCAGTCAAGATCATAAGCATTGCGGCCGCTTGCCTGGGTTCAGATTCTGGCTTTACCACCTGCTAGCTGTGTGACTCTGGACAAGTTACTTAACCTCTCTGTGCCTCAGTTTTCTCATCTACAAAATAGAGATAATAACTCCCACCTAATAGGGTTGAGGGAAGAGAGAGAGACCCTCTCATATTGTCTTATATTGTTTTATACTCAGTACCTGTTTTAAGGAAAAACAACAAGGAAGTAAAACCAAAGACAGGCAGCCCAGCGCCAGGCCCGAAACCAGGCCTGGGCCTGCCTGGCCTAAACCCAGTAGTTAAAAATCAACTCATAACTTAGAAACCAATGTTATTCATAGATTCCAGACATTGTATAGAAGAACATTATGAAACTCCCTGCCCTGTTCTGTTTCTGTCTGACCACCTGTGCATGCAGCCCATCACATACCGCCTGCTTGCTCAAATCAATCACGACCCTTTCATGGGAAATCTTTAGTGTTGTGAGCCCTTAAAAGGGACAGAAATTGTGCATTCGGGGAGCTCGGATTTTGAGGCAGTAGCTTGCCGATGCTCCCAGCTGAATAAAGCCCTTCCTTCTACAACTCAGTGTCTGAGAGGTTTTGTCTGTGGCTCGTCCTGCTCCAGGGTTATGGTGAGAATCAAATTGCTATTATATTGTATTAGAACAGTGAACAGCACATAGTCAATGCCACCACATAAGTGGTGTTGCTACTTCTTTGTGACAATCACCCCTTATTTTATGTAGCATATAAAGCTTACAAATTCCCTCCAAATTCATTGTTTGAAACACAAACTTGTTGACTTTGTTCATTCATCCACTAGATTGTAAGTGTTATGCAGGTAGGGAAATTTTAGTTGTTTTATTCACTACTGTGTCCTTGAAGCCCATGACAGTGCCTGACACAAAGTAGTTGCTCAATAAATATTTGTTGCTTAGATGGATAGATAGATGGGTGGATGAATTTAACAAACATTTATAGAAGCCTATTATATGCCAGGCACTGAGGATTCAAAGGTTAAAAACCATGGTACTTGCCCTTTGAAAAAGACTTGAATTGACTCATAATTCACTTCTATAATGATGAAATGCATTACTCTGGAATTACCAGCCATGAGAGTGGTGGTACTCAGTGCTGATTTTGCCCCC
Organism: Pan paniscus; assembly: GCF_029289425.2. Taxonomy (NCBI): domain Eukaryota; kingdom Metazoa; phylum Chordata; class Mammalia; order Primates; family Hominidae; genus Pan; species Pan paniscus. The sequence continues at coordinate 89,832,632 of NC_073257.2, forward strand.
ATAACCTGAGGAACTAGACACAACTCAAGCAGGGATAGTGGCCCTACATCAGGGAGCCTTCCCCCCAAAGGCTGGAGGGAGGGAATGGTAGGCACGTGCCCTGAAAATCACTGTCTTGTTGGCTCTGTTGGCGATATGAATGTCTATCATCTATCTGGTACTATGATGGTTTTTTTGTTTGTTTGTTTGTTTTTTTGAGGCAGAGTCTGGCTCTCGCCCAGGCTGGAGTGCAGTGGCGTGATCTTGGCTCACTGCAAGCTCTGCCTCCTGGGTTCACGCCATTCTCCTGCCTCACCCTCCCAAGTAGCTGGGACTACAGGCGCCCGCTACTATGCCCAGCTAATTATTTTGTATTTTTAGTAGAGACGGGGTTTCACCATGTTAGCCAGGATGGTCTTGATCTCCTGACCTCGTGATCTGCCCGCCTCGGCCTCCCAAAGTGCTGGGATTACAGGCGTGAGCCACCGCGCCCGGCCCTATGATGGATTTTGTTTTTTACTATTGTGTCTTAAATGAACTGGTTCCACATTTCCATGTCATCCTCTCTGCCCACATCTTTTAGTCTATTTAAAAAACAGATTTCCCAAAAAGCTGTGGCCTGAGCTTTTTGTATCATCTATAACACACTGTCCCATACTGTCATTATGTCCAATAGAGTTTTCATACAGTGAATCTGAACAAATCCCTCTCTCCCTAGACACAGTAGGAGGGAATGGTAGAAGATTCCCTTTCCCCACATCATTGCTTCTCTTGTTTTTTGGCATTGTGGGTAAAGCAGGGACTTGGGAATTGAGGCTTGAGTTTAAATTCCAGGTGTGCATTAAGTAAATAAAAATCAAAACTACAAGGAGATACCACTTCACAGTCTCTAGGATGACTGAAACAAAAAGACAGACGATAAGGAGTGTTCACAAGGATGTAGAGAAGCTGGAACCCTCAGACATTGTTTGTGGGAATGTACAATGCTACAGCTGCATGGAAACCAGTCTGACAGTTTCTCAAAAAGTTGAACATGAAGTTACCATAGGACCCAGGTATATACCACTCCTAGGTATATATCCAAGAGAAATGAGAACATGTACTTCCACACAGAAATCTATATACAAATGTTCATAGCAGTGTTATTCATAATAGCCAAAAAGTGGAAACAATCCAAATGTCAATCAACTGAGGAATGGATAATTAAAACTTGGTATATCCATACAACAGAAGATAACCATTCATCCCTAAAAAGGAATGAAGTTCTGATATATGGATTGACCTTGAAAATATTATGCTAAGTGAAACAAGCCAGACACAAAAGGCCACATGTGATTCCATTTCTATGAGATGCCCAGAATAGGCCAATTCACAGAGACAGAAAGGAGATTAGTGGTTTCCAGAAGGAAAGCCATCCCCGAAATGCATCTGGTTTAAACATGGTCATCTTATTAAGTTCTTACCATAGCCTGGAAAAAAAAAAATACAATTCTATTTAAAACTCACCAGGGATTGCCTGGTTAAAGGATTCATTATAGAAACTCTTCCTGTGTTAAGAGCATAATTACCTACCAATTTACCTTTCACTCCTCCGGCCTAATTTTCCCATCATGAACTTGTTTCAAGCCAGCTGTTGCTGTATTCTGACATAGGTGCTGTGCTTAGTATGAGTGGGCATCATGCTGCTGACCGCCTGCTGGTGAAAACGTTTCAAAGCATTCTGCCAAGTTTTAAACAAAGCCTCAAATGAAACCTGCCTCTCTGACTGTATCACTCTCAGTGATAAATTGGCTTCCCCCACCCCCCACCCACCTTCTTTTGAAGGTGTCCCTGAACGAAATCAAATAATAACAGGCTCCATCTCAAAAGCCCAAGTAAGGAGGCAGACAATAATCTTTCATCAGAATCCTATTTTTCAAACCAACATTTAGCCTGCATAAAGCTCTCAATGGGGCAAGACCCGGAAGCAGGGTGATGGGGAGAAGAGCAAGGCCCAGAGGACAGTTTGGAGGCAGAAGCTCAATAGTGGAGTGTGCTCCTCCTGCCAGGCTGACAGGTGCTTCCCGTGGAAGGAGCTGATGCCAGCATGAACCCCTTCCCTTCCCTGGATGATGGCTGGTGAAAGGCAACCCCTGACAAATCCTCCAGGAATAGAAGAATCCTATAGGGGCCAATGGATTGAATGGAAGGAATGCTACAGCACCAAGGAGCCTAGCAATTGTTCTCCAACCAAAAAACTTGTCTTACAAATTGGGGAACAGCATTTGTGGTGAGGAAAGGGAGAGTCTTCCCCCCAGGCCACAGGAGATGGCAGGGAAAGAAACAATCAAGAGCTAAGCCGCCTGTGGGGATTTGTAGTGGGGCCCACAAGGGCCATTAGAGGGAAACACAGTGCGAGGCTGTTTACCTCTCAGTTCATCCCCAAGCCTTCTGATTGTCTTAAAGAAAAAGCCTTATTTGGAGGTGGTCTCTCTTTAGGATTGAACATTTGCTATCTCAATTTTGACAGGGACCACGACACCGGCAGTAGTTCCAAGCTAGGATGAACACTGGTTGAGTTTGCTGTGGTGGGTGTAGTGATTGTTAAGGGTTATCCTCTATTTATGATTCATGATTATTCTTTCTTTCCCTTATGATATTGATTTCAAGTTTTCCTTAATCATATAGCTATTTGTGTCCAAAACGTGGTCACAGATAGGTCAAAAATCTGAAAGAGGAGTGAGAAACACTAATCTAGTCGAAACCTATACTAATGGTGTGAATCGCCAATCCATTCCTCTTTTGAAACACACACACACACACACACACACAGACACACACGCACACTCTCAAGGGGCCTTTACCCAGTGAACCAAAAAGGTTTCCCTTTCCACATGTGTTCCATGAGGAGATTCCCTGCCTATCACTTTCTGGCCTTGCCAAGGTGCATTTTCATGGATCCCTGTGTTCTCCCTGCTGCCAGAAGTGTCCCTGGACCCCTCCCATACTGAGCCTGCTTCCTCCCCATCAGCTTCAGGAACGCTGCTCCCTCCAGCAACTCTGGGGGTCGGCTCCCAGTTGCATCCTTCCTGAGTCCCATCCTCCCAGCTGCAGTGTCCTCAGCTGCCCGCTCTCCCGCTTCCTGGGATCCAGGTCACAAGGCCCTTTGCTTTCATCTGGGTTTAGCTGCCTATCAGTACACACTGAAGTGATCACAACCAGCAGGCATTGGGAAGTGATAGTTCCCAAGCTGAGCAGACAAGTCCCCTCCTGCTGGGCACTGGAGCCATCCCCCACCCTTTGATGGCTCAGGAAGACTCCAGCACTGCACTGTGACACTTATCCCTCTCTGCTCCTTCCTCCCACCTCACTCCAGTGGGGCCCCTTTCTTCACCCAGGAAAAGTCAGTTCAGGTCCTTCCCCACCAGCTCAAAAGTCCCTAGAATCGCAGTTCCTTTCCTCCTGGTTGGCTCTCAGCACACAGGTGCCTTCTCTGGCCACCCCCAGGGATGGCAGGACTGGGAGGGGCTGGCCTGGGGGCAGCTGGGAGCACTTAGGATTTTCCAAGCTTTGGTGTAGCATCTCTGCAAACAGGTGGGTTGGGCTTTTCCTTCTAGAAACTTTTTTAATCTCCACTGAAGCATAAAGGTAAAGTGTGATTCTTTACCCCTTTCCAGAATTTTAAGCCAAAAGCTCAGAGCTCCCACTTTGCAGCTTACATTTGATTCAAATCATGCAATCCCCACTCCAGGATCAGGGCCACCAGTCACCAAGCAGCCTGGGTGGATATGGCCTTAGACTGTATCCTCAGGGCCAACTCCAGCTCGGAGGACAGTCCTTAGAAGGTGGCAGCCTCTCTCTCCTGCCCCCTGCCATCCACCTGGCTACCCTGCAAACAGTGGCAGAAAGACTGCATTGGGAATGCCAGTCATACACTCCTAGAAAGGGACACAGTGGGGACTATGGCCTGAATATCTGTGTCTCTCTAAAATTCCCATGTTGAAACCTAATCACCAAGGTGTTGGAATTAGTATTCGAACATAGGGCTTTGGAGAGGTGACTAGGTCCTGAGGGCTTCTCCTTCATGAATGGGATTAATTACCTTACAGAAGAGGTTCGAGGTTGTTCACCCTTTTGCCTTTTGCCCTTTTGCCTTGTGCAGACACAGCAAGGGGGAAGCAGGGGGCGGCCCTTGCCAGACACCTAATCTGCTGGGGCCCTGGTCTTTATAAATTACCCAGTCTCAGACATTTTATTATTTTGTTATAGCAGCCGGAACAGACTAAGACAGAGAGAAATATGTCCAGCCCTTTCCCAATGGGTGAGATCTAAACAGAGGAAAGTGGAATAGTGTAGAGGAAAGTGGCTCCCCAAAGGCAGGCCATCTTCAAGCCCCAAAGACTGGCTGAAGCCTAGGTTGCCTTTTAGATGTAGGAACACCCAGTGAACTGAGGAGAGAGGCTGGAAATTGTTAGTCCCAAGACTCTCTGGTGAAAAATGGTGCAAGCTTTCAGGGGACCCTTAGAAATGCCAATCAAAGTCTTTCACATACACAGAAAGCTAATTTATGGCTAAAAGAATGATCAAAACAGCAGTTTCCTCTGGAAATGGGGGTAGAGACTGAATTAGAATGGGACACGAAAGAACTTTCCAGGGTGATGGCAAGATTCTGTACCTTGATTTTGTGTGTTGCATTGTAAGTTTTATCTCAAAAGAAAAAAAACTGTAAACAAATATTAAATTATAGAGCAGTGCAGTCTAATAGAATGTTCTGCAGCAATGAAAATGTTCTACGTCTGTTTTGTCCAAAGGCTAGCCACTAGCCACCTGTGGCCATGGAGCACTGGAAATCTGGCAACTGAATTCAGTGCTATTTCACACAGACTCTCACCCTATGGCTTGGGCAGGGCCATGGTGATTTCTCATAAATACAAAGGGGCATTCTTGGGCACACAGTGGTTAAGGGACTCAACCAAAGTCACACACAGCAGCAAGATGGCCAAAGCTGGAAGTCTCTGAACCTCCCAGTTCTCAGGAGTGAGCTTGTTCCCCTCACCTCCCAGGGAAAGACCCCTTAGAACTGAAGTAAAGAGAGCTCACTGAAGGGTAGAAAAGCCTGAGAGCCTCGGCAGATGCTAGAAATCCCGAACTCTCGGCTCAGAGAGGGCACACTTCCCTTCCTGAAAGAGGACAGCTTTGGTCTAACAATGATACTCTAGTCCGTTTTTACACTTTATATTTTAGAAAGCTCTTTCACACGCCCACAGTCTCTCACTTCATCCTCACAGCCTGGAAGAGATCCTCCCTTCCTCCCTTCCCACCTCCCTCCCTCCCTCCTTTCTTCCAAATGGTGGGCAACAAGTAACGACTAAGGGTAAAACGTTTAGGCTTTGGAGTTGGACTTCCAGGGCTTGATATTGATTTCCCAAGCAGATGACTTTATAAAATGGTGCATTTTAAGCTTTCTGTGTCTCTGTCAACTTGCAAAATAGGAATAATAATAGTATTTGCCTTGCTGGGATGGCAAGAGAATTAAATAAAACAATCCATACCAAACCCCCTATCATCATCATCATCATTATCATCATCATCAACTTATTTATTGAGCTATGTACATGTCAAAGTTGGAGCAGGAGCTGAGGCCAGGGGCAAGTTCAGAAGCCCACAGGAGGCAGAGTCCTGATGAACTGAACTGAGCTGGGGTGGCTGAGACTTCACACTAAGGGAGGGCGGGTTGCCAACACACTCTCCCCTCAGCCAGAGCAAGCACCTTAGCTACAAATTGTTTGCTCTCAAAGAGGGATTGCCTTTTGCTCACAAATCTCTCACCTGCAAAAGGTCTGCTTCCTGAGCCGACTAGGAGATAAATCACTAGGATCATCATCATCTTTCATGTTCCATCTCCCTTTGCCCAGCAAGCCCCACAATGGCCTCTTCTCTTTAGAGGCTGCAGCCGAAGACAGAAGGGAGATGCACAGGATCAAATTAATGTCGGGAAAAAGGACTTCTGGTCTCCTATCTTCTACTAGCCTATTAGGTTGAGAGATGGAAAAACCAAAACTGTGTGTGTGTGTGTGTGTGTGTGTGTGTGAGAGAGAGAGAGAGAGAGAGAGAGCATTTACATTTGCAGAACATTATACTTACAAGCTAAGTTGATCCTTATAAATGCCTAGAAGGGCAGATATTTTTTCTTCCTATTTTTTGAGATAAAGAATTGAGTCGGAGAGGGGTAAACAAACTACCCAGGAGCAGCTGTATTAAAACTCGTTGTGAGTTAGCATCATCCCATCAATTATTAGATGTCTGAAATGTTGCTTGGAAAGAAAGCACCACCTTTGATCAGGAAGGTCATTGCTGAAGTCACAGCCAGGCATCTGTCCAACAGGGTCCCACTGGCCTCTTTTTCCTTGGTCCCATCCTCAGGCATTGCCGATCTGCCATCCCTTCTAGAACAACTTCCCCCAATTGATGCATGGCATATTAAATGCTGGCGGGCAGACCATTAGGTGGAACCCATTGTGCTGAGCCTGAGGCAGGATGGCAGCAGGCTGGGGAGGGCAGGAGGGGGCAGAATTCAGAGCCACACAAAATGCAGAGGCTGGCTTCGTGAAGGTAGGAGACATCTGTGAGCTCAGATACCAGGGCTCCAGTCTCAGCCAGCATTCAAGTCCACAGCTGGGAAAAACAATGTGTTCATACTTTGGCTGTCAAGGATAGAGCTTTGTAAGTTTAACTGAGACTTTGTGTCTTAATTATGATAATAGCTATGATCATGGAGCTCATCTTGTTTGCCAGGCCCTGTGCTAAATGCCTTATCTAGCTTAGACTCTGTTGGGCCCCATTTCCATTGATAGATCCCCTGTGAAATAGACAGCACTCTCAGCACCATCTTGCACATGAGGAAGCTGAAGCGTGCCAGGCTACCCAGCTCCTGGTATAGAGGTGTAGCCAGAATTTGAACCTAAGCAGTTTCCAGAGCCTCGTGCTGAACTGTCTGTGTAAGTCTTGCACCACAGAAGACCCTTTTCTGAGCCTGGGTACATCTAACATATATGTGGAAGTTTAGATGCATTTTCTGAGGCACTGCATAACAAGTGGAACATCTCATTTAAAACCCGTATGATTCATTTTAGCCATGGAGATGCAAATAAAGCTTCTCTTTATTCAGTTTACTAAGCCCCTACTCACCTCTAACTGAAGACCCCAAAGACTTCGGTCACATTTCTGTCCATAACATTGATGTAAATCAAATAAACCAAATTCTTGTCTATCTGAACTTATAGAAATCACAGGCTGACTTCTGAGTCTTGAACTTCACTGTTTCATTTTGTGGCACTTCAGAGGCTGGACATCACACCATAGTGGGGACATATTTCCTAAGGTAGAGGCCACTGGGCTTGAAAAAAGGGCTCTGTCCTTTTAGCAGCCATGTGTCAGAGGGTAGTAGCTTCACCTCCTGCAGCCCAGTCCCCTGGTCCTGCCTGCCCAGAGCAGCATCACCCACAGTGTGCCAGGCACCTGTCCTGCCTTATCTAATTTGACCCACACAACAACCATTTAAGGTAGGTACTAATTACAACTTGCATTTTACAGATGAGGATGCAGAGGCTGTGTATTAGTCTGTTCTCACGCTACTATAAAGAACTGCCTGAAACTGGGTAAATTGAAAAGATTCACAGTTCTGCAGGGCTGGAGAAGTCTCAGGAAACTTAAAATCATGGCAGAAGGAGAAGCAAACACATCCTTCTTCACATGGCAGCAGGAGGGAGAAGAATGACAGCAGAGTTAAGGGGGAAGCCCCTTATAAAACCATCAGATCTCGTGAGAACTTACTCACTATCATGGGAATAGCATGGGGGAAAATGCCCCTATGATTCAATTACTTGCCACACACATGGGAGATAATTGAATGGTCCTTCCCAGGACATGTGGGGATTATGGGGACTATAATTCAAGATGAGATTTGGGTGGGGACACAGCCAAACCATATCAGGCCCAAAGGGAAAAATGTTTTGTCTGGGGTTGGACGGCTAATCAGTGATGTGGCCGTGTTCATTCTATACAAGCTCTGTCCTTGAACTACCAACATGCCTGTGGATATTCTACAAATGGAGGAGCTCTGCAGAAGGTAAGGGCCTATCAGAAGCATGTAAGCAAGTCCAAGCTCCAAGCACTCGAGCTCACTGAGCTGCCTGGGTTCCTGCCTAATCATGTTCTCTTGGTCTATTGGTCTGTCTAATAAGTATAGAAGAAATAAGAGCTGGTTCAATAGATCAGGAGGGTGACTACATTTTACAATAATCTATTGTGCACTTCAAAATAGCTAGAAGTGAATAATTTGAATGTTTCCAGCATAAAGAAAAGACAAATATTTAAGGTAATGGATATCCCATATACACAGATTTGGTCTTTAAAAATTATATGAATGGGCCGGGCGTGGTGGCTCACACCTGTAATCCCAGCACTTTGGGAGGCTGAGGCGGGTGGATCACGAGGTCAGGAGATAGAGACCATCCTGGCTAACACAGTGAAACCCCGTCTCTACTAAAAATACAAAAAATTAGCCGGGCATGGTGGCAGGCACCTGTTGTCCCAGCTATTCGGGAGGCTGAGGCAGGAGAATGGCGTGAACCTGGCAGGCAGAGCTTGCAGTGAGCCGAGATCACGCCACTGCACTCCAGCCTGGGCAACAGAGCAAGACTCCGTCTCAAAAAAAAAAAAACTATATTAATATATTAAATTACCATATGTACCCCCTCCAAAAAAGTAAAATTTTAAAAATGAATTTAAAAATAATTTTTTAAAGAAGTATAGAAGGATCCATCTCCTCTGGCTTTAACAGCTCACTTCTGCCTGATGGTGGTGGTATCTGGAAACACATACTTTCCCAATTCATCAGCCAGCTGCATGCAGCCCTCAACACAGGGCAGGGATTTGATGAGTGTTCATTCAGGAACTTATCAATGTTCCACTCCTGTGGAGGTGGGGTCCTGCAGCTGGCGATGCATAGAGGCTCGGATCATTGGCGGCTGTCCAGGCACCCAGGCAGAATGTTTCGCATCCCCAGCCCACCCTGGCAGATCCATGCAACTGCCCAGAATGAAGTGAGTCCTGAACCACAATAGACAGGCCCATTGTTGAGCTACCATGGATGGAGCTCATTGAGGACTTGCCTCTTCCAGGACTGTGAGAGAGCTCCTCCTCCACAACCCTCAGCCCATCTCAGCTTCTGTTAACCACCTTCACCCTCCAATACCCTTATAAGTGCACTTACATGGCGCTAGGCCCTATCCTAAATGCTTGACGTGTTAATCCATTAATCCTAATGACCCTTACCTGCCATGCTAGGTTTACTGGAAAAAGCTCTGGTTTATATTGTATCAGATTATATCACATCACATTGTTCGAATTGGTAATACAATTGCATGGTGAAAAATACAAGAGGGATAAAAGAATATAAATCAGCCCATATCCAGGTGGGCCATTCTTCCATGGCTTTAAATGGAGAACCAAAGGGGCTTCTCCTTTCTCCCTTCAGTCCAGCCAGCTCTGCACTGACTTTCTGCCAGACTCTCAGCCCTTGGGGCAGGACAGTGGAGCCTGGGCTAAACTGATATTTCCCAAAGTTGGATCTTTTGAGGACCTCTGTCTCAATTTTTATGCATCCACATAGTACCTTTACTTTTTATTCTTTACTTAAGAATTAGCTTCAGGCTGGGTGCAGTGGCTCATGCCTGTAATCCCAACACTTTGGGAGGCCAAGGCAGGAGGATTGCTTGAGACCAGGAGTTTGAGACCAACCTGGGTAACACAGCAAGACTCTGTCTCTAAAAAAATTTATATAAAAAAAATAGCTGGGCACAGTGGCTCATACTTGTAATCCCAGCTACTTGGGAGGCTGAGGTGGGAGGATCACTCGATCCCAGGAGTTCGAGGCCAGCCTCAGCAACATCTCTACTAAAAAAGAAAGAAATGATTCACAACACGGCTTAGTACTTGGTAAGTGTTAGCTACTACTTACGGCATATCCCTTGCCATAAGTAGGGGATAACAGAAAAAAAAAAACACAATGAAAACCAAACTATTAATTAAAAAATTAACTAAAGACTACTTGCCCAAAGACAAGTTTTCTCCTTGTCAAAATTCGAGATGAACCAAAGTTAGAGAAGTCATCAGCAGTGGTGAGGAGAATTGAAAGGGGAACAGCAATCTTGCCTCATGATACACTCTTATTCACTGCCCTTCCTGCCTTCCATCTAGATCCACCTTTCATGGCATTTGTGCCCCTTGGTCCACACTCTGGGGAATGCTGGGCCAAGTAGTAGTTTCATGGGAGATGGAGGAAGAACCGTCTCTCCAGGGAGAAGGCTGTTGATTCCACAAGAGGCTTTTACAAACTAGCTGTCCCAACTCCTTCCCCACCTACCTCTCCCTGGTTTTGCTGTGTCTATCTTCCCTGTGTGGGAATTATAGTGTCTAATGAAAGCTGTTATTTATGGAAGAGTGTTCTCACATGAAGAGTCTAGAGGCAAAAAGGGCTTGAGACCAGTGTATGAAGAGGAACTTTGGCCCATAGGGATTGAGATGGCATCTTAAGGGTTCCTTTTAAGCCTGGAAACTGGACTTTGAAAAAAAAAAAGTGGGAGGTGGGGGGTTCCTTGCACATTCTGCAGTATTTCAGAAAGATTTCATGTTCACTTTCTTATTAAGTTCTTGATCAACCCAGTGAAAAATTTGGGCAGATGATGATGAAACCAAAACCCAAGATGTCACAGCTCCCAAAGTTTGAGCTGAGGCAAGAATCCAGGTTTCACCACCTTCTGCTCTTTGTTCCAAACTAAGAAGTCCCCTCTTGAACACTTGTTCAGTGATAAAGGCCATCAGAGTATACCATAAAACACCTTGAGAATTGCTTTTATGCAATAAATATTTGAATGAATGAATGTATTCATTCAGTTGGTGATGATCAAAGTGATGATCGATAAGTAACTTATTATTGCATTTTTATTACATGCCAAGTAATGGTTGCTAAGGAACTTACATACATTATCTCATTAAACCTACACAACAATCCTATAACATAAAGATTATAGTTTATCATTTAGGAATCATGTTCAGCTGATGGTGTATGAAGTAGACTCTAGTGGCTTCAAACAATAGTTTTATTAGGGTATGTGTGTCCTTGGGTCTGTGAGCACTTTCCAAAATAATTCAGGCAAAATGGATCTAAGAGAATCCATTTCCAGAACTAAACTTCCACATTTACTCTTTCCCAATGTCTCCTTTCCTATGGCTCCTTTAATAATTTTCCTTCTCCTAGTTTACAAAAGAAAAGTGTATCTCTCGCCTGTCTTGAATCATAGTATGGTGCATTGCTCATGGATGTCAAACAAAGGAACCATTCAAAATCTTGGTGTCACAAAGCCTCCCTTAATCAAGGTACCATAAATTGATGCTCTCATTGCTACCCAATAGCTCATTATTTTTCCCTTAAACACATTTCAGTTAAGGGTGAAACATGCTGTTAGAAATGGGGTATTTTGCACTATACTGGGATGTTTTGAATTCAGACATATTGTAGAGTGATGTTTAGGAGTGATGACAATTTTTATTTAATGATATCTCACCTCTTCCAAATTCTAAGTATTGTCAAAGAATACATTGCTTCTGAAGGAAAGCTCCATGAGTAAAGGGGGGAAAAAACCTGTCAGTGAAAAATATTGAATGAAGCAGCATCTTATTTCATTTGGTGACACATTCATGGCACCTTATCTTTTTTCCTTAGAATTAAAATTCAGAAGTGAGGTTCGCATGGTATTTTATATTAATATATCTACTTGAGATAATAATAACTGATTACATGTATATATAAATATGGAGAAATTTATTGAGTTATACACTTAGGATTTTTGTATTTTATGTATATAAATTAGACTTCAATTTTAGAATATAAATTAAATCTGATGCTAATGGCAAATTGAGAATATTTAACCAATCTCTTAAGGATGGCTTAATTGAAATAGAAAATGGGGACGTAGTATTTTTAAAATCCTCTTTAAGCCATAGGAGAACTACTAAAACAGTAAGAAACAAAAAACAGGTAAACAAAAAACCTGGCCAAGATCTAGGACAAGACAGAAATTCAGAGATGCAACTGGTGCCATAGAGGTCGGTCTGCTTTTCTCCTGGGGACGTTTGATAATTCTGCCTGGAAAAGCCAACTATAAGAATGAGAGGCGAAGAGGCTGAAGAGTGCTTCTTTGTTGTTTGTTTGTTTGGTTTTTTTTTTTTTTTGAGACAGAGTCTCACTCTGTCACCCAGGCTGGAGTACAGTGGCGCAATCTCGGCTCACTGCAACCTCCGCCTCCTGGGTTCAAGCAATTCTCCTGCCTCAGCCTCCCAAGTAGCTGGGATTACAGGCGCACGCCACCATGCCTGGCTAATTTTTTTTATATTTTTAGTAGAGACGGGGTTTCACCGTGTTGGCCAGACTGGTCTTGAACTCCTGACCTCGTGATCCGCCCACCTCAGCCTCCCAAAGTGCTGGGATTACAGGCGTGAGCTACCGTGCCCGACCTGAAGAGTGCTTCTATTACTTCACAGGACAAAAGGGACAGAAGTTGGATACCAAGGCCCACCATAGCAGTGGTACCTAGGAGTAAAAGAGAAACAAAATAGTCCCTGAAGCCACATAAAACTTTTTCTTTGAGACAGTCTCACGCTATCACCCAGGCACAAGGGCAGTAGCATGATCGTGGCTCACTGTAACCTCTGACAGTCAGATTCGAGCGACTCTCGTGCCTCAGCCTCCCGAGAAGCTGGGACTACAGGTGCCTGCCATCACACCCAGCTAATTTTTGTATTATTAGTAGAAAGAGGGTTTCACCATGTGGGCCAGGCTGGTCTTGAACTCCTGGCCTCAAATGATCCCGCCGCCTTGGCCTCCCAAAGTGCTGGGATTACAGGCGTGAGCCACCGCACCCAGTCTAAACCAGCTTTAACGAATTTCAGTCTTTACATCTGGAATAAGGTGATGCAGGATAGCTAGTGCCCCCAAACATCTGGCAGAAGCAAAAACAAATCCTCTCTAGAAAAAGAAAACATCCTCCTAGATTAAACATTATTTTTTAAAAAACAACTTTTCAAATACAATTCAAGCATACAATAAAAGATAACCAGCCACATAAGACAAGACAATATGAAAGAAAAGAAGTAGAAACAGGCCAAGCCCAGTGGCTTAGCCTGTAATCCCAGCAACTTGGGAGGCCAAGGCAGACAGATCACCTGAGGTCAGGAGTTCGAGACCAGCCTGGCAAACATGGTGAAAGCCCATGTCTACTAAAAATACAAAAATTAGCCAGATGTGGTGGTGGGCACCTGTAATCCCAGCTACTCAGGAGGCTGAGGCAGGAGAATAGCTTGCACCCGGGAGACGGAAGGAGCAGTGAGCCAAGATTGTGCCACTGCACTTCAGCCTGGGTGACAGAGCAAGACTCTGTCTCAACAACAACAACAAAAGCAGCAGCAGAAACAATAAACACTAGAAACAGACCCACAGGGGCTCCAAATACTGGCATTATCATATATAGACTTTAAAACAACTATACTGTGGAAGGAGAATTGTGCCACCATGACCAAATACAATGTGTAGACCCTGTCTGGAGCCCGGGTTGAAAAAAAATTAAATTGTTAAAGGGTTGTAAAGCTAATCTGGGAATACTGAAAATTGAAGGTGAACAAGGTAGTAGGTGACATTAAGGAATCAGTATTAATATCACTTAGTGTGATTTTGTGGTTATATATATATATATATATGTATATATGTATATACGTTTTGTGTAGGGGGGGTGTTTTTTGTTTTTTGAGATGGAGTCTTGCTCTGTCGCCCAGGCTGGAGTGCAGTAGGGCAATCTCGGCTCACTGCAACCTCCACCTCCTGAGTTCAAGTGATTCTCCTGTCTCAGCCTCCCAAGTATCTGGGATTACAGGCACATGCCACCAAACAAGCTCATTTTTGTATTTTTAGTAGAGATGGGGTTTTACCATGTTGGCCAGGCTGGTCTTGAACTCCTGACCTCAAACAATCCACCCACCTCAGCCTCCCAAAGTTCTGGGATTACAGGCATGAGCCACTGTACCCAGCCAGTTATATATTTTTTAAAGTTCATATTGGTTAAAGAAATACACTAACATCTTGGGTTTGCTTTTTTTAATTATATATATTTTTAGAGATGGCGGTCTATGTTGCCCGGGGTGGACTCAAACTCCGGGACTCAAGTGATCTTCCCATCTCAGCCTCCCAAGTAGCTAGAACTACAAGCACACACCAGCATGCCTGGCTCTTTGAATTTGCTTTAAATTACAATTTAAATTTAAAGCTTTAAATTGCTTTAAAGTAAAGAAGGAAGTGGAAGTGAAAGAGGAAGAAGAAAAGGAGGAAGAGGAAGATGATGATGAAGGAGGAGAAGGAGGGGAGCAGAAGCAGCAGCAATGGGGGAGGGAGTAGGGAATACATTTTGTAAAGGAATTAAAGAATATTGATCATTATTGAAGCAGAGTGAATACACAGAAATTCATTATACTATTTTTTCCACCTGTGCATATTTAATACACAGATCCATACACAAATGTTCATAATTTAAAAGTTTTAAAAATTCTGTGCTTCCTGTGTATATGCAGATAAAAGGAAAAAAAAAAACAATGTCAGCAAAATCCAGAAACTATACAAAGACACACCAGATTTGGGGAAAAAAAATGGGAATTCTAGAATTGAAAAACACAGCAAGTAAAAATTGCTTAAAATTGTGTTCATTGAGATTCTAGAAGATAATATGAGAAACTACCTTCATAGCCCCAGTGTAGGGAAAAATTTCCTCATCAGGACACAAGAAGAACTACCAATGAGGAAAAGCTTGTTATTCAGACCCCATTAAAAAAAGAAGTTCTTGTTCATCAAAAACAACCATTTAAAAGTAAAAAGACAAATCACAGAGTGGGAGAAAACATTGTAATACATGCAAGTATTAATGGGATCATATCCGAAATATAAAAAAGAA
Organism: Pan paniscus; assembly: GCF_029289425.2. Taxonomy (NCBI): domain Eukaryota; kingdom Metazoa; phylum Chordata; class Mammalia; order Primates; family Hominidae; genus Pan; species Pan paniscus. The sequence goes on from NC_073257.2 coordinate 89,847,646, forward strand.
CTCCTACAAAACAGCAAGAAATAAAGATTGCAATAGATAAATGGCAAAGTCTTAACAGGCAACTCACCGGAAGAACTAACTCTCATTCATTATCAGAGAAATGCAAATTAAAACCATGGTGAGCTACCTCCATGTGCCCTCCAGAAGCTACATAAAATGCAAAGGTATATGCAGGAGTTACAAAGAAGGTACAAATGTGTGGTCTTTGAGCTGATGAACCTAAGTGTGGGTGAGGACGTGAAGCAAAAAGCAGTCTCCTATGAGTAGGAGTGCAATTTGGGTACAACCACTTTGAAAAACATTGGCACTATATACTGTAATTGAAGACAGACATGTTCTAGAATTCAACAATTCTACTTCTAGGTAGAACAGAAATGCATATTCATAGCAACATGATTCATTGCAGTACCAAACTGGAAATAACCTAAATGCCCATTAACAGCAGCATGGGTAAATTTATTGTACTAATTTTATACAATGGGCAACTGTAGCAAAATGAAAATGAACACATGTAAGTATATGTATGAATTTCTCAAACACAATGTTGCAACACAAAAGGAAACACACAGTAAGATTTCCATTTATAAAAAATTCAAAATTAAGCAAAAACTAACTGTATTGTTTAGGGATAAGTACATGCATGGTAAAATTATAAAGAAGAAAAGCACGCTTACCATAAAGTCAGGATAGTGGTATCCTCTAGCAGGAAGGGAGGGAAGTGTGAGTGCGAATGGAGAGGAGCTGCGCTTTCTAGGATGCCAGAAAAGAGTGATAGTTACATGCAATGAGAACACATGGACACAGGAAGGGGAACATCACACATCGGGGACTGTTGTGGGGTCGGGGGAGGGGGGAGGGATAGCATTAGGAGATATACCTAATGCTAAATGACGAGTTAATGGGTGCAGCACACCAACATTGCATATGTATACATATGTAACAAACCTGCACGTTGTGCACATGTACCCTAAAACTTAAAGTATAATATTAATAAAATAATAATAATAAAAAAGAGTGATAGTTACATGGATGTTGGCTTTTGATTATTTATTGACTTGTAAAAGTTTGCTTAGTGCAATTTTCTGAATGTGTGTCATATATCAAAATAAATAATCTTGACTTGACTTATTGGTTTGGCAATAAGAACTAGCTTTACCATCTAGGATATTTGGTGGACATTTTCCAACGTTTGGATGAAAATATGTTTAAAGCTGGCACTCAGACAAAGCATTCCATCAAAAATATTATGCTGATAAAGGTAAACTGAAATTTATGTTTGGATATCTCCCAACACGTTTTGTGAATAGCAGTTTAAACAAGTGCCCCTGTGTAAAGGAATGAGAAGGTAATTAATAGTCATTTGATAGGTTTTGGTGCATAGCCTTTTTGATACAATTCCCAGAAACTGAGAACGTGAATTACTCTAATGATTGGGTTGCAAATCCTATGAAGCCAATGATTTCTAATTCCTTGCTTTCAAGAAAATTAAAGGAAGGCTTAATCAAACTATTAGCTGATAGAATATTAAAAATGGTTTCGATGATATATCATTATGCAATTTTAGCATGCAATTCATAAAAAGTTCAAAGAATCATGACAGTGCTATAATAAAACATATTCCATTTTTATTTACTTATTTACATGAACAAGGTTTCTGAGTGCTAACATCTACAAAAACAATTAATAGGAAGACTAGCTGAATCCTGTTTCATTCTAGCAGTATGTAATATTCAACCATGAATGAACAAACCAATTAGTTGAAAAAAAATACTCCATTCATCTTATTAAGAAATGCATTTCTCAATTTATTTATGTTTATGTTTATTATTTATAAAATTTTAAAATACTTTTTTCTCAATTGTATATTCATTAAAATTGTAATGTAGCTTAATTTGGACAAAATTTTAATCCTCAGAGGTGTATGATCACACAAAATAAGAAAGGATTTTAATGTATGTGTTCCTGTGTATGGAATTTTATTGTAGAAACATTGGCAAATGTAATCTATAAAAGACTTTCAAGCATAAAAGTATGTTAGGTTGAATTCCTATAAGATACACAAAATGAAAATAAGAGTTCAAGCAGAAAAATGAATGATCTAAAATTAAACTGTTAAAGGAGGTTTTGTTCATGGTTTTGTTTTTTGTGTTGTTTGTTTGTTTTTGTTTTTTTGAGACAGCATCTTGCTCTGTCACCCAGGCTGGAGTGCAGTGGCACGATCGTGGCTCACTGTAACCTCTGCCTCCCGGGTTCAAGCGATTCTCCTGCCTCAGCCTCCTGAGTACCTGGGACTACAGGCGTGCACCACCATGCCCAGCTACTTTTTGTATTTTTAGTAGAGACGAGGTTTCACCGTGTTGGCCAGGATGGTCTCAATCTCTTGACCTCGTGATCCACCCGCCTCGGCCTCCCAAAGTGCTGGGATTACAGGCGTGAGCCACTGCGCCCGGCCTTATTCATGTATTTTTAAGTAGATGATAGTGAATATCAGATTATTATAAAACTTATATTTCTTTGAATACACTTTGTTTTTTGAAACAGGGTCTCGCTCTGTCACCTACGCTGGAGTGCAGTGGTGCAATCAGGGCTCACTGCAGCCTCGAGCTCCTGGGCTCAAGCGATCCTCCCATCTCAGCCTCCTGAGTAGCTGGGACTACAGGTGTGAGCTGCCACACCCAGCTAATTTTTATATTTTTTGGTAGAGACAGGGTTGCCCATGTTGTCCAGGCTAGTCTCGAACTCCTGAGCTCAAGCAATCCTCTTGTCTCGGCCTTGAAAAGTGCTGGGATTACAGGCATGAACCACTGCGCCCAGCCTCCTCTGAATGCACTTTAAAGAATGATGTGACAGTTTTAGAATGTTAACAGTTTCAGTAAGTCAGAATTACATTATTTGTAACTATTTAAACTTATTAAGAATTTTAGATTTCAACTTTAAAATGTTCATAAGGTACATAGTTTTTAAAGCCTAATGGCTGGAACAGACTAACGGTTTATTCTCTGACATAAAAGAAGTTGGAGATAGACAGGTTATGCTTGTGTGGCAGCTCCTTGAAACTATCAGAGGCTCAGGATCGTTCAGTCCTTCTACTCTGCCATCCTTAGAAGGTGGCTTCTACCCTCAAGGCTACATTATGGCTACTGGAGCTTCAGCCATCATGTCATGTCTGGGGATCCCAGAGAAGGGACACAATAGCTTTTACCAGGACTCCTACTGAGCCACGTCCCACTCCTATCTGTCAGGGAGCCTAGAAAAGAACTTTTCTACTGGGCATGTGGCCAAGAGCCCTGTTACCACAGGAGAAGATGAGAATATACACTTGGCAGGCAATTCGCAGTCTTAGTCACGTAGAATATGACTCCATTTTTATTAAGTTGTACACTTACATGTGATTTTATGCAGTGTTACATTTGGAAGGATGTTTACCAATGTATTTGTGGTTTATCATCGTATAGGAGATCTCAGTTTACTTTTACTTACTTCTCTGAAATTTTCTACATTGAATTTTTTGATAGACATGGTCATCCTTTTTTTCTTTACCTTTAAACAACATGGGTTTGAACATGGTCATTCTTACAAAAACATTACAGACATTCTCATATTTTAAAAAGAGGCAAACTGGGAAAAAGAAAAATTAGAGACTTTGCAGTCAACAACCTGAGTTTAAATTCCACTCTGCAATATAATTTAGGCATATATCTTAATCTCTATGGACCTTAATTTCCATTGTATAACTAGGTTATAGCCTCCAACAGTATTAGAAGTAGAGATCATACTTTCTTCTTTTGTTTTATATATCAAAATTTAGAAGTCCCATTTACTGGGAGTCTCTTCAGAGAGCACAACAGATATATGACCCAATTCGGGCCCATGAGATACAAGGGTAGGTTTGGTGGATGCTTTGGGGAAACTGCTCCTCCTTCTCAAGAGTCTCTCTTACTGGGGTTGTTGTGAGAACCTATGAATCCTGAAGCCACCACAGCTCAAGCCTCAGGATGAAGCCAGAACCAGGAGAAGGACAGAGCTGAGAGACACACAGAGAAACCATAGTGTCAATGTGTCCAGTCTGGACTTTTCACTTATAGGACCCAATAAATCTCCTTTATTATTTAAGCCAGTGCTATGGTTTGAATGTTTGTCTCCCCCAAAATGCATGTTGAAATTTAATTGTAACAGTATTAAGAGGGGAGGCCTTTGAGAGGTGATTAGGCTGTGAGGGCTCTGCCCTCATGGGTGGAATTAATGTCCTTATGACAGGGCATATTTGGTCCCTTTTGTGTTTCTGTCTTGCCCTGTCTTTGTCCTCCTACCTTCTGCCATGTGGTCACACAGCAAGAAGGTCCTCATCAGAGGCCAGCACCTTGATCTTGGACTTCCCAGCCTTCAGAACTATGAGCCAATAAATTTCTGTTCATTATAAATTATCCAGTCTCAGGTATTCTGTTACAGCAGTGTAAAACAGACTAAGACAGCCAGTCTTGGTTTTGTTTTATTTTGCCTGTTTGCTGCAAGCATCCTAATCACTATTCAGCTTAAAATTAGTAAAATTACTTTTATTTATATTATCTTATTTGATCCTGACAAAAAACCTCTCAAAGTGGTCAAGAGTTATAATAGCTGAGGAAATTGAGAGCCAGGATGTTGAATGCTCAACATCACATGATAGAAAAATGGTGACAAGGATGGGACTCAAACCCAAGTTTCCTTGGTCTGAATTCAGTTTCCTTCTCATTGGGCCATAATGCCTGCAAGGATAGGCAAGCAGAAGGTGTTCTGATGACTGAAAAGGAGTTGTCCACACTACAGATGCACCATGGTCTGAATGTTTGTATCCTCCCCAAATCCATATGCTGAAACTAATCCCTAATGTGGTGGTATGCGGCAATGAGGCCTTTGGTAGGTGGTTAGGACATGAGGGTGGAGCCCTTCCAAATGGGATTAGTGCCCTTATAAAAGAGACCCCAGAAAGACCTCTTGCCCCTTCCACTATGTGAGGACACAGCCAGAAGGTGCCATCTATGAACCAGGAGGCAGGTCCTCACCAGACACCAGATCTGCCAGTGCCTTGATCTTAGACTTCCCAACCTCCAGAACTGTGAGGAATAAATTTATGCTGTTTATAAGCCACTCAGTCTATGGTATTTTGTTACATCAGTCTAAAGCCACCCTGGGATGTAGTCAAAGCTTTGGGGATGACATTAAGAGGGCGGTGCCCATGGCCTCCCGAAATCATACCAGGGGATCTTGGGCTTATCAGGCTAGTGGCACTCAAAACCAAGCACCCAACAGTTGGATTTTTATGGGGTCCCACCTGCTAAGTGGAATCCCTGGAGGGAGACGCCTGAAGGAAACTAACGAGCTGTTTTCAGAGTGCACAGACCAAGGAGACTGGGAGTGAGTCTGGTGAGAACCCATTGAATATGGGCCTGAAGGTTGGCATTTGTAAATTAAACCTAAAAGCTAAAAAAAAAAAAAAAAAAAAAAAGGTCGAGAATACTTTGTGACTACTAGCAGCATCAGCATCCAACCTAGGATATCCTTTCCGCAAGCCACTCACTGACATTTGAAGTTCCAGAAGTTATGGTAATTCCTTCAACTTTACAATTGAGATGCAGCTCCTGTCTCACCCCTCACCACCCCTCGGAAGCAGGGAGCTACTCAACATTGATAGTCACTTATTCTTTATTATTACTGAGTTATTGCTCCTTTCCTAGAAGACAGGGAAGTGAGATTATTGTTGGCAGGGGGGCAGTGGGCAAGACAGGAAGGATCCCCAAAAGAAAGGGTGTTGTCAGCCGGGCGCGGTGGCTCACACCTGTAATCCCAGCACTTTGGGAGGCCGAGGCAGGTGGATCACCTGAGTTCGAGACCAGCCTGGCCAACATGGAGAAACCCTGTCTCTACTAAAAATAGAAAAATTAGCCGGGCATGGTGGCGGGCGCCTGTAATCTCAGCTACTCAGGAGGCTGAGGCAGGAAAATTGCTTGAACCCGGGAGGCGGAGGTTGCAGTGAGCCGAGATAGTGCCATTGCACTCCAGCCTGAGGAACAAGAGCAAGACTTCATGTCAAAAAAAATAATAAAATAAAAACATAAAAATAAAAAAAGAAAGGGTGTTGTCACCATGACTTTGGGAACAGCTGCTCCCTGGATGTCCTTGGGCCTCCCTCTTGTCTGACCTGGCACAGGCAATCACCACTGGACTGAAGAAGTGGCAAAGAAGCCCACTAAACCAGTCTGATGCTAGAAAGAATGAATCCTTCACCTCCCACAATTCCTCCCTAAGGCCTGCCGCCCAGAAAATAAACGCCAAAAGGAAGAAACATTTCCATTTCCGTCTATTGACCTCAGAGCCTCTTCCACCCCAATGTTTTGATGTCACTGCCTGTAGGTGGGCTGAGTCCTGCTATGACTGAGAGGGGCTGACCCTGAACCAAAAGTGGAGGCCACAGCAGTTGACTTGCCTGCAGCTTTTTTGGGGACACTTAGGTTTCCCAAAGTTTATTAGGCAGAAGGACAGGAGGAACAAAACACAAACTGGCCAGCTTTTTGGGGAGAACAGTATGGTCAACGTAAAGTCAGGTGAACAATCCTAGCCACATCGGATCAATACAAGGGACAATAAAAAACCAAAAAATATCTCCTTACTTTGTGGAACACAATTCAGTGGAGTCTAACAGACCTGGTTTTGAATCAGGCTCTGGATGTAACCTAACAATGTAACCTCAGACACGCTACTTATGTTCTCTGTATACCAGATTCCTCATCTCTAAAGAGGAGGTGATGATAGCAAATGAGGAGAAATTGAAAGCCTTTCCTCTAAGATCTGGAACAAGACAAGGATGCCCACTTTCACCACTGTTATTCAACATAGTACTGGAAGTCTTAGCTAGAGCAATCAGACAAAAGAAAGAAAAAACAGGCATCCAAATTGGAAAAGAAGAAGTCAAATTATCATTATTTGCAGATGACATGATCTTATAGTCAGAAAAATCTAAAGACTCCACCAAAATACTATTACAACTGATTAGCAAATTCAGTAAAGTTGCAGGATACAAAATCAACATACAAAAATCAATAGCATTTCTATATGCCAACAGCAAACAATCTGAAAAAGAAGTTAAGAAAATCATCCCATTTACAATAGCGACAAATAATTAACCAAAGAAATAAAAGATCTGTACAGTGAAAACTATAAAACACCGATTAAAGAAATTGAAGAGGACACAAAAAAATGGAAAAATATTCCATGTTCATGGATTGGAAGAGTCAATATTACTAAAAGATTCATACTACCCAAAGCAGTCTACAGACACAATGCAATCCCTATCAAAACACCAATGACATTCTTTACAGAAATAGAAAAACAATCTTAAAACTTACATGGAACCACAAAAGACACAGAACAATCAAAGCTATCCTAAGCAAAAAGAACAAAACTGGAGGAATCACATTATCTGACTTCAAATTTTACTACAGAGCTACAGTAACCAAAACGGCATGGTACTGGCATCAAAACAGACACATAAACCAGTGGAACAGAATAGAGAACCCAGAAATAAATTCACATATCTACAGTGAACTCATTTTTGACAAAAGTGCCAAGAATATGCATTGGGGAAAGGGCAGTCTCTTCAATAAATAGTGCTGGGAAAGGTGGATATCCATATGCAGAAGAATGAAACTAGACCTCTAAGTCTCATCATATACAAAAGCAAATCAAAATGGATTAAAGACTTTATGACCTCAAACTATGAAACTACTAAAGGAAAACATTGGGGAAACTCTCCTGGACATTGTAATGGACAAAGATTTCTTGAGCAATACCCCACAAGCACAGGCAACCAAAGCAAAAATGGACAAATGGGATCACATCAAGTTAAAAAGATTCTGAGAAGGAAAGGAAACAATAAAGAAAGTGAAGAGACAACCCACAAAATGGGAGAAAATATTTTCAAACTACCCATCTGATAAGAGATTAGCAACCAGAATACATAAGGAGCTCAAACAACTTTATAGGAAAAAATAAAATAATCCAATTTGAAAATGGGCAAAAGATCTGAATAGACATTTTTCAAAAGAAGACATACAAATGGCAAACAGGCATATGAAAAGGTGCTCAACATCATTGATCATCAGAGAAATGCAAATGAAAACTATAATGAAATATCATCTCACACTAGTTAAAATGGCTTTTATCCAAAAGACAGGCAATAACAAATGCTGGCGAGGATGTGGAGAAAAGAGAACCCTTGTCCACTGTTGGTAGGAATATAAATTAGTACAACCACTACGGAGAACAGTCTGGAGGTTTCTCAAAAAACTAAAAATAGAGCTACCATATGATCCAGCAATCCCACTCCTAGGTATTTACCCAAAAGAAAGGATATCAGTATATCAAAGATCAGTATATCTGCACTCTCATGTTTATTGCAGCACTGTTTACAATAGTGAAAATTTGGAAATAGTCAAAATTCATCTGTTGTTCATCAACAGATGGATAAAGAAAATGTACAGATACACAATGGAGTACCATTCAGCTACAAAAAAAGAATGAGATCCTATTATTTGCAACAACATGGATGGAACTGAAGGTCATTATGTTAAGTGAAATAAGCCAGGCACAGAAAGACAAACATATGTTCTCACTTATGTGTGGGAGCTAAAAATTAAAACAATGAAACTCATGGACACAGAGAGTGGAAGGATAGTTACCAGAAGCTGGGAAAGGTAATGGGGGAGTGAGGGGAAGTGGGGATGGTTAATAGACCCAAAAATATTATTAGAATGAATAAGACATAGTATTTGCTAGCACAACTATAGTCAAAAATAATTTAATACATTTAAAAATAACTAAAAGATTATAACTGGATTGTGACACAAAAGATAAATGCTTGAGGTAATAAATACCCCATTCTCCATGCTGTGATTAGTATTCAGTTCATGCCTGTATCAAAATATCTCATGCAGCCCATAAATATATAGACTTGCTATATACCAACAAAAATCAACAATCAAAAATTCATTAAAAAATAAATAAAAAGGAAGTGATTATAATGATGCTACCTCACAGAAATCTTAAATGAAATAATGCTCATAAAGTACTTAATACAGGGCCTGGCACACAATACATTGTATTAGTCCATTTTCACACTGCTATAAAGAAATACTGGAGACTGAGTAATTTATAAAGGAAAGAGGCTTAACTGACTCACAGTTCCACATGGCTAGGGAGGCCTCAGGAAACTTACAATCATGGTGCAAGGCAAAGGGGAAGCAAGGTCCTTCACATGGTGGCAGGAGAGAGAAGAGTGAGGATTAGGGGGAAGAGTCCCTTATAAAACCATCAGATCTCATGAGAACTCACTCTATCACTACAACAGCATGGGGGAAACCGCCCCCATGATCCAATCAGCTCCCACCAGGTATCCCCCTAGACACGCAGGGATTATGGGGATTACAATTCAAGAAGACATTTGGGTAGGGACACAGCCAAACCATATTATACATGTTCATTAAACGGTGGCTCTTATTTTTACTTGTCTTGGGTCAGAGAGAATGGAGGCAGATGGAAAATATTGCAAAGAGAAGAAAAGTATAAATTGTGGGGGCAATGGGGATGGCACTGGCATTTTTTTGAACTTTAATAATAACATTGCAAACCCAGTAAATGGTTACCAGACCTAAGTTTGAACAGGCAAGGTGTTTAATACAGCTTGTTGATTGGATTTACAGGTCCTTCTGGGCCTTTCATGGAGCTTGGGCCTGATTTCTACCTTTATTGCTTCTGATGCCTAAGGCTGACTCCCCAGGGCAGTTTGACTCCCAACAGGGAAGTCTCATTTACCAAAAAGTCTCAGTGATTCTGTTTTCCCTGTCTTTTTTGCTTTTATTATTGTTTTTATTTTTTTAGAGACAAGATCTCGTTCTGTTGCCCAAGCCGGAGTACAGTGGTATGATCATAGCTCGCTGCAACCTTAAACTCCTGGGCTCAAAGGATCCTCCTGTCTCAGCCTCCTGAGTAGCTGAGAGTACAGGCACACACCACCACATCTGGCTAATTTTTAAATTTTCTGTAGAAATATGAGTCTCATGATGTTGCCCAGGCTGGTCTCTGACTCCTAGGTTCAAGCGATCCTCCCACCTTGGTCTCCCAAAGTGCTGGGATGACAAAGCCACCATGCCCCACTGTCATGATGATTCTGAATCACCTCCAGCAAGAGACACCCTCTTCTTAGGGCTGAGAATAACTGCCAATGAGGAACCATGGATTTGGAGGCCCTTCAAGGGTCAGATCTTGGTTCCACCAGGTTCCCATCCTCACCTGTCATCAATAACCAGCACCTTGGTCTCCTTGTCCCCTGCCTTCAGCATCCCTGGCAGATTCCTGATGGTGACACTCCCAAGGCCACTTCACAGGATGGACCCTCATGGGTCATCTGGGCCAAACTCCTCCGTGATAAAGCATGAGCACCAGAGAGGAGGTGGACTTGTCTAGGTTACACAGGAGGCCTGGGGTTGCTATTGGGCTCACCCAGGTCTAGGGAGCCCAGGACAGCAGTCATCACCACCCCACTCTCAGTAACACTGTGCTCTTCAGTATGTAGACAGCTCACATCTATGCCCCATGCATGATTCACAAATGTAAAGACCATGCACAGGAGCTGGCTTAGCAAAAATTGATAAGCAGGAGCCCTGGTTATCATTACTGTCACTGTCCTTGTATCTCATAGCTTCATACTACACCCAAGTCACCATAGGCATGGGCATCTTTGTTTTATAGTAGGAAACCAAGGTTCACACCTTAGCCTGCAGGACTTTGTAAAAACCCTGCTGTGGGTAAAGAGCCCAAAATGGCCAGCCCCTCAGCCTTTTGCTCCCAACCCCCAAGCCCTTTCTCCTCCAGGGCACTGCCTCCCACCCTCCTCTGGTCAGGGGAGGCCACCAGAGGAGGAGTACTGGCCTGGCAGGGAACACTGGCAGTCTCGGCCCTTCACCAAACAGCAGGGGAAAGGCAGCAAGCCCCGCCCCGGTGGCCCCAAGATATGGGTGCCAGGAACCTGTCATTCAGAGACCACAAATGAAGAAAGCAGGGAGGCCAGCCCAGCCAGGCACAGCTCACCCCACCCTGCTGGGAAAACCCATTGTGTTTCACCGGGCATCCTGGGGTGCTGTTGTGGGCCAAGAATGACACTTGCCTCATGCCACCAAAACCAGAAGGGTATCCTAAGGGGAGTAGGCTCGCCCTGCAGAGCCACACTAGATGGAAGCAAGTCGAGAAGCCAGGGCAGAGCCCACCCCCCGCACCTCCCTCCCCACAGCCTGTGTAGACACACAGGCCGGCAGAGTCACCGGGGCAGCAGGTGGGAAGGGCGGTTCAGGAAGCCAGGTACTTACCACAGGGGAGCATGGTCTCTTCAACCTCACCCTCAGGTTCTCACCGTGGGCTCCACTGGGCATCCATAGGACCCTGCAGTTGTGGGCAAAACCGGGGAGACCCATACAGACATCGTTTTCCTGGGGAGAAAGAAAATTCAATTTCATCAGAGTCCTAATCCTGTGCAGGACATGCCTTGCACAGGGACAGATGGAAATAAGCTTCCTCCCTACCCAGGTCATGGATCTCTGCACTCAGTGACAAAAATGGGAGAGCACAGAGCCAGCTCCCCACACCCCCTGAAAAAACAAGGAGTCCCTGAGGCCTCATGTTCAATCCCACCCCCACCCCCCTTTTTAAGCCCTGTCAACTCTTTCTCGCCTTCAGTCATCAGCTTAGGTGCCTCTTCCTCCAGGAAGCTCGCCTTCATCTTCCCGGGCTGGTTTAAGGGCACTTTCGGTGCCATGTGCTCAATTCCTTGTGTCCCCACTAAACCTCATATCCCACAGGAGCAGTGGCGGTGTCTGCCGGGTTCTCGCTCTGTCTTCTGCTCTGCTAAGGTGCCTGGCATACCATGCTCTCGATCCCAGATGAGTGAATGAACTAATGAATGAATGAATAGCAGCACCACATCAGGCTGCTCTCACATAACCCACATGGCTAAGGAGAGGTCTACGTTTTATTTTTTAGGAAGGCAGAGCTCGAGGGGGCCTTGAAGTCACATCGCTGGCTGCTGAGTCTACGAACAGGGAAGCAGCCGCAGTCCCCGAAAGGACCCGTCCCAGCGAGCCAGGGCCTGGTTTTCCTTCCGCAGAAGGCGGAGGGACCGGAGCGGGCGCGGGCACCCCTGGGCTCTGAGGGGCGCGCCCTGAAGGGCGGCGGACTTCAGGGCCATGCTGGCTGTCCCCAGAAAGCAGGAGCCCGAACCGCGGGGCCAACGAACGCCCACATTCTCTGCTACAACCTCGCCACTCCCCTGCGCCTCTCCCCTTGCCCCCTGCCCCCACAGGTAACGCCTAGAACGAGTGCGTCTCCAGGTGGGGTCCTGAGGAGCCTGGGCTGCAGCTGCCGAGCCGCCACAGCCACGCTGAGCCCGGCCTGGCCTGCACACTGGCGCCACCGCCTGGCGGGGAGCGGGACTGACGCGCTCCTCTCCCTCTCCTCCAGCCCAGATCACGGAGGCGCGCAGCTGCATCTCCTGCCCTGGGCGAGGGGAGTGAGGGAGACAAAGACTTTGGGCACAACACCCACCACATAGAACCTATTCTCTAGTTGGGAAACAAGTCAAGGCAAAGGCGCACAGAGTGAAAGTCAGTGTGTGAGCAAACAAAACACCAGCCAGCAGAGGTTAAGCTTCTAAGCAAACAGGCCTGCCTGACTCAGGGAGCAGGGGAGACTGAGGCAGATGAGAAGCTCCCGCCGAGGCCACCAGGATGCCCAGGCCTTGGGGCTCCAGAAAACGTGGTCTCCACGCTCAATCTCGGCTCAGCCTTCCCCAGAAGATGCCTCTAGCCGGACAGAGCTGGTTTTAATCATGCCGCCTTCATAAGCCAGGTGCATGATCTCTGGCTAGTTAACTACAGGTGCATTTCCTTAACCTATTTAAAAAAGGGGTGGGGGGATGGTTAGGAACTCTTGTCTGGTTGTGTTGTTGTTACAATTAAATCATGAATATGGAGCATTTGATGCAGTGCTCAGAATAGAAGCTATTCTTAAAAGCAATCCACTCATAATAGGGAACGAAGGTTCTAGAATGGCTACTTTTTAAAACTATAAATCAGAACAGATTCAATATAAGAACATCACTCTCAATTCTTACTCACTTCCATTCTGGAGTAGCAGAGAAAGAAGCAGAGGGGCCACTGGCTGCAGAGGGAATGGCCCAGAGCTCACAGCCTGTCCTGGTTAAGTGGCAGCCATGGGGAGGCCCTAGAGAAATGTCACCAAGAACTGTGGAGACAGCAAGGAGTAAATGCTAGCACTGATTGTCTGCCAAATGCCATTCAATGAACTACATTCTTTATAAGCATTGACTCATTTACTTCTCACACCACCCCTACAAATAGGTGTCATTATCATCCCCATTATTTTAGAGATGAGAAAGCTGGGACATTCACAGATTGGGGACCCAGACCAAAGTCACACTGCATCTAAGCAGCAAAACTGAAATTGTAGCCAGGTGTTCTGGCTCCAGAGCCTCTGCTCCCAACCACCAGGCAATACCTGCCTCTCTGATCTGGGAGCTATATTCATTCCCACTTCTCAGGAGAGAAAACTGCTGTTCAGAGCGATGAATTCTTGCAAGGTCACACAGGTAGTCACTGGCAGAGCTGTGATTTTTAGTCTTGAGCTTTCTCCGTAATTCAACTTGGGATAGAGAAAGTAAAAGCTGGCCAGGCGCAGTTGCTCACGCCTGTAATCCCAGTACTTTGGGAGGCCAAGGCGGGCGGATCACGAGGCCAGGAGATTGAGACCATCCTGGCTAACACGGTGAAACCCCGTCTCTACTAAAAATACAAAAAATTAGCCAGGCATGGTGGCAGGCGCCTATAGTCCCAGCTACTCAGGAGGCTGAGGCAGGAGAATGGCGGGAACCCAGGAGGCGGAGCTTGCAGTGAGCCGAGATAGCGCCACTGCAGTCTGGCCTGGGCGAAAGAGCAAGATTCCGTCTCAAAAAAAAAAAAGAAAAGAAAAGAAAAGAAAGTAAAAGCCAGCCCCTCTCCAGCCGTCAGAATTACAAAAGGTGAACGAGGGACCTGTTGGCAATCACATTTCCGACCGTGTAGCAGAAGCTGGTCTATGGTAAGAGACGATAAAACCACCACACAGACAGAAGCAAAGATGAGGCTCCGCCAACAGAGTTCAAGTCCCAGTTCCGGCCATTCCTGAAATCCAGCTGCAACCTTCCCTTTCTAAAACTTGGTTGTTCAAATTCAGGGTTTGACTCCAGGTGTCAATAAAGCCCCACTGTGTCCCCAAGTTGTTACAAGTTGGGGAATAGTTGCAACCAAAATGGGCTCTGCCACAGAAGGTGACATATGGAAACAAGAGGCGGAAACCCAGAAGTCCAGAGGATCTGGAAAAATGAGAGGAAAGAGAAGCCGAGAGCAGCAGAAAGAACAAAGGGTGCAAAGCTATAAAGAGCCTTTTGCCCATCTTGCCAAACCATCAGCTCTCTCACTTGTCCCTGAGCTTGCTGCTTCTGCCCACAGACTGCTTCCCAAACAGCTGTGAAGATATCGTGAACTGGTGCTTTTGAACATTTCCTCTTCCAAATGCATGCAAGTTTCACAGCCCCCTGAGTCCCACACGTAGACAATCACTTATACCAATTCCTCCTTCCGATAAATGTTCATGCCAGCTAAAATAACTCCCCATCCTTCAGATCCCCCCACACCAAGTAGTCTCCCTAAGTGTGTGTTCTTCCTGCCCCCTACTCCCCCGCACCCCTCCAGCAGGGTGCTTCTGGAAAGGCAGATGGCATGAGTGGAGAGCTGACCCCCAGCTCAGTCTTCAGGAAGGCAGGGCTGTTGATGAGTCAGCAGGGTCTGCACTGAAGCATCTGGCCCCAAATTACCAGGATGAAGACTTTTTCGGCAAATTGCTCACAGCCCAACAGGCAGCACTCCACGCAGACCACCCCAGCGCTGCTGTTAGTCACGCGTGCATTTTAATTTAGCTACAGAAGAGGAAGGAGCAAAGAGCACAGAATAATCCTCTCCTTAGAGAGGAAAATGGGACCTCGGGAGCTTGCATGGCTTCCCTCAGGTCACTCAGCCAGTCAGAAAAGAAGCGCTCAGCAGGGGCAGGCTCCCTGAGCGTGTCCTAATCCTAGTCCTCGCAGAACTCTGGTCATTCTGGGATCAGCATCTGCAGTGGTCACATTCCTCACCTTCCCCCTGCCTCCCACCACCGTCACTTGACTTTCTCTCAGAGCTCAAACTAGAAGGGATCTGGTTCAGTTCCATCAACCATTCATTCATTCACTCATCCTTCAAAGTGGCGAGGCTGGAAGGGGCCTTAGGGCTCATCTGGCCAAATCCTTCCCATCCGGTGTTCACTGGGCTGTTTGACTCTAAGCCACAAACATTGACTCTAGCTAACTGAAGCAAAAGAAGACTCAGAGTTTATTTAAAGTAAAAGAAGAAGCTCAAAGAATTGGAAAATTTTTTAAAAAGCTGAAGACTTGTGTCCTAATAGGACAGGCTCCAGGGACCTTAAAAGCATGAATTTAATGATCTATAGAGTGCATCTTCTAGCACTTTTCCACTGGTGTCTTCTGAGTGGGCTCGTTCATGAGCAAAACGTTTTCCCCTTTCTCTCTCTCCCTTGCCTCACCCATGGCTGCTTCTAGGTGGTGTAGCAGGCAGGGAATGGGCAGGGAATGTAAAATAAAATACACAGCCTCTTGAGGGCTCATGCAGACAGATAGCTGGACCCTACAGAGTTCCTGATTCTGGGGTAGAACTCCAGAATTGTGCATTTTTAACAAGTTCCCAGGCGATGCCGATGTCACTCTTCTGGGCACCATACTTTGAGAATCACTACTCTAAGGAAACCTCACTTAAGTTTTGTGTCACACTTAGCTGGGGAGCATGGGGCACGCTGAGAAATAGTCCCCACCACAGCTGTACTCAGTGGGATCACCAAGTCCCACAAGGCTGAAATCAATGGGATTTTCAAATGAAAAACAGGATACTATGACTAAAAGGGAGGAGAGATGTTAGGCAGGAAAAAACACAGAGGTACACTGTGCCCCTCCCCAGGTAACATCTGAATGTTCGTGACATCTCCACCAGGTGGCCCCCTGGCTTAGGCTTGAGTTCCTCCAGTGACAGAAGAAGGCTCACCATTCCACCATACCCAATCTATTTGTGGATGCTCCGATAATTACTAAGTTCTGAGTCTTGTGATACAAGACTCAGAGTTACAATTCCCCTCTATGTAGCAACTCTTCAAATATTTGGGGGTAACTCTCAGGCTTCCTGGGGTCAGTGGGTTAAATCTCTCCAGCTGCTTCTGCAGCTCTTCATGAGACATGTGGAGGAGTCTCCTTGCAATCTTGAAGGAGCCCAAGATCTCTCTTTGTTGGGCAGGTGACACCTTTATTGCAAGCCTGGTATCTGACAGGCCCAGTGCTTCTTCTGGCAACACAGTAGCAAAAAAGGCAAACACTGTGCCTACTCTCATGGAGCATTAGTGAGTAATCAAAATGGAACTGTGTTCTACAGATAAGTTCTCTTCAGCATGCAACAGTGAGGCTATCACCTCCCTCATTCTAATTAACATGCTTCTATTAATGCAACCTGAGATGACATCAGGTTTCTCAGCAGCGACATCCTACCATTGACTTCTTACCATTCTTCAGAAATCTTTAGAAACATTTACAGTGCACCCAACCCTATGCTGGATGTCACAGGAGTGCAACAGAAGCAAGAGGCCTGGTCTCAGCCTCTTTAGAAGCCACTGTTAGTCTCACTGAAATGTTGGTTAACTGGCAACTGGACAAGATCTTCAGGTCCCAAAGGAGATCCTCAAGGAGTCATCGTCACTGATTCCAAATCCAGGGTCTCATTAGGAGCACATGGACCCTCTGCATCAGCAGAGCCTCTACTGGGGGCCAGGCCTCCAGACTGAGAAGTCTGGCCATTATATGTCTTGAACTTCCTCCAACTGCAGCAGACGGGGGCTCCCCGTGCCACCCCCTCTAAGGGGTTTCCTGAATGGTCAGCTCTAAGGCAGGAATCAGGAGAGAAGCTGAGAAGCATCAAAGAATAATGAGCTGGAAGGAGCCTTGGCAATTCCAAGTCCAACCTTCTCATTCCACAGAAGACCCTGGGCCCCAAGAAGTGAAGGGGTGGTTCGAGTGCCCACTGTTGACAGATGAATCCTGGGATCCAGCTCCTCTCTTGCCATGAAACCCCATTCCCTGCCCACCACACACCACCCAGAAACAGCCGTGAGTGAGGCAAGGGAGAGAGAAAAAAGCAGACACATTTTGCTCATGAACGAGCCCACTCAGGAGACACCGATGGAAAAGTGCTAGAAAATGCACTCTACAGATCATTAATCAATTGATGCAACTTAAGCAATTTATCAGGGGGAAAAACCTTTGTTGCCAATAATGGAAGCGCCTAAGACAGAACATTCTTCAGTGCCGGCTGGGCAACAGAAACAGCAGGCGGCCATAACTCAAAGCCCAGAAAGCTTTTGTTTTTAAACTTGCAATGCCAAGGAGGTGAGACAAGGGAGCCAATTCTCAGGGAGACAGGCCATGGGGAGCCAAATGCGTTCAGGTGATATACTGATCAGATGGTCCAGATTCAGTTATTCTCAGAGGAACGATGGCTCGTTAACCGAGCTGTTGACCACAGCTCTCCAGAAGAAGGGAAATGAGGGCTACGTGTTTTCAAAACCAGAGCTACACTCGATATGACACAAGAACTAGACATGCATGAGTGTGGAGCATCACAGTGAGTGGAAGGAAGCAAGACCCTTCTCTCCCAGACACCTTGATGTTGTGGGTTAGCCTTCATTAGAATAGGACTGATTCCTGGATGGGTGACATCATGAGCTAACACGTGTGTGCTGCTTACTACTTGCCAGACACAGTTTGCTATAGTTGGGATGTTTTTGCTCCAAATCACATGTTGAAATTCGATCCCCAGGGCTGGTGGTGGGGCCTGATGGAAGGTGTTTGGATCTTGGGAGTGGATCCCTCATGAATAGATTAATGCCCTCCCTGGGGGATGGTGGAGGGATAAGTGAGTTCTCACTCTCTTCTCGCAAGAGCTTTTTTTTAGAGGAGTGTGGCACCTCCTCCCTCCTCTCTCTCTTCCTCTCACCAGCGATCTCTGCACCCATAGGCTCCCTTTCACCTTCCACCATGGGTGGAAGCAGCCTGGAGCTCTCACCAGGAGCAGATGCTGGTGCCATTCTTCCTGCACAGCCTGCCAAACTGTGAGCCCAATAAACCTCTTTTCTTTATAAGTTATCCGGCCTTGGGCTTTCCTTTATAGCAACAGAAATGGACTAAGACACTGTGCCAAGCACTTTGTAAATATTAACTCCTCATAATAACACTGGGTGTGCTATGACTACCCCATTTTACATATGAGTCAACTTTGTCACAGAGAGGCTGAGGAACTTATCCAAGGTCACACAGCTAGTAGCACAGCCAGGTTAGGATTGAATCCAAGTAGCTCAGTTAGGAATGCCTGACTTCGCTGCTGTACCACCAACAGCCAGAAGAATAAGGAGTTGCTGCTGATGCTCCCAGCGTGCCCCCATAAATATACAGACTACTCTAGTACTCTGGTCTTCTAACCTGCCATTTGGGACCTGCCCAAGCTTTCCAATTTGAGGTGCTGTTCTCTGATATCACAAGAAAGTACCTCTATAAATTCTGGCCATGATAATATCTTTTCTTCCACTTGTTGATTACAGATCTCTGATGTACAGCCAAACTGCATTATTTGAGGTTTCTTAGCATATATAGAATTGACACATTGATATAATGTGTAATGGCCATTTACTTTTCCCCCCCCTTTTTTTTTACTTCCCCGTAATATAAAGAAGAGCTGCATTTGATCCTAAACTCGAGTGGCCACCTCTGTATACTAAATGAGCCCCAAGGATAATCTGCCCCATTCATCAACACTTTCTAGTTTGCACCATGTTGGTGACTAAGGGGACACCAGGGGAGCAGATATGATCTCTACTGGCAATGAATTCAGTCTCCTGGGAAGATTCGGTGCAAACGATAGTTGCAATAAAACATGGTGAGTGCTATTGTAGGACTGTGCCTAAATGCTTCAGGAACAAAAAGAAAGAGAACCCAGCTCTTGAGATAGCAGCAGAAAAAGAGGTTCAGCAGGGAGACGGGGTCAGATTGAACACAGCTAAGGAGGCTGTGCAGTGTTACAGGAGTTGGCGGGGGGGCGGTCTCTGGAAGGATCTAGGTAGGGGGATATTTTAGTTAGGAAAACCACCCCACCCTTCTACATGCATGGAGGGCAGGCTAGAGGGCAGCAGTGCTGGGAGAAAGACAACTAAGTAGGAGATGACGGGGCCAGGCATGGTGACTCACGCCTGTAATCCTAGCACTGTGGGAGGCCGAGGCAGATGGATCACCTGAGGTCAGGAGTTTGAGACCAGCCTGGCCAACATGGTGAAACCCGTCTCTACTAAAAATACAAAAAACTAGCCGGGCATGGTTGCAGGTGCCTGTAATCTCAGCTGCTCCGGAGGCTGAGGGGGGACAATCACTTGAACCTGGGAGGCGGAGGTTGCAGTGAGCCCAGATCCCGCCACTGCACTCCAGCCTAGGCAACAAGAGTGAAACTCCATCTCAAAATAATAATAATAAGAAGAAGAAGATGATGATGATGATGACGCATAGTCCAGGCAGGAGATGAAGGTTAAACTCAGGCAGAAGCACTGAGGATGGAAAAAGAGAATGGATTAAATAAAAAGAAATCAGAGGTAATAAAAATGAAGGTTTTTTCCCCTGTGTGGTTCACTTGGACTTCACATTCATTTGCCATAAAATTTTGCATCTGACTTGATCCTGACTGAAGCATCGTGGAGATCTGGTTTTTAGGTTAAGTTCAAACTTCTGGGAAACACAAGTCAGACCGGAAGATCAGAGTTTCCATGCAGATATGATCTCTACTGGCAATAAATTCAGTTTCTGGAAAACATTTGGTGCTATCAGTCCTGTTTGCTTTTGAGCAAATTATTTGCATTTTCTGAAACTCAGTCTCATCATTTGTAAAGTGAGAATTATGATATCTACCTCTGCATCTTATGGCATAAGCTAACTTGGGTGCCAATATTGTCTCATCCCTTTTCATCTTTTCTAATAATAATGATAACAACAGCAACCTCCAACATTTACTGGGCACCTAATATGTGCCAGGCACTATTCAACATGCACTAATTCATTTGATCCTCACAACCACCTTAGGAGATAGGTTCTATTATTGTCACCATTCTGCAAATAAAGAAACGGAGGCAGAAAGATGCAGTAACTTGCCAACTCCCCAGGCTGTGGCAGAGCAAAGATGTGAGCTCGCCTTCTCTCATAATTGCCTCAGCACTCGCCTACCCTGATGCACAGGAAGTCCAACGCCTCCTTTCTGGGCCCTCCCTCCTCCCCTGTATTGTCCAAGAATCCTGCTTCTTCAGTCCTGCTCCCTGGCACCAGATGGACAAAGAACAACTCCAGCCCTATGCTGCCATTGCTGGATGCTGCCACGCGGTGTCGCTATGGAAGGTGTAGCCTGCAATTGGCGCTGGTGGTCTGTTGATGCGATGTTCTTGCTGGTTCTGGTCCCTGTCCAAGCTACAATGGGGTCCCAAGCGGAGGCTCTGAGACTTCACTTCCTTTTTTTTTTTGAGACGGAGTCTCGCTCTGTTGCCCAGGGTGAAGTGCAGCGGTGCAATCTCTGCTTACTACAACCTCCACCTCCCAGGTTCAAGCGATTCTCCTGCCTCAGTCTCCCGAGTAGCTGGGATTACAGGCACGCACCAGCACGCCTGGCTAATTTTTTGTATTTTTAGTGGAGACAGGGTTTCCCCATGTTGCCAAGGCTGGTCTTGAACTCCTAGGCTCAAGTGATCCTCCCTCCTTGGCCTTACAAGCATCACAGAGCTTGCAAGATAGTGAAAAATTATCTGGCCAAGTTCCAAAAGAGGCCCAGAATCTAGAGAGGTTAGTAAAACAATTGGGCTTCTGTTGTTCCAAGTTTAGCTGCGCTTCTGGGCTTTGGTGGCCTCAAGATACTATGGGAAAAAAGTTGGCATCCAGGGCCCACCACGTGTCAGACCCAATATATGATCTGGCTTTGGGATGTGACCCCAGAATGCTGCACACTTGAAGTAAGAATAACAAGAAACAAACCAGTCCTCGCATAGATGAAAATGTGCTTCAAAAATCTGAGTGCTGGAGAAAACAACAAGGCCTGAACTTGAATTAAGGTAATCCTGTGTTGGTAGTGCTCCCAGTCACCTGGCAAAACGAATAAAGAACCTACTTTTAGAAGACAAGGGCACAGTATAGGCCTTAAATTATGTTTTCCAAGCACAATGTCTAACACAGAGTCAAGGATAACCAAGTACATGTGAAGATAAAATGCTATGGATGAGGCCAGGTGCCGTGGCTCACGCCTGTAATCCCAGCACTTTGGGAGGCTGAGGCGGACGGATCACGAGGTCAGGAGTTTGAGACCAGCCTGACTAACATGGCAAAACCCCATCTCTACTAAAAATACAAAAATTAGCCGGGCGTGGTGGGGGGCCCCTATAATTCCAGCTACTCAGAAAGCTGAGGCAGGAGAATCACTTGAGATCGTGCCACTGCACTCCAGCCTGGGCGACAGAGCGAAACTCCGTCTCAAAAAAAAAAAAAAAAAGATAAAAAAATGCTATGGATGAGAATAAACAGAAACAGCAAACAGACACACCCACAGGAACTGCAAATAATGGAATCATCAGCAGATACCATAAAATAAATAGGTCTGCTATGTTCAAGGAGATAAAAGTTTATTTAAACCATTTTGGCAGAAAACTGGAAATCATAAAAAGTGACATAACAGATATGTAAGGAAACTGTGAACCCTGAATATCTGAGATGGTCTCAATTAATTTAGAAAGTATATTTTGCCAAGATTGAGGACATGTGCCTGTGATACACCCTCAGGAGGTCCTGACAACATGTGCCCAAGGTGGTCAGAGCCCAGTTTGGTTTTATACATTCTAGGGAGACATGAGACATCAATCAACATAATGCAAGATGAACACAGGTTTGCTCTGGAAAGGTGGGACAACTTGAAGCAAAGATGGGAAGACTCGAAGCAGGGCAAGGTTTCCAGGTCATAGGTAAATAAGAGACAAATGGTTGCACTCTTCTGAGTTCCTGATTAGTCTCTCCAAAGGAGGCAATCAGATATACATTTATCTCAGTGAGCAGAGGGGTGACTTTGGGTAGAATGGGAGGCAGGTTGACTCTAAGCAGTTCTCAGCTTCACTTTTGCCTTTAACTTAGCAATTTGGGGGCCCCAAGATTTATTTTCCTTTCACAAAACCAAATAGATTTTTTAGAATTGAAAAATACAATACTATTAAAATTAAAAATTCAATAACTTTTTTTCTGCCTGATTTTATCTTTTTAACAGCTTTATTGAGGTATGGTTTACATACAGTAAAATCCACCTATTTAAAGTGCTTAGTTCAATGAGGCTGCCTATGCAGAGGACTTTTTGAAGGAGAGAAATTCTGAAATTATGAATCTAACAGTTTAAATTAGGAACGTAATTCATATAGACTACACCATTCCCAGCTACAATCCTCTTTCAGAGAGAGAAGCACCTTTGCTCTCCAGTCATTTACAATCCTTCAGAATGGAAGCAACTGGCTCCATGGTTCCAGGCTTTATTCCCCTTTGAAGTGTAAATTAGTAGTCTCAGAAAGAAAAATGGGAAGGTCTCTACTACAGAATGCAAGCATTTGGCCTGAGGTGGGGTGGGTGGGAGTTAGAAGATGATAAATCTTATTGCCCTTTGAATGGGAGCAGATGGCTTTAGTCCTAACACCCTCTAACCTTAACTCAGATATCAATAACATTTGCTCAGAAAGCCCTAATTGTGAAGAGACATGAAAATAATTGCTTCTTGACAGATCAAGATGCAGAGGATATGGTGAGACAGTCTTAACGCATATGTTTTATTGGTGTCCCTAAAGAAAAAAATAATGGGAACAGAGGCAAATGTGAATAAATCATTACTAAAGAGTGTCCAAAACTAATAAAAGGCCAAGCACAGTGGCTCAGGCCTGTAATTCCAGCACTTTGGGAGGTTGAGGCAGGTGGATCATGAGATCAGGAATCGAGACCAGCCTGGCCAATATGGTGAAACCCTGTCTCTACTAAAAATACAAAAATGAGCTGGGCATGGTGGCGCATGCCTGTAACCCCAGCTACTTGGGAGGCTGAGGCAGGAGAATTGCTAGAACCTGGGAGGTGGAGGTTGCAGTGGGCCGAGATCATACCACTGCACTCCAGCCTGGGCAACACTGCAAGACTCCGTCTCAGAAAAAAAAAAAAAAAACCCACTAATTAAAGACACAAAACCACGTGTTTAAGAAGCCAAATAAATCTCAAGGCAGAAAATTTTAAAAATAAATCAACATGTAGATACATTATAGTGAAACTGCAAAAAACCAAAGACAAAGAGAAACCTTAAAAGATGTCTTTACAGAGGCAGCAGTTAGAGTAACAGCTAAATTCTCAAAAGAAACAATGGAAGCTAGAAGACAGTAGAATGACCATCTCAATGCACTGAAAGAAAATTGTTGGGGTGATCAGACCCAACACCAAGTCGTGGGGGTACAAAGTCTGGCAGAGTCAAAGGATTGAGAAAAAGACAGTTTGAGAGGAAAAACCTGGGACCAGGGGGACATCACTAGTGTATGGAGGCTGCGAAGGCCCTGAGCTCTAGGAGCCCATGCTATTTATTGGTAATCCAACAAAGAAACAGGTGATGAGAATGTGGAGGTCAAAAGGGCATGTTGCATTAAGCACATGATTTACAGCTGTGATGGTTTAGCATTTGCTCTGCTACTTGAGATAATGGAGAGCAGATTCTTTTAACTCAAGATACAATCGATCCTGGGAGAGCAAGGAGCAAGAAGCCAGCAAGTCTAGACACATTCCAGAGCCTCGAGCCCTGGATTCTATCCAAGCCATGAGGGATTTTATGCCCTGGGTTTAAGTTATGGTGCATCAGGGTAGCCTTCTACCCTTTAGCACAGAGCTTGGTGTTCCAAAGGCCACAAGGGGCTTTAGACCCTGGACCCCGGACATATTCCAAGACTTTTTTATATTATGTCAGACATGCAAACCCTGCCTCAGCTTCTGTCAACACTCAGCTTTTCCCAACAGAAAATAACTGCTTATATTGTTTGGATATTTGTCCCACCCAGATCTCATATTGAATTGTGATGTCCAATGATGGAGGTGGGGCCTGGTGGGAGGTGTTTGTGTCATGGAGGCAGCTCCCTCGTGGCTTGGTGTTGTCTTCATGATAGTGAGTTCTCACAAGATCTGGTCATTTAAAACTGTGTGTCACTTCCCCCCAACTCTCTCTCTCTTGCTCCTGCTTTTACTATGTGAAGCGCTTGCTCCTGCTTCACCTTCCACCATCAGTAAAAGCTCCCTGAGGCCTCCCGAGAAGCAGATGCCAGTACTATGCTTCCTGTACAGCCTGAAGAATTGTAAGCCAATTAAACCTCCTTTCATATAAATACCTAGTCTCAAGTATTTCTTTATAAATGCAAAAACAGCCTAATATAGAAAATTGGTACCTAGCATGGGGCATTGCTATAAAGATACCTGGAAATGTGAAAGCAGCTTTGCAATTGGGTAATGAGCAGAGGTTTGAAGAGTTTGGAGAGCTCAAAAGAAGACAGGAAGATGAGGGGAAATTTGGAACTTCTTAGAGACTGGTTAAATAGTTGTGACCAAAATGCTGATAGTGATATGGACAGTGAAGTCCAGGCTGATGAGGTCTCAGATGGAAATCAGAAACTTATTGGGAACTGGAGCAAAGGTCACCCTTGTTATACTTCAGCAAAGATCTTGACTGCCTTCTGCTCTTGCCCTAGAGGTCTGTGGAAATTTGAAGTGATTATTGACAGTATCTGGCAGAAGAAATTTCTAAGCAGCAAAGTGTTCAAGATGTACCTGACTGCTTCTAACAGTCCACATTCAGATGCAGGAGCAAAGAAATAAAGTTGAAATTTATATATGAACAGGAAGCAGAACTTAAATGTTTGGAAAATTTGCAGCTGGACCATGTGACAAAGAAAGAAAAAGCTTTTTTGGGAGAGGAATTCAAGCAGGCTGTGGAATAACCACTTGTACAAGATATTTGTGTAACTAAATGGAGCCAAGTACCTTTATCTAAGACATGAGGAAAAGGCCATGACATTTTGAAGACAACCTTCATGCCTGTCCCTCCCTTCCCAGGTCCAGAGGCTTAGAAGGAAAGAATGGTTTCATGGGCCAGGCCCAGGGCCCAGTGGCCCTGCACAGCTTCAGGACACTGCTCCCCACATCCCAGCTGCTCCAGCTCCAACTGGCTCAAAAGGGCCCAGGTACAGCTCAGGCTGCCACTTTGGGGAATGCAAGCCATAAGCCTTGGTGGCTTTCATGTGATGTTAAACCTGTAGATGTGCAGAATGCAAGAGTGAAGAATGCTAGGCAGCCTCTGCCTAGATTTTAGAGGCTGTATGAGAATGCCCAGGTGCCCATGCAAAAACCTGATTCAGGGACAGAGTCCTTATAGAAAACCTCTACTAGGAAAGTACCAAGGGGAAATGTGAGGTTGGAGCCCCCACACGGAGTCCCCCCCACTGGGCCACTGCCTAGTGGAGCTGTGAAAAGGAGACCACCTTTCTCCAGACCCCAGAATGGCAGATCCACTGGCAGCTTGTACCCTGCACCTGCAAAAGCCACAAGCACTAAACTGAGAGCAGCCACAGGGGATGTACCCTGCAAAGCCACAGAGGTGGAGCTGCCCGAGGCCTAGGGAGCCCACCCCTTGCACCAGTGTCCCCTTGTTACAGGACATAGAGTCAAAAAAGTTTATTTTTGGAGCTTTAAGATTGAATGACTGCCCTGCTGGGTTTCAAACATGCATGGAGCCTGTAGCCCTTTCCTTTTGGCCAGTTTCTCCCTTTGGAATGGGAATGTTTATCCAATGCTTATACTCCCATTGTACCTTGGAGGTAACTTGTTTTTTATTTTAGAGGATCATAGGTGGAAGGGATTTGCTTTGTTTCAAATGAGACTTTGGACTTTTGAGTTAATGCTGGAATGAGTTAAGACTTTGGGGGACTGTTGGGAAGGCATGACTATATTTTGCAATGTGTAAAGGACATGAGTTTAGGAGGGGCCAGGGGTGGAATGATATAGTTTGGATATTTGTCCTTTCCCAAATCATGTTGGATTATGATCCCCAGTGCTGGAGGTGGGGCCTGGTGGAAGATGCTTGGATCATGGGGGTGTTTCCCTCATGGCTTGGTCCTGTCTTTGTGATAGTGAGTTCTCATGAAATCTGGTCATTTAAAAGTGTGTGGCACTTGGCCGGGCGCAGTGGCTCATGCCTGTAATCCCAACATTTTGAGAGACCAAGGTGGGCGGATCACCTGAGGTCAGGAGTTTGAGACCAGCCTGGCCAACATGGTGAAACCCTATCTCTACTAAAAATACAAAATTAGCCAGGCATGGTGGTGCACACCTCTGATCCCAGCTACTCAGGAGGCTGAGGCAGGAGAATCGCTTGAACCCGGGAGGCAGAGGTTGCAGTGAGCTGAGATCACGCCATTGCACTCCAGCCTGGGCAAAAAGAGTGAAACTGTCTAAAAAAAAAAAATGTGTGGCACCCCTGCTCACTCTCCATCTCCTGCTCCTGCTTCCTGCTTTCACCATATGAAGTGCCTGCTGCTGCTTCGCCTTCTACCATGAGTAAAAGCTTCCTGAGGCCTCCCCAGAAGCATATGCCTCTATGCTTCCTATACAGACTGCAGAACAGTGAGCCAACTGCACTTCTTTCCTTATAAATTACTCAGTCTCAGGTATTTCTTCATAGCAGTGCCAGAATGGCCTAATACACCTGTTAACATACAAATTTACAATTTCCTTTACCCAGGAAAAAAACTCACCAACAATAAATACAAACTAAAGACATATTCAACAGATAAAATCTGAGGGAGTTCACCACCAGTATACCAGTATTCATTCTTCAATATGGAGCCAAGAAAGTGATATGTGTGTGTGTGTGTATACATATATATTACTTACATATGAGTATATATATGTATGTATATGTGTATATATATGTATGTATGTGCCTGCATGTACATACTCACATCCATCAAGACATTATTATTTGCTTAATAAATACATACATATTAATATATTAATTACATATTAATATGTATTAAACACATGCATAATATATACATATTTATATAATATATAGACATAAATATTAAGCAAATAAAATAATAATAGTGTCTTGATGTATGTGAGCATCCACATGCATCTACACAAATACACACACACACATTTCTACATATTTACCCTTTCCAACGCTCTTCTTTCCTACACATCCAGGATTTATCAGGTGTATCAGGCCATTCTTCCATTGCTATAAAGACATACCTGAGACTGAGTAATTTGTAAGAAAAGAGGTTTAATTGGTTCATGGTTCTGCAGGCTGTACAGGAAGCATGACAGCTTCTGTTTCTGGGGAGGCCTAGGGAGCTTATACTTGTGGTGGAAGGCAAAGTGGGATCAGGCTATCTTATAAGAAGGGAGCAGGAGAAAGAGAGAGAAAAAAAGGAGGAATTGCTACACACTTCCAAACAACCAGATCACACGAGAACTCACTCATAATCACAAGAACAGCACCAAGGAAATGGTGCTAAACTATTTATGATGAATCAGCCCCCAGTCGCCTCCCACCGGGTGGCCCCACCTCCAAGAATAGGGATTACAATATAACATGAGATTTGGATGGGGACATAGATGCAAACCATATCATCAGGTGTCATTTCCTTTTAACCTAAAATGTTTATAGTTTGCAGACTTATGTAGTGCAAGTCTACTTACTGGACTAATTTCCTCAGCTTTTTCCTGTCTACAAATGTCTTTATTTTGCCTTTATTTTTGAAGTATGTATTTTGAATGCTTTGTTAAATTCTTTCAGCATTTTAAAGAAGCCATTACATTGTCTTCTGCATTTTTAATAAGAATTCAGCCATCATTCTTTCTTCTTGTTACCTTCTTAAATGTATTTGCCCCTTTTCTCTGATAGCACTTAAGATATTCTCTTTAGTATTGGTTTTCAGCAATTTGACCATGATGTGCTTTGGTATGGTTTTCTTTGTATTTATTCTGCTTGAGTTTTAATTTTTCTCTTTATGCATCGGTTTGGATTAATTTAATTAACCTATCTTCAAGTTTATGGATCTTCCCTTGTGCTCTATTCAGTCTGCTGCTAAGTCCTTCAAATGAATTTTTCATTTCAGTACTGGAATTCCCATTTTATTCTTTTGTAGAGTTTCAGATTTCCTGCCGAAATTTACAATCTGTTCACACATTTTGCTTGGCTTTTCCAGTGAATATTTTAACAGAGTTGTAATACTTATTTTAAAGTTTTTGTCGGCTGATTTCAACATCTGGGTCATTCCTCATTCTGTTTTTTTGTTGTTGTTGTTGTTGTTGTTTTTCTTTCTCTTGATTATTCATTACATCTTCCTGCTTTTTTTTTTTTAGACAGAGTCTCACTCTGCTGCCCAGGCTGGAGTGCAGTGGCACAATCTCTGCTCACTGCAACCTCCACCTCCCAGGTTCAAGCAATTCTCATGCCTCAGCCTCCCAAGTAGCTGGGATTACAGGTGTGCACCACCATGGCTGGCTAATTTTTGTATTTTTAGTAGAGATGGGCTTTCGCCATATTGGCCAGGCTGGTCTCAAACTCCTGACCTCAGGTGATCCACCCACCTCAGCCTCCCAAAGTGCTGGGATTACAGGCATGAACCACCGCACCCAGCCCTTCCTGCTTTTTATAAACATGTCTTCTCTATTTAGTTATGTGCACATTTAGAAAGAATTAGTGGGCAGGTGTGCCCTGAGCAAGTCTCTCTTAATTCTCCTTTCCCTGTACCTCCTGCTGCCAGGTTCTCAGTGAAGACTTAGGAAGAGTTGATGGGTGAATGGTCCTAGAGAAATCTCTTTACCCTCATTTCCTGTCCTTAGCCTTTACCAGGACAGGGCTATGAAGTTGGTGAAGACCCTGTAGATGAGAACTGGCATATAGATGTCATTTTGTATTTGGGACTTTGGGGGATTTTAATACATTTTGCCAGCTCATGCAAATTTGTTAAAAGTTCAGCTAGTTTCTCCTTGCATCTGCAAAAATTCCCATCTATAGTGGGTTCAATCTTCCATCCACCATACCCCTTTGAGGAAAGCAGCCTTGGGTCTCACTTTCCTAGCAAGGGCTCTTTGCACTCTGGAATTTAGTTTATTTCCACTTCTTTATCCTCAGCTTGGGTTTTTAACAACTATGCTTCTGTAGCTTATCCAGCTTACTCACATTATTTCAGTGAGAGCAATGATCTCTTGAAACTTTCTATATCCTAATTGGAGGTGGCAGTCTAAATGTTTTTCAAAAAGACTTATACATTTAAAATATGAAGAGAAAAGGTGAGAATAAAGTTTCTGACATCTGTAGACTATTAGATTATCCATCCCTTTCCATATCCAGGGACAATATTTAATGCTAACTTGACTCAGAGAAAATACCACCAGGTCATTTAGCTAGGTCTATATCCCTGCTGGGAAGGCCCAGGAAGGCTAATGCATCAAATGCCCACTGGAACAAAAACATCTTCTTTTAAAAAAATCACCTGTTTTAAAATGAAATTGGAGGAAAATGAAGCAAAAAAGAATTTACCCCTATTTCATCATACTGGATCTCTGTTTTCATTTAAAATGCTCTTTATCCTCATTTCAACATATTTCTACTTCTTAATCTGTGCTAGACTAGAACCAAATCCAGAAATCAGTTTTTCTAACAAATTTACTGAGTCTGAAGTGAGAGTTTGACTTTCTGCTCACCAACAAACTTGGGCACAGCCAGAATTTATGCTATTTCACATAAAGAAAAATAGGAGGGAAACGGCACTGACCTGAGAGGCCTCATGCAGCAACGATTCTCCTGAAGTGGGAGAGAAAGAGAATTAAAAAGATGAAACACACATCTTCTTTCCCCACAATGTTCAGTCAACTGCTCTAGGCCTTATTATGTAGAAGTGTACAATTGATAGATTCTGTAAGAAATTACCTAAAAATCTATACTTAATTGGTATCAAATAGTCTGAAATTTTCTGGTGACAAACCCTTCTTAAAATCTGATGAAGAGTCTAATGCAGGTAGCTTCAGTTGCAGGACACTTGAAACGCCCAGTGCCCTCCAGGGACAAATAGAACAATTAGGACTGCAAAAGGAGAACAAAAAGACATTTGTAGAACAGGTAAGTGGTACTTAGAAGGAAGGTCTAAAAGCAATCATCTAAGCTTCCACATTAAAGACTAGAAAGATAGATTAAACTGAAAATAAATAGAAGAAAAGAATAAAATCAAGGTGAGAATAAGAATAATGAAATAGAAAATGGATAACAGCAGAGATAACCCAATTAAAGCAAAAGCTGTATCTTTTAAAAGTATAATAAAATTGATAAACCTTTAGACTGCTCAAGAAAAAACAAAAATTACCAATATCAGAAGTTTAAAAGGAGACATAACTACAAGTCCTATGAACATTAAAATGATAGAAAGGAATAATATAAACAAACATATGCAAATATGTTTATGGATATAATGAAATTATCCATTTTTTCAAAGAAGCAAATTACAAAAATGACAGAAGAGATAATCTAAGTTATACTATATCTACGAAAGAAATAGAAATTGTAGTTTTAAAATGTTTTTTTCACAAAGAAAATACCAACACAGATCACTTCACTGGGAAGTTTATAAAATATTTAAGGAGAAAATAACACCAATATCACACTAACACTTTCAAAAAACAGATGGAGAGAATATTTCCTGTATCATTTTATGATGCCAGTATTAACCTGATAAGAAAAACAAAGTCATTACAAGAAAACTACAGGCTAATAGTATTTCTTATTAATATAAATCCTTAACAAAATATTAGCAAATCAAACATAGTAATATAGAAAAAGGATAATACATGTGACTTGGAGGGGGGCGGCGCTTATCCCAGAATGCAGAGTTGGTCTAATATTTGAAAAATTTGTGTAATTCGTGACATTAATAGGATAAAAGAGAAAAATCATAATCTTGAGAGATGTGAAAAAACTTAACAGAAATAGGTGTTTATAACATTAAAAAAAAAAACAAACCAAAAAAAACTCTTATCAGGCGCGGTGGCTCACCTGTAATCCCAGCACTTTGGGAGGCCAAGGTGGGAGGATCACTTGAGCCCAGAAGTTCAAGACCAGCCTGGGTAACATAGTGAAACCCCATCTCTATAAAAAATACAAAAATTAGCTGGATGTGGGCAGATGCCTATAGTCCCAGCTACTTGGAAGGCTGAGGTGGGAGCATCACTTGAAACCAGGAGGTGGAGGTTGCAGTGAACCAAGATTGCACCACTGCACTCCAGCCTGGGCGACAGAGGGCAGGTAGAAAGACGGCTACAACCCCACTGGCAATGGCCTACATAATGAGTTTCTCACAGCGTCCTCCCTTGACAGTTACAGTAAAGATGGAGCGAAGTCCTTGAAAGGAGATGTGCCTGCCTCTGAGGTGACTTCGAAAGACTCGACGTTCAGCCAGTTTAGTCCGATCTCTAGTGCTGAAGAGTGTGGTGACGACGAGAAGATCAAGGTGGATGACCCCCTGACAAGGAGGACGTGCAATCAAGCTTCAGGTCGAACGTGTTGACAGGGTCAGCTCCCCAGCAGGACTATGATAAGCTGAAGGCATTTGGAGGGGAAAACTCCAGTAAAACTGGACTCTCTCCATCAGGCAATATGGAGAAAAACAAAGTTGTTAAGAGAGAAGCAGAAGCCAATTCTATAAACCTGAGTGTTTATGAACCTTTTAAAGTCAGAAAAGCAGAGGATAAATTGAAGGAAAACTCTGACAACGTGCTGGAAAACAGAGTCCTGGATGGGAAGCTGAGCTCCGAGAAGAATGACACCTGCCTCCCCGGCACTGCGCCATCAAAGACAAAGTCATCCTCCAAGCTCTCATCCTGCAGCTCTGCCATCATGGCTCTCAGCGCTAAAAAGGCGGCTTCAGACTCCTGCAAAGAACCAGTGGCCAATTCGAGGGAATCCTCCCCATTACCAAAAGAAGTAAATGACAGCCAGGCGCGGTGGCTCACGCCTGTAATCCCAGCACTTTGGGAGGCCAAGGCGGGCGGATCATGAGGTCAGAAGTTCGAGACCAGCCTGACCAACATGGTGAAACCCTGTCTCTACTAAAAATGCAAAAATTAGTTGGGCATGGAGGTGCGCGCCTGTAATCCCAGCTATTTGGGAGGCTGGGGCAGGAGAATCGCTTGAACCTGGGAGGCAGAGGTTGCAGTGAGCCGAGATCACGCTACTGCACTCCAGCCTGGGTGACAGAGCAAGACTCTGTCTCAAAAAAAAAAAAGAAGAAGAAGAAGTAAACGACAGTCCGAGAGCCACCAACAAGTCTCCTGAATCCCAGAATCTCATAAACGGGACCAAAAAGACCATCCCTAAAGCAACCGGATAATCCCAGAAGCATCTCAAGTGAGAACAGCAGCAAGAGTTCCCCGTCCTCTCCTGCAGGGTCCGCACCAGCAATCTTCAAAGTCCGCATAAAAACCATTAAGATGTCTTCTGGGGAAATCAAGAGAACAGTGACCAGGGTATTGCCAGAAGTGGATCTTGACTCTGGGAAGAAATCTTCTGAGCAGACGGCGTCTGTGATGGCCTCTGTGACATTCCTTCTGTCATCTCCAGCATCAGCTGCCATCCTTTCCTCTCTCCTCAGGGCGCCTCTCCAGTCCACGGTCATGACCAATGCAGTTTCACCTGCAGAGCTCACCCCTAAACAGGTCACAATCAAGCCTGTGGCTACTGCTTTCCTCCCAGTGTCTGCTGTGAAGGAAAGTGAAGACGGCAGGATCCCGAGTCATTAATTTGAAGCTCGCTAACAACACCACAGTGAAAGCCACAGTCATATCTGCTGCCTCTGTCCAGAGCGCCAGCAGCGCCATCATTAAAGCCGCCAACGCCATCCAGCAGCAAACTGTCGTGGTGCCGGCACCCAGCCGGGCCAACGCCAAACTCGTGCCAAAGACTGTGCACCTTGCCAACATTAACCTTTTGCCTCAGGGTGCCCAGGCCACCTCTGAACTCCACCAAGTGCTAACCAAAGCTCAGCAACAAATAAAGCAGGCAATAATCAATGCAGCAGCCTCGCAACCCCCCAAAAAGTTGTCTCGAGTCCAGGTGGTGTCGTCCTTGCAGAGTTCTGTGGTGGAAGCTTTCAACAAGGTGCTGAGCAGTGTCAATCCAGTCCCTGTTTACATTCCAAACCTGAGTCCTCCCACCAATGCAGGGATCACGTTACCAACGCGTGGGTACAAGTGCTTGGAGTGTGGGGACTCCTTTGCAGTTGAAAAGAGTCTGACCCAGCACTACGACAGACAGAGCATGCGCATCGAAGTAACATGCAACCATGGTACAAAGAACCTCATTTTTTACAACAAATGCAGCCTCCTTTCCCATGCCCGTGGGCATAAGGAGAAAGGGGTGGTAATACAATGCTCCCACTTAATTTTAAAGCCAGTCCCAGCAGGTCAAATGATAGTTTCTCCATCAAGCAATACTTCCACTTCAACTTCCACTCTTCAGAGCCCTGTGGGAGCCGGCACACACACTGTCACAAAAATTCAGTCTGGCATAACTGGGACAGTCATATCGGCTCCTTTAAGCATTCCCATCACCCCAGCCATGCCCCTAGATGAAGACCCCTCCAAAGTGTGTAGACATAGTCTAAAATGTTTGGAGTGTAATGAAGTCTTCAGTATGAGACATCAATGGCTACACATTTCCAGCAGGCTGCAGATACGAGTGGACAAAAGACTTGCACTATCTGCCAGATGCTGCTTCCTAACCAGTGCAGTTACGCATCACACCAGAGAATCCATCAGCACAAATCTCTCTACACCTGCCCTGAGTGCGGGGCCATCTGCAGGTCAGTGCACTTCCAGACCCACGTCACCAAGAACTGTCTGCACTACATGAGGAGAGGTGGTTTTCGATGTGTGCATTGCAATGTTGTATACTCTGATGTGGCTGCCCTGCAGTCTCACATTCAAGGTTCTCACTGTGAAGTCTTCTACAAGTGTCCTATTTGTCCAATGGCATGTAAGTCCGCCCCAAGCACACATTCCCACACCTACACACAGCATCCTGGCATCAAGATAGGATAACCAGAAATAATATATAAGTGTTCCATGTGCGACACTGTGTTCACCCTGCAAACCTTGCTGTATCGCCACTTTGACCAACACATTGAAAACCAGAAGTTGCCTGTTTTCAAGTGTCCAGACTGTTATCCTTTATATGCACAGAAGCAACTTATGATGGACCATATCAAGTCTACGCATGGAACATTGAAAAGTATTGAAGGGCCTCCAAACTTGGGTATAAACTTGCCTTTGAGCATTAAGCCAGCAACTCAAAATTCAGCAAATCAGAACAAAGAGGACACCAAGTCCATGAATGGGAAAGAGAAATTGGAAAAGAAATCTCCATCTCCTGTGAAAAAATCAGTGGAAACCAAGAAAGTGGCCAGTCCTGGGTGGACGTGTTGGGAGTGTGACCGCCTGTTCATTCAGAGAGATGTGTACATATCCCACGTGAGGAAGGAGCAAGGGAAGCAAATGAAGAAACATCCCTGCCGCCAGTGTGACAAGCTCATCCCACAGCCTGTGCCAGCACAACCGGATCAAGCACAAAGGCATCAGGAAAGTGTATGCCTGCTCGCACTGCCCAGACTCCAGACGTACCTTTACCAAACGATTGATGCTAGAGAAGCACATCCAGCTGATGCACAGCATCAAGGACCCTGACCTGAAAGAAATGACAGATGCCACCAGTGAGGAGGAAACAGAAATAAAAGAAGACACCAAGTTCCCCAGTCCCAAGTGGAAGTTGGAAGAACCAGTTCTGGAGCTCAGGCCTTCCTGAGGAGCAATCACTCAACCACTGAAAAAGCTGAAAATCAATGTTTTTAAGGTTCTCAAGTGTGCCATGTGTGGCTTCACCACCGAAAACCTGCTTCAGTTCCACGAACACATCCCTCAGCACAAATCTGATAGTTCTTCCTACCAGTGCCAGGAGTGTGGCCTCTGGTACACGTCTCACGTCTCTCTGTCCAGGCACCTCTTCATTGTACACAAGTTAAAGGAACCTCAGCCAGTGTCCAAGCAAAATGGGGCTGGGGAAGATAACCAACAGGAGAACAAACCCAGCCACGAGGATGAATCCCCCAATGGCACCGTGTCAGACAGAAAGTGCAAAGTGTGCGTGAAAACTTTTGAAACTGAAGCTGCCTTAAATACTCACATGCGGATACATGGCATGGCCTTCATCAAATCCAAAAGGATGAGCTCAGCCAAGAAATAGCCAGAGAAGGTACATGAGGAAAATCCCTGTCCACATTGGAATAAAAAAGATATTTTTGTTACAAAAAGTTTGCAGTATAATAAACAGTACTGTCTAGGCTGTTGCAATATGTTCTCTTTCAACGTACCTTCCTTCACCTCATTGTATATATCCTCGATAAGTAGTAAAACAGTATTTGAGTTTAAAAGAGTTTGTATATATTTAAATGAATAACTTTTTATACTGTTTGTTACACATTTGTATCAATATTTAGTGGAAAACGATTTGAGTTGTTTTGGGTCAGAATTTTTCTTTTTGTATTGTTTCTTTAAAACAGAGTTCTTAGTAACAGGGGCAGCTCCTGAATTCAAATAAACCATTTTGTATGTTTGGATTTTGAAGGGGTTAACTAATTACAGGCTAAAATAATGCCTTTTTTAGTGTTTTTAATTTTTAGAATACACTACATAAATTGTAAGTAATTGTGGGTCTCAAAAACCCTAGGAACTTTTAAGTGTCTTAGCACTGCCTCGATGTGCCTGCCCTGAAGGAGTGAGCTCACATGTAAGACAACTGCACTCCAGTGTGGGCGTGCCTTTGTCTTCAGGCCATGCAAAGGGTGTTTAAAGCAGCCTTGCAGGTCGCTCCTTTCCCAGCCGTGGATAAAAACTGAAGCCAGGAATCTAATAAGGAATGCTGATTTCCTCAATTCCATATTGGGGCATGGGGAAGGCTGTTCTAAAGAAAAAAATGGGACTGGTTTTCTAGGCAGATCTGCAAGGCTGGCTTTAAAAGCACGAGGAGGGAAAGTAACGAAAGGGCTGGACTACTATAAAAGTTACAAATACGTAGTTAGACCAATAGATTTATATAGTCAGGTTTTTGTCATGTAATTTATTAACTATTACAGAAACACAACTAAGAATATCAAGTATTTCTCTGGCTCTTGACGAAAAAAAAGTCAGTTGACTTAACCCTTTGCTGTCAAAAGAGTTGGCATTGCCTGTTCTGGGTGCTACTGCCAAACGTTCTGATACTTAGAGTTGGGATGCACAACGTCAACCACTGACTTCTCAGTGCAGCCGCCTGTGTATTGCAATTGGCCGTTACCTTAAGCGCGGAGCCACCCGGGTTTAGTTCAGCCATTTCAAGAAGTATATTTAACGTCGGTAGTTCTGCTTTATTAAAATGCAGCAGAGGTACTCTTCCGTCCCTTCCGTTTATAGTTCTCTGAGAGAGTTCTATTTTTTGGTTTTGTTTCGTGTTTTCTTTTTTTTTTTTTTTTTGAGACAGAGTCTTGCTCTCTCTGTCGCCCAGGCTGGAGTGCAGTGGAGTGATCTTGGCTCACTGCAAGCTCTGCCTGCCGGGTTCACGCCATTCTCCTGCCTCACCTTCCCGAGTAGCTGGGACTACAGGCGCCCGCCACCACGCCCAGATAAGTTTTTTTTTGTTTTTTTTAGTAGAGACGGGGTTTCACCATTGTTGCAGGAAGTCAGGGAACCCAAACGGAGGGACCAGCTGAAGCCATGACAGAAGAACATGGATTATGAAGATTTTATGGACATTTATTAGTTCCCCAAATTAATACTTTTGTAATTTCTTAATGCCTGTCTTTACTGCAATCTCTAAACATAAATTGTAAAGATTTCATGGACACTTATCACTTCCCCAATCAATACCCTTGTGATTTCCTATGCCTGTCTTGTCTTTAATCTCTTAATCTTGTCAGCTGAGAAGGATGTATATCGTCTCAGGAACCTGTAATAATTGCGTTAACTACACAAATTGTACAGCATGTGTGTTTGAGCAATATGAAATGTGGGCACCCTGAAAAAAGAACAGGATAACAGCAATTGTTCAGGGAATAAGAGAGATAACCTTAAACTCTGACTGCCGGCGAGCCGGGCAGAACAGAGCCATATTTCTCTTCTTTCAAAAACAAATGGGAGAAATATCGCTGAATTCTTTTTCTCAGCATGGAACATCCCTGAGAAAGAGAATGCGCACCTAGGGGTAGGTCTCTGAACTGGCCCCCCCGGGGCGTACCTGTCTCTTATGGTCGAGATTGCAGAGGTGAAATAAACTCTAGTCTCCCATAGCGCTCCCAGTCTTATTAGGAAGAGGAAATTCCCGCCTAATAAATTTTGGTCAGACAGGTTGATCTCAAAACCCTGTCTCCTGATAAGATGTTATCAATGACAATGGTCCCGAAACTTCATTAGCAATTTTAATTTCGCCTCGGTCCTGTGGTCCTGTGGTCCTGTGATCTTGCCCTGCCTCCACTTGCCTTGTGACATTCTATTACCCTGTTAAGTACTTGATGTCTGCGACCCACACCTATTCGCACACCTCCCCTTTTGAAAATCCCTAATAAAAACTTGCTGGTTTTTGTGGCTTGTGGGGCAATCACGGATCCTACCAACGTGTGATGTCTCCCCCAGACAGCCAGCTTTAAAATTTCTCTCTTTTGTACTCTGTCCCTTTATTTCTCAAGCCAGCCAACGCTTAGGAAAATAGAAAAGAACCTACGTGATTATCGGGGCAGGTCCCCTGATACACCATGTTAGCCAGGATGGTCTCAATCTCCTGACCTCGTGATCTGCCCACCTCAGCCTCCCAAAGTGCTGGGATTACAGGTGTGAGCCACCATGCCCAGGCTTGTTTTGTGTTTTATTTTGCATTTCATATCTTACATTTATCCCTGAACATGTTTTGTACTTTTTTTTTTTTGTTAAGAAAAGGAATTCTTTTGTGTATATATAGATACTTGCATGATCTACTGTAGTCAACGTTCGGTTCCTCGAAAGGTCTTGCTGCTGTCAGGTGTTATGCACTCCATCCATCATAACTGTGTGAAACACATTTCATATGTAAATAAACGTGGGACATTTGGCC
This sequence comes from Pan paniscus, assembly GCF_029289425.2. Lineage (NCBI taxonomy): Eukaryota > Metazoa > Chordata > Mammalia > Primates > Hominidae > Pan > Pan paniscus. The sequence goes on from NC_073257.2 coordinate 89,886,165, forward strand.
CTTGTGCTTCTGTGAGAGAGTTATTGATTGTGAGTCTCTGACATCTTTGTGAAGTTTGGAAAGTGACTAATTGCAGGGACAAGCTACAGGATGTTGCAGAATCCTTCCCACTCAGAAGAATGGCATGTTCTTTCTCATTAGTAATCAGCTATTTTGTCACTTTCTCATTGACTCCATCAGTACATCGGTACAATCCAAGGGTGTGAATTTCAGCTTGAAATTCCATTGCTGTTACTTGTTATGTTTGTATTGCTGTAAATTGTATTCATAGCACTTTCATATGTTTCTGCATTTGAACCTTGCAATAAGCCTGTGTGGTAGGCCACATAGGTCCAAATAACCTAGTTTTACAGTTGAGGAAGCTGAGCTCAGATTCAGTTCTTTGCTGAAGCCCTCATAGCTGGTAAGTGGCTTTGCATATTAGAACCCAAATATTTTGCTCTCTAAATCTAATGCTCGCTCTATGTGGTTATGTACATATTGACAAATATTCATTTATTCAACAAATAAAAAGTATGTACAAAGCATGAAAAAAATAAAAAATAAAAACAACAACAATAAACTATAGCTTCTGATCTGAACGGAAAACTAAGCTGATGGAGGAAAGAGAGTTTCTTAAAAATGGCAGAGGAGATTCCAAAAAAAAGTAATTCTAGTCACTCAAGAGACCAAAAGACCTCATGATCACTTATGATACTAAACACTTATGATAGTCACTTATGATACTAAACACTCAAGGTAAGAGGCAAAATTTGTAGATAAAAGTCTTTGTGAAGATCATGAGACACATATATTAGAAGCAAAGAACAACAAAGAGTCAAGTGGCAATAAGTTACTTGATATTCTTAATCCACCAGGCACGCAAATTGAGAAAGAGCAAATTACTGGGCAAGTTGAGAAGAATGCTACCAACCCTAAACCCCAGTTAAGTCACTCCTCTCGACTGTCCCCTGACTTAACTAGAGACACTGATGAAGCTGCTTTTGAGCCAGATTATAATGAAAGTGACAGTGGAAGTTACGTATCTGTAAAAGATGAGGAAACTTCAGGAAACACTTCTAAGGTCCTGAAAGATAAGATAATGGAGAAAGCAGGAGAAAGCAAAAGAAAGCCTGGACACAGTTGGCCAGGTAGGCATAGGAGGAGCCAGAGTCCAGGCAGAAGTCAGAGCCCTTCTGGAGGCCAGACTTGAGGCCATAGCAGCAGGGCCAGTTCCGCAGAAAGTTAGAATAGCAGGAAGAATAAGAAAAAGTAGGAAAAGGAAAAGCACAAGAAACATTAAAAAAACCATACATGTAGGTACTGCAGGGGAATTGGAAAAAAGCCAAAAAACACAGACATAAGAAAAGGAAGTCAAAGAAGAGCAAAAGAGAAAGAGAAAGAGAAAGATAACAAAAAGTGAAATCTGTCACCATGTAAAAGGACAGATTTTTTAAATGGACTTAATGGGTAAGTCATCTGTATTCAATTTTGTTATTATGTAAAGAGATTTAGGTCTTGTAAATAATAACATGGAAGACTCTGTGCTGCACTTAAAATATTGCTGCTTGATTATTGGATTTTTACATCAGAGGTTGATGCAGTTTGGATATTTGTCCCCACCCCAATCTCATGTTGAAATAAAATCCCCAGTGTTGGAAGTCAGGCCTGGTGGGAGGTGTCTGGGTCATGGAGGTGGATCCCTCATAGCTTGGTGCTTTCTCTGCAAAATCTGGTTGTTTAAAGTGTGTGGCACCTCCCCTACTCTCTCTTGCTTCTACTCCCACCATGTGAGACACATGCTCCTGCTTCACCTTTCACCATGATTGTAAGCTTCCTGAGACCTCCCCAGAAGCAGATGCCAGTGCTATGCTTCCTGTACAGTCTGAAGAACTATAAGCCAATTAAACCATTTTTCTTTATAAATTAACCAGTCTCAGGTATTTTTATAGAAATACAAGAATTGCTTAATACAGAAAATTGGTACCAAGGAGTGGGACATTGCTATGAAGATACCTGGAAATGTGGAAGCAGCTTTGGAACTAGGTAATGGGCAGAGGTTGGAAAAGTTTGGAGAGCTCAGAAGAAGAGAGAAAGATGAGAGAAAATTTGGAACTTTATTTAAAGACTGGTTAAATACTTGTGACCAAAACGGTGATAGTGATATGAACAGTGAAGTCCAGGCTGATGAGGTATCAGATGGAAATGACAAACTTATTGGGAAATGGAACAAATGTCACCTTTGTTATGCCTTAGCAGAGAACTTAGCAGTATTGTGTCCATGCGCTAGGGATCTATGCAAGTTTGAATGTCAAAGTGATGATCTACGTTATCTGGCAGAAGAAATTTCTGAGCACCAAAGTGTTTAAGAAGTGGCATGGCTGCCTCTAACAACATAAGCTCAGATGTGGGAGCAAAGGAATGACTTAAAGTTGGAACTTATATTTAAAGAGGAAGCAGAGCATAATAGTTTGGAAATTTTTCAGCCTAGCCATGTGCCAAAGAAAGAAAAAGCTTTTTCAAGGGAAGAATCCAAGCAGGCTATGGAGTAACCACTTACTAGAGATACTTCCTTTTGGTAACAAGTATTTAACCAGTCTCTATGGAGCAACCACTTGCTAGAGATATTTACATAACTAAAAGGGAGACGAGTGCTAATATCCAAGGCAATGGGGAAAAAGCCTCCAAGGCATTTCAGAGACCTTTGAGGCAGGTGGGAATGTAAACTAGTACAACCACTATGGAAAACACTGTGAAGATTCCTTAAAGAGCTAAAAGTAGAACTACCATTTAATTCAGCAATCCCACTACTGGTTATCTACCCAGAGGAAAAGAAGTCATTATATGAAAAAGATACTTGTACACATACAAAAGATATGGCAGCACAATTTGCAATTGTAAAAACATGGAACCAACCCAAATGCCCATCAATCAATGAGTGGATAAAGAAACTATGGTATATATATACAATGGAATACTACTCGGCCATAAAAAGGAATGAATTAATGGCATTCACAGTGACCTGCATAAGACTGGAGACTGTTAGTCTAAGTGAAGTAACTCAGGAATGGAAAACCAAATATATGTTCTCACTCATATGTGGAAGCTAAGCTATGAGGATGCAAAGGTATAAGAAAGATACAGTGTACTTTGGGGACTCAACAGGAAAGGGTGGGAAGGGAGTAAGGGATAAAAGACCACAAATTTGTTTCAGTGTATACTGCTTGGGTGATGGGTGCACCAAAATCTCACACAACACCACTAAAGAACTGACTCATGTAACCAAACACCACCTGTTCCCCATTAACCTATGGAAATGAAAAGATTTAATAAGAAAGAAAGAAAAAGAGAGAGAGAGGAAGAAAGAAAGAAGAAAGAAAAAGAAAGAAAGAACAAAAGAAAAGGAAGGGAAGAAGAAACAAACAGATTGGAAAGAGGGAAGTAAAACCATTTTTGCAGAGGACACAATTATATTTGTGTGTAAAAATCCTAAGAAATACAAAAAACTACTAAAATAAGAAAACTTATAAAAATCATAAATTACAAAGTAAATATCATAAATTACAAAATCAAATTAATTGATTTTTACATATTGACAATAAACTGTTGGGAAATGAAAATGTAAAATATACCATTTATACAATAGCCTCACAAACTTTAAAATAATTAGGACTGGATTTAACAAAATGTGGACACAAGACCTATATACAAAAAGCTGTAAGCCAGGCATGGTGACATGAGCCTATAGTCCCACCTACTTGGAAGCCTGATGAAGAAGGATGGCTTGAGTGGAGTTTGAGTCCAGCCTGGCCAACATAGAAAGACCCCATCTCTATTTAAAAATTTTTAACACAAAAAACAAAATAAAATCCTGTAAAATATTGCTGAAATAAAATAAAGAAGACTTAAATAAATAGAGGGATATGCCATGTTCATGGATTGAAAGACTCAGTATTGTTAAGACACCAATTTTCTCCAAATCCATCTACAGATTCAACACAATCCCATTCAAATTTCAACAGGGTTTTCTTTTTTTTTTTTTTTTGGTAGAAATTCACAAGCTTATTCTAAAAGCTATATGAAAACACAAAGAATCTACAATAGCCAGAACAATTTTAAAAAGAACAAAGAAGACTTATACTATCTGATTTTAAGACTTTCTATAAAGCTATAATAATCAAGACGGTAAGGTAGACCCACGATTTCCATGAGCATGAACCCACTGCTGAACTTTATTTGCTGTAAAATGAATTTCTTGGCCAGAAGCAAAGCAGAGTGTCATACCACCATGGCGAATAAGGCATTCTTTCTGTATATGGATAATAGTTCTGGCAGGAGTATTGCAGGCAGAAAAAGCAAAGGCTGGCTGGTTCTTCCAGGGAAAGGTGCCATTGAGGGCTCAGCTGGTCTCTGCTGTTCAAAGGTTGGCCACTCAGCAGTGGTGGTAGGCATTAGACTTTAGTAAGTGGACAGTCCACATCACTCTTGCCTTGGCCACTTTGAGCATGAACACTTTAGGTAGCTGAGGAAAGAGGCTGGCTGATCCAGAGGACAGATTATCTTGCCCACTTGATTATTAAAATCTTCTTCTGCTGTAATTACTCTAGGTGAGCATTCACATGGGATGCAGATATCTTCACTTTTGTGGCCAATCTAAGAGGTCTGTCCATACACCTCTTCCTCAAATGCCTTGTGACCAATTTCCAATTGTGTCCCTTCCAAGCCCAGCCAGCTAAACCATTAGCCACTGCCCATAAATCAGTGTAGATCTATATCTCTGGTAACCTCTTCTTTCCCGGAAATAAACAATCAGGGGTACTGCTTGAAGTTATGCCCAGTAGGAGTATTTTCCTTCACTACTGTCCTTCAGGGCCACACCAGAAAGTCCTCCTATTTAAATCTCAACACAAACAAACCAACTGTAAAAAGATATTGATGAGGCCTGGTGCCGTGGCTCACGCCTGTAATCCCAGCACTTTGGGAGGCTGAGGTGGGTGGATCACGAGGTAAGGAGATCAAGACCATCCTGGCTAACACAGTGAAACCCCGTCTCTACTAAAAATACAAAAAATTAGCCGGGCGTGGTGGCGGGCACCTGTAGTCCCAGCTACTCGGGAGGCTGAGGCAGGAGAATCACTTGAACCTGGGAGGCAGAGGTTGCAGTGAGCCAAGATCGTGCCACTGCTCCCCAGCCTTGCAACAGAGCGAGATTCCATCTCAAAAAATAATAATAATAATAATAAATAAATAAAAATAAATCTACCTAAGAATGCATTCTAAATATTACCCGGCCTCATCAGCTTATGATCTCAAAATACGGTCCTATTTCTATTTAGACCCAATTTAGAATGACTGTAAGCATTACCCCCATCTGCCACATCCCCAAGCAGGGGCATATTCTCACCCTCTCCAGACTCCATTATTCCAAGAAGCCCACAAAGGGGTTCTGCATATTAGACCACAAACTAGGCAGAAGCTGACAGCCATCCCTATCATTTTCTATCCTCTGACTCTCTAAACCCAGCTCTCACTTGTCTACGTCTACTGCCTGAGAAGCCACTTAAAGAGGCTTAATCATTGCTGCTGTTGACAAAAAGAAAGAGAAAGAAAGTCCTAGAAACCATTCCACATTAAAAGACACTAAGATACAAGACAGCTAAGTGCAATATGCAATCCTGAATTGGGTTCTTTCTATGATTGAAATGTTTGTGCCCCTGCAACTCCCATCCTTACCATCAAATGTTGAAATCCTAACCCCTAAAGTGATGATATTAGAAGTTAGGGCTTTTAGGAGGTTATTAGGTCATGGAGGTAAGTTCTCATGAATGGGATCAGTGCCCTTATAAAAGAGGCCGAGAGACCCCTCACCCCTTTACCATGTGAGGACACAGCAAGAAGTCACCATCTATGAGCCAGAAAGCAAGGCCCTCGCCAGACACTGAATCTGCCAGCACCTTGCTCTTGGACTTGCCAGTGTCCAGAACTGCAAGAAATAAATCTCTGTTCATAAGCCACCCAGTCTATGGTGTTTTGTTATAGTAGCCTGAATGAACTAAGACAGTCTTAAACTGGGGGAAAAAATGGCTATAAAGTCATGATTGAGACAACTGAAATTTCAATATGGGCTGTAGATTATAGTATATTCGTGTTAAATTTCCAAATTTGGATCATTGCATAGTGGTTATGTAAGAGAATGTCCTCACACTTAGGAAATACACACTGATGTATTTAGGGGTATAAATTATCACTGAAAATTCTCCCCATCAACACAGCCTTTCAGCCACACAATTTCCTTCCCAATAGCGAACAAATGTTATCTCCTTCTTGGATAAATCCTCACAGAGGCATTTCATGCTTTTACAACCAATACATGTCCTAAATCTCTTTTATAACAAAAGTGAGACCATTCTCTACAGTCTATTCTGCATTTCGCTTTCTTTCTTTCTTTTTTTTTTTTTTTGAGACAGAGTCTCGCTCTGTAGCCCAGGCTGGAGTGCAGTGGCGTGGGTTTCCGCTCGCTGCAACCTCTGCCTCCCGAGTTCAAGCGATTCTCCTGCCTCAACCTCCTGAGTAGCTGGGACTATAGGCGTGTGCCACCACACCCAGCTAATTTTTTGTATTTTTAGTAGAGACGGGGTTTGACCATGTTAGCCAGGATGGTCTCGATCTCCTGACCACCCACCTTGCCCTCCCAAAGTGCTGTGAGGTGATCCACCCACCTCGCCCTCCCAAAGTGCTGGGATTACAGGCATGAGCCACCACACCCAGCCTGGCTGTCTTTCTTAATACAGTCATGCATCACTTAATGACAGGGATATGGCCTTAGGCAATTTTGTCTGTTGTTCTGTGAACATCTTAGAGTACTTACACAAACATAGATGGAACAGCCTACTACTCACCTAGGCTATGTGGTAATGCCTACTGCCCCTACACTACAAACCTAAACATGTTAATTTACAGAACACTGTAGGTAATTGCAACAAAATGGAAAGTATTTATGCATCTAAACACACCTAAACATAGAAAAAGTACAGTAACAATATGGTAGAAAAGATTAAAAACGGTATACCTGCATAGGGCAGCTCCATTATAATCTTATGGGATCAACATTATATATGTGGTCCATCACTGACAAAAACATTTGTTAGGCAGGGCATCACTGTAATCTTGAAGATCAATCCACATCAGAACATGAAGTGCCTCCTCATTATTTTTTACCACTATCTAGTATTCCACTGTGAGATGTACCATAACTGAAGCAGGCCCTGTTCTCTGGATATTCAGCTTGTTTCCAATCTTTTGCTATCCCTTATTAACATCTGTAGAATAGCAAACATCAAGGGACCCAGGAAGATTGGGAACATAAACATATAGTAAAAGTATGACATTAATATGTCATTAATAATTTCATTAGGAATTATATTTTAAATGGATACTAAGAAATGCAACGTTTTATGTTATGAGTCAGGAAACTAGATGTGTGAAGGAATGATTGATGAGTATGAAAAACCAAGAATGTGCCTGTAATCCCAGCACTTTGGGAGGCCGAGGCAGGTGGATCACGAGGTCAAGAGATCGAGACCATCCTGGCCAACTTGGTAAAACCCTGTCTCTACAAAAGTACAAAAATTAGCCAGGCCTGGTGGCATGCGCTGTAGTCCCAGCTACTTGGGAGGCTGAGGCAGGAGAATCGCTTGAACCTGGGAGGCGGAGGTTGCAGTGAGCTGGGATCCTGTGACTACACTTCAGCCTGGTGACAGACTGAGACTGTCTCAAAAAAAAAAAAAAAAAATAGAAGAAGAAAAACCAAGAATGATTGTGAGGAGGTCAATGTTAACAGCTCTCTGTATTAACTATTAAATAAACCTTCCTGGAAAAGCATTTGAATACAATGAGTTTTTTTTTTTTTTTTTGGAAAACTATTCCAGACATGAAACCCAAATGACAATTAAGAGTACTAGTAAAACAATTGATGGTGATGTTGTTATTGTGCCATTAATGAAAGTACTGACAGGAAAAGGATAGGACTTTGCGTTCATTAATAAAAGATCTAAAAAAAACCATAATGTCCTATAATTAAAACAACAACAAATAAAGTTACCTTTTACTTCACTCTGCCAAATAAGGCTATACTGGAAGAGAAAGAGGTAACTATTGACCTAAGAGTGAAGACTGGAGTATAAATGTACATATACATACCTATATATACACTGAGACTATGTATTTGGGGATTGTAGGACTCTTTTGGTTGGTAAAAATTAATTCCGTATCACTTTTATCCTCAGGTTCTTTTTTCCTCAGGTATTTTTCCTTAGGTTCTTGAATTTCAAAAGATAGTAACTTAATTTGACATACACTTAGACAATATCCCAAGAGCCCAAAACCACATAGCCAACTTATCCTGATCTAAAATCCTCTCTTCTTCCAGGAATCAGAGTCTAGTAACTGTCCTCTGCCAGCAGACTCAGTACTTTCTCTTTTATTACAACAGCCTTTTGTGGATTTTCACTCCTCGGACTAGACAGTTGGCCCTTTGAAGGTAGAATCCATATCTTAATGATCCAGCTGCACAGAATGTATTCGAGCAAGCGTAGTGTCAGCTCCTACTCTCCAGAAGCAGCCAGCACAGGCTCTGTCCAGTGTCCACTGTCCAGGGCCAGCGGTGATAGTGGTGCAAGTTGCAGCATCTATGCCAGCAGCAATGGCATTACTGTCTTCACTGAAGCAGTTCTAGCCTATGATTTGGGAGGCTGGCCTTGAACATGAAGCCACCTAGCTTAATTTTCCGGTCTTATTGATCAGAATAGGCTAGGTCATCCCATGAAACAAATAAATTCCAACATTTCAGCAGTTTTGCTTTCCAATCACACACGAGTGGAGGCGGGTTGGACAGCTTGTCTGGGCGGTGCATCTCCAGGCAGTGACTCATGCCCTGGGCTGTTCCTAGTGTGGTTCCAGCATCGCAGCTCCTTCTCTTTCACAGGACCATGAGAGCCAAGGATATGGCAAGAAATTTTAGGGACAGGCCTGGAAACACTATGCATTAATTTCCCCTTATGCTCCGTTGGCCTAACTGAAAGGCAGGCTGAAAAACCTCATCTTCCTATGTGCTTAAGAAGCAGAAATGGGACTGGGGAGGATCCAGCCAGGGTTTACCCTTCAAGAAATTTTATTCTTCCAATTTGGTATGTGGTATATGTGAGCACTCTCTCAGAGATTTTATGAGCCACCTCTTATCCTTTCAGAGGTTCATTTTCTGATGACCCCAGCCAAGATTGGTTTCTATTGTCTGCAACTAATGTCCTTGACTGATAGAAAGATGGGAGGTCCAATAGGATATACTGTTCAGGAGCACATACCTGCACTCAAACTCCAGGCTCTTGCTTTACTAAACTTCACACTTTTGGCAAGTGACTGGGCCTCATCTTCCATAAAGTGCAGAGAATAATAGCATCTACCCTATGAAGTTGTTGTGAGGATAGAGTAAGTTAATGCGAGGAAAGTGCCTAGCACAGCTGGCCTGCCATAAGTGCTCAGTAAATGGTATCCATTATTTATCCTCCCAAGGTATCCAGCCTTCAGAGGCTTCCTGGAGGAGGTACTCACAAAGATTTGAATGATTGTAGAGGACTGGGCAGAAGAAGGGGTCTTATAGGAAAATGAGCTTCTCCAGGCATGATAGATGTGTTATCTTTGTTTTGGGTTTTTAGAGTTTGTTTGTTTTAGAGACAGGGTCTCACTCTGTCACCCAGGCTGGAGTGCAATGGTGTGATCATAGCTCGCTGCAGTCTCAAAATCCAGGGTTCAAGTGATCCTCCCACCTCAGCTTCCCAAGTAGCTAGGACTATAGGCACACAGAACCATGGCCACCCAGCTGATTGAGATGTGTTATTTTTGAATTAATGGGTGCTGAGCACTGAAGAAAGAGCCATCCAGTGTTTGAGTATTCCCATCATGTGCTCAAGGGAACCTCCTTGCCTGGGTCCCATTTATCTTCTCCTTTGAAAGTCAGATTTGGGGGAGTTTGACTCATGGACAAGGTCTGTGCACACGCTGCCTTTTAGCTCTGGGATGGGGGTGGTGGTGGGCAAGCCCTTCCCGGGTAAGGCAGAGCCTGTGTGGCCAGTGCCTGTGTGAAGACAGCAAGGACACTGGCAAGCACACACCAGGCAGGGTTCAGGCTCGGGCTTAGGGTGTCCGGAAGGGGAATGGCTATTCTGAAATCCCAAGTCTAAGCTGAAGACCTTCCTCAAAGCCTCAGGAGATCCGGCTCACGGTGGGGACAAGAATAGAGTATTTGTTTCACAGCAGCAGTGAGCAGGCCTTCATTTGCTTCTGTGTTTTTCAAGTCACTTGTTGGGGTGTGAAAATCCCATCCCTAGATTCTCCACTAACTTCTTCACTGTAAATGCAGAAGCCCCAAAGGAGCCAATTTCATGTGCCAGAGCCCAACAGGCCTGGGCTCCCATCCTCAGTGTGTTATCATGGAAGACAAGGCAATGACAAGGAAATGGTCTTTCTTTGGGGACAGTTGTAAAGCCCTTGAGTGATAAGCCCCCTCCAATGGAATGTGGCCCTTCCTATCAAGAACAGCTCCAGGAGGCCGGGCGCAGTGGCTCATCCCTGTAATCCCAACACTTTGGGAGGCCGAGGTGAGTGGATCACTTGAGGTTAGGACTTCGAGACCAGCCTAACCAACATGGTGAAATCCCACCTCTACTAAAAATACAAAATTAGCCAGGCATGGTGGCAGACACCTATAATCCCAGCTACTTAGGAGGCTGAGGCAGGAGAATCGCTTGAATCCAGAAGGCAGAGGTTGCAGTGATCCGAGATCGTGCCTTTGCACTCCAGTCTGGGCAACAAGAGTGAAACTCCATCTCAAAAAAATAAAAAAGAACAGCTCCAGGGAATGAATATAGTGTCAGGTCGAGTCCTCTTTCTCTAGAGAGGGATTTTCTAAATATGAAAGAATCGAGGTTCCTATTTTGACCATGTCTTCTTAAAGGATGACAGTCCAAGTTCTCACTGAAACAACAGTAGTAGGCAGCAGAAAGACAGTGCAGAGGGAGGGAAAGAAGTAGAGGTATGGACTTAAGGACTGGGTGACATGGCCAGGGAAATGGACATTAATACTCAACAGGCTAAGTCAAGGATGTTTGATGTGCCCATCCCACTGCTGGGTTTCAGGGAGCTGAAGGGAGCAATGGGCCAGCACTGAGGTTGAGATCTGATTTTGTCCTTTACTAGCCTTGGAGCCTTGGTCCATGTTAACTGTCTGAGCTTCGGTTTCTTCATTTATCAACTATAGATAAAATTCCTTGCCCTGGCTGCTTCACAGGATTCTCATGATGAACTAAAACACACAGACACATAGACACACACACACACACAACACTTTATAAAGCTTTATAATCCAGAAGGAGTTGTTTTAAAACAAAGCATTATTATTATAGTTGAAGTTAAGATAAATTCTAGCTCTCTGGGAACCTACAGTCCAGTTGTAGAAATAAAATACATGAAATTAAAATACATAAGTAGCAAATAATGGCAATCTGTGCTCAGCACGAGATAGTGTTATCAAACCCACATTCAGTAAGTTTTCTGAGAGTCAGATGTAGAGTGAATCAGGTAGAACAAATTTCATAGAAGTGGTGGTAAGAACTGAAATGGGTCCTAGAAAAAAAGAAGGTTGTAGAAAAATTGCAAGAAGGAAGGAAGGCAATTGCGTGTGTGTGTGTGTGTGTGTGTGTGTGCGCGCATTTTAAGCTGAAAAGCTCAACCAGGACATACACTATGCTAGGCTAGAGACGCATACTCTGACTGTGAAAGGTAAGAAATAGGTCTAAAGCAGAGATAGGAAAACTACAGCCCCATGAGCCAATTTTGGTATAAGCTGTAAGCTAAGAATAATTTTTACACTTAGAAAATGTTAAAAGGAAAAAGAAAAAAAGGAGGAGTGACACAGACTTTGTGTTATATTTCCTTATAACAGAAAATGTTATAAGGAAAAAGAAAAAAAAGGAGGAGGAGTGACACAGACTTTGTGCCCCACAAAGTCTAAAGTATTTACTATCTGTCCCTATACGGACCAATACGTACATGAAGATTCAATGACAATGAAAATACAACATATTCAAATTTGTGTGGTGCAGCCAAAACAGTGCTGATAGGGAAATTTATAGCACTGAGTGAAATGTTTATATTAGAAAAGACAAGAGGCCACAAATTAATATTACAAGGTCCTATATCAGGAAACTAGAAAAATAAGAACAAACTAAACAGGGGCCGGGCATAGTGGCTCAAACTTGTAATCCCAGCACTTTGGGAAGCCAAGGTGGGTGGATCACTTGAGGCCAGGAGTTCAAGACCAGCCTGGCCAACATGATGAAACCCCATCTCTGTAACCCCAGCTATGTGGAAGGCTGAAGCACTAGAATTGCTTGAGCCTGGGAGGTAGAGATTGCAGTGAGCTGAGATCACACCAAATCCTTGAAATCCTCACATGCACTCCAGCCTGGGCAATAAAGCAAGATCCTGTCTCAAAAAACAAAAAAAAGGGAAAAAAAAGAAAATGAAACAAAAAGCAAACAGAAGGAAGAAAAAATGACAATAGCAGAAGTAAATGAAATTGAAAAAAATACATAGTAAATTAATGAAGCAAAAACTGGTTATTTCAAAAAATTTGTGAAATTGACAAACTTCTATTGAGGTGGGTGGATCACTTGAGGCCTGGAGTTCAAGATCAGCCTGGCCAACGTGGTGAAACCCATCTCTACTAAAAATAAAAAATTAGCCAGGCATGGTGGTGCACGCCTGTGGTCCCAGCTATTCGTGAGGCTGAAGCACAAGAATTGCTTGAACCCAGGAGGCAGAGGTTGCAGTGAGCTGAGATCACAACACTGCACTCCAGCCTGGGCAACAGAGTGAGAGTTTGTCAAAAAAAAAGAAAAGAAAAGAAAAAAAAAAGACTGACAAAGGCAAAGAGGGAAAATACAGTATCAGAAATGAAACAAGAGATATAATTACAGACCCTACAGACATCAAAAGGATAATAAAGGAATACTACAACTTTACACACATAAATCTTGACAATTTTGATAAAATGAACCAAATCCTTGAAACCCACACATGACCACAAGTCAACTAATATGGTATAAAAAGTTTGAATAGCGATATAACTATTGAGAAAATTAAACCCCTAATTTTAAAACTCCTCCCCCAACCAAATCTCCAGGCACAGATGCCTTCACCACTGAATTATGCCAAATTTTAAAGAAGAATTAACTCCAATGCTACACAATCTCTTCCAGAATATAGAAAATAAAGAAACACATCCCAATTTATTTTGTAAAGTTAATATTACCCTGATGCTAAAACCAGACAAATATATTAAAAAAAAGAAAATGACAGATCAACAGGCCTGATAAATATAGAAATAATCCTTATTTAAAAATAGCAGAGAATTCAATAATATCCAAAAAGAATTATATACCACCATCAAGTAAGGGTTATTTCAGGAATGCAAAGCTGGTTCAATATTTGAAAATCAATCAAGGTAATCTACCATATTGCCATGCTACAGGAAAAAAATTACATGATTATGTCAATTGATGCAAAAGAAGAATTTTACAAAATTTGACACTCATTTATAATAAAAATTCTCAAAATACTTAAGAGGGAAACTTTCTCAAATTAGTAAAGATCAGCTACAAAAAAAATCTACAGATAACATCATATATAATGGTAAAAGATGGAGTACTTTCTCCCTAAGATTAGACACAAGGATGTCTTTTATCACTTCTAGTACTGGAAGGGCTAGCCAGTATAACAATAAAAAGAAAAAAAAAAAAGGAAATAAAGGCTAGGCCTGGTGGCTCATGCCTGTAATCCCAGCATTTTGGGAGGCTGAGGCGGGTGGATCACGAGGTCGGGAGTTCAAGACCAGCCTGGCCAACGTGGTGAAATCCTGTCTCTACTAAAAATACAAAAATTAGTCAGGTGTGGTGGCTCACACCTGTAGTCCCAGCTACTCAGGAGGCTGAGGCAGGAGAATCGCTTGAACCCAGGAGGCAGAGGTTGCAGTGAGCCAAGATTGCACCTTTGCACTCCAGCCTGGTGAGAGAGCAAGACTCTGTCTCAAAAAAATAAAAGTAAATAAAATACATAAAAATCACCAAGAAAAAGTTGTCCTATTTGCAGATCATATGATCATCTATAAAAATCCTCAGGGAGGCGGGGCGCAGTGGCTCACACCTGTAATCTCAGCACTTTGAGAGGCCGAGGTGGGCGGATCACGAGGTCAGGAGATCAAGACCATCCTGGCTAACACGGTGAAACCCCGTCTCTACTAAAAATACAAAAAAAAACTTTTCTGGGCGTGGTGGCAGGCGCCTGTAGTCCCAGCTGCTAGGGAGGCTGAGGCAGAAGAATGGCGTGAACCCGGGAGGCAGAGCTTGCAGTGAGCCGAGATCGCACCACTGCACTCCAACCTGGGCGACAGAGCAAGACTCCATCTCAAAAAAACAAAAAAAAAAAATAGAAATCCTCAGGGAATATACCTAAACAAAACAAAACCAATAAAATCATCCAACTCCTAGGAATTATGGTAAGACTGAAAGATACAAGTTCAACATACAAAAAACACTTGTATTACTATATATCCATGGAAACTGAAATTTAAAATACCATTTATGACTGTAATAAAAATTTCTAATACTTAGGTGTGAATATAGCAAAACCTATACAAGACTGAATGCAAAAAATGACAAAATGCTGATCAAAAAAATTAAAAGATTAAAATAAATAAAGAGAAATAGAGACATAGCATATTCATGGGTTACAACACCCACCATGCTGTTAATACATACTTTTGCTACAATTTCTATAAAAATTACAGATATACACAAGATTATCTGAAAATGTATATGGGAAGGCAAAGGAACTTAAAAAGCTAAAACAATTTTGAAAATGAAGACTAAGGTAGGAGGGATAATTCAACCCAATTTTAAGACATTGCATAGCTACAGTGATCAAGACTTTGTGGTACTGGTGGAGTAATAGACACATAGATCAATGGACTAGAAGACCCCAAAGTAGCCCTGTACAGGTACAATCTACTGATTTTTTTAAGGTGCAAAAGTAATCAAATGCAGGAAGAATGGTCTTTTCAACAAATGGTATTTGACCAAGTAGACATCCATAGGCAAAAAATGAACCTCGACCTGAACCTCACAACTTATATGAAAATCAACTTAAAATATTTGCAAACTACTCATCTGATAGAGGATTAATATCCAAAATATACAAGGAACTCAAACATCTCAACAGCAAAAACAAACAAACAATCCAATTAAAAATGGGTTATAAATTTAAATGTAAAACTATAAAACTTCTAGAAGAAAACACAGGAGAAAATCTTTAGGACCTAGGGCTTGGTGAAGAGTTCCTGGTCATGGCATTAAAAACACAATTCATAAAAGAAAAAAAAAGGTTAAGTAGTACATCATCAAAATTTAAAACTTTAAAAGAAAGAAGGCCCAAGCAAATAAACTGAACGACAAAATAAAATGAGACATCACAAAGGATAGCACAGAAATACAAAGGACCATTAGAGACTATTATGAAAACCTATATGCCAATAAATCTGAAAACCTAGATGAAATAGACAAATTCCTGAACACTTACAACCTACCAAGACTGAATCAAGAAGAAATAAAAAAAAAAAACTAAACAGAACAATAACAAGTAATGAGATTGAATCAGTAATAAAAAGTCTTCCAACAAAGAAAAGCCCAAGACCAGATGGCTTCATCATTGAATTATACTGAACATTCAAGGAAGAATTAGTACTAGTCCTTCTTAAACTATTCCCAAAAATTGAAGCAGAGTGTATTCTTGCTAACTCATTCTACAAGGCCAGCATAACCCTGATACCAAAACCAGACAAGAACACAATAAAAAAAAAAAAAACGTACAGGCCAATATCACTAGAGAACATTAATGCAAAATCTCTCAACAAAATACTAGCAAACTTAATTTAACAACATATCAAAAAGAAAATACACCAAGATTAAGTGGGATTTATTCCAGGAATGCAAGGATGTTTCAACATACGCAAATCAATAAACTTCATACATCACATCAATAAAATGAAGGACAAAAACCATATGATCATCACAATAGACACAGAAACAGCTTTTGATAGAATTCAACATCCATTCATGATTTTAAAAAAACCTCTTAATTAGGTATAGAAGGAAAGTACCTCAATATAATAATGGTCATATATAACAAACACACAGATAACATTTAACTAAATGGGGAATAGCTGAAATCTTTTCTTCTAAGAACTGGAACAAGACAAGGATGCCCACTCTTACCACTCTTATTCAAGGTAATACTGGAAGTCCTAACCAGACCAATTAGACAAGACAAAGAAATAAAAGACATCCAAATGGGAAAGGAAGTAAAATTGTCCCTGTTTGCAGATAACATGATCTCGTGTACAGGAAAACCTAAGTACTCTTTAAAAAAAAAAACCTGATAAACAATTTCACCAAAGTCACAAGATATAAAATTAATATACAAAATTTGTGTTTCAATATATGAACAATGAACTAGCTAAAAAGTAATCAAGAGGGCAATTTCATTTACAATAGCTACCAAATAAATAAAACACCTAAAATAAATTTAACCAAGGAGGTGAAAAAGCTCAACAAAAAAATCTCCAAAGCAGTTATGAAAAAAATAGAAAAAGATGCAAATGGAAAGACCTTCCATGCTCATGGATCAGAAGGATTAATATTGTTAAAATGACAATACTACCCAAAGCAATCTATAGATTCAATGCAATCCCTATCAAAATACCAATGATACTCTTCACAGAAACAGGAAAAAAATCCTAAAAGTTGTATGAAACTACAAAAACTCCAAATAGCCAAAGCAATACTGAGCACAAGGAACGAAGAAAAAAGCTGGAAGTATCATACTACCAGAACTCAAAATCTACTACAAATCTCTAATAACCAAAACAGCATGGTACTGGCATAAAAACACATAGACCAATGGAACAGAATTGAGAACACAGAAATTAATCCACATATCTACAGTCAACTGATTTTTTTTAAAGTTTTTTATTTTAAGTTCCAGTATACACGTGCAGGATGTGCAGGCTTGTTGCATAGGTAAACGTGTGTCATGGAGGTTTGCTGTACCTATCAACCCATCACCTAGGTATTAAGCCCAGCATGCATTACTGATGCTCTCCCTCTTGCTGCCCACGCCCTGACAGGCCCCAGTGTGTATTCTTCCCCTCCCTGTGTCTATGTGTTCTCACTGTTCAGCTCCCACTTGTGAGAACATGTGGTGTTTAGTTTTCTGTTTCTGCAACAGTTTGCTGGTTTCTAGCTCCATCCATGTCCCTGCAGAGGACATGATCTCATTCCTTTTTATGGCTGCATAGTAGTCGATGGTGTATATGTACCATATTTTCTTTATCCAGTCTGTCATTGATGGGCATTCAGGTTGATTCCATGTCTTTACTATTGTGAATAGTGTACAACAGCCAACTGATTTTTGACAAAGGTGCTAACAATACTTTTTAGGAAAAGAACAGTCTCTTCAATAAATGGTGCTAGGAAAATTGGATATTCACATGAAAAAGAATGAAACTAGACCCTCACCTCTCATCTTTTTTTTTTTAAGACATCTCACTCTGTCACCCAAGCTGGAGTGCAGTGGCGTGATCTCGGCTCACTGCAACCTCCGCCTCCCAGGTTCAAGCAATTCTCCTGCCTCAGCCTCCTGAGTAGCTGGGACTACAGGCTTGTGCCACCACGCCTGGCTAATTTTTGTATTTTTAGTAGAGACGAGGTTTAACTGTGTTGGCCAGGCTGGTCTCAAACTCCTGACCTTGTGATCCGCCCGCCTCGACCTCCCAAAGTGCTGGGATTAAAGGCGTGAGCCACTGTGCCCAGCTACCTCTCATCCTATACAAAAATAAATTCAAAATCCTAAATATGAGGCCAAAAGTGATAAAACTTCTAGAATAAAACAGGGGAAACACTTCAAGACATTGGTCTG
Source organism: Pan paniscus (assembly GCF_029289425.2). Lineage (NCBI taxonomy): Eukaryota > Metazoa > Chordata > Mammalia > Primates > Hominidae > Pan > Pan paniscus. The sequence goes on from NC_073257.2 coordinate 89,904,228, forward strand.
GGAAAAGATTTTATGAATAAGACTGCAAAAGCACAGGAAACAAAAGTAAAAACAAAGAAATAGGAGTATATGGTAAAGTAAAAATAAATCGGTTTACAAATAGTATATGGTATATGGTATAAACAAATAGCATATGGTATAAACAAATAGTATATGGTAAAGTAAAAATAAACAGGAGTATATGGAACTACAAATCTTCTGCGCAGCAAAGGAAACAATCAGCAAAGTGAAAAGACAACCTACAGAATGGGAGAAAATATTTGCAAACTACTCATCTGATAGGGGATTAATACCCAGAATATACAAGGAACTCAACAGCAAAATAATAATAATCATCCATTAAAAATGGGCAAATGATCTCAGCAGATATTTCTCAAAAGAAGACATACAAATGGCCAATAAATACGTTAAAAATTCTCGACATCACTAATTATCATGGAAATGCAAATCAAAACCCCAGGGAGGTATCATCTCACCCCAGTTAACATGGCTATTATCAAAAAATAAATAAATAAATAAATAAATAGCAAATGCTGGCAGGGATACAGAGAAAAGGGAATACTTATACACTACTGATGGGGATGTAAACTAGTACAGCCACTCAGGAGAACAGTATGGAGGTCACTCAAAAAACTACAACTAGAACTACCATATGACCCAGCAATCCCACTGCTGAGACAAAGGGGGATTGTGGGACTACCATCCCCAGCCCTGGAAACTCTGCTTTGTCAAAAACTTAGCCAAAGGAGACAACAAATCAAAGAGCGGCTGTTCAGTAGCACCACACTGTAGGAGGTACATTCCACAGCAACCCCCACGCCCCAGCACAAACCCCCAGCCAGCGGTCCCACACTGCCTGGACAATCCCTTTGGGACCTCCCTCATTTGGCTCTGACCATTTACTAGAGCCAACGTGAACTTGGGCTTGAGGCGCCATCTACAGCCGAAATGGAGGCAGCGACCTACTAGCAAAGATTTGCTAAGCTGATATATTCAATAAAAAACAAAAGTGAACGGAGAAAATTGGAATAAATAACTAACCCTTCAATGCAAAGACGTAGATGGATACTCACAAGAAACAACAACAAACAGGGAACCATGACCTCCCCAAAAGGAGGTCATGAGACAAGTAAGTTCTTATCAATAACAGCACTGGAAGTAAATTGTCTCAATTCTCTAATTAAAAGGCATAGAGTGGCTGATATAGTTGAATATTTGTCCCCTCCTAATCTCATGTTGGAATTTGATCTCCAACACTGGAGGTGGAGCCCAATGGGAAGTGTTTACATCACAGGGGTGGGTCCCTCATGAATGGCTTGGTGTCATCCCCTTGGTGATGAGTGAGTTCTCACTCTATTAGTTCATGCAAGAGCTGGTTGTTTAAAAAGAATCTGGCACTTCCTTTCTCTCTCTTGCTCCCTCTCTTGCCATGTGATATGTCTACTACCTCTTTGCCTTCTACCGTGGATGGAAGCAGTCTGAGGCCTTCACCAGAAGCAGAGGCTGGTGCCGTCCTTCTTGTATAGTCTGTAGAACTGTCAGCCAAATAAACTCCTTTTCTTTACAAATTACCCAGTCTCAGATATTTCTTTAAATTACAGGGGTGTCCAATCTTTTGGCTTCCCTGTGCCAAGAAGCACTGTGCTCAGCCACAAATAAAATATACTAACACTAATGATAGCTGATGAACTTTTTAAAATAGCAGAAAATCTCACAGTGTTTCAAGAAAGTTTATGAATTTGTGTTGGGCTGCATTCAGAGCTGTCCTGGGATGCATGCTTTATAACAATGCAAAACAGACTAACACAGTGGCTGAATGGATAAAGAAACATGACCCTACTATATGCTACCTTCAAGAAACCCATTTCACCTACAAAGTCACACACAGACTGAAACAGAAGGGGTGGAAAAATATATAACATGCAAGTGGAAACCAGAAAAGGCTAGGTGTAGTTGTAATTATATCAGGTAAAATAGACTACAAATCAAAGACTGTAAAAAAAAAGACAAAGAAGGTTACTATATAATAATAAAAGGGTCAATTCTTCAGGAGCATATCACAATTATAAATCGCTATGCACCTAACATTGGAACTCCCAAGTAAAGCAAATGTTAATAAATCTAAAGGGAGAAATAGACTGCAATACAATAATGGTAAGAGACTTTAATACCCCACTCTCAGTAACAGATAGGTTATCCAGACAGAAAATCAACAAAAAAAGTAGTAGAGTTAGGCCAGGCACGGTGGCTCACACCTGTAATCCCAGCACTCTGGGAGCCCCAGGTGGGCAATCACCTGAGGTCAGGAGTTCAAGACTAACCTGGCCAACATGGTGAAACCCCATCTCTACTGAAAATACAAAAAAAATTAGCCAGGCGTGGTGGCACGTGTCTGTAATCCCAGCTACTTGGGAGGCTGAGGCAGGAGAATTACTTGAACCCGGGAGGCAGAGGTTGCAGTGAACTGAGATCTGGCCACTGCACTCCAGCCTGGGTGACAGAGCAAGATTCTGTCTCAAAAAAAAAAAAAGAAAGAAAGAAAGAAATAGTGGAAATAGTGGACTGAAACTATATACTAGCCAGCCTGACCAACATGGTGAAACCCCGTCTCTACTATAAATACAAATATTAGCTAGGCATGGTTGTGGGCGCCTGTAATCCCAGCTACTTGGGAGGCTGAGGCAGGAGAATCACTTGAACCTGGGAAGCAGAGGTTGCAGTGAACCGAGATCGTGCCATTGCACTCCAGCCTGGGTGACAAGAGCAAAACTCCATCTCAAAAATAAATAAATAAATAAATAAAAATAAATGAAACCACATACTAGGGCCCAGCTGACATTTATAGAACATTTCATCAGCTGCTGCAGGATACACATTCTTTTGATCAGCATATGGAATATTCTTCAGAATAGATCATATCTCAGGCCAAAAAACAAGTCTGAACAAACTGTAAAAATAGAAATCACATCAAGTATCTTTCCTGATCACAATGGAACAAAACTAGAAATCAGTAACAAGAGGAACCTCAGAGAACACACAAACCCATGGAAATTAAACAACATGCTCCTGAATGACCACTGGGTCAATGAAAGAATATTAAGAAGAAAATTTTAAATATTTTTGAAACAAATGAAAATGGAAATACAACATACCAAAATCTATGGGATACGGTAAATGCAGTACTAAGAGGAAAGTATTTAGCAATAAGTGCCTATGTCAAAAAAGTAGAAAGACTTCAAATAAACAACCTAACAATGCACCTCAAGGAACAAGAAAAGCAAGAACAAACCACACCCAAAATTAGTAGAAGGAAAGACATAACTAGGATCAGAGCAGAAATAAATGAAAGTGAGACTAAAAAACGCACATCAACAAAATGAAAAGTTTTTTTCTGAAAAGATAAACAAAATTGACAAGCCTTTAGATGGACTAAGAAAAAAAGACCCAAATAAACAAAATCAGAAATGAAAAAGGAGACATAACAATTGATATCTCAGAAATACAAAGAATCATTAGAGGCTATCATGAAAAACTGTACACCAACACATTAAATCAGGAAGTTAACACAGATTCAATACTATAATGAATCTATAGGCCTTATTCAAATTTCACCAATGCCTCTTAATTTAATGTTATGTTTCTGGCCCAGGATCCAATCAAGGCCACCACATTGCATTTAGTTGTCACATGTCCCTAGTCTTCCAATTTGAGACAGCTCATAATTTTGACACTTTTTTGCAAAACATTATTTTGCACAATGTTTGTCAACTTGCTTGTGTCTGATATTTTCTCATCATTAGGTTGTAGTTATGCAATTTTGGCATGAACACTACAGAAACCATGTTGTGCCCTTCTCAGTGCATCTTATCAAGAGGTACAAGATGCCAATATGTCTTATGACTCATGTTAATTTTTAGCAATTGGTTAAGGTGATGCTTGTCACATTTATTAACTGTAAAGTTACTATTTCCCCTTTATAATTAGTATCTTCTGGAGACATATTTTGAGACCAATCATATCTCTTCTTTTTCGTTCTATTTTTGCCCACTAATTTTAGCATCTATTAACCCTTTTTCTGTTTAGAAAATTAAAAAGTGCAGCTCGTTGCCAGCGCTCATTAAATTTTACCTAAACACACTCTTTGAGTTTGGAGCAAATCGGACTGATTTTCAATGTAAAAATAAAATACAGTTGGGCGCGGTGGCTCACGCCTGTAATCCCAGCACTCTGAGAGACTGAGGCAGGTGGATCACCTGAGGTCAGGAGTGTAATCCCAGCACTATGAGAGGCTGAGGCAGGTGGATCACCTGAGGTTAGGAGTTCAAGACACGGTGAAACCCAGTCTCTACAAAAATACAAAAATTAGCCAGGCATGGTGGCAGGCACCTGTAATCCCAGCTACTTGAGAGGCTGAGGCAGGAGAATCGCTTGAACCTGAGAGGCAAAGGTTGCAGTGAGCTGAGATGGCTCCACTGCACTGCAGCCTGGGTGACAGAGTGAGACTCCATCTCAAAAAAAAAAAAAAAAAAGAAAAGAAAATAGAAAATATAAAAATTGTTCTTGGAGTTAATTCTAAACAGAACTAACATCAGAATCATCTGAATCATAAAAATCATCTATTTCAGACAAATAAAATTCACCAAATGAATCTTTGGCCAACAACTCTTTGAGAACAATGTTAACATCACACATAGACATCATGGTGTGGGGGGCAGAGGAAGGGATAGCATTAGGAGAAATACCTAATGTAAATGATGAGTTAATGGGTGCAGCAAACCAACATGGCACATGTATTCCTATGTAACAAACCTGCACGTTGTGTACGTGTACCCTAGAAGTTAAAGTATAATTTAAAAAAAGAAAAAGAAATGCTACATTTGCCGGGTGCAGTGGCTCATGCCTGTAATCCCAGCACTTTGGGAGGCCGAGGCGGGCAGATCACCTGAGGTCAGGAGTTCAAGACCAGCCTGGCCAACATGGTGAAACCCTGTCTCTATTAAAAATATAAAAATTAGCTGGGCATGGTGGTGGGTGCCTGTAATCTCAGCTACTTGGGAGGTTGAGGCAGGAGAATCACTTGAACCTGTGAGGCAGAGGTTACAGTAAGCAGAGATCACGCCATTGCATTCCCACATGGGCAATAAGAGCGAGACTCCATCTCAAAAAAAAAAAAAGCTACATTTTCTAGGATTTGACATTTTTAGCAATTGAGAATTACTATATTTTGTCAATGGAAATATCACTACTAAAAGCAGAATGCTATAAATAGGATGATGTCTTTTTTTTTTTGAGATGGAGTCTTGCTCTGTTGCCCAGGCTGCAGTGCAGTGGCGCAATCTCGGCTCACTGCAAGCTCCGCCTCCCAAGTTTATGCCATTCTCCTGCCTCAGCCTCCCGAGCAGCTGGGACTACAGGTGCCCACCACCACACCTGGCTAATTTTTTTTGTATTTTTAGTAGAGACGGGGTTTCACTGTGTTAGCCAGGATGGTCTTGATCTCCTGACCTCATGATCCGCCCGCCTCGGCCTCCCAAAGTTGTTCTTAATTTTTATTGTTCTGATGGCTAATGACGTTGAGCTTGAGAATTCTTTATGTATTCAAGATATGAGTACTTTGTCAGTAATTTCCAATTATTTTCTTCTAGTCTGTAGCTCGCCTTTTCATCTTTGTAAAGAGCAAAAGTCTTTTACAGAGCAAAGCCTTTTAATTTTCTTTTAAATTGAGACGGAGTCTCGCTCTCACCCAGGCTGGAGTGCAGTGGCACAATCTCCACTCACTGCAACCTCTGCCTCCCAGATTGAAGCGATTCCCCTGCCTCAGCCTCTGAGTAGATGGGATTACAGGCATGCAGCACCACACCCAGCTAATTTTTGTATTTTTAATAGAGACAAGGTTTCATCATGTTGGCCAGGCTGGTCTTGAACTCCTGACCTCAAATGATCCACCTGCCTCGGCTTCCCAAATTGCTGGGAATACAGGCATAAGCCACCACGCCCAACCTAAGCCTTTTAATTTTTAAAAATGTTTTCCAGGGTGATCATTTCCTTTCTTTTAATTTGCATTATTTTGAATGTTCATAGAAGCTTTATTCATTTTTTGATTGACTATCAAAAAATATTCAGATGTGGTGGCAGATGCCTGTAATCCCAGCCTCTTTGGAGGCTGAGGCAGGAGAATCTCTTGAACCCAGGAGGCAGAGGTTGCAGTGAGCTGAGATCGCGCCACTGCACTCCAGCCTGGGTGACAAGAGTGAAACTCCATTGAAAAAAAAATTGTCTCCAAACACTAGAGTAACTGTACACAAAATGTAGCTCTGAGCTGCGCAGCCAAAGCAGGGAAGGGAGCAGATGAGTGACATTAGACTCTTTGACTAGTACAAAGATATTTATAAATATATGTACAAATAATCATTGTACATATTCATTGGGGTTCATAGTGATGTTTTGATAGAAATGTTATCATGATTAGATTAGGGTGATTAGCATATCCATCATCTCAAACACTTATCATTTCTTTGTGTTGGAAATATTCAATATCCTCCCTCTAGCTATTTGAAACTATATATTGTTATTAACTACAACCTTCCTACAGTGATACAGAAGACTGTAACTTTTTTAAAAATTACCTTTTGAGTATTTTTAATTGAGATAAAATATACATATATAATTTACCACCTTTACCATTTTTAAGTGTACAGTTTAGTGGTAATGAAGATGTTTATTTATTTATTCCCCCTCCTTCCTCCCCTTCCCCAGCCTCTGGTAACCACTAATCTACTGTCTATGAGGTGAAGAGGAAAGGTCTAAGATCGTTTGCACATGTTTTCTTCCATTCTACAGGTTCCCTCTTCACTTTGTTGATTGTTTTCTTTGCTGTGCAGAAGCTTTTTTAGTTTGATGTAATCCAAAGTATCATTTTGGGGGCCACGCATGGTGGCTCACACCTGTAATCCCAGCACTTTGGGAGCCTCAGGCGGGCAGATCACATGAGGCCAGGAGTCCGAGACCAGCCTGGCCAATATGGTGAAACCCCATCTCTACTAAAAATACAAAAATTAGCCGGGTGTGGTGGTGCACACCTGTAATCCCAACTACTTGGGAGGCTGAGGCACGAGAATCACTTGAACCAGGGAGGCAGAGGTTGCAGTAACCCGAGATTGCACCACTACACTCGGGCCTGGGTGACAGAGTAAGACTCTGTCTCAAAAAAAAAAAAAAAAAAAAAAGTCCAGGTACTGTGGTTCACGCCTGTTATCCTAGCACTTTGGGAGGCTGAGGTCGGTGGATCACCTGAGGTCAGGAGTTCGAGACCAGCCTGGCCAACATGGTGAAACCCAGTCTCTACTAAAAATACAAAAATTAGCGAGGTGTAATGGCGGATGCCTGTAATCCCAGCTACTTTGGAGGCTGAGGCAGGAGAATCACTTGAACCCAGGAGGCAAAGGTTGCAGTGAGCCGAGATCGTGCCATTGCACTCCAGCCTGGGCAACAAGAGTGAAACTCCATTGAAAAAAAAATCATTTTTGCTTTGTTTGCCTCTGCTTTTCATGTCTTACAGAAAAAAATCTTTGCTCAGACCAATGTCCTGGAGCATTTTCCCAATGTTTTCTTCTAGTAGCTTTGTAGTTTCAGGTCTTGGATTTAAGTCTCTAATCCATTTTTATTTTATTTTTGTGTATGGTGAGACACAGGGGCCTAGTTTCATTCTTTCCAGGCCCATCCCCAGGAGATTTGGTAAGGACTGGGGCCTGGGACTCAGCATTTAAAACAAATATTCTAGATGATTCTGATTCAGGTGTCCTGTGACCACACTTCGGAAAACTTGCCCTAGGTGAAGTTTGGCATTAGATTTCTCCCCTGGATCAGAATCAGGCTGTGTTTGACCATCTGATAGGGATCCTGAAACGTCCCCAAGCCTAGCATTTCTAATATAGGGCTGGAGGTGACATTGGAGCAATTGATGACACAGAGTGTGATGTAAAAGATCACAAATGGATCAGAGAGAGGATACTTGGGTTTCAGTCCCAGCCTGGAAGACTCTGACCAAGCCTTGCCTCGCTTCTGTAAAATACAGTTAAACAGTCACCGCCCCGTCAACCCCAGCAAGCAGGTGAGCACCAACTGAAAGTTCCTGAATAACTGTCATGGGCAGTTGGGAGGCTCAGCCCCACCCATGTTGCCAGGGAAACCAGACCTCCTGAGCCGGGACTAGACTCTCAGACTCAGTGGCCAGTGTGACTTGATCCACTGAAGAGGAAACCTGCAAAAAGAGCTACCAAAGAAGCCTGTAGGGGTGCTGCCCCTGGCCCTGAGGCTGGAGAGAGGCTTGAAGATGAGGAGAAAGGGAGAAGGGCAGTCCCTTCAGGGCTTAGGGAACCAGGCCCTAACAGAAGTCCAATAAATGCAGGTCTGTTTGAAGACCTGAAGCTGTCTTTCAGAAACTGGGTCTGAAGAAGCCTCACAGCTGTTGCCAGGCCTGGGAGAGCTGCCATCAGAGGCCGCTGCTGCGGAGAAAGTCCTTCTGCTCTGTCCTGAAGGGGAGAAGGCCATGTCACCATAGGTCTCCTGCTGGGGGTGGGCCAGGATTCTCAGCAAGGAGGTAGAAATGACCAGGGCAATGACAACATGGGGATTCATATGGACCTATGTTAGTATATCAAGATATAGTCGGACCAAAGCTTGTTAACACAGAATAAAACAGGGAAACCAAAAAGTAGTGGAGAGGGAATAGAGAAATATAATTCCAAAGAAACTGCCTCCAAACACTGGAGTAACTGTACACAAAATGTAGCTCTGAGCTGGGCACCCAAAACAGAGAAGGGAGCAGATGAGTGACATTAGACTCTCTGACTAGTAGAAGGAAGCATTAGTATCCATTTCTCAGAAAAGAAATTGCTTTCCTGACTTCTGAGCAAAGGCAGCAAACCACAGTCCCTTCTCATACTTCTTAATGAAGAATCCCTAAACCAGGGATTCAGCATTCATAGCAAAGGGAAGTCTTACCCCAGAGGGAGGCTAGTGAGGGACACCAAATCAAAGAAGACAACAGTTTATTTAGGTTAGAAGGAAGAACAAGGCTGCAAAGCTAATGAAGCTTGGCTTCAGGATCGCACAGTTGCAGGTCCTTCCCTCACATTCTCTCCCCTTTCTCCGTCCACCAGGGCAAACTAGAGATTTAAGTTTTCGCTTTTGTTGACTTTACAAACTCAATTCATGGGTACAGATGGGGATTTAAAAACAAAAAAAAGGACCTGGAGCAGTGGTTCATACGCCTGTCTGCACTCTGGGAGCTGAGGCAGGAGGATGACTGGAGGCCAGGAGTTCGAAACCAGGCTGGACAACACAGTGAAATTTCATCTCTACAAAATTTAAAATAATAATAATAATAATAACCAGGCATGGTGGCACATGGCTGTAGTCCCTACTCAGGAGGCTGAGGCAGGAGGAGGGTTTGAGTTTGAGCCCAGGAGGTTGACGTTGCAGTGTGCTATGATTGTGCCACTGCAGTCTAGTCTAGGGTGACAGAGCAAGACTTTGTTGTTTAAAACTGTTCAAACACACACAAAGTGAAAGTTGTAAGTGCTCTTCTAAAAGCATTGCATGTTGGAAAATTAGACTAGGAGGCACTTTGACATCTTTTTAGACCACAGATTTCTGGGGAAGCCAGAAAGGAGCTGGGGTGGCAAAACTAGGAGCACAAGGAATGCCTCATTAGCTGTGCTGGGGGGCCAAGGGTGTGGAGAATAAGCCAGGCACCAGGAAAAGGCTGCTGCCATTCTCTCGCATACCCAGCACACCTTGCTGGGATGTTGGTATACCATGGGTAAAATGCCAAACCTAGCGTCATCTCTTCTTTAACCCCCTACAGTACTTTGTTTGTACTTTTCTTAGGGTACTCATGTTGCCCACCTCCCTTTATAGATGCTCATATTTAATCCTTCCAAAAACATGTGCCCTAATGCCAAGGGCAAGATCTTCCCCGCCTCTGCATCCAGGAGCTCTGAAGTCTACACGAATGGAAATATATATTCAAAATACGTATTCAACATACCATTGGGGATTTGATCCAAATGGAAGTCAAAGAAATAGGAGACTCAGTGTGAGCTCTGAGTATGTTTCCAGGCTTACTGAATAAGACACTGTAAGTAGCTCTAACCCTGCAGATCAGTTAAACTGCAGCTGAGAGCTGCAGATGATCAGAATGGTGGGTGCAAGTTTATGTGGGGTCGAAGTTCATAATATTGAAAGAACTTCTTTAGAAAAAAAAAATATATATATATAGTTACAAATATATAATAAGGTCCAAGTCTTGGGGGTGTGAGGCCCTGAAGTTGAAACTTCAAGAACTTCAAGGGTAAATAGCCTGTGGTCTTTGCAAGTGGCTGGCGAAGGTGTCAAAGAGATGGGACTCACCCTTGACTGAGCCTGGAAGACTGGGCAGAATTTGGAAAGACAAAATAAAAAGGGCCGTGTGGCAGGATGAACAAAGACATTTAATATTGCCAGAGGCCTTCTTGGGGAGCCCGTGAGCAAACCAGTCCAATTGGACAGAAACGTTGCAAAGTCCAGGTGGAAAGAGGAAGGCTGGAAAGTCAGCTGAAGTCAGTTGGGGGTGGTGGGGGTGGGCCTTGAGTGTAGGCTGACATCTGAATTATATTTCACTAGTTATAGGAGCCATGGATGTTTATTTTTTAAATGCAGTTCATTGACTTGAAGAAAACAATGTCTTAGGAAGATTAGCCTGGTTTTATTGTTCAAGGCAATGAAGCAGGAGGCACTTACAAAAGTCCAGGCTTGGGTGATAAGGGCCTAAACTTAGGCTGTTGATGAAACCCAGGTTGTAGCCGTGCGAATGAAAAGGAAATACCTAACTCAGTGGATTTTGGTGATTTTTAGAGACCAAGAAGAGAAGGATTCCAAGATGATTGAGGTTTCTGCTGAGTATTAGAGAATAACTGTATCATTAAGAGATATGAGAAGGTTAAGAGGGCCAGATTTGAAGGAGAAAATAGAAGTGGAGGATTTTAGATATTTCAGACTAGAGATGATGGGAGAACTATGAATTTTGAGATGGTCTTAGGGAACTGAGGGCTGGAGACTGATTTGGTAATCAGAAGCACCCATTTATTTATTCATGCCATAGGAATTTGGCTGGTAACCTCTGGAAAAATCAGCCCTGTGTTGCATGTCAAAAGGGATGTAACAGATGAAGTGGTCCCTCCCTTCAGTGAGTTAAATTTAGGATCTCAAGAGAGAAGAGATGGAGGTGAAATGAGTGAAGGTAAGGCAGGGTCTATTGTGTACAAGAATGAGCGACCTAAATGTGGGGGAAGAGTTGGCTGTGGCGTCTGTCACCTACTGGTTTCCAAAGAGTATTAGACTCAGCTGACTCACCATGTGTATCCCCCATCCACTGTATCCCTCTCCAAATGGCAGGCTTGTCTGAAGAGAACAATGTCCATAGAGGTTACAACTGCCCTCTGCCCCCTGAGTAAAATGAGTTGTACAGACAATAAATATGATGCCGTTCATGAAATTGGAGGGAAACTCCTGGATCCTGGAGAAGGGAGAACTAGATCTGAACCTGTGAAGACGAGCAGTTTGCATAAGTGGAGGGGTGTAGAGGAAGCTGCCTTCCAAAAATGGCAGCTACAAAAAAATAGGGAGGATGTTTCCTAGGAGGTGGAGGAGATGTAACCCCATGGGGAAGCTCAACTGACTTTTCTCATGCTGTTCCCTCTGTTGAGAATGGCTGAAGCCAAGAAGCCAGTGTCAGAAACTAAAGAAAGGGAAACAAGAGTCGAGGTGGAGGATAAGGGTACAGGGTTGAGAGAGGAATGGGTGACAACTCCACGATTTTCAAGTGAAGCTGAACCCCCAACTTCCAACTTCTTGTTTACGTAGCAGTGAACTGCCTAGAGCTGTTTTTTGCAGAATCTTATAGAGTTGACCTCATGCATGTTTCTTTAACTTCTATCACTGAAGTGTGTTTCAATTTCCTTGTTTCATGATACCCTTTCTTAAGCTTACGTGAATATGTGTAATACATTTTTAAATGTGACATATGTTAATTTTAGGCATGTCAGAGTAAAACAGCCACTATCAAGGGAAATCTGAAATCTGAAATCTGCAGGGTTTGATCTTCCTCTCAGTAATTTGACATCAAACTGTGTGTCCCATACTTTTAAGAAAAAACTGTTTGGGGTATACCCGCAAATCACGGGAGATCATACATATCTGAAGGTGCTGTTTATGAAACTACATTACTCTCAAACTCCTTGGCTGCCTGTTTTTTGTTTGTTTTGCCTTTAATAGGAGTTTTCTTTACTTATATGAATAAAGTGAAGACCGGGAGGACCAGAAAAAAGAATACAGTCACAATGAAATTAACTTTGCTACTTATTCCTACTTGGCCACCAAGATACAATAGATGTTGAGGCTGTGAGTAGGATGAGGGTTTGTAGTCATTTCCATAAATGGTCACACCCCATATTAATGGACAGATGGCCCATGTGGCAAGAGAGCTGGTTGGTCAATGGAACAGGACTTGCTGTAACCAGTGCTGAATAAGCTCACCAGCATCCAGCCTGAGATGAGGGGGGGACGTCTGAGAGGCTTTGTCTGTCACTTTCAATTAACCAGGATCAACCAAGGTAAGCTTCTTGTCCTGACTGCTGAGAAGTTCTCACCCTAAAGAATCCTACCTTCCCCGATGCAAGATGGAAACTTGCTCAAACACTTAAAGCTATTCTCAATGAGAAACAAAAAAGGACCACAGATACAAAGTAAGATCCTTTTGTTTATTAGAAGCTATTTCCACAACTGAACAATTTGGAGACTGAGCATCCTTACACTGTGTATGTAGCTCTAGCAAATCCTACTATTTTACTCTCCTAGCTCAGATTCCTTTGTAAAAAGTCAGATGCTGCTGATGTTCATGAGGCTTCTCTTCTGGCACCAGGGTAGACAAGACAACCTGAAGGGCTTTCTGCAACAAAATGCCTAGAAAATGTTGGGTGCAATTTATAAAACATAATTTTAATGCATAGCTGAGCTCACAGGAAGGTAATGGAAACCCCCAGGAGTCAGAAGGCCAAGGGGACAGAACTCTGGAGAATGAAGCATAAGTGCCTGCTGTAGCTGCCTTGAAGGTGGAAGGGTATGGTAGGATGGGGCTGTTTTAGGAAACACACAGGGAAAAGTGACAGAAACCTTTGGCCTTGCCTATGGGTTGTTGGAACTAAGAAACCCCTCACACAGATACATAAATTTGGGATTATCTAGGAGCAACACAGCACCTTGGGAGATTTGAGGCGGGAGGACCGCTTGAGGCCAGGAGCTTAAGACCAGCCTGGGCAACATAGCAAAACCGTATCTCCACAAAAAAAAATTTTTTTTAATTAGCCAGGCATGGTGTGACATGATACTTGAGTAGTTCCAGCTACTCAAGAGGCTGAGCTGGGAGGATTAACCAATGTCTAGGACTCTCAGGGGTTTTGAAGTTCAAATATAACACTGCCCTTTTATTTTGGGAACTCAAAAAATTGTCTCTAAGCCTATACTATCCCTCGGTGACCTTGCATAAGCAAATCACAAATGTCTACAGGACCCATCCACAAGCCAGGCCTCACAGGAGTCCCACTGATACAGCCCTGCTAAAGCTGAGTGCACAGTCCAAGAATTAATCCATTTAAACAATCTACCCCTTGGCCTACATTTTCTCCCTGCTCCTTCCAGCTACAAGTTACGCCGCTCTGTGATACAAACTGTTCCTCTCACGCAGCAGAATTAGAACCGAAGAACTGTTTTCCCTTCCTGTATCCTATTTCTTGCCTCCTTGAGAGCAGTCCCTAAGTTCCTTATAGCTCCCATGCATTGTTTATACTTAAAATACACCACGTGCTCCCACAAATAATACACACTGGTTTGCAACCTCAAGCTCACAGGTGATGGGAATAATGCCCACGATAAAAGCCTGTGAGCCAGCTCACGTCAGAATCAAGACTAGGGTACAAGTCCTCAGGCTCCTGGCTCCTGCTCTTTCCACTTCACTATTTTGCTTCTCTCTTTCTTGCAGCGAGTATTGGCAATAGTAAAATGAGTCCCACTTCTCTGATTACTCACCAACCATGTTGGAGAGAAAGTATCTGAGAAGTCAGTTGAAACAACCACCACAACAAAAACTAATTCCCAAGACAGATGATCCTTGAATGGATAATTGCCACTTGATTGTTTATTAGAGCCATGGCTCCTGTACGGGGACTGGTGAGGGCGGGTGTTGGGATTACCTTTCAAAGGGCCATTCAGAGGGGAAAAGCTACCTGTGCTCAAAAACAACCAATGAGGGTCTCTTGGATTACCAGGAGGCTGAAAAGCCCAGAGAGGGTGGGCACGGTGAAAGGTTGGGGCAGTGGGGCCAAAGACATAAATAAAGGACTCTGTGTTTTAGGACTCTAGGAGCTCATCACTAAACAAAGTGCATACTCCACACTCCCTGCAGAGGCTGTGTTGCCGTCTGCTGTGTGAGTGAAGGTGACAGCTCATCCCGCTAGCATCAGCACCACCAGATTGCTGTCAGGATCTCGAGGGCAAGGCCCATGTCTGATTCAATAACCTGTATTCTGAGCACTCAGAAGAGAGCTTGGCACACTGTCAGTGCTCCCTAAAGAAGTTAAATGGATGCTGCATAACCAGGGCAGCCCAGCAGCGTCAGTCCAGAGACAAGGGAGTGACACCTGCTCCCCGACGCAGTATATTCCGTACACCACAGCTCTGAATGTCCATGTTCAATTCATGCAGTGGTGGGGAGGAGACGAGAGAGACCTGAGACACGGGGCACCTCTGAATGATCCCCCCACAGCCCACAGGGCTGGCAGCCCCCTAGGAGACCCTGGAATGGACTCGCGGACAGCAGCCACCTATCTCATGGCTCACACGTCCCCGCCCTTCAGCTTATGTTGCTTCCCTGCTCTTTCCTGCTAAAGTGGCCCCTGCTGAATGCCGCCAGCCACGGGGTCATGCAGCTTCCCTCCTGAGCCTGATCCACTGAGGTTTCCACATGTGTAGTCAGGGGCTTTGCTATGACTGAGCTGAAGACGCCTTCTTCCCTTTGAGGCCAGAAAAAGAAAGCCCACGGGAGCTGAAGTGCAGATGGGCAGCACTGGCTCTTCCCTGTCAATGTGTGGATGGCAGAGGCACAGTCCTGGCTGGTACCTGCTGCCTCGGCCTTGGAGGTCACGACAGACCTGTCTCTTCTGTGGTTATCGCGCTTTGCCTGCCGCTGAGTCTCTCTGAGGTGATGCTCCTCCTGTCGTTGGCTTGGCCCTCCAACCCAGACTGCATACTGTGGCCTCTCAAAGCAATGTCGCCTGATACTCAGTCCAGAAAGAGAAGGGAGGAGAGTGGGGAGGAGAGGGGTGGAGGCGATAGCAGAAATTACTTCCAGAGTCTCTATATTCTTCTGTGTTGTTTGAACACAACAACCATATACTATCTCTGTGATTTAAATTCAAATTTCAATGAGAATTAAAAGTTGAAGCTCAGGCCACACTGCTGTGTGTTTTTTAGACAGATATGTTTGACTCAAAGCATATCAAGGGGCAGGAAGAATTTTTTGCTGGGCAGTATAACCAGGGCAGAGAAAGGTTTTTATTTCTTAAAAATATTTTCTATGTCATTAAAAAAAAAAAAAAAAAAGGCCAGGAGTCAAAACTAGACCCTCCTTTGGCCCCATGGACCTAGCCAGTGGAGCAGGGGTCCCAGCCCTCATGCCATGAGGTGCTGGGGAGAGGCAAGAGAGAGCTGGTGCTGCTGCCATTCTCCCCAGCTGAGTACAGGACCCAGGAGGAAGGCCCAGCCCCAGTCAGGGTGCAGCAGCTGCAGACAGACCCTACTCTTTGTGGTCAGGCCACACTCTGAGACATAGTTCAACCTCTGGACAACTTTCCCTGTGAGCCCAACTCAACCCATCCCAGTCCGGCCCAAGAGGTGTCATCATTATCACATTGAGAGCCAGCTGCCCCATCACAGGGCAAGCAGCCCCGACCCAGGAGGTAACCAGAAGCAGCTTTGCTCCTCTAGAAACAGAATCCACGTGAGGCTCACTGCCCTCCTAGGGGGTCTCCATGTGTTCCCTTCCCCTATCCCAAGGGAAAGTCTCCAAGCCTTGTCTTTACAGAAGGGAACATTGAGACCCAAAGAACTGGGCTGACTCTGTCCACATCACAGAGGCACAGCCAGAACCCTTTTAACACCAACCCCTTTGAAAAAGACATTTCTGGCGCCCAGAAGGGATTTCTATGCTCAGAGCCATACCTTCACTCTTCATACAAGAAAGAAATTTCAGTTTACTCAGTACACGCACCCGAAGTGAGGTCAGAATTCCCCGATTTCATACCAGTACTTTATTAAGGAAGCCAGGCCACCAGCTGTCATTCTGAGGCTCTCAAGAAGGCAGTCTCAGGTAGAAATGCACCAATCCTTTTCGCTGATGTTTCTCCTGCTTTTGAGTAGCCTCATTAAGAAATGAAAAGTAATTAGGACCTTATTAAGAAGTCCTTTTAGTTGTCGTCGTTAAGAAGAAGGTGCTCATCAGCTATCCTAGGTGGAGTCCTCAGCCTCCTCCCAGAAGAACTTGTCTTCATGGACACAAACATATATTCCCAGGAGCCAATGAAGAGAGCTTGAACTCTGCCTTCTCCTGGGTTCCCTTCCCAGGAAGCAATGTTGCCCTGGGGTGGGGGCAGCAGGATTGCAGGGCAAAAAGAGTAGGAGAAGGACCTCACATCCAGGGTAAGGGGCTATCTACCTCGAAAGGGCCAGTAAGGAACATCTGGGGAAGGAGACCAGAGGCCCTTTGTGACTCCCTCAGATTAGTTCCATGTGTAGGTAGAGCTCCAACCTGAAAACCCAGCAAGGAATTGGACTGGGGTCAGGGAAGCAGTGGCAGGGACCTGTGGCCCAGCCAATTCATGGATCAGCCTTGCCCGGCCCGGGGTCTGCTTGCACCAAGGAATGTGTGCAGTGGCAGGAAAGCTGTTCTCCATACTGATCAGAAATCTGCCTCCTGGAATGTCTTTCCTTGGGCCTGCTTCTGATGGCCGTCCAGATATGTAGGGTCCAGCCCTATGGGGGCTTAGCGGGTGTTCTCCCCGTGTGCAGAGACAAGAGATTGTAATAAATAAAGGCACAAGACAAAGAGATAAAGAGAAAGCAGCTGGGCCCGGGGGACCACTACCATCAAGACATGGAGACCAGTAGTGGCCCCAAACAGCTGGGCTCGCTGATATTTATTGCACACAAGACAAGGGGGCAGGGTAAGGAGGGTGAATCTTCTAAGTGATTGACAAGGTGAAGCAAGTCACGTGATTACAGGATAGGCAGGCCCTTCCCTTTTAGGTAGCCAAAGCAGAGAGAGAAGGCAGCATATGACAGCGTTTTCTGTTCACACGTACAAGAAAGATCAAAGACTTTACTTTCACTATTTCTTCTACCGCTATCTACTAGGAACTTCAAAGAGGAACCAGGAGTACGGGAGGAGCATGAAAGTGGACAAGGAGTGTGACCATTGAAGCACAGCACCACAGGGAGGGGTTTAGGCCTCCGGATGACTGAGGGCAGGCCTGGATAATATCCAGCCTTCCACAAGAAGCTGGTGGAGCAGAGTGTTCCCTGACTCCTCCAAGGAAAGGAGACTCCCTTTTGCAGTCTCCTAAGTAACGGGTGCCTTCCCAGACACTGGCGTTACCACTTGACCAAGGAGCCCTCAAGCAGCCCTTATGCGGGCGTGACAGAAGGCTCACCTCTTGCCTTCTAGGTCACTTCTCACAATGTCCCTTAAGCACCTGACCCTATACCCACCGGTTATTCCTAGGTTATATTAGTAATGCAACAAAGAGTAATATTAAAAGCTAATGATTAATGTTGATAATAATGATTGATAATTGTTCATGATCATCTCTGTATCTAATTTGTATTATGACTATTCTTATTCTAACTATTTTCTTTATTATACTGAAACAGTTTGTGCCTTCAGTCTCTTGCCTCAGCACCTAGGTAATCCTCCGCCCATACAGATATTTGAAGCCAGTGACACTGTCCCCCTAAAATGTCTCTGGATTTGCCGTCAGGATTTGCTGTAGGATGTGTTTTGTAACTCAACCTGTGATCTGTCCTCCAAAGAACAGCCTCAGGAACGTGGGGAATCTGATCGCCTGTATCCTACCTCTGTGTGGGCAGAGGAGCTGCTTTTTGTGTTCAGGGTGATAATGCATTTTCTATTTCATTTAAATTCACTCTCGGCCTTCTTTCCAGATTAGTAGCAGGCCCAGTGTCTCTCCTGGGAATACCCTAGTCCCCTTGAGTTGTCCCAAGAATCGCTAGAGGTGGCTCAGTCCTGTTTTCCCTGGGGAAAGGCCAAACCTCTCCATTCTCTTGGCGAGAGTTAAGAACCAGCCGCAACTGTAAGCTGCCATTGCTTCTGTAAGCTGCCATTGCTTCTGCTGCTTCCATAGGGTGTTGCTGCTGACCCACTGATCCCAAACAAGAACAGACATTCTTGCCCACAAATAGGATGGTTTTCTTGATGGTTCAGATCCCCACTGAGGTCATGGACGCACACTGAGCTGCTCTAATCTCGTCTTTTAGGCTCATCTACAGGGCCAGCTAGAGCCCTCGCCGCCATGTCATCTCCCTGGATAACCTTTCTTTGCAGTGGCCCTCGGCTGCAAAAGCCTAAGAACAAATCCAGAGGAAGCTGGCCTCCGAGGAGGAATGCACACGGAACCACCCTGCCTCCGGGGAGTTTGGAGTTTTAGTTTTGTCCAAGCTCGCAGGGCAAGGCTGCCCACTCATCTTGCGGAGGGACACAGCTAAGAGGGGCTTTTCTGGAGGTTCTCCTCCAAGCAAAGATCCTGGTTTGGGCTCTGATCTACACACAAAAGTAGCAGGACCCTGCAGCTTTGTTGACAAAACATTTGGAAAATGCACCCATGCCACCAGGCCACCTGCCTATTTCTAGCAATCACTTCTGGTTGAATTCTTTAAAAAAAAAAAAAAAAATTCTTGAAAATAAGCCCTTAAAAGGTTGTTTAAGAAGTCTACCTCTCTCACAGTCAACGGTACCCACTTTGGAAATGGGTCATCTCCCCTTCCTAACTGCCCTGGGGGATGAGGGTAAGGGATGATAGGGCCCCTTGTGAGATGACATTTGAAGTATTTGTGTCATTGTCCTAACAGAACAGATGCCTGTCTGCAGGACACTGACTGGGCCATAGTCACTCATGCATGTGTTCACAGTGTGGTCCATGCACACCCCCTATCTGGCCCTTCCCCAACAGCTGCTGCAACCCTGCCAGACTGCTGGAGGTGGAATTGGCCAGGCTGGCTATCTCAGGCCTCTAGCCATGGCATTAGCCAGTCAGCACAGACACAACCCCAAGGGTCCACATGCCCAGGCAGACATAAGGTGGCTGGAAAGGCAGCTGCCCCTGCCCTAAGGACTGTTAGTCCAAACTGCACCATTCTGTAAACACCCTCCACCCATACTCCTGCATTTCACAGATCTTGGTTAAAGTGAAACATTCCATGGGGGTTTGGGCCATGAGAAACAGCCTGACCAACCACCTGACTTTCTTACATTCTGCTGTAAAAAAGTACAAAGAACATCACATTCAGCCAGAACAAGGGCCAAACCACCTCATCGTGGGAACATGTTATCAACCTTTTCCCAGGCAACATGCTCCCCAAGATCCCTCCCGCCCAGGGCTATAATTGCCCCAGCCTGTAAGCAGTGGTGAGCACTGGCATTAAGCTGGTCCCCCATCTCTGCAGGTCTTATGCTGAACATAGAACCTGCATTGCTGTAGAGCCGCCGACTCCCTTTCTTTAACCCTCGCCTTCCCTTTAAAAAACCTAATGAGGATGTCTCACAGCTAAACCTTAGAAACCATGACCTTCACTGAAACTGGCTGAGTTTAAGGAGAGGCTCTTAGTCATGGTCAGTTTCCCCTCTCCTCTGGCTCCCACCTCCCTTGGCCGTGCTGTGTCCCTTGAGGGATGAGCACACCTGGCTGCTTCTCCAGACACTAGTCCCCTCCGATTACCAGCTCTGGGCTGGGCTGACCACCTTCTCAACCATCCTGGTCAGCATCCTACGTTCTATCTCTTACAGCAAACAACCAGCCTATTTCCTTCAATGCCTCCTTCACTGTTTCTTTGAGACTAGAGTAATATAACGCTTTTAACAGTGGAAAGACTATAAAAAATGAAGTTATCAATACTCAATAAGTGAGTACATTCTCCCAAATAAATACTATGTGTGTTGCCATAAAAAAGAATGCAGCAGATCCACATGGTCTGATACAGGAAAATTTCCATGGCATTGGGTAGGGAAAAAATCTAGTAGGTGGATTATAATTATGTTTAGGAAAAAATATGAAAGGGGAATACAAGACTATTTTTTGCTCCTATAGACATTAAACTGCAACAGTAGTTACTAAGTAGAATTTAAGATAGAGCACAATAGACTCCTCTCTAAACATGATTATAAAAAGTACACACATAGACTAGTCTGTTTTTCTGTCATGAAAACCCATGTACTCACCACTTAGATCTAAGACTACATTTCGCCATACTGCATTATAAATTTTTTTTTTACTGAGCCATTTCAGAGGAAATTACTTCAGATGCTGCATCTTTAAAGTGTTGAGTTTACCTTGCCTCAACATATTCCCCTACAAGATGCCATTAACACCCTAACACAATAAGTGATTCCCCAATACCATATAATTGAGTCCATATGAAAATCTCAATTGTTTCCCAAATGTTGTTGCTGATCACCAGGGGCTTGGTCTAGGTCCTGTTGCTCACCACACAGAAAGCCAATCACTGTGGCAACAAGTATTGCCAGGGAAGAAGATTTTATTTGAGTGATGTCAGCCGGAGAGAAGGGAGACCAGCCTCAAATATGTCCCTTCCCACCAACTAAAGTTAAGGGAAAAGAAGAGGGGCAGGAATGAGGAGTTGGTCAATAGGCAGCAGGCGGTAGTATAAGGGGTTCCAGCATCTCATTGTAACCACATGTGGGAAAACAGGAATGAGGCAGGGATAAGAAGTTGGTCAAAAAGGAGCAGGTGCACCTCACTGTCCAGTGGCAGTGATCTGGAAAGTCTCAGTTCCCGGTATCATTCAGGAGGCCCGATGGTTTGTTTCCCAAGAAAGGAACTCAGATAAGACAAATGTAAGTTTTCCAAGCTTCAGGGTTTTTGTTTTTTTTTAAATATGGAACCCTTCACTAATTTGAGTGTCATCCTTACAGGGGCCATGCTAATCTTCTCTGTATCGTTCCAATTTTAGAATATGTGCTGCTGAAGTGAGCACTTTGTTTTTTCAAGACAACAGTTTCATTCTTTCACCCAGGCTGGAGTGAAGTGGCACCATCTTAGCTCACTGCAACCTCCACCTCCCAGGTTCAAGTGATTCTCCTGCCTCAGCCTCCCAAGTAGCTGGGATTACAGGTGTATGCCACCACGCCTGGCTAATTTTTGTATTTCAGTAGAGGCGGGGTTTTGCCATGTGGGCCAGGCTGGTCTCGAACTCCTGACCTCAGGTGATCCACCCACCTTGGCCTCCTAAAGTGCTAGAATTACAGGCATGAGCCACCGCACCCGGCCCAAGCTTCAGTTTTATGAGAAAACTGGACCTGCTTCAATGTTTATTTTATTTGGTTATTCAAGTCTCAACATTCTTTCAATCTAAAACAGTCCTCCCACCAGCCCTCCTTCCCCAGCCCTTTTTAAATCCATAGCATTGAAGAGACCAGGTCATTGTCTTATAGAATATCCTTCATTTTAGATTTGCCTGATTGTGTCTTCATTCCCTAAACTTCCTATAAACCAGCAGTTGGATTGAAAGCCTTGATAAGACCCAGGTGGAGGATTTTTGGCAAGAACACATTCCAGTTGACACTGTGTACTTACTTACTTCATGTTGTAACTCATATCTGGTGGTTTCATTATGGGATCTACTAGAATATACAGACCATGGGCAGATCATATACAAAAACAGAACTCTGACCCACAGTCTGCAGTAACCAGTCCAGGAAGCCAAACAACCCCTGTAGCCTTTGGTCCCAAATGGCCAGGACTTGATCAATACCTGCCAGCTTCCCTAATTCTTGCCTCTGTTTTGAAAATCCTTTAGTAGGACCAACCAGAGAAGGCCAAATATGCTTCCCTAACCAATCACATAGGATGCCCTGCTTCTAGTTAGCTCACCCACAGCCTCCAGATGCCAACAGCCTTTGATCAAGGCTCACCTGAAGCCTCCCCTTTTCCCAGCATAAAGCTTTCTCACTCCGCTGACTGCCTTTGAGTGTCTGCAATGGCAAGTGACTGTGGCTGACTCTCTGGGTATATACCACGCTGAGAATAAGTAGCTGCTGCTCATTCTCATTTGGGTGGTCTATAATTATTACTGAAGTGAAGTGTGATCACAGTTAAGGTGGTAATAGTCAGACCCTTTACACTGTCGATGGGCTCAGACTTTTTACTTCATGCCTTGCTTATACTGCTTGGATGTTTTCCATGTGTCTATATTAATATTTACAATAAAAGCATGATTTAGATTTTCATTTAGAATTTATCTTAAATGCATCAAATATGCAATTTTAAGTCAAGTTTTGCATGTTTGGCTCAAAATATCAAAATAATGTTGTGTGGTTTTAAAATAACAAGGTTTATTGCTCTTTATATTAGACATGTAGTTAATTACGTTGATCTCCATAAAAATAAGTTTAATTTTAATTTGAATAAAAGAATGCCACAATGAAATACTGACCATTAAAAAAAAAAAAAAAGAATAAAGGACCTTAACCCTGGGCAAACATATAAAAGCATAGGAAAGTCACCCAGTATAATGTCTGGCACATTGCAGGTGTTTTGCAATTAGAGCCCATTCCCATGGTGGTGCACACTGCACAAGACCACAGAGGTCCAGCCCTTTTATCTTTCTGGTCCCATCCAGTCATCACCCATAGTGAATCCCGAAGGCAGCATCTCCACCCACAGTACTGGAGGACCACCGACAACTCCTAGTCCTCAGGGGAAACTCCCTTCCATATTCTTCTTGGTGGCGGCCAATATACATTTCTTTCTTCACTTCCCAGGACGTTTGACATACTTGGTGTTCCTCCCTCCAAGCTCCTCCCTTCCCTTCAGGTCTCAAGGTCTCATCCAACACTTCAAGCTCAAAATATCACATAAGCATCAAGGGGGTGAGCCCAGACAGGCACTCTTCCTTGTCCAGTTTCGGGAGAAGATCTCTGTTCCCTGTGACCCCAGGATACACAATGGCTGTTCTACACTCAGGAATCACTACATGTGATTCCCAGGACAGGGGCTGCAACTCTTCCACTAAGAGCTCACATAGCCCCAGGGCTCCCCCACCCCCACCCCATATACACACACCCCTCTCCCAGTCTTCTCTGTCTTTCTCGAAGACTGGTTAGCATTTTGGTAGCACCTTTGCCAGGGAAGCAGGCTCCCCAGGATGCACTTTGAACCCTCGCCCTACTGACATGGACTTGCGTTCTCCTGCCTCTAGGCTCCTTGCCTGGCAGTTCTGCACTTTCGGACTCCCCTCCTCTAACGAGTCCATTTGCCACCACAGCAGTGACTGCAATAGGGTCACGACACCTGTTTTCTGTGTTATGTGGAAAAAAATTAAGATACTGAAAATTTATGTATGCTACCTTCTGGGTGTGAAGGAGGGAACATGAATTCACATTTGATTTAGCTGGTATCTGCAGAAAGCAGCAGTAGGGATTTAGAAATGCATAAAAATAGTGTTACTTTTTGGGATGAAGAGTGGCATGAGACTGATATCTATATCTATATCTATACAGATATAGATATATATTTGGAGGCATTGAAACCTGCTTGATTTATTCTGATTATTTAATACACACTGACGCAACTGTGATCCCAAAGAGTGCAAAGTTAAAAGCCTTCAACTGCAGCTGAGGGAGAGGGCAGGAATGGTACACCTCGGGACGGTGGTGAGTCAGGAATGACAGGCAGGTGGCCATGACCAGGGCAGCTTCCTCCCCAGGGCCAGGAACAGGGGAGTAGCCTGAGGAGCAGGACCCAAGGGTAGCCCAGGGCCGGGGAAGGGGGCAGAGACCTCCCCTTGGCCTAGGTCAGGAGTTCAGAAGTGCCACATGGCTGAGGGGACAGGACCCCGGAAGGGCCAGAGGCAGGGCCAGGACAGCACCATTTCCTGGGGGTCTGGGGGCAGGAAGTTGCCCTAGAGAAGAAGCCAGGAGGGGTTGCCTGCCCCTGGGGTGGGGGCCAGGCTGAAGGAGGCTGCAGCAGGCTGCAGCAAGAAAGACCTGAGGCAGGTGCAGGGCCTGAGAGCCCAGCTAGCTGAGCAGGGGGTGCTCCCAGGGCAGCCTGGCCCAGGAAGCAGTCCTGACTCTGCAGGGGATGCCAAGCAAGGGGCCGCAGACCCCTCAGGACCTCCCCTCCTCTCTCCCTGGAAAGGAGCTGAGGAACCCATAGCGCAAATCTGTGTACCACTCAGTGATGGAGGGAGACTGTGCCCCAAGGTGGACACTGGGGTGCACCCCCTCCACCACCTCAGCCTCCACCGCTGTCCTCATCACAGCTGCTTCTCATACGAGTGCAGGCCATGGACACCACCCTTGATCTGGGCCGACATGGTCTGCTTCTCAAACTTGAGCTCCCCTGAGTACATCATGGACCAAAGGACAGACAGGCTGCGGGCCCCGATATCCTGGCAGCTGTGCTGGATGCCCGCTATGAGGTAGGGCACGAACTTCTGAATGGACCCTTTGTCCTGGATGGAGCCCGAGACACCCTGTGCGATCTTCACCTTATCCCCCTTGCTGAAGTATCGTTTCTGGCTGCTGCTGCTCTTCTCCATGGCATCCAGTGAGCCCATGCCCTGGTACTTCTTGAGCTGCACCCTTTCTAAGAAGAAGTACTCACCAGGTGCCTCCGTGGTGATGGCCAGCAGAAGCCCATCATCACTGTGGATGCTCCAAGGGCCAGGGCCTTGACCACGTGCCCCACAGTCTGGATGCCACCATCGACTATGATGGGCACACCAAAGCACTGGGCATACTTGGCCACCTTGTACACAGCAGTGCCCTGGGGCCAACCGCAGGCCATCACTTCCTGGGTAATGCAGATGGAGCCGTAGCCCATGCCCACATGCAGCCCGTCCACACGAGCGTCCATCAGGTTCTTGGCCTGGGCTGCTGTCACCACGTTCCCCCCAATCACCTGGAGGTGGGGGTACTTCTGTTTGATGTAATGCACCATGGTGATCTGATACACCGAGCTCCCTTGGGATGAGTCCAAGACTACAACGTTGACACCCGCCTGGGTGAGCAGGTCCAGGTGGCATTTGTCATCCTCACGGGTGCCCACAGCTGCCCCGCACAGCAGCTGTTTGTGGGAATCCTTGGAGGCCAGAGGGTAGTCTCGATTCTTCTTCAGGTCAGTGCGGGCAATGATGGCCACCAGCTCATCGCGATCACTGACGATAGGCAGCTTCCCTTTCTTGCTACGCTGCAGGATCTCATTTGCCTCTTTCAACGTCACACCTTTCAACGTCAGCCACCACCAGTTCCATCCTTGGCGTCATCACCTCACTGATGAAGGTGGTGTGCTCCTTCTTAGCAAGAAAGTCGACGTCTCGGGAGGTGATGATGCCCACCAGCTTGCTGCCCATGGTGCCCGTCTCAGTGAGGGGGATACCAGAGAAGCCATGCAGCATCTTGGCCTCCAAGCACATCACCCACGGTGTGCAAGGGGCTCAGCACCACAGGGTCCGTGATGAAGCCCTGTTCAAACTTCTTGACCTTCCGCACCTCACTGGCCTCGAACTCTGGGGTGCAGTTGTGGTGAATGAAACCAATACCTCCCATCAGAGCCATCCCGATTGCCATGTCAGCCTCTGTCAGTGTCCATAGGGGAGGAGATCAGCAGCGTCTTCAGCCCTTGCGGGTCAGGGCTGAGGTCAGGTCCACCTCATCATCAGCTATGAAGTCTATGAATCCTGGGAGAATCAGGAAGTCATTGTAGGTGAGGCCGTTGGTGCTGGTGAAGAGCTGCTGCACGGTGAGCCCGTCCTCGGGCACGTAGCTGGTGCCGCTGCTGATCAGGTAGTCTGCCAGGCTGCCGTGACACCCCACGACCCGACATAAACACCCGAGTGGCCACCTGCCGCAGGCACACTGCCGCTGCGGGCCGGGCAGTGTAAATCTTTTTATATCCCTTCTACTTTTGGGAAAAAAAAATGCCCCAGGAAGGTCTGATCACCAAATCCTTCCAGAGAGCGATCTTCCAAGCCAAAGAGGTTTTCAGTCCCACCCACTGAAATCATCCAGTCCTTTATTCACCTGTGTCAACCCGGCTCGGAGGTGTGGCCTGCGAGATCCTTCATGCAATCAAGAAGTCAGGCCTCCACCTGGTCCTGGGGGTCATCTGAGGCCCGCAGTTTTGGAAGAGGAATGTTTTCTGCCAGCAGTTCTCACAGACGGGCTGGCTCCCCACTGTGGGGACATGCACCATGCCCCCTGTGGGCCTCTGTTTTTCATCCCTGAATTCATCCCCCACAGAATGGTTCAGTTGTCATATCTAGCTATCTAATAAGCTTGAGGGCACTGTGTCCCCTAGGGGATGCCCACATGCCTGACCATGCAGGCTGATGCAGTGACAAGCACAAAGTATCGTGATTATAGTTCCTGCTCTCCTTTCCAGGGCTTTGAGCCCAGCACATGATGTTGTGCGTTTCTTGTTCCACCAACTGGCTGCTGTGGAATGACTAGGAAACCTCTTGGATGACAGTTTAATCCTTGTGGGGTACCAGGTGGCATCTGGGCACAGGTCAAACTTTCCGAGAGCCTTTTTAACCTCTTTCACTGCAGCCAGGAATGGCTGGATCTCTGCTGCTGCCTATAGGGATTACGATTGTCCCATCCATACACTGGTCTGTGTTGGCTTTTGTCACCTGGGCATGTGCGGCCACCATCTTGACTGCTCAGCTAGTTCTGTACCTGGGTTCTAGAATGATGTCATAATGATGCCATTATGACAGATTAGCCCAAGGCTGCACACTGACCTAATCAACAGGTGCGGCAGAGCTGTGATTAAGAGACTGAGTCAGTTCCCACTTGTGAATAGACAGCATGAAGGCTTTAAACCTCTCTGAACCTGATCAGCATTGGCAATGATCTTCTGCAGATCCAACAACAGCACAGAAGAACGTATCATCAGGAACACATTTGGATATTGACACAACTTCATCTGCAGTTGGCTTGTCATCCTGAGCTCCGTTCCCAGGCAGCGTAGATATTGCACAGGATTTTGCTGACCAGGGAGTTGGGTTATAAGTGGTAACTCTAACCTCTTAATACTAACGACATTGACAGTACCATATAATCCATCTATTACACCACACAGGAAAATCAAGCCCAGTGGTACAAGGCAGAAGAACTGGCTCCAGCCAGGATCAAGCATTGCTTTGGCATTGTTCCCCAATACCTGGGCCTTTCTTCTCCAATTGTTGGGGTAACTGGAGTGAGGAGCCTGAGGGGACCCAAAGATGTTCTCCTGGTAGGATTCCCTCTCATGGTCTTCTGCATTTGTAGACATTTTGATTGGTTCCATTTCTAAGGGCCAATTATCTGTGCTTTAACCTGAAATAAGGAACCTGCCTTCTGATCTTCAAGGATATGTACATGGACACACATCTTTCAGATTCAACTCTTGAGATTTTTGGTTTTAAACAAACAATTGTGTTCATCACAAATGAAGATTCCCTCAAGCAGCAGCCTCCTGGAATCAACTGCTGAGTCCAAATCTTGTAGCCCTTAAAAATATTTAGTATTTTTACTAAGTAATAAGTATTTAGGGTGTTATGAAAAATGCAATTTGAAAAAGTACATTGGTTTTTAAGAACAAGAGGAACTATTTAGAAATTATACAATATATTAACAAAAGTAAATATTTAATATATCTCAAACACAAAAATGCAAAAACTGGTTACCAAGCATCAAGAAAAACTTAAAACTTGTAAAATACAAAGGTTAAATGTATTTTATCTTCATTCTATTATTAGCAGATAACCTTAATAAAAATGAGCTGTTATTTACAGCAAAATATCATGTAATTTTAGATTTATCACTTTTTATTTCTATGGAAAAGCAACACCAGCATGTATTGTTGCTGAAGGTGAAGCAACTTTTTGATTCTGTTCTGTTCCACTCTGTGTTCTAAGATGTGTGTCAGATACCGGCCACACACCCTACATGTGCTCGGGGCACAGCCTGGCCCCACACAGCACTCTAGTCTGCAGGTGGGCACCTAAGGCCCTGCCATTCCCACTTCTTATTGTCATATTTACTTAGTTCTCAGCACCTCTGCCCATCTTTAAATGACTTAAGTGAGAGAACGTTAAAGTAGCTTACATGTTCCTAAGCTTCCTCACAGCACATCCCATCTGTGACAGCAATTCAGAAAAAAACAAATTTTCTTTTATTCTTAATGGTACACAGCATAAGAGAACAGCTCAGGCAGTTTACTGTAATTGACGGTCCTGATGTCCTTATCTATAAACTAAAAACTCCCCACAGAAGCTTCTGTAAGTATAATGTTAAATAAGTCTATAAACACAAATAACAGTAACAACAAGAATGTAATCCAAATGCCCAGTTATGGGAAACTAGTGAAGAAATTTACTGGTAAACCCACTGTGATGATGTGTGTGTATGTGTGTGTGTGTACATGTCAAGTTGGCTCAGTGACAGTCCCTAGTTATGTAAGCTAGGTGCTGCTGTGAAGGTATTTTGCAGATGTGATGAATATTAAGAGTATCCTGGACCGGGTGTGGTGGCTCACACCTGTAATCCCAGCACTTTGGGAGGCTGAAATGGGTGGATCATGAGGTCAGGAGACCGAGACCATCCTGGCTAACACGGTGAAACCCGTCTCTACTGAAAAATACAAAAAATTAGCCGGGCGTGGTGGCAGGTGTCTGTAGTCCCAGCTACTTGGGAGGCTGAGGCAGGAGAATGGCATGAACCTGGGAGGCAGAGCTTGCAGTGAGCCAAATCTCTGCACTCCAGCCTGAGCGACAGAGCAAGACTCCGTCTCAAAAAAAAAAAAAAAAAAAGAGTATCCTGAAAGATCTGGGTGAGCCCGATTCAATCAGTTGAAAAGCTTTAAAAGCAGAAGCCTAAAAAGGCCTTAAAAGTTGAAGCTTCCCTGAAAAAGAAAAGAAATTCCACCCACGGGCAGTGGCGTCTGCTGTACTTGTGCCTGTGGAGTTCCATTCTGCTCATTCACTTCCCTCCTGACTGCCCATAGACAACAGTTGTGGTCTGTGCCCATGACCTCCCTGATTCTGGACTTGCTTAGCCAGCACCCACAATCTTGTAAGCCAATTCCTTTAACAAATTTGTATATATATGAAATACACTGGTTCTTCCTCTCTAATTAAAGCCTGGCCAACACACCCAAAAATTAGAAGGGGATGCTGCTGTTAGAAGGAATAAGGTATACATTTTAGGCCATTCAAGACTCCAATAAATGACAGTAAAATAAAGCAAAGAAAAACCTTACTTTGGGGTTAAGAAATCACAGATTGATATATAAACTTAATTTTGCTCCTCTATTAAAATCCTACTACAAAACAGTAAATATAGTAAAAGAATTTCTTTTAAAAGGATATTAATTTAGAAATACAGAGAAAGCAGAGGGGCAACAACCACAAAATCATTTTAGAAGTTGAAAAGGAGAGAGACCAGTGGCAAATTCCTTAGCAGACCTGAGAATACCACACCCAAAACCAGCAGAAGAAAATGCTAAGAATCTTTAAATGCACAGAACTGTGGCGTTGTTACCCCATGGAAGTTGGGGTGGAGGGGAGGCTTAAGTATGGAATGGGTAAAAGCTGGGTGAGAAACCCATTCCTAGTTTCCAAACTACAGAGCTACAGCCTTTTCCTCAACATGGCCGAAGCTAGGAGGTTATTCTCTAGAGAGTATAAGTGAGGTTTGGAACTAGGGGATGCCAGCATGGATCCAGAGAATGGGCGCCACACTGAAAACAAAAGGATGAAGTGACCACATGCTGTCATGCTGAACGCTGAGTGCAAAGAGTCCTAGCCTTCTTCCCCTACTGGGCTCCAAGATGCGGCCAGGCCGATCCTTCCCATCACATAGGAAGGGCCCCTTGGGGTAATCTGGCAAATCTCTGAAGACCTAAAGAGAGCACTGCTGTGCTTCCCCAGTGAACAGCCCAGCCAGACCATCCTACAGTGAAACTCAAAAGACTCAAAAGACCGCACTCTCACCCATTTGATCCGGACTTTTACATTTCCCAGGCTTCATCAGTCGACACCCAGTGATTACCTGACACCTGAAGTTAAAACCTCTAATGTGCAAAACCAAGACCAAGGCAAAACAAACAAACAAACAAACAAACAAACAAAAAACAACCTTAGAGGAAATGGAATTATGTGGGATGAAGAAAAAAATACTATCCTCAGATAAGATATTGTATTCATGAAACAAGTACAGGAAGATATAAAAGAGTTCTTGGAAATTAAGAACTTGTTAGCAAAACTGAAAAACTCAAGAGAAGGGACTGAAGGATGAAAGTTGAGTGAATCGCCACAAAATAAGAGTAAAATGACAAAACGACACTGGAGTAACCAAAAAACGAGGGAGCTGGCCAGATCCAGGGGCTCACGCCTGTAATCCCAACACTTTGGGAGGCCAAGATGGGAGAATCATGAGGCCAGGAGTTTGAGACCAGCCTGGACAACACAGTGAGACCCATTTCTACAAAAAATTTAAAAATTGGCTGGGCTTGGTGGCTTGTACCTGTAGTCCTAGCTACTTGGGAGGCTGAGGCGGGAAGATCGCTTGAGCCCAGGAGTTGGAGGCTACAGTGAGCTATGATTGCACCTCTGCACTCCAGCCTGGGTGACAGAATAAGATTCTGTCTCAAAAAAAAAAAAAGAAAAGAAAAAGAGAAGAGAAGAGAACATGAGGGAACTGTCCAGGATCCCCAACACATAAATAACTGAAGCTCCAGAAAGAACAAGGAAGTGGCCTGCAGCAGGTGCTCACGGCCCTTGCTGTTTTGGCTCTCTGGGTCTGTGTGCCTCCCAACCCATACATATCAATCCACACACAAGGATGAACACAGATTTTGCTAGTTTCTTTGTTTTTTGTTTTTGTTTCTGAGATGGAGTCTCGCTCTGTTGCCCAGGCTGGAGTGCAGTGCACGATCTCGGCTCACTGCAAGCTCCGCCTCCCAGGTTCACGCCATTCTCCTGCCTCAGCCTCCCGAGTAGCTGAGACTATAGGTGCCTGCCACCACACCCGGTCAAATTTTTGGATTTTTAGTAGAGACAGGGTTGCACCGTGTTAATCAGGATAGTCTCGATCTCCTGACCTTGTGATCCGCCCGCCTCAGCCTCCCAAAGTGCTGGGATTACAGGCGTGAGCCACCGCGCCCGGCCAGACTTTGCTAGTTTTTACTTCATCCAGCCCTGTTCAAGAAGATGATGCATAGGAGAAGATAAACCCAGTGACCCTCCTGTGGATTAAGAATTCAGATCCGAGGCTAAGCCTTTCTCCTCAAGTGTTTCCTCACAGGAAACAGATCCATCGAAGGAGAGGAGGACAGGAAAATCAAAAGAAGTCAACATTCCCAGGAGATTCTCAGCAAAATAGAGGAGAGGTGTCAAGATGAGAGCTGGCACCAGACCCCGAGGGCAGTGATTCTGGCCTGGAGCAAGGATTCAGGACAGACAGGTCAGGAGACCTCAGCACCAAGATCCCTGCGGGCTTCCCGCAGCTCAGCTGAGGACAGGTCAACCGGGCGATCCCATTCACATTCTTTCTACTCGGCTTACCTTGACATGATGGAGAAGCTTCCTGCCCTCCAGATCAGCTGAAGATCCTCACTCCATCCCACAGCAGCGCTCGGCTTTGACATCCTCCCGAAATCAAAAGGTCAGCTGTGGGGACTACAAAAACAGAACTCAGCAGCCGGCACCCTCCATCCACATTCTTGCCAGATGATCAGGGTCTGGTCCATGGATAGTGTGGCCACAGGCCCTGATGGTGGCAGCCCTGCTACGCCCAGGACTCATTCAAGCCTTGCTGCTCCCTGGCTTCCCCAGAAGGGCCCCTTGTAAATTCTTGGAGAAGCTGAGGTCCACTCTGACCTTGAGATCACATTATGTTCTCCAGCAGACTTCATTCAACATTGGAAACACTGTGCTTTCCCCACACAGCTAATCTGTGCTTGATGCTCAATGTTTTTAAAAATGAACAATATGTGAAGAGCAAGGAAATTATTCACTACAGGTCAGGCTAGCACTTACTTTGGTAGAGAGGGTGGGGCATTCAACCGGGTGAAGACATATGAGTGCTTCTAAGGTAGTTGGTAGTGTTCTGTTCCTTAAAGATGGAAACACTATCCATTTTACTCTTTAAACTATGCATTTATGGCCAGGCACAGTGGCTCATGCCTGTAATCCCAGCACTTGGGGAGGCTAAGGTGGGAGGACTGTTTGTTTGAGCCCAGGAGCTCAAAACCAGCCTGGGCAACATAGCAAGATCCCATCTCTACTTAATAACAAAACTATACACTTATATTGGATATGCTCTTCTCTATGGATGACATCTTTCACAGTTGGGGAAAAAAAGAGATAAAAACACATAGTAATAGGGAGAACTAAACGGGAACCATTAGGAGGCCAGAGACTATATTCTACAAAGGGAGAGCAAATGAAAGAGTATGGACGGACAAGAGAAGGGTGAGGGAACCCACAGGCCAGAAAAGTAGCAGAAGGGAGCAGTACAGAAGGCCCACCCGCCCTGGAGCCCCCATCTGCTGAGAGGTCCACCGTTCCCATGCCAGCACGTGCACCCTTGTCTGCGGTTTATGTTCACTCTGCATCCCTTCCTGTACTTCACGTTTCTCTTCATCTTTGACATCATGACCCTTGTGGCCCTGTGTCTCATCAACCCCACAGGAGGTGGCAGCTCGGCTTCCCCAAGCCTCTGGTTAGCCCACTGCTGTTGAGCCTCAAAGCTTTGTCTTGGCTGGAAAGAAAGGCCTGAGGCTTCTGGCCGGTGCTCGGCTTCTACTCCAGAGCTGCTCAGGGTCCGCGCCTAAGCATGAGGTCTCCTCCTGCCTTGAAGCTGGGGTTTCCCACAGTCTCTGCTAGGCCAGGAGCAAAGTCAAGCTCCATTTGAGTCCTGTTGCCCACCCATATCACAGAATCGTAGCTGTTAGCATGGGAAGGGGCCGCAGAGGTCATCTCATATTCAATTTCTTGGTCTCATGGCTGGAGTTGAAAATCTGCTCTGCCTTTCCAGAATGATCTGAGCCAGTGTGAGACAGACACCACCTCCAGGAGGAGGCCCATTTGGCTGTGCCCACAACCCCGCCCCCCAGCACGGTCTCCATGTGGGGTAAATAAGCCTCTAACCCACCAGGGTACAAATCCTTTTAGGGCTGCTTGACAGCATGTCTCGGGGCTGCCCTGCAAGGCCCGTGTGTCCAGAAAGAGCGATCTCAGTGACTTAAGTGCCTTCCACCTGAAAAAGACATAGGATTTTTCCCCCCTTGTAATTATAAAAGAAAACCAAGGTACCTGTAGAAAATCTGGAAATTACAGAAAAATCTAAAGAAGAAAATAAAATCACAATGGCCTAAGTGCAACTGTGAAGGTTTGGCATCACACCTGAGCTCTGTGAAAGAAACCAGCCCTAAAACCAGCAGCCACCACCCCAACCCCTACACCCCCATCTGCCCAGTCAGTGACTTAAAATCCATCGTGTTAGGCCGGGAGTGGTGGCTCATGCCTGTAATCCCAGCACTTTGGGAGGCCGAGGCAGGCAGATCACCTGAGGTCGGGAGTTTGAGACCAGCCTGACCAACATGGAGAAACCCCGTCTCTACTAAAAATACAAAATTAGCCAGGTGTGGTGGCGCATGCCTGTAATCCCAGCTACTCAGGAGGCTAAGGCAGGAGAATCACTTGAACCCAGCAGGTAGAGGCTGCAGTGAGCTGAGAGCATGCCACTGCACTCCAGACTGGGCAACGAGAGCGAAACTCCGTCTCAAAAAAAAAATATATCAACGGCTCTGCTGCCCATTCTGAGGATGGCGCAGGGTGTGGGCTGTCAAGGAGACAGAGGCAGGCCCTGTCCCTATGGACACAAGGGCCCACTCCAACTACCAGAGCCCCGCACAGCTCTGTGACACCCCGTGGCCACAGGTGAGATCAAGACTGCAGGGCCACAGTGGAACTTCACCCAGCAGGAAATGATGAGGGAGGCATCCACACCAGTCTGCCCCCACCAGCCTGGCCACCAGTACAGTGTGAGTGAGGCTTCTGGAGAACATTCTGCCCCCAAGCCCCTCCAAGAAAAAGGATCAGAGAAGGAGGGCTCTGCTCTGCCCCAGGCCTCAACCTGGCTTCCTGCAGCTAAAGGCCCAGCCTCCCAACTTCCTCATCACCTTGCAACACGGAGTTCAGGCCCATGTGGGCTGTTCTGGGAGTCCAGCAATGCTGGGTGATCTCCCAGTGTGATGCTGTCAGGTACTACAAAGCAGCCCCCAAGCAGGTGGGGCCATTCCCAGCCAAGGGCCCCAGACAGGGCCCTGACTGAGAATGCTACCCAGAGCACTCAGCTCACTCCCTTTTGCTTTTCCCAAGCCTGCAGAATTGAATGTGAGGGCCAGAGGGCAGAATCTGGGTCTCATACAGATGGGCAGCCTGGCTGCAGTCACCAGTTCATGCCACACTGGACAGATGGGTGGCAGGGAAGGGCAGGAAGGAGTGAGAGAGAGGCTGATGCAGCGGGTAGCAGGGACTGCAAATTGTCATGTGAGACAGAAAGAACCTACACATCAGCCAACTCCAGCTACGCGCTGCAGAGGAGAAGCTGTCTCAAGTTTAGAAATACAGGAAAGCTGACTGACTAGGAAGAGATTAAAAACTCGCATCTTCAAACACAGCCTTACAGAAATTGACCTTTATTTGTTGTACTAAAGCCTGTTTAACTTTTGATACAAAGTAACATTTTAGTACAGAAAATCCCAGTCTGTCAGCTCAGTACCTGTCTGTGCACACTGTACCATCTCAGTCCCACTCTGCCTGTAACTTAGAAAACAGCCCCTACCCCCAGAGGGTCTGCGAGTTAATACCTTGAGAATAGTCTACAGTTTTTCATAGTTTGTCTGAGCTAGAAAACTTGTACCTGTAAAACAAAGGACAGCATTGAGGACTGAAACTTGTCTCTTTTTTGAACAACTGTGCAAGAAAATATATCCCTTTTTAAAAAACATCAGTTATGGCTAAACTACAATCTAGTGTCTAGAATTACAAAGAATAAAATGAAATCAAAGATTTCTCGCTAGTAAAATGAAATGTTAGGAACAGTATTAAAATATAGGTCCTACCCCAACGACACTTACACAGAGCCCAGTACAGTACCTATTATTAACAGGACGCACAGCTTAAGGAGGAACCACATCAAATCTTCAGCCAGACATATCTAGCCTCAGAAGTGCAAAAAAAAAAAAAAAGCCCCCAAACGAAGACACCCACATTGAGTAGGGTGCATGCCGTGAGTGCTGTAATCAAGATTAAAAAGACCTCAGTTTTTCTTTTTAGACTGTTGATAGTGACAATAACCATTATGCTTCCCCTAAAAGCTCTCAATTCAATGTCTGAAACATGAATGTTTTCATATCAAAAAGAACTGATGTACCTGCCACCCTCTAAAAAGTTTAAGAATTACCCTGCAAACATTGCACTGATGAAGGCTGTCACGACTTACAGAGCCTAAGGAGAACCCAATGGCAGGCATCAGCACAGCTGAACACCACCTGGACCCCACTGCAGCCCTGCCCACGCAGCTCTCACGGAGCAGACACAGTGCTCAAGTAATAAGCACAGATGGAGGAGAAACGAGAGGCTGTGGAAGGCAGGAGAGAAAGGCCGAGAGACGAGTTTGTAAGAATGCCAAAGTCACCTTCCCCAGTGTGGGAGGAAAATGCCAAAGGCACTGGTTCTGCTGCCACAGGCAGTCTGAGCACCTGGAGTTGTGACGTCCTTCCAGGAGAGGTGCCACCAAGGAGCAGGAGGTTTGTCAAAGCTCTGGTCCCACCAACAAGAACCTCCCAAAGCAAAGCAGCCCCCATTGAGGTTCCAAGGTCGTTTTGCTGAAGACGGGAACGAAACCAACACCAAAGCGACAGGGGGTTGACAGAGGGGACAGGGGCTGGGCACCGGCAACATGGAGCCGTTCAAGTAAACATAAACCACCAAATACTTAGAAAAGGCTTGTAAACGAGTGATCCGAAAGGTTCTCTTTGCAGCATCTCTGATCAGCTGGCTAAAGAAAGGTGGGTGCTGAACCCGTCTTTAGTGTTATCTGTTTTGTGTTAAAGCACACGTGTGACACGGGCAGAGTGTGTGGGCCTGGGCCTGGATCGCATGCAGCCGTGGCCCTCTGTCTACAAAGGAGGTGCTTCTGGGTCCTGGTTCCGGATCCTTCCCCTGCATGTTCATAGACGGACAGACTTCTACTTTCAGTCGCTAGAAAAGAGCTGAGCCTGGCGTCCCCTCAGGCGGCCAGCTGCAGTCATCCACAGCACAGCATTCTCCTAGAGCGGGCAGGCTGGAATCCACAGGACTTTATTTTGTTCTTGATTGACCATTGCCAAGATCTGAGTGCAAATGCTTGACAGGGCTCCTCCCTGGATGACCCCTGCAAAAGAGCCCCCCAGACACGTCATTCAGCTCAGAGTAAGACCCCAGGTTTGAGGCAAGGCAGTACAGCTTTCACTCTTTCTACTGTGTGGCTGTCTGCTTTGTGCTCCTTGGCACTCTGCTCCATCCCCACCTGACTCTCCTTCACCAGCAAGAAACTGGGAAAGAAAATTGCCCCTCTTGAGTTGATCACTCATATGTAAACTGCCCACCCCACCGCAGTTAACACCCTGGGTTGGGTTTGCAATGGTTGGGGGAATCCCAGGGCATCAGAAGGAAGTTTGGAGGACATGTGGCGGGGGTCTAATCATTAGCAGGATTCTGCAGGAAACGACAAGTTTAAGGAGCCAGATAGCTCATGGCCAAGAGGAGAGTCACAGCAAGATGATGACACCAACTTGGGCCAGCCCTGTACTATAGGAGTTTGACAAAGGGGTCTATAGACACCAGGCCAGGGGTACTCCAGTGTGCTCCACATAACAGCACCTGGACACAAACCAAGCCCCTACTGCAACAAGGCATGCTCAGAAATTGACAGCGAGT
The DNA here is from genome assembly GCF_029289425.2 of Pan paniscus. Classification (NCBI taxonomy): domain Eukaryota; kingdom Metazoa; phylum Chordata; class Mammalia; order Primates; family Hominidae; genus Pan; species Pan paniscus. The sequence continues at coordinate 89,941,605 of NC_073257.2, forward strand.
GTCTAGAAACTGCTATGGAAACAGGATGTCGTAATTTTATGTCTGTTGAATCTAACAAGAAAAAAATAGAGCTTACCTTTTGCAAGACTTAGAGTTTTAAATTTTCATCTCTCTAGGAATTGTCAGTGTATTTGGCTAAATACCAGTCTGTGAGGAATTGGAAATGAAAGTTCACACATACACACACACATACACACGGAGGCATGCACACCTGCACATACCTACACACACATGGGCACCAAGCCCAGGTCCCTGGACTAGATCATAACACTCTCCACAATGCAGTTAGAATCCCTGTCCCATCCTCTGTGACTGCAAATGCTAATGCCCTGCAAATGACAGACTTTCCCAAAGAGGCTGAAGGCCAGAAGGTAAAATAGAACCACACTTCACTGAGTTTGTTTCACTTTGAAGACCAGAGATGGTAAGGGGACAGCATTGTTTTTTTGTTTTGTTTTTTGCTTTTTTTTTTTGGAGGGGGGTTTGCCAAATCCCGCTGCAAAACGGGACTGCCCTGGAGGGTGCTGGGGACAGATGGGCCCCTAGCCTCCGCTGCCCACACTGCTGGCACACTGGGGGCTGCTCCAGTCCCCGCCCTGCCTGGGGACACTGTGGCTGCACTAAACTGCACCTGTGCTATGGGACAGACCCACCACTGCACGTGTGAAAATGAGCAGGCAAGCCAGGCAGGACCTGAGGCCAAGATCGGTGAGCTTAACATTCAACCTGTAAGAATCCTGACGTTGGCCAGGGACTGCGATCTGAACACCTGACTTGTCAGGAACGTGCTCATGACAGCACTTGGGAGCATGTAGAAAGCACGGGCTTCTCCACGGCTAAGAAAACAGCCTTGGTCTGCTTCCTTCCCTGCTGCCTGCTCCCCACTCCAGGCCCACGCACACCTACCTGTGAAGTACCTGCTGTACTCCTGCTCAAGCTTCTGCGCCGCCTCAAACTGCTCTTTGGAATGCCTCTGAGTCACCTTGTCCCTCAGGTAGATGGGGTCTCTCTGCTCCCTGTGGGGACAGCCAGACACCAGGCTGAGCACTGAGCCTCCTCCAGGCCCTCTTTCCTTCCTCTGTCCAGGCTAACAGGGGCCCCATCAAGGCAGGGGTAGGCTGTGGAGGGAGGCCCCATGTGCTCCCCACATAAAGCACAGCAACAGCCTGTAGGCTGTTGGGGTAGCTCTGGGCAGATGGGGGAAGGAGGGCCCCCCAGCACACACACTTGGAACAGATGCACCAGCAGCCCCTAGCGCAGGTCCCAGAAGCTCAGCAGCACAGAAAGGCAAAATGGAGCAGGGCCTTGGTGAGCCCTTGGCCCAACCAGCACAGGAGCTGGCCAACCAGCTCCTGAGTCATGAGCCAGCTCGGGGCTGAGTAGGACTATGCCCAGGCCACTGGCTCCCCTGCTCCTAAGCAGCACGTAGAGAGGAAAGGGGGCTGGGGCAGGAGAGGGGAGCTGTGCAGACCAAGCTGGCCATGCCCAAAAAAACAGCGGCAGCACCCAAATGGCGGAGGGGCGCGAGGAAGGGGCTGTGCTTGGCTGACACTACCTCTGAGTAGGGGACAGGGCCGAGAGGGAAGGGTCATTTTCTACACGTACTGCCTATTTCAAGACCCACAGGCCCATCTCTCATTCCTCAACCCCCCACCCCAACACACCCTGCTCCCTACTTGGGCTCCCAGCCCCACCTGTGACAAGGCCCCAGCGGAGCCCAGGGGGCCAGTTACCTACTTGATGTGCTTGGCGCTCTTGTAGTGGATGAAGATGACAATGGGGTAGATGTGCATGTGGTGGAGCCGCTCAATAGCGTGCGGAGCAATGTCCAGGAGGCAGTGTCGGTTCTAGGGGGAGGGGGTGCAGAGTGAGCCCTGGCGGGCAGTGAGGGGCAGCCAGCCCCCTGTCCTGCCACCAGCAGGACCCACCTCACCTCACAGGGCTCTACCTACAAACAAGGCAGTAAAGCCACACAGTGCACCGTGGGGAAACCATACCCACGAAACTCCCAACAAACCCCACTTGCTGTGAGGAAGGCCAAGGCTGGGAGCCAGGGCTTAGGGGGCTAGGGGTGCTGGCCAGCCCAACTCCAAACTTCCTTTCCCATCTTTGCCCAGATACAGGGACCTTCTGAAAGCCCTGCCCCACCCTGGCCTCTGAAGCCTTATTTTTGCCAGACTGAGCGAATGAAGAGCCAGAGTCTGGTGAGCCTTTGTGTGGCTGAGACTGAAATATGTCTGTCATGTCTGTCGTCCCAGGCATCCAGGTGGAGTGCAGGCCCGTGCACTCCCGACCCCCAGATGCTCCACCGGGGCATTCCCCCAAGTAGAGTTTGCCCACTTTCAGCAGTGAGAAGCCAACACCTTCATCTAACAGAGAAGGGAAGCAAAGCCCAGCGAGCGAGCTGAGCAGCCTGGAGAAATGGAGCCCAAGGAGCGGCTGTGTCCTTGGACTCCGAGTGTTTGCCCCGCCAGCACTCCCCACAGACGTCCCCGCCCTCGTGCTGCCTAGGATGTTCGAAGGCACCAAGAGTCATAGCCCTTTTAGGGGCAGGGACCCTGAGGGAAGGCACGTTCCTGTCCCCAGAAGGTGCATGTGAAATTGTTCGGCACATGCATTTGGGGACCCCGTTCCGGAATGCCCTGCGAGAGGCCTTTCCGCAGAGCTCAATACTCTCATCAGAGATGAGACTCCCTGCACCCGCCAGAGAGGGAGACGGGGCGGCACATACACAGGGGAACTCCTCCATCCCCACCAAGGGATGTACTTGCAGAAACACACAGCAGCCATGAGGGCAAGCCCAGGCACAGGTGAACTCAGACTAACACAACACGGTGGGCTCACTGAAGGTCTGAGCCGCTGGGGCAGAGGATCACGGACCAGGGGCCTAGACCTGTGCACAGGAGGTCTAATACTGGATGCCTAATCCTCAGACTGAAGCCCTGGGTACCTTTTCTGTGATCTCCTTTATTGACGCCACAGTGGTCACATCGAAATGGCCGCTTCTCCGCTTATAGTCGACAAACAGGCAATCTTTGACACCCCGCTCAATGGCCTGCTGGGAGGCCTTCATCACCTCTGCAATGCACAGACACAGGAATCAGGGAGCCCCAGGCCCTGCTGAGCCCCAGCAGAGGGAGCAGGGGAAGAACACTGCTCAGCAGCTGTCAGTAACCCAGTCCTGCCATGCATGAATCTGACCCATGTCAGGAGGCTTCTGGAACACTGTGAAATCTGCCCCCCAGTACTGCCACCCACTGTGCACAGCTGGGCAGGCAGGTGGACAGGGACATAGAGACAAAGAGCTCAGTAGGCACAGAGGGTGCCCCGTGCCCCTTACCAAGGGGACATCTGCAGAACTTGCCAGGAGCCTCATTCACCAGCATCTCCTTCACCACGTCCAGCAAAGGCCCCAGAATCAGGACAGGCCTCAGAGCGGTGCAGTCCACCTTCTGGACCCGCTGATAGGCCAGGCTCACCGAATCTGAGGGAGAGAGAGCAGCAGCGTCACGGACCCAGCTTGGAGTGGAGGACCTGAGTGGGGCTGGGGAACCCCACTCCCTGACCTTGCCCACTCTGGTTTGCCTGGGACTCCCCCAGCTTCAGCACTGAAAATCTCGTGTCCCAGGCACAACCGGGCATCGTCACCCCTGGAGTCCAGCATGAGCACCCCCCATGCCCTCTGTGAACACCAGAGGCAGCTGGTCTCAACCACTCATCCCAGAGCTTCCTTCTGCTCTGGTTTTTCCTCGTGGGTCGACGCCTGCTTCCCCTGCCCCATCTCCATTCTCCTCTGCTCTCTGGCAAGGCAGCCTCTGGGGTTTGGCAGGTAAAGCTCCCACTCCCCAGGAAGGTGTGGTCAGTGTAACCCAGACCTGCCCAGTGACAGGTGAGGCCCCCCCAATCTGCACGGCTAGAACGGGTGAGTGCTGTGAGCCAGCTCTGGCCATGCAGTTGAGGATAACCCTTAAGAAATGGCAGAGGCACAAGATGGAAGGGACCTGGGTCCTGGATGATCCTCAGAACGCAATGCCTCTCCCACATCAACCACAGCTCAGACTTGTACACGACAGAGAAATAAACTGCCCATTATGCTTAAGCCATTGTTATTTGGTTTCAGTTAAAGCAGTCAAACCAATATCCTAGTTGATACATGCAGTAAACCTCCCCTTGCACCAAATGAATAAAGTCCTTGCAGGGAGACACAGTCTAAAACCCAGCAAGATCTTCCTGGCGTCTCCCTGGTATATAAGTCACTGTGCTGGAATCTCAGAAACATAATAAAGAATAGAACACAGAGTTCCTGCCATTAAAAAGCACACACTTTAACTAGAGTCACAACAGAGCAACACATGAACAGCAAGACAGCACGCAAGAGCTGCCTGGCAATTCCAGGAGCGGCGGGCTTCAGTAGACACTGCGGCTGGATGACAGGGTGAAAAGACCACTTGGGCAGGCCCAGGAGGGAAGTGGGATGAGAACGGTGTCTCCAGAAAGAGCAGGGCAAGAGGGTGAGTATGGAGATGATGGGGAGGGCAGAGCACAAGATGACTGCAGGCTTGGGAGGAAGGGTCCATGAGAGGCTTGGCCTGGAGGGATCTGTACGCATATGCAGAACAAGGAGTGACTGCAGAGCAGGCACAGGGACCAGGAGGCAGAAGGCTCAGGAGAACACAAGCACAGTGCCAGCTGCAGCAGCAGGCTCCATGAAGAGCAACCTGTGGGCAAACTCGGGGAGTAAGTAAAGTCTCTCCTCTCCTCTTGCCCTGTCCCTGTGTGTGTGTTTTTTAGAAGTGATCACTGCTGGGCATGGTGGCTCACTTCTGTAATCCCAGCACTTTGGGAGGCTGAGGCAGGTGGATCGCTTGAGGTCAAGAGTTTGAGACCAGCCTGGCCAATAAGGCAAGACCCCTTCTCTACTAAAAATACAAAAATTAGCCGGGTGTGCTGGCGCACACCTGTAATCCCAGCTACTCAGGAGGCTGAAGCACAACAATCACTGGAACCCAGGAGGCGGAGGTTGCAGTGAGCCGAGACTGCACCACTGTACTCCAGCCTGGGCAACAGAGCAAGACTAGATCTCAATAAAAATAAATAAAATAATAAAACTGATCATTATCCACATACATCCACACAGTCTTTTACACAGCACTTCCTAACCTGGTGACCAGCAGCTCTGTTGTTTAAAACTGGAGGAGGGTTTGGTGGTCACATTCACCACCTTGGAACCCCATGTGGTCCCGAGTGAAGGCTCTGAGGAGGAGTCACGGGGCAAAGAACTTCCTCCGAGAGGAGTTTACATAAACAAATCCTCTCTGTAACAAATCTGAACCTCACGGATAAGGCCAGCACTCCTCTCTGATACCCCTTCCCCAACCCCAGTCCCCACTGGGCTCCTTGAAGGTAATCACTATTATGAGCTGGAAGTGTATCCTAGTTCTTCTTATAAACTGATTTTTATATGCTAAAGAAAACCTAGAATATATATTGTTTAAGTGTGTCTGTGGATACTTTATAACTCGCTCCTTGTCCGGGGCTGTGTTTCTGGGAGGCATCCCTGGTGATTCGTCGTGGGCCGCTCTGCTCCTTTTGGGCATCCCATTAACACTTATTCTGGATTGACTTATCCACTTCCCTGCTGATGGACACTACGTCACCATTCCCTCCATTTACTGGTATAAGAATCATATTCCCAAATTATGGCACAGTCGCTGTAGGGTGGAATTCAATATAGTGCTTAAAAGAATGGTTTGGAAGAATATTACTGAGATGGGAAGATGCTAACAATATGATAGTGGAAATACCTGGATGAAAACAGTGTAATGCAGTGTAATCCCAGCTTTGTTGTATTAAGTAAAAAACTGGTAAGAAATACATTAAAATGTTAATCGTTAAAAAAAACCATATTCTCCCTTAATGATTACTAACATTCCACACTGTGGGGTACCAATTTAGGAGATTCTTTTTCCTCCCTGACAATCTTCTTTGTCAGATGTCCTCACAATTACAGAATTGTAAGACTAGACAGCATCTTATGAGTCACTGACTCCAACTGGAGAAGAAAAACAGCCTATCCAAGGTCACAGCTAATCAGGGCAGAGCAAAGGCATGGTCCTGGGGGTTCCAACCTTAGACCATACTGCAATGGCTTTCTTTAAAAGGTGCTGTGGACTGAACTATGTCCCCTCGACATTTATATGTTGAAGCCCTAAGCCCCAGTGTGACTCCCCTTGGAGACGGAGTCTTCAGGAGGTAAGTTAAATGAGGTCAGAAGAGCAAGGCCCTAATCTGATAGAACTGCGGCTTTTTAAGAGGAAGAGACACCAGAGATCTCTCTGTCTCCAACATGTGAGGACACAGCAAGGAGGCAGCTGCGTACAAGGCAGGATGACAGCCCTCACCAGAACCAACCACACTGGCACCCAGATCTCGGATTTCCAACCTCAAGAACTGTGAGAAAATGAATTCTTGTTATTTAAGTCACCTAGTCTGTGGTATTGGTTTTTTGGTTTGTTTTTGTTTTTGAGAAATGCTCTTGCTTTGTTGCCAGGCTGAAGTGAAGTGGCACAATCATAGCTCATTGCAGCACTGAACTCCTGGGCTTAGGTGATCCTCCAGCCTCAGCCTCCTGAGTAGCCGGGACTACAGGCACACGCCACCACACTTGATTAGTTTTTTAAAGTTTTTGTAGAGATGGGAGTCTTGCCATGTTGCCCAGGCTGGTCTCAAACTCCTGGCCTCAAGCGATCCTCTTGCCTCAGCTTCCCAAAGTGCTGGGATTACAGGTGTGAGCTACCGTGCCTGGCCTGTGGTATTTGGTTACAGCAGCCCTAGCAGACTAAGATAAGAGGAAAACCAGTCCTCCATATATTCCTGAGACACTCCTGCACAAGCCCCTAAAAGAGCAAGCATAAAGACATACAGTGTCCTCTGGGTGGTGGAGAGTTGAGTCCACTTAGACCATTGCAGGTGGGTGCACTATCAGCAGGGTGGGGGGTACCAGGGATGCTATGCAGCAGTTGGAAGCAATAAACTAAAGCAGGAATTCAAAACCCACTGTGCATTAGAATTAGCTGGGGTAACTTTTAAACTACTACACAGGGATTACCACTCCCAGGTATAATGGAACAGCTTGCAGCATCCCTTGGAGAACACCTAGAAAATCTGGGTAAAAAATGAGAAATATCTTTTTGAAGGCATCGTAGAGTGGCAGAGACAAGACAGGATTTGAGATGCCAAGATCCTGGAGAGAAGGAAACTGGAGTATTAGAAGCTGACATTCTGCAGGCCTTTCCCCCTTCAGAGCAACTGGAGACTTCTAAAGTGAGAGTGAGGGGCAGAGAACCCAGGCACAGGGCCGCTGCTGAGGGGCTGAGAACCCAGGCACTGGGCCGCTGCTGAGGGCTGAGAACCCAGGCACAGGGCCGCTGCTGAGGACTGAGAACCCAGGCACTGGGCCGCTGCTGAGGGCTGAGAACCCAGGCACAGGGCCGCTGCTGAGGGCTGAGAACCCAGGCACAGGGCCGCTGCTGAGGGCTGAGAACCCAGGCACAGGGCCGCTGCTGAGGGCTGAGAACCCAGGCACAGGGCTGCTAAGGACTGAGAACCCACGAAAAGTTTCTGAAAATCTCCAAAGCAGGTGAGATCAAAACGGAGTTCAGGGCTGCCAGGACCTGGTGGGTCATGATTCCAGAGGAAGGGAAGGGCAAAGAACTAAGTCTGGTATCACAGGTTTTCCCTTAAAGCCATTTGCCAAATTCTTAAGCTGTGAAAAGCAAGAAGCTAAGCATCTAAGACAGTCACTAAGACACTGAGCAGTGTTCCATGGCCTCCCAGTGCTGAAGAGTGAGAAACTGGAAGTCAAGGCTCCCTAGGGAAGAGCGGCCCTAGGGAACACCCCAGGCTGGGACCACTGGTGGGCCACCCCCTAGGGTCAGGTGAACCACCAGCTGCACAAAAGCTGCAACCCAGCCTGAGGTCAGCTGAGTCTGTGGCTCGATCAAAGAGATCTGCGAGCAGCGGCTATCTCCAGAGCAGAGGGCAGACCCTCTCTGGAAGCTGGCAACATCACCCGGAGCCCTGAAAATCCCCTAAACATAACTTCTGACATCTCAATAAACAATAACCAGGCATATCATGGGGCAGGACCAAGAAAAACAAAGACCACAGAAAGAGACTCAGGGATGACCACACATGACAGTTACCAAACGCAGTCTTTACAAACATATGATTCAAGTATTTAAGAGGACAGATGACAAGAGGGAAAGTCTCAGCAGAGAATTAAAGCCTGGTAAAAAAGAACCAAGTGGAAACTCTAGAGTGATAAATAAAATACAACTTCTGAAAGTAAGAACATAATGGATGCAACAGAAGAGTGGAATAATGAACAGGAAAAAAGAGTAGAAAACAACCAGGCTGGCTGAATCATGGAGAGAAAGAAAGAAGTGGAAAATACAGGAGAAAAAGAGCCCAGAAGACAGGAGACAGACAGGGTATTGTCGAAGAACAAAAACCCCGAGGAGAGGCAAGGTCAGCACAGAAGCAATATGAAAGAAACTGCGGCCAGGAATCTCCAAAACCGACCACACCATCAAACTACAGATGTAAAAAGTGCTAAGCACCTTCTGAGCAGGATAAACACAAAGAAAACCACACGGGGGAAGCACGGTATGGTAAGAAATTAAGAAGTTTCTTTCTGAGAAAGGAAGGCAGAGAAAACCCTACCCACTCATGGTGGTGGACGGGTGGTGGCACGGCCTTCAGCACTGAGCCTGGAAAGATGACTTCTCACCAGCAATGAGTGTGGCAGGCTGACAAGTGTCCCCCAAAGACTGACTCATGTCCTAAGCCCCAGATCCCATGAGCATTACACCTTATGCAACAAAAGAAGCGATGATTCAGTTAAAGGCCTTGGGAGGAAGGGCTTTTCCTGGAGTATCTGGGTGGGTCCTAAATAAAACCCCACGGGTCCTCTGAGAGGCAGAGGGAGTTGAGAGAGAGACCCACGTGGAGGACAAGGTGACGTGAAGATGGAGCAGATGAGATTTGAAGATGACAGTGATGTGGCCACAGCAAAGGCTTGGCAGCAGCCACCAGAAGCTGGGAGGGGCAAGGAACAGGCTCTCTCCTCAAGCCCCGAGGGAGCGAAGGTTGGCCAACAATTTGACTGACCCAGTGGTCCTGAGTGTGGACTTCTGGCCTCCAGAACTGTGGGAGGATAAACCTGTGTGTTTGAAGCCACACAGTCTGTGGTAATTGGGTACAGCGGCCACAGGAAACTACTACACAAAGAGAGCCAGGGACCAGGAATGATATCTTTAAAGCACCCAAGTAAAACATCCACCAATCTAAAATTCTATATCCAGTGAGAATCTCCAAAAACGATATTAAAATGGACATTTTCAGACACAAACACTGACAGGATGTGTCACCAAAAAACCTGCACTACAAGAAAAACATTTCTGCAAGTTGTTTAGCAGAAAGAAAACAAAATCAGAAGCACAAAACTGCAGGAAGGAATAAAGAGCAATGGAAATGTAAAAGGCAAAAACCGATGAATAATTGATGTGCAAATGGACAGACTGAGTCAGAGTTAAAGTATCTGTAGAATTAAAATGAGAAAAGTATGGCCGGGCACAGTGCCTTGCGCCTGTAATCCCGGGCGCAGTGCCTTGCACTTTGTGAGGCTAAGGCAGGCGGCTCACTTGAGGTCAGGAGTTTCAAGACCAGCCTGGCCAACATGGTGAAACCCCGTCTTTACTAAAAATACAAAAATTAGCCAGATGTGGTGACAGGCACCTGTAATCCCAGCTACTCGGCAGGCTGAGGCAGGAAAATCGCTTGAACCTGGGAGGCGGAGGTTGCAGTGAGCCAAGATCGTACCATTGCACTCCGGCCTGGGCGACAGAGCGAGATTCTGCCTCAAAAAATAAAATAATAATAAAATAAAATGCAAATAGTATCAAAGTTAGAAAAGAGATAAATGGAGTTAGTGGTTTGATGTCTTAGAATTATCAGGGAAGTGGTCAAAGCAATGATTTCTCTTAGCAGTAAGTCAAAGGTGCACACTGTGAGGTCTATTTTAACCCCCAAAAGAATAAAATAGAAACAACTAAACACTAGTAGATGTGAGAGGATAACAGTAGATGATATAGAGGCAGAATAAAACAAAACACATGATTCATTTTTAAAAAGCAAGAAAGAAGGGACAAACATAAACGAGGTAGAATGAATAGAAAACAAACAGTAAGATGGGAAATGTCTACTTTATGTAATGAGGTAAATACTCTTGATGAAACAATCAAGACTGCCACAGGGGTGTTCAGATTGTGGAAATTCCTCACACTGCTCACTTTTCTGTAAATGAATGTGTGCATTGCTGTATGTATGTTACACTTGGATAAAATTTTTAAAAAGACAGATTGCCACAGTGGATTTAAAAAGTCCCACATGCTGCTTATAAGGGATATTTAAATATAAAGTGACAGAAAAGTTTGAAGTAAAAGAAAAAGATAAACTGTGCCAAAGATAACCAAAAGAAAACTGGTAATGTCAATAAAAATATCACGTAAAATAGACTTTCAGCAAGAAACATTCCTGGAGATCAAGAAGGGCATTTTATAACGATAAAAAGGTTAATTTACCAGGAAGGTGTAACAATGCAAAAGGTGTATGTATCTAACGACAACTTCAAGATATATACTGAAAAACACCTGAAGAGCTAAAGGGAAGAATAGACAAAGGGCTATTTTTTAAAGACACTAGCACCACTGGACAAATGCCAAACATAATGGAGATGGCACCTACGGAGAAAGGAGCAGAGGGCACAAGAGTGGAGGCCAAAGAGAGTGAAGGAAAAAAACCAAAAAGCAAAATAAGAGAGAAACCTTGCCTTGAGTAACAGGTTGGCAATTTTTTTTTTTTTTTTTTTTTTTTTGAGACAGGGTCTCACTCTGTTGCCTGGGCTAGAGTGCAGTGGCGTGATCACAGTTCACTGCAGCTCTTGACCTCCCAGGCTGAAGCAATCTTCCTGCCTCAGCCTCTTCGGTAGCTGGAACTACAGGCATGAGCCACCACACCAGGCTAATTTTTGTATTTTTTAGTAGAGATGGGGTTTCACCATGTTGGCCAGGCTGGTCTTGAACTCCCTGCCTCAGGTGATCCACCCACCTCGGCTTCCCAAAGTGCTGGGATTACAGGCATGCGCCACCATGCCTGGCCTAAACTTTTTCTATAAGGGGCAAGATAGTAAATATTTTAGGCTTTGAAGGCAAAACGGCAAAATTAAGCAATTGTTATCAGCAAAGGGCTAATAGACTTTTTTACATCTTACATTTTAAGAAGTGTAAAAACCCATGCTCAGCTCACAGACCATTTAAAAATAGGCAGTAGTCCAGACTCGGTCCATGGCCAATAGTTTGCCAACCCTTGTCCCAGCTGATAGTGACAGTGGGCCATGAACTACAGTGTGATCCACTGAACTCCCTAGGCCTAAGGTCTTCATTGTAAAAAGGGAAGAGAGGGAGGGAGGCAGCCAGCTGCCCTACACTCTGCTGCTCACTGCCACCCCCATACCTGATTGCCAGGGAGGGCACATTCTAGGACAGTAGACAGTAGACACACACCAGGGCCCTGGGAGCCACGTTCCTAAGGGCCTCTTGCTTTAAAGGACAAATGCATCCTTTCCACAAGGGCTGTCTACCAGGGGATGTCTGACATCTCCTATTACTCAACTCCAGCCCTGGACTAGCATCTTGCTCCATAAGGATTATACAAGACTTGTTAATGAACACAGGACTGAGGCCAGAAATGCCGAAGTTCTGCAGAAACCGACAGCTCTTGGTCACTACCAAGCAGCCTGTAAGAACCTAAAAACAAATGGCAAGCAAGGCACTCAGCAGAGATTGCTTCTTGCCTACCCAATAGCTATCCCTCCATTCTTCCTTAGTAACTGAACCTCTTACTGAGGCCAGCAATGCACCCAGCTAAAACATGCCTTTTCTTTTTGTTTTAATTATTTTTTGAGACAGGATCTTGCTCTGTCACCCAGGCTGGAGTACGGTGGTGTGATCTTGGCTTACTGCACCTCCGCCTCCTGGGTTCAAGCAGTTCTCCTGCCTCAGCCTCCCAAGTAGCTGGGATTACAGGTGCCTGCCACCACACCTGGCTAATTTTTGTATTTTTAATAGAGACAGGGTTTCACCATGTTGGCCAGGCTGGTCTTGAACTCCTGACCTCAGGTGATCCACCCACCTCAGCCTCCCAAAGTGCTGGGATTAAACGTGTGAGCCACTGTGCCTGGCCAAAACATGCCTTTTTGACCTCTCTTGCACATGCAAGTGGACAATGAGATGCAAGTTGAAGTCACAGGTTAGGGCTTCCAGATAGCTGCTGAAAGAGGCACGCTCAGCTGAGGCACACTTCTGCCTTACCACTCCTTCCTTCCTCCTGCTGCCTGAAACAGGGACATGATGGCTGCAGCTGCATTGACAGGCGGTGACTGGGAGGATGGAAGCCACACCCCATAGATGTGGCTCTGAAGATGGCAGCACCCCCCGACCAAGCCGAACACACACCTTCAGACTTGTGCACAAAAGCAAAGTAAGACTCTCTTTTGTTTAAGTCCCTGTTGTGGAGCTCCTGGATCCACAGCAAGCCCCATCTGGAGAGCCCACTGGAAAATGAGCTCAGCCACTTGCCTTCAAAGAGTGGAATGGAGTCACTGGAAAAGGCATCCAAGGCGAGCAGGTCTTTCCCGTCCTTGGACCCGCTGCGTTTGTGCTTGTGTTTCCTCCGAAAAAAGGACCGGCGTGCAGCTGCTGACAGCGTCTTTGTGGCGCTATTGTCATCTTTGACTTCAGACATGCTGAGCCTCCTGGAGAATTCTTGGTCCATCCTGTGGCACAGGGGACAATGCTGGGCAGGGCCATCGAGACCCTGCTGCCCTACCCTTCCTGCCCTTCCTGGTGAGAAAAGCAAAGGTGGGCCAGACACTGGGCTCCCCCCACACTCCTTGGCAGGTCTCAAGGCTACATCTCCTCCCACGCCCCTGGGAACCCTCGGTACATGCTGTGGGGGTGACACAAACACCAGCACCAGGGCAAGCTCTCAGAGCAGGCGATTTTTTCTACTACAGCATATTCAGCTCGGTGTCAAAAGGAACTGCTAGGACAGCCTTCAATTGGTGACATGACGAGTTACGCTTCCTGCCATAGAAGGGAAATGATGCAGGGATGCAGGCTGCCTCGAAAACATGCTCAGTGACAGGAGCCAGATGAAAGGCCGCACTATGCAATCCCAACCACACAGAAGTCCAGACAGGGAGACCCATGGGTATCAAAAGTAAAGTAGTGGCTGCCTAGGGCTGAGGGCTGGGTGGGAGGACAGTGGGATAAGGGGCTGACAGCTAATGGGTCTGGGGTTTGTTTGAGGTGATGGAAATGCTCTAAAATTAACTGTAGTGGCAGCTGCACACACCTATGAATATGTTGAAAACCACTGAATGGTACACTTTGAGGGAGCGGCAAGGCACGAGTATCTCCATAAATCCATTTTTCTAAAACAAGTTATGCCTTCTGACCCATCACTGTGCTCTATACAGCACTGACTCACACTAGGAGCAGCTTTTTAGACCAGCACTTGTGGCAAAATGTAGAGAGCAGAAGCTAAGATAAGAAGCAGAATCCCTCCTCCAGCAGCCCTGGCCCCAGCCCCCTCCCATGGGACAGCTCCATGGCTGGTGGCCCTCGGCGACCCCTGCCCCACCCCACCCCAGGCCCGGAGAACACTTACACATATTTGCTGGGAATCTGCCCGCGCTGGATCTTCTGGGCATTCTCGTCCAGCTGCCAAGCCATCCAGGACCCGAACGTGCCCTGGGGCAAGGTGTCATCCACGTAGAGGATGTCGTCCTTCTTAAAGCTCAACTCATGCTCCACATCTGCCAGCCGGTCGTACAGGGCCCTGGACCACAGCACAGAAGGAACACGATCAGGCGGCTCTGGCCACCAAGGACGAACCAGGTGCCTTCTGTGGCCAGGCCCCTAAGGCTGCCATTCTGCTTTGGGCTGTCTCCAAACTTGATCAGGAATCGCCGAGGGTGGTGATTCTCAAAGTGGGGAGCCCTGTGTTTTACATAAAGGGGCAAAGACTGCCTTTGCTCCCCTAACACTGAGGGCGCATCCCCATCAAAGAACTCACCAAGATCTGAGGCCATAACTTCCCTTTCCAGGTGGCCTTTCCCAGTTGCCTCCCTCCTCGAAGCCCAGGCCCGGCCCCTGGTTCCTACAGACTGGAATCTCTCTAGGATGGAAATATGTCATCTTCTACCCTAGAGACAGGGAGTTGTACCGCATCAGGGTTCTCATGCTTTCTGTGATCTTGGATCTTAAGAAATGTGAAGAAAGCTCTGAGCTCCTCCTAGAAAGCCTGCTGCCATCCCTAAATGCCCACAGCATTTCATACAGTAGTAAGGGCACTGAAGATGCCTGGAAGTCCACACACACTGCAGAGGGATCTGCAAACCTGGCTTGGGGGACACCAGAAAAAGAGGAGCACAGCACACAGGAAAACGGGGCTTGACTGCCTCCAAATTCTCCAGGTCTTAAGCCCTAAAGAGGGAGCCCATCTGGTTCTTTAAGCCCTAAAGGGTTGTTCTAAGTCACAATCATCTCAACATAAATAAGCGTGCAGATTGAGTGTCAAGGAATGACGATCATGGCCCCAGCCTTGGGGGGCAAGAAACAGAGAGCCATTCACCAGGAAAAGAGTCTCCAGTGAAAGCCTCTCCTCTGGTTCCAAATCTCCCACCAATTCCCCAGTCACTGGTACCTGATGTAGAAGCTGTCACCAGGCAGGCCCTTGGCCTTCATGAACTCCTCAGGGCGGTACTGCACCTTCAGGCGGACGCCATCCCTGGGCTTCAGCATCTCCACATAGACTTCCTCCACTGTCTTGTTCCGCACGTCCAGGCTGCCATACTGCCAGGGATGGGGGTGGATGCATCAGAAGGCAGAAGCCAGGGGGCAGCTTGGGCACCCGAGAGGGGCCAGTGCTGACCATACGGCAGAAATTCAACATCCCTCCTTAACTGAGACTCTGGCTACCTCCCCTCTGCAGGAAGGACTGAGTCTTCATCGTCGCCCCAGTCTCCAGGTCCTGTGCATGCTCCCTGGACACCAGGTCCTCTGCCAAGTGGCTGCCCTGCCCTTGACAGCTTATCCAGGAAAAACCCTGTTCTGGTGACTGGCAAGTCTGGGCTTTTCAGAATAGGGACCTTCCTCTTGCTGATGCTGCCTGTGCTTTTATTTATTTATTTTCTGAAACAGGGTCTCCCTCTGTCACACAGACTGAGTGCAGTGGTGCAATCACAGCTCACAGTAGCCTATACCTCCTAGGCTCAAGTGATCCTCCCACCTCAGCCTCCAGAATAGCTGGGACAACAGGCACACTCCACCACACCTGGCTAATTTTTTTGTTTTGTTTTCTGTAAAGACAGGGTCTCACTATGTTGCCCAGGCTGGTCTTGAACTCTTGGGCTCAACTAATTCTCCCACCTTGGCCTCCTAAAATTCACAGGTATGAGCCACCAAACCCAGCCCAACTTGTGCCTTTATATTCTCACAAACCATCTCCCCCATGAGGCAGGAGACCACAGAGAAAGACCATCCTCTCTCATCAGAACAGAGTCCTGCAGCTACATCACCTGAGGGCGAGCACCTCCTGGTGCCCAGGGCCTGAGCCAAGGCTCTGCCCTCAGGTTCCCTCAATGGCCTGCCTGGCTTCACAGGGACCTCCTCAGAAGGGCTTGGCAGGATTCTGGGTTTACAGAGATTAAAAATCAACCCTGGCCAGGCACAGTGGCTCACGCCTGTAATCCCTGTACTTTGGGAGGCCGAGGCGGGTGGATCACCTGAGGTCAGGAGTTTGAGACAAGCCTGGCCAGGCACAGTGGCTCACGCCTGTAATCCCTGTACTTTGGGAGGCCGAGGCGGGTGGATCACCTGAGGTCAGGAGTTTGAGACAAGCCTGGCCAGGCACAGTGGCTCACGCCTGTAATCCCTGTACTTTGGGAGGCCGAGGCGGGTGGATCACCTGAGGTCAGGAGTTTGAGACCAGCCTGGCCAACATGATGAAACCCCGTCTCTACAAAAAATACAAAAATAAATTAGCTGGGCGTGTTGGCGCATGCCTGTAATCTCAGCTACTCAGGAGGCTGAGGCAGGAGAATCGCTTGAACCTGGGAGGTGGAGGTTGTGGTGAGTTGAGATTGCACCACTGCACTCCAGCCTGGGCAACAAGGGCAAAACTCTGTCTCAAAAAAAAAAAAAAATCAATCCTGAGGCTGGGCACGGTAGCTCATGCCTATAATCACAGCAATTTGGAAGGCCGAGGCGGGCAGATCACTTGAGGTCAGGAGTTTGAGACCAGCCTGGGCAACATGGTGAAACTGGTCTCTACTGAAAATATAAAAATTAGCCGGGTATCGTGGCACATGCCTGTAGTCCCAGCTACTCGGAAGGCTGAGGCAGGAGAATCGCTTGAACCTGGGAAGTGAAGGTTGCAGTGAGCTGAGATTGTGCCAGTGCACTCCAGCCTGGGCGACAGAGCAAGACTCTGCCTCAACAACAACAACAAAAGTCAGCCCTGACTGGCTCACCAGATGAGAGGCTGTACTCCTCCGTCTTTGGTGCCACCTGAGATGGCAGCAAGCCCACTGTGCAGGGAGATGGAGGCCTGGCCTGCTCAGCAGCTCAGAACTCACCTCCAGGATGAGGTCCCCTGGCACGAGGCCGTCAGGACCCCTGGCAGGACTGTCATCCTCCACCTCGGCCACAAACACCCCATGCAGGTTCCCACCACACAAGTGCACCCCAAGCTCCAGCTGGGACTTTTTGATGAAGACAACGCGTGGCTCCAGGGTCTTCTTGTTGGCATCTCCCGCAATCCTTTCAGGAAAAAAACAAAGTTCCTCAACTGTGCACAAAGAGGAGGCACAAAAAGACAAAGCAGTGGCCAATGCCCTAACTGCTTTCTGCCTGCTTCTTGGGGTCTCAGAACCACAGGTTGCTGAGAGGTGGCCTCTAGTTCTACTGGCTTGGCGTTCGGGACAGGATGCTAAGGTGCACTGGAGATGAAGGCAAGACCCCAGGTCCAAAGCCAGTTAGCGGGGGCAGTCAGAACCGTAAATCAGTGCCCCTGCTCCCAGGCCCGGCTATCAATCTCATGCCTTAAAGATCAGGATGGCCTCCCTCCCATGTGGATCACACTCATTTTCCTAACTTAGTACTTCCTAAGGAAAGGTAAAGTTGGCCTCACTGTCCAGAGCACAGCAATGTATTCAGCAAATGTCTACGAAGAAGCTTCTATAGACCAGCAACTGCTAACTTGTGAAGAGGGGCCCCTTGCCATCAAGGCACTTACAATCAAGGAAGGGAAGCTGAAAGTAAGCTGCTGAACACATGGAGGGAGTGAGATGGGACAGCGATGGAAACAGATACAGGGGGCTTCAGGGGAGACGCCAGCCCAGGAGGAAAACCTTGCAGCAGGTAAGTTCCAATGTGACAGACTCTGGTATAGAGAATGCAGAGCTGGCCTCATTCTGTGAGATGCTGCCCAGGGCTTGGTGAAGGCCTCTCAGTGCTGGAGACACAGCTCCTCCAGGACGGCAGAGTGATCATGTCACACCATGGCCTGGATGGCCCTCCCTGCAGCCCCAGGCCAGGCTGGACGCTGTGCAGCTCCCATGGAGCTCCTTCCTCCTCCTGAACTCTGCTGCTCCCTCGGCCTGGACTTCTCTTTATGCCCACTCTTGGCTCTTGCCTGTCCTGAACATTTTAATCCAGCTGCCACCTCCCCTGCCACACTCTAGTGATCTTCCTGCCTGCTCTGTGGCGGCCGGCAGTGCCCTCCCAGCACCCTGACTCTGCTGCACGTGCCCGGCACTGGTCTGCCACCTCGTTGGGGGAAGCACTGCTGTGGGTGGCCAGAGCCCAGGGCCTGGCCGGGTGATGACTGTGGGAATGTGTCCAAAGACAGACTCAGAAAGCGAGTGAACAAGAAAAGGAGAAGAGAAAGAGAAGATGCAGGGGAAAAAACAAGTCAATAGAAAACAGGAGAAAAAGAGAAAGGAAAAGAGAGAGTAGGGAAGGAAAAAAGGAATGCCGTGCTCCCGGCCCAACTCCTGAAGACCTGGTGTGCGGCCTGCAGCACATGAGGCCAGCTGCCCAGTGCCCACGCCACTTGGAGAATGTGCTCAGCCCCACCCAGCCGAAGCGGACACAGGGAAGGCTCACAGCAACATCTGCTGACCTGGAGCTGCTCTGCTTGGCTGGGGGGGTGCTAGGCCCCTCGTCCTGCTCCATCAGTGGGTCGATGACAGATGGATGCTCCGGGGTGGTGGTGCCACTGCCCTGGAGAGTGGAGTGGGTACCGGCAGGGTCCAGGTGTGAGCTGGAGGCGGAGGACAGGAGGGATAAGGAGCAGTACGAAGCCACCCAGAGCCACCCCCACTCCTGTGGCAACTAGATCTGAGCTATAAATGGGGACCAGGTCACATAGCCCTGCACCCTGTGCCCTGAGCAGAGCAGACACATTAGAAGCCTGGACCCATGACATCCACCTGTCCTCTCCCCTCCACCTGTCCTCAGCTCAGGGGCACTCTCCAAAGGCATCTGACCTCAGGAAGCTGTGAGCATCCTGTCCCTTTTCCTCTGCCTGTGCATCCCATCTCTCCTGCTGAGCTTGTGGCGCAGCACTGCAGGGCATGCCTCCCCTTCTTTTCTGCCCTTCAACCCACAGCTCAGGGGCAGATACAGACAGGTGTACAGCATCTGCTCCTGGACAGGGAGCCAAACACTTTGAGTGAGAATCCACCCCCGGGGCCACAACTCCTGGCTACCATGGGCCCCTGCTGGTCAGGGGGACCACAGCCATCTGTTTCCACACCCCATTTCAGGAGGAGACAGCCTCTCTATATATGCCCCTTTTCCAAAATCCAGGGCTGGTCAACTCTCTCTTTAGCAGCAGTAGGATCCCCAGAACTTACGGCTGGCACCCTGGGTCTCCCTGCAATGAGCAGAGTGCTGCTGCACCCACGTCTCCATCCCCAGCCCAGACGGCCCGGGGAGGCCCGCACTCACCTGGACCGGGAGTGGCTGCTGAGCTGGTGCACGTGGGGGTTGTACTGGGCCAGGATGGTGATGGTATCACACTGCTGCCCGATGATGAGCCGCGCCTGCTGCTCCGTGGCGCTCCGCAGGTTTATGCCGTTGAACTGGGGAAACACCAGGATGGGCTCAGTGAGGGGGTCGGGGCTGTGGACAGGGAGGAGGCCCTGGGGACTTGGGAGCACTGCTGTTCCCTAGGAGGAGGAGAGGGGGAAGAAGTGCAGGTTTCCATGGGCGCCATGCAGGAGGGCAGCTCCCTCTCACCTCCAGTAACTGATCCCCATACTCGAGGCCAGCCTGGTGAGCGATGCTCCCCACGGTCACCTTGGAGACGTAGATGCCGCCCTTCTCTCCACTCACGATGGAGATGCCCAGCGGCTCTGAGCCCTTCTGCACCTTCACGTGGCGTGGCTCCTCCACATAAGGCCTAAGGAAAAGTCAAAAGTTTCGGGGACTCAGGGTCAAACAAAAGGGTTGGGGAGAGCCTGAGCTCTCCGATCAGGCATATGATCAGACAGTGCAGAAAGGGCCCCGAGCCTGGATGCTCCCACTGTGACACAGCTACATGGGGACATGGTGGGCCCACCCCTGTGTGACAAACGATCACATTCCCACAGCCTCACGCAACACGAGCACAGCACACGCAGACACGCAACCACCCAGGCCAAAGACACAGAGAACGGTCCGTGTGAACTATAAACACTGATACACGTGGATTTTCATTACAGGAGAGGAGCTGCCCCACAATATGCAATTACAAACTCTGGGGGGTCTTGAGATGCCCTCCGAGGAAAAGAGATGGCTCCTGGGATGACATTCCATCCTAAGGGGGCAACAGAAAATAATCCAGTTTTATGTTTACTGGCTACACAGAGTGATGCAAACTGGTCACGGAAATTAAGCTGCTGCAGACCCAAGCCTTTGTAAAGGGAGAAGGCTGGGAGCAAGGCTGCAGCCATGCACTTGCTGCCCTGGGGCTGTACAGTGCACCCAAGGGCGCCGGGGCAGGGGCTCGGCAGGGAGCCTCTGGGCAGGCCAACTGCATGGTGGAAGACCTGGGCCTGGTGGCCATGGGCAGCCTCAGAAGAGATCTGTGGTGGCAGAGACATCTGGAAGGTGACAAAGGTTAGAAAGAAGATAAGGGATGCTCAGAGGAGAAAGACAATCAGAGACACCTAGAACATAACAGAAAAGACAGTCAAGTGATGCGGAGCCTCCCGTTGGGACTTCACGCCACCCAGGGCTTCATTCCTCCAAGGTATGGACACCTGAGATTTTCCTCGCAGGATAAAACCATATAGCCAAAGGCTGAGGGGGCCAGTCCAGGTCCCCTCTACAGCACATGGTCAGGATAGATTCTAGCGGGGAGGCACCTAAACCACCCCACCCCGGCCACCTGGAGGCAGAGCAGCTTCCCACTTGGCAGTCTCAGCCTGTGGCCCTATGGCCCAGCCCTCTTGGGAAGGGGAGATTAAAATTCTTCTTGAGTTGTCCCTGCTCTCTCCCACCCTCCAAAGTGTTCCCACTTCCCAAACTTGCCCACTCTGGAAATCCTCCCTTGACCCTCCAGCTCAGACAGATCCACCCCAGACTACACCCACGGTCCCTTCCAATTCAACACGGATTATAGCCCCGTGCTGTTGAGAGCTGCAGAGCCCTCAGCACACAGCCACCCCTACATCACCCTCCTGCCCCAGCCTTAGATGATGAAACAGAGGCCCAGAGCAGAAAGAGGTCCACCTCCGTACAACACGTGTATCACAATAAAGGAGCAAGCAACTAAGTCACAGCAATAGCCACCCAACAGAACAATGATCTGAACCAGGTTCCCAGGTTCCAGTGACATGCAAAGACGTAAGGGACACACCACGGGGTGGGGAGGCCCGATCGGCATCATTTCACTTATATTTATCTGCATCTGCAAACAAAAGTATGTGTGGATTTATGCACAAGGAGGCTTCTTATGTAGGACATTACCAAGTGTTAACAATGGTGTCTCCAAGTGAGGGGATCCGAGCTAATCTTTTTTTTCTTTCTTTTTTTTTGGAGGCAGATTCTTGCTCTGTCACCCAGGGTGGAGTGCAGTGGCATGATCTCAGCTTGCTGCAACTCCACCTCCTGGGTTCCAATGATTCTCCTGCCTCAGCCTCTCAAGTAGCTGGGATTACAGGTGTACGCCATCATGCCCAGCTAATTTTTTTATTTTTAGTAGAGACAGGGTTTCACCATGTTGGCCAGGCTGGTCTCGAACTCCTGACCTCAGGTGATATGCCCGTCTCAGCCACCCAAAGTGCTGGGATTACAGGCATAGGCTACCACGCCCAGCCAGAGATAATCTTTACTTTATAGTCTTCTGAATGATTTGAATTGTTTGTAATATGCATAGAAGTTTTCTCTAAACAACAGCTGCTTCTCAAAAGAGGTTTATAAAGTATACTTTAACTATTAAAAATAGCTAAAAACATAACATTAAGGGAGATTTGATTATGTACATAAATAATAAAGCATGAGATAGATAGATAGATAGATAGATAGATAGATAGATAGATAGATAGATCCAACGGGTAATGGCAATTGAATCTCTTGTTGAAGAAATAATCTGTGACTTTTTTCTTCTTTCTACTTTTCTGTTTTTTATTTTTTGAGACAGAGTCTCGCTCTGTCACCCAGGCTGGAGTGCAGTGGCGCAATCTCAGCTCACTGCAACCTCCGCCTCCCGGGTTCAAGCAATTCTCCTGCCTCAGCCTCCCGAGTAGCAGGGACTACAGGTGCCCGCCACCGTGCCTGGCTAATTTTTGTATTTTTAGTAGAGACGGGGTTTCACCATGTTGGCCAGGTTGGTCTTGAACTCCTGACCTCCAGTGATCCACCTGCCTCGGCCTCCTTACAGGTGTGAACCACAGCACTCGGCCTTCTTTCTACTTTTCTATGTCTCTGATTTTCCATAACAAGTATAAAATACTGTACTTCAGAATCTGGGAAACAGGGCTATTTTTAAAAAGAAAGCTGTTGCTCAGTCAGGTCACACATGTCAAATTTCATCTCCAATCGGATCCTAACCACCATGAGGGCAGGAGTCACTCACATTTTTCTCCCTCCTGGAGCAGGTCCTGGCTCTCCGTGCCCTGTGGGGAGCTAAGGGAATGCTTGGCAGTGGGTGGCAAGGCCTTTTCCACAACTGAAGAACCCACTTCACTTGGGGAAGGTCCCGTCCTCTCTGTGGCCAGGGCCGGGGCTGAGTAAAACAGGCCAGCATGCTCCTGCGCGTGCCACATGGTAAGAGCTCCGTCAGCATTTCTTCCGAGTTACACCCGATTCCCCTACTGGGGCCAGGCCTCTGTGTTTTGCTGTCCTTCCGTTACCCCTCAGGTTCTCTGGTTTGTTGCCTTTTAAGTTCAGATTTTCAAGTCAAATATAAGATTTTCTCTGGCTGGGCACGGTGGCTCACGTCTGTAATCCCAACACTGTGGGAGGCCGAGGCGCGTGGATCACCTGAGGTCAGGAGTTCAAGACAAGCTTGACCAACATGGTGAAACCCTATCTCTATTAAAAATACAAAAATTAGCTAGGCGTGGTGGTGGGCGCCTGTAATCTCAGCTACTCAGGAGGCTGAGGCACAAGAATCGCCTTGAACTTGGGAGGCAGAGACTGCAGTGAGCCAAGATTGCACCACTGTACTCCAGCCTGGGCGAAAAGAGCAAAACTCTGTCTCAAAAAAAAATATGTTTTCTTAACATAGGGCCCACCCCTGCTGAGGCTCACAGCTACAGAGGCCTCAGCTTTCTGGACTCAAATGAAAGAGAGTATCTGTGTTTCTTTTGGTGATTAAATAAAAGTAAGTTTATCAGAGCTCTTTAAGATCTACAATCTAGACAGAAGCTGTTAAATATAAACACAATCTAGTAAGTTCCAGCTAGGGGAACAACAGAGAGGGATGTGTGTGCACAGTGCGTGGGGGTGACAGATTCCATGGAGGAGGTGCCTCTGGACAGACAGCAAGCCTACAGTCAACCTGAAACCTAAGATGGACCTACATTCTAAAATGAACCAGTACCAGTAAAAAGCTAGGCTGCACATTTATGCTTTCTTCCTGTGTATATTTTATTTCACAACAGAAAGCTTCGAATGAGAGGGAAAAAGCAAAGGGTAAGAATGAGTCCCGGTGCCAGCCGCTAACCACGTGGCCACAGGTCTGTCACTCCAACGTCTGGATCCAGTTTCCTCAACTGTGAAACAGGGATAACAATAATAACGACACTGGCAGGGTCCCTGTAAGGATCTCGTGACTTAGCCACACGTAAAGTGCTTGAACAAGGGCCCAGGAAGGTGTAAATGGTGCCATGATGGCACGATCACCGTCAGGTCATTTCCAGCATCATCTACTGTGAGCCCTCTTGGCTCCCTGCCTTGCCATCCACACACGCCCCACCTCCCTGCATCCAGTGCCCCATGGCACTTACTGGTGACACCAGCAAATGCTGGGACACCCAAGCTACTCCTGCTGCTTCTACTAAGCCCCTTCCCTGCAGAGCCCAGGCCCGCTGCCGGGATGCACACTGTCCACTGGTTTACCCACTCCACCGATGACCGGCCACGCTCACCTGTCCTTTCTCCGCTCCCCGAGGGACGCGGGGTTGACAGCGATTCTGGGCAATGTGGAGGCTGAGGTCTGGGACTGGCTACAAGAGGACAGGGTGTCGATGTTCAGGGGTGACTGTGGAGGAGTGCTGCATTCAGAATGTGACACTGAACCTGCAGAGAGGAGCGGGTAATGCCGGTGTGAACTCCCATCTCACTTCCCCAACAGCCAAGACCAAGAGGCAGATGCGATCCAGACACACAGCTCTATCCCCACTGCATCGCATAGTCTGGAGCTCAGATGCTAGGCTCTGCATTGCCCCCTACCCCCACACCACCAGGCCTACTGCTGGGCTCAGTGAATTTTTACTGACTGACTGAGATGACTATGAAGTTCTCAGCTAAGCCCAGAGACTCCACCATGAGGAGTCAGACCGCAGGAAAAGCAGGAGAGATGGGAGTGTCGAGAAGTCCTTACCTCTCTCGGAGCCCACGACACTCCGCGGATATCTTGGTGTTGATGGGATTTTAATGCGTTCCGCCTTGAACTGCAAGTTACTCGAAGAACCTATTGTTCCATAAGGGAACAAAACTTCAGGCCTCATGGTTAAACACCACCCTGTCCTTCCTCTCCACCAGGCTACCAGTCAGGATAATAAATGCAAAGCTGGGCCCTGCTATTTATTCCCAAGGGAGCCTTGATGTGGAACAGTCAAGAAAAGCAGACATTTAACATTTATCTCAATAAACTGTGCAGGCCCAGACTGCTCCAGAACAGGAGCGCACAAGTCTCACTTCCAGCCACGGAACAGCAGCCTAAGAGACACGGCAGCTGCTCCATCTTTTCTCCCCAGCGCCAGAGTTCCCCAAGATCTCCATGGGCTACCTTTGTCCGACTCTCCTCTGGGGTTCACTTTCCATACAAAAATGTATGAAGAGCCATACAAAACAGTCCAGAATGAGGCCAACAACCTCAGGGACACAGAGCAAGGCTCCTAGCTGAGGGGTCACCTGAATGACCATAAGGCCCCCACAGAAAGCGGAAGGCGAAAGCAATGGCTCTGACAGCAGCATGGGCATGGCTGGCCCATGAAGGAAGCAGCCCTTCCCAGTAGAGAAATGAGCTCAGTCCCAGGAGGTGACAGGAGCTCGTGTGGGGAGCCCACCCGCAGATCTGGACATTAGGATGCAGGCAGAGATGAAAAGCTTGGCACCCTCTGCAGCACAAAGTCCAAGTGGTGCAGTTACCCAGGCGGGCGCTGGAGGGCAGTGAGTTGGACCCATGGGTGGCTCTCATCTCGGAGTAGTCGCTGCAGGTCCTGTGGCTCAGGTCCAGGCTCAGGCGTCCCTGGTGCTGGACACTGCGTAAAAACAAGAGGTGAGGAGTTCGGGAGGAGAACCAGGAACAGATGTGGCCACTGGGGAGAAACACACAGACCAGGCAAGGGTTCCCAAGCGGGCAGAAGGGAGGCCCAGGAGCCACTGATTATCAGCCGAGGATAGCAGGCTGCCCTCAGCCACTCCCGGAGGTGGCATCCACTAAGAGCCTTCAAGCAGTAGAAAGGGCCACACACATGGGGCGGTCAGTATCATACCCACTCCAGCCATAGGGTCAGGATTAGGCTCACTAGGAAGAAGTGATAAAAAACAGAGGTTTTGCAACCTGGGTGGGCCTGGGGAGGGGGAACCTGTCCTCCCAGGAAGTGGGTAAGGAGAGACAAGGCACAGAGGACTTTGGGGAGGGGACCTATGTGCCTCACTCGGGACAGCGTGCCTAAGAAACTGAAGGGCAGAGCAGGGATCGCCCACATCAGGCTGCCCTGAGACCAGGCCTCAACAGCATCTTTTTCCAGCTATGTAATGAGGTGACATCTCTTCCCTGCTTAAACTCTACGGTGGTCTCCACTGTCCTTAGAATAAAATCCAAACTCTTCATCACGGCTGCAGGTCCCACAGGGTTTGTGCCCTGTGACCTCAAACCTCTTCTTGACTCGCTGCCCCTTTGCCAAGCTCCCACGACTGTGCCTGGGTGCCCTGGCCTTGGTACCGATGGCCCTTCTCCCTGGAGGCTCCAGCCCAGGTCTTGTGCAGCTGGCCTCTTTCATCCTTCTGGTCACAGCAGCATCCCCTCTGCCACAGGGCCCTTCCTGACCACCCACTCTAACTTGCCACCCTCTTCCAAGTTACAGCCCAGCCTGTCACCCTGTTTGACTGCCTTCATAGCCTCTTGGCACCATCTGATATCACTTTGTTCATTTTTTTTTGTCTGTCTCCCACATTTGAAAAACCACACCACATGAGCTAGAAGCTAGTTTGTTTAGTTCCGCATTGTATCCTCTTATAATTAGGATAGACCAAGGCATGTAGTAGGTGCTCAAAAAATATCTGCCAAATGAATGAGTAAGAGTGGCCTGGAGCCAGCCCACCCTCTTATGAAGTACCAGTTTCCTCATCTTCAAGACAGAGACAGTAATAGGACTTAGCCCATGAGGTTGCTGTTGATTCGGTGAAATGATATTCATAAAGGTCTGAGCACAGTGGCTGGGACATAAGCACTCAGACATCAGCTGCTATCACTATCGTGTCCTTCCAGTACCTTTTGAAACCTTGTGCTGATGAATTCAGAAAGCAGCCGTAAGGCTCCCTTTCCCTGTGCTGCTCTAGCCAGTCCCCTCCCAGGCAGGCAAGGAAGCTTCTCCACCAATGAGCCTCTTTATGCGCTCATGGTTCCATGTCCAGGCAGGCTTGCGCAGCTGGGGTACAGAGAAGCGTAGGGTGCCTTCACATACCTGGGATGCAAACCCTGGGGGCCAGCATCTCGGGCTGCAGGTGGAGAGCTGCAGGGGCCGACCCTGTGACTGCGCACAGTGTAGATGGGGTTCCGCAGGATGGAGCTCACAGTGGTGCTGGGGGTCAAACTCCGGGGAACAGTGCCTAGAAATGGGCTTGGTGAGAAAAGACGCCCCAAAGGACCCAGCCAGCCCAGGACTTACACAAGCCTTTCCCCTGTATCCCAGGACGCAGCCACAGTCTTTTGGGAAAAGGACTTGGGAGATGAGTTTTAACCACCAATTCACAATGTGGCTGTGGCTCCTGGCCTGTCTCCATTTGTAAAAAGGGGGGAAGTCTCTTTCATGCTTCCTATTTCCCAGGTTGCTATGGGGAGAAAGCATTTTGACAAGCTAAGACATGTCATGGCTATAAGACAAAGCATCCCAGACAGGGCAGCATTTCCCAGTTCTCTGGACCTCAGGGCTGAAAACACATGGCAGCTCTCTGAAATGCTGCCTCCCCTCTCCCTGGAGACTAGGCATCCCGAGTTTACACCGACCCTCAGCCCCAGCCCCTGGCTGGCTGACTCACCCACAGACGGCCTGCTAGGGTATAGCGGGGGGTTGCTGTGCCGGCTGGAATGCCCAGGCGAGTAAGGTGCCCACTCCTGGAGCTCTGGGGAGAGTTCTCCACTGGCCGGGACACACTTCTGTTCCTGCAGATGCAAGGGCAAGAGTGTCTGCTAGAAAGAGTGGAGTGTGGCCAGGCGCAGTGGCTCACACCTATAATCCCAGCACTCTGGGAGGCCGAGGCGGGCAGATCACCTAAGGTCAGGAGTTCAAGACCACCCTGGCCAACATGGCGAAATCCCGTCTCTACCAAAAATACAAAAATTAGCTGGGCATGGTAGTGGGTGCCTGTAATCCCAGCTACTTGGGAGGCTGAGGCAGGAGAATCGCTTGAACTCGGGAGGCAGAAGTTGCAGTGAGCCAAGACTGCACCACTGTACTCCAGGCTGGGTGACAGAGTGAGACTCCACCTTAGGGGGAAAAAAAAAAAAACCAAACAGTGGAACGCTTGAGCAGCTCTGCAAGCCAGTTTCTGCCCCCCAGGAACCAGCTCCTCCCACTGGGGCACAGGAAGGGACATGAATGGGAACACTGCCCATTCATGTTGCCTTACACATCTGCAAGGAAGCAGCTTTACTTCAGAAGAAAACCACAGAGAATGAATCTTTCACATAGAGATCACGTAAAAGGTGAGAATGCACAAGTGCATCAGGCACGTACAACTCTGCCCGACGTGCAGGGCTGTGCGAAGCTCTTTGTCCCCAGTGAGCAGTGTGGACTGGTGCCTGAGATGCTTTCCACAGTCCCCAGCAATCTCACCCTTCCAGAAACTATGACAGCACACGCAATCAGGCCGTCCCGCTGCCCACTCAGCCTCACACGTGCCACCTCATCTCCCTAGCCCTTCAAGGCAAGTCTATGCCCTAGGTTTTATTGTGTAAGTTCAAAAGCTTCTTATTAAAAAAGCAAACCAAATGCTATGCCTAATAAAGTGTTCCCCTCTTGTGTCACACTCCCACTACCATGCACTTCCACGCCACTTACCTACCTCCTAGCTGGGCCACTTCCCACTTGAGTCCAACAGCAAAGGCAAAGGCACCAGGCTAAACAGGAGCCTGGGACACTGGTGCAGGGCCACTTAGCAGCCCTCCTTTGGCCAACTGCCCCTCTCTAGGCCTCCCCTCCCCACACCCTGGGGCTCAGCTATACCTCCAGGAACTGAGCAGGAATCACTACTGGAGCAAGCTTCGGCCGAAAACTGGGAGCAGATTTTGGCCGGCGACGCTTCTGCCCCAGCTCATCCACCTTCTGGGAGGTGAGGTCCTCATCACAGGATTTCTTGGCCGGCAGGTGGGAGGAGTCCCCATCTCCTTCAGGGTAGTAGCTGGAAGCAATGCGGACCCTGGCCTTGCGAGGGGGTGATGCGTGCATGGGCTCCCCGGGGTCCACGTCAGGGGGCAGGGCACTCGGGGGACTAGTGGATGGGGAGCTGCCCACCAGAGTGGCTTCTGACTCGGAGCTAGTCTCCAGCCTGTGCTGGAACTTAATGGAGTCGCTCCTTCTGGGAGGTTTTGGGGGTGTCAGAGGCCCCGCCCTCTTGGAGGGCTGGGGAGAGTGAGCAGGCCCAGGACCTGGAAGCAGGTAGTCTATTTTGGGGGGTGTCTGGGGGCGTTTGAAAGTGTTAGGGTCAAAGATGGACTTTCTTTGCTTTGGCTTTTTATAAACAGAGAGCTTCTCAGGCACTGCCGTGGAGCTGAGCATGGCCTTGGGCCAGGTCCCGCCGCTGTTGGAGCCTTCAGAGTCTGCCTTGTCCAGGGAGGCCTCCCCAACCCCACAGGGGCCCACCTCAGTCTCAAAGGGTAGCAGTGGCCGCCGGCCACGCACGTCCACCAGCCCAAAGCCACGGTCCCCAGAGGCATCTGAGCGGAAGGAGCTCAGGCTACGCTCAGAGGCACTGGGACAGGCCTGGGGGCAGACCTGCAAGGGTCCCCCAGGGAATGGCTTATGCAGAAAGGAGCTGCTGCCTCCTGGGGGGCCTGGCTCCTTCCTGTCTTCCAGCCTGTCCGTGTAGAAGATGTCTGTCTGCGTGGAGTTATTGTGCTGTATCAAGTTCCGTTTGTTATGAGCCTGGACCTCCGGGCCATGGGCTCGAAAACTCAGCATCTTATCAGAGTCTTTGATATTTTCAAAAATGTTCTGGCCACTCCACGAGGAGCTCTGAGGGAATACCTAGGCAGGGATTGCAGAGGAGTGAGAGAGAGAGTGAGATGGCAGGACTTGGAGCTGCCATTGAAAACCATCCCCAGAGGTAAAGCAATGGTCAGGAATGGGCCACCTGCCCCTTAAAAAAGAGACAGATAGACAGAGATGCACACACACATGAACACATATGCTTCTCCCTAATGGATAAGTTTTCTCATGGCTCTGGTCACTCTGAACTCAAAGAAGAGTCAAAGTTTTCTTAACTTTGAACACTTTCTGAAATCATCTGGGCCGGGCACAGTGGCTCATGCCTGTAATCCCAGCGCTTTGGTAGGCTGAGGCAGGCGGGTCACGAGGTCAGGAGTTCGAGACCAGCCTGACCGATATGGTGAAACCCCATCTATACAAAAATTACAAAAATAAGCCAGGCACGGTGGCATGCACCTGTAGTCCCAGCTACTTGGGAGGCTGAGGCAGAAGAATCGCTTGAACCCAGGAGGTGGAGGTTGCAGTGAACTAAGATCACGCCACTGCACTCCAGTCTGGGCGACACAATGAGACTCTGTCTCAAAAAGAAGGAAATTACCTGCATAATGTCTTGAATATTTTTTTTTAAATATTAAACATAAAAGTAAAAATTCATTGTTAAAAATATATCTCTTGTGGTACACCCAGACAACGGAATATAAATTAGCACTAAAAAGAACTGAAACAACGTGGAAGAACCTTAAGTGTATATTAGCAAATGAAGAAGCCATTCTATACACCCTGTGATTCCAACTCTATGGCATTCTGGAAAACACAAAAGCATGGAGGCAGTAAAAGGATCAGTTGTTGCCAGGGGCTTGCATAAATATGGGGAGCATAGGGAATTTTTAGAGCAGTGAAACTACTCTGTATGATATTACAATGGTAGTACATGTCATCACCTGCATCAAAACTCACAGAAAATACACCAAGACTGAACCTTAATGTAAACTATGCATTATAGTTAATACTAATGCATCCACATTGGCTCACTAATTATAACGCATGTACTAACTACACTAACTCAAAATGCCAAAATTGGGGAAACTTGGGGACAGGAGTGGGGATGGTGGTGATGGGGTGGTTGAGAGAGTGCTAAGAATTCTGTATCAGCCCAACTTTTCTGTAAACATAAAACCGCTTCCAAAAAAGTCAAATAATTTGAAAATAGTTAATTTAGAAAACATCTCTTAATAGAAAGTTAGAAAAAATAGGCCCAGCCATTTCATTAAGAGATGTTTTCTAAATTCGGCCTATTTTTTCTAACTTCCTGTTATTAAACTTTTCAAATATGTAGAAAAGTATAATAAATGTCCATAAATGTACCATCTAGATTCAAAAATATTTCACTAAATTGTCTTTTTGTCTATAATGATACTACAGAACACTGGAAAGCAAGTTACAAATATCATGACATGTCACTTCCCTTCCTTTTTTTTTTTTTTTGAGACGGAGGTTCGCTCTTGTTGCCCAGGCTGGAGTGCAAAGGCGTGATCTCAGCTCACTGCAACCTCCGCCTCCTGGGTTCAAGCGATTCTCCTGCCTCAGTCTCCTGAGTAGCTGGGATTACAGGAATGCACCATCACATCCGGCTATTTTTGTATTTTTAGTAGAGACGGGGTTTCTCCATGTTGGTCAAGGCTGGTCTCGAACTCCTGACCTCAGGTGATCCACCCGCCTCCCAAAGTGCTGGGATTACAGGCATGAGCCATCGCACCCAGCTTCTTCCTTTCATTTTTGAGATAGGGTCTCACTTTGTCACCCAGGCTGGAGTGCAGTGGCACAATCACAACTCACTGCCACCTCGACCTCCCAGGCTTTTTGTATTTTCTGTAGAGGCAAGGTCTCGCTGTGTTGCTGGGCTCAAGTGATTCGACTGCCTTGGCCTCCCAAAGTGTTGGGGTTACAGGCATGAGCAACCATGCCCGGCCATGACACATCACTTCTAACAACTTTAGCTTGTACCTCCCCCAAATAAAGCCATTCTCCTGTATAACAACCCCAATGCCATCATCATACCTAGGAAAACTGGCAACAATTCCCTAAGATCATCTAATTATCAGGTCCAGATTCAAATGTACCCAACTGTGCCCAACATGGCCTTGACTGCTGTTTTTTGATTTCAGACCAGCGTCCAGTCAGGGTTCCTGCCCCCCCTGCACTCAGTAAATGCCCACCCTGTTCTCAAGGATCCTGTGACCCCGAGGAGTAGCATGGCTATGTGGAGCCGGGGCTCTGCCCATACTCCTGACCGTGAGAGCAGAGCCAGGTCCAGCCCTTACCTTCAGGAGGGACAGGGTCAGGGAGTCCTGGCAGCTCCGCAGCAGAGATTCACATTCATTCAGAGACTTGTTGTCCAGTGCAATGCCATTGATCTAGAGCAGGACAGAGAGCATGTCAGGCCACAGGCAGAGCGGCCTCAGGCCTACCAGTCAGGATCTCTGCCTACCTAACCTCCTGTGCTAGACAGTCACCAAATGCAAGGTGCCAAAGTCAGGAGTTGGCAAAGGATAGAGGTCTTCCTGGTGAAGCCCAAGGAGTCCAACTAAGGGGATTCTGAGGTAGAGGAACACACAAGCCTTCACAGCAGGCTAGGGGAGGAGCATGTCCTTCTGGGATCAGAACACCGAGGACCCGGAGGGAACATCTTGGCACTGCTGTGCCCGGCCATGTGGCGTGGGACCTTGGCTCAGAACTTCCCAGCTCCTTGCCTCCACAGAGGAAATGGAATATAAATACATGCATGTGGCTCGGGAGAGCGGGGGACTAAAAACAAGACCATGGATAGGAAAGGCCTTGTAGAGAAAGTACCACGCGAAGTGGGGCCCTGTGAGTGTTCACAAAGAACCTCTCAACCCTGCTCCCGGAATCTCTGCCCACATCCCTCACAGCTATGTGCAGACCTTCTTAAGAAGTATATGTGCAACCGGTGAATGACCAAACTGTGATACACCCACATTGCAGAACACTGCTCAGCAACGATAAGTAACAAGCAGCCAGCACACGCAGCCTCTTGGGTGGATCTTGCAGGCATGGTGCGGAATCAAAACAGCCCAGCTCCAAAGGTCACATACTATATGATTCCATGTCTGTAACATTCTCAAAAGGACAACATCACAGAGATGGAGAAAAAATCAGCTGCCAGGGGGCAGGGATGGGAGGGAGCAGGGGGTGTTACTACAAATGGGCAGTGGGAGGGAGACCTCAGTGCTGATAGAACAGCTATGTATCTTCATTACGGTGGTGGTTACACAGAACAACATGTGTTTAACCACACACAACCACACACACACACACACACACACAGTACCAATGTCAATATGCTAGCTTTGATATTATACTCATGCAAGGTGCAACCATGAGGGGAAGCAGGGAGAAGAGTACATAGGACCCCCCTGTACTATCTCTGCAGCTTCCTATGAATCTATAATCATTTCAAAGTCAAGTTTTCTTTTTTTTTTTTGAGATGGAGTCTCGCTCTGTCCCTCAGGCTGAAGTGCAGAGGCATGATCTCGGCTCGCTGCAACCTCCGCCTCCCAGGTTCAAGCAATTCTCCTATCTCAGTCTCCCGAGTAGCTGGGATTACAGATGTATGCCTCCATGCCCGGCTAATATTTTTGTATTTTAGTAGAGATGGGGTTTCATCGTGTTGCCCAGGCTGGTCTCGAACCCCTGAACTCAGGCAATCCACCCGCCTCGGCCTCCCAAAGTGCTAGGATTACAGGCGTGAGCCACCACGCCCGGCCAGTCAAGTTTTCTTTTTAAAATATCTGCAGAGTGATTATCTTGAAGTAGTAAATTAATTTGTGGTTTTTTCCTTATAACATATCCACATTTAAAAAATTTTCATAGTGGCCATATAGCTTTTACACTCTGGCTCCCAAAAAAATCTGAAAAACACTGGCAAAGATGTGAGGCAATGAGTTCCCCCACACACTGCAGGGAGGACTGCAAAAGCCATGACCTTTTTGGAGCAAAGGGGGAAGATCAAGCTGGATGTTAAACATTCATGTCCTCTGACCCAGCAAACCCCACCCCCAGGAATGTACCCCAGGGCACACTCCTGGGTCCCTATGAAGTAGCATGCCAGTGGCCATGCAGCACGACACAGATGTAAGTAAGGGCAGAGATGCCCAGACTATCCCTCGGGAGGGACTGGTCAACAACTTAGGCTGCTGCCACTAAGGAATGACACGCAGTTATATGCCTTGGGGCAGATCTAAAGATGTGAATGTGGGCTGGGCATGGTGGCTCACACCTGTAATCCTAGCACTTCGGGAGGCTGAGGGCAGATCATTTGAGGTCAGGAGTTCAAGACCAGCCTGGGCAACATGGTGAAACCCCCATCTCTACTAAAAATACAAAAAAACTAGCAGGGCGTGATGGCACATGTCTGTAATCCCAGCTGCTCAGGTGGCTGAGGCAGGAGAATCACTTAGACCTGGGAGGCAGAGGTTGCAGTGAGCCAAGATCACGCCACTGCACTCCAGCCTGGGCAACAGAGTGAGGCTATCTCAAACAAAAATAAAAACAAAAAGACATGCTGCTAAAATCTGGCTGGGCGTGGTGGCTCACATCTGTAATCCCAGCACTTTGAGAGGCCAAGGCAGGTGGATCACCTGACGTCAGGAGCTCGAGACCAGGCTGGCCAAAATGGCGAAACCCCGTCTCTACTAAAAGTACAAAAATTAGCTGGGTGTGGTGGCGCATGCCTGTAATCCCAGCTACTTGGGAGGCTGAAGCAGGATAGTTACTTGAACCTGGGAGGCGGAGGCTACAGTGAGCCCAGATCACACCATTGTACTCCAGCCTGGGCAACAGAGTGATACTCCATCTTAAAAAATAATAATAAAAATAAAAACAAAAAGCAAGATGAGCAACTGAGTATATTATAATCCCATCCAGGTTACCTCAACCCCCCAAAAATGTGTGAGATGTACATGTTTTGAAAGTGTCTGGGACATAATATAATAAATTGTTAACAGTGATTGCCATCGGGGTGGGAAGCAGTACACAAGAGGTCTAGCCAGAGGAAGATCTGTTGTCACGATTTGCCTTTTGTACTACTGGAATTTTGTATGTATGCCATGAAAAAGTGTCTGGCATTTTCAGTTTTTGTTTTTTATTTATTAGAGACAGAAGTCTTGCTCTGTCACTCAGGCTAGAGTGCAGTGGCGCGATCTCGGCTCACTGCAACCTCTGCCTCCCAGGTTCAAGTGATTCTCCTGCCTCAGCCTCCCGAGTAGCTGGGATTACAGGCACCCACCACCAAGCCCGGCTAATTTTTGTATTTGTAGTAAAGACAGGGTTTCACCACGTTCCCCAGGCTGGTCTCGAACTCCCTATCTCAGGTGATCCACCCACCTCGGCCTCCCAAAGTGCCATGATTACGGGCGTGAGCCACCATGCCCCGCTGGCATTTTCAATTTTAAAAGGTCAGAAGTATTAAATTTGCATGTCCTATGACTCAGCAATCTCATGGCATTTGTAGCTTAGTCTCAGAGATACCATTACGTGTCTCCAGAGGCTCTGTGCACACAGGTAAAGTTCAATGCAGGCCTGTTTGCAATTGCAGACCCTGAAAACAACTTCTATGTCCATCAATAGGTGGATAATTTAAACTACATATAATCAAACAACAGAATACCATAAGGTGGGTAACATTAGCCAGGCTACACTTGGAAAGATATCCAAGGTAGGATGCAAATTGCAGATCCCATTACTGTACATAAATAGCAAAACAACACCAAGAAATCTATCTAGGTATATATAGATTTGTAGGGGCACATATGGTTTGGGCTGGGTGCTTATCTTCTAAATGGGGGCAGGGACAATCTCTAGGAGCAGGATTAAAGGGGGAAGAAAGGGACTGCCACTTTTCACTTTACATATTTTTATATTGCTTGGCTGTTTTACAACAAACAGGACTTACTTTGGTAACAAAAAAATTTAAAAATAAGTATTACATTTAGTTAAAAAAAAAAAGGGGTGGCGTTTAAAAGTCACAACACAATGATGTCAATTTTTTTAATTGTCCTTGATAAACATTCATGAGAATGTTAAATGTAGAGAACTACATTTAAAATGTTAATAAAGCTGGGTGCTGTGGATCATGCCTGTAATCCCAGAACTTTGGGAAGCCAAGGCGGGCAGATCACCTGAGGTCAGGAGTTCAAGACCAGCCTGGCCAACATGGTGAAACCCCATCTCTACTAAAAGTACAAAAATTAGCCAGGCATGGTGGTGCACACCCTGTAATCCCAACTACTCGGGAGACTGAGGCAGCAGAATCACTTGAACACGAAAGTCAGAGGTTGCAGTGAGCCGGGATTGCGCCACTGCATTCTAACCTGGGTGACAGAGCAAGACTCCATATCAAAAAAAAAAAAAAAAGTTAATAAAGGTTATCTACAGGTGGTACCAAAGCAAGTGGTTCTTATTTCCCGCTTAGGCCTTTGGAGGTTGCAGTGAGCTGGGATTGCGTCACTGCACTCCAGCCTGAGGGACAGAGAGAGATAGAGAAAGGTTATCTACAGGTGGTAGCAATGCAATTGATTCTTATTTCCCTCCCAGACCTTTTATTTCCTAATTTTCTACAGTAAATAGAAACATACCATCAAGAAACCTATTTTTAAATGTTCACATAGTACAATGCCCAGAACAAGGAAAATATAAAAACTTTGCTCATTACTTCTTGCTCAAACCTCCCAAATGTAATCTGCCTATGCATGGCAGATGACCCTGGCTCCAGCCTTGAGACTTACCGCAACGATCCTGTCTCCCACAGCAAGGGACCCTTCTTTAGCGGCAGGGCTTCCAGGCAGCACAGCGGCAGCGTACACTCCATTCTCCAGACTGATGCCACTGTCTGCAAGCCACAGGAGGTCACTGGGTAGACCCTGGCCTCGCTGCCTAGCCCTGGGTCACCCTACCTCATCTTTGTTACCATCTTCTTACAAAAGAGGATGTCAGCAGGCTGCGCCCTGTCTACGCCTGCACCCTGCCCCAGTCCCACCAATCAGGGGCTCAGTTACATCTACCCTGGTGAATCAAACACTCAGAAAGCAAGACTCAGGGCCCAGACCACCTCTTTCCAGGAAAGCACATGGGCTACATTTAAATGGCATTGGCCCCTCATCCCTGTGAATGAGGTGCTCTAAGGGGCACCCCCGGCCCCTGTCCACAAAAAAGGGCCCCAGCCACCTGAGGCACTCTGCCATGTCCACAGGCCCGCTACCTTTCTGTCCACTGAGGTTGATGTGCAGCGGCGTGACCACCTTCCCACCCAGGGACTTCCTCCGCCGCACGACCATGTTGATGGCCCCCTCCCCATTGAGGAGCGCCTTGATGGCCTGCTTCTTGTCCTTGTTGATGAGGTCCACATCGTTGATTCTCAGCAGCCAGTCATTGACCCTGAGAAAGGGCACAGCCAGTTCAGCACCCACACAGGCTGTGAGACCAGCGGCTACCGCCCACAACTCTCACTCAGGGGGCTGACTGCCAAGGAGTGGGTGCCTCACATACACGCTCAGAAAATCTCCTCTTGCAGGAGTGCACAGTGGTGAAATTTGCAGATGCTGAGGTTAGACAGCCTGGGTTCAAATCCTGGCCCTACCACTTACTAGTTGTATGACCTAGCCCCTCCAGGCCTCAGCGTCTTCATATGTAAAATGGGGGCAATAATCACGCCTACCTTGTAGGATTGTAAAGATTAATCAATTAATTTCTATAAAGTGCTTAAACCAGTACTCAGCAAATAGCACTGTAATAGTGTTAGCTATTTTATCATCATGACTATTTCCCTGAATGAGCATGCCATGTACATCCTGGGCTCTCACGCATACCCCTTGAGCACTTTCCCACCCAAAGGAGCAAAAGACAGTACCTGGTAACTAAAGAATAATCAGATTCAGAGGCAACTGAGAAGCACTGTTTCTTTCGGAGCATTATTAGCTGCTGAGACTGCAGGCCTTGGACAGACTGTGTGTGAGTCTAAGGCTGGGAAACGTTCACCTAAGTGCTACCTGGCTCTCTTCGGGTCCTCTGCACTGGGGAGAAGGGCCCCACCTTGCCTCCAGAGCCTGGGCCTCAACTCTTACCTTAAGCGGCCATCAGCAATGCTTCCTTTGTCCACTTTAGTGACAAATATGCCACAGTCCCCCGGGAAACAAGGCTCATTCACACCTTCTGCCATATCAAACCCCAGTGCCTTCAAGTCAATATCCTCCTGCAAAAACAGCAGCAACAGCAACGCATTTCACAAAGCAGTGACAGAGACATTTGGCTCTTAAGCCCCAAAGCTGCCCACTCCAATGTGGGGGACTGTCCCTTCACCTCATCTGATAAGACACTCCATCCCCAGGATGGAAACCTATGAGTATCTGCAACCTGCCCCTTCTGGCCACTGCAGACAGACATCCCTGTCAGCGTCCTCCGAGGACCCTGCCTTTCCCCAGCTGCAACCCAGCCTGGACAGCTGCTGGGAAAGGATGCCTCACACTCCTGGGAGGAAAAGGAGAACCTCCAAACTTGGAGTGGTGAAACTGGGAGATACTGCAAGCGGGTCACCGTCTCCTCCTTCATCCATCAGAGAAGGAGAGAAGAACCATCAGAGGCAGCTTACCGTCTCCCTCTCGAACTCTACAACTTCCGTTTCCCACTCCATGGAATCCGTGTCAATGGCCGAGTCGTGGGAGCTGTGGGCCATCAGCTGTCGGAACCGGGCCTCCTTTTCCAACTGGGATTCCATCTGTTCCCTGTGAACAGAGAAAGCCACGGTGACAGCCCCTTGGGAGGTGAAACATCCCACCGCGTAACGGCTCTGAACCTCACGAGGCAGGCCATTTGAAAGAGCTAAAATGGGTTCCTTTCCCCCTTGTTTCCCAATAACTCAGAGTCAGGTCAAGGCTGCTGGGATATCTGTGAGTTTTCACAGTGGTTTTTTAAAAAAGACAAATTATCCCCAAATTTATCTAGAGGTTTAACACAATTAAAATCAAAATGCCAGCTGGGCACGGTGGTTCATGCCTGTAATCCCAGCACTTTGGGAGGCCGAGACAGGCAGATCACCTGAAGTCAGGAGTTTGAGACCAGCCTGACCGACATGGTGAAACCTCGTCTCTACTAAAAATACAAAAATTAGCCGGGCGTGGTGGCATGTGCCTGTAACCTCGGCTACTCAGGAGGCAGGAGAATTACTTGAATCAGGGAGGCAGAGGTTGCAGAGAGTGGAGGTCACACCGCTGCACTCCAGCCTGGCGACAGAGTGAAACTCCATCTCAAAAAAAAAATAAAATTTAATTTAAAAAATAAAATCAAAATGCCAACAAGATTTTTGTAGACATAGACGGCTATTCTAAAATGTATACAAAAAGGCATCAGAATCACTAAAACTATTTTGAAAATGACTAAAGTGGGAGGAAACTCTCTACCCAATTTAAGACTTAGTATACAGCTACAGCAATCAAGACTGGGTGCTGCTGTCAGGGAGACAGACACACAGGTCTGTAGAACAGAATAAGGAACCTAGGAATGCCCCAAGTCACCAAAGGTGCATAAGTTAACAGAGGAAGGACAGCCTCCAACTAATGATGCTGGAGCGACTGCACATCCATGGCCAAAGAAATGTATCTCAACCTAAACCACTTAACCTCGGATAAAAACGCCAACTATATCTCAAATTGAAATGCAAACTGACAGAAGCAGCAACAGAAATGCCACTTAAATAGTTATATTAGGATGAAGATGTAGTTCTTAACATTTCCTTTAATGCCATTGTTACAATTTTAAAAAATGTTCACTGATGGCCGGGTGCGGAGGCTCACGCCTGTAATCCCAGCACTTCAGGAGGCAGAGGTAAGTGGATCACTTGAGGTCAGGGGTTCAAGACCAGCCTGGCCAACATGGTAAAACCCCGTCTCTACTAAAAATACAAAAATTAGCCAGGTGTGGTAACATGCACCTGTAATCCCAGCTACTCAGGAGGCTGAGGCACAAGAATCACCTGAACCCAGGAAGCAGAGGTTGCAGTGAGCAAAGACTATACCACTGCACTCCAGCCTGGGCATCTCAAAAAAAAAAAAATTTGATAGATTTGACTTCATCAAAATTATAAATATTAGCTCAGAGAAAGACCTAGTAATGAAGATGTGAAAGGGAGACTCAGAAGCCTCGTTATATCCTCAGGTGACTTGCCTGTGACACCCTTCCTGAAATCTGGGCCCAGGCTGCCTTGCCAGCTCATGAACACTGCCCACTGGGCTCCTGACCTACTTGTGTTTCCTGCTCCAGCAGACAGGCCCCAGGGCCGCACCTTTGCCTAGGCTGTGCTCTCACCAGCCAGCTCTAGAATGCCACTCAGCCTCCAGGGCAGAGCTCCAATGCCTTCCAACACTGCCCCAGCCCCTCCCCAGGCCAGTGCAGCTGAGCTCAGCATTCAATGCTCACTATACCTGTCTCATCTGGCATTACCAGGGAGTGCCTGAGGCTTCCCAGGCAGCAACACAGACCCCCTCACCAGCATCCTGCCAGTTAGAGAACTTAGCAGACAGGAGGCACAAATGCAAACATGCTAAATGAACACACAAGCTGAATGCACAAGCTTCAGGCAACTCTGGCCCAAACAAGAGGCAAAATGTCCCATGTTCACGGCCAGAGATTCTAGGCTTTCCCTTCGAAGAGAACCCCTTGATTCCATCACATTGCTAGACCCAAGATGGTTCCTGTGAAGAGTCTTGCCTTGCCTCTTAACCCCTATAATATTCCTGAGAGCACCCAAGCTCCAGAGAGTCTGGGTTTTTATAGAATAAATGGAGCTCTTTGTCTCATTAGGAGTTTTACTGAATGGGAAAGAAGAGAAGCTGTCACTCCCTTCTGATGGGCATCACTTGAGTGTGCAAGGCTTGCACACTTGCACTCACACACGAGCTTCTCACTGCCCCCTCACCACACTAACAGCTAGGAAAATGTCGCACAATGGATGGAGAGCCACTGCTTTCCTACTAGATTTGGGTTTTAGACCACGGCCTATTGGGCTCTGCCAATTTCTATGCTTAAACCCTGATCTTTGTATTTCAATGCACTACTAAAGGCCACTGAGTGTTTAAATGACACCCTGGGAGGCTGCTGTAATTGAGGGGAGGATGTCTGACACCCTAAATGGTCTTCCAAATGGGCGTCCAAATAACACAGGCAGAACAGACTGCTGGATGGGGGTTGCAATTGCCTTTAAAACTCTAAATCACAATCTGTCGTCATCTTACTCATTTACGTACTTGTCTCTTAGATGGACCTGACCTTGGTCTGTGTCTCTTCCTGCGCACTGTGAGCCCATGAGGAAAGGGACTTGGTATGCTTGTCAGTGCCATTTCTCCAGTGCCTCTAATGGAGGCTGGCCCATACAGAGCAGGTACTTGAAAAATCTCTGCGAGTGAGTGAGTGAGTGAGCAGGGGAATGAATGAATGGATAACACATGCATGCCTGCCCCAGATGGACTGCTTGGGAACAGGGTCCTCCCTTCCTAGTGCCTTGGCACATGGTGCCTGCCCTGTGTCTAAGAATTTTTGGCCTAAGAATTTCTAATTAACCCTACATGGAGATGACATTCGAACCCATTCTACACACTGACAGAGTAAGGCAGAGTGAAGTGAAGGGACAAACAGCCAGGTCGACACAGAAGGATGAGGCCCTGGCCAATGCACTCAGCATTGCCTTGCCCAGAAGGGAGAGGGGCCCCAGGCTCCCAGATGCATGCCCACTCCAGCGGGTGCCCGCCCGAGCCTACTTGAGCTCCTTCAGCTCGCGGCTGACATCATTCTTCTGCTTGCGGGTGTCATCCAGGCTGCGCAGGGCCTCAGCCAGCTCACTCACCGCACGGTCCCGCTCCCGCCTCAGGTTGTCACACAGTGTCCTGGTGGAAGGAGCAGAGGACAAGGTCATCTCAAGGGGCATGGGGAAGGGGGCTCCTGGTCTGCAGCGGATGGTCTGGCCACCTCACTCCAAATACCTGCCGGCACCTATCCCATCCCCAGATGCACAGGAGCACTTGGGAATCTAGGGGTAAGACCACCTAGGCCAGCCCCAGTGCATGACAGAGGGAATGTGGAGGACCTGGGCAGGGAAGAGACACCCCCACAGTCACCCGGCAACAAGTGTCAGGTTCCCAATGCCCTGTTTCACCCTCAATGTGCCTGGGGTTAAGGACCACCCTCTGCACACACTCACTGTTCTAATGCCAACTTGGGGAGCCAGGGGGTGGCTCTCCTCTGCATGAAGCACCCCCCACCTGCCTGGCAGGCCTGTGCTCCAGCACTACCACATGTCTCATATCTACCCACAGGCAGAGCTTTCTAGAGCTGTCCCTGTACCCTGCAACTAGGAAGGGAGCCCCTTCGGATACCAGCCAGTCCTCATGCATCTCTGTCTCTCTTAGCTCTGTGCAGGTGCAAAGTACAAGCTTGGCAAGACTCTATGAAAGAGGACCCCAAGGAGGTGGAAACAGATTACCTGGCTGTGGAGGGGCCTGGGATCTGTGCCACCTCCAGAAATGGATATACCCAGAGGACTGGTTCCTACCTCTCCACAGCCTCGAATCTCCCCCAGCCTCAGTCAGAGCCCGGCTGAGGACTGCCCCCTGGAGACACCCGTGGAAGGGGTCTGAGCAGAAGCAGACAGGAAGCAGCCCCTGGGCCTCCCTCCCCTTGCACTGGGCACCTAACTGTGCTCTCCATTAGCAGGGCCTCACCACCTAGCCATCCTCATCTCCTGACCAGCCCCTAGAGACATTGGTCTCTCCCCTGACAAACCACAAGAAATCTTTTGGACACCTCCCAAATAGCAAGACATTATCTCTCCCCACCCCAAACATCACCACCACCATAGCCTCTCCTGGTTCCTCCCCAGCCAAGGATCAAGCCCACACTGCTTGGCTTCCCTTTCAAGGCCTCTACACCTGCCCCTGGGAATCTCGCCAGCCTGCCCTCCCCACGACTTGCCCACATCCCTGCCCTGAGCACACTCCACAGGTGCCCTCCATCTGCAATGCCCTTCCCCCTTTTCCACCTGGAAAAACCCCACTCATGCTTCCAGTTCTAGCGCGAATGCCACACTCTCTGGGGAGACCTCCTCACACCCCAGGGAGCCCTGCATGCCCCCCACAGCCCTAGAGCTCAGTTACACATCTTCCTCCCTCACTGCCCTGCCCGACCAAGCCTCTCCCAAGGTCTCCTTGCTCCAGAGATCTAAGACCCTGGCACACAGTAGGCGCCCGGTGAATACTGCTGAAAGGACACACTTCGGATGTGCTCTTCTCATCAGAAACCCTCAAATAAAAGAGGTCGGCCTCGTGCCCCTTCACAGCGGTCTCACGTGGACATAGTACACACTTGGGACACCTAGGGCTGAGTGAGATGGGAGGGAGAAACAATGGAAAATTCTAAAACTAAGAGGCAAGGCTAGGGCATCAACTAGGGGTGAGAAAGGAGGAGCCCAGGTCCCTCCCACTTTACCTGGACATACAGTAAATGATTCTGACCCTCCCAACAGACCCTAGCAGGTCCCCTCATCCTGGGGAGACGCAAGCCCACGCCAGCTTGAGGTCACCCCATACCGGATGCTGTCACGCTCTGCTACAATCTTGTCTCGCTCCTGGAAGGCCCAGTCCCGCCGGCACTTGGCCACATCCGCCTCCTGGAGGGCTTCCTTCAGCTCCTGGCACAGAGCCTTGCACTGCTTTCGAAGGATTTCAACCTCCTTGTTGGCTCTCCCAGCATCCATTGTCACCGTGTCTTTGATCTGGTGGGAGCAAGGGGCAGGAAGAGGGAGAGGTTGCTGAGCTTCATGGACCAGGAGCGCCTCCCACCAGTGCGGGGGCCAAGGCTGAGGCTCTAGGGAGCTGGATGGAGGGAAACACGGAGCCCATCGCAGCATACCCCATACCCCCAGTGACTGCACCCCACAGCCACGGTCCTATTAACCAGCACCCCCTAGCCCCCACCATGTCTGTGATCCTATAATCTGGCATACTGAGTTATTTTTAAAGACAAAAATACACCAGTATTCCTGCTGGTGAAGTGCTGTGTATCTCAGTTCATTTAAAAAGCTGAAATCCAAAGCATTTGCATCTTGACACATCCCTAGAGAGTTATATGCTCCACTAAAATTTCAAGTCAAACTCTTAGTAGCACTCATATGAAAACCCCCTCCACACCTCTATAATCCTTAGACAACACAGGGAAATGACGGATGACAAAGCAAGTGTTTACTGCAAGAATAACTCCTCCTCCCGCTTGAGGCTTTCCAAACATGCAAAAGAGAAGCACGACAGCAGAGGCGCTGATGACACTGGTGTCCCCGCCCCGAGACTCTCCACCCCCAAGTGCTAGGACACAGGAAGACACACACGCACAGGAAGAAAGCTTCCGTTCCCTCTAAAGA
The DNA here is from genome assembly GCF_029289425.2 of Pan paniscus. NCBI lineage: Eukaryota > Metazoa > Chordata > Mammalia > Primates > Hominidae > Pan > Pan paniscus. The sequence continues at coordinate 89,985,353 of NC_073257.2, forward strand.
TCATTCTCCAGACAGCAGGAGACAGCAGCCTCTACAAAAACGTGTTCAGAAAGATCTCAGACGTAGAAAACAAGAGAAGAGAATGAAGTTGACAAGAAAACACCTGGAGTCAGTTGATAATTCCCCTCATCTCTGAAAACAGAGGCAGAGGAGCTGAAAAATAATTTGCACAAAAAGGACCATCAAAACTCGAGGGTGACAGTGCAGTGGCAGGCTTTCCTCAGACCTCACGGTTTCTGGGGGTCATTCAAATCATTTCAGTTTTGATTTTTTTTTCAGCTTTACATGGTATGCCGTGTTTGTTTAGTTTGCTATTTTCAAAAAAAAAATCCTTCTTAAATTTTCATTTTAAAAAGAATTATTTGGGGGCAGGGTACAGTGGCTCACACCTGTAATCCCAGCACTTTGGGAGGCCAAGGCAGGCAGATCACATGAGATCAGGAGTTTGAGACCAGCCTGACCAACATGGTAAAACCCCATCTCTACTAAAACTACAAAAATTAGCCAGACATGGTGGCATGTGCCTGTGGTCCCAGCTACACGGGAGACTGAGGCAGGAGAATTGCTTGAACTTGGGAGACTGAGGTCTCAGTGAGCCCAGATGGCGCCACTGCACTCCAGCCTGGGCAACAGAGGGAGACTCGGTCTCAAAAAAAAAAAAAAAAAAAAAAAAAAAAAAGTGTATTAATTTAGTCAAGAATTTATGATAAACAACACTTTGAAAAATTTACATTATATTTGCTGTTTTACAATATATTTATGGATAGTTTTAGAGCTGACACGTTACCACGTGGATTCCCTGAAAGGTTTCTCCATGGTGCTCTAGATGAGCATCTAGGAGGGAGGCCCCAGGTGCAGACAGGACGACAGGCAGCGCAGGAGGTGGGCAGCTCCCCCAGCCCACAGCTCCCTTCCTTTCCCTGGGCCCCACACCATTGCTGGTCTCCAAAATGAATTCATCCCCAAAATACTGCTTCCTTATAAGGAATACAAGAAGTACTATACTTAGTTTTAGTGAGAGGGGAGAGGGAAATGAGGTACCTTAAACAAATGGTAAAATTTGGAAGCCCAGAGGACCCAAGTGACGGACTGACTGATTCTGATTACACTGGTGAGGAACCACAGGATCTAGAAGTGACTCGCCAGGGCTCCCCCATCCTGCAGAGCTGACTCGTGATCAGTACCGGCTCCTCTACCCCAGGCTGCCTCGGCATCAGATGTCAGTCTGAGTCTGCTCTAAAAGCGCCACCTGCAGTCTCTTTCTTCCTGTGCTGGGTGAACAAAGGCGTGGGAAGAGATGGGCTAGTCTTCACAAGACACTTGCCAGACCCAGGCATGAGGCCAGTGAGAAAAGCCTATGGGCTGCAACCCAGCCCCAGAGGGCCAGAGCCCACTCGAGGGTCCCAGGGGAGGATGGGGCCCGAGTGTGGAGTGGTGCCACTGAGCAGATGGCTCTCGGGTGAGGGCACCTCCCTCTGCTTCCTGGGAAGCTTCTCTTGCTACAACAGCCCTCTGCCTCTAAGTTCTGGAAAGGCCACTGCTGCCTTGCCTTGTCCCCTGGCACTGTCCAGTCTGTCCACCACAGCTGAGCTCAGCTCCTCAAGCAGGACCTGTAGCTGCATGTGTAACTGCATTCAGGGCAGCAGACGGCAGGAGCATGGGGGGCTGCCCTTCTACAGACGGAACTCGGTGAGCAGGGCCCGTCTAGGAAAGTGCGTTGGAACCTGGGAGATTTCTGCAACAGAGAGCAGTGGCCTACAGCTTCCAGTGGTGCCGACCTCAACTCCCCAGGCAGTTCCTCCCTCCTCCTGGGAGCAATGAGCCTTCCCCGGACAAGGTCAGCTACTGGCCTGAGGCAGGAGGGCGGCCTTAGGGGAGCTCCTGAGGATATCTCTCCCCTGGGAGCTGGGAAGAAGAAGGCGAGGGAGGCAAGGGCACAGCCAACCTGGCAAAGATCCTGACAGGCCCCCGGCCTCCCCATGCTACCTCTTTGCTCCCTCTTTGCCTCAGCCCACTCAGAACACAGAAGGGAGAGAGGGCATAGAGAAGGAAAGGGGAAAATGGAGCAAGAGGTGCAGATAGAAGACAGAAGCGTGCAAGCACGATGCCAGAAACTGAAGCCCAGCCCTCGGGCTGAGCAAGATGAAGATGGCTCTGCGGTGAGGGAGCTAGACCTGCCAGAAGGCCCCCCACAGCTGACCCCTGACAGGCAGCAGCCAGTGGGGTGGCGGGGCCAATCCCCAGGGTGCCTCACTGCCCACCCCTCCTGGCCTGCTCTTGCCGGTGGAGAGTGCTCTCTTATCCATGAAGCCAGACCAACTTGAGAAGGAGCTGAGGATTTCAGCTCTCAGAGCTGATGGGGCAGCCACGGGGGCTCTCTCCTGCCTGCTGACTCGGAACAGGGCCTGGAAAAGATCCCTGCCTCAGCTGACAGGTGCACTTGATGCCCAGTCAACACCCCCTGTGGAGGATGGAGGCGGGCTCCAGGCTGAATGGCTCGCCTGAGTGCTGGGAATGCGGTGGTTGCCGCAAGGACGTCAGGCCTGGAGGTCTCATTGCTGGATGCCAGCACCACAGGGAACTCAGGTGTTCTTTGTGCATCTCTGTGCTTTCTATATTTCTACAAACACTCTTCACGATTAACTTCAAAGATCTCAAAACTTGGCCAGGCGCAGTGGTTCAGGCCTGTAATCCTAGCACTTTGGGAGGCCAAGGTGGGTAGATCACCTGAGGTCAGGAATTCGAGACTAGCCTGGCCAACAGAGCGAAACCCCGTCTCTACTAAAAATACAAAAATTAGCTGGGCGTACTGGCAGGTGTCTATAATCCCAGCTACTCAGGAGGCTGAGGCAAGAGGATCGCTGGAACCCGGCAGGTGGAGGTTGTTGTGAGCCGAGATCGTGCCACTTCACTCCAGCCTGGGCAAAAGAGGGAAACCACATCTCAAAAAAAGAAAGAAAGAAAAAAGAAAATCTCAAAACTCCATCCACACGGGCTCACTGTTATTCCCCAGGCGTGTGTCTGACATTCTGTGACATTTCAGAGCAGTTACTGACTCGGTCATTTTCCAAGTTTCCTTCTTCATCATTTTGTTTTCCTTATTTGATATTGACATTTTCCCCAAAAAATTATGTGCTCAGATACCAGGATGTGAACATGAGTTCACGGTTTTTCTAGGATGATTACCAAATTCTAATGCATTATCTTTACTTATTAAAAATTTATTCTAATAGGCTTTTCAAAAATTTCATTGCAGTAAATATTTCTCTTCACACTGGCTTTTGCCTCAAGGGTCTGGAGAAGTCTTGGTGGTTCCTTGTATGAAATTCCCATTACTTGGCTGGCCCATTTTTACCCACAGAAGCAGTTTAATGAGGTTCACCCTAATCCTAACAGAGTAGTAAGATTCAGACGGGCATAATAATGAATGCCCATCTCAACTCACTGTTGCTTTGTGCAGGCACAATGATGTATTTTCTATATTGAATCATTTGTTCATCATGACCACCATTCCATTGTGCAAATGAAGAAACTGAGGCTGGCTGGGTGCAGGGGCTCACGCCTGTAATCCTAGCACTTTGGGAGGCTGAGGCAGGAGGATCGCTTGAGCCCAGGAGTTTAAGACCAGCCTGGGCAACATAGTGAGACCGCATCACTACAAAAAAATTAACAATTAGCTGGGTGAGCTGGTGCTCGCCTATAGTCCCAGCTACTTGGAGGGGCTGAGGTGGAAGGATCACTTGAGCCCAAGAGGTCGAGATTACAGTGAGCTATGATTGTGCCACTGCACTGCAGCCTGGGGAACAGAGAGGCTGTCTCAATAAAAAAATAAAAAATAAATTAAAAATAGAAACTGAGGCCCAGAGGCCAGGCACAGTGGCTCACCAGGCGGTGAATTATACTTGTAATCCCAGTACTTTGGGAGGCCGAGGCGGAAGGATCACTTGAGTCCAGGAGTTCGAGACCAGCCTGGCCAACATGGCAAAACCACGTCTCTACTAAAAATACAAAAAATTAGCCGGGCGTGGTGGCACATGCCTGTAATCCCAGCTACTTGGGAGGCTGAGGCACGAGAATTGCTTGAACCCAGGAGGTAGAGATTGCAGTGAGCCGAGATTGTGCCACTGCACTTCAGGCTGGGCAACACAACGAGACTCAGTCTCATAAAAAAAAAAAGAAAGAAACGGAGGCCTAGAGAGGTTTGAGACCACATGACTGAGGAGGGCCATCTCCCAGCAAGGGGCCTGTGTCTCATGCATTCCCCACATCCCCTACCACTGCCCAGGCCTGACGAGGAGTTGCTGTTGGTTGAAAGACATGCTGGTCACCCCTTGGGCATCACCTGCCTCACACTTAGTACAGCAGGACCTGGTAGTAATGATCCAATGCATACCAGCCCTGCCAATCTGCCTGACCTTTAAACGCCTTGCTTTTTGCTTCTCATAAACCACCTTTGAAAGCTGCATTCTAACTGACCTGCACAGAAAGGCAGAAGAATAGAGGGATGTGAATATCTGAGAACTATTCTGATAGGAAAATAATCTGCTGTGATCAAGTCTAGAAGCTCTAATCAGAGCCACACACAACACAGACTGAAGGGAATCTCCATGGGCCCATCCAAGCCCCCGCAGGGCTCAGCTAGACCTAGGGCAAGGAGCTCCGCGATGAGGAGAGGTTGACAGGTAGGAAGGAGACAGAAAATCCACATTGGCCACCCAGGAGTTGAGCTAGGTGGCCCAATCTAGTGCTACCAAACATCCCAGCCCCCCAATCCTGGAGGTGTGGCCCCCAGAGAGCAAGGCTTTAGGAGAAGAATGTTGGGCTCAGCCTACTAGCACATCTTCCCAGCAGGAGCGTGAAATACTTTTTCAAGAGCAGACTCGTGAGATGCACACTGCTGGTGAAAAAGGGCCCCTGAGGGTGCTCTTCCAGACACAAGAGGCCTAACGTATCTATGGCTTTGGGAACTTGGCCTTGGTATCTTGCTTCATAATAAGCAAGTCCTTGAGATATCAATGACTTTCAGCATGGGACTGATCTGCAATTACGTAGCAATGGGTTTGGGTGTGAGTGTTGGTATGTAAGCTCCGGGCAGCCACGACTGTGTCTGGGTCTCCCTCCCCCCTTGTCCCCTGTAATCCAGACTAGAGCTGGGCATTAAGCATGAGCTCAGGCAGTGTCTGATAACCCAGCTTGCACTTAGGCCTCCAGTGAGAAGCCGTTGACTCCAACTCAGGAGAGGCTTCTAATCCGGACACCACGCACTCTGCAGCCCCTCTTCCCGGGACGCTGTAGGAGAGGCTGAAAGCCAGCCACCGGCCCACCCACCTACCTGCCGCAGCGCCTCCATCTCCTCATTGGCCGCCTTCTTCTCAGATGTGCTGTTCTTGAGCTTGGACTCGGCCAGCTCCACTTCGGTCTGCAGCTTGTCCAGCTCAGAGATGACCTGGTCACGCTCACTCATGATGAGCTTATACTCGCTGTACACAGCGTCCCGCTCCTCCCTGTATTTCTCCGACTCCTTTGCTGTCTTCACCTGCGTGGTTCTCAGCTCGGTCAGCTCTGACTGCAGCAGCTCCATCTCCCACTGCAGGTCCTTGTTCTGCGCCGTGGCCTTGTTCAGCTCATGGTGGATCGCCTCAAACCTGGCAAGAGAGGTGGCGAGATGTGGGAGGGGCGGGCGCCCTGCCCGGTCAGTGGCCGGCTGCGCTGCTGCCTCCCGCCAGCTCTACTGTGCTGGACAGTCAAGCGTGAAGTTTCAAGTGAAGTCACTCTCTCTACCCCCAAGAGAGAAAAGTCACAGAGTACCAGTGCCCCCGGACCTGGAATTTTTCTCAGCCCTTTACAAATGCCAGGAGTTGAACTGAGGACTTCATGCCCTCCACTCCACTAGAAACAACAGCATATTTCTCCCACAGTCAAGCCACATTAATTTTTTAAAATAATAAAAACAAAACAATGCCAGGATAACAGCATAAAGAGGCCTTAACGATCATTTAGTCAAACCGCCTCATTTCACAGATACGAACAGTACAGCCCTGTGACAAGGTCATCAAGTTCGCTCGAAGAGCACAGCTCTGTCCTTCCAGGCCGGGGGGCATCTTCCACACAGGCAGCCTGCAAATCAGAGCCCATGGCTCCAGACCAGCAATTCTCAGTGTGCTCCATAGACACCGGTTCTGCATGGGGCTCCATTACCCCCAAAAAAGTATATTATCTGATGACTTGTGTTTGGGAAACTCTGCATCTTGGCCCCCTCTTGGAGAGTCTGTCTACTGCACAACACCATGCTGAAGGCTCTGAGAAGTCCTGCAGCAGAGACATCTGTCTGGGTTCAACCTGGCAATGCTCAAACCTATTTATCCCCAAAGAGCACTTTTCATGTGAAACTGCTACACGCCCCAGAGAACTGGTGATTCACAGGCACATCCTCTACAAAACACTGTTTGAGGGCATATATCACATCTCTAAAGATGACAGAAGACACATGCCCCAGATAATTAACTTTCCTATTTGCTAGGTGGGTGACTGCCACAGAGGGGAGAGGCACATGACAGTGACCAAAGAAACAGGATGCTCAGAACACACCAGTATTTATTAAGTATTGTGCAGAGCAGTTAACACAGCAGACCTGAGATTTCTACACGCTCAGAAAGGCTCGCTTGCAAGGCTAACCACTGAATGGTGTCCGTGAACCCGAAGGTAAACAGGGATGTTCAGATGGGAAGAGGGAGCCACGATTCCCAAGACAGATTCGGTGTCAAAAAAAAAATGTTTCCTGGTCAGAAGCATTTTTTGATTGAAAAAGCACAATAACTCATGCTTTTCCCCTGGTGGTGGCTGGGAACCTTATAGAACCCATTTGCCCCCGGCCCCCCATGGCCCTAGCCCTACCTCCTCAGGGAGAGGGCGCACTGGTGCTGCAGCTGGATGGCCGTGTCCCTCTGCTGGGTCAGCATCTCTGTCTGCTTCAGCAACCGCTGGTTCTCCTCCCCCAGCTGCTCCAGACGGCTCAGGTCTGCATTGTGGATGGCGACTTTCTCACTGTACCTCTTCCGAAGGGCGTCATAGTCCTTCTTGACCACCTCCAACTTGTCCATGGCCGTGTCATACAGTTTGTTGAGAATCTCGGATGACCCGTTGTGCTTCAACACCTGGAGACCAGACAGTTTCACTTACCAAGGGTCTGCGGGAGGTGGCGGAGGAGACCTCCCACTCTCACTTTTGTCTATCTGAGGGTGAGACTGATGACAAGGCGGTGGGGGGGGGGGTCACCCTAAGGCTTTTGAGAGTCTTGAGGTCCAATTCTCCAGGCCCTGCAGTCACACTGGGCTGATTCATTTAGATTCACTCAGTCACAACTATTTACTAAGTATTGTGCAGAACAGTTAACACAGCTGACCTGAGACTTCTATATCCTTAGAAAGGCCGGTTTGCAAGGTTGACCCTACCGAATGGCGTCTAGGAACCCGAACAGTAAACAGTTCTCTAGGCTGATGTAAAACTTTTCTTCCGGTGATATAAGCAGCTCTGGTACTGAGCCTGTACAAATAAAGTGGCTTATGCTGAACACCTGCTTTCTACTGGGAGTCCAGAATCTGGGTACATGCTAGGCAGAAGTTCCTACATGACCAGCCCCCAATAAGACACTTGAGCACTGAGTCTCTAATGGGCCTCCGTGGAGGCCAGCACTTCTTGTGTGTTGTTGTGATTCCATGCTGGAGGAATTAAGTGCATCCGGTGAAACTCCACCAGGAGAGGATTCTTGGAAACTCAGGCCCAGTTTCCCCTGGACTTTGCCTCACGCGCCTTTCCCCCTTTGCCGACTTTGCTCTGTGTACTTTTGTTGTAATAAATGTCAGCCATTGAGTATAATTACATACTGAATCTTGTGAGTCCTCCCAGAAAGTGACATAGCCCAGAATCAGCTTATGTAAATCGGACCTAAAGACTCTCAAAAGCCCTAGGGTGACCCTCCATGGTGTAGGGTCCCCCCGCATCCCATGCAAGTACCTAATATGTCTAGCACTGGTCTAGGGGCTGGTGATGCCAGACAGGACAGAAAGACGCTGTGCCCTGTGGGCCTTTTATCCTAATTTGGAGGGTGTGGACACACAGATAGGCCAAATAAAGTAACTTCAGAGCAAGGTAAGAACTATCAAGAAAATAAAAAATAAAACAGAATAATGGGCTGGAGAGAGCCATCTGAGCAGCAGAGTGGAGGTCTGTGAGGGAGGCTAAGGCTGAAGAGGCTTCTTCAAGAAGGTGACTTCAGAGGCAAATGAAGAAGAGCAGCGAGAGCACACCGGGCAGAGGGGAGGGCAGGGGCAAAGGCCCAGAGGCAGGGCCTGCAGGCGTGTTCTAGAGACAAAGAGAGGGGCAAGGCGGAGTAGCAAGAGCCCAATGAACAGGAGGAGGTGGGTTCAAAGGGGACCTGGAGAAGTGGGTGTGGGCATGGGGGTGGCCATGGCCGCAGGCCTCACAGTGAAGACTGTCTCCTGAGTGAGACAGGAAGCTGTGGAGGGTTTTAAGCTAGACAGCATTCTACTCTAAATGACAGGCACTAAAGTTCATTTGGGGTGCTGTTATAGAGAAAAAAACAAACCAAGAAGATGAGTTAAGAGGTTGCCAGGGGGGCTGCTGGCTTCGGCTAAGCACCTCATGGGAGCTGAGCCCTGGGGTGAGTCACTCCACCTCTCTGGGTTTCAGCTTCCGGATTCCTCAAATGCCCAGGCTAGACCAGGAAAGCTTGTCTGGCCCTTCCAGCTCCAACAGCCGAGGAATCCCCTGGCTCATTCAGTGGCAGCCTGGGTTATCAAGTGTTTGCAGCCTAGAGAACCAGAACCTTTGGAGTTAGGGTCAGCTCTTAATAAACACGAAAAACACAAAAAGCAAAAGAGGGCTTAATTGAAAAGTCAGAATCATAGCAACAAGAAAGTAAGGTCTTCCTCTAAGACCTAAGCATTAGATTCTAGGACTGTAGACTCTTAAAGAGGAAGTCAAGGAAGAGGGAGAAATGGAGGGAAGGAGGGAAGAAGGGAAGGAAGGAAGGGGAGGAGAAAGAGAAAGAGAGAGAGAGAAAGAGAGGGAAGGGAGGGAGGGAGAGAGGGAGGGAGGATTGGTTCATTTCAGGCTCATTCTTTTTCCTTTATTTATTTTTAAAGCAGAACATTTTCTTTCAAGGGAAATCTTACTAGTACACCAAAAATACAGAACTTATTTTAAAAAGCAGTACACAGGTATCTCAGGCAGTCAAAATCTTCACTGTTTTGTAAAATGGCATCACTGCTGCAAAACAGGAATGCACACTGAGAAACAGAACCTCACTGACAGTGCCCACTCTACATCTAAAATCTTTCTTTAAAAAAAAAAAAAAAAAAGCCCTGGCCAGGCACAGTGGCACATGCCTGTAATCCCAGCACTTTGGGAAGCCGAGGTAGGTGGATCACCTGAGGTCAGGAGTTTGAGACCAGCCTGACCAACATGGTGAAACCTTGTCTCTACTAAACATACAAAAATTAGCTGGGCCTGGTGGCGGGCACCTGTAATCCCAGCTACTCGGGAGGCTGAGGCAGGAGAATTGCTTGAACCCAGGATGCGGAGGTTGCAGTGAGCCGAGATCACGCCATGGCACTCCAGCCTGGGTGACAAGCGCGAGACTTCGTCTCAAAAAAAAGAAGAAGAATGGGCTCACCATGACTATACCGGGTCAGCGAAGGACAGTCCTGACATCTGGTCAACCAATGCCTTCTACCCACATCTGGAAAGGTCCAGCATCTAAACTGGATTGCCCTGATTGGTGAGCAATACCTCAAAAATGCCAATTAAAAATTACTTCAGGCCGGGTGCAGTGGCTCACGCCTGTAATCCCAGCACTTTGGGAGGCCGAGGTGAGCAGATCACAAGATTGGAAGTTCCAGACCAGCCTGGCTAACATGGTGAAACCCTGTCTCTACTAAAAATACAAAAATTAGCCGGGTGTGGTGGCAGGCACCTGGAATCCCTGCTACTTAGGAGGCTGAGGCAGGAGAATTACTTGAACCCAGGAGGCGTAGGTTGCAGTGAGCCAAGACTGTGCCACTGCACCCCAGCCTTGGCGACAGAGCAATATTCTGTCTCAAAAAAAAAAAAAATTACCTCAAATGTTTTACTGTCCAAACATCCCCTAAGCCAAGTGAGAACCCCATTGGCTCCAAATGAGTCTGCTTTGCTGGGGAACAAAGGAGGCTGTCATTGCCTGAGTTCCCCACAAGGTGGCAGCCGCGGGGAGACCAGCCAACGCTCTCCTGCAGCGGCTTCCCGCCTTCCCAGCTCAGAAACAAACTCATTCCAAAGGCAGCCTTGAAATGACACAAAGCCCGGTTCTGGGTGGTAGCCCGCAGAGCCCACCTCCACAAGTGCTCGGCAGAATCAGGAGTCTATACCATGGTTTGGCCTCTTTGCAGTCCCCTGAACGGCTAACCTTGAGGGGCCTGGATCCGGGCCTGTGTGACAATCCAGGGATGATTCAGGGCCGTGTGAATCAGGCTGCCAGCAAGGGCCGTGAGAGTGGGCCACGAATTCCCAGTGCGACAGGGTGGGTCACAGACCTTGAGGTCCTTTCAGCTGCTTCCCCCAGCCTTCATAACATGGTAGGATCCTCGGGTCAGAAGACCGAGAGAGAGAGATCAGGCCCCGTACTGCTTGCTTCCACCACGATGACGGCCACCCTCGGCCTGCTCCACAAGTGAAAGCTCCTTGGGATAGGGTCGTGCTCACCAGGAGCTACTCCGCCTCCCTGCAACTCCTAACCTCCGGTTCTCACTCTAGCCTTGGAGTCAAACAGAATAACCTGTTCCCACAGGGCAGCATCCAGATACTCAAAGACGCTCGCAGGCCCCAAACACTTCTCACCCTTTCTCTACAAACAGGACTCAGTGCCAGGCCTGTACTATGTAACCAACAGCCTCTGAACAAAGCTGGGGAACCAGGTCATGGTTAACTCCGGAGAATCCAAAAAACTAAATCTATTGGTCTAGAATTTTTCCCTCTCGCCATCAGAGGATTATGTTCTTGGTAGGTATTTCCACATGCATGTGCACACACAAGTGCACACACACACACACACCTAACTACAGTCAAATGTTTAGCTTCCCAGCAAAAGCTAATGAAGAGAGACTATTTAAATTTGGCCCAGAATTCTAAAATTAAAGTGATCACAGTTCACTGCAACCTCAACCTCCCAGGCTCAAGTGATCCTCCTGCCTCAGCCTCCCAAGTAGCTGGGACCACAGACACGCCCCACCACACCTGGCTGATTTTTTATTTTTTGTAGAGATGGGGGTCTCACTATGTTGCCCAGGCTGGTCTTGAACTCCTAGACTCAAGTGATACACACACTTTGGCTTCCCAAAGTGCTAAGATTACAGGCGTGAGCCCCTGAGCCTGGCCTGAGAGTCAACTTCTCCACTCAGGCAGGCAGCAGTCTTCAGAGATGATGTCCCTCCAGCCTGAGCACGGGACAGTTGGCCTGTGAGTTCAAGGGGCTTAGGAGAAATGGGTGTAAGTTGCACAGGGGAGGCACAAAGACAGCCACAGTCTAAGCTGTTCCCTGCAGGGAGGCCAGGAAGAGACCAACCCTCCTACCTGTACCCTACATTGGTCAGAACACTCCTCTGTGGGCTTCTCTGTAAGGGATGCCCTTCAGCAACCAGGAAACCCCTCTCCTCTCTTCCTTCCTCCAGGCCCATCAAAGGGCATTCATTCAGGATACCTGGGACAAGAAAATCAACTTTCATGAATTACAAGAGAAAGTATATTTTAAAGACAGGGGAAAGGGCAAGGAGGAGGAGAGAGAAGACTCTCGGGGCCTGAGAGGTTTCCCAAATAGATTAGCAGGACCTAGGAGAACATGTGCACTGCCCTGGTCCCAGGAATTCTACCTGTAAGGCTCAAACTTCAAAACATGTGTGCAAAAGAACACAAAGACATGTGTGTCCACTGAAACATGGTTTGTAACATGGGAAGATGCTGACCACCAAGACGCTCCACACAGAATTCGATTAACACCTGACAGACAACAAAACAAGCAAGGACCTTTTTGTATGTGCAAATTCACAGAAAATGTAAGGAAACCCATGATATATTGTAGTATTTTTTTTTTAAAGCAGGTTTCAGGGAATAAAAAATAAAACTATATGGGTATTAAATGTGACATTAAAAAAAAAATCTGCAAGGATACACATCCATCCCAATGGTTTACACAGAGGATGGTCATTTCCACAAAGCTAGGCTGGATCTGAGGAGGTGGGTGGCTGCCCACATTGGTTGAAGATTTTTTTTCTATTTTAACTAAAGAATACACACTATTTTAGTAAAGAAAAAAGATGCAAAAACACCCTCTACTTAGATTTCCCAACCAAGCCTTGTCAGGGTCTTCTGGGCATTCTTGACACAGCCTAGAAGAATCCAAGAAGGTGCACTCGGACTGCCCAAATCCAGAGATGGGGATGCCAGGCAGAGGCCCTCCCCAGCAAAACACACATATGGACAAAACACCTGTGTGCTGCTCTCAACCATGGCGCCCCCTCCCCTAGGGCTGCCTCATTTCCTCTGAGATAAATCATGCAGAGGGCCGGGAAGCCCCACAAATCCCTCAAGCAAACATGCAAGTCAAACAGCACCATTTACCCTGCAAGGGCCTCTTCAAGTTTACAAGGCGTGGGAGGAACCCGGCAACAAAACTGCCCTTGTCCAGAGAGGTTGACCTTTGCCCTTGGGCCCAGCGGGGAGCAAGCCTGTGGCCATCCCCTTATCCCCGCTTCCTCTGCTGCTGGCCTACTGCCACCTGAGCATCCCACAGCCAGGCATCCACCCCACGCCTGATGAAGGCAAGGGGGCCCAGGATGCCAGGACGCGGGGCTGGTCGCCCAGCAGCTCTGAGATGCTCCCAGCCCTGCTCCCTGTGGCAGCCAGGCCTCTTCTCCTGGTGGGGTCTGGAGGTGGCGTTTGCTGAGAGGCACTGGTCCAGCTGAACTGACCTGGGGGACCCCAATGACCAGGATGCATCCCCACCCCCGCCCCTGCTGCCAAGGACCACAACGGTAGGAAAAGGAGAGCAGGGAATGGGCTGCAAGGTGGGGGAAGAAGACCCTCCCCTGTGAGGCAGACAGGAAAGGGAGAGGGGGACAGGGGTGGGAGGGAGACCTCAGTCTGAATGTCTGTAAAGCTGAGCAGGTGCTCAAGAAAGTCAGAGAATGGGAGACAAGGAAACTTTACGCTTCTTGAGGGCAGAGTGCTCTTTCTAAAAAAATAATATTTTCAATTAAACAATTTCTTGTAGAGATAGTCTATGTTGCCCAAGCTGATCTTGGACTCCTGGAATCAAGGGATCCTCCTGCTCCTTCCAAAGTGCTGGGATTACAGGTGTGAGCCACTGTACCCAGCCTGGATTTCTCTATTTATGACAAGGTGAAATTCTGAGTCTTTTTTTTTCCTCTCTGAGTTATAATTTACATACCACACAAAGTGTGCAATTCAGTGTTTAATATATTCACAAGGTTATGAATCCACAAAGTTGTGCAGCCACTACCACTATCTAATTCCAGAACATTTTTATCACCCCAAAAAGAAACCAATACCCATCAGCAGTCACTTCCCAAACCCCAAGCCCAAGACAGCCACAAATCTGCTTTGTGTCTACATAGATTTCCCTGTTGTGGACATTTCATGTACCTGGAATCATAGTTTGTGGTCTTTTTGCTGGTTTCTTTCATTGGCTGTCATGTTTTTGAAGTTCATCCACACTATAGCATGGATCAGTACTGCATTCCTTGTTATGCTGAATAATATTCCATTGTATGGATAGATCACATTTTATTTATCCATTCATCGGTCAGTAGACCTTTGGGTTGTTACCGGTTTTGGGCTGCTATGAATATTCACACCTCAAGTTTCTGTGTGGACGTATATTTTCAGTTCTCCTGGGTGCACACCTAGGAGTGTCGCTGGGAGGTCACCTGTTAGCTCTGTTTAGTTTTTTGAGGAATCACTAGGCTGCCTTTCACAGTGGCTGTATCATTTATTCCCACCCACAACGTATGCAGGTCCCAATTTCTACACATCCTGGATGAGGCAGATTTAAACTCAGACTTGACAGGATTAGAATAATATCATTAACGACCACAACACTGACTGAGTGCCTCATACACACGGGCACGCGGCGCAGTGCCTTCTACGCAGTGTCTTCATGACAGCCATACAGACCAATTCTCCTACACTGAGATGTGCCAACCTCGCGCTTTCTAGCAAGGCTGTGGGGCTTCCCTTGGACCGAGGTGGAGCCACATACACCTCTGAAATGATGACTCTCTCAAGGAAGTACAGAATCCAAACTAAACCCCAAGGCAAAATGTTACCTGAGCCAAGCGTAGACCAAGAAGAACAAACTGCCGGCAGGCAAAACAGCAAGAAAACAAAGCACACAGCAGGGTGCAGGTGAAGGCCGGGAGAGGCCGCCTGCCCTCAGGTGGGGGAAGTTACCACGCACCCCAGGGCAGAGAAGGGGCTCAAACCCTTAGAGGGCCATCCCCTCGGGCAGCTTCCTGGGAGCTTTGTTTCGACACAGCACTGCCATCCTTACCTGCTTCACACGCAAGATTCCTCCAAAGGATTTCTTTTGAGGTTAAAAATATTTTTGCCTCTTTAGAAACTGAAAACCTACAGTCTTTAAATGTTTGCTCCAGGAAGCTCCACTGACAGGCACAAGGAAGGGTCCCTGCAGGGGGAATGGGTTGTGGGCAGTACTGACCAGAGCTAGCACGGCACTTTCTACTCTCTCATTTCATCCTTAGAGAAATGCTCCAAGAGCACCACCCCCACCTCCTGAATCTATAAAGGGTGGGAAGCGTGTTGTCACAGCTTCTCTGTGCCATGCAGCAGGTGCGAGAAGGGACAGTCTTCCTGCTGCCGGCTTTCCATTACCAAGGCTCAGTCAAGACCTATGGGCTAAATACCAACCTTTGCCCCAGCCACTGGGCCTGACCTCACATGACCAATTCCCCTAATCAGAGGGCACACAAAAAATACTTCTAATAGCTCCAAGTATATCCATCTTAGGGTCTCTTGCTGAGCCTGCCCTGGTTACTCCACATAAAACCTCAATCAATATCGGAGAAAGGAAAATAAACAGCAACTTTTTCAACAGAAGCAAGTTTTTCAGTGGAATACAGTTTCATTGGAATATGGAATACTCCTTTTATCTAAACAATTAAACCTTAAAGCCATTAGGCAAAGCAGAGCAAGACAAGGACCTACACTAGGGCAGGTCGCCCCAGAGGGGATATCACAGCTGGCATGGAAAGAGGAGTGGGTCCTGGCATGGCATGAGGAGACCAGGCCTGACAGAGAGAAGGCATGGGGTGGAAGAGCCCACAAAGGGTCAGGAGGAGATGGGAACGGGATGGGGGACTGCAGAGGGCATGGGAGGCAGCTACACATGGGGGATTGACCAAGTAAACAAATTAAGAATAACAGGAATTGGCTGGGTGTGATGGCTCACACCTGTAATCCCAGCACTTTGGGAGGCCAAGGTGGGTGGATCATGAGGTCAGGAGATCAAGACCATCCTGGACAACATGGTGAACCCCTCTCTCTACTAAAAATACAAAAATCAGCCGGGTATGGTGGCATGTGCCTGTAGTCCCAGCTGCTAAGGAGGCTGAGGCAGGAGAATCGCTTGAACCCAGGACGCAGAGGTTGCAGTGAGCCAAAATCACACTACTGCACTCCAGCCTGGGTGACAGAGCGAACTCTGTCTCAAAAAAAATAAATAAATAAAATAACAGGAATCACATTTGTCACTGTTTGTTTGTTTGTTTGTTTGTTTGAGGCGGAGTCTCGCTCTGTCACCCAGGCTGGAGTGCAGTGGCGCAATCTTGGCTCACTGCATGCTCCGCCTGCCGGGTTCACGCCATTCTCCTGCCTCAGCCTCCCAAGTAGCTGGGACTACAGGTGCCCACCACCACGCCCGGCTAATTTTTTGTATTTTTAGTAGAGATGGGGTTTCGCCATGTTAGGATGGTCTCGATCTCCTGACCTCGTGATCTGCCTGCCTCGGCCTCCCAAAGTGCTGGGACTACAGGCGTGAGCCACCGCACCCGGCCTTGTCACTGATGTTTTTAAAGGAAGTTACAAAAATAAAATAGGTGGAAACCAAAATGAACCTGTGGTCTTGGATTAGAATTGAAAGTGTCAATGCGAACTCATGGCTTTCAATCTACCTGTCTGATATAGAAATACAGATATACATATGTGTATGTATGTATGTATATGTGCCTGTGTGTATGTGTACACTTAGCTACTCCCTACTTCTTTCCACTAAGAGGGCCGAGAAACAGTGCCAACCCAAGCTACAAGCACATCCAGCAATTGGTTGGCTGTGTTTTTTTCATCAGAGACAGTGTCTCACTCCTTCGCCCAAGCTGGGGTGCAGTGGCATGATCATAGCTCACTATAACCTCAGATTCCTGGGCTCCAATGATCCTCCTGCCTCAACCTCCTGAGTAGCTAGGACTACAGGTGTGCCACCATGTCCAGCTAATTTTTTTTTTTTTTGTAGAGATGGGATCTTGCCATGTTGCCCAGGCTCATCTCAAGCAATCTCTCACCTTGGTCTTCCAAAGCACTGGGATCACAGATGTGAGCCAACGTGCCCGGCCCAGCATTTACTTCTCAATACTATTCTCCATTAAAAGGAATGAGGACTACTTGGGAGAAATGGCCAGTCTCCAGGGGCTGGGCCTACCTGCTGCTGCTGGGCACGGAGGTCACCGATCTCCTTCTGGTCCTCCTCGTGGAGCCGCTTCATGTCCTCCCACGACTGCTGCAGCAGGTTTCGCTCCCGCAGCAGCTGCCCATTCTCCCGCCTCAGCATGTCCACGTCATCCTTCAGCCGAGTCTGGTCACTCAGGAGCCGGCTGTGGAGTGTGCTGAAACACCCGGTACATGCTCAGTGAGCCCCAGCCAGCCCCTCACACCCTGCCCCACCCCAGGGCATCACCAGCCTCAGGTCCCAACACTTCCCGTAGATACAGCGGACAGGAGCCAATGGCAGGTAGGTCTGTAGCACTCAGAGGCAAGCCAAAACCTGCTAACAGCCCAATTCCAGAAACATCCAAATCACCACTTACAAACCTGACACCAAAAAGGGCACATGTATCTCCAGGGAAGGGAGACAGGCCCCTCTGGTACAGACCTAGTGCCTCCAAATACTGGGGCCTGGACAGATATCAGCAGGTGGGCAGGCAAAGACCCTCAGAGGGATGCTGGGAGACCAAAGGGAAACACCTCTTGGGCCTACCCTACAAGAAGAAGCTGCAGTAGGGCCCCTGGACAGAGACCCAGAGGCCTGCCTGAGCCCTGCTGCATGTTCTGAATCACTTTCATGCCTGCCAGGTCTCTGAAGCTGGCAATAAGATGTGAAGGATTAATAGCCTTGTTTTACACTTAGGAAAACTGAGGCCCAAAGGCACAAATCCACCTGCTGTAGGCAGACTGCTTGCTGCTTGCACAGGGACAGGACTAGAACCAGAACCCCTGGCTACTAAGTCCAGAGAAAAGAAGGGCAAAGGCAGCTGTCTGTGGGTGTTGGAGGCCCTGGCCAAGCAGGCCTCACTCACTGGTAGAAGTCAGTCTCCTTGGCCACCTCCTCACACCTCTTCAAGGCGTTGGTGTGCTGGTTCTGCAGGCTCTGCAGGTCCGACATGGCTCGCACGCACTGGATCTTCAGCCTCTCATAGTCAGGATTCAGCCTGTGGTAGGGCCTGGCCCAGAGAGCGAATGGCCCCATGAACACAGGCCCCAGGATTCACACGGATAGGGGAGCCAGGTCCTGGATTAGGCCAGCCCAGTGGTTCCCCAGTACTGGTCTTCTATGCACCACACACACCTGGGTGTTTGTTAAACTCAGATGTCCTGGCCTCACTCAGACCCACAGAATCAGAATCCCTAGGATGGAGGGAGCCGTGGTTGCCTGAGCAACCTGCATGGGCCTGGAGAGCTAAGAAGGTGCCAACTTGTTCTGCAGGAGCTTCCAGGAGTCTGTACAACAGGTCTGAGTCCACCAGAAACCTGTGATGAAATGTCTCTTCTCTGTAGGCTCGGCGTGACAGCTCGTGCCTGTAATCCCAGCACTTTGGGAGGCTGAGGCAGGTGGATCACTTGAAGCCAGGGGTTTGAGACCAGCCTGAGCAACATGGTGAAACCCCGCCTCTACAAAAAAAATACAAAAATTAGCCTGGTGTGGTGGCATGCGCCTGTAGTCCCACCTACTCAGGAGGCTAACGTGGGAGGATCACTTGAGCCCAGGAGGTCGAGGATGCAGTGAGCCGAGATCACACCACTGCACTCCAGCCTGGGCAACAGAGAGGATCCTGTCTCAAAAATAATTACTAAATAAATAAATAAATAAAAGTAAAATATTAAAGAAAAGAAATTTCTCCTCTCTTTAGAACAATGACTCTCAATCTTGGGTACACATTAAAATACCAATGCCCAGATCAATTACATTAGCATATCTGAGGATAAAACCCAAACGTGAGGATTTTTTAAAAACTCCCCAGGGTATTCCAATGTGCAACCAAGGTTAAGAACACTGGCCATGAGCAGTGATCTCAGAGTGGGGTTCCCAGACCTGCAGCACAGTATCACCTGGGAACTTGTCACAAATAGACATTCTCAGGCCTAGCCCCAGCCCCAGCCCTCCTGAGTCAGGTGTTCTGAAGGGAGGGAAAGAGAGGCAATGATCTGTGCATTAACAAGCTCTGTGGATGATTCTGGGGCATGCTCAAGTTTAAGGACCCTTTTTCTAGAGCAGAGGTCAGCAAACTTTTTTTGCAAAAGGCCACACAGTAAATACTTTAGGCTTTGCACACTACATAGTTTCTGTTGCAACCACTCGACTCCACCTTTGTAGCAGGAAAGCAGTCACAGACACTTTGTAACCAATGAGCATGGCTGTGTTCCAATAAAACTTCATTTATAAAACAGGCAGTGGGCCCGTGGGCCATAGTGTGCCAACTCTCATGTGCTAGCACATCCACGTCTTCACTCATCCTGCCTTCGGGCCAGCTGACTGAGGGGCATATCCTCATAAACACAAGCTCAGGGATCAGGCTCTGCAGCTCTGGCATAATCCCAGAGGCACAAAGTGCAGAGGCATAGACCCTTACTCCTGAAGGAAAGAGGTGAAACTGAAGTGTTTACACCAAGCCCCTCTCCCCTCCAGACCTCTACCAGCATGGGAGCTAAAGGATAAACCACTCTCTGGCCCTCCTCCTTCCCAGAAAGTCCTCTTAGATCATGCAGGTAGATAAAGACTCTCTCTGCCCCACCCTATGGGCCACCCTTCCCTGGTATCTACCTCTAAATCACAACAAAAGCGGCAAACATTTTCTTCAAAGCAACAAAGACACCAGGTACAATGTGCTCTGTTTAAAACACATCATGTGGGGCCAGACACTGTGGCTCACGCCTGCAATTCCAGCACTCTGGGAGGCCAAGGCAGGAGGATCACTGGAGCCTAGAAGCTCAAGACCAGCCTGGGCAAAAAAGAAAGACCCTGCTGCTACAAAAAAATTAAAAAAAAAAAAATTAGTTGGGCGTGGTGGCACACACCTATAGTCCCAGCTACTTGGAAGGCTGAGGTGGGAGGTTCACTTGAGCCGGGGAGGTCAAAACTGCATTGAACCATGATTGTGCCACTGCCTTCTAGCCCAGGCAACAGAGCAAGACCCCGTCTCAAAAAACAAATAAAACACATGTGTGACAGGGAACAATTAATATGTTTACCAACCACATAAAGCTTCACTCAACTTAGGCAGGTCTAGGAGACAGTGGTAGGGACACACACACACACACACACGAGCTGACTTTGCACACAAGCACACCACTATCAGGGGCCTCGCCACATATGGGATGGGGACCTGCCCCACAAGAAGCCTGTGGGTCCTGCCCCTGGGAAGCATTTCTGGACATGAGGTGGGGGAAAGGGGACACTCAGGCAGCGCAGCCTGGACCCCCAGGAGCCAGGGGTGTTTGGGGGTGACAGCACCAGCATCGGGGTAGTAATCCCAACCATGGGGCCTGGGCAGGGGAGACGGCGCAATTACTACCTCTTGTCAAAGGCCATGCCATGCGTAGCAAAGGCCAGGCGCTTGCGGAGCTCGTTTCTCTCCCGGGTCATCAGCCGCAGCTGAATGGAGAGGTTCTCCACCTTCTCATTCACTTGCCGGTCAGTGAGGAGGGGTGGTGGGGACGGCGCCTTCCCGGTAGTGCCTGCGGAAGGGGAATAATAAAATGAACTTGTGTTCATCTGGCATTCACGAGGCGCCTGGTGCTGTTCTGAGCTGTTGGCTTGTGTTAGCTATTCGTGACCCAACAAGTGGGTCCTCTTAGCATTCCCCTTTCACAGATGAGAACACTGAGCCACAGACGGTAGCAGGTAGAACTGAAAGTGAGTGCAGGGCATCTGGCTCCAGCATCCAAGCACTCAACAACCCCCAGTAACCGCCCCAGCAAGGACCCTAAAGACGCGCACTCTCTCCCCAACCTGGCTTTCACACCTCCAGGATGCGACTGTTTTGGCCGTGATCCTTGCATCCTCCCCTGGTTTGGAAATATCAGCTGTTACCCACCACTAAGCCTGGCACATGGAGCAGGACAGACCAACCTGTGCCCTGACGAGAGTGGAAGGCATGGCTCGAGGAGAAAGGCACACCTGAAATCCAATGACGCTACTAAGGACCAGGGCAGCTGGGGCCCAAGGGCCGTGTCCCCGCCCTCCTCGACCAGGGCTGGACAGTGCACGGCTCCCTTTTTGCAAGCCGTCCACCCGCCTGAAAGACCTGCCCAACCAGCCCAGGCGTGCAGGCTAAGAGGAGGGCTGCTGGCTCCCAGCTGAGGTCAGTGTGACGCAATTCAAGTTGGTCCTGATGCCTCCAGGCTACTTAACCCTCACCAGCCCTCATCACCCACCCTAGGACTGAGTGTCCTACAGGGAGCCCCACACCTTATGCTCCTAGCAGGCAACAGCCACCGCTGCCACCACCACCTCTGATAAGATCCAAATCCATCTCTAGGAAGAAAGCACCTCATCCCAGGAGAAGAGACTAATCCATGGTGCTTTTATATTGAACCCTGTCAATATGTCTACCTGATATCTCAATCAACCCTTAGAGACCCTTGTTGGGGTCAGAGGAGCTCACAGCAACCATCCAATTTGTGGATGGGATCTGGCAGGCTGACTCGTGTCAGGGGACACAGTGTCTGTTCCGCACTGGACCCACAACGCACAAAGGGCATAGGACATGATAGGTCTTCTGATTCTCTGTGCTGTCCTGACCACCCCTGTCCCACTGATCCTTGTTGGTCAAATGTTCATGCAAACCAAGAGTCCCCCAACCCAAGACAAAAGCAGTGGCTTGGGGCCTTCCAGAAGGGCCAGAGAGGATAGGGAGCTCAGGGCCAGGCATGACAAGCCAGACCACAGTGGGAGGAGGATCCTCAACTCCCAGTGCTGTGCTTTTCAGTCTTTTCAGGTTGTGGAACCCCAACCACTTGACTCCAGCACCCCCTGAAATGCACGACAG
Organism: Pan paniscus; assembly: GCF_029289425.2. Lineage (NCBI taxonomy): Eukaryota > Metazoa > Chordata > Mammalia > Primates > Hominidae > Pan > Pan paniscus. Next base: position 90,006,979 of record NC_073257.2, read on the forward strand.
TCATGTGCCACGTAACGACGTTTCAGTCAATGATGGACCACATGTAGGACGTGGTCCCATAAGATTATAATAGAGTTAGAAACAAAAGAAATATGTATTTAAAAAAAAAAAGATTAAATCACATCTCTACAAAAAATACAAAAATTAGCCAAGAGTGGTGGCTCATGCCTGTAATCCAAGCACTCTGGGAGGCCAAGGCAGACGGATCCCTTGAGCTCAGGAGTTTGAGACCAGCCTGGGCAACATGGCGAAACCCCGTCTCTAACAAAAAATACCAAAAAATTAGCTGGGTGTGGTGGCACGTGCCTAGAGTCACAGCTACTTGGGAGGCTGAGGTGGGAGGATCGCCTGAGCCCAGGACGTCAAGGCTGCAGTGAGCCGAGATCACACCACTGTATTCCAGCCTGGGTGACAAAGCAAGAACTTCTCTCTAAAAAAATAAATTAAAAGATTACCATGGAGATGAAAAATTCCTGTCACCTAATGACGTCTTGTTGATCCTGACCCTCTGTAGCCCTAGGCTAATATATGAATATATTTGTGTCTTAGTTTTTAACAAAAAAAGTACGAAAAAATTAAACATTTTTAAAATAGAAAAAGCCTATAGAATAAGGATATAAAGAAAGAAAATATTCAGCTGTACAATGTGTTTGTGTGTATTCTTTTTGTGTGTGTTTGTTTTTTTGAGACAGGGTCTTGTTGTCACCCAGGCTGGAGTACAGTGGCACAGTCTCGGCTCACTATAACCTCTGCCTCCTGGGCTCAAGCGATCCTCTCACCTCAGCCTCCTAAGTAGCTGGGACTACAGGCATGTGCCACCACACCCAGCTAATTTTTTTGTATTTTTTGTTAGAGACGGGGTTTCGCTATGTTGCCCAGGCTGGTCTCAAACTTCTGAGCTCAAGGGATCTGCCTGCCTTGGCCTCCCAAAGTGGTCGGATTACAGGCGTGAGCCACCACACCCGGCCCAATGTGTTTGTGTTTTAAGCTAAGTGTTATTACAAAACAGTCAAAAAGTTAAAAAAATATAAAGTTTATAAAGTAAAAAAGTTACAGTAAGCTACAGTTTACTACTGAAGAAAGAAAAATATTTTCTGTAAGTCGAATATAGCCTAAGTGTACAGTGTTTACAAAGCCTACAGCAGTGTACAGTCATGTTTTAGGCCCTCACATTCTCTCTCCACGCACTCACTGACTTACCCAGAGTAACTTCAGGTCCTGCAAGCTCCATTCATGTAAGTGCCCTGTACAGGTGGACCATTTTTTATCTTTTATTCTGTACTGTTGCTGCAGCTTTTCTTTTCTATGTATAGACACACAAATACTTACCATTGTGTTACAACTGGCTACCGTAGCCAGTACAGTACCATGCTGCACAGGTTTGCAGCTCAGGAGCAACAGGCCATATCGTGTAGCCTAGGTATGGGGTAGATACCATCTAAGTTTGTGTAAGCACACTCATGTTTACACAACAACTAAATTACCAAATGACAACGCATTTCTCAGAATGTGTCCCTGTCATTAAGCAACACAGACTGTGTTTAAAAGCCACCAGCACCACGACAGCCAGGATTTCTCTGCTCCAGGCCGCACCTTTGGGGTCAAAATATTCTTTGGCGGTGAGGCCAGGGGTCAGCATTTCCTCTCCCCAAAGGGGTCTCCTCTGCAGCTTCGAAGCCTTCCCACACCTTTCCACCAAGAGACCCTGAGCTTCACTGCTTCCCCCAGCAGTTTTGTGGGTCAGGTGGGTGATGGTGCTGAGTCATCTGACTGACCATAACCTACCTGACTCTCCAACAAGTGGAGCTTCCTTTGAACGTGCCTGCTACTCAACCTCTAACCAAGCCCAGGGGGAGGTTATGTTCCAGGCATTGATTTCACCTTCACAACAACCTCACAAGTGTGTACTGATAACATCGTCCCCATTTCACAGGTGATAAACTGAGGCCCAGCAAGGTTAGGTAATTGACTCAAGTGCCCAGGCAGTCTGGATTCTAAACACATGCACTTCACCCTCATGCCTCGCTGCCTCCCAAATAACAACCACCAGTAGCACACAATGCAAGCCTGGCAGGTTTTGGGTTTTTTTGTTTGGTTTTGTTTTTTTGAGACAGAGTTTCACTCTTGTTGCCCAGGCTGGAGTGTAGTGGCGCGATCTCGGCTCACCGCAACCTCCACCTCCTGGGTTCAAGCGATTGTCCTGCCTCAGCCTACCAAGTAGCTGGGATTATAGGCATGCGCCACCATGCCCGGCTAATTTTTTGTATTTAGTAGAGATGGAATTTCACCATGTTGGCCAGGCTGGTCTCAAACTCCTGACCTCAGGAGTGGGTGATCCACCCACTCACCTTGGCCTCCCAAAATGCTGGGATTACAGGCGTGAGGCACCGCACCCGGCCATGCCTGGCAGTTTTTGAAATGCTTTTCATACATTATCCCATTTCGATCCTCATAAGGTAGATATCACTGTTATCCTCATTTTGCACATCAGGAAACACAATCTTACCAAGGTTAAATAGTGTGTCCAGGTCACAGAGCTATGGAATATGGAATATGGACCTCTAAATGATCCTAGAACCCAAGGTATTAACCTCAAAACTTGCACATTTTTGGATCTTAGGACCTCTGTACTTATCTGGCACTCCAAAGAGCTCTTGTTCACAGACGTTATGTCTAATAAAATTTACAAGATTAGAAATTAAAACCAAGAAGAATTTTTAAATATTTATTTATTTTTTAAAAAATCAAAACTCCATTATATATTGACATAAGATTTTTTATGAGACATTAACCACCCTTTCCATTACAAAACAAAGCAATGCGGCAGGAACAGCATCATTGCTTTGCATTTTGTTACACAGGCTGTTTAACATCCAGCTTCACAGAGACAGCTGGAGTCTCATCTCTGTGTAATGTCACACACCCAGGATGGAACCTTTAGAAAACTAGACTCTACACCCATGTGAGGATGGAAGCAGAAAAGACCAGTGACATCCTAGTATCATTATGAAAACAGTCTCACCTCACGAGCCCTCTGAAAGGACCTCAGGGACATCAGGCCACACTTTCAGAATGGCTATTCTATGCTATAGTCAAGTTCAAGAAATAGCAGAGAAACATCAAATGTCCAGTTTCACAACAGAAAAGCACCACCAGGCCCAGTAACCTGCCTTTGGGGAGACAAGAAATTTTGAATTTTCATCCCCATTGTGTAAACGAGGCAACATAAAGATGCAGCCCTGGCTTTCAAAGAAGCTGGAGAGAGGAGAGGAGGCGGCAGGACAGAAGGAGGGGCCCAGAGCCATCCCAACACACCCCATCTCTGTCTCCAGACGTCTCAGTCTATAGCCATGAGGACCTGGGGGTGGCTGGCCACACAGATAAAGTAGCAATGACATGTGCCAAGCACTGCCCAAGCACTGGGTTCTGTGCTAAAGACACTCTACCTTCAACTCATTAATCTCCACAGCTCCCTACTGGGGTTGTGCTAGGATTGAGAAACACGTCAGAAAGACTACATGGCTAGGAAAATGGGATTCCCACGCACACTCAGCTCTGACGCCAGAGCCAACACCTCAACCACTCCACAACAATGCCTCCTAATAGGGAAGGATTCTTGTTCCACTTCTCTTGGCCCAAAGGCTTGAGCATACAGGACACATACAGAAAGTAAGGTCAACCAGACCCAAGATCCATCACACACCAGGCTCTCAGACCCAGCAGAAAGTGCAGCCGATGCCTCCGGCCTTTTGTAATTGGGGGATGGGGAGGGCCAAGGAGGGCCACAGGGGACCTCATGACCAATCTCAAGATGTGCTACGCCCAGAAGTTCCAAAAGAACAGCAAGGGTTGCAGAAAATCCTCTCAATCCCCATTCAACTGAAGTTTTTGTCTTTTTACCTGCATCTAGAGGTTGACAGATATTCTGAAAATGATGCAGTCCTACCATCCAAATGGTTGTCAGGATCCCTCAAATGGCCACCAAGACCAAATTCTACAGCAAAGGAGCTCACTACTTCCCAGCAGAGCCCATCTTATCTCTCTCCCTAAAATTATGCCCTCTACTGAGTTAATCTGTCCCTGGACATTCCCTCCACTGACCCTTGATCTAACCCCTAAGGGCCACAGGGAACAACTGGATTTCTTGTATGCAATAGACCTGCAAGCATTTGAAGACAACCATGAAGTTCCTTTACCACCATATGCCCATCAGAATGGCTAAAATAAAAAGCAATGCCACCAAATGCTGGCAAGGATACAGCTGGATTCTCAAAACTGGAATTCTCAAACACTGCTGATGAGAATACAAAGTCATGCAGCCACTTCAGAAAACAGTTTGACAGTTTCTTATAAAGCTAAACATGCAATTGCCATACCACCCAGCAATCCCATTCTTAGGTATTTTACCCAGGAGAAACGAGAATTTATGTTCAAACAAAAACCAGCACACAGCTGTTCAGAGCAGCTAGGGAATGAATAAACAACTGTGTTATGTCCTTATGATGGAGTATTACTCTGCAATGAAAAGGGATGAATGACTAATACAACTGCGGACGCACACAGGGTGTGGGGGAAGCTGGAATGCCCTGCGTTAATCAAAAGAAGCCTGACTCTAAAAGCTACATACTACACAACCATTCATATGACATTCTGGGAAGGGCAACACTACAGGGACAGAAAAGAGATGAGTGGCTGCCAAGGACTGAAGGTGGGGAAAGGGCAGATTGCAAAAGTGCAGAGGGAATTTTTAAGATACAGAGGGCAGTGTTTTGCATCTTAAAAGTAGCAATGGTTGCATGACTATTTGTCAAAACTTGAACTGTATACTTACAAAAAATACATTTTACTGTATGTAAATTATATCTCAATGAACATAACCTTAACAAAAAAAAATTTCTTTTTTGAGACAGGGTCTTGCTCTGTCACCCAGGCTAGAGTGCAGTGACACAATCAAGGCTCACTGCAACCTCCACCTCCTGGGCTCAAGCAATCCTCCCACCTCAGCCTCCCAAGCAGCTGGGACTACAGGGGTGTGCTACCATGCCTGGCTAATTATTATTATTTTTATTTATTGTAGCGACAGGGCCCCACTATGTTGCCCAGGCTAGTCTCAAACTCCTGGGCTCAAGCAATCCTCCTGCCTTGGCCTCCCAAAGTGCTGGGATTATAGGTTTGAGCAACCACACCTAGCCTATTTTTTTAAGAAAACCAAACTGTGATGCCCTGAATGAAGCCATCATCCTAAGAGTGATGTTGACAGGTAAAGAGATGAGGACCAACCTCCTCTGCTGTCACTGTGGTTATTTACAGTAAACTTTTTAAAAACAGGCAAAACAAAAACTAACATAAAGCTGGGTTGTCAACAAAAGCCTCCAAAGTAGCTGCCAACAAAAGCTTCCAATGCAGTTCTAACCTTGTGCAGTTGTTCTTCTGGACTCAAACGCAAAGCTGTCAACTCTCCCGTGACCTCAGGCTTTCCTTACCCAAGTCTGGCAACCACTGGAGAAGGAGGCAGATTGTCCTTTTCCTTTTGGTGTTCAGGATCAGATTTCAGAGGTAAGGGATTTGGTTTGGACTAAAATGGCCCAAAACAGGAAGACACCAGATCAGGAGCAGGCTCTGGATGGAGACAAAGAGCAGCCAGCCCTGCGCTGCTCTTTTCACCCCCATTTTGTAAAGGAGGCAACAGGAAGACACAGCCCTGGCTTACGAGGAAGCTGGAAGAGGAGAGAAGGAAGCAGGACAGAAGGAAGGGGCTCAGAGCCGTCCCAACACAACCCATCCCAGTCTCCAGCCATGAGGACCTTGGGGCGGCCAGCCTCTCTCTGACCTGGGTGTAAGAAGGAGGGCAGAAGGGAGTGTCCCCATCACAGGAATCCTCAGCTCCTTCAGTTGCCCTGGCTGCTACGGTCACCACCACCGAGGCTCAGCAAATGGACTGGCAGCTGGGTGGATTTCTCAGCCACCGCCCTTTGTCCTGGGCTCCCTGTCATGCTCCCACTGACCCTGGAGGCGCATCCTTGGTCTTACAGCTGGGCAGGTCTCACCTTTGCTTCCAGGCCCTGTATGCCTGTGCTTCCAGGAGCCAGAGAGATGTCCAGGTAAACTTCCTGGCCACCTCCAGGCCCTGGCTGCCCGGGAGAGGCAAAGCAGTGACACAGCACAGTCATCAGAGCACCACGTCATCCTCACCTACAACTCAGGACACCCAGAGCCACAGTCATCAGAGCACCACGTCATCCTCACCTACAACTCAGGACACCCAGAGCCGTCCAGGAAAGACCCAGGCCCTGCCTGGGGTGAATGAGTGCTTCTTAAAGCACCTAAGCTTCACTAGAGAACCTGCTAGGCAAAATTTCAGGTCCCACCCAGATCCACTGAATCAGAAACCCTGGGAGTAAGTCCCTGCAGCACTCCGTGTGGTAAAAGCCCTCCGGGTGATTCCGATGCCTGCTAGAGTTTGAGAACCTCTGTTCCAGACCAAAGTTGCATTTCATATTTCTCCTTTGTTTTACTGGCTATCCAGCAGCCACTGCCTCTAAAGAAATCCCCCACTGATGTCCTTGACAATGAAGGCCTAAGGGGGACACCCCTCTTAGTCAATGAGTACATGACTCCAGTTCAGCGTTTCCCCAGCTTGGAGTGAAAGGAGGTTAGATTCCAATGCTGGAAGCCCAGGCCCCAGATCTCCAGCCAGATCAAAGACTTGCTTTCGAACCCTTGACTCAGGGTCTGGTTTTCAGAACCCAAACCACCATAAGCAGCCATGGCCAACTACTTCCCAGCTGCATCTAGTCCAGAGCACCTTTCCTGGAAGGCCCAGTCCAAGGGCCACTTCCTCCAGGAAGCTTTCTGTGATTCCCCTCATCAGAACTAACTGCTTCTTCCCTTGAGTTACTTCTTTCTTTCTGCTCTACACAGAACAGAATAGCCAGTCGTGCCAGACAGTGCCTGTCTCCCTGGCAGTGTGATAACATTTGGGGCCGTGTTCACCATGATCCCTATGAGTACCAAACACCTGCCCCACAAGGAGGAGGCATTCCCATCTCTGATAAATTGGCTTTGCAAAGGATTACCCCTGACCCAAAAGTCTGGGCCAGGAATGAAGGATCAGAGGTCACAGGGCATCAGTGGCAGCCCCCACTTCCCTGATGGCTCACCCCACCTTCCCCTGCCAACCAGAAGAAGCACTTTCAAGGGATCTTCCCTGGGATATGAGAGAAGCCCTCCAGCAATATCTCCTGCCGATAAGCCTGGAGAACTCTCCATTTAATAAGAAATCTCCTGCTATTTCAATCTTCATGGAATTTAAGGCTGGCTTTATAAGTGCTGCCCAAGAATGTCTCTTCTCCTCCTTAAAACCTCCCCAGTTTTCCAAGATGAGAAATAAAAGGCTACTGAGAAATTAGGTCAGGATGAATGGGGAGGAAAAAAAGTATTGATTGCCTGAAACGAGTGTGCAGTCCCCAGGCAGATCCACCAGGTAGGGTCGGGGGCAGGTCACAGCAACAGGCGCAGGAGGCAGGGGGAGGGCCTCGGGGAAGCTGTGTGTGCTTAGCTGATGAAAACTGCCCGAGGAGGCCTTGGCACAAAGACCTGCTGCCTTTAAGGCTGTTGGCAAAGGTGTGGCAAGTTGTGAGTAGGGCCAGGCTGGAGATCTGAGACCGGACAGACCGCCTGAGAGAACGCTGTCTACACGCCCCAGGCTTCAGCCTCCGATTTCTTCTCATGCTGAATACAACCTGCCATTGTTTTCCCAGCCGTTTCCATTTAGGGAGATGTAAATGGGAAAGTGGAAGTGATGTTTTTATTATAAGGATCTTGCTCTTGCCTTTTCTCAGGTTCCTAAGATCACCATGTGACCTTACCAGTGGCCCCTCCTGCCAGGGCGGTGTGTGCTTGCAAAGACTTCTGCCTCTCATCAGGTGTGGCTGAGCCAGCAGGAACTCCCTGGCAGGTGCTAGAGTGCTCCCAGCCAGGGCCAGCCCCACCAGGCACTCCACCCCGAGGGACTGGTACAAGCCTGGTACAGACATTCTGGTTCCCTTCTCAGGGATGAGGTTGGGCCAGCCCATCTCAAACTGGAGGGCTATTATGCTGTAGAAACCCTCAGCGTTTCTGATGCAGCAGGGGTGGGAGGAGGCTCAAACCTGCATCTCTAATAAGTGCCCCAGTGGTCCAGCGACCAGGCTTTGTGAGCCACTGGTTTCGGCACAAACAAGCAGCCAACTGTGGTCAATGAAAGGAGGCCATACTGATGGACTCTGGAACAGGTTCCTTTGCTCATAAGAACCCCGCCTTCTTCTTCTGCCAGTCACCGCAGATGGCTACAGAGCACTTGAAATGTGGTGGATTTGCCTGAGAAACTAGAAATTTAAATTTCATTTTAATTCATTTAAATTTAAGTAGCCACCTGTGTTTAGTGGCGCCCATACTGGACACTGCAGACCTGGACACTGTCAGGTCTGGATGTGATGGCTGGAGCTGCTGCTACAGACACCCCGCCATGAGACTGTGTGAAGACACCACACAAAGGAGGGCAGAGCTGCATCCCCATGTACTGGCTGACCTCAGCACAGCCTCATATGGGAGCTCATACATTTCCTGATTGGTTAAGGTGGTATGAGTGGGTGTTCCCTGCTGCCTGCACCCAAAGGACAATGGCAATCTCAAGCAGAAGAGCAAGAGAAGCAAAACTCGGTTCCCTGTGAACTCAAGAGGCTTTGCCCAGAAGGGATGCAACCAGTTATTTCAGCATTAAATATCCAGACACAGACAGTACAGACCCATCCTGCTCCAAGAAACACATCAGAGCACTGCACTCTGCCTGCCTGTGATGCCCAGGAAGAGCACAGAGATACTGTTGACGGCTCCATCGCAAGTACTGAGTCAGCTTCAGGTGAGTGCAGAACCAACTGGTGGGTCACGGCCATGACGCTTCTTCCAGAGTATGCTGGGGTCCAGTTGCCCAAGAAATATCTTCCTACTCAGGCTGGGAATTCCACCATCAGCAGTAATTGCTATGGGTTAGGCAAATACCCCTCTCTGGAATCCCCTTTTAGAATGCACATGCGCCTAGGAAAGGTAACGATTTAACCCTTGAAATGCCGATGGGAATGAGTTTACTGATTGCTATCTGTTAGACAGATATTGGTGAAGGGTGAAAAACTAGACAGGTCAGAGGAGTATGCTCAGGGCTTACCCAGTCCACCTTAAAAAGCCTCACCTTCCCCATCTACTGATCCTGACTGCCCCACTCCATGCACTTCCTGAAGGGTGAGTCCCACATTCCAAACTCCAACAATCCCATCATTCCATTGATATGTCTCCGGGCACCAAAAGCAGGCAGAACAAAGTAATAGGATACCGTTGGGAGCTTTGAATTGCAGTCCCAGAAGGGCCTGCCCTGAGCCCTAAACAGGATGAGGGTTATGGGAGGAACTGTGTTTTTATGGGTGGAGTTGTGGCCCCCCAAAAGATGCTAAAGTCCCAATCCAGTAAATGTGAATGTGAACCTTATTTGGAAAGGTCAAAGCGTTATCTTCCCGAGGCGCATTTGCATTCTAAAAGGGGAGTCCCGAGAGGGACACTGCTCAGCCCACAGCAGTTATTGCTGATGGTGAAACAGTCTTTACAGATGATCAATTTAAGATGAGGTCTTGCTGCCGTAAGGCAGGCTCCTAGGCCAATCTGACCAGTGTCCTTATTAAAAGGGGAAATTTGGAGACAGACACACACGGAGGGAGAACATCATGTGAACACAAAGGCAGAGATCAGTGTGATGTCGGCAAACCAAGGAGCACCAAGGATTACCAGCAAGCCACCAGAAGCGAGGAGAGAGGCCCGGGACAGATCTCTCCCTAGCGCCTTCAGCCTGCGTGGCCTCACTGACACTTTGGTCTTGGGCTTCTGTCCTCCAGAACTGTGAGACAATCAATTTCTGCTGTGTAAGCCACCTGGTCTGCGGCACTTTGTTATAGCAGCCCTAGAAAACTAAGAGGGAACTCCCTGGCTGGTCACTGTCTTCCCTCTTATCACACTGCCTTCCCTTACTGCAGCTACTTATTTAACTGTTTCCCACCAAAAGACCCTAACATCCAGAAGTGCGGGGCCCACATCTGCCTAATTCGCCACTACGGCCCAAGCCGACCTCTGGCACACTGGAGGTGTTCAAGATGTGAGCTGACATATGAAAGAGCTGTCCTGACTAGTTCTAGAATCTCAGGCATGTGACTTCCCCTCCCAGAATGTCAATTTCCCCATCTCTCTGCAGAGGGAAAAGAAAATAATTGGAGTAGATGACCTCTGTGAGTCCTTCGGGCTCAAAAGATGGCCGGGACTCACCACTGAAGGTGTCTGCATCCATCATGGTCAGATCAGGCCATGAGAAACCCCACTAGAGGTGCTAAACAGAGGGAATGGGTCACAGAGGTGTGGGAAGGCTGAGAAACCACTGCAGCCTTCCTGCTGGACTTCAGAGAAGGGCTGGCCTCATTTTATGGGCTTTCTGAAACCCATATTCAGAGAAACACACCCAATTCAGCATGGACTGGCAATGCCTATCCCCAAGGAAACTCCAAAAGGGGTGAGTCTCCTGGGCAGTGGTCACTGAGTTACTACAAGGCCTTTGGGGTTGGGGTGGGGATGGTGGGTCAACAGGCTCCCCTAGAAGCCCTGTGCCCTGACAAAGTAAACAATGGCAAAACATGTGCTTCCCAGCACTCACCTCCCCACCTCCTCCTAACATCAGAACTGGGTTTCTGATGATGGGAGAACATGTAAATGAAATCAACAGAAGGATGATCCTGTGAGTAATCTGACAAGGGAGAACCAGCTTCCTCTCCCATGAACCCCAGCTGCCTTGGCTTTCACCCAGACCCCTGGCCCACCCGGTGTCCTCCCCAGACGGTGGTACTCACCCACACTGCTGAGGGAGCTGCTGCTTTCTGAGTCTGAGGGCATGGTGGACAGGACGCTGTAGGTAGAACCTGGGGAAAGAGGGGAGACCATGTTACTAACCCCAAGGGGTCACTCGTCTTCACCCCAAGCCAGCTGATCATCAGTCAATGCCAGGCCATGAGAGCTACATGCACCAGGCACTAGAAATCCACATCCAGGGGCCAAGCAGAGGAGGCGCGCTCAGCAGATCTGGACTTCGGTGTTTCTGCCAGGCCTCCCACCTCACTTTATCGGCCCCTCCTGCTCTGGGCAGGCGGGCAGAGGGGAACTTGGAGTCAGTCAGCTGGCTTCTTGTTGGGACATCTGGGGAAAGGCTTAGCAAGGGAGTGACATGCCCCAGGTAAACATGGGGTGTGGGGGTTTCCTCCACATCTCTATCAATATGATTCTGGCTTCCATGCAGAGGGTAACAGAGCAGAAATTAAAGAACAACTGAACTATCTGTTCTTTCTCTGACTGTTCTGCTCTTTAGGTTCTAACTGTATTCAAGCTCAGTTCTTAATAATTTAGTTAGTATCTGCCCCCTTATTAAAAGTTACTCCTAAAATGATGAGCAATTATACCATCACCAAAGCCAGAGGGTAGCACTTTTTTTTGTCCACACTTAATGTTAATTCCTGGTTGTGGACACACAACCACTGTGGTTTGGTTTGAATTCAAATATCTTCAAAACCAGATGTTACCCTCCCAGCACCGGGAAGCCCAGTTTCTGAACCTAGCTCTATGTAGGTGCCCATAGCTGGGTTGTGCTGAGCAAGTAGCTTTTGTTTTCTGGAACTCTGTTTCCTGGTCTGCAAAATGAAGGAGTTCAACCAGATGGCTTATAAGGTCCCTCCCCCATCCTCCATCCCCCATCCCATTTCAGCAATTTCCATGATTAATGGAAACAGAAGGTACACTTTGCTCATCAAGACTATGGATGACATAAAATTAAAAGGGAGGGCAAACTGACTCAGAGACTAAATTGGGAGTGGACAAAGCATAACACACAGAGATGGCAGGTCAGATAAAACAAGGACAAATCCAGTGTTTTGTTCTTGGAGCCAAAAGAACTATACAATGAAGAGCGGTATGTACCAGGCCAAGTGGGTGAGCTGGAGATGGAATTTTTGCAATAAGGGCTTTGAACAAGCCTTAGGGCTCTGGCGTCAGAAAGCTGCCAAGAACTAATGAGATCCTGGGCTCCACAACCAGAAATGTGGGGGACCACATTTAAGGAGCTCCCAGCAGGGCACGGTGGCTCACACCTATAATCCCAGTGCTTTGGGAGGCCGAGGTGGGCAGATTGCTTCAGCTCAGGAGTTTGAGACCAGCCTGGGCAACAGTGAAACTCCATCTCTATAAAAAATACAAAAAATTAGCTGGGCGTGGTGGCACGCACCTGTAATCCCAGCTACCTGGGAGTCTGAGGTGGGAGGATCACCTAAGCCCAGGGAAGTCAAGGCTGCAGTGAGCCATGATCATGCCACTGCACTTCAGCCTGGGCAACAAAGTGAGATCCTGTCTCAAAAAAAAAAAAAAAAAACACTCTTCCACTGCAATTCTTGACTAGCCACCCTACACGCATCTTTGGACGGGAAAGAGGAGAAATGAAGAAATGGGGGTAAATGGGGGAGCGGGGCAGGGGAGGGAGATGCACAGTAGGTGGGAGGCCCCTGGGGGACAGGAGAGACCTTGAGGGGAAAGCAGGGAGACTTTGCTGGGGAGGTGAGGACCATGCAGGAGGGCAGAGAGATAGACTGCAGGCAGGCGAGCTAGCAGGCGTGTCCATCAGAAAAAGAGATGAAGGGGGAGAGAAAAAAGAGAAAGCAAGCAAAAAGCAACTTTGGTAATGGCAAGCACTAGGACAGGCGTGACCGGCAATGACCAGTAGCCTCATTATCACATTTTCAGAGACTCTCTGAAGAATCTGAAGGCGTTGAGCATGGGCTGAAGAGAATGACTGGGGAATGGGTAGGTGTCTTGTCTCTCAATACGACTGTCAGAAGGGATTAGATTTGTTCTTGATGGCCTCCAGCAGCCAAACCAGGAGCAGCGGGTGGATGCTGGAGAAAGCTGCATCTCTAAACAGGTCTGGATGGCCACGGTCAGCACTGCCAGGTATGAAAAGCCTGAGGGTGAGGGGGTGAGAGAGTGAGGGAGGCCCAGCACTCAGTGGCATGGATGTCATGGGGAAGTCTGCGCATCTGAAGGGAGATGAAACCAGAAAACCCAGTTCAGCCTTGAAATTCTATGATCCTGCTAATAATGAATAACCCATGCTCCACCTCCCATATCTGAAGTCCAACCCACACTATTAGTTTTGCTGTACATTCAATATCTCTGCATTTTTGTCTCAACAAAACAATAAGCATCACACTTTTTTTTTTTTTGAGACAGAGTCTTGCACTGTCGCCTGGGCTGGAGTGCAATGGCGCGATCTCGGCTCACTGCAACCTCCACCTCCTGGGTTCAAGCGATTCTCCTGCCCCAGCCTCCTGAGTAGCTGGGATTACAGGTGCCCACCACCATGCCTGCCTAATTTTTTCTATTTTTAGTAGAGACGGGGTTTTGCTATGTTGGCCAGGCTGGTCTTGAACTCCTGACCTCGGGATCCACCAGGCCTCAGCCTCCCAAAGTGCTAGGATTACAGGCATGAGCCACCATGTCTGGCCTGCATCACATGTTTTTTTAACCCATCTCTCTTTCTATATCATACACATTACGTGTTGCTTCAATATCTGTGAAATAAAGTCAAATGCAATTCGGGCAATCCATTGATATCTTCAAAGAACAAGAACCCAACACAATGTCTATTTTCTAAACTCAACTACCATTTTTTAAATAGTATTTTTTCTTTATGGGGGCAAGGAAGGCTAGCCACTGACATGTTGGTGGATTGTTTTTGGAAGATGTCTACTCAGGAAAGCAGGCACAAATAAATTTCCCCACTCTCACCTCCAGAAATCTCTATGCTCAACCCATCCCAGCTTACGACACTGGCAGCCTGCGCTCCAGATGCCTCTGCTGGAACGCTCCCCTCTTTCTTACTGTTGGCATCGGCAGTGCCCCATCTTCCAGTAAACTGCCCCTCCTCTTCAAATCGTCTCTCTCCTCCCCTGTGGCAAGTTTCCACTGTTAATTAAGCTTGGCAGATGCCCTTCCCTCTCTCCGCCCACCTACCTCCCTGGCTGGGGGAGTCCGCAGGCCAAGCGACACGTTCTGTTCCTCTTCCCTGTCCCTGCAGTCCTGACTGGCCTCTGGGGCCTAACCAGGGCAGCATGACATCTTTGTGTGCATCTCTGGGCATCACTCCCACCCCCAACCCAGGGAGCTGGCAGGGCTCCTAGGAGCTGGTGGGGGGAGTGGTTAAAATTGGACAGGACCCAGTTTTTACAATGTTCCCAGAACCTTGGACGTCATTAAGGGGGAAAAAAGGCCCAAAGACGACATTGTCTCGGTCATGCTTTGTCTCTACGGTTATTGTTGTCCTAAAGGCCTGTGTGGTCAGGACAGTCAGGAAAAGGCAAAAGAAGCCACTGTCCCCCAAAGTCACACGCTGTCCTTTCAAGGCCGGTTGCTTCCATGGGGCTGAGGGGCAGGTGTCGGCATCATCTACCTCTGGGGTTTCGCCATCAAATTTGGAGTCAAATTTGGTGCTCCTCATCTTCTGCCACGGCCCAATCCAGGAGGAGACAATTTCCCCAGGTTCTCCTGAAGGCACCTCCACCCAACCTGCCCTGAAACCTAGGATGGGCTGCTGTGGAAGGAGAAACAGTGTGGAGGGACATTCTCTACCTCGCAGAGTGCCCAGGGCTAAGGGGGACTGTAGGATCAGCCTCCTGATGTGTGTGTGTGTGCGCGTGCGTGCGTGCACACACACACACACGAGAGGAGGGCACCAACCACAAACTTGTGCAAGCTACCAAGTACCATGCAGAGGTGCTGATGAGATCCAGAGAAAGTTGGATGATGTGGAAACATTTCCAGAAAAGGGGATTGAAGCCAAGTTTAGACGTGGACATGTGGGCCAGAGCGTGATATAAGGAGATTCTTTACTATCAAAGGAACTACCTGGGCAACGTAAACTCTTATTCAGCAGATGAGGGTGGGGTTTCAGAATGCATTTCTCACAAGCCCCCAGGGCACATGCTCTACACACTGGCCCAGAGCTGGAGTCCACAGGTGGGATGCACATGCAAGCTGCAGCCAAAACCCTGGGAGAGGTGGAAGGAAGCCACTGGGAGGAAGCCAGCCTGGTGACCCTCTGGGACTGGCCCACGGGCACTGTCTGTGTCCTTTCCAAGAGCCCCGCCCCTGATAATTCTGTTTACCCTGTGACTCAGTGCCATTGGGTCACGAAGACCACTTCAAAAGAAATTCCAGGAAAAATCACCCGAACAATAATGGAATGCCCCAGCCCTCCCAGGCCCCCTCCCATAGACCATGGGGCCCAAGAGAGATGGAAGCACGCCCCCAACACACCCCTTCCATTCACCTGGAGCTTGTAAAGGCCCTGGTGACTCACGCTTCCTCTTCGTGAAGCTCACAGTGGCTGAAGGAACTTGTTCCAGCCTTGAACCAGCACACAGAGTTCTCCCTGTCCTCCAGAAGGGCCCAGGCAGAAAGGCAGAGAGCTGACGGCTCACGGTCACAGGGAGGCCAGCACCCCCTACCTCAATCCCCAGGGAAAGGAGAGGGAGACACCAAGCTGCTACTCTCTGGGGCTCTGGGGTCCCTGAAGACAGAGCAGGAAGTGCTGCCTGGGCCCCAGGAGGACAGTCACTTTCAGGGCACCTGCCACATCCTGCCGCCCTCCTCCAGCTCACACTGAGGAACCACAGCCTGAGGAACCACAGCAGAATGACCGAAGGTGCCCAATCGCTCCCGGACTCACACGTGTCAGCCAGGTTTCCAACACGTGCCCCCCGCCTAGCATGGCACTGGGCCAGGTTCGGGAGAAAGAATGGCAAGCCAGGGGCTCAAGAGCCTGGAGGTTACTCATCTGCTGTGAGTAGCCTTCAGAAGAAGGCCCTTCTCTCTGAGCCAAACAATAATGATTGCAGCACAGCTGGGGCCAAACTGCTTGGAGTTAACTCCCAGCCCAGCCCCTTATGAGCTGTGTGCTGTTAGGTAAGTCACTCTGCCTCTCTGTGCTTCCACATACTTATCAGCAAAATGGGATGATAGAAGTGCTTATCTCTTAGAGCTGTTTGAGGATAAACTGATTTAATGCAGGTTGAGTATCCCTAATCCAAAAATCTCCAAAATCTGAAACTTTTTGAGCACCAACATGACACCACAGCAGAAAATTCCACACCTGACCTCATGTGATGGGCCAGTCAAAACGCAGGCGCAGGATACAGTTTATTCTGCTTCCTCAAAGGAAAAACAAAATTATCTTCAGGCTATGTGTATATAAGGTGTATATGAAATGCGAATACGTTTCACATCTAGACTTGGGTCCTATCCCCAAGATATCTCATTATGTATATGCAAATATTCCAGAATCTAGAGAAATCCAAACCCCAAAAACACTTCTGGTTCCAAGGATTTCAGATAAGGGATATTCTGCCTGTTTGTGAAAAGTGACTGAAACAGTACCTCGCATAGCCAGTACTCTAAGTGTTAGCTGGTGTTATTATGGTCAGTCCAGACCTGCAGAGGGCCCTTCCAACTCTGCTGTTCAATTCCTCAATTACCTACATGGAAAGCTGTACTAGAGTGACAAGTCACACAATCCACAAGCAAACTGCTGCACTGTATATGGCACTCTCAAGAAAAATAATAGCAGCTAATAGGTACTAAGCACTACTAAGTGCTGGGACTGTGCTAAGCACTTTGCATGTATTGCCTCCATTAATTTCCATAACAACCCAAAGGTTGTCATTATTAGTCCCATTTCACAGAGGAAGAAACTAAGAGTTAGAAAAATTAATTTGCTGAAGGTCGTGCTAGGGCTACTAAGAGCACAAACAGGATACAAACCCAGGCAGTCTACCACAGTGCCTGTGCTCTCAAATCCTACACACAATACTGCTGCCCGGCTCCACAGGGAAGAGCAGTCAGAGAGGACTTCATGGAGGCAGGGGCCTGGAGCTGGCCCTGAAAGGTGGTGGCCTTGGATAAGCACATGAGAAGCCCGATCAGCTTGCAGGAGACAACAGGCGGAACCCATTTCTCTGGAAGGGTAAGAAGTCTCAGAGCAGGGCTGGCTTGGGCATTCCCTGGGAATGGGCTCACCTCCTCTCTGCCCACCTCCCCACACCGAGACAACACTCAATAGGCATGCTGAGCTGAGCCACTTCCACCCAAGTGGGAAGAAAGAGAAGGAGCTGTGGCTTCATGGCCCCCATTCCATACCCATGCCTGTGCTGGCTGCAGAGGGGAGTCGCAGTGTGTGGGCAAGCCTGCACTCAAGAGCCACTCAATTCTGTGAACTGCAGAGATGAGGAAGGAGGTGACCGTGAAAGTTGCGGAGTGCTATCACCTTTGGCAGAGCCCACCTTCTCTGTTTTAAAGACCTCCTGGGATGCTGGGGGGACAGAGGGCTCATATCCTACTATTAGGCTACTAGGAAGCCTGCTTGCAGAACCATGCTCAGTTCTCAGGAGGGAAGATAGGTGGCAGGGAAAAAAAAAAGAAAAGAAAAAACTACATTCAGGGCAGCCCTAGCCCCTCCCTAGGGGCTCAGCCTCCTACCCTTTAAAAGCATGGCCCAAGGCTACAGACACTGAAACCCAAACTGGGAAGCGGACAAGGCCCAGTATTTCAGGGAGGTATAGGGTGACCATGGCCCTGGAATGGAGCAACCACAGACACTGGCATGTCATCAAGGAAGTCCTGCTCATGCACCTTATATGCCACCCGAGGGTGGGAAAATCCTACTCTTGGTTTGTAAGTTAAGATTTAATATTTGTTTTCCTCAACTGAGATAATGCTATAGTATTCTCCACCAAGTTTTGGAACAAGCAGCATCACTGCGCTAAAAAAAAAAAAAAATCATAATGATGTGGATTCAGCCTATTTCTGGTCGTTATAAGAACTGCTCACCTATCTTTAAAAGGTAAAGGTGGCCAGGTGAGGTGGCTCATGCCTGTAATCCCAGCACTTTGGGAGGCTGAAGCAGGAGGATCACTTAGGTCAGGAGTTCAAGACCAGCCTGGGCAATATAGCAAGACCCCCATCTCTCTTTTTTTTTTTTTTGAAAGAGAGTCTCACTCTGTTGCCCAGGCTGGAGTGCAGTGGCGCAATCTTAGCTCACTGTAACCTCCACCTCCCAGGTTCAAGCTATTCTCGAGCCTCAGCCTCCTGAGTAGCTGGGACTACAGGCATGCACCACCATGCCTGGCTATTTTGTATTTTTTAGTAAAGACGGGGTTTCACCACGTTGGCCAGGCCGGTCTCGAACTCCTGACTTCAGGTGATCCACCCCAAAATGCTGGAATTACAGGCATGAGCCACCACACCCAGCCAATCCCATCTTTTTTTTCTAAGAGGAAGGAAGGAAGGAAGGGAGGGAGGGAGGGAGGGAGGGAGGGAAGGGAGGGAGGGAAGGAAGGAAGGAAAAAAAAAAAGTAAAGGGGAAGGGGCATTGCCCAGATAATTGGAGATTTAACCTCAGGTATGCAGTGAGATCTGTGTGGGGTGGCAGGAAGGAAGATGATGGCTGCCGAGCTCTCTGTCCATTCTTTTTTTTTTCTTTAAACTTTATATTTTAAAATAAATAGAGACAGGGTCTCTCTTTGTTGCCCAGGCTGGTCTCAAACTTCTAGGCTCAAGCAATCCGCTCGCCTCAGCCTCCCAAAGTGCTGGGATTACAGGTGTGCGCCACCACACCTGGCTTTTGTGTCCATTCCTTAACACATTCCCTAACCCCTTCCCACTGGACTTTTGAGGCCATTTATAAAATAATGAACTAAATTGCCTGAACCTGAGAAAACTCTCGTATCAATTTTGCCATCTGTGACTCCCCTCCCTTCCCCACCCAAAATGCCCCAAGGCAAAAATATGTAAAGAGAGGGAAAACAAAACATGTGCACCCCAGAATTAAATCATTCAGTACCATGCAAGACCCTTCACTCGCTAACTACAGGACTGGTTTTGGTCTTTTTCTTTACTTTTTTTTTTTTTTCCTCTTTTAAGTGGCAAGTGACAGGGACTAAAAAAAAATAAAATAAAACTAGCACATAAAGGAAAGATGGAAGTTTGTTGAATTTCGAGGGATGAAAAGAGTCCACAGTTGGATAGCCTGCTTGTCTTCATCAGCGAAGCAAAGGCTCCTGGAGGCTTTGGGATGAGCACAAAGCCTGTGTCTGATGAAAGCCACCCTCTTTGTTCTGCCTCCCTTCAGAGCTGCCGGGCTGCAGGTTGGGGATGGGAGCAGGGAGGGAGGGAAGGCAGTGGGAGGACCTAAGACCATCAAACCTGACACCAGGTGGGACCACCTCTCGGTTCCTGCTTTCCATCACCAAAACCAAGCCCTGCTCCCTGCTGTCACTTCTGGCCAGACTAAGACAGTTCTGCACCTAAAAGGCACAGGAGGAGGCCCAAAGAGGGTCTGATTAAGGAGGAGGATGGGGCCATCATGCTATGCCCTGGAAGGTGGGGGTGGAGGGGGGACAACGAACATAGCCAAGCCTGACAGCACCCACAAGGCGAGGTGTGAAGGAGTGGAGCAGGGCCGGCCGCAGCGCCTCTGCCCCGCCACCCTGACAGCACATGTCACACCAAACCCAGACAGGAAATCTGAGCAGCAGGGGCACCCAAGAGGCAGCCAAGCCTCCATTATGCTCCAGCCGGACATCCCCCGGGGGCCATGTCTGCCCTAGAATAAACTTCTGATAAGCCCCAGAAGTCACAACAGGCAGGAAGCAGCTCTCTGAAAGGCACCGGGCACCCCCGGCTCCCTCCTGCTCTGGCCCGGTGCTCAATTTCCACTAGTCAGTAAATGGAGAAGAGGCTGCCTCCCTCCCACACAGGATGGAGCGCATACCTTGCAGAGTACACTGCCCTCCACCCTCCCAGGGCAACTGTAGCAAGGCAGGCTCTGCATCAGACCAGCTGGCTCAGGCCTGCCACTCACCAGCTGTGTGACCTCAAATAAGTTGCTTCTACTTTCTGTGCATTTCCTCATTTATAAAATAGGAAGAATAGTAGGTGATGAGAACAGAATGAGCAACGAGAGGGAAAGCCCTTAGAACAGAGCCAGGCGCACAGCAAGCGATCCACAAACACCAGCTCTCGTTACTGTTACCGTCTCGCAGGCTCCTAAGGAAGGCAGGGCATGGGGTGGCCTCTGCAGTGTACACAGACAGCAGATGCTATGGATGGGACCTGGAGGACAGTCACGCAGCCTTCCCTTGACTTCTGGAGTGTTTTGCTGGTTAGAAGCTCTGCATTGAGTACTCTGTATACCTCCCATCACCATCTCCCTCAGGAGCTAATGCTTCCCCCTCAACCCAGCCATGAGTGTCGCCTCTCAATACCTGAATACAGCTCTATCTATGCCTGTGGATAAGGAGGCTTCCTCTCCCCTCCCACCATTCCACGTGGCCATGGCAATTCCAAGCCATCCCCAGCATCCCTTATGATTTCTGGTTCTCTGGTTCACAAAGAACAAACCAGAGCGCTCACAGTGTGCCTGGAATCATACCAGGCTTGCACCTCCACTCATCCAGTCCTGGCTCCCACCACCTACATACAGACATCAGTCAGTGCCCTGTAAAAGATGCTACGCATTGGTGGGCATGTCTGTCCCCGGAAACACAAGGCCCACTCATTCGCCAAACACTGGGTTAATGCTGGGTGAAGTACTGGGATGCAGCAGGAAGCAAGATGGACAAATCCCTGCCCTCATGGAGCTCACATGAACAGGGTGACAGGGGCGGGCGAGAAATAAACAAACATAAACTGTATTGGGTAGTAAGTGCTATGAAGAAAAATGTGGCAGAGTTAAATGGTAGGTGGTGGGGGTGGAGAGGAGATGTGGCTATTGTACAGCGGTGGCAGGGGTCTCTCTGGGCAGGTCATCTTTCCCCAGAGACCTAGAGGAAGCGTGGAGTGCCAGAGGAGGGAATAGCAAGTGCAAAGGCCCTGGGGCCACCCCATGTGGGGAGACCTGTCTGCTGTGGGTGGAGGGACCTGGAGGAGGATGCAGATGAGGTCACAGGGGCAATAGGACAGCTCCAGGCAGAACCTTATGGGCCACACAGAGGATGCAGGGCTTTATTCAGAGTGAGATGGGAAACCTCTGGAAGGTTCTGAGTAGAGGAAAGCCATGATCTGACTTACATCTACTTAGGCTCATTAGATGATTTGTTGAATGTTGTCCACAAGCAGGGAAGCATAGAAACAAGTCAGACAGCAAACTCGCAAGTCCAGGGGAGCAATGCTGGGGGTCTGGACCAGAGTGACAAGAATGGTGTTGGTGAGAAGTAGCTGGATTTGAGGGATATTTTGGAGCTTTTCTTTCTTTCCTATTCCACATTTGGCTTGGAGCAGAGCTGAAAGGATCTGCTCATAGGCCCAATGTGGAATAGGAAAGAAAGAAAAGTCAAGGATGACTCCAGGGTTCTTGGCCTGGAAACTGCAAGGATGATGTTGGTCCTTGCTGAAAGGGGGAAGCCTGCAGGAAAAACAGATGGGGGAGGGAGTTGGGGAATCATGAGTTCCCGCGGGGCCTGGTCATGCGTGAGGTGCCTATAGACACACAAAGGAGGTGTCAGGCAGGCAGATGGATGTACAGGCTTCAAGTTCACTGACAAGGTCATGGCTAGAGATGTAATCTGAGAATTGTCAGCATATGCTTAGTATTTAAAGTGATGAGCCTTGATAAAATCACCCAAGGAAGGAGTACAGACAGCAAGGGCAGTGGAGAGGTCCAAGGAATTAACCTGAGCATGCAGGGGCTAAGGGATGAGAAGAGAAATCAACCAAGAAGACAGAGGAGAAGTGGGTAGTGAGATGGGAGAGTCGACCACACAAGTAAAGAAACTGAACACAGCCGGGTGCAGTGGCTCACACCTGTAATCCTAGCACTTTGGGAGGCCAAGACGGGTGGATCACCTGAGGTCAGGGTTTCAGGACCTGGCCAGGCCTGGCCAACACAAGTGAAACCCCGCCTCTACTAAAAATACAAAAATTAGCTGGCCATGGTGGCGCATGCCTGTAATCCCAGCTACTCAGGAGGCTGGGGCAAGAGAATTGCTTGAACCCAGGAAGCGGAGGTTGCAGTGAGCTGAGATTGCACCACTGCACTCCAACCTGGGCAACAGAGTGAGACTCCGTCTCAAAAAATAAATAAAAACAAACAAACAAACAAACTGAACAGAACTGCATGTGGTCAGGTCTTAGAGAGGTGCTCAGATATGCCCATGTTGCTTAATGGTGAAGGTAAGACAGACACACAATCCTCCCGACTCCTGATCAAGCTGAATCTGCACTCCACCTACCCCCTGAACTTCTCCAGTTATCAAGGAGGCTGATGGAAATGAGGCAGAGCATTAGGGAGACCCTTCAGTGTATACTAGGCATCCTACATGGCACAGCTCATGTTTTTGTTGTTACACTCTACTCATATCAGGTAACATTTATTGAGTACTTGTTGCAAGAAAGGTACTATTTGTATGGATTATTTCATTTAATTCTCCCAACAATCCTACAAGGTGGGCCACTATCAACTCACCTTCTAGATGAAGAAATGTAGGCTCAGAGAAGCCAAGTAACTTGCCCAAGGCCACAAAGCTAGTAAGCAGAGGGTCCCAACTCAAGCAGGACTCTCATCCACTAACCCTAGACCTTTTTTTTTTTTTTTTTTTTTTTTTTGAGACAAAGTCTCACTCTGTCACCCAGGCTGGAGTGCAGTGGTGTGATCTCAGCTCACTGCAACCTTCATCTCCTGGGTCCAAGTGATTCTCCTGCCTCAGCCTCCTGAGTAGCTGGGGTTACAGGCATGTGCCTCTGAGCCTGGCTAATTTTTGTATTTTTAGTAGAGATGGGATTTCACCATGTTGGCCAGGCTAGTCTTGAACTCCTGACCAGACCTCCTCCTTTCTGACAAGATCAGAAAAAGTGATACTCACTAGTTCCTTGTCCCACTGGATAGAAAAAGATGCAAGCAGGCATCCCTCACCCAGTGTCAACACTCAGGGAACAGGAGATACCTAGTAATCACTACTGGCAGGTCAGTAGCTCTTCTCCAAGCAGGCATGCTATCTCGTGGCCAGCATGCAGCACTGTGGCCAAGGCCATCTTTCCAACAGAAGGAAAAAAGGGAAGCATGAGAAAGAAGGGTTCCAGTCACCTCTGTCACAGCTCAGCTGCCAGCCTTGTCCTCTAGTCCTGGCTTCAACCTCTCTGGCCTTGTCACTCCTCTGGCCGTGGATTTCTCTGGTCCCCCTCAGAAGAGACCAGTACTGTCTCTGGAACAAGCTAGATAAATATCTCCATCCTGGGTCTTTAGAAGGCAGCAAGAAATGGAGTGGGCCAATGGAGTTTCAGGAAGCTGTTTATGATTCTGATGCTTAGACCAAATGCAAAAGAACTGTAAAGGTGTCCCTCCCCCACTGTCCCTTAGTGCCACACCATCCCATAATGGCATGTTCCATTAATCTCAGCTCAAGGTAAGCTGAGTCATCAGCCAGAGAAAATGATGGCTCTGGGAACTGCCCAAGTCACATGGCATGAGCTGGGCATTAGGCAAGGACATGGCATCCCAGGCTTCACAGGACGGGGACATTCTGTCCACAAAGGCCAAAGAGGGCAACTACAAAGGAAAAGTCTTATCTAAGACATCAGCAAACGGGTGCTGTTTCTGCCCCCTCTTTCTTCAATGTCATCTACACTGCCCTCCTCATCTACTTCGTGGGCTGCATTGAGAATCACGGACCACCAAGGCAACTCAGCCTGGGTCTGTAGTAGCAGCAACTAGGGCTCCTGAGGTCATGGAGAACCCCTTGCCCACCACAATATTCCTGCTGAGTTTGAACTCGTCAGGACCCCTGCCATTGGGCGGGAGGCACAAAGTGACCCCATACTGTGGAAAGGGCCCAGGATCAGGAGCTGGATGGACATGGGCTCCCTCTGCTTTGGCCACCTCCTAATCAGTGACCAGGAGCAAAGACTTTTTCTGAGCCTCGGTGTCATTTGCACACTGAGGCTAAAAGTCTTTATACAGTCAGTATTTCACAGGCTGTCGTGCAGAGTAAATGAAATACTGGATGCTGAAAGTGCTTCGTAACTGCTAATAAATGATCCATTTTTCACCTCCTCAGGAGGCTCAGGTCTCTCTCTGTCCCCGACTCCACTGCAAATCTTTCCCAGTCTTCCTTCATGCTTCTCTCTACTTTCCACTGTCAGCCTCTTCTCTTCCACAAACTCCTTCTTCCTTCTACTCTTATTCAAAACACAAACAACAAAAACAACAAACATGCATACAAAAGGAAAAGGAATTAAAACCAGGTGCAGTGGCTCACGCCTGTAATCCCAGCACTCTGGGAGGCTGAGGCAGGTGGATCACTTGAGGCCAGGAGTTGGAGACCAGCCTGGCCAACATGGTGAAACCTCGTCTCTACTAAAAAAAATACAAAAAAAAAAAAAAAAAGTCAGCCTGGTGTGGTGGTGCACGCCTGTAATGCCAGCTACTTGGGAGGGTGAGGCACGAGAACCTGGGAAACAGAGGTTGCAGTGGGCCGAGATCACTCCACTGCACTCCAGCCTGGGTGCACTCCAGCGAAACAATGTCTCAAAGAAAAAAAAAAAAAAAACACCCAAGAGCTTCACCTCCATTTCTCTCCATTAGAGGTGTCCAAAATCTCTGGGCCCTCAGGGTGGACCACACCTCACCTAGTTTCACGCAATTCTACGCTGACTTTCATTACTATGGGTGAAAGCTCCAGCTTCTGGGCCTTGGAGTGCAAGAATGCCCAGGGTTTTTGAACACAGGAATAAGCAAGCAGGTATGAGCTTCAGGAACCTGTCTCCAGCAACTGTGAACTGGAAGGATGGAAGCAGGGAGAGCCTGGAAGCCGAGAGAACAGTTAGGATGTTCCCACAAGAGCTGCCCTTAACTACTGGTCATGGGGTATGGGTAGGGAGAGGGCCCAAGACCACGGGTAGGGAAGAATGGAGGATGGTGCTGAGGTTTGTGGTTGGGGCATCCCAGAAAGTGACACAGTTAACAGAGGCAGAGGATTGAAGGAGGAGCAATGAGATCGTTGAAATCCATCAGGTAGAATACACTAAAAAAAATCCCTGTGAAGACAGCCTGCTGACACTCAGAAACTGGAATGTGGCACCACAGAGAAAGTTTCAGGCTAACACAGTCCACTCCAGAGTCACACCATTGAGCCTGCAGGATGTGAGTGACAAGCCCAGAGTCACTAATTGGTAATGTGAAGCCCCTGGGTTAGAAAAAAACATAAGACTCAATTTGAACAATGTCATTGGGAAAGAAAAAGAAAAAACAGAGGAGAGGGCTGGATCTATGGACCCCCTAAACAGTGACTATGAAGTAACATTGTTTCTTTTTTTTTTTTTTTTTGAGACGGAGTCTCCCTCTGTTGCCCAGCCTGGAGTGCAGTGGTGTGATCTCAGCTCACTGCAACCTCCCCCTTCTGGGTTCAAGCAATTCTCCTGACTCAGCCTCTCAAGTAACTGGGATTACAGGTGCCTGCCACCAGAAGCAGCTAATTTTTTGTATTTTTAGGAGAGACAGTGTTTTGCCATGTAGGCCAGGCTGGTCTCAAACTCCTGACCTCAGGGGATTCACCCACCTCAGCCTCCCAAAGTTCTGGGATTACAGGCGTGAGCCATCACGCCTGGCCTGAAGTAACATTGTTCTAAGTGTATATACAGTTCAGAATCTGGGGAAATACTTCCTGTGAAGACAGGAGAAAAAAATGAGTTTCTGGAAAAGACATAGAAAGATCACTTGGAGCAGGGGTAGGAGGAGCAAGAGAATGATGCATCCTAGAAGGCAATGGGGTGGAGGGAGCCTGGAGGGGTTGGTCTGCCACACCAAATGCTAGGGAGGACTCGGAAGCAATGAAACTTCTGATCTGGTCATTTGGAGGTCAAAGATGCTATGCATGGAGTCAATTAAGCAGGCAATTGATTGGCCCTGTTTCTCCATCTGAGAATTGAAGGGCTTGGATAAGACCAGAAAAGGCACAAGGTGCATCTTGAAAGAGCAGCCATGCATCACACCGCCTGCCTGAGTACTGTGCCTAAAGCCATACCTCAGCTCACTGGGAAAGGACCCCACAGTGGATCAGCAACGTCTGCCTTGGGCAAGTCGGGCAAGAGTATCTCATCCCCGGAGCACATGGTTTCTACAGACCTGTCCACCTCCAGAGACATGGTTCATGGTGGTCGGCACTTAGCAGGCTTCCCGTAATTAATTACTGATTGGAATTAAACTCTGCAATCTAATCTGTGTCTCTGACATCCTTTAAATGACTGTGATTCAAAGAGCGCTCAGGGAAAAATAAAAGGGCAATTATCGTTTTTCCATCGACTTCTTTTGAGGCCCCGAGAAACAGAAAGTCTGAGAGTTTGGCTATCAGAGGCGCTCTGGGCAGCCCTGCCCAAAGCAGATGATCCTCCAATCCAAGACGGGCCCTCAGATGTTCCAAACATGCTTCCTCTCCGATAAAGTAACACCATCCAGGAGGGTTCACCCTCATTTTCACAGTACTCGGTGTGCATTTTGGAAATGGCAGACTTCAGAAGTCCATTCCTGAAACTGCTGGGACTCTTTCCAATGTTTTACAGAAAGGACGCTGCACACACTTACCTGCAGACATCCACTGAGGTATCCAACGCTCACCTTTGTCACACCCAGAGCAGGAGTGAGCTTTTAAATGAGACTTTGGGTACTATACACTCAGGCTGTCACCTCCTATCCCCCCACAAATAAAGATAAAACAGCACAAGCATTCTTCGCCCTAAAACCCTACAGCAAGCTTTCATCATGACCCATTCCACACCTGTCATCTCAGTACATTCAAGTGCTCACATGGGCCCTCAGCTAGAGCATGAGCCCATTCTTAGATACCTACGCTCAGAAAACAGGCCCATGCTACTCTTTGTTTAAATGCAGAAAGAGGAGCTCCCCCTAAAACACTCCAAGCAAAATCTGGACACACAATGCCTTCAAATTGCCCCAAGTCAACCACAGAAAATGGAAGAGGAGATCACAGAAGGATTTCAAATGCATAAAGGGATGTAGATTATCTTTCACATGTGGGCAACGCTCAGAAAAGTTGATCTTGAGTAACGAGGGAAAATATTTCACTCACTATCTTGTGCAAAGAGAAAAAAACCAAAATCCACATCCAAGACCCTGGAGTACAGCAAATGGAATCAAAGTGTGCCAGCCCCCAAAGATTCCAGCCTCCTGCAGCTCCTGACCCTCTGGCCATTTGCAGGGAGCTCTCCAGGCAGTCTCATCTCAATGGACTGGGACCCTCCAGCCTGCACCACTATGCCTGCTCTACTCTCCCTGCCCCCTGAGCAAGGCAAATGCTTAGTGAAAGTGTGAAGAGTAAGAGTTGAATCTGCATTTTCTAGTCAGACTTCAGCCCTCTCATAGTTTAAGGGGCATCCCCTCTACCGTCCAGCCCTGACATCCTACAGGTGTTCAGAGGGGGCATGACTGAGCCAGGTCACACAGCAAGCTGGTGCCAGTGCCAGGAGTGAAACAAGCCCACAACTCTGATGAGCAGGATGAGAGGAGGAAGGGGATGAAGAAAGTGCCCTCCAGCAAAGGCAAGAGTGCTGGAATCCCTAGGTAAAGAAAGGTCCCCTCAGATAAGCACCTGGACACCCTGTGCAGGCTGTGAGAGCCAACAAGGAGGGGCAGTCGGTCAATGGAGCTTCTGGCCAATGGCTCCCAGCCTGGCTGTTCATCAGAATCATCCAAGCTGCTCTTTAAAAATGCTGGAAAAAAATAAAAATAAAAACCAAAAATGTCTCAGGACCCCTTCCTATCCCCAGGAATCAGCACCTCCAGCATTCCAGGCTTTTAAGATGCTGCTCAGAGTCTCTGGTGAGTGGCTCAGTTGGGGAATACCACCAGGGTCTGCACACGCACCCTGGGCTTCCTGCCTTCTGAGCTTCCTGAACACTGCCACTGACCCTCAGCCAGAAATGCTTGCCCCCTTAGGGTACCGTTGTCACTAGAGAACTGTGTAAGAGTAGTAATGTTGCTTTTTTTTTTTTTTTTTGGAGACAGAGTCTCGCTCTGTCACCCAGGCTAGATCTCAGCTCACTGCAACCACCACCTCCCAGGTTTGCCTCAACCTCCCGAGTAGCTGGGATTACAGGCACACACCACCAGGCCTGGCTAATTTTTTGTATTTTTAGTAGAGATGGGGTGTCACTATGTTGGTCAGTCTGGTCTTGAACTCCTGACCTCAAGTGATCTGCCTGCTTTGGCCTCCCAAAGTGCTGGGATTATAGGCGTGAGCCAACGCGCCCTGCCAGTAATGTTGCTCTTATGGGCTGAAGTGTATTCCCCCAAAATCCATATGTTAAAGCCCTAACCCCTTCTGCAGTTCCTCAAAATATGACTGTATTGGAAGATAAGGTCTTTAAAGATGTAATAAAGTTAATATGAGGCCATGAGGGTGGGCCCTAATCCAAAATGACTGGCATCCTTATAACAAGAGATCAGGACACAGACATGCACAGAAGGAGAACTGCATGAAGAACTGCACGGAGAATATGGCCATCTGCAAGCTAAGGAAAGAAGCTTCAGAAGAAACCTGCCCATCTGACGCCTTGACCTTGGACTTCCAGCCTCCAGAACTGTGAGATAATCCATGTCTGTTGTTTAAGCTTCCTGGTCTGTGATACTCTGTATGGCAGCCTTAGCAAACTAATACAGTTGCAACCATTTACCCATGCTCTGTGCAGGCCCTTCCAATACAGACATCACCCACATACACTATCTCACTTAAAACTTCAGCCCCCGGGACAAACGTATTGCTGTTAGCCCCATTTTACAGACAAGAACCCCAAGGCTCTCCAAGATCAAGGAACTAACCCAAGATCATTCAGCTAGAAAGTCAATGACCAGATGCACCCACCTCCCAGCCCTTTGCCTGTAACTGCTCCTGAGCTGCCTGAGTCCTCAGTCCTCTCTGCCATCCGTCCTGGGCCCACTCAGCAGCTGCAGTCCTACCCCACCTGGATGAACACTGTCTGAGCCCACTGTGCCTTCTTTCCCAGCCTCAGGCCCCCAGCAGACACTTCAGGGGAACACTGACTTGCTATCATCTGTAGTTTTTGAAACTTTTTCTTTCTTTTATTTTTTAAATAAGCACTGTTGCTTTGGTAGTCAGAAAAAAAAATTAATATTAAAGAGAAAAAAGCTAACACAGTTAAGAGTTTCTATTGAATCTGTAGCCTGTGTGGAAAGAAAGAAGTGATCAAAAGGAATATATTTGGAAAGACTACTAAGAATAAAAACAAACAAAAAAAATACAAGCTGCCCTTGCCAATGTCCCATCAGCTGAGATGAGATAAGAGATTCATGGGGCAGAAGTAAGGCTGCTGAGGCCAGAGATCCCAGCCAGGCCATCTCCAGAAAATATCTATTTTTAAAGTCACGTTCCATTTCATCACATTTCAGAAAAACAAAGAAGAGACCTTGAGGGACAGACAAACAGGCTCCAGAGCCACACGCCTTTGTGTGTGCTCACGGCAGCAGCAGCTGTGCCTACAGCCAGCCGGCGATTTTCATCTGAAAAACTCAGATCTCTCATGGCAGAGAGAGTTCCACACCGAGCTGCCATCATCATGCAGCCCAACAAAGCAGCAATTTTCATATTTCCTAGGGCCTGCTGGGCTCCCAACTTCTTAGTTTAAATGGAAACTGTCAGACAGGATTTTGTGCAAACATGCGTTTTCCTCGGGGGCAAACATTCTGAGCCTACAACTTGTTCTTTCATTTTGAGAGCTTTTTGTCCATGGTGACTACATCAAAGATGAGAGGTGGGCGGGGAGGGCTGTCGGGGAGCACCAGAGAACAGAGCAAATGCAAAGTGCAGGGAGAACAGAATGAATTACTAGGAGGCAAAGTGCGGCAGGAACTTATGTGCCTGGCCTCCTCCTGGGCAGCAGCCTCAGAGGAAAGACCTTGGCTGGCTCTGCTCCCCACCTCTCCTGCAGCCCCTGCGTGGACAGCCCAGTCTGTGTCAGCACCTCTTCCCTCGGGTGACCTACAAGGTCCTGGAGAGGAAAATGGTAGCAAAGAATGTGCAAAAAACCATGATGACAGAGGACAGCAGAATTCCCATATGAATAGGATTAGGTAAGAAGGGGTTAAATGTGTTAATATTCATCAGGCGGAGCTTTGCGACATAGTTTTAGGCAATGGTACTGACTCTTCTGGAATCATTTTAAAGGGCCACTCGCTTTTTCATTATAAGTCCATTCACTGGAGCCTCTTAAGATAGTCTCAAAAGACAGATAGGAATGCACCCAAATCCACCTGCGCACCAACACCGTGTGCCAAGCAAATGGAATCCTCGGGAAAGGACACCCATTAAGGACCATCCCAACCCCTGTTAATATGTACATGTTCCTCTCAAGCTTTATGCATTAAACCAAGTCAACTAATATTTTCCAAGCTCTTTTAAGATGTGTGGTCTTTTATATGTGGGTTGTGTGTGTGTTTGAGGGGTAGTGACGAAGACACCCCCATCAAGATAACTGAAGAAGAACTGCCCAAACTGAAACATTCAAATCTCCAAACGTCTCCATTCCCCCTAGGTGTTTGCATTTCAGTGGATAAGATGAACACCTGGCTGTGAAGCCCACAGGTAACCTCCCAGGCCTCACAAGCCCACAGGTAACCTCCCAGGCCTCACAAGCCCACAGGTAACCTCCCAGGCCTCACAAGCCCACAGGTAACCTCCCAGGCTTCCCAAGCCCACAGGTAACCTCCCAGGCCTCACAAGCCCACAGGTAAACTCCCAGGCCTCACAAGCCCACAGGTAACCTCCCAGGCCTCTGCCAAGCAGAACCAATGAAGTCTGTTGACACAAGTCACTAGGGAAGAAAAAAAAAAAAAGTCTCTGCAACTCTGTGCTTCCCATTATCAGAGAAAATGAGGTCTGTTCTGGGCCTCCCAGCTCTGAGCTGGCTGCCCTGGGTGCAGCTTTCCCCAGAAACTCTGGGTATCCAGCCCTCACCCGTGCTGACAGCGCACTCTGTCCACCAGCTCATGACAAAGGCCACTTGTTTCCCATGAGTGTCCACAACAGTGGCTGAACCAGTCAACCCAGTCGGGGACTGTGGTCCTGCTGGATGGGCGGTGACAAGAGCTCACTGTGACCTCAGCAGACAATTAGCAAGGCGGTGTCGAGTTACTGAGCTCCAGCAGGTCACCTGCTAGGCTGGGAGAATGGACAGAATGCAGGTTCCAGACCCAAGAAGGGGTTAGGCAGGGTCACAGGCTACTTCATCTGCCTCCGTATCTTTATGCTAAGCACTGCACCCTCTGACATTGGAGGGCAAGAAAAGAAAAGGTGTTACAAGGAGGAGGCTAGAACCTATCCCAGGAGTAATCTGAGAATTGAGCCAGTGGTTGACAACCATCCTAGGAAGTATTTGGAAATGTGTGGAGACATGGTACGGTGGACACAATGATAGGGAGGGGCACTATAGGTGGGAGCCAGAGATGGTGAGCATCCCAAAAGTGCAGAAGATCCCAAAGCCAAGAGCATCCACTGAGATATACTGAAGTCAGTTCCATCTACCCTAGCTGCTCTGACCATACCTGAACCACTGTACTCAGCACAAAGCCACAACAAATGTGGAAGGCAGGGAAGAACGAAGAGTTGCAAGAAGAAAAAAAATACAACATGCCCAAAAGGTGGTGATGAGGAAAAGGGGAAACTTAGAGGCAGATTGGGGCCAAAAACCTATAGACAACAGCTAGCAGGATTTAACAATGAGAACGGCAAGCAGCTTCTCAAAGAGGGATGCCCCTGCCAACACGGATGCTGAGCTGCAGCAGGATGTCTTCAGCTGGAGGGCGCTCTTGAGCCCATCAGCAGCCAAGGTCTACCTGTCCTACCTCCAAGCCTCTTGTGCTCGTCACTTCCTCTCCACTGCCACGATGTGGCCACACCTCTCATAGCTCAACTCATCTCATCTACCCCACGATTCACCTTGGGTCTCTAGGGTCCCAGGTTTGCCATTTACCACCACGGGCAAGGTACATAATACTTCTCTGCACCTCTGATTCCTCCTCTATAATGGCACACAGAGGATGAGGTCAATAATTACACTTTACGGCCGGGCACGGTGGTTCACGCCTGTAATCCCAACACTTTGGGGGGCCGAGGCATGCAGATCACCTGAGGTCGGGAGTTCAAGACCAGCCTGACCAACATGGAGAAACCCCATCTCTACTAAAAATACAAAATTAGCTGGGCATAGTGGCGCATGCCTGTAAATAATTATGCTTTACACTTGGATGTCTCAAGGTAGCGCTGGAGTAGTTATTCTGAGCTACTGGAATATCAGCGAGTGCCACCTCCAGAGGGAGCTTCCCAGAGCCCAGCCCTGTACCATCTCTGAGCTTCCAGGAGTCCCCAGCTCTCCAGCCTCAGAATAAAACCTGCCTGGAAGCTGGCACTGGAGGGTCTCCATGGGCCCAGCCTAACCTGTCCACACCCTCCCAGGGCTCCCCCTTCTACCACCCATACTTCTGGCCAGACTATAGTGCCACTTGCTCATCACACCCAGCCCATTCCCAGGTGTTCCCATTCAGTTTTCTGATTCCACCATCACTACTGCCTCTACCAACATCCCAACTGACCCTTCAGGCCCAGCTCAAATGAGACCTCTCCGAGGAGTTTCCCAGATCCCCCTACCCAGGAATGACCTGCTCCCCTATCTCCCTATGCATGCCTCCCTATGGTTCTAGCTGATGTCTACTAGGCCTGGCTTCACCTATGAGGCTGGGGTCAGGGTGGTTTCATGGATGTGTAACCTTGTGCAGTCTCACAAGGCTCACAATTGGCTTCGCACTCTGCTGTTGCCATCGTGAAATCCTCAATGATTTATGTGCTGCAAGGAGCTCCCAATTTTCATTTTGCACTGGGCCTGCAAACTGCAAACTGCAGATGTGGTCCTGCTGAGGACTTCTCAAGGATGAGGCTTTGGTTTATCTCTGCATCTCACAGCCTGCAGCAGTGACTGGGACACAGTAAGGACTTAACAAAGGAGGGAAGGTGGTGAGTCTCCATGTCTCTTTGTTCTGTGAGCAGCTGTCACCTCACACAGCTCATTATTCATAGGCTGGTGAGCTCACCTCTGTCCCCCAACAGACACAGACACACACACACACACACACACACACACACACACACACACACACACGAGAAGAAAGCAACAATTCAGCTCAGCTCATTCCCAAAAGCCACATTCCCTCCAACCCCGCTACACATCACTCCCACAGGACATCACAAAAAAAGGTCGCTGGATCCTACTGAAAATGCAGCCCCTCAGCACTTCATCTCAAACACTTTCTCCCACAGCAGGTGGCTGAGGGCTGGTGTGCTGAAAAGCTCACATTCTGCATGCGGGAACACTGACTCCGGAGCCATCCGGCTCTGCTGCTTGCTGGCTGTATAACTTTGAACGAGTCCCCTAGCACAAGGCCCAGAAAGGGGGAACCCTCAGGGATCTGGCTGTCCCCAGCCCTGCCCCTCTCTCAGACTCGACCCTGCCTCTTTCTGCAGGTTGGCTCAGAGACACAGGCCCCCAGGGATCACAGCACCCTGCCCTCATCATCTGCATTTATGGTCCCCACAAGTCCCAGACTCGGGAGGACGGACACACCCACAGGCCAAACAAGGCATTAGGAACATGGGATGGCACAGCTTCCTGGGGTGCCCCAGCTTCCCGGAATGCCCCAGCTAATGGAATCGCACCCAGTCCTGGCTCTGATCACAGTAGCACATCTGACACGTGCCCTCAATCCCTCCCTACCTCGTGACCCATAAGCAGCCTGTTGGCACAGGCACACAGCCATTAGTCAAGCAACCTGTGAGAAAAACACTGCCTGGCCATGCAAAACAAATGTAGGTGGCCCATTAGAAAGTGAGGACTTGTTTGTGAAAAGGTACATGTATGGAATGCAACAGCCTCCTCCCTCTGCATCTGACTTGGGAGCACTTTCATCATAAAATTTTGGTTGACACTAGATGTGTTCTTACTTGTAAGACAGCACAGTTATCAGGAAGAGTCACAGAATGTCAACAACAGAAGGGACCCCAAAGATAAAGTAGTCCAGTGCCCCCATTTGACAGATGGGGAAACTGAGGCCTCTGTGTTCCCAGGGCCCCAGCCTGCTCCCCTTGGACACTGCACCTGTGTACTGTATTGCCAATGACTGTTTACAAGACACCTCACACACCAGACGGTGAGTTCCTGGAGACCAGGGTGGTACCTTCATCTCTGCTGCCCTAGCTTCCCTCACAGGGCCAGGCAGCCAGGAGACACCCAATAAAGGATTGCTGAATTTCAAAACAATACGTGTACATGATAAATATATACAGTATTTGTCCATTTTAAAGGGTAATCAAGTTTTTCAAATGAAAATAAAGGATTGCTGAATAAATGAACAACCAGAGAGGCGGCCACCAGCCAAGGACAAACAAAGCTGAATCTGGAACACTGGCTTCCTGCTGTCCTCTCAGACTAAACGCAGTAGGTACTGGGTCACTGGGAGAATGGCAAGGCCAGTATGCTGTGTGTGCAGGGACAGGGCACCCCCTGGTTGGGAGCCAAGCCTAGTCCCAGCCCTGCCTCTGGCATTGGCATTGGCGTGCTAGCCATTTGACCACCAGAGCAGCCCCTCTCTGAAGCTCAGTTTCTTCCATTCTTGATTGCAGGACAAATAAACGTCACCTTACCTACCGACCAGTGTCTCAGCAAGGAAGGAGAGAGAGAAGGAGGTGAAAGTGCACTGAAGACCTAATACACAATGCATACTTAAGCGGGACTGTCAGGGGACAAAGGTATTCACTGGGGACCCCCCCGCCCCCACCCAGTAATGCTGCCACATTTTCCTTATCCACCAGCCCATTTACTCCTCCATAACCCTGTTAGGTAATGAGAACAGACATCTCAGCCCCACTTTACTGAAGAGAAAACAAGGTCGAGAGAGGCCATCGATAGTGTCTGTCCTCCAGTGGCCCTGCCAGGCCAAGGGGTTGGGGGCACGGCAAAGGGCTCCAGGAGTCCCTGCCCGCCCCAGACAGCAGCACCTGCCAATCTTGTGTCTCAATGGGCAGCAGTGCTGGGCTGTGACTTGCCAAGTCCATAGTCAGTCCCTGAATGCCATAGGGAAGCATCTGCTCTGGACGGTCCCGTGCTTGGGGGCAGAATGACATAAGTCCAAAGTAGTTCAAACAGACCAGCAAAAAGTAACCAAAACATAGCCAACAGCCTGTGGACTAGAAGTCAGTGCAGACACCATTACCTGGTTTTCTAATTCTCCCTGGAGGAAACTGGATCAATGGGGGATGGGGGAAGGGACAGCAGTTTTTGACCCCCTACTCCCTGGGCCTGAACCCTTCCCAGAGCTGAGTCCTCTTCTCCACTCCCTACTGTCTCCCTACCCGGCGCGTGGCCGGCATGGGGCCTTCCCACAGGTGGACTGATTTTTCTGTCCCTCAGAACCAGAGCCAGTGGACAAAACCTCCGTTCCCAAACTCCAAGCCACCAATGGAAGGCCTCACATAGGAAGCTGTGGGTGGAAGATGGTGCGTTTCTACTGCCTGGTGGTTTTGGATCTCTATCACCTACTCAGAATCTGAACCCTAGCCTGTGTGTGTGAGAGGCTGCATGTGCACATACAAAAACAGCAAGGTATCTACAAGGGGGGTCAGGATTGCAGAGGGGCTACCTGTGTGAGCTCTGGAGCCCAACTGCCTGCCTGGGAATCCCAGCTTACCCACTGACTAGCTGTGTGACTCAGGGCAAGTTCTTTAACCACTCTGTGCCTCTGTCTGCACCTCACTCTCCTTGCCCCTAAAACAGGGGTAAGCAAAGTACCCACCTCCCAGGATTTTTGTGAGGCTAAAATGAGACAACACCTAGCACACTTGCCAGACAAGAAAAGTTCTATTTTTCCCCAGCACAATGTTAATAGGGTTGCCTCTGGGATTTTGTGTGCTTTTCTTTTTCTTCTTCATTAATTAAATTTTCTACATGAATGTGCATGCTTTATTGTCAGCAAAGAATAAAGCTTTTTTTTTTTTTTTTTTTTTTTGATGGGGTAGGAAGAACAGCTCAGAATCCCAAGTAACCCTTTCTTTTAAACACAGAGGATGGAAGCAGCCCTCTCTCTGCTGGTCTATTTTAGGATCTTCTGGATGGGCAAGGAGTTCTACTGCCCAAAGCAGCCCAACCTTTTCTGCTCCCTGATTCCCAGCGTACCCCTTCTCCACCTCTGCCCATCCAGAAAAACTCAAATCTCACCTCCTCCAAGAAGCCCTCACTGCTAGCTCAGCACCTCTCTTCCTCCCGGGGAACAAGGCCTTTCCTCACTCTGCCCTCCCCTAGCTGGCACTATCCACTCCAGAGGTCTTGTACCGGTCTCTGTTCCAGGGGCAAGGGGTTTGCCAAGACCCCAGCACAGCGGTCTTGAGGGGCAGGGCCACCTTCCTTCCTATGTCCTTTCAAAGCACTCGCTCTGCTTTTCTTCTTGGAACTTCGATACAACCTTATGAGAGGTGGACATGGGTTCAGGGAAGAAAAGTGATGAGCAGGTCACACTGCTGGACTTAACCCCAGTCTGACCAAGTCCATCAGGGCTCACTCTGCAGCCCCAGGCTGCTTCCCATGGGAGGCTCACAGCAGGCACTCAGCTGACAGACCCTCACCCGCAGGGCAGCACTGCCCTGGCCCATCATACATCTCTTCCTCCACCCTGTCCCTGCCAATGCCGTTTCACTACTCACGCCCCTTCTCCTTCCTCCCCAGGATTTCCCTTCTCCCCTGGCTGTGCTTTGGTCTGCAGTGGCCCTGGCTGATGTTCTGAAGGTGTTCAGAGCTAAGGAGGCCAGTGACCCCATATCAAAAGGGGAAAAGAGAGAAAAAGTTTCTGAGCTTTGTAAAAGATGCTACTGGTTTTTCTCTGTTTTATGTCAAATAACCTGTAACACTCCTGGCAATGGTACATTTGAGCCCTGGGTATAGAAAAGAATTTGGCAGGACAGTTTAAAATGTCCAGACTTGAAGGTGTCAGATTTCGTAAGTGAAGAAATTCAGAACACAGAAGCAAACCTCAATTCAGGGACACTGGAAAAGTCCCTCAGCTGTTCAGACCACAGATTCTGTAAAAAAAGGATAGCAGATGTCCCCAGATCTCCCAGTCCCCTCCCAAGTTTCAAGAATTCTAAGGCTATCCTGGGGATATCAGTAGTCAGTGTAGGCTGGGCACGGTGGCTCACGCCTGTAATCCCAACACTTTGGGAGGCCGAGGCAGGCGGATCACTTGAGGTCAGGAGTTCAAGACCAGCCTGGCCAACACGGTGAAACCCCATCTCTACCCAGGGCTCAAATGTACCATTGCCAGGAGTGTTACAGGTTATTTGACATAAAACAGAGAAAAACCAGTAGCATCTTTTACAAAGCTCAGAAACTTTTTCTCTCCTTTCCTCTTTTGATGTGGGGTCACTGGCCTCCTTAGCTCTGAACACCTTCAGAACAAAAATTAGCCAGGCATGGTGATGCACACCTGTAATCCCAGCTACTCAGGAGGCTGAGGCACAAGAATCACTTGAACCCAAGAGGCAAAGTTTGCAGTGAGCCAAGATCCCACCACAGCACTCCAGGAGACTGTGTCTCAAAAAAAAAAAAATAGTAGTGAGTGTAAATGTCTATATCATAACAACATGTTCTAACAAAGATCTGTCAACCATGGATAATCCAGATTTTATTTGGCTAGTATAACATTAGCATAACAACCAGTTGCAACATGTTTCTTTAGAGCCTAGATTTTTAAAAAATCTATAAAAGGCAGGTATAGGGCAATTAGAGAGATTTAAGAAGAACTATAGACTAGAGGATATAATTGCATCAGTGCTGAGGTTCTTGGGTCTAATAATGGTGGTGTGTCATGTAGGAATATGTACTGGTTTGTGCATACTTCAAGGTTTAGGGGTAAACTGTCCTGATGTCCACAACTTTTTTCCAAATGAATCAGGAAAACAAGTTTTATATGGATACATCTGCAGAGTGAGAAAGTTAAAAAAGCAAATATGGCCCAGGCGCAGTAGCTCACGCCTGTAATCCCAGCACTTTGGGAGGCCAAGGGGGGTGGATCACTGAGGTCAGGAGTTCGAGACCAGCCCAGCAAATATGGTGAAACCCTGTTTCTACTAAAAATACAAAAAAATTTGCCGGGCATGGTGACGAGAGGCTGAGGCAGGAGAATCGCTTGAACCCAGGAGGCAGAGGTTGCAGTGAGCCGAGATCACACCATTGCACTCCAGCCTGGGCCACAAGAGTGAAATTCCATCTCAAAAAAAAAAAAAAAAAGCAAATATGGCAAGCTGTTAACCACTGGTGAGTCTCGGTGAAGACTAAACAAGTGTTTATCGTACTTTCCCTTCCATTCTTTGATGGATCTGAACATTTTCAAAACAAAATGTCAGAGAAAGAGAGTATCATTAAAATGTTTAAAACAGAAAATTCGAAGAAAAATAATCCCACTGCCCAAATAATTCTATAAAATATTTGTTGCTTACTGCAGGAAAAAAAAATAGGCATCAAAAAATTAAAAAGCCAGGCATGGTGGCTCACACCTATAATCCCAACACTTTGGGAGGCTGAGGCGGGCAGATCACCTGAGGTCAGGAGTTCAAGACCAGTCTGGCCAACATGGTGAAACCCCATCTCTACTAAAAATACAAAAATTAGCTGGATGTAGTGGTGCATGCCTGTAAACCCAGCTACTCAGGAGGCTGAGGCGGGAGAATAGCTTGAACCTGGGAGGCGAAGGTTGCAGTGAGTGGAGACTGCGCCACTGCACTCCAGCCTGGGCAACAGAGACAGACTCCATCTCCAAAAATAAATAAATAAATAAATAAACAAATAAATAAATAAATAATTTTTGCTATTTAACAATTGATTTAAAAACAAGTGAGTAATGTTGTGCTACTGCTGCCATGTTTTATGTACCCCAAAAGGGAAAATATCCTAAGAGAATCTTTCCTCTTAATAAACTAATGTTTAGGCAAACAGATAAAAATAACACTTGAAGAAAAAATCTGGTTGGCTCATGCCTGTAATCCCAGCACTTTGGGAGACCGAGGTGGGTCAATAACCTAAGCCCAGGAGTTCAAGACCAGCCTGGGCAACATAGTGAGACCCTATTTCTACAAAGAGAGAAAGAGAAAGAGAAGGAGAGGGGGAGGGGGGAAAGGGAGAGAAGGGGAAAGGGGGAGATAGGAAAGAGACAAAAGAAAAGAGAGGAAAAAGAAAAAGATCTATCATATAATTTCTTAGTGGTAGAATTAAAGAAAAAAAAAAAGGATGTGGTTCCCAAAATGAGGGCCTATACAAACACAGGAGACATGATGAAGAAGTTTGAAAATATTCTATCCAAATATTCTGGTCCCCTTGTCTCTGTGTCACTGGAGAGTGGTAGAATTTCCAGGCAGGTTCTATCTCCTTTCCCATAGATAGCATAGCCCCTGAGGCTCCCCAGAGACCCTCCGAAGTCCTGTGATTGCCCATTCAGGAGTGTGGGACCACCAAAGACTACTCAAGACCAGCATGGCTTCAAGGAAGCTTTGGCCTCAGGGTAGCTGCTGCTACCACAAGCACCTTCCTCCCAGGAGCCAGAACAGCCTTCTCCATCAGCGCAGGTGACCAAGTGGCACATGGCTCACTTGGCCACCACGCTTAGGCCAAAGCAGCCCTGCATGTCCCCATCAACCTGGCCTCCCCAAAGACCTGGATTCTGTTTCCACATCTCCACCCTCTACCACACGTGGACTCTGCAGTTCCCTGGGACTTCGCTTTTCTTGGAGAAGGAGAGAGAAAAAGGGAAGCAAATCCTGATTGCTCGTAGGATTTAAAAACCTCTCCACAGAGGGGAGCTGGGGACAAGGTAGGGGAGACAGTGCTAGCAGCACAATCTGAGGACGGGTCCCCTGCCAGCCCTCCAGGCACACAGGGAGCAAAAGGAGAGGCAGAG
Source organism: Pan paniscus (assembly GCF_029289425.2). Classification (NCBI taxonomy): domain Eukaryota; kingdom Metazoa; phylum Chordata; class Mammalia; order Primates; family Hominidae; genus Pan; species Pan paniscus. The sequence goes on from NC_073257.2 coordinate 90,047,150, forward strand.
GCACATGGGAGCAGGGGCTGGGAGATACTGCATGGTGCAGGCTGTGGGCTTGGCTATTAAAGCCAGAAAAGGCCTGCCTCCTCCTGCCAATAGAGTTATCTTTTAATCCGAACCCCGATGACACCACCTGGCACCAGTGCAGGAGCAGCTCCTGACGGCACACGAGTCACGCGGCTGGGCCCCGCGTCTATCCCTTCAGGTCAGGGCTTGCCCTGAGTGCTCCTGAGGAAGTGGGCCCCTGCCCCCTCCATGGCCTGGCTTCTGACAGGCCTGTGCATGCCTGAGAGGGCCAGGCAGGCGGTGAGGAAGTAGAGGAAGCTCCGTGCTGTGCAAGGTCACCAAATGCTAGATGCAAAGACCCAGAAAGGGAGGGCACTCACCCAAAGTCACCCACGCCGGGACGGGGCAGCAATCCCAGGATTCTCCTCCTACCCAGATGCGGCAAAGAGGTTTGCAGCCCAGGACAGCTGTTATCAACTAGCCAGTGCTGGAAAACAGCAGGTAGCACCCCAGACCTGCCACTCTCCACGTACTCAGACAACTCATGGCCCAATCTGAAGATGGCTTTCCTCTGAATTCTCCCACATCTGTGCCCTCCTGCAGGGCTTGGTTTCTGAGGTCCCATCCGCCTTGAAGTTGGCAAGGGCTAGGGTAGCATGTAACCTATCTCCCTAGTAAGGATGGCACTGACTCTGCCGTGGCAGCATCCAGGCCAGGCAGCCATCCAGGCCCTCCCAGACTAGGGGAGCTCAGCACCTCCAGAGGCAGCCACCTCACCACAGACCAACACACCCTGCTGCAGCGTTCTTCCTTGTGGGCAATGGAAATCTGCCAGCAGGAACTGGTAGCAGAAAACTCCCCAAAGCCTGCTCCAATTCTCCACCCCAGTACAATGGGCGTGCCCTCAGGATTCCAACAGCCAAGGGCAAAATCCCGACTCACTGGCTTGGGACTCTGGGCAAGTGACTTATTCTCTCTGTGCCTCAGTTCCCTCATCTGTAAAATGAGGAGAGTAGTGGCCTTCATCTTAGAGTTGCTGGGATGAGATGATCCTTGCAATCTCCCGGGGCACACATGAGTGGTCAACAAATGCTTTCTATGGCTACACTACAATGCACAGTTCCACAGGCTCAAGGCCCAGCTTTCTGCCCCTCTCCTCATACTCATTCCACTTTCTCATGACCAGACTTGTGCTCAGCAAGTGTCCACTCCTATAGGTTCGCTCAGGGGTAGCTGGCTCACCAGGGACACATTTTAAAACCTGGCCTCTTCCTCCAAAACTTCAGCTCAGAGCCTTGGCAAGTCATCCCTGCCGCCCACCGGAGATGGCTGACGAGAAATCCAGCAAGAGACCATGAAAGAGGAAGGCTCTTCTCACTCCTCACTCATCCTTATCTTGGACCAGTATCCTCCACACAACACCAACACCCAAACATAACAGCAGATGGATATAATCTTATCAATTTCATCCTCCACAACCTTCTATGGCTCCCTCTGGCCTAAAGTCAAAAAGCCTTACCCCAGACTTTAAAAGGAAGAGATAAACACTTAGTGAACATTTGACTATGTGTCAAGTTCTCTGCTCTACAGTGTATATATATTATATCATTTAATAACTCCCTCTAAAGTTCATCTTATTGCTTGCATCTTACAGGTGAGGAAGCTGAAGCTCCAAGACACTAGGCAACTTACCTAAGCGTCACAGCTCAGAAACAGAAGCAGATTTGGAGGCCAGATCTGGGAGGCCACAAGGCTGGGTCCTTGGCACAGCCTCTACCTCCTCTCCAGGTCATCTCCTGCAACCCCTCCCTGACCCAGCCACTGTCCAGTCACCATGGTGCCCATGGTCACCTGGCACACCTGGCTGTGTCCTACATTAATGCATATCCTCACGCTTCTGCTTCTCCTGCCTGGAACGCACCTACCTATCACCTAATGAACTTCTACTCAGCCCAGAAAGCTCTGTTCTCAAGTTATCTCCTTCAGGAGACAGACCTTCACCCCAGGGCCCCCTTCCATAAGAGAAAAACGATCCCCTTTGGCTGGGCATGGTGGCTCACGCCTGTAATCCTAACACTTTGGGAGGCCAAGGCGGGTGGATCACTTGAGGTCAGGAGTTTGAGACCAGCCTGGCCAACGTGGTGAAACCCCGTCTCTACTAAAAATACAAAAATAAAGCCTGGGCACAGTGGCTCACACCTGTAATCCCAGCACTTTGGGAGGCCGAGGCGGGCATATCACGAGGTCAGGAGTTTGAGACCAGCCTGACCAACATGGTAAAACCCCATCTCTACTAAAAATATAAAAATTAGCCAGATGTGGTGACATGAGCCTGTAATCCCAGCTACTCAGGAGGCTGAGGCAGGAGGATTGCTTGAACCCGGGAGGCGGAGGTTGCAGTGAGCTAAGATCGTGCTACTGTACTCCACCCTGGGTGACAGAGTGAGACTCCGTCTCAAGTAAATAAATAAATAAATAAGCAAGCAAGCAAGCCGGGCATGGTGGCGCACGCCTATAGTCCCAGCTACTTGGGAGGCTGAGGCAGGAGAATGGCTTGAACCCGGGAGGCAGAGGTTGCAGTGAGCCAAGATCGCGCCATTGCACTCCAGCCTGAGTGACAGAGTGAAACTCCATCTCAAAAAAAAAAAAAAGAAAAGAGAAGAAAAAAGAAAAACAATCCCCTTCCTTGGATGTGTTTCCCAAGTGCCCACAGCAAGGCACAACTTACCAGTCCCCAAGTCAGCTGTGCTGCTGTCTGCTCCCTAATGTGGACCATTCATCCTGACTACTACAGCACAGTATGTTTACTTGAAGAAGTGAATAAATGATGTTCCTTCTGACTTACAGACCAAGAAACAGGGCCGTCAGAGCAGACTTGACCTTTACAGGGACAACTGGTAAACAGCCCATCTACAGTACTATCCTGGAGGTTACACCTGGCAAAGAGTTACCCCTTGGCTGGGTGCACCTGAGCAAACCCATCTGGACTAACTGCGGTGTCAGGAAGTAGCACATCCACACAGTGCAGCTATGGCCCTCTGAGGAAAGACTGCTGCATCGCATCAGAAAGGCAGCATCAGTGACTTCTGCGGTCCACGCTGACGGGCGGGGAGGCACCTTGGGGCCTCCTTCCCGCACTGCAGACAATGGCTGGGAAGCCCACACCCCAGCCTCCTGGCACTCTCACTTCTAGGCACAGGATGCAGCAACCCCCGGCAAAAGCAGCTCCTCTTTGCTGACCTGGACATAAGGACGCCAGGACCCACAGTGGGCCTGAGCCAATAGCACCTGGCTCCAACAGTGGAGCAGCCCAGGGTCCCCCTGGGGAAGGGCTGGAAAGACGAGCTCTCCGTCCTGACCCACTTCTCCCTGCACACTCTTCCCAGATCTGGCCTGGCCCAGCCAGAAAGCCAACTATGAGATCCTTCTCATCTTATGACATTAGTAAGAGAAATACTCACTCATATGCTGGTATTAGCACATTAGACTCCCCAAGGCCACTCCCACTTTACAGAGGAACAAAGTGACACCCAGAGCCAAGTCCCTAAACTGAGCTCCTCTCACTCGCTGACACCGAGCTGCACTCACACCACAGCTCTCCCTTAGAGGGAACAGACAGGTGTGGTCTCTGTCTCCCTTCCAGGACAGGCTTGGACACTGAGGAGATGCCGTGCCTATTTCCCAAACACCGAGTAAAAGGACCCCCTGGGGACCAGCCCACACCCAGGTTCTGATTCACAGACCTAGGGTGAGGCCAAGGGGTTTAATCTTTCAGAAGCTTCCCCAGTGACTCTGAAAAAGCCAATCCAAAGACTGCACCTGGGGAACCCCAAGCGTGAACCCAGGACTGCTGTTTCAGCCCAGCAATTTGTATCAACAGCCGTTCAAAGTCCACACCCTTTGACCCAACAGCACCACTTCTAGGAATTCATCCTGAGAAAATAAAGAAGCATACAAAGATCTATAGCATGAGGCGATGCACCGCAGCATTGTAAGTACAGAAAAAATGGGAAATCTCTACATCTCCAATCAAGGAGAACTGGTGACATAAATCTCAATCAGGCAAGACTGTGCTCCCATTAAAAACGAGCCATTGAGGGCCGGGCGCGGTGGCTCATACCTGTAATCCCAGCACTTTGGGAGGCCGAGGTGGGCGGATCACGAGGTCAGGAGATCGAGACCATCCTGGCTAACATGGTGAAACCCCATCTCTACTAAAAATACAAAAAATTAGCTAGGCGTGGTGGCATGCGCCTGTAGTCCCAGCTACTCGGGAGGCTGAGGCAGGAGAATGGCATGAACCCAACGGGCGGAGCTTGCAGTGAGCCGAGATCGTACCACTGCACTCCAGTCTGGGCGACAGAGCGAGACTCCGTCTCAATAAATAAATAAATAAATAAATAAATAAATAAATAAATAAATAAATAAATAAACGAGCCATTGAGCATCCCTCATTCAAAAATCCAAAATGCTCCAGAATCCCAAACTTTCAGAGCATCAACATGAGATAGTAACACCTTTGCATTCTGATGGTTCAATGTACATACACTTCGTTTCATACACACAATTATTTAAAATAGTGTATAAAATCACCATTAAGCAGCCGGGCGCAGCGGCTCACGCCTGTAATCCCAGCACTTTGGGAGGCCGAGGCAAGCGGATTGCTTGAGGTCAGGAGTTCGAGGCCAGCCTGGCCAATATGGAGAACCCCCGTCTCTACTAAAAATACAAAAATTAGCCGGGCGTGGTGGCACGTGCCTGTAGTCCCAGCTACTCGGGAGGCTGAGGCAGGAGGACTGCTTGAACTCGGGAGGCAGAGGTTGCAGTGAGCTGAGATTGCACCACTGCACTCCAGCCTGGGTGATAGAGTGAGACTCTGTCTCAAAAAAAATAATAAAAAAGAAAAATAAAATTAAAAATACAATTAGCCGGGCATGGTGGTGGGCACCTGTAATCCTAGCTACTGGGGAAGCTGAGGCAGGAGAATCGCTTGAACCTGGGAGGCAGAGGTTGCGGTGAGCCGAGATCGCGACACTGCACTTCAGCCTGGGCAACAGAGTGAGACTCTGTTTTGAAACTCCATCTCAAAAAAAAAAAAAAAAAAAAAATCACTTTTAAGCTATATGTAGAAGGTATATATGAAACATAAATTAATTTCATGTTTAGACTTCGGTCCCATCCCCAGGATATCTCATTATGTATATGGGAATATTCCAAAATCCAAAAATAATCCAAAATCTGAAATACTTCTGGTCCTAAGTATTTTGGATAAGGGATATTCTGCCTGTTACAGCATCAGACCTAAAACTTGGAGCCCACTTCAATTAGTGCAGGAAGGACTGCAGATGGCATCTACATACACCATGAAGATGACAGAACTCCTTCCCTGACATGGCTGAGGTTCTACTTGAATATTCCCAGAAAACAAGAGCTCTTGCAATTCCTTAACAGTGGTTTCTGGCAATTAAAAGGCTGCTCTAAGTCAAGTGTGGTGGTGTGCACCTGTATCTCAGCTACTCAGGAGGCTGCAGTGGGAGGATAACTTGAGTCCAGGAGTTTGAGGCTGTAGTGCACAATGATCACGCCTATGAATGGCCACTGCACTTCAGCCTGGGCAACATGGCAAAACCCCCATCTCAACAAAAGGAAAAAGAACATGTTGCTCCTCTCATTCTGTCTTGCTGCCACCATGTAAGAAGTGCCTTTTGCCCTCCACCATGATTATGAGACCTCCCCAGCCATGTGGAACTGTTCATAGGCGGAAGGGACTTGCCTTGTCTCAGATGAGACTTTGGACTGTGGACTTTTGGATTAATTCTGAAATGAGTTAAGACTTTGGGGGACTGTTGGGAGGGCATGATTGGTTTTGAAATGTGAGGACCTGAGATTTGGAGGGGCCAGGGGCGGAATGATAATGATTTGGCTGTGTCCCTATTCAAATCTCAACTGAATTATATGTCCCAGAATTCTCACGTGTTGTGGGAGGGACTTACGGGGAGGTAACTGAATCATAAGGGCCGGTCTTTCCCATGCTATTCTTGTGATAGTAAGTCTCACGAGATCTGATGGGTTTATCAGGGGTTTCCGCCTTTGCTTCTTCCTCATTCTTTCTTGCTGCCACATTGTAAGCAGTGCCTTTTGCCCTCTGCCATGATTATGAGACCTCCCAGCCATGTGGAACTGTAAGTCAAATTAAACATCCTGTTCTTCCAAATAAAAAAAAAACAAAAACATGTTGCTCCTAATCCTGAGCAGAGTTTAACTTTCCTGAAGGTAAAATCTCCTGGCTCCGGCCGGGCGCGGTGGCTCAGGCCTGTAATCCCAACACTTTGAGAGGCTGAGGCGGGTGGATTGCCTGAGGTCAGGAGTTTGAGACCAGCCTGACCAACATGGTGAAACCCCATCTCTACTAAAAATACAAAAATTAGCCGGGTGTGGTGGCAGGTGCCTGTAATCCCAGCTACTCGGGAGGCTGAGGAAGGAGAATCACTTGAACCTGGGAGGCAGAAGTTGCAGTGAGCCAAGATCGCGCCACTGCACTCCAGCCTGGGCGACAAGAGTGAGACTTCATCTCAAAAAAAAAAAAAAAAAAAAAAAAAATCTCCTGGCTCCTTGTCATTTTTAAAAATATTTTCATAGAGATGAGTTGTCACTGTGTTGCCCGGGCTGGTCTCAAACTCCTGGGCTCAATCGATCCTCCCACCTCGGCCTCCAAAAGTGCTGGGATTACAGGCATGAGTCACCTCACCCAGCCCATCTTCCTGTCTTATGTAGTATCACAAGCTCAATAAACACGTGGAATGGAGTGGTTGTTTTCCTAGACCATTCATACTTTTTCCACTATGGCCAAGATGAGAATATGGGTTTTTACAAGCACTGCTGATGCATATTCACAATGCCATCTTTAAATCAAGTGTTTGCGCACCTCTTCCTTCCACAATCACCTAGCTAATCATCCTTGTCCCTATGTTAAAAACACCCTTGTCCCTGCTGTGTCAACTATCACATGACCTGAAGTTGTCCCTCCCCACCTGGTGACCTTAACAGCTATGTAACAGCATGGGTAACTCTTTACCAAAACCATTTCTGGGTGAACGACCTGCCTGAGGTTGCCAGCTCAGCCAAGGCACAAGGTGCCACAGAGTTGAGTGATGGAGCACAGCCGAGACCCTCCCCTCAAAGACAGCACTAGGATGGGAAAGAGATGTATTTATTTCCTCTTCTCTCTCTCGTCTTATTTATTTCCTTTTATTCCCATTTCCCTCCCCTCACCCACAGTCAACCATTCTCTTGTGTTTATCTGTTCATATTCTTGCAAGATGGGTATTGTTCTATATCAGCAATCTACATAATAGCACTGCACCATCCATGCTCTATTTCTTATGTTTTCACTGAGCACTGTGCATTTAAATACATCATGCTGCCTGCCACGTGTGCTTCTCACCAGTCACTTGGAATTGCTGCAAGGGACTACAGACTCATACCCACCCATTATACCCATTTGCTCTGCAGGAATGGACATCCAGCTCTACCTCACCACCACAAACAACACTGCAGTGAACACCCTGGACCTTCCCCTTAGGACCTGCATGAGAACCTGGGGAACTGACACCCATGGGAGGGGCTTCTGGGTCAGGGCTTTGCTGGTACCCTGCCAGAGGCTCCAGGACAGCTGCAACTGCAAAGGCAAGAGTTCCTGCATCCCCACACCCACTGCTGATAGGCAGCATCCAGCTTTCTAGTTCCCACCAGTCTAAGAGGTGAAACAGGATCGAGCTCAAGGTTGTGTTCCAGTATGGATTCTTACCAAACCTGACTGAACCGTACCTGCTAAGGGAATGGCAGGAAAAGCACTTGTACCGTAAGCATCACTGGTGTGAAATGGAAACAACTGCTCATTGATAAGCCTCCACTGTGAGGCCTCACTTTCTTGAATCGTCAGGGACTTCTGGAACACAAATGTCATGCACTGGCCTACAAAATGCCATCAATCCCACCTTCTCCCACTGGCTGAGGCTCCTCCCAAGGAGGTCGACTGTTCAGGATGGGCAGCAACAGTGCTGCGCTCCACTTTTTTTTTTTTTTTTTTTTTCCTGAGATGGAGTCTCACTCTGTTGCCCAGGCTGGAGTGCAGTGGCACGATCTTGGCTCACTCCACCATCCACCTCCCCAGTTCAAGCGACTCTCCTATCTCAGCCTCCCGAGCAGCTGGAAGTACAGGCACGTACCACCATGCCCAGCTAATTTTTATATTTTTTAGTAGACATGGGGTTTCACTGTTGGCCAGGTTGGCCTTGAACTCCCGACCTCAGGTGATCCACCTGACTCAGGCTCCCAGAGTGCTGGGATTACAGGTATGAGCCACCGCGCCTGGCCCAGAGCTCCACTTTTTTATTTGCAATCACATCATCCTTCTATTGATGACTTACCTGCAGCTCACACTACACACCACTCACCACATGATCTGACAACACTGAAGCAGTCTATACCTGTTCAATGAGTACTAGCAAGGTCAAGTTGCTCTAAAGGTTGCTAAACACTCAATCTCTGTGCTTGCTTACTTCATCACAGACCAGGAACCAGGAGATTGCAAACCAGCACTGGTCTGTAGACCACACCCTGAGTTGGGGGTAGAGTAGGGAGAAACAAACCAACCAACCCGCCCTGGATGTCATGGCTGGGCTCCTGCCCCCCTATGCCACTTAAACAGCCATGGAACTGGGACAATCATAAGAATGAAAATAACCGGGCCGGCGCGGTGACTCATGCCTGTTATCTCAGCACTTTGGGAGGCCAAGGCAGGCAGATCACTTTAGCCCAGAAGTTCAAGACCAGCCTGAGCAACATGGTGAAACCCTGTCTCTATAAAAAATACAAAAAGTAGCCAGGCACAGTGGCATGCACCTATAGTTGCAGCTACTCAGGAGGCTAAGGTAGGATAATCAATTGAGCCTGTGAGGTGGAGGTGGCCATTAGCTGAGATCATGCCACTGCACTCCAGCCTGGGCAACAGAGTTATACCCTGTCTCAAATACACACATAAATATAGCAGCTTATGCTTACACAGTACTTACCATGTGCCACACACTGCTGTCAACACTTACTAACTTATTTAACCCTCACAATACAAGGTCCTGTTATTATCCCCATTCCACAGATGAGGAAACCAAGGCACAGAGAGAGAAAGCAATTTGGCCATGGTCACGGTAAGTGGCAGATTCAGGATTCAAATCCAGTATCTTGGCTCAGGTACAGGCTCTTAATTACTCTCCTAAACTGACTCCTGAGTAACCCGGCCTTCCTTACCTGTTTCCTCACTTGTAAGGTCAGGTAAGGACCCCTAAAAGGTTGCTGGTGAGATCAAATGAGAAAATAAATACAAAAATAATAAAGCATCCTATGCAACACAACACCTACCACCTACACAGCATACAACCACCCATGTGTGGCCATGAACCTGCAGCAGCCACCTACCTTTCACACAAGCCACGAGAGGGCGGGGGAGTCACGGATCCCATTGCAGAGGTGAGGACATGAGGCCTGGAAAGCAGAGGTACCCTCAGCCCCCTCTCTCCTTAGCCATGCTCTTCTCCTCCCCAAAGAGACAGCCACAACACAGGAGCATGTCCCACACTCCCCAGAGGACACACCAACTCTATTTCCAGACATCCCCACTGTAACTCTCAGAGTTGAAACTGGGGAGAACGCTGGCTTTCCAATCCTCCTAGCAACTCACAGACAGCCAGTCAGACACCTCAGGGGATCCTGGGAAGGCCAGCCAGTCTACATCCTCACCTACCCACCTGCGGCCACCGGGTCCTCCTTCACACATCACAGACTACCCATCAGCCTCCCACCCAATGCCAACCCAACCCATTCCCCTCTCCAGCCCCAGCAGCCTCACAAGAGAACCAGCCCAGAGAGAATGACTGGAAGGACAACAGAGGCTGGTTGGCCTGGCCTCATTTTTCCAGCACCTGCCGAGCGAATGCTCCAATCAGAAGCCCCGAATTACCAGACAAACCCGCCAGTCACAGAATGGATTCTCTCCCAAGTCCTGCTCTGTGCTCTCCCCTCGCCAGGTCTACCTCCCTCCTTCCAGCCGCCTGCCTATGCCCAGCTCACCATACACCCTCCTTCCTTAGGCACTGAAACTTCAAGCAGCCTCACCTGTCTGGCACTATCTGTACTACTAGATACCCACTCGTTCAAGTTTTCCAACAAGACAATAAACTCCTGGGGGGTGGGGGGACAGAAGCCATCTTCTTTGTTGCCCTTCTGAGAATCTGATGGATTTTTAGACACAAAAACACTTGCCATGTGCTATAAAGCACAAAATGGAAGGTGAGAAGGAGGAAGTCAGTATAAGCTAGGCTGATTATTTTCTGGTATTTCTAAAAGCTCCACAATAGAGCAATTAAAAAGGAAAACCTTTGAAACACAACAGCAGGATATATATGTTCCAGCTAAAAGAACAAATCCAGGTTGGAATATTGTTCATGGTAGATATCTTTCCATCTTTGCATGCTCAGCACTTAGCCGAGCCTGGGAAAGAGTAGTGACCAGGTACTTGCTGGAGAGATGGACAGATAAACTCTTGTCAGAATCTGGGCTCCACCCTAAAGCTTGTGTTATCTCATGCAAGGAGAAGACACTGTGACCAGCTCCACTGAGTTCTCATGAGAAGCCTGAAGATGAGGGAGGTTACAGAAAACCAAATACTGCATGTTCTCACTCCTAAGTGAGAGTTGAACAATGAGAACACATGGACACAAGGAGGGGAACATCACACACCAGGGCCTGTCAGGGGTGGGGGTCTAGGAGAGGGATAGCAACAGAAGAAATACCTAATGTAGATGACGGGTTGATGGGTGCAGCAAACCACCATGGCACATGTATACCTATGTAACAAGCCTGCGTGTTCTGCACATGTACCCCAGAACTTAAAGGTATTAAAAAAAAAAAATGAGGGTGGCTGAGGACAAAAGATCAAGACCACATGAAATTTCACAACTTCCCACAGAAACAAGGACAGCTGGTCACCATTTTGTTCTCTCTCCCTGGGCTCACAAAATCGGGGGAAATGCAACAAGATACAGAAAGGTGGTTTGCCATTTTCTAGCAAAAATGAGTGGGGGGATACATAGGCGTATATATACTCACACCCACAGCCCCTAAACTCTAAACCGCCATGGGTTTAGCTCCGTTTTTTTCAGGAGAAGGACTCAAAACCAGCACATTTTGGTTTTGTTTACTTTCCTGCTTTTTCTTGGATCCAGCTCCTACTGAGATTGGCTATCAGGGTGGGTCCCAACTCAGTGTCCACGGGGCCTTATCCTCTTATCTTTATAAAAGGCTTTTTTCCCTGGGACAAGAGGCCCGGTGGCCTCATTTTCCTGCCTGAACTCTGCCCTGTGACTAAGCAAGAAGAAGCCACGGCAGCCAGCACCCAGAGTTTCTGCTGTGTCACAAAAAGGAGTCATGGGTCTCCCTGCCAGCATCAGACCCATTCCCCGACTCAGCACTCAATTTAGATACCACGTCCTACGTCTACATCCAGAAAGCCCCCAGTGTGACAGATGCTCAGAACACATCTGCTGAATGAATGGACGAATGCTGTGACGAAGAGAGGTGGAGAGGTAGGCAAGGCTCAGACCACAGAAATGGTCACAGGGTGGCCTGCAGTACCGAGTAAAGGTAGTCATTATCAAAAAACTGACAAGGACTCCAGGGCTTGCCTAGCTCTCAGCAGCTGATGGCCCTGAGCAGGCTACCAAACTCTACTGGCCGAGTGTGCCCATCTGTAAAAGATAAATATCAATTGCAGAGGCTGATAAAAGATTTTTTTCATTGATCAGGAATGAAAGGCTGTAGCTCAAGTCCAGAAACTGGGATGCTGTGTCACTTGCTCACCCTCACTGTAAAGGCTGGTGCCCACAAAGCCAGGAGAATGTCAGGAAAAACCAGCCACGGATCTGAGACTTCCCACCCAGCCTGCCCCTGGTAAAGAAGTCTTGGAAGGAACCCCAGCCTGGGAAGAGACCTGGATCCTGTATCCACCTCTGCCAGTGGCATGCCATGAAATCCTGGTCAAGTCACTTTGTGTCTCAGGACTACTGTTTCTCATTTGTAAAATAAGGAGTTTGGGCAAAGTGGTTTCTAAGATCCCTTCCAGCCATGGCATTCAACAATCATAGGCTGCTTAAGAAATGTAGGCCAGGCGTCGTGGCTCACATCTGTAATCCCAGCACTTTGGGGGGCCAAGGCAGGTGGATCACCTGAAGTCAGAGTTTGAGATCAGCCTGACCAACATGATAAAACCCCGTCTCTACTAAAAATACCAAAAATGACCTGGGTGTGATGGCACACGCCTGTAATCCCAGCTACTGGGGAGGCTGAGACACAAGAATCTCTTGAACCCGGAAGTCAGAGGTTGCAGTGAGCTGAGACTGCACCACTGCACTCCAGTCTGGAGTGCAGCCTGTGTGACAGAGCGAGATTCTGTCTGAAGGAAAAAAAAAAAAAAAAAACATAAACAGGAAAAGAAGTTCTGGTCAGATGAGAAGAAAGGTTACTTGGAATGAGAATAGAGGTTACCATGAATACTGAAAAGGCCACTATATATTTTTTTTAAGAATTAAAGTGTTTTATTGATTGATTGATTGATTGATTGAGACAGGGTCTTACTGTCCACCCAGGTTGGAGTGCACTGGCCCAATCTCAGCTCATGCAACCTCTACCTGTCAGGTTCAAGGGATCCTCCCACCTCAGTCTCCCAAGCAACTGGGACCACAGGCATGCGCCACAGCTAATTTTTGTATTTTTTGTACAGATGGGGTCTCCCTATGTTGCTCAGGCTGGTCTCGAACTCCTGGGCTCAAGCAATCCGCCTGCCTCCCAAAGTACTGGAATTACAGGTGTAAGCTACCACACCCAGCCAGAATTAAAGTATTTTAAAGTATTACTTCTTACATTAAAATATGTAAATAGAATTAGATTTTGTTTCCTTTGTTTTGCTATCACCTTCCTCAATATTGGCTGGAAAGATCTTTACTACATTCGGATAGCAGATTGGCAATGGTCAAATATGTGCAGATTTAATTTGGGGACTCAGGGGTCATCTTACAGCCAGGGAGGTACCATTCAGACAAGCAAACTGGGGTGGACTCTGAAGAAGAGGTTTGAGAGGCATGCCACATCTATAAAAATCCTGTTGGCAGGGAAAACACACCCTGGCTTGAGGTGGCCACCAGGGCAGCAGCTCTGAGTCAGAGATGGCCATCTCTAATGGCACCGCTTTCCACACGGGCAGCCCTGCAGCCCCCACGGCAGGCTGCATGTTAGCAGGAGCTTGTTTACGCATAAAAACGAACAGTTCTCTTATGCAATAGAGGGGTAAGGCAAACAAGTGATAACATTTTCTTAAAAAGAAAAAAAAAAACAGGCTGGGTGTGGCAACTCATGCCTGTGATCCCAACACTTTGGGAGGCTGAGGAGGGAGGATCACTTAAGGCCAGGAGTTCAAGACCAGCCTGGGCAACACAGCGAGACCCCATCTCTATGAATTTTTTTTTAATTAGCTCAGCATGATGGTGGGTACCTGTTGTCCTAGCTACTCAGGGAGGCTGAGGCAGGAGGATCACCTGAGCCCAGGAGTTCAAGATTACATTGAGCTAGGATCATGCCATCAATCATGACAGCATGGGCAACAGGGTAAGACCCTGTCTCTTTAAAAAAAAAAAAAAAGGATAATTTTTCTATTTATATCTATCTATCAATTTATTTATAGAGATGGGGTGGGGTCTCACTATGTTGCCCAGGTTGGAGTGCAGTAGCTATTCACAGGCATGACCCCACCACTGATCAGCATGAGAGTTTTAACCTGCTCCATTTCTGACCTCCTTAGGCAACCTGGTGGTCCCCCGCTCCCAGGGTTACCATATTGATGCCAAACTGGCCACCTGATTAGCACAGCACACTACAGCCCAGAACTCTTGGGCTCAAGCGATCCTCCCTCCTCAGCCTCCCAAGTAGCTAGGACTACAGGAACATGCCAGCATGCCCACAAGAATAATTTTTCAAAAAAAAAAAGTAACCACTGCTCACTGCAATTGACCTTCTGATGGGATTTTCACTCTGCTCCTCCCCACATCACTGTCCTGGTTAACAGAGAGTAGTTTTTACTCGCCACAAAGTGGCTATTTGTCTTTTTTAAAAGCACAGTTCATCCCAAGAGGAAACCTACAAAGGAAGCAGGTGAAGACAAGAGTACCCAGTGAAAACACCATCCGCAGCCTCTGGCTCCAGCAGTGGCTCACCACCCCAGCTCAGCTCACGCAAAGCAAGGTGAGGCTTTCAGGTGGTGCTTCCCTCTCCCACATGGGGAGCATCTTAAACCAAAAGCAAGCAGACCAGTGGTTTTCAAACTGGGTTCTGTGAACTGTGGAGAACCCCAGGGAAACCTGTGGAGGAGCCTCAAGAAGGCCACAAGCTCAAGGGACAAGCTCCAAGCCCATACTCCCCATCAGTGCCTCTCTCGTCTAATTTACAGATCTGGCTCTCACCTAAGAGTGCAGTTAACAAAAAAGATCTCATGGCTAAAAAAAGTAAAAATAAAAAACTTAAGTCATAAAAGACATTTACACTTTGTACGTGTTATTTCATTTAATTGTTTGCATCAGCCCTGTGAGGAAACCATGGCTAAACAGTTTCAGGATTGCAAGTCGCCACCTAGAACAGTCCACTCCAGAGCTGGATAGCACCAATCATTTTTAAAAGTTCTTCCTGAAACAACCGGCCTGGGCAAGGGGAGCTGCCAGGGATTATAAAACAGACTTCAGAGACAACATCAACTAAATGCGGTGGGTGGCCCTTGCTAAAATCCTGATTTTAATAAGCCACCAATAAAATGACATCTTTGAGACAAGCAAAACTGAGCATCACCCGGGCAACTTGATAACATTAAGAAATTATTATTAATGCCTCATCTCTTAGAGACACATCTTTAAGTATTTATAAGAAAAATGACATGCTGCCTGGGATTTGGTTGGGAGAGATGGGTGATTGTTACATTATCCTCTCTGTTCTTCCACATGTGTGAATGTCTTTTTCATTTTTTACTTTTTTAGAGCTGGGGTCTGGCTCTGTCTCCCAGGCTGGAGTGCAGTGGTACACTCAGAGCTCACTGCAACCTCAAACTCTTGGGCTCAACCAATCCTCCCGCCTCAGCCTCCCGAATAGCTGGGGATACAGGCAGGGTCCCCTTGCTCAGCTAATTTTTTTTTATTTTTGTAGACATGGGGTTTTGCCGTGTTGCCCAGGCTGGTCTCAAACTCCTGGGCTCAAGGAATCCTCCTGTCTCGACCTCCTAAAGCGCTGGGATTACAGGTATAAGCCACCATGCCTGGCTCTTGAAAGTCTTTAATAGAATTTTAAAAGGAAGAAAGACAGGGAGGGAGAATGGTTCTTCCTTAAAATGAACTCAATTCTACCTCCAAGTACCTTCTGGCAATCAGACCATGTTCAGCTTTCTGGGATCAAAGAGAATCAGGTCTTATTACATACCCTGCACCATCTGAAAATGAGCAGCATCTAAGTCCCTCTAAGTATCCTTTCCTCAAAAACAAGCTCTTCAAGGTCCTTTTGGAACTGAACTCCTCACAGGTCACAGCAATGCCCTCCTTAAAAATGTGGGCTTCAGGACCAAAGAATTGTGAAGGTGTCTTTTGAGCAGCCCAGAGAAGCATGGGCCTCCTCGTCCACTGCAGGCCTCTGCCTTGGGCATCTCCCATTTGAACTCCAAGTATGGCCTATGCCCTGGGATGCCTCCTGATTCCATGCACAGGCTGGGAGCTTGTTCTCTACTCAGGGACAAGCTACCCCCAGTAGCTCCAGAGGCGGCAGCAGCAGCTTGCTCCTGTCTCACCTAAATCATCTCCACCCTCACCAAAGCCCTGGGTGAATACTATTAGCCCCTCTTCTACAGATGGGGAAGAGAAAGCAGGCCCAGGAGGTTAAGCGACTTGAAGTCACACAGCTTAGGAGTAAAGAGCCAAGATTTAAGCCCCAGTCTGTGGGGGTCCCCAAGAGTGGACTCATGACATTCAGATGTCTCCAGTCCCGCAGCCTTGCTCCCTGGCTCCAAACCCACCAAGAATGCCCCCTGGGTCATTCATCCATGTCCTTCTCCTCCCAAGAGTAACATAACACTCTGAAAGCAGAGACCACCTTCCCCACCTCCTAGCCCAGCACCTCCCAGGGGCTCAGCAAAGAGTTGCCCAAAACTTAACCAGTCCCAGACCTGCAGCCGCCAAACCACCAGGATGGCTCTCCACAAATCTTTCCAAGGCTCTCCCAGAAACCCCAACTGTGGCCCAAAGCCCAGTTCTCTTCACTCATTTCTAGTCTCTAGAGCAATTCAAAGAATAATGATCACAAAACCAGGCTTCATTCTTGGCGAACTCCATAGGGGAAACAGGACCAGAGAAGACACACATCTATAAAATAATGACTACTGGCCCCAGAATCACATGTGACTATTTCAGCTGGTATCAGAATTTAAAAGACTAGGGGCTGGGCACGGTGGCTCGCACCTGTAATCCCAGCACTTTGGGAGGCTAAGGTAGGTGGATCACGAGGTCAGGAGTTCAAGACCAGCCTGGCCAAGAAAGTGAAACCCCATCTCTACTAAAAATACAAAAATTAGCTGGGCGCAGTGGCAGGCACCTGTAATCCCAGCTACTTGGTAGGCTGAGGCAGGAGAATTGCTTGAACCCGGGGGACGAAGGTTGCAGTGAACCAAGATTGCACCACTGCACTCCAGCCTGAGCGACAGAGTGAGATGCCGTTTCAAAAAAAAAAAAATAGGAAAGTTTAGTGTTTTGGTACTCTGAATGAGAGGGCTAGGGGAAACGTAAAAAAATGATGGTATACGTTGATGCTCCAGTTTCACACATTAATGTTTTAATTTCCCAAAAATGCATTCCTCAGAACACTGATGTCGCAAGATGCTCCATGATAAAGGACTCTGTGGTTAAATCAGTTTGGGAAACACTGCCTAATAAAGCCACTCTAGTGAAGCCCCAAAGCACACTGGCTTAGCCCTCTCAAGTGGCCTGCAGAAAAGAACCTAGCACTGCCTGGATGCATTTGACCACAGAACCCTTTTAGGGCATAGCAACACTAACATCCCAGCAAACTAGCAGTTAGAAGATGTTTCTTTGGGAAATGCTGATCTAGGCCTTTTGAAAGAAAGTCTCAATAGCCTTGTTATCCCGGATTTGAGACTGAAAAACCAAACCAATCCTAAATGGGATAAGGAGGAAGTATCCAAAGAGCAAAAATAACGAACATACTTCAAGGCCTTTAGGGATGAAGATGTAAGTACTGAAAACACAAAGAAAATGTGTGAACATTCCTTGGCTGCCAGATATGAATGCCACTAGGATTGTTTGGTTAATGTCTGGCCTCCAAAGAGTCACATGTAGGATGGGTGTGGTGGCTTATTCAATAATGGATTGTTTGAGGCCAGGAGTTCGAGACCAGCCTGGGCAATATAGTGAGACCTTGTCTCTACTAAAAATAAAAAAAAAATTAGCTGGGCATGGTGGCACATGCCTGTAGTACCAACTACTCAGGAGGCTGAGGCAGGAGGATTGCTTGAGCCCAGGAGGTTGAGGCCACAGTAAGCCATGATCACGCCACTGCACTCAGCCCAAACAACAGAGCAAGACCCTGTCTCAAAAAAGAAAAGAGTCACAGATAACTACTGAACTGTCCTAAGACTTTCCAAACCATATCTGAAGGAAGAAAAAAAAATTTTTTTTTTGTAAGACAGAGTTTCGCTCTTGTTGCCCAGGCTGGAGTGAAATGGCACGATCTCAGCTAACTGCAGCCTCTGCCTCATGGGTTCAAGCACTTCTCCTGCCTCAGCCTCCCAAGTAGCTGGGATTACAGGCACAGAACCACCACGCCCGGCTAAATTTTTGTATTTTTAGTAGAGATGGGGTTTCATCATGTTGGCCAGCTAGTCTCGAACTCCTGGCCTCAGATGATCCACCCGCCTCAGCCTCCCAAAGTGCTGGGATTACAGGCATGAGCCACCACACCCGGCCAAAAACAATTTTTAGAAGAAAAAAAGGAAAGAAAATGCTATCCACCCCCATGTCAGGGTGCTGTGAACAGTATGGATTTCCTTAATTAAAACTCAGAGTAAACAGTATGGTACCTTCTCAAAAAATTGAACACAGAATTACCATATGACCCAGCAAGTTCACTTCTGGGTATAAACCCAAAAGAAGAGAAAGCAGGGACTCGAAGAGATATTTGTACACCCATGGTGTCATAGCAGCATTATTCACAATGGCTAAAAGGTGAAAACAACCCAAATGTGTCCATCAACAGGTAAAGAAACAAATAAAATATAGAATATATATATATATATATGAATATTATTCGGCCTAAAAAAGGAATTTTGACATATACTAAAATATGGATGAACCTTGAGGACTTTATGCTTAGAGAAGTAAGCCAGTCACAAAAAGACAAATCTGTATTGACTTCACTTATAAAAGGTAACTAAAGTAGTCAAATTCCTAGAAACAGACAACTTGAGAGGCCAAGGCGGCCAGATCGCTTGAATCCAGGAGTTCAAGACCAGCCTGGGCAACATGGCAAAGCCCCGTCTCTTAAAAAAATACAAAAACAAAAAATCAGTCGGGCATGGTGGCGGGTGCCTGTAGTCCCAGCTACTCAGGAGGCTGAGGTGGGAGAATGGCGTGAACCCGGGAGGCAGAGCTTGCAGTGAGCCGAGATCGCGCCACTGCACTGCAGCCTGGGCAAGAGAACAAGACTCCATCTCAAAAAAAAATAAACAAACAAAAAAAGGAGCTGGGTGTGGTGGCATGTGCCTATAGTCCCTGCTACTCGGGAGGCTGAGGTGGGAGGATCAATTGAGCATGGGAGGTTGAAGCTGCAGTGAGCCATGACTGTACCACCGCACTCCATGCATTCCAGCCTGAGCAACAGAGTGAGACTCCATCTCCAAAAAAAAAAAGAAGAAGAAAGAGAGAGAGAGAAAGACAGCAAGAAAGAAAGAAAGAAAAAAAGAGACAGACAGGAAATATTCATATAATGGTGACTGTCAAGGTCTAGGGGGCCATGTAGTTATTATTCAATAGGTACAGAGTTTCGATTTTGCAAGATGAAAAATTTCTAGAGATGGATGGTGCTGATGTTTGCACAGCAGTGTACAAATACTTAATGCTGGCTGGGCGCAGTGGCTCACGCCTGTAATCCCAGCACTTTGGGAGGCCGAGGCGGGTGGATCACCTGAGGTACGGAGTTCGAGACCAGCCTGGCCAACGTGGTGAAACCCCGTCTCTACTAAAAATACAAAAATTAGCCAGGCGTGGTGGTGGGCACCTGTAATCTCAGCTACCCAGGAGACTGAGGCAGGAGAACCCGGGAGGCGGAGGTTGTGGTGAGCCGAGATCATGCCATTGTACTCCAGCCTGGGCAACAAGAGCAAAACTCCATCTCAAAAAAAAAAAACAAAAAACAAAAAACTTAATGCTACTGAATTTGTACACTTAAAAAGTTATTAAAATAGTAAATGTTATATATATTTTTCCACAATAAAAAATGGTTCAAGGCCGGGTGCGGTGGCTCACGCCTGTAATCCCAGCACTTTGAGAGGCCAAGGTGGGCGGATCATTTGAGGTCAGGAGTTCAAGACCAGCCTGGCCAACATGGGGAAACCTTGTCTCTACTAAAAATACAAAAAAATTAGCCACGTGTGGTGGCACATGCCTGTAGTCCCAGCTACTTGGGAGGCTGAAGGAGGAGAATTGGTGCAACTGGGGAGGCGGAGGTTGCATGAGCCGAGATCGCGCCATTGCACTCCAGCCTAGGTGACAGAGTGAGACTCTGTATCAAAAAAAAAAAAAGGTTCAAATGGTAAATTTCATGTTATGTAAATTATTATCACAATTTTGTTTAAATCCTCAAAGCAAATGGGTTATGAGCCTTAGTGTGAAATGAACGTCAAGGTCAACAGGAATTATCCACCAAGGGTTTAGAGGGATAGACTGCCAACATGGGACACTCCAAACATCTCTATTTGGTTTAAAATGTTTCTGTAGCACTTTTGTGGAACGCAGTCTCAAAAAGATCAATAGAGATACACCGTTCAGAGGAATGCAGTCTATCCCAGGTAAAAGGCGAAAAAAAAATCCAATTTCCCCCCAGCGCAATCCCATTTAAGATTCTTCCCTGCTGAACACACATAGCATCCCTACTGTCCAGGCCAACACGCAGCTCAGCCCTCTTTCTCTATGTTTGCTACCTCTGTGGCTCACATCTTCCCAGGGTTTCAGGAAACGACTATAGAGCCCCCTCACATGGGGCAGAACATACAGGTGGTTGGAATGAGGTGGGACAAAAAAAAATGAGACAACAGCCGAGAGTGGTGGCTCATGCCTGTAATCACAGCACTCTGGGAGGCTGAGGGAGGCGGATCACCTGAGGTCACGAATTCGAGACCAGCCTGGCCAAGATGGCAAAATCCCGTCTCTACTAAAAATATAAAAATTAGCCGGGGGTGATGGCACACACCTGTAATCCCAGCCACTCGGAAGGCTGAGACAAGAGAATCACTTGAACCTGGGAGGCAGAGGTTGCAGTAAGCTGAGATTGCACCACTGCACTCCAGCCTGGGCGACAGAGCAAGGCTCCATCTCAAAACAAACAAACAAAAAAAACAAAAAAAAAAAACTGAAACAAAATATTTATCCTACTCTGCTTACTTTTTCAGGAAATGGAAAACCAGAGTATCAAAAACCACTCAACACTAACATTAAATCAGATTAACAGCAATCCTGATGTAGAGCTGGAAGGGCCCCCAAAATCAAGTCCAACCCAATCACCCAACCTCCTTGGACCAAATGCCACCTGGTAAGTGCTCAAAACCCCACAGGAATGAGCAAGTCTCCCGTCAATGCTCAACCTCTTCTGTTTTGACTGTTGAACTGGGGGAAAAAAAAAAAAACAAGCACCAGGAAGCTAAAAGGCTCTGCCAAGGTCAAGATTTTGCAGTTAGGAGCAGATCTCCAGTTCAGGGCTTTTTTTTTTTTTTTTTTTTTTTTTTTTTTTTTTTTAAAGAAAAGTTCCTCAGTATTCTTTTGAGGACATCAAGTTGACATTCAAATTCTATGTGTAGAAAGGGAATGACTTTCTACTCTTAGACAGTGTGGGTGCTCCACATGGCTCCTGGCAGCCAGCTCCACACCACCAGTACCTGATGGGCAACCTTGGGAACTTCAGACATCAATGTCACACCACCTGCTTCCATCACAGACATACCGTGGGCGGTGATATCCCTGTGTACATCTGGGGCTTGCTCAAGCCTTCCTCCTCTCCCACAGCCTCTGCCACCATGAGGTCACCACTTAGGAATCTGCATGTATATTTGAAGAGGATCTGGACAAGGATACATCATTCACTCTACACACAGCTGACTATTCATTCGTTCAACAAAAAATTATCGAACACCTATCTTGTACTAGGCTCTATTCTGGGCATGAGGACTATAACAGCAAATTCAGCTCAGGGAGGACAGCTCTGACACCTGCTTGGCATAGTATACAAGGAGCTCCCACAGAACCCTCAGAAACACCAGGAGATTCCCAGTTTTCTGGCTCTAAGGCTAGTTGCTGTCTACTACTGCCACTGTTGTGCTATATTACTCAGGGTAACAAAATGCTCTTCCATTTTTCCTACCATGGATTGTCAAATAGCACAGTGAAGTAGTTAGTGTTTTAATTACTTTGTAGAGGAGATAAGCTCAGAAGGGTTAAAAACCTTGCTCAAGGTCTAAAACCTTGTAAGGTCTGATCATTACTACCTAGACCCACCATCCCACTCCAGCAATGACCGCCTGTGCTAACTGTATTATCGCACAAAGGTGGTAATGCTTGGAGTGGACATTCATCTGCTCTTTTACCTGCGTGACATCGCTGCTGCTTGTCTTCCTTTAGACAACTGCTCTGCTTCCCTCCAAAAACCCACATAGTGTTGGAATGGGCTGCCAATCACAGTAGCCCATCACCTTACCCTGGGGTTCCACTGCTGGGCACAGTGCCAAAGCTGAGCCAGTCTTAGTCCTCTAGCCCTGGCCACAGTGACCAGGCCTCATGTGGACACATAACACTGGCCAGACCAATCAGAATCCTACCATGAGGTTTGTCTGCCTGGGCTGATTGGATAGAGCTCCCTTTCTTCCCTGGTCAGGGGCTGTGAACATGAACAGAGGGGCCTGAGGTCATGTTCAGACCCGTGGGAAAAGCCCACAGCATCGATCCAAGAGGTCAAACGTCCCAAAGGCCAGTTTCCACCATCCATCCAAAGGTTGTGGAATATTCTAAGTCAATACATTTCTCTTTTTCTACCTAAGATGATCTGAGCTAAGTTTCTGTCATTTTGCAATAAAGGTACCCTGAAATGATACACAGATAAAATCTGCCCTTCACTTAAAAACCTCTTCTCAACCATTAATTTCAAATGACTCTGCCACTTCCTCTTAAATAACACAATTAAAACCACCTAAATTAGCCATGCAGGGTGGCATGCGCCTGTAATCTCAGCTACTAAGGAGGCTGAGGCAGGAGGATGGCTTGAGCCCAGGAGTTTGAGGCTGCAGTGAGCTATGATTGCACCACTGCACTCCACTGTCTCTAAAAAATAAGTAAATAAACAAACAAAAGAACCAAAAGAAAAACTACAACAGCTGGAGCTTTTACTTATGTCCCTTGCCCTGCTGACCCTCCAGGGCAGAGGGGATGAAGAAAAGGTGGCTGGTACCCGAAAGAAGTAGAGAGAGAACAAAAGGCCCAGGCAACCTCTGCTGAATAATAAATAACCCACACCTGACAATCAGCACCCATCTGCATTAGTCCCACTAGAAAAGCCTGGCAGGGTTATTCCCTTGGGGAAAAAAAACAAACTTCCAGCTCTAACTTCTGACAGTGTACAATGCCTAAATTCAAACCTCCCACTCAGCCTAGCCATTAAGGTCCTCCAGATTACCTCTGCATCCCCAATTCCCTTCCACCCAGAGCCAAGGCCAATCCCCTGCTCTGCTCAGGCTGGGTAAACACATGGCTCCTCTCTATGGCTCAGCCTGTGCGGTCCAGCCTACGCGGCCCACACGTCCTCCCTCCATGGCTCCATGCATTCAGAGCTTCACTTCAACACCAAGTCCCAGCACATTCGCGAAGCTCTCCTCGGCTCCTCCAGCGGATGCTGCTGGCTCCATTCTCTTAAGTTTGATGAAGCAAGTCAGCCAGTTCACTAGGAAAGTAAAGAGGAGGCACGGGAGGTGTGGGGAGTGGGAATGAGAAGGAAACATCAGGCAATGAGCACGCGAGAGGTCCAGCAAGTTCTGCCATTTCTGCCTCCCAATAGAGGCCTGGTGGGAATGACTTGAGGAGTCCCACATTTAGATGGTAATGAGAGCCACTAGAGGTGAATGAGAGTATCTGGGGAAAGTGTGTAGCATACCGAGTTTTTTATAAAAGAAAAAGCCTGTTTGTGCATCTCTATCAGTTGACCTGTCTCATAATGTCACTCTCATGAGCGTCCCATTCCCCCAACAAGGCGGCAAGCTACGGACTAGAATTACATCCTGTGCACGCCGGCCCCTGTCTACACCCCAGCCCCACCTGGGCCAGGCACTTCAATGCTCCCGGTGACAGAGGCAGGCGGTGCAGCACCATTAGCCCCATCTTACAGATGAAGATACTGAGGCTCACCCCAGGGGCAGGGAGTTGAGAATCCTTAAGGGAAAAAACTCAGGTGTTTCCCCGAATCAAAGGGAAAAAACAAAGGACTGCATGGGGCTCCAAGTGACCAAGCTAGACTTGGCTACTGGGAAAAACAAGAGACCCAACTGAGCCACTCAAGTAAACAATTCTGTCTTCTCCCTACCACCAGCTGGGGCAAAGGTGTTCACTTGTTCCCGGCAGATCCATGTATCAAATCCGGGACAAGAGAAAGCTACATAATTTCAGAGTCCCACAGTGACTGGAAATGTCCTGAAATTGTAGTGGGAAGGCCTAACCAGGGAACAGGAAAAACCACCCCAGACAAGGAATCAGGGGCACTGGGCTTGGCCTTGACTCAGGCACCTTTCTGCCCTGCGACTTCTTCCTTACAGACAGGGCCCTGGAACCAAAGATCATAAGACACCACTCATCTCCCTGGGGCTGCCACAGAGTTAATGAGATATGAAGATAGGACACAAAATCCTGAATGACAATGCCCTATCAATACCGGAATAAGAGCCACACCTCCAACAAAAAAACCACAACACAGTGTGTCTCCTAGTCACTCCACACCCCCAGGCCTGAGCGTGGTGGGTTTAAATGTCTGGGGATCTAACTCAGCAAGAGTTGCCCCGATGGGTTGGGTTTGCTCACCTGCCCACCAACACCCAGGCACATGTCCTCCCCAGTTTCCTTCCAGTTCCAGGCCCCACGTGGTAGGCTGCTGCCGATGCAGACTCCCTCAGCACCCAAGTGCCAGTGGGGGATGGGCATTCTGGATCAGGAGCCCACACAGGGTGTGGAATCCATCAAGGAAGCTCCTAGGTGGGTGATGGCATCATCTCCAACAGAGAATCGGTGCCAAAGCAGCCACCCCTTGACGCTAAGGATCCCAGGGAGCCAGCTGGTTCCTCTCTCAGGCTCCGCAATGGCCTCGAACTGAGGCCAATTCATACCCAGAGCTGCTGCCCAGAGCACAGAGTGGAAATCACTCAGGAGTGGAAGGAGGCAGGACCAAGTGCTGGGTTTTCCTGACTATGGCTCCTCAAGGAAGAAGACTTCCATTCCTTCAGCCAGAGCTGCTCTCTTATGCACTGAGCTTTGACCATAAGGAATACTTCCTGGCTAAAAGAAAAAAAAGCAAAAAACTGGAGACCTACAACACAGCAATTTACCCTTCACAAAGGAGCCTCCCCTGCGCCGGGGCAGTGGCTCACGCCTGTAATCCCAACACTTTTGGGAGGCTGAGGCAAGCAGATCGCTTGAGCTCAGGAGTTCGAGACCATCCTAGACAACATGGAGAAATGCCATCTCTACACAATATACAAAAATTAGCTGGTGTGGTGGCATGTGCCTGTGGTCCCAGCTACTTGCGGGGCTGAGGCAGGAGGATGGCTTGAGACCGGGAGGCGGAGGCTGCAGTGAGCCGAGATTGTGCCACTGCACTCCAGCCTGGGTGACACAGTGAGACCCTGTCTCAAAAAAACAAAAGCCCCCAACACGCCACTGTTTGCTGACACACCATGTCACCCTCTTCCCCAGGGGCTTCAGGTGGCATCTTGCCATACCAAATGCTGTCCTAACTTTTTTCTTTCTTTTTTTTTTTTTTTTTTTTTGATACGGAGTCTCGCTCTGTCACCTAGGCTGGAATCCAAGGGCACCATGTCAACTCACTGCAACCTCCACTTCCCAGATTCAAGTGATTCTCCTGCCTCAGCCTCCCAAGTAGCTGGGACTACAGGCGCCCACAACCACGCCCAGCTAATTTTTGTATTTTTATTAGAGACGGGGTTTCACCATGTTGGCCAGGCTGGTCTCGAACTCCTGGCCTTAAGAGATCTGCCCGCCTCGGCCTCCCAAAGTGCTGGAATTACAGGCATGAGCCACCACACCCAACCAGGTTTTTCTAATGCATTAAATAAAATGAACTTAACTTCTCCTTGAAAAGTATTTTTCTAAGGATTTCATGACCCTCTCCAAAGTCACATAACTCTGCATTGTGGTAAAACTGGGGTCTGAAATCAATGCCCTAGGGGATAAAATCCAAACCCTAATCTCTGCCTTCCTTAGAGGTCAAGACTAGCTCCTAGAACTTCAGCCCCATGAGGCCCCACATTCTCCACCAGACACGGAAAGGGTGAGACCTAATTAATGGCAATTGATCCATCAATCAATTTTCAGAGATTAAGGCAAGCGTTGATTCACATGCTTCCCAATGCAGACTTCCAGTCTGTACTAAGTTCTGTGCTTTACGAAAGACTTTCAGAAACAGATCTTAACTTCTTCATTCAGAGATAGATTAGATAGATACATAGATACAATTAAAAAGAAAAAAATTACTTTGTTGAGATCCCCTCTGTCCTTATCCTCATGGCCACATCTGACAGTCCCTTCCTAGCATCTCCCAAAGCACTATCCCAGGAAAGGACTAGGTTTGCCCAGTAACTCTGACATGACCACAACTAGGGGGAAAGAATGCAGGTTTGAGGGACAGAGATGCAAGTCAGAAGCTCAAAGTGGAGACGGGAGGGCCACCAATGAAATGACCTGCTGTGTGGCCAGCAATTTAGTCTCTCTGTCAGTTTCCTGCAGCTACAAAAATTGAGGTTAAGATGGCCAACATAAGAGAGCTGTTACCAGGAATGCCTTATAAAATCATTCCCTTAATAAGTGGGGCTTTTAACAGCCAAATAAATGGGTCCCATCAGCCTTTGACCTTCAGGTTGCTAAGGGCAGTTTCTCAGCCCTCTCGGTTCACTTGTTTTTCTTTTATACATATATCCTTATTTATTTTTACTGTACCTATCGATTCACTGTTAAAACAGGGACAAGACCTAGAAAGATGGCACTTTGTTTCCTGGCTCTGAACAAGTTAAATCAAACAATAGGTTATAATTCAAAATTCCTGGTGCCCAATACTTTCTGAGCATTTTAACCACTCCAAGCCAGAGTTTTCTCTCTGGCAAAGAATAACAGAAAGCTCACATAGTGGCAACGACCACTGAACGTGATAAAGCAGAGCGCCTGCCACAACAGTAGATGCCCAATAAATGCTAGTTCTCCTCCTCCCTCAGTGCCATGTCTTCTTCCTCCAGCTGCCTTGTCTAAAAAGGCTGGCTTCCACACTCCACGGCCAGGCCAGGACAAGCCTACCACTTGTCAGAAACTCCCGCCAGTATCCGTTCCTGCACCCAGACACACACTTACAAATCAGTCATCCCCAAGACCAAAGACACAGGGGTTCCAAAAGGCACCCTCAAGGGAACCAGTCACCAGCCTTCCTCGTTAAGCAGCTCTGCGCTCTCAGGGAGAGAACTTAGCCCCAGCAGCCACTACTAGGATTTTCCCATGGTGCAATGCAACTTCCCCAACTTTTCCGGGCCCAGTTTCCAAAGAAACCCAGGCAGGCATTGTGCACAATCAGCCACCAGTCTGGGAGAGACTGGGCTCTGAGCAGAGGAAAAGGAGCTGGGACAGCCAGAAAATGAAAAAGCAGCTGTGGCCCCGGCACAGGATGGCAGCGACCAAAACTTAAGAGTAGGGGTCCTGGCCCAAGTCCCATTCTTCTGGACGGTACCCTTGGTTAAAGGCTAGCACAGGGTGCCAAAGCTAGCGGACGGTGAGGAGCCTCAGAAAAGGGACTGATGGACATCCTCCGAGGTACCCCCTACCCGCTACTGGACCTGGTGGCCCCCGGGGACCCTGTCGTCGAGACACCTGAGAGTGAAGGCCTTCAGCGGGGGGCATTGTTCACAGCGAACGGCGGGACTGGGGGAGGCGGCGGGACTTCGGGATCCGCGCACCGCCGCCTCCCCAACTGGGCCAGAGGAGCGAGTCCACCGAGGCCATCGCCAGGTGGAGCGGCGGCCCCGGCGAGGTACCCTCGGCCAGCAGGAGGGAGAAGCGGAGGGCGCGTCCCAGAGGCGGGGGCCAAGGGTCTGCCACTCACCCGCGCCTTCGGCGGGCTGCGGCGGCCCGACGACGCCGTTCAGGTAGAGAATGGGCAGCAGGTGAGGCTGCGTCTTCTCCAGCGCCGCCCGCAGGTCCTGGAAGTGGTCCCGCTCCTTGGCCAGGAGCAGCTTGAGCAGCAGCTCCGCCTTGGCGCCTCCCGCCTCCTCGTCCAGCTGCCGCCGCTCGCCGGGACTGAGCGCTCCCGCGGCCTCGAGCAGCCCGAGCACGGCTTCCACCTCCGTCATGGCCTGAGCCAGGCTCTGCTGACACTGGGCGAGCAGCTCCCGGCGCTGGGGCTCCATGGTGGCGGGCCGCGCCGCCCCGCCGGACGCCTCCCGGGTCCCCCGAGACCGGCGGGCGGGCAGGCGAGCGCCTCGGCAGCAGCCCTAGGGCGCCGGGAGCCGTGAGGCGGCGGGAGCCATGGGCCGGGGCCTGGGCGGGCTGGGGGCCCGGGGCGGCGGGCGGCGCTCAGCAGCGGCCGCCTCCCGGGCTCCGGAGCGCAGCCATGTTGGCTGCCGCGGCGGCGGGACTGGAAGAGGAGGAGGAGGAGACGGAGGAGGAGAAGGAGGAGGCGGAGGTGGGGACGGCGGCCGGGGCGCGCCCCGAGGCCGGGCTCCAGCCGGGCATGCTCCCCCTCCCCCTCAGCCTCCGCGCGCGCCGCCCGCCCCGCGAGAAAACTCTCCCCGAAAGCCGGGCCGCGCGCCGCCCCCAGAGCAAGACTACAACTCCCGGGAGAAAGTCGCCTGGGCCGTGTTTCCCAGGCTCCCGACGGCTCCGGCCCGGCTCGGAGGCCGCCTCGGCCCCCGTGCACCCCGGCCCGGCTCACCGGGGCCCCGCGGCCGCCACCCGCTCCGCCGTGGCCACAGCCC
Source organism: Pan paniscus (assembly GCF_029289425.2). Lineage (NCBI taxonomy): Eukaryota > Metazoa > Chordata > Mammalia > Primates > Hominidae > Pan > Pan paniscus. The sequence goes on from NC_073257.2 coordinate 90,075,789, forward strand.
CGCCGCCGCCGCCGGCCCGTCCCTCCTCTCTCCCCTCCCCAGGCCGTCCCTCCGGGAGGCGGCAGCAGCGGAGGAGGGGACGGGCGGAGGGGAGGGGTCCCCGGCCCGCCCGCTAGGCGGGGACGCGGCGCCGGCTGGTTCCCGGTCCCCCGAGGCCCAGGCGCAGCCGGGGGTGGGGGACACGGAGTCAGGCCTGGCACGCGGCCAGCCCACAAGCTGCTGGAGACCCCCTCATACAAATCTTGCCCCCAGTCCAGAGGGTCCTAATCTGAGAACTCCAAAATACAGCCTGGAGACAAATGGTGGGGAGGGTTTCCCCTAAATTTGGACATCTCCAGATTAAGACCTCTGCCGAATCCGTGAGGCTTTCCCTCTCCAAGGAGCTCCTAAGAGAATTTCCCAGTAAAATCGCCTCAACTGCGGTAAATAGGCTGTTCCCCGCGCCAGCATTTGAGAAGAGCTGGTCCCCAGAGTGTAAAGGAGTTGGGATGTTGGCAGGAGGAAGGATGTGTCGCCGGATGAGGAAAAGAAAGGTGGGTGTCTGCGGTGCAGTCCTTGGTCTTTCTGGCAAGTGAGGCGCTCTCCCCCTAAATGTCTCAGAGGGAGACAAATCAGCGGACTACCTTGCTTCCTTTGATGACTTGGAAAGGATCTGCAGTCCCCCTTAAAGCCCAAGAATGTCTTCTCTTCCACGACAGCCGTGTGTGGACACATACTGCTTACCTCCCTGACTGCAGGACAAGGTCCTTCAAAGCTGTAACTCTGACTGCGCTCAGTGACCCCGCAGTGCTCCTCTGTAGAGTGGGAACCCAGGTCCATTTCAAATATCTACGTTGGAATGAGTGGATCTCGCTGGGGGTGGGAGGCACTTTGTCTACCCACACTGCCAGTCCCAGCCACCTGCCTCCTCTCTTCCCTCAAAAAGCAGTGTCTTCTTAGTCTGCTTCTTCAAGGGGAGAAGTCGTTTTTATTTATGGAAACGAACTCACTATATGGTAGAAAGAACAAGAGTATCAGAATTTGCACTTTGGACTTGGACTCCCCTCTAAGCAGCTGCACAAGGTGGAACAAACCAATAATCCTTGCTGATCTGTTTTGTCCTTAGGAGAAATGGTGGAGGGAGAATATTAGATCAGGGGTTCTTAGCCTTGGCTTCATGAATAAGCTCAAGGATGTCAATGAAGCTTTTGACATGATCTCAACTTTTTTGTGAACATTTATATATTTTTCTGGAATGGGGTCCATAGAGTTATCAAGTTCTTTAAGACCTCCAGATGGACCCCAATATGGCAGAACTGAACTATTTAAAGATACCTGCCTGCTCCCGTAGTCTGACCCTCTATGGCTAAGCAGGGTTTTAGGGGAGTGGAAGGCTGGCCATTGCACAGTATCAGGGTTCCAGACAGGCTCCCTGGCTCTTCCCTCCCAGTCCTGTTCCTGAGATAGAGTTCTTTCTGGCCGCCACTTCCCTTAGGGCAACCCCAGAGCTTAAATCATCTGCAAGGCAGTCACCTTTCAGGCACCTTTCATCCGGCACCTGTGTTCTTAGCTGGATTAACTAGAAAGCTAGTTGGAGGAAGGAAGGTGAAAGTGGAGGAAGGGGAAAAGAGGAAAAGTTGGAGACGAATCTGGCTTATGGTTAGAAGCATATTTTTTGGCCAGGCAAAGTGGCTCACGCCTGTAATCCCAGCACTTTGGGAGGCTGAGGTAGGCGGATTGCCTGAGCTCAGGAGTTGGAGACCAGCCTGGCCAACGTGGTAAAATCCCGTCTCTAACAAAAATACAAAAATTTAGCCAGGCATGATGGTGCAAGCCTGTAATCCCAGCTGTTCAGGAGGCTGAGGCATGAGAATTGCTTGAACCCAGAAGGTGGAGGTTGCAGTGAGCTGAAATTGCACCACTGCACTCCAGCCTGGGTGACCGAGCAAGACTCTGTCTCAAAAAAAAAAAAAAAAAAAAAACTTATTTTTTGAGACAGAGTCTCACTCTGTCGCCCAGGCTGGATTGCAGTGGGGCAAACACAGCTCACTGCAGCCTCAATTTCTTGGGCTCAAGCAACTATCCTGCCTCAGCCTCCCGAGGAGTAGCTGGGACCATAGGTGCTTGCCACCACACCTGGCTAATTTTTTAAATATTTTGTAGACACAGGGTCTTGCCACATTGCCCAGGCTGGTCTTGAATTCCTGGGCTCAAGTTATCCTCCCGCCTCGGTCTCCCAAAGTTCTGGAATTACAGATGTTAGTCACCACCCGGACCAATTTTAGGATTCCTTTAGCCAGTGACCTTGGTGTGACCTTGTACTTCTGCAGCATTTTATACCTTCTGCGGCACACCCTTGTAGTGGGTCGAATTGTGTTCCCCCAAAAGATATGTTCTAGTCCTAATTCCCAGTACCTGTGAATGTGACTTATTTAGAAATAGGGTCTTTGCAGATGTAATCTAGTTCAAATGAGGTCATACTGGATTAGGGCGGGTCCTCATCCAATAACTGGTGTTCTTATTAGAACAGGGAAATTTGGATGCAGAGACACAGAGAAAATGCCATGTGAAGATGGATCAGAGACAGAAGTGATGCGGCTGCAAGCCGAGGAATGTGAAGAATGGCCAGCCACCACCGGAAGCTAGGGGAGACGCCAGCACAGATTCTCCCTGAGAGTATCCAGAAGAAACCAACCCTCCAACACCTGGATTTCAGACTTCTGACCTTGAGAAGTGTGAGCCAATAAAACAACTGCAGTGGAGTCAGTGGTTCTTGTTTTAAGCCACCCAGTTTGTGGTCATTGGTTATGGCAGTCCTAAGAAACTCAAACTCGCCTCAGCACAGTGGGGAGGTGAGAAGGACAAAGACGGGGGTCCCTATTTTACAAATCACCCTATCACTTCACTCTTCTACTGCCTAAGGACATCTCTGTAGATTTACCCACCTTTCCTACTTTCTTCTGGTCTTAGAAAAAGAGAGCTCCTTGTCTTTAAGGAGAGCCCTTCCATGCTCTGGATATAATCTGTGTATCCCTCTCCTCCCCCGCACACACGCACTCACACACAGTCTGCTTCTGCTTTGGTTTGGGCTCCTTCTCGTTTGTCAAAAACAGGCTTGAGTCTCCCCATTCTCAAGGGTCCTCCCTTTCCTCTCATGTTTCCTTCGGAAACAATCATTGCTTGACATTGGGACCTCCACATCTCATAGACTGCTCACCGCTTGGTTGGTGCTTTACAATCAGCTTCTTTTTTTTTTTGATTCTTGTGTTTGCTTTTTTTAAATTTATTTTATTTGTTTTTCTGGAGACAGAGTCGCACTCTGTCACCCAGGCTGGAGTGCAGTGGCGTGATTTTGGCTCACTGCAACCTCCACCTCCCGGGTTCAAGCGATTCTCCTGCCTCAGCCTCCCGAGTAGCTAGGACTACAGGTGCACACCACCAAGCCCGGCTAATTTTTGTATTTTTAGTAGAGACAGGGGTTTCTCCATGTTGGCCAGGCTGGTCTCAAACTCCTGACCTCAGGTGATCCACCCGCCTCGGCCTCCCAAAGTGCTGGGATTACAGGCATGAGCCACCAAGCCCAGCCTATTTATTTATTTTATTCATTTATTGGAGACAAGAGTCTTGCTCTGTCACCCAGGCTGGAATGCAGTGGGCTCACTGCAACCTCTGCCTCCTAGGCTCAAGTGATTCTCCTGCCTCAGCCTCCTGAGTAGCTGGGATTACAGGTGCGTATGACCACACCTGGCTAATTTTTTTTTTTTTTTTTTTGAGACGGAATTTCACTCTTGTTGCCCAGGCTGGAGTGCAATGGCATGATCTCAGCTCACCGCAACCTCCACCTTCCAGGTTCAAGCGATTCTCCTGCTTCAGCCTCCTGAGTAGCTGGGATTACAGGCACGTGCCACCACACCTGGCTAATTTTGTATTTTTAGTAGAGACGCGGTTTCTCCATGTTGGTCAGGCTGGTCTCGAACTCCCAACCTCAGGTGATCTGCCCTCCTCGGCCTCCCAAAGTGCTGGGATTACAGGTGTGAGCCACCACACCTGGCCTTAATTTTTGTATTTTTAGTAGAGATGTGGTTTCACCATGTTGGCCAAGCTGGTCTTGAACACCTAGCCTCAAGAGATCCACCTCTTGGGCCTCCCAAAGTGCTGGATTATAGGCATGAGCCACTGTGCCCCGCCCTATTTATTTATTTTTAGAGATAGATTCTTACTCTGTCTCCCAGGCTGGAGTGCAGTGGCACCATCATACCTCACTACAGCCTCTAACTCCTCAAGTGATCCTCCCACCTCAGCCTCCCAAGTAGCTGAGACTGCAGACACCATCATCACACCTAGGTATTTTTTTTTTTTTTTTTTTTTGTAGAGACAGAGTCTCGTTATGTTGCCGAGGCTAGGCTCAAACTCCTGGCCTCAAGCTATCCTCCTGCCTTGGCCTCCCAACATGCTGGGATTACAGACATTAGCCACCATGCCCCACCTATAATCAGGCTTCTGAGCACAACTCCCCATAGAAAACTGTTGTCTCCCATCCTGATGCCACCTCCAGGCCTTATCCTTCACACCTCCTCTACTGTCAACTCTGCTGGGCTTCATCCACTGGGGACATCTTGTTCTCCCACCTTCCTCTCCCTCCCCCCTCGCTCCTTTCTCTCTAAGGTTGACTCTTCAATCCTCTTCTGTCTCCATGCTCCTTCCCTCCTGCAGAGGAGCTGGACAGAAATGAGCTCAGTGCCCAGCTCTGACATTCACTGGCTATGTATCCTGGGGCTAGGTACTGTACTTCCCGGAGCCTCAATTTCTGCATCTCTAAAGTGGCAATAAATATCACCCTTTGGTAGGGTTATTAGGAGAAGTAAATGATAGGACTTATACAAAGCCCTCCACAATGCCTGGTGTCTGGCAGGCATATAAACTCCCTAATGTTAGAGCAGGCAACTCCTGTAGGTCAGAATGCCTGACTGAAATGCTGGCTTGGCAACTTATGAGCTGAGCGATGTTGGGTAAACCTCCATCTGCCTCGTTTTCCTCCTGTGTGAAATGGGGATGTCAATAATAGTATCAAAGTAGCTAGCGCTGAATCCGTGGTAAGTACCACTGTTCTTTTGGCTTCCCTCTGCGAGGAAAGACTCCACAGCATGTAGCAACAGGTTTTGAACAGATGTTTTTAGTTTCATGAATGAGTGGTTGTGGACTCTAGCTGAAAGATTTCCATTTAGCTTGTCTTCAGACAGTGAGGCAGGGGCCCCCAGTACCTTGTTATCTGCTGTATCTCCACAGCACTGTACCGGGCATGTGGTAGGTGCTCAATAGATAGTATTTTTAATTAATAGGTGAACATATGAATGAATGAACAAACTAAAGAGTTTTGCATTGAGGCCCTACTTCAAAATAATATCAACTAAAAATGGGAAGATGGGGAAGGAAAGTACCTCAAAAAGGAGAAGTGGCTGGGCGCCGTGGCTCACACCTATAATCCCAGCACTTTGGAAGGCCGAGGCAGGATTGCTTGAGCCCAGAAGTTTGAGACCAGCCTGAGCAACATAGTGAGACCAGTGTCTATAAAAAATAAAAAAGGAGAAGCATCAGAAGCAAAATGAGAGAAGGTCACAAATTCTCCCTGGTGCCACAGGAAATGGGTGGCAGGTTGGGAACTTAATGCAGGGACCATGAACTCTGCCCACTGCAGAGTGGCCACTGCTGGGGCGCTAAGCACCAGGCGCTCCACGCTGTCCTGCTTTGTCCTGCTGATAAACTTGGCCTACCAGGCCCCACTGCTCTTCCTAGCTGCTCAGGTGACTGAGGAGGAGGATTACTTGAACCCAAGTTCGAGGCCAAACAGGGTAACATAGTGAGACTCTGCCTCTAAAATATTTTCTTTGGGTAATAAAAAAGAAAAAAGATGCCCGTGCTCAGAAATTCAGACCTAAACTGATGGCACCAAGGCAAATATAGCCCTGAGGGCACAGTCCCCTCAAGCTTTCTGCAAGCACAGTGCTGTCTGGGAGCATTAACTCTTTGACTCTGAGCCCATTCTTCACACTTCAGCTTAGATGTTAACCTTTAGGAAGCCATACTTGCCTTACCAATCTCCTTGAAAAGGGTTTGGTGTCTCTGCTACATGCTCTCATTGCAACTTTTTACTCCCTTTATTAAGGTTTATCAGTGTGTATTTTTTGTTTGTTTTTGTTTGGGTTTTTGTTTTTGTTTTTTGTTTTTTGTTTTTTTTGAGATAGAGTCTCGCTCTTGTTCCCCAGGCTGGAGTGCAATGGCGTGATCTCAGCTCACTGCAACCTCCGCCTCCTGGGTTCAAGCAATTCTCCTGCCTCCTGCCTCAGCCTTCCAAGTACCTGGGATTACAGATGCCCACCACCACGCTCGGCTAATTTTTGTATTTTTAGTACAGATGGGGTTTCACCATGTTGGCCAGGCTAGTCTCAAACTCCTGACCTCAGGTGATCCACCCCACTCAGCCTCCCAAAGTGCTAAGATTACAGGGGTGAGCCACTGTGCCCGGCTTATCAGCATAATCCCAGCTACTCGGGAGGCTGAGGCAGGAGAATCGCTTGAACCTGAGAGGCAGAGGTTGCAGTGAGGAGAGATCGTGCCACTGCACTCCAGCCCGGGTAACAGAGTAAGACTCTGCCTTAAAAAAAAAAATTGCGTTTCTTTTCTATATTCCTGTGTTAAACAGAATAGCTCCCCTTCCAAGCTCCCAAAAGACAACCATGCTCCAGTCCCTGGAACCTGTGAAGATGTTTTGTTATATGGCTACAGGGACTTCACAGATGTGATTAAAGTTCTGTACTTTAAAATACGGAGAGTAGGCCGGGCACGGTGGCTCACACCTGTAATCCCAGCTACTTGGGAGGCTGAGGCAGGAGAATTGCTTGAACCCGGGAAGCAGAGGTTGCAGTGAGCTGAGATCGCACCACTGCACTCCAGCCTGGGTGACAGAGTGAGACTCTGTCTCCAAAAAAATAAAAATAAAAATAAAATAAAAAAGGGCAAGTAGGCTGGGCACAGTGGCTCACACCTGTAATTCCAGCATTTTGGGAGGCCGAGGTGGGTGGATCACCCGAGGTCAGGAGTTTGAGACCAGCCTGACCAACATGGAGAAACCTCCGTCTCTACTAAAAATACAAAATTATCCGAGTATGGTGGTGCATGCATGTAATCCCAGCTACTTGGGAGGCTGAGGCAGGAGAATTGCTTGAACCTGGGAGGCAGAGGTTGCAGTGAGCCAAGATCACGCCATTGTTCTCCATCCTGGGCAACAAGAGTGAAACTCCATCTCAAAAAAAAAAAAAAAGAAAAGGAAAGGAAAAAATAAATACATAAAGTAAAATAGGGAGAGTATCCTTGAGTATCCAGGCAGGCACAATCTAATCTGATAATGTGAGCTCTTAAAAGCAGAGAATTTCCTCCACCTGGAGGCAGTAGAAAGGGAAGTCAGAGAGATTCCAAGCATGAGAAGGATTTGACTGGTCACTATTGGCTCTGAGATGGAGGGGCCCACATGCAAGGAGCTAAGAGTGGCCCCCAGCTGACAGCCAGCAAGGAGCCAGGAACCTCACTCTTACAATCACAAGGAACTGGATTCTGGCAACAACTGAATGACCTTGGAAGTGGATTCTTCCCAGAGCCCTGGAGAAGATCCCAGCGGCTACCACCTTGATATCAGCCTTATAAAAGCCTGAGCAGAGAAACCTGCCAAGCTGACCTGGACCTGTCATCTACAGAGCTGAGAAATACTAAATGGGTGCTGTTCTGTTTTTTTTGGTGTTTTTTTTTTTTTTTTTTTTTTTGAGACAGAGTCTTGCTCTGTCACCTAGGCTGGAGTGCAGTGGCACGATCTTGGCTCACTGCAAGCTCCGCCTCCCTGGTTCATGCCATTCTCCTGCCTCAGCCTTCCCAATAGCTGGGACTACAGGCGCCCGCCACCACACCTGGCTAACTTTTTGTATTTTTAGTAGAGATAGGGTTTCACTGTGTTAGCCACATGGTCTCGATCTCCTGACCTCGTGATCCGCCCGCCTCGGCCTCCCAAAGTGCTGGGATTACAGGCAGGAGCCACCGTGCCCAGCCTTAAATGGGTGCTGTTCTAAGGCTCTAAGTTGGTGGGTTTTTGTTATGGCATTAGGAGACCAACAATCCCCAATGAGCTATGAGCTCTGTGGGAGCAGAAGGGACATCGACTTGTTCATTATTGTACCCTCTGTACCTATGTGCCTAGATATTGCCTAGGACACTGCCCTAGGCACTCAAAAACACCCTGTGATAGGAAGAATGGAAACCTACCCTTCCACCAGGCTTTGCTTTTGGAGAAGTTATCTGTGGCAGAATCCATTATTCCACTAGTGATTGGAGGGAACATTTTCAAATAAAGATACTGGATACAGGGCTTTCTCTGCAGGCTAAGTGAGCAGAGGCCCCACTCTGGCCTTGGATTTTATGTTTTAATGGATAAGCTACAGCTGCTCCCTGGAGAAACAGATCCTGGCGCTCTGCTCTGAGTGTGCAGCTCCTTTGGAAGTACACAAGGCTGCCAACAAGAGCATGTGTACATGTGTCTGTGCATGTTAGCGCATGCGTGTGCACACATAAGTGTCCATGCACTCACATTGACAAGAGTGTGAGGGCACTGTGAGCAGGAGAGGAACCATTTCCAGGTGCCTGTGGGTGTCTGTGAGTGCAAACTGCACACGTGTGAGTCTGAACACATGGATGTGTGTGAGCAGAGGAGCAGCTGTTTCTAGGACAGGTTTCCTGTCCCACATGGGAAATTGCACGTGGCCCAACATCCGAGATGCAACATTTAAAAGGATTTCCTTCCAGAGTTTCTTAAAAGAATGAACTCCTCCAGGATGCTGAAAATGGAATTCTATTTAGGAAAATGCCATATTGCACACACCTTTTTAGGAATACTATATCTATGAAATGAATTATGCCTGTTTGTTAAAAATTACCTTCAACTTGGCTCTTGGTAGCTTCTCAAATCATGAAGACATTTTTCTTCCAGACTGCTTTTGTTGTTAGTTCAGGAATGGCCCAGAGGCAAATATCCCAGGATTTTAAAACAGAGAATCTGGCTGGGCATGGTGGCTCATACCTGTAATCCCAGCACTTTGGGAGGCCAAGGCAGGTGGATCACGAGGTCAGGAGATCGAGACCATCCCAGCCAACATAGTGAAATCCCATCTCTACTAAAAATACGAAAGTTAGCTGGGCATTGGTGGTGCATGCCTGTAATCACAGCTACTCGGGAGGCAGAGGCAGGAGAATCCCTTGAACCAGGAAGTTGGAGGTTGCAGTGAGCCGAGATCACGCCACAGCACTCTAGCCTGGCAACAGAGCGAGACTCCGTCTCAAAAAAAAAAAAAAAAAGGAATCTGAGAGAGGCCCAGACCTAGTCATGAATCTTGCCCAGATACCAAGGACAAGGCAAGATTCTGAGATGAGAGATTCAAAGCCTTTGAGAACCTCAGATTAATCCTTAGAAAGGACTAATGAATTATTAACGATGAAATAAATAAAAATACTATTTATTAAGTGCTTACTGTGTGCCAAGTTCTTGGCTAAGCCCTAAGGCTACCTAACCTCACTTTGCAAATGAAGAGCTAAGAAGTTGCTTGCCCAAAACCACACGTCAATTATTGTCAAAACTGGAGTGGGAATTCAAGTTTATCACCTCAATTCTTTGCAGCAACCCTGTGAGGCCTATGCCCTAGCTCCTCAGCTGTCATCCCTTCTTCCTGTTAAAACATTCCTACAATGTGTCTCTTTTACAGGAACCAGTTTGAAGTCACAGCTGGAAAGGATCTGACACTGTGATAACATCATCCTGGTTACTTCTCCCAAAGGATTGACACTTTAACCTGAGGCCTGAACAGCCTTCTCGGTGAACCCCAGTGAGCCAAGCAGATTATCTCCTGGTCAGCCTAGTTTTCCAATGCACAATGCCTCATGCATTGTGAGAGTCACCTCTTCAGAACAACATACCACTCCCTCAATTCCTCAAGAATATTCACTAGCTCCCCATTGCCTGCAGGGCATCCAGAGCTTGGCTGTCTTCTAACTCATCTCCTATTGCTTGGCCCAATGCTCCAGCTACTGACCCTCTCTGTCCTCCACCAATACAATGTGCCCCTTCTCCCCCAGGGCCCACTTCTGCCTCCTCTTTGCCTGTCCAAACTCCTCTCATTCTCTAGGGCCAGGAAACTCCTACTGACCTTGCCTTTCCCTCCCAGAAGTCCTGATGTGCTATGCTTTGAATTGCCTCTTCCTCTTTTGCCATTATCTATTGCCTTGCATCATTTGTAAGTTTGGCCTGGGATGTCTTTGCCTCCCAGACATGCTAGGGACAGGGACCTTGTACTGTTATTTTTCTCATATCCCTCACAGTGCCTATGACAGAGGAAGGCCTGGAGTAGATGCTTCAGAAATACCTGAGAATCGAAAAAACCAAGACAAGGGAAAGTGTGCCAAGGGGAGCTCTCATCTTTCTGTTCTTTAGGTCTCAGTTTAAAGGTTATTTTTGCATATCCCCACCTTGTTCCCACCTACCCCACAAATGACCAAAATTGGATTCTATGAGCAGTCATTTTCCTTCCTGGCATTCATCACATTTTATACTTTCTTTTTTTTTTTTTTTTGAGACAGAGTTTCGCTCTTGTTGCCCAGGCTGGAGTGCAATGGCATGATCTTGGCTCACTGCAACCTCCACCTCCTGGGTCAGGTGATTCTCCTGCCTCAGCCTCCCGAGTAGCTGGGATTACAGGTGCACTCAGCTAATTTTTTTTTTTTTTTTTTTTTTTTTAGTAGAGATGGGGTTTCACCATGTTGGCCAGGCTGGTCTCAAACTCCTGACCTCAGGTGATCTGCCCGCCTCAGCCTCCCGAAGTGCTGGGATTACAGGCGTGAGCCACCGCGCCTGGCCATATTTTATACTACTTTTATGTGACTCTGTGTTTGCTGACTGCTTTCTACTAGACTCTAAGCTCCACAGAACACCTGTTCAGTTCACCTCTATATCCCCAGTATCTAGCTTGATGCACAATAGGGGCTCAAAGCTATTTGTTGAGGCAGGGCATGGTGGCTCATGCCTGTAATCGCAACACTTTGGGGGGCCAAGGAACGATGATCACTTGATCCCAGGAGTTTGAGACCAGCCTGGGCAACATAGGGAGACCCTGTCTCTACAAAAAGTAAAATGAAATTTTGCCAGGCATGGTCCCAGCTACTTGGGAGGCTGAGATCGGAGAATCACTTGAGCCCAGGAGGTCAAGGCTGCAGTGAGCTATGATTGTGCCACTGTACTCCAGCCTGGGTGACAGAGCAAGACCCTGTCTCAAAAAATAAAAACAAACAAAAACCTCACCTACTTGTTGAAAGAATGAATTAGGAAGGGAGAGGAGATTACTTGTTTTGGGTATTTGTAATTGTCCTCAGGAACTCTCCATAAGAACACTTCCATTTTTCAGTCTAGACCAGGGACTCAGGTCTGAGAGGACCAGTATCTCTAGGGTAAATATAACCCCAGCCACAAAGCAAATTGAAGCAGTCCCCCTTTCCTGAGCACTAAGTATGTTCCAGGCACTGTACTGAGTGCTTTGCCCACAGGCCCCAGTTACTCTTCACCACACCCATAGGCAGTAAGCATCATAAGCAGCTCCATCATACAGATGAGGGATCTGAAGCTGTGCATTTCTACCCCTCCCAGCCTTTCTAGTTGTGTGTGGTTCCCATCTTGCAGGGGAAGAAAATCTCAGGAGTGGCTGAGAAGTCCCAGAAGAGCTTTTGCACATGCATCAAAACTGCCCCTATCAGGCCCGGTGCAGTGGCTCACGCCTGTAATCCCAGCACTTTGGAAGGTGGGCAGATCGCCTGAGGTCAGAAGTTCCAGACCAGCCTGACCAACATGGTGAAACCATCTCTACTAAAAATACAAAATTAGCCGGGTGTGGTGGCGCATGCCTGTAATCCCAGCTACTCGGGAGGCTGAGACAGGAGAATCACTTGAACCCGGGAGGCAGAGGTTGCAGTGAGCTGAGATCGTGCCATTGCACTCCAGCCTGGGCAACAAGAGTGAAACTCCGTCTCAAAACAAAACAAAACAAACAAACAAACAAAAAACTGCCCCTGCCTTCCAAGGAAGGAAAGCCAGTTCCTGGGGAATAAGCCAGAAATCAATAGTGGCCCTGCCTGCCCTGCCGGTGGGTGCAGACATGTGGAAACCAGATGCAAAGGGGGCCCATGGGCCCAATCAGACTCTTGGAGGTGATGAGAATGCCCCGAAGCCAGAAACAGCTGGCTAGAAGAGACGGGTGTAGCTTGGGAATTCTGGTGTGGGTAAAACAGAAACCCCCCTGGGCACCAACCCTTCCACGGCATTCAGAGTCCCTTTCACCTACACCTCTATTGTTCCTCCTTTTCTCCATGTAGCCATTGCAGTACCACCATTCCACACTGAGGCTCAGAGAAGCAAGTCAGCTTGCTCAGGATCATGAAGCTGGAAAGTGATGAAATCAACCACCTTAAAACAACTCCCCACAGGTGTGGGCAAGGCTGACCCCTTTAAGCAAACCTCCTTTGTGTAGAAGCAGCAGCTGGAGAAACAGCTGCCAGATGGAACACTGGCCTTCACTTTCCAGCTGGGAGCCATCCAGCTCTATGCAGCTTTACTGGAGGAGTTCCTTGGAGGAAAAGCTCCTCCATGGGAGGCCTCGTTTAAGCAAACACGGTCACATGAGGTGTTGCAGCAGCAGCAGGCCACCGCAGAGATAGCTGCTTGGGTGCAGGGCCATGAAGACCTCTGAGACTGAACATACAAATGGGCAATGGCCAGACTATATTTAAAAATAGAACTCCAACCCACAACCTGTAGCAACCAATTCAGAAAGCTGACCCACCATTGGCAACCAAGTCCAGGAAGCCAAACAGTGTCTGCGGCAATCAGCCCAAAATGGCCAGAACTTGACCAACAACTGACAAAATGCCCAGAACTTGACCAACAACATCCTAATTTTTGCCCCAGTGTGCAACTTAGGACCAATTGGAGGAAGCCAGATGTGCTCCCCTAACCAGTCACATAGGATGTCCCGCTTCTAATAGGCCCACCTACAGCTTCCTGATGTCAACAGCCTCCAATCAGGGCACACCCAAAGCCTCCCCTTTTCCCACCACAAAGCTTCTCCACTTCCCTGCCCACCTTTGAGTCCTCTGACAAAGGCAAGTGATGGTAGCTGACTCCCTTGCTATAGCAAGCTCTGAATCAATAGGCTTTGCTCATTTTCATTTGGGCTTCGTTTATTTCCATACCTCCTAGTTGCTTAATTGTTTTATGACTTGATTTTCTTATCTGTGAAATGGGACCATAATTTTGGACACAAATCTTTTGGGAGGAAAATGCCTTGAATTGCAGGGGAGTCCCCGATACATCCCCACTCCCTGGGTCACCTCTGATCTCAGTTCAGCTGCCACATAACCCACCTCCCTCTTGTTCTGAGCATAACTGGGCACATCTACATGCCCAGTTCCTTCATTTTTTCAGGGGAGGACCCTGAATCCAAGCAGGAAAATGCTGACTTACCCGAGGTCCTCTCCTCCAGAGGTTTTTAATGACCCAGTCTTGCTCTCTGGTTTCCTCCCTCCTGACTGCCCAGGAAAGCAAGCACATGAGGCTTTTCAGCAACTCTGCGGGGTGTGGCTTCAATCTATGGTGAAACTGAGGAGGCTAAAGGAGGAAAAATGCACACAGGAGTGAGTTACCAGGTGCCACAGAAGCTTCCCAACCAGGAAAGGCCAGTTGTGGCCTGCATACGGAGCTCTGCCCTCCATAGGGAGGTTTTTCTTCCTTGGTTTCAGGGAGCGTGAGCCCCACCCAGGTTTTCTGAACCTCTTTTATTCAGGGAGGCTGGCTGGCTCTAGGAGAGTCCCTTTTCCCTTCCTGGGGTTGTTTCCACCCAAGCCTGGCTCCACCTTCTCACTGCAAGACAAAAGCAAAGGGGATCACAAATCACAGTACTCACCATTCTAGTACTAGTGTGCCATAATACATGATATTAACTACTTTTCATATATAGACCCTTTCAGTCCTCAGAACAGCCCTCTGATACATATATGTACCATTATTAGCATGTCCATTTAACAAATGGGGAAACTGAGTCATGGAGCCATCAGATGATGTGCCCAAAGTCACACAAATAGCAAGTCGAAGAACAGGGATTAAAACCCACATCCAGAGATGAGCTCTCAAACACCTTATGGTACCACTTCAGAATGTTTTCAAATGAACACAAGTATGAATAGGACATGGTCAAGCGTAGTTGCTCATGTTTATAATCCCAGCACTTTGGGAGGCTAAGGCAGGAGGATCACTTGAAGCCAGGAGTTGGAGACAAGGCTGGGCAACATAGTGAGACCCCATCTCTACAATAAAATAAAATAAAATAAAATAAAATTAGCTAGGCATGGTGGCACACACCTGTAATCCTATGGAGAGGCTGAGGCGCAAGGATCACTTGAGCCCAGGAGTTCGAGGCTGCAGTGTGCTGTGATTGCGCCACTGCACTCCAGCCTAGGTGACACAGCCAGGTCCTCTCTCTAAACAATATCAAAAAAATCAAATACTAATAGAACAGTATTTTGCGTGTTCCAAAGTTGGGAGCAGGATTCATTTATATTTCAGAGAAATGTTGGGTTCTTTCTCATTTATTCTTAGTTCATTTGGCTTCCACAAACATTCACTGACCCCTAAGAGAGATACTGAGAGATATGAATAAGGCCTTCTCCGCCTCAGACCTAGCACTTTCCCGGGGTTGAGGAGGCCACTCTGCTAACCCCCAACCCACTCACTTCAGGGCTTCGCAGATGGTGAAATATAGTTTACACTCAGAAAAAAGCAGGACACACGTATCACCAGACAACACACGTAACACAGGAAGAGCTAGTTTTACATCCAGATTCCTGGGCTTCAACCTAGGAAAAGAGCCTGAGAAACTTTTTTTTTTTTTTTTTTTTTTTTTTGAGACAAGGTCTCGCTCTGTCACTCAGGCTGGAGTGCAGTGGTGCAGTAATAGCTCACTGCAGCCTCAAATGCCTGGGCTCAAGGAATCCTCCCACTTTACCCTCCTGAGTAGCTAGGACTACAGGCACGCATCACCACATGGGGCTAATTTTAAAAAAATGTTTGTAGAGGCGGGATCTTGCTTTGTTTTCCAGGCTGGTCTCAAACCCGTGGGCTCAAGTGATCCTCTTGCCTCGGCCTCCCAAAATGCTGGGATTACAGGTGTGAGCCACTACACCAGGCCAAACCTAATTTTTTTTTTTTTTTTTTTTGAGACAGAGTTTTGCTCTTGTCACCCAGGC
This sequence comes from Pan paniscus, assembly GCF_029289425.2. NCBI lineage: Eukaryota > Metazoa > Chordata > Mammalia > Primates > Hominidae > Pan > Pan paniscus. The sequence continues at coordinate 90,091,143 of NC_073257.2, forward strand.
TGGAGTGCAATGGCGAGATCTCGGCTCACTGCAGCCTCCGCCCCACCCCACCCTACCCCAGGTTCAAGCAATTCTCCTGCCTCAGCCTCCTGAGTAGCTGAGATTACAGGCGGCTGTCACCACGCCCAGCTAATTTTTGTATTTTTAAAATTTATTTTTAGTTTCTTGAGATGGAGTCTTGCTATGTTGCCCAGGCTGGAGTACAGTGGTGCAAACTCAGCTCACTGCAACCTCTGTCTCCCAGGTTTAAGCAATTCTACTGCCTTGGCCTGCCGAGTAGCTGGGATTACAGGTGCATGCCACCGCACTGGCTTTTATATTTTTAATAGAGATGGGGTTTTGCCATGTTGGCCAGGCTGGTCTGGAACTCCTGACTTCGTGATCTGCTTGCCTCGGCCTCCCAAAGTGCTGGGATTACAGGCATGAGCCACTGCGCCCGGCCGTAATTTTTGTGTTTTTAGTAGAGACAGGGTTTCACCATGTTGGCCAGGCTGGTCTTGAACTCCTGATGTCAGGTGATCCACCCACCTTGGCCTCCCAAGGTGCTGGGATTATAGGCGTCAGCCACCGCTCCCGGCAAAACCTGAATTTTTAACTAGCATGCTGGGTGAATTTTATCAGGACAGTGAACCAGGACTCTCTGAAATCCCTTCCCCGGGATAGTCAACGAGGCTTTCAATTTAAACTTGCATTTGAAGCTTGCAGAGACTCACACTGACTTACCCAGGCCCTAACACACAGCAGCTGTCTCCATGGTTGCGCCAGGTAGTGAAGGATACAGGGCAGCAGGAAACGAGTCCCGGTTCTCAGGTGGATCCCGTGCTTCCACCTCTGTTAGAGCCCAGGCCCTGAGGGCACAGGGCCAAATTGCCACAGAGCTCCAGAGAAATCTGTCTCTCCCGTCCCCCACCCTAAGACTGAGCTGCTGGAGGAAAGAGGCCAGGTTTGTTTCCTTTTATTGGTTAACTCTCTTCAGTCGCCCCTTTCTCCTGCAGACACCTTGGGGACTTTTAGTAATTGTCAGCTGAATGAATAAATTAATGACAGAGGGAGACAGACGTGTTAACAGCTAACAGTAATTCAAGCAGAATGGAGTAAGTGCTAAATAGTGGTGGAATGAGTCATGAATGCTGACAGGGAAGGAAGAGGGAAAAAGGCATTCATTCTCTCCCCCTCCACTGTCAAAACAGTGCCTTCACTCTTCCTCCCTCCATCTCTCTTACAGGCACCAGAGAGCAGAAAATGTATGTGTATAGTTTCAAGAACAGTTCCAAAGCAAACACCCATATAGTCACCCCCATGTGCTGGCCCCCAGGATAAGAAATAGAACCTTGCCAGAACCTCAGAAGCCTTTCCTGGCCCCCTCCATGACATCATCATTCCCCGCCTCTTGCCCTCATCTAATTTCTAATCTGATTCTGAGGGGAATCATTTTCTTACTTTTCTTTTTTTTTTTCTCCTTCTTTTTTTTTTTTTTTTTGAGAAAGAGTCTTTCGCTCGGTCACCCAGGCTGGAGTGCAATGCCATGATCTTGGCTCACCGCAACCTCCGCCTCCCAGGTTCAAGGGATTCTCCTGCCTCAACTTCCCAAGTAGCTGGGATTACAGGCATGCGCCACCACACTTGGCTAATTTTGTATGTTTAGTAGAGATGGGGTTTCACCATGTTGGCCAGGCTGGCCTTGAACTCCCTGCCTCAAGTGATCCACCCACCTTGGCCTCCCAAAGTGCTGGGATTACAGGCGTGAGCCACCGTGCCTGGCTCATTTTCTTACTTTTCTTAATTTTTTTTTTTTGAGACAGAGTCTCGCTCTGTTGCCCAGGCTGGAGTGCAGTGGCACAATCTCAGCTCACTGCAACCTCTACCTCCCGGGTTCAAACGATCCTCCTGCCTCAGCCTCCCAAGTATCTGGGATTATAGGCACCTGCCACCACGCCCAGCTAATTTTTGTATTTTTTGTAGAGATGGACTTTCAGCATGTTGGCCAGACTGCCTCTGGTCTCGAACTCCTGACCTCAAGTGATCTGCCTGCCTTGGCCTCCCAAAGTGTTGGGATTACAGGCATTACCACTGCCTCTGGCCATTTTCTTACTTTTCTTTATTGTTTGACTGTGAATGTCTATGTCACAAGACAAGACGTTGCCTTGTTTTGAATTTATGACCACACATTTTCTTCTGTGGCTTGCTTTCTTTGTGCAATATTTTTTGGACTTTTGCCTGTGTCGATGCTTGTGGCGGTAGGTATACATTCTCACTGCTGCATGGCCGATTCTATTGTGTAAACATACCACAACTTACTTAGCCATTCTCCTGTTGATGGTCATTTGGATTGTGTCCAGTCTTTGGCAATTACTAGCAATGCTGCTGTATGTGACTCCTAATGCACACATCTATTTAATATATTTAAGAGGAAGTGCTGGGTCATGGGGTATGTGATTTTCAACTTTCCCAGCTAGTGCCTAACTGTTTTCTGAAATGCATCTGCTTCTAGACTGTCTCATCTGCAGTTCAACTTACTCAGTAGCACTAGGGTAGTCTCTCCTAACAGGTAATACCAATTGAACTCTCTTAGTTTCATCAGGGTAAGCGTTTGGGGAAAGGGGAGGATAAAAATGGTTAGGTGTGGCCGAGTGCGGTAGCTCATACCTGTAATCCCAGCACTTTGGGAGGCCAAGGTGGGCGGATCACAAGGTCAGGAGATGGAGACCATCCTGGCTAACATGATGAAACCCTGTCTCTACTAAAACTACAGAAAAATAAGCTGAGTGTGGTGGTGTGTGCCTGTAGTCTCAGCTACTTGGGAGGCTGAGGCAGGAGAATGGCGTGAACCCAGGAGGCGGAGCTTACAGTGAGCTGAGATCACGCCACTGCACTCCAGCCTGGGTGACAGAGTGAGACTCCATATCAAAAAAAAAAAAAGAAAAGGTCAGGTATGGTGGCTCACACACTAGCACTTTGGGAGGGAGGCTAAGGAAGGAGGATCACTTGAGTCCAGGAATTAGAGGCTGTAGTGAGCTATGATCATACCCCTGTATGCCAGCCTGGGCAACAGACTGAGTCCCTATCTCAATAAAAAAAAAAGAGGAGAAGAAAAATGGTGTATAGAGACCCCCGATGGGAGTAAACCCAAGGTTCATTGGCTACTGTGACAGTCAGTTAAATTATTTTTTTCTGGCTGGGTGCAGTGGCTCATGCCTGTAATCCTGCACTTTAGGAGGCTGAGGTGGGCAGATCAATTAAGGTCAGGAGTTTGAGACAAGCCTGACCAACATTGCAAAATCCTGTCTCTACAAAAATACAAAAATTAGCCAGGCGTGGTGGCGGGCGCCTGTAATCCCAGCTACTAGGGAGACTAAGGCAGGAGAATCACTTGAACCTAGGAGGCAAAGATTGCAGTAAGCCAAGGTCATGCCACTGCACTTCAGCCTGGGCGACAGAGCAAGACTCCGTCTCAAAAAAACAAAAACAAACACAAAAAAAACCCAAAATAAAAAATTATTTTTTTCTGTGAGTAACAGAAATCCCCAAATAACAGCAGATTAAACAAAACAAATACATTTCTCTCCCACATAAATGAAAGTCTGAAGTCAGCTATCCAGACTGATACAGTGCTCCACGAGGTAGGTTCCTTTGCTCTTGTTCCACTGTCTCTGCAAATGGCTTGAGCTGCTTGAGCTCCAGCCATCATGTCTATATCCTAGCCAACAAGAAGGAGGAAAGACAAAAATAAATTTTTGTCCCTTTCCTTTGAATACACTTTCAGAAAGTCACACAGGCACTGCATATATTCCAGTGGCCAGAGCTTAATCTCACAGAAAGAAAGGTCTGCAAGTGATACTGGGAAATGTAGTCCTTGTTCTTGGTGGCTGTGTGCCCAGCTAAAATCCGGGAGTTTCATGATTAAGGAAGGAGGGAGAATGGATTTTGCAGGACAATAAACAATCTCTGCTATGGATATCCTTGCTCAGGAAAGCACTTCTGGGTAGGTCTGCCTAATGCCCTCACCACACACACTTACAGATACATATCTCACAAGTCGAAATGGAGAGTAAAATAGGTATTTAGCAATGCCATGTCTTTATTTATTTTATTTTATGTTATTTTATTTTTTGAGACAGTTTTGCTCTTGTTGCCCAGGCTGGAGTGTAATGGCACGTTCTCCGCTCATTGCAACCTCTGCTTCCCAGTTCAAGCAATTCTCCTGCTTCAGCCTCCCAAGTAGCTGGAATTACAGGCATGTGTCACCATGCCCAGATAATTTTGTATTTTTGGTAGAGACAGGGTTTCACCAGTTGGCCAGGCTGGTCTCAAACTCCTGACCTCAGGTGATCCGACCACCTCAGCCTCCCAAAGTGCTAGGATTACGGGCATGAGCCACCTTGCCTGTCAATGGCATGTCTTTAAATATTACAAGATATACTCTCTGTTCATCTAGGAAACTGTGGTGCCCAAATGGTGAGTATAATTAGTTATTTTAGGCAAATACTCTGCTGGATCATATGGCAATTTTTTTTTTTTTTTTTTTTTTGAGATGGAGTCTTACTCTGTCGCCCAGGGTGGAGTGAAGTGGTGCCATCTCGGTTCACTGCAACCTCCTCCTTCTGGGTTCAAGCAATTCTCCTGCATCAGCCTCCTGAATAGCTGGGACTACAGGCACTTGCCACTTTACTTGGCTAATTTTTGTATTTTCACCATGTTGGCCAGGCTGGTCTTGAACTCCTGACCTCAGGTGATCCACCAGCCTCGGCCTCCCAAAGTGCTGGGATTACAGGTGTGAGCCACTGTGCCCGGCCTGGATCATATGGTAATTCTATGTTTTATTTATTTACGAGACAAGGTCTCACTCTGTCATCCAGGCTGGAGTGCAGTCATGTGATCATAGTTCACTGCAACCTTGAACTCCTGGGCTCAAGGTATCCTTCTACCTCTGCCTCCCAAAGCGCTGAGATTACAGGCATGAGCCACCACATTCAGCCTATGTTGAATTTTTTTTTTTTTTTTTTTGAGACAGGGTCTCGCTCTGTTATCCAGGCTGGAGTGCAGTGGTGTGATCACAGCTCACTGCAGCCTCAACCTGGCTCAAGTGATCCTCCTGCCTCAGTTTCCCAAGTAGCTGGCACCACAGGTACACACCACCATGCCCAGCTAATTAAAAATTTTTTTTGCAGAGATGGGGACCTCTCTGTGTTGCCCAAGCTGGTCTTGAACTCCTTACCTCAAGTGATCCTCTTGCTTTGGCCTCCCACAGTGCTGAGACTATAGGTGTCAGCCACCATGCCTGGTCTATGCTTAATTTTCTGAGGGACTGCCACACTCTTTTCCATAGCAGATGCATGATTGTACATTTCCACCCAGAGTGCACAAAAATTTCAGTTTCTCGGCCTGGCACGGTGGCTCACACCTGTAATCCCAGCACTTTGGGAGGCCGAGGTGGGCAGATCATGAGGTCAGGAGATCGAGACCATCCTGGCTAACACAGTGAAACCCCGTCTCTACTAAAAATACAAAAAAATTAGCTGGGCGTGGTGGCGGGCACCTGTAGTCCCAGCTACTCGGGAGGCTGAGGCAGGAGAATGGCATGAACCCGGGAGGCGGAGCTGGCAGTGAGCCGAGATCGTGCCACTGCACTCCAGCCTGGGTGACAAAGCGAGACTCTGTCTCAAAAAAAAAAAAAAAAATTCAGTTTCTCCATATCCTTGCTAAGGCTGGTTATTTTCTGGTTTTTATTTATGTTTAAAATATGTATTTATTTACTTATAGAGACAGAGTCTTGCTCTGTTGCCCAGGCTGGAGTGCAGTACAGTGGCATGATCATAGCTTACTGCAGGATTGAACTCCTGGGCTCAAGGATCTTACTATCTCAGCCTCCCCAGTAGCTGGGACTATAGGCATGTGTGACCATGCCTGGCTAATTTTTTAATTTTATGTAGAGACAGGTTCTGGCTATGTTGTCCAGGCTGGTCTCCAACTCCTGGCCTCAAATGACCCACCCGGTTTGGTCTCCCAAAGTGCTGAGATTACAGGTGTGAGCCACTGTGCCCAGTCTATTTTTAAATATATTCTTAAATTTTTCATTGTAACCATCTTTTTTTTTTTTTTTGTCCCGCAGGCTGGAATGCAGTGGCACAATCTTGGCTCACTACAGCCTCTACCTCCCGATTCAAGCAACCCTCCTGCCTCAGCGCCCCAAAGTAGCTGGGACTACAGGTGCATGGCACCACGCCTGCCTAATTTTAAATGTTTTTTTTGTAGAGGCGGGGTTTAGCTGTGTCGCCCAGGCTGGTCTTGAACTCCTGAGCTCAAGCGATCCTCCCGCCTTGGCTTCCCAAAGTGCTGGGATTACAGGCATGAGCCACCGCGCCCAGCCAGATAGTAGCCATCTTAATGGAGTAAGATGGCTTACTTTTAAACATTATTTCTAAACTGAACCCAGACCCTGGCATGTTAGAGGTGGTTACACAGTGAACGCATTTGACGAACAGTCGAGGTAATTTTGTTTTCCAGGGTTTGCTCCATGAATAAACAATCTCTGAGAGGCTGGTATCTTGTCCAAGGTCAAGAGCCTGAATTTGAATTGTCTGACTGAAAGGCAGCATGTTCTCTACTAGTCACCTCTCTACCTGGTTCCACCCTATGCAAGGCAAACAAACACAGAAGAAAGAAACCCATTGCCGTGCAAAATCCAGTGATTCCAAACCCAACCAGCCCACCAGGGATGTTCTGGGAGTCCGAGCTGGGGACAGGAGCACAGCCAGCCCTAGCCAGCCCTCCCCCCACCACACTCAGTGCCTGGCGGGGCAGAGCGAGTCACATTTCAGCCTCACTCACAGGCCAGCTTGAAATTCGGCCCAGCCGCCACTGCCTCCTGAGAACTCCTCCGGATGCCTGCAGGCTTATGCGGGGCTGAGTCACTTCCTCACCTTAATTCTCCCCTAATACCTTCCCTTTCTCTGCCGCTTTACTCCTGGCACCACTGTCTGGGTGTGGAATGTCTGGGGAAGCTGTGCAGGTGGGTTGGCTGAGCTGTCTGCCCAGATACCACAAACATGGCTGGGGAGAGAGGATGCAGGGGTAAAAGTAAAGCCAGATTTGTCTGCTGGCTCTTAAGCGCATCCTAATCCCCTCAGTCAGTTTGATCTTCGCAAACATGAGCACAGGTCAATATCTCTAAGCTTGGGTCCTGAGGGGCTGGTGGAGGATGGAGCAGAGGATGGATGAAGAGGAACAGGAAGTGAGGGGAGAGTGATGGCTGCTTTAGCTTTTAGAAACTTCCATCCCACATTACTTTCCCTAGGGAAGCTCCCACCTCCCATCCCTGGGAGAACAGACTGCATCCTGGAAGGTCAAGTTCCAGGTCATGTTAAATATGATGGTTTCCTGGATGAGTCTAAGGACGTATCATTAATATCTTCAGCCTATTTCCGGAAGTCCTGCTGTTCCTCTTACCTACATGTATGCTGTTCTTCCCTGTGTACAACTTAACTTTCCTTTCCAGGTTTCGGATGCTTTGTCTGTACATTGCTTTGTGTGTTTGCCTGCCTCAGCTTGTACTTTCGGAGATAGAAATTGGGTCAAAGTTTTAATTTTTATTTAAGTTATTCATTTATATAGTTTAAAAAGTCAAAGGATGGTGCAAGATTTATGAAAAAGAGCCCTCTCCCTTCCCCTTAGCAGAGATAATCATCTTCACCTTTCTTTTTTTTTGAGACAGAGTGTCGCTCCGTTGCCCAGGCTGGAGTGCAGCGACGTGATCTCGGCTCACTGTGATCTCAGCTCACTGCGACCTCCACCTCCCGGATTCAAGAGATTCTCCTCCTGCCTCAGCCTCCCGAGTAGCTGGGACTACAGGCGTATGCCACCATACCTGGCTAATTTTTGTATTTTTAGTAGAGATGGGGTTTCTCCATGTTGGCCAGGCTGGTCTTGAACTCCTGACCTCAAGTGATCTGCCCGCCTTGGCCTCCCAAAGTGCTGGGATTACAGGTGTGAGCCAGCATTCCTGGCCATCTTCAATTTTTATAGCTCATTCTTTTGGCATTTGTCTCCATTTCCCTCAATAATATTATTTTATTACTACGTCATGATTTTTCAGTTTTAGGCACTATTTATTGTCTTCCATACTCGAACAACCCATGCACCCTTCCTGGCCTCCATCTTTCCACTACAGTCATACAATAATTTGGTTACAGCAATAGCCAGTTTTTACATTAATACCACTATGTAAAGACTATTACCATGTGATGGACTATGCACAATTTTTTATTTTCCCTGGAGCTAATAATTATCTCCACCCCCCTCCTTCATTTACTTAGTTTCCTATGTGTTTAATGCCAAGCTCTTTCAGTTGTTATAATCTTCCCTTAATACTTTCAGATGATATTCTACCAATTTTATTTTCTTGAAGAAATCTCTCTTAGACATGGCTGGGCACAGTGGCTCATGCCTGTAATCCCAGCACTTTGGGAGGACAACATGGGTGGATCGCCTGAGGTCAGGAGTTTGAGACCAGCCTGGCCAGCATGGTAAAACCCCATCTCTACTAAAAACACAAAAAATTATCTGGGCGTGGTGGCAGGTGCCTGTAATCCCAGCTACTCGGGAGGCTGAGGCAGGAGAAGTGCTTGAACCGGGGAGGCAGAGTTTGCAGTGAGCCGAGATGGCATCATTATACTCCAGCATGGGTGACAAGAGCAAAACAGCATCTCAAAAAAAAGAAAAAAAGAAATCTCTCCTAGACATTTCTGACCTTATCTGGTCTAGGCTGGTTGTCCTATAGGACTGTTGCATTGTCGTCATCTTGCAATCTCTTTTTACCAACATCCTGGGGGATTCTCTTTATCTATCACATGTCAGATTCCTGTTTCCCCTTGTCTTTTTCTTGGTTTACTACCTTATCATCCAGGAGCCTCCTGAGTATATAAACATTTTTTTCTGAACCTTAAATGACTCAAATGTCTTTTTCTATCTTCAACCTTGATTGATAGTTTGGTTCTGTAGTCCCAGCTACTCAGGAGGCTGAGGCAGGAGAATGGCATGAACCAGGTGGGCAGAGCTTGCAGTGAGCCGAGATTGTACCACTGCACTCCAGCCTGGGCGACAGAGCAAGACTCCATCTCAAAAAAAAAAAAAAAAAAAGATAGTTTGGTTGGGTATAAAATTTTAAGTTGAATGGCTGGGTTCCATGGCTCACACCTGTAATCTCAGCCCTTTGGGAGTACGAGGTGGGTGGATCACTTGAGGTCAGGAGTTTGAGACTTGGTGAAACCCTGTCTCTACTAAAAATACAAAAAATTAGCCAGGTCTGGTGGCTCATACCTATAATCCCAGCTACATGGGAGACTGAGGCAGGAGAATTGCTTGAAGTCAGAAGATGGAGGTTGCAGTGAGCTGAGATCGCGCCACTACACTCCAGCCTGGGCAACAGAGTGAGACTTTGTCTCAAAAAAAAAAAAAAAGAATTATGTTGGAGATGATTTTCCTTTGGAAGTTTGAAAGCATTGCTTATCTTCTAACTTCCAGTGCATCTATTGAGACATTCAAGCCACTCTAATGCCTGACCTCCTCCCCTTTCCCTTTGGAAACTTGCAGGATCTTCTCTTTGTCTTCAGTGTTCTGAATTATAATGATTTGTCTTGATGTTGGTGTCTTTTCATCCATTGGGCCAAGAAATCTTGGGCCCTTTTAAACTGGAAATATATGTCTCCGTTTTTGAAAATTTTCTTTGGGTATTTTATTTTATTTTATTTTATTTTATTGAGACAGAGTCTTGCTCTGTCTCCCAGGCTGGAGTGCAGTGGTGCAATCTCAGCTTACTGCAACCTCCGCCTCCCAGGTTCAAGAGATTCTCCTGCCTCAGCCTCCTGAGTAGCTGGGATTACAGGTGCCTGTCACCACACCCGGATAATTTTTTGTATTTTTAGTACAGATGAAGTTTCACTATGTTGGCCAGGCTGGTCTCAAACTCCTGACCTTGTGATCCACCCGCCTTGGCCTCCCAAACTGCTGAAATTACAGATGTGAGCCACTGTGCCCAGCCCAGGTGTTTTTTTAATCATTTCCTCCATTCCTTTTTCTCTGTTGTTTTTTGTTTATTTTTGTTTATTTTTTTAATGGAATTCCTATTATTCAGGAAGTGGAATTCCTGTATTAGGCCTCTAATTTTCTTATCTATTCTCTCCTATTTTCTGTGACTATGTTTTTGTAAGATTTCCTCAATTTTATATTCCAATCCTTCTACTGAGTTTTTGATTTCTCACATTATATTTTTAAGTTTAAAGAGCTCCCTTTTTGTCCTTTGAATGTTCCCCTAAACAAAAAAAAGCAATAGTGGCCAGGCATGGTGGCTCATACCTGTAATCCCAGCACTTTGGGAGGCTGAGGTAGAGGACTGAGATCAGGAGTTCAAAACCAGCCTGGGCAGCAAAGTGAGACCCCATCTCTACAAAAAAATAAAAAAATTAGCTGAGTGTGATGGCATGTGCCTGTAGCCCCAGCTACATGGGAGGCTGAAGCAGGAGGGTTGCTTGATTCCAGGAGGTCAAGGCTGCAGTAAGCCATATTCGCACCACTGTACTCCAGTCTAGGTGACAGAGTGAGACGCTGTCTCAAAAACAAACAAAAACAACCAAAACCCCAACAGTATTGTGTTTTTGTCTCAGGTTTATATATTTGCATATGGAATGTCTATATAAATTATGTTCTTGCTGGGCATAGTGGTTTGCACCTGTAGTGCCAGTTCCTGGGGACGCTGGGGCAGGAAGATCACTTGAGCCCAGGAGTTCTGGGCTGTAGCATGCTATGCCGATCGGGTGCTAAATTCGGCATCGATATGATGACCTCCCAGGAGCAGAGGACCACCAGGTTGCCCAAGGAGGGGTGAACTGGCCCAGATCAGAAAAGGAGCAGGTTGGCAGTTTAAATTGCATTGCATTGAAGAAATAGGTGGTGGGATCTTGCTGGGTGTTTGATTAGCCCTTTCTCTGTCTTGCTTGTTTGAGCTTCAGCAGAATTCAAAATGACTGGCAATAAGGCTGGGAAGGACTCTGGAAAAAACAAGACAAAGGCGGTTTCCCACTCGCAGACAGCTGGCCTGCAGTTCCCAGTGGGACATATTCATTGACACCTGAGATCTAGGACGACCAGTCATGGGCATGTGGGTGCAAATGCCGCAGTGCATAGCATAGCCATCCTGGAGTAACTCACCACAGAGCTACCTGAACTGGCAGCAAAGGCATCAAAAGACTTCAAGGTAAAGCGTATTACCCTTCGTCACTTGCAACTTGCTGTTTGTGGAGATGAAGAATTGGATTCTGTCATCGAGGCTACAATTGCTGATGGTGGTGTCATTCCACACACTCACAGATCTCTGATGGGGAAGAAAGGACAACAGAAGGCTGTCTAAAGGCTGCCTGGATTCCTTATTATCTCGAGACTCTAAGTACCTTACCAGCTGCCCAGTGTGGTGATTCCAGTAGGCTGTATCTCTGTGAAAAACATAATTTCATCTTTTTCTTTCTTTTTTTTTAGATGGAGTTTTGCTCTTGTTGCCCAGGCTGGAGTGCAATGGCATGATCTCAGCTCACTGCAACCGCCTCCCGGGTTCAAGCTATTCTCCTGGCTCAGCCTCCTAAGTATCTGGGTTTACAGGTGCCTGCCACCATGCCCGGCTAACTTTTGTATTTTTAGTAGAGACAGGTTTCATCATGTTGGTCAGGCTGGCCTCGAACTCCTGACCTCAGGTGATCTGCCTGCCTCGGCCTCCCAAAGTGCTGGGATTACAGGCGTGAGCCACCACCCCCGGCCCAATTTTGTCTTTTTGTAATTGTGTCTGAGCAAGTTGGAAGTTTAATTAGCTTTCCAACTGACCAATTTCTGCATTCTAGTCTTAACCATATTTAATTGTTACTATGGCTTCAAAGAAGCTATTGATTCCAAAGTAGTGGGTTTTGATTGAGTTTTTTAAAAACTGGATTTTAACAGTGATGCAGAAGTTATAGTAACAAACATTTGGTTTTGTACAGGCATTATTTCCACTCTGGTGCATAAGCTCAATAAAGGTCATATCCCAAACTAAAAAAAGAAATGGAGCAGGTCAAAACTCCCATGCTGATCAGTTGATCAGTAGTGGGATTATGCCTATGAATAACCACTGCACTCCAGTCTGGGCAACATAGCAAGACTCTGTCTCAGAAGGGGGGAGAAATATCCATGTAAGTATTATGTCTGTTTTTGATAGTATTGTGTTCTTGTTTCAGAAATGCATGTTTGTTTTTGTTTGTTTGTTTGTTTTTTTGAGACAGAGTCTTGCTCTGTCGTCCAGGCTGGAGTGCGGTGGTGTGATCTGTGCTCATTGCAACCTCCGCCTCCTGGGTTCAAGAGCTTCTCCTGCCTTGGCCTCCCATGTAGCTGGGACTACAGGCGCCTGCCAACGTGCCTAGCTAATTTTTGTATTTTTAGCAGAGGCAGGGTTTCACCATGTTGGCCAGGCTGGTCTCGAACTCCTGACCTCAAATGATCCACCCACCTCGGCCTTCCGTGCTCAGCCTGATGCATATTTTTAAGATCTCACTAAGAAATAATAATGATAGGGTTTTTGCCGTATTTTTAAAAGTTCTCTTTTCCCTGCATAAAATAGTTTTCTCCAAGTAGGTTTTTCCATTTATTTTCATCTCTGCCTTTCATGTTAGAGACTTTGGTCAGATGTCTGATGACTGCTGGTTATCTGAGTAGGGGCACTAAAAAGCTGATTGAAAAGTCTGAGCACATGGGGAGAACTTTTTGACTATGAACTTCATTGCAGGGTGATCTGGCTGAGCCATTCATTGTTATCAGTATCTTAGGTTTTTGTTTGTTTGTTTGTTTGTTTGTTTGTTTTTTAGCTAGTCAGATTCTCCAAAATACACTCTTTCACTGATCACCTGGAGTTACGAAGCCCTGGGAGCTCAGTGAATGAAGAAGGCTGGGGTTTCACACTACAGCTGTAAATGTTTGCTTAATCCCCTGCTTGAAGTACAGATCCCTCTTACTAGCTGAGTCCAGAATCCTCTAGAGACCATGCAGTTTACTTTCTTCCGGGAATAAACTTTATTGATTTATTTATTTAGAGACGGAATCTCTCTGTATCACCCAGGCTGGAGTACAGTGGAATGATCTCGGCTCACTGCAACTTCTGCCTCCTGGGTTCAAGAGATTCTTGTGCTTCAGCCTCCTGAGTAGCTGGGACTACAGGCACATGCCACCATGCCACACTCATTTTAGTATTTTTTATAGAGGTAGAGTTTCTCCATGTTGGCCAGGCTGGTCTCGAACTCCTGGCCTCAAGTGATCCACCCGCCTCAGCCTCCCAAAGTGCTGGGATTACAGGTGTGAGCCACCATGCCCAGCCATCTCCTGGGAATAAACTTTAATCTCCCGCCGATTTTCTGGATGGCAGGATATGGGGAGGGCATTTGGGGTATATAATTTTTTCTTAAATTTTCAAACAGCTCTCTTGTTCTTAAGCCCCACGTTCACCTCTAATTCTGGTGCCAATTCCTGAGCCTGTTGGAAATTCCACAGAGTAAATCTGGTTACTTTTAGCTTCTTCTCCTGTTCAGTTTAGGACTCAGCTCTCTTGGATCTGCTAAATTAGTTGCCACTTATTCATTTGTTTTCCAGCTTCCAAGAGGGCATAGTTGTCTCCATTCCCATTGCTAACTCATGGCCCACTCTGCGTGTGTATGATCTTTCTAGGATCTCAAGTGAAAACCTCAGGTCTTCGCCAAGGTCTTTCTACTCTGGCTGGGGCCAAACTCCAACTCTCCTAGCCCTGAAAAGCCTCTGAAACTTCAACTCAGCTGTCTAGCTGCAGAGGCTATTCTCTACTCCATCTGCAGAGTCTTGCCCTGTGTATGGGAGTTTAGGAGTCAGCGAAGCCTCAAGAAGGAGAATTTTAAAATAATCAACTTCTGGCTGGGCGCGGTGGCTCATGCCTGTAATCCCAGCTCTTTGGAAGACTGAAGCGGGTGGATCAATTGAGGCCAGGAGTTTGAGACCAGCCTGAGCAACACGGTGAAAACCCTGTCTCTGCAAAAATACAAAAATTAGCTGGGCGTATTGGTCTGAGCCTATAATCCTAGTTACTTGGGAGGCTGAGGCAGGAGAATCACTTGAACCCAGGAGGCAGAGGTTGCAGTGAGCCGATAGTCTGCCACTGCACTCCAGCCTGGGCGACTGAGTGAGATTCCAACTCAAAAAAATAAAATAATCAACTTTGGCTAGGTGTGGAAGCTCATGTTTGTAATACCAGCACTTTGGGAGGCTGAGGATGGAGGATCACTTGAGCCCAGGAGTTTGAGACCAGCCTGGGCAACATAGTGAGACTGCATTTCTATTAAAAAATTAACAAATTAGCAGGGCTTGGTGATGCATACCTGTAGTCCCAGCTACCCGGGATGCAGAGGTGGGAGGATTGCATGAGTCTGGGAGGTCAAGGTTGCAGCGAGATGCGATCGCACCACTATTTTCCAGCCTGGACAATAGAGGGAGACCCCAACTCAATAAACAAAATAAAATACAATAACTTTATTGATTTAAAATACAGTATGTTGGGATTTAAGATGAGCAATGCCAATCTCATCGTATTTTAGCCTATTGTAACTATCACTGCCTTAGTAAAATTACTAGGAAATGGTCTAGGGCAATTTTTTTTTAATGTTCATTCAGAGTGTTGGTGATGATGGGTGAGCTTGACAAAGGCATTCTTCAAAAATAAAAACTGGCCAGGTGTGGTGGCTCACACCTGTAATCCCAGCACTTTGGGAGGTTGAGGCAGGAGGATCACTTGAGCCCAGGAATTTGAGACCAGTCTGGGCAACACTGGGAGACCCCATCTCTACAAAAATTAAAAAATTAGCTGGCCATGGTGGTTTGCACCTGTAGTCCCAGCTTCTCGGAAGGCTGAGGTGGGAGGATCACTTGAGCCCCAGGGGACAAGGCTGCAGTGAGCTGTAATCGCTCCACTGTGCTCCAGCCTGGGTGACAGAGCGAGACCCTGTTTCAAAATAAATAAATACAAAATGTAATTAATATATTGATATACTTACAATAAAACTCACTCATCTTAAGAGCACAGTTTAATGGCTTTTGATGAACGTAAACACATGTGTAACCATCACCACAATCAAAATATAGAATATTTTTATCCCTCAAAAAGCTTCCTTGTGTCTCAAGAAGGATTTTTATGCAGAATTTTTGGGTTTCTGCTCTGTGTCTGCTTCCTCTCCCCGAAATCCCTGTTGCCTCAGCAGCCTTCACTCTCATCTGTTTTCCCCAGCTAGTAACACTGCTAGTCTCTCCTTGGACACTGTTTCCCATAGTCAAGAAAACGTCTTCAGCGTGAAAGCAGGGGTGAACTCTCTTAGTGACCATAGCCCTGTACTGGTTGATGTTGCATATCTGCAAAGAGTTATTTACTATATTTTGTCCGGGCTTTATATTCACCCACAGCAGAGGCCAAGGAAAGATAAATATGATACCCACTACTCCATCAGACACCTCCATCAGACCTAGAACCAGAGGCTTTAAAATACCTTTTTTTTTTTTTTTTGAAAGGGAGTTTTGCTCTGTCAATCACGCTGGAATGCAGTGGTACAATCTTGACTCACTGAAACCTCCACCTCCCAGGTTCAAGCTATCCTCCTGCCTCAGCCTCCCGAGTAGCTGGGACTACAGGTGCATGCCACCACGCCCAGCTAATTTTTGTATTTTTTTAGTAAAGACAGGGTTTCACCATGTTGACCAGGCTGGTTTCAAACTCCTGACCTCAAATGAAGTACCCAAAGTGCTGGGATTACAAGCATGACCCACCTCGCCTGACCTAAAATAGATTTTTAAATACACATTTTTCACATTTTCTTGACATGCTGGCTAAAACGGGGAACATGCAGAAAACACATCACCAAAGTCTCTTCCTTATGGCAATAAGCAGAGCCCTTGTATTTGGAGCTCTCCTGGTATCTTGAAGATAATCCAAAGAGAATGAATCTAGTGGGGCTGTATTCTGCCACTTCCTCATTGGGTAGCCTCTGGCCACTCCTGGGGGGTGAGTGGTGGTAGGATGTTGTGATTGTCAAACCAACTACCTGGGAGGCCCTGTGGGGTGTGATTATTATTTATTTATTTTTTGAGACGAAGTCTTGCTTTGTCACCCAGGCTAGAGTGCAGTGGCGCGATCTCGGCTCACTGCAACCTCCACTTCCCAAGGTCAAGCGATTCTCCTGCCTCAGCCTCCCAAGTAGCTGGGATTACAGGGGCCCATCACCGCGCCTGGCTAATTTTTGTATTTTTAGTAGAGACGGGGTTTCACCATATTGGCCAGGCTGGTCTCGAACTCCTGACCTTGTGATCACCTGCCTCGGCCTCCCAAAGTGCTGGGATTACAGGCGTGAGCCACTACACCTGGCCAGGGTGTGATTTTAGAGTCAGATGGAGCAGGGTTTGCATTTTGGCTCTGACATTTACTGTGTGCCTGGGGAAAGTGATGGAATCACTCTGGGCTTGGTTTTCTTATTTACAAAACAGAGAGAGTGATACCAATCTTGGAGGATCATTAGAAGAGTTAATGATGTAGCATATCATATGCTCAGCTGAGTGCCTTCTACGTAGCAACATCCAATATGTGATGGCCACTGATAGCTCTATTTATGGACAGGAAGATGCTTTGTACCCTGTTAAGTAGTTCATAAACTTGGTGGTCAGCATCTTTTGGACAGCCCAGCATCTAAATCCCCCTTCCTCCACTGTGTGAAGGCCTCCCCTTGCTTCTTGTTCCCCAGGACAGGAATGATAGATATTCACTGTCCCCGTTCTTGCTCTGTGGTGGTCAGTGTGGCTCACTGGATGCTCCTGCTAAGAAAAACGGGAGAATGTTATTTGGGTAGTGGAGGCAGAGGCAGCACCGGGTCCCTTGGCATGGAACCCAGTGTCCTAACCGGACCATGCCTTGGGTGGGATCCAGCTGGACTCTGCTGCCAGTAACCCTTGTTTTTTGCTCATTTTCTCATCCTGGGTTTCCAGCCTTCCTGATGATTCTGTGAGCTGCCTGATATGTTTCCAAAAACATAACAAAACAA
The DNA here is from genome assembly GCF_029289425.2 of Pan paniscus. Taxonomy (NCBI): domain Eukaryota; kingdom Metazoa; phylum Chordata; class Mammalia; order Primates; family Hominidae; genus Pan; species Pan paniscus. The sequence continues at coordinate 90,108,254 of NC_073257.2, forward strand.
AGCTTTTCCACTTCATTAACCAGATTTGGTTTCTATTTCTTGTTACCAGGAACTCTGATTAATACACTTGGCGCCAAAAACAATGCAAGTTATTAAAAACAGGGCAATGAGGTCTGACACACCTGTGGGACTGAGAACGCTAAGTGAACACACTTGTTCTCCTGGTTGCTCTCTTAGCCTTAAGGACAGGCAACTCATGAAAAAAGAAAAATAGCCAAGAAAATCTGAACCTCAGGAGTAAACAAAGAAGTAAAAATTAAAATAGATAGGGCCAGACACGGTGGCTCATGTCTGTAATCCCAGCACTTTGGGAGGTTGAGGCAGGCAGATCATTTGAGCCCAAGAATTCAACACCAGCCTGGGCAACATGGCAAAACCCGTCTCTACTAAAAATTCAAAAATTAGCTTGGCATGGTGTCACGTGCCTGTAGTCCCAGCTACTCAGGAGGCTGAGGTGGGAGGATGGCTTGAGCCCCGGAGGTGGAAGATGGCAGTGAGCTGAGATTGCATCACTGCACTCCAGCCTGGGTGACAGAGCAAGGCCCTCTCTCAAAATAATAAATAAAGAAAATAAAATAGATAACATTTTCTCTTGTCAAATTGATAAATGCCCATACATAGATAAATACATGTGCATATAATGAAGTGATAATAGCTGGTGTTGGCAAGGGAGCAAGTGTCCCACAAGGCGACAGAGAGAGTGCACAGCCTGGGCCAGTCCCAGGGAAGTCCAGCGGAGTGATGGAAACTTACTATTTGAGAAACACTTTAAAGACGGCTTACTGTTGTCTGAGCCGTTTTTCTTTTTTGGAGATGGAGTCTCTCTGTGTTGCTGAGGCTCGAGTGCAGTGGCACAATCTCAACTGACTGCAACTTCCGCCTCCTGGGTTCAAGTGATTTTCCTGCCTCAGACTCCGGAGTAGCTGGGATTACAGGCACCCGCCATCACACCTGCTAATTTTTGTATTTTTAGTAGAGACAGGGTTTCACCATGTTGGCCAGGCTGGTCTTGAACTCCTGACCTCAAGTGATCCACCAGCCTCAGCCTCCCAGCCTTCTGGATTACAGGAGTGAGCCACTGTGCTCGGTCTCTGAGCCGTTTTTCTATAGGACAAGAGCAGGGACAGTAATTACTCCCATATGCATGGTTTTTCTGGGAAGTATGACTTGGCTGTGCCTTTACAAAAAAGTATGGTAAAATATATGTAACATAAAATGTACTATCTTCACTGTTTTTAAGTGTATATTTCAGTGAAATTAAGTACATTCACATTGTTGTACAACCAATCTCCAGAACCGTTTTACTGTTTTCATCTTACGAAACTGAAACTCAGCACCTTTAAACAATAACTCCCCATTTCCCCCACCCCCTACCCATAGCAACCACCATTCTATTTCGTTTTTACAAATACGACTGCCCTAGGTATGTCATATAAGTGGAATCACACAGTAGGTGTCCTTTTGTGATTGGCTTATTTCACTTAGCATAATGTCTTCAAGGCCCATCCATGCTGTAGCATGTGTCAGAATTTCCTTCCTTTTCAGGCCTGAATCATATTTCACTATATGTATAGACCACATTTTGTTTTGATGGACACTTGCGCTGCTTCTGCTTTTTGGCTATTGTGAATAATGTGGCTGTGGACATGGGTGTGCAACTATCTATTCATTTGTAGCCTGGGTACCAGCTCGGGTCACCTTCTTTTGATACTTTAATAAAATTGACTTGAAATATACATACAGCCGCCCACTACCCCAAACAAAAGAGAAGGGAAGCCTTCCTAGAAGTTGATGTAGTATCTCAAGGTGCTCCCTGCTCCCCATGGAGACCCTGATGACACCACTTCTGGAGTGCCAAGTGCTGCACCAGGACTCTACTGCTTTTGTTCTGACTGCAGCCTCACGAGGTGGGCAAGGCCACTGCTGTCCCATTTGGGCCTCTTTACAAATGAGGAAAAGACGCACATTCTCCCTGGCAAAACTCCAGCTTGGAGAGCAGAGTAGGGAGCACATTGGAGGCCCCACTCAGGTCCTTGGCATGGCTCCCTTGCACAAGGTACAGCCTACACTATTCTACATGACAGCCCTGAGGCAGGCATGGCTGGCAACCCAGCCTTACTGGTGAGAAAAGCGAAGCACAGAGGTGAGGAGTCTGCAAATTTTTTTTTTAACTTTTTTTTTTTTTTTGAGACAGGGTCTTGCCTGTTGCTCAGGCTGGAGTACAGTGGCACCGTCGTGACTCGCTGCAGCCTCGGCCTCCCAGACTCAAGACATCCTCCCACCTCAGCCTTCGAAGTAGCTGGGACCATAGGCATGCACCACCACATCCTGTTAATTTTTTTTTCTTTTTTTTTGAGGCAGAGTCTCACTCTGTTGTCCAGGCTGGAGTGTAGTGGTATGATCTTGGCTCACTGCAGACTGTTTCCCAGGTTCAAGCAATTCTCCTGCCTCAGCCTCCTGAGTAGCTGGGATTACAGGCACGTGCCACCACACCTGGCTAATTTTTTTGTATTTTTAGTAGAGACAGGGTTTCACCATGTTGGCCAAGCTGGTCTTGAACTCCTGACCTCAAATTATCCATCTGCCTCAGCCTTCAAAAGTGCCGGGATTACAGGTGTGAGCCATCGCACCTGGCCTCACACCCTGTTAATTAAAAAAAATTTTTTTTGTAGAGATGGGGTCTCCTTGGGTTGCCGAGGCTGGTCTCAAACTCCTAGGCTCAAGTTCTCCTCCCACCTGGGCCTCCCAAACTGCCGGGATTACAGGCATGAGCTGCTGCGCTGGGCCTAGAGTTTGCAAGTTTGAAGCCTAGGGAGCATGTAGCCGGCTTTCAAATGTAGATCTTATTTATATTCACATATGGTGAGGCCAGGAGATCAGGATCTGATTGCTATTGAAAGAATAATTGTTACTCACAGTTCCCAAGTAGAGAGGGCAGGTCATACCAGGCACGGCCAGGAGTGGAGGCCTCAGGGTGGTCAGAAGGCAGAGTCAGGGAGGGGAAAATGTAGGCAGGAGCATTTGCTGTGTTTCTGAGGGAAGGAATGGTCGAGGCAGGGTAGGAAGCAGGCCTAGAATTGGCTACTGTGAATAATTTCAGTGGGCTTGTCAGTGGGGTGTAAGGGCTGGGGAATAGTGGCCTGGAGCGTGAGAACCCTGGAAGGGCCCTGTAAAGGGAATAGTTGGAAAATAGACTCTGGATTGGTTGGTTTGTATACAAAAGGCATGCTCACAAGTGAGTCCCTTACCATCTCTAGCCATGGGAGGGCAGTTTCTCTAGGGTCCGCAAAGCCCCAAGATGTCAAACATCAGAATAAAGACATGCTTAATACAAAGACAAAGCCTAGGTTCTGAATCCCTTTGCCATCATTTTTTAACCCTTTCTCTGTCAGTGGCTTTCAAACCTTTGCATTTCTTTTCCTCCGGCAGGGCACCCCTTTTCCTAAGTGAAATCTTGAGGCAGCCCAGTCTGTTAAAGAACGCTGCTCTGGCAGAAGGGAATTGTGGGGAGGGACCCTATCACCTGGCACCAGTTCATTTTTATTTTTAATTTTTTTTTGAGAGACAGGGTCTCACTCTGTTGCCCAGACTAAAGTGCTGTGGTGTGATCATGGATCTCTGTGGCCTTGAGCTTCTGGGCTTGAACAATGCTCCCACCCCAGCCTCTCAAGTAGCTAGGACTACATGTGCACACCACCATGCCTGACTACCCATTCATTTTATTTTATTTTTTATTTTTATTTATTTATTTTTATTTTTTGAGATGGAGTCTCGCTCTGTCACCCAGGCTGGAGTGAGTGCAGTGGTGCAATCTCGGCTCACTGCAACCTTTGCCTCCTGAGTTCAAGTGATTCTCCTGCCTCAGTTTCCCGAGTAGCTGGGACTACAGGTGTGCGCCACCATACCTGGCTAATTTTTGTGTATTTTTAGTAGAGATGCGGTTTCAACCATATTGGCCAGACTGATCTTGAGCTCCTGACCTGTGAACCTCCTGCCTCAGCCTCCCAAAGTGCTGGGAGCCACTGCGCCCAGCCCCCGTTCATTTTAGAATCAGTCTTCAAGGCTGCCCCATGGAGAGTCTTCTGGTCCCCCTTAACAAGAGCAGAAAAGTAAAAGGATAGGCAGGGGCAGGGCACTTGGGGTGGCTACTCAGTGGTTATGTGGCCCTGGGTCAGTGCCATCCCTCTCTCCTTTTTAAACATCTTTATTGAGACATAATTCACATAGTATACAATTCACCCATTTAAATTGTACAATTCACTGGCTTTTAGCATATTTGCATAATTGTATATCTATCACCACAGTCAGTTTTAGAACATTTTCATCACCCTAAGAAGAAACTCCTTAGCTCAGGGGTCCCCAACCCCTGGGCCACAGACTGGTAAGAGTAATGGTCCACAGCCCAGCCTGTTAGGAACCCGGCCGCACAGCAAAAGGTGAGCAGTGGGCAAGCGAGTGAAGCTTCATCTGTGTTTACAGTCACTCTGCATTGCTCGTATTACCACCTGAGCTCCACCTCCTGTCAGATCAGCAGTGGCATTCAAGTCTCATAGAACCATGAACGCTATTGTGAACTGCGCATGCGAGGGATGTAGGTTGTGCCCCTTATGAAAATCTAATGCCTGATGATCTGAGGTGAAGCTGAGGTGGTGATGCTTGCCCTGGGGAGTGGCTGCAAATACAGATGAATGTTAGCAGAGAAGTTTGCCTGCACAGAGACCATCATAAATCAATTGCTTGCAGACCCATATCAAATCCCCATCAGTGAGTGGCAAGGGAAAATTAAGCTGAATCTGGTGGCAGGTTTTATGGTGGCAAGTGAGTCAATGTACTTCAGTTGCACAGCTGCCTTGAAAATATCTTTGAGACGACTTCAAGTCTCTGTATGTTCTGGATTAAAGTCAAGGCAGAATGTCCTGAGACTGCCAGAAAAACACTGAAAAGCCTGCTTCCGTTTCCAACATCCTATCCTTGTGAAGCAGGGTTTTCCTCAGTGAACCAAAATGAGATTATGGAGTAGACTGGGCATAAGCAACACACTTAGGGTATCCCTGTCTCCCAAACCCCCTAGATGGGACCGTCTAGTTGCAGGAAAACAAGCTCAGGGCTCCCACTGATTCTACATTATGGTGAGTTGTATAATTATTTCATTATATATTACAATGTAATAATAATATAAATAAAGTGCACAATAAACTGTTATGCACTTGAATCATCCGGAAACTACCTCCCATCCTCCAGCAGTCTGTGGAAAAATTGTCTTCCATGAAACCAGTCCCTGGTGCAAAAAGGTTGGAGACCACTGCCTTAGCTGTTCTCTCACCCTGATTTCTCCTCTCCCCCAACCCTAGGCAACCAATAATCTACTCTCTGTTGCTTTCAATTTCCCTATTCTGGACATTCCATATGAATGGAATCATTTACTATGTGATCCTGTGTGGTCTTCTGTGACTGGCTTCATTCACATAGTATGTTTTCAGGGTTCATCCATGTTGTAGCATGTATCAGAACTTCATTCCTTTCTATGATTGAATAATATCTCGTTGTATGGACAGATCACATTTTGTTTATCCATTCATCAGTTGATAGACTTTTGGGGAGATTCCATTTTTGGGTACTACGGATAATGCTGCTATGGACATTTTCATGCCAGCTTTCGTGTGGAGGTGTATTTTCATTTGTCTTGGGTGTCTACTAGCTAAGAGAGGAATGGCCGGGTCATGTGGTGTCCATATGTTTAATTTTTTGAGGAACTGCCAAACTGTGTCTCAAAGTGGCTGCCCCATTTGACATTCCTACCAGCAGTGTAGGAGGGTTCTGATTTCTCCACATCCTTGCAAATACTTGTAATTGTTCATCTTTTTATTCCAGCCATCCCAGTGGCCGTGAGGAGGTATCTCATTGTGTGTGGGTGTTTTCTTTGTTTTGTTTTTGAGACAGAATTTCACTCTTGTCACCCAGGATGGAGTGCAATGATGCAATCTTGACTCACTGAGATTACAAGTGTAAGCCACCACGCCCGGCATCAGCCATGTGTTTTTCAAAAAAAATTTCTTTTTTCTATTCTGTTTTTTGAGACAGGCTCTCTGTTGCCCAGGTTGGAGTGCAGTGGCACGATCTCGGCTCACTGCAGCCTTGACCTCCCAGGCACTGATCCTCCTACCTCAGCCTCCCAAGTAGGTGGAACTACAGGTGTGCACCACCACGCCTGGCTAATTTTTAATAGAGACAGGGTTTCACCATGTTGTCCAGGCTGAAATTTTTATTTTTTGTTTTTTGAGACAGGGTCTTATTCTGTCACCCAGACTGGAGTGCAATCTTGGCTTACTGCAACCTCCACCTCTCGGGTTCAAGTTATTCTCCCACTTCAGCCTCCCGAGTAGCTGAGACTACAGGTGCACACCACTACACCCAGCGAATTTTTTTATTTGAAAAAAATGTTTAAAAAAATTTTTTAGGCCAGGCTCAGTGGCTCACAGCTCTAATCCCAGTGCTTTGGGAGGCCGAGGCAGGTGGATCACGAGGTCAAGAGCTCGAGACCATCCTGGCCAATATGATGAAAACCCGTCTTCACTAAAAATACAAAAATTAGCTGGGTGTGGTGGCGCACGCCTGTAGTCCCAGCTACTCGGGAGGCCGAGGCAGGAGAATTGCTTGAACCTGGGAGGCGGAGGTTGCAAAGAGCTGAGATCGTGCCACTGCACTCCAGCCTGGTGACAGAGTGAGAATCTGTCTCAAAAAAAAAATTTTTTTTTTAAAGAGGGTCTCCCTCTGTTGCCTAGGCTGGTGTGCAGTGGCACAATCTTAGCTCACTGTAACCTCAAACTCCTGGGCTCAAGTGATCCCCCTGCCTCAGCCTCCCAAAGTGCTGGGATAACAGGTGGGAACCACCTTGCCTGGCTCCAGTGTGGTTTTGATGCACACTTTCCTGGTGGCTCACCTTCCCTGCTTCTCTTATACTCTCTGCAAAGGGAGAATCCAGAGGTTTCTCAAGTTCCCTGAGGGGTGCTGTCACGCCCCTTTCCTCCCTGTCACCACACTCCCTACTCCCCACCCCCCACCTACAGCTGTGATTCTCCATGGTGCTGAGAGGAACCCTTCGTGAACTCAGGATGTCAAGCTAGAGAGACCTTCATCTTCATCCAGTCCAAACTGCTAAACTATCTGACAGGTGAGGAAACTGAGGCCCAGAGGGATGTGGGTTACTTAATTAATGGTGCCTGGCATGTTAGTGGCAGAGCTGGGTTGAGACCAGAGAATCCATGCTTGCACAGGGGACAAGGAGCTCTGGGTTTGATTCTAGACTGTCGCCATGACTGTGCCCTCCCTCCCTCCCTCCCTCCCTCCCTTCCTTCCTTTTCTTCCCTTTCTTTCCTTTCTTCTTTCGAGACAGGGTCACACTCTGTCACCCAGGCTGAAGTGCAGTGTTGAGATTATGGTTCACTGCAGCCTTGACCTCCTGGGCTCGAGTAATCTTCCCAGCTCAGCTTCCCGAGTAGTCGGGATTATAGGTGTGCACCACCTCCAGCTAATTTTTAAATATTTTTGTAGAGACAGGGTCTCACTCTGTTGCTCAGGCTTATCTTGAACTCCTGGGCTCCAGTGATCCTCCCGCCTTGGCCTTCCAAAGTGCTGGGATTACAGGCATGAGCCGCCACTGCCGGCCTTGTGGGCCACTTTCTGAACCTTTCTGAACAGCACTTTCCTCATCCATATAATGGAGATGATACCTACCCTATGGGGTTGTTTTGAGCATATAAAATATTTAATATAGTAAGTAAATAACTTATTTAATTTTGGAATAATTACTATTTAAGTGCCTATGATAAAAGAAAGTCAAATAGTACAAAGGAGTATAACGTGAAAAAGAAACCTCTTTCTCCAACCCCGTCCTGGGGGCCACCATTACCACCAGACTCTTGTCTTTTCTGTCAGATCTCTTCTATGGATATAATGGAAGTTATTTATCACATGGGACCTTAGAGTTGGAGATCATTAACTTGCCTGCTTTTCTAAGCTGGTCTTTCCCACTTTGCCCCTTCAACCCCCCTTCTTGTGGCAGCACACAAACCGTGGGCCTCCCTTATTTGTCCAGCTCCCCCTTCCCAAGCCCCCTCCACCTGGTAATGATTTCCTAGAGCGTCTCCCAGGGGTCTCCATGGGGACGTTTCCTGCTCCAATCTCCACGGCAACTCTTCAGGTTGCCATGGTGACACTTAAGCGATTATTTGGAGACCCTTAAATAAATCACCCGTGGTGGTATATGCTAGACGTGTTTGGCTCTGGCTCTTGTGTTTGGGGCCAGGGTTGGGGCCCAGGCCCGAAGGCAGAAAATGTGGGGAGGTGGGAGATGGTGGTCAGAGCCCGATGCCCTTGGTCTGGCCCTGTGAGGGGCCCTCTTTGGGCAAAATTGGAATTGAGCCTTTTGTGAAGTGGTGGGAGGACAACAGGCAGTTATGCTTGTGCAGTCCTTAAATAGGGAGACCCTGCAGCCAGCAGGACATCTTAACTCTGATCAGGATGGGGGCAACTTGGAGCTATGCAGTAACCAAGCAGGGATTCCACTCCAGGCCTGCTGGGCTCCAAGGCCCTCACTCCTCCTTGATGTCAAATTCTAAAAGGGAATTTAAGATGGAATCCACTCCTTCATATATTCATTTATTTGACCGATGTGTTTAAAGTGGCTACTACGTGCCAGGCACTGTGTGCTAAGCATTGGGAATACAGCAGTGAATTAAAAAACAAAACCCCTGTCCTCATGGAGCTTATATTTGACCAGCGAGAGGCAGACAATTAGCAAAACAAAACATCCATGGCCGGGCGCAGTGCTTCATGCCTGTAATTCCAGCATTTTGGGATGCCAAGGTGGGTGGATCACCTGAGGTCAGGAGTTCGAGACCAGCCTGGCCAACGTGGTGAAACCCCATTTCTACTAAAAATACCAAAATTAGCCGGGCATGGTGGTGTGTGCCTGTAATCTCAGCTACTTAGGAGGCTGAGGCAGGAGAATCATTTGAACCCAGGAGGCAGAGGTTGCAGTGAGCTGAGATCATGCCATTGCACTCCAGCCTGGGCAAAAAGAACAAAACTGTCCCCCCTCTCCCCATCCCCCCTCCAAAATGAAAAAAAAAAAACCACCCAGGTTAGACAGTAGTTTCAGTATTAGGGAAGGGGCCTAGAGAACAGCAGGGTAAGCTGTGGCACACACTGACACCAGGGCCGGGTTGGGGGGGTCCCAGGCACCGTCTTGGGGCTCAGCTTCAGGTCTCAGGACAATTCCTGAAAGGTAAGAGGGTGAGGTATGGAAGGAGCTAGCCAATACTTGAGACTCCATCAGCAGTGACCAGCTCCCTCCACGTGTTCTGCCTAAGCGATGTACAAAGCTTTCCAGCTTCTAGATGCCTCACGGATGCTTGGAAGCAGAAATGCATGGCTGAGACTTTAATCTCCACTATATAGACTGGGAAACAGATGCAGAAGGGAGGCAGCCTGCCGAAGGCAATGCCGCTAATGGCAGGCAGAAAGGTGGCTAGAACTGGAGTCATGGCTATCCCAGTCCAGGTCCATTTCTGCCAGACCAGTGGATTTATCACCAGGTCTGCAAATTCATACTTCCCTGAGTGCTGTCTTACTGAATAAGTAGCTTATCTTGTACATGAGGAAGATCATGTTGTCTATGGGGAGAGATTGTGATTTACCTGTAACACCAGTGTCAGGTGATTATACCATGCTCCCTGACTTGGAGCTTTACTGCAGGCCACTCGGGTCAGGCCTGTTCCTCGGTGGTGGAACAGACTGCAAGGTACAAGAACAGGCTTCTTCTAGCCTCCGACTTCCCCAGCCCACTGGCACTCCTCCCAGAAATGAAGTTTGGAAGCACAGGCCTACTTAAGGCCTGGGCAACCCAAAAAGCTTCCTGAGAAGGTGATGAGACTCGGGTCTGGATACACTGGGCTCTCTTCATGTTTTTTCCCTTTCCTTTCTTTTTCTTTTTTTTTCCCCTGAAACAGGGTCTTTTTCTGTCACCCAGGCTGGAGTGCATTGGTGCAATTTTGGCTCACTGCAGCCTCTGCCTCCCAGGTCCAAGCGATTCTCATGCTTCAGCCTCCCGAGTAGCTGGGACTACAGGCACATGCCACCATGCCTGGCTAATTTTTGTATCTTTAGTAGAGATGGGGTGTCACCATGTTGGCCAGGCTGATCTCGAACTCCTGACCTCAAGTGATCCATCTACCTCGGCCTCCCAAAGTGCTGGGATGCTGGGATTACGGGTGTGAGCCACTGCACTTGGCCTTTTCTTTTTTAAAAAAATTAGATCCATATTTTTAGGACGAGTTCATTTGGCTGGTGAGTTGTTCCATACTCCTTGGCAGATTCCAGCTTCCATGACTACCATCCTGCTTCTCTGAGTGTGGACTATCCACCTTCATACAGGTCTCAGGGTTGGGGCCAGGCTAGCAGGAAATAGAAAATCATTTCTGGTTAGCCTAAGCCCCAGGAAGCATTTACTGGAAAGTTCTTGGAGAGTAAATGGAGGAGCTGAATGGCCAACCCCTAGGCTATGTGGCTACTGAGCATGTGAAACTCGCTATGTGCTAAGTGTAAAATAGACACTGGAATTGGAAAACTTAGTATGAAAATAAGAGTGTAAAATATCTCAGTCATTTTTATATTGATTACATGTTGAAATGACATTTTGGGTACGTTGGGTTAAATAAAATGCATTGTTAAAATTAATTTCTCATTTTTTCTCCCTAGGCTCAGGTGATCCTCCCACCTCAGCCTCCCAAGTAGCTGGGATTACAAGTGCGTGCCACCATGCCTGGATAATGTTTTGTATTCTTTGTAAAGACAGGGTTTTGACATGTTGCTCAGGATGGTCTCAAACTCCTGGATTCAAGCAGTACTCCTGCCTCAGCCTCCCAAAGTGCTGGGATTACAGACGTGAGCTACCATACCTGGCCAATACTAGATTTAAAATTACATATGGGCCGGGAGTGGTGGCTCACACCTGTAATCCCAGCACTTTGGGAGGCCGAGGTGGGTGGATCACGTGAGGTCAGGAGTTCAAGACCAGTCTGACCAATATGGTGAAACCCCATCTCTACTAAAAATATAAAAAAATTAGCTGGGCATAGTGGCGTGTGCCTGTACTGCCACCTACTCGGGTGGCTGAGACAGGAAAATTGTTTGAACCCAGGAGGTGGAGGTTGCAGTGAGCCAAGACTGCGCCACTGCACTCTAGCCTGGGCAACAGATCAAGACTCCATCTCAAAAACAAAAACAAAAACAAATTACATATGACTTACATAATTACTGTCATCTATATTACTATATACTACAGTACTGCTGGACAGTGCTGTGACTAGATTAATTCCACAAGGAAAAGAGCCATAGCAATATTGTTCATCATTCTAAACCCAGGACCTGGTATTGGCGCCAGGATATAGTAGGGGGTCAAAAAAGTGTTATTTGTTGAATGAATGTTTGACAGTCACATTTTCCATCAGCCCTGAAACATTTTAAACAGCCTGCAAAGGGAATGTGATCTAATTTAAATGTCAGTTTATATATTTAAAACAAAACAAAACAAAAAAACCCCACCGTAACTCAAGCATGAAATTTGCAAGAAGGGGAAAGGAAAAGGGAGAATGAAGGGATCAGGGTCTCAGTCTCTTTTTTCTGAGGGATTAGGGGGATATTCTGACCTTTGTCAAGCCAAAAAAGAAAAAAAGAAAGGTCCTGCCCATCAGAGGCAGAGATACGATCATCCTCCACTTCCTGTGGCCCTCCCCCTCTTTCTTTGCTAACAGAGGCGTCTATTTTTAGCTAGGCACATGGCCACCCAGAGTCCAAACATTTTCCAGCCTCTCTGGAGCTGGGTTTGGCTACGTAAGTTCTGGCTCATGGGATGTAAACAGAAGTGTCAAGTAACTTTTGGGAACTTTCCTTAAAGGGAAGTGCTATGTCTCTTTCCCCTTCTCCTGGCTGGAATGCCTGGAACCTCAGCAGCCACATTGAACCATGAGGAATGGTGGAGGGGTGGTGTAGCAGAAGGCTGGGAGGGGCCTGGGTCCCTCCCCGACAACTTGGTGAACTGTCGTATCAGCCTTGGAATGCCTACTGTGGACTTTTCATGTCAGAAAAGAAAATCCTATGTATTTCAGGCTTGTTGACTTGCATTTTTTGGTCACCTTGTCCTAACTGGTGACTGGTGCCTACCAGCCTTACGTCGCTATCACTGGAAGGGACCACTCAACTACCTTCAGAACACTCAAGTACCTTCCCGGACAGGGTCTGCTCCAAGATGACTGGATTTCTTTACCATCAGCTGTTGATTTATTTTTTTGAGACAGGGTCTCACTCTGTTGCCCAGGCCGGAATGCAGTGGATCTTGGCTCACTGCAGCCTCCACCTCCTGGGCTCCATTGATTCTCCCACCTCAGCTGGGACCACAGATGTGAGCCATGACGCCCAGTTAATTTTTTTGTATTTTTTGTAGAGATGGGGTTTTGCCATGTTGCCCAGGCTGCTAGGTATTGATTTAAAAAAAACCCAAAAACTGACAAGACCTTCAGAAGGTACAAAATTAGAAAGGTACAATAGAACAGAGTGAAGCCTGGGCAACATGGTGAAACCCCATCTCTACCAAAAAAAAAAAAAAAAAAAAAAAAGAAAGAAAAATTAGCTGGGCAATGTGCCTGTAGTCCTACTTGCTCTGGAGGCTGAGATGGGAAGGACTGCTTGAGCCTGGGAGGTGAAGAGGTCGCAGTGACCCGAGATCATCACGCCACTCTACTCCAGCCTGGGCGACAGAGCATGAACCTGTCTGGGAAAACAAACAAACAAACAAAAAACATAGGGTCACTTCCTACCTCTGTCCTTGTCATACCCATTTTCTGTTCCATTCTTCTTCTTCTTCTTCTTTTTTTTAACAGGGTCTCACTCTGTTACCCAGACTGAAGTACAGTGGCGTGATCTTGGCTCATCACAACCTCTGCCTCCCAGGATCAAGTGATTCTCCTGCCTCAGCCTCCTGAGTAGCTGGGATTACAGGTGTGTACCACTAGTACCCGGCTAATTTTTGTATTTTTAGTAGAGACGGGGTTTCACCATGTTGGCCAGGCTGGTCTTAAACTCCTGACCTCAAATGATCCACCAGCCTCAGCCTCCCAAAGTGTTGGGATTATAGGCGTGAGCCACTGTGCCCAGCCCTAATATATTCTTTTAAAGAAAGAGAAAAATGTTAAGTTCTCCCTTATGGGATACCTTCTTACATAATCTAAATACATAGCTGTTATCAACATCCATACCTCTACAAAAAAACCTGCCTGTCTGAATTATTCTGGTCTTACTACCTGTGACTCTAAAATGAGATCACGCTTACTTTATGGCCTGCATTAAAGTGTTCAAGCCCTCAACCACACAGTGGCCACATCCATCCCCTTCCCTAACCCTTTTCCTCCCCCTTGTAAAATACTTCCCACGACCTACTGATTGAGCAGACAGCTGGGTAGTCATTATGTCTAGGGAGGCTGGATCCCAAGTCCACCAAGCTCCACTTAGGGTCAAATAAAGAGAGCCAGGGGATTGGTTTTTAGTTGTGAATTTACAGACCATGTTTTTCAGTAAAAAAAAAGTCACTGTATTAATAATTGCAAACATGTAATGTGTATTATGTGCCAGGCACTGTACTAAGAACTTTTTATGTGTAATCACGTTTAAAACTCACAATGACCCAATGAGTCAAACACTACTAAACAGTATTCCTAGCTTATAAATGAGTAAAGTGAGGCAAGGAGAGGTTAAGTAATTTGTTCATGTTCACCAGATGGAAAGGGAGAATTGACGCTGGGCATGGCGGCTCACGCCTGTAATCCCAGCACTTTGAGAGGATTGCTTGAGCCCAGGTGTTCGAGACCAGCTGGGCAACATATAGCAAGACCTGTCTCTATTTAAAATTAAAAAAAAAAATTATAAAAATAAAAAAAAGAAAGGGGGAGTTGGGATTTAAATCCTGACACTGATTGTAGAACTCAGGCTCTTAACAAGATGACCCTGACCAGATGGTAAGCTCCATTCATGCAGGGACCTTCCCCAAGGGCCTAGTGCACTGCCTGGCACAGAGCAGAAGTGTAGCAAATATTAATGGATTCAAATGTTCACACGCTAACACTGCCAGTAGGTTGAGGAAAGGATGGTGGCAACCTTTCCCAGTGACTGCAGGCTTGTGTCCTCGCTCAGGGCACACTCCCCAGAATCCAAGCCTAAGGTAAGGAGGCCAAATTAGTGTCATGAGAGGCCCTGTGGGAGGGGTTGGAACCAGAGGGCTGCAGCCACAGAGGGACCTTTCTTTACCCTGGTGGGCCTGATGTGCCCACGGGAGCACAATCCCTTGATCTGCAGCTTCCACCCCAGAGTGTGCTGGACACACTTCTGCACACTGAACCTGAGCCTTTTTGCTTCACCCGCTTCTGTGGAATTCCTTTTAGATGTATTAACATCTTTTTTTTTTTTTTCTGAGATGGAGTCTCACTCTGTCTCCCAGGCTGGAGTGCAATGGTGTGATCTCGGCTCACTGCAACCTCTGCCTCCTTGGTTCAAGCAATTCTCCTACCTCAGCCTCCCCAGTAGCTGGGATTACAGGCACGTGCCACCACACCCAGCTAATTTTTCTATTTTTAGTAGAGACGGGGTTTCACCATGTTGGCCAGGCTGGTCTCCAACTCCTGACCTCAGGTGATCCACTCGCCTCGGCCTCCCAAAGTGCTGGAATTACAGGCGTGAACCACTGCGCCTGGCCAGATGTATTAACATCTGATTCACCTGTTGTGTTTACTGCTGCACCCCTAATACCTAGAACAGTGCCTTGGAAGTAGCAAGCCTTAAATCTTTGTTGAATGAATAAAAGTTAAGCTATGCACCTGATCCTGGCCAGATGGCCCTTCAGACTCCGGACTTGAGTCCTTTCAGCGCCTCCTACTGGGGCTGGATTAGCTGCATCTCAGAGGGCACTTTATTTCCTACATTTCTAAGTCACAGGGGTGGGGGTAACTGGGGCATTCACTGTTGACCTCCAGCACCCGAAGAGGTGAGCTCCTGACAGGGGTTGGTTCTCATTCTAGGAGTTAGAACTCATACAAGGCCAACGTCCTTTTTCACAACCCATAAGGATGATTCTGCTATAGTTTTAGGTAACGCAAATATTTCCTCTCTTGGGTTTTGGCTGAAAAATAAAGAGGTCTGCCAACAGACAGCAAAAATCAAGAAAAGTAAACATACAATGCCAGGTTCAATCAGACATGAATCAATGCGAATACACATGGATAAACCCTGAAATAGAAACACGGCACCATAGTTTAACTGACACATATATATACTGAAAGACTCCAGAATGTCTCTCCCACCCCTAAAGTGCTGAACACTGCAGGGAGCTGTAACTGAGTCAGGAGCTATTTTAATCTCCCTTGTAAAAAAGACGTAAAAATGGCAAAGAACTGGACAGAATGCTAGTCAAGAATTTGTAACTATTCATGGATGAGATGGAATTCACACGTATTTTTATTTCTTCCAAGCAGGTACAGAGACTCAAATGTAACCCTTTGAGCTCTCATGCTTGAGGATGTGCTGCTACCTGGCCTTTGAGCTCTGTGCTGGCATAAAGCCCAAGGCCTGGGCAGGGCAGATGATCAAAGTAGGGAGAATTTTAACACCAGTCATGGGACACAGTGGGGAGCACAAACAGTAGGGTTTACCAGGCAATGCTGTTGATGTTGATAGTCCTAGCAAGGCTGGCAGTTCCAGGAGGAGGACCAGCACCTCCAGGACGTATGACTTCCCCCCCTACCCATGGGTGATGTGATCCTTCACATAACCATTCTGCTCCAAGGTCTGCCTTGTTCCCAAGTGCTATACGCTGATTCGCACCCATCACAATCACACACGTCTCACACAGACTCCAGACCCTGCAGCGCCCAACTGAGTATTCACTCACGCAAGGTGAGGCTCCTTGGCGGTGCCATCTTTATTATTCCCAGCCACAAGTTATAGCCACAACCTCTCTTCCATTTAAAGTGTGCGTCACCCGCAGAACACAACAGGTGCCGGAGTTCACTCCTATGATTCAATTCTACCCTCCCCTGGCCTTTGCACGGATCCCAGTGGTCCTGGCTCGGATCAGGCCTACAGCTTACTTCCCAGGCATGCTTCCAGGAAGGCAGTTGGGGTGGGGGGTACCCCTTTATGGCTCTTCCCAGGTTACATGAGAACTGGTGATCTCGGTGGGGTCTCAGGTAGAAGCCCTGAATTAGTGTTCATTAACAAACTTAATCCTTTGTCCTAAACCAGGCTCTAGCTCAATTCAAAGATAAAAGGGGGTTAAACATTAAGAAAAATGGCATTTTTTTTCCACATCACTGATACCCCAAGAGAAGTTAATAGGTCTACCTTGTAGATGCAGGGAAATCAAAAGGTCAAACTATAATTTTTTATAACAACTAATTAATTTTTTTTTACGCTTAATTTTCTTCTTTTTTTTTTTGAGACAAGGTCTTGCTTTGTTGCCCAGGCTGGAGTGTAGTGGCACGATCTTGGCTCACTACAACCTCCACCTCCCAGGCTCAAGTGAACTTTCCACCTCAGCCTTACCAATAGCAGGTACTACAGGCATGGGCCACCATGCCTGGCTAATTTTTGTATTCTCTGTAGAGACGGGGTTTCGTCATGTTGCCCAGGCTGCTCTCGAACTCCTGGGCTCAAGTGATCTGCCCCCCTTGGCCTCCCAAAGTGCTGGGATTATAGGTATGAGCCACAGCACCCAGCCCAAACTACAAATTTTAATAGAATTTTAAACCCAACCACTGGCCAAAAATCACTCGGTCACGAATTCCTAATCCACAATCACATCAGTAGGAAGGGAAAGCACTCATTCTAACACAGATCCAAGAACCAATGGCTACCCCGGGTACCTTAACAGCATCAACTCAGAACTTAAAAAATCAACTAGAGATCATCCAAGGAACATAAGTATAATTCTACAAAAAACCATCTCATCCCCATTGCAGCAGGCCCCAAACTCCAGTGAGGCTTCCACAGGCCATGGAGAATGGGTTTGGCTCTTGTCACAGGGTAGAGCCCCATGATAGGGGTCTGAGGTAGATGAAAACAACAGGGTAGCCAGGGGCATCTATAGAAGATGTTACAGAGCTGCCTGGGCCTCATGACAGTTGCACCTCAGTTACAAATCCCAGATGGCTCTATTTGCTTAAACCAGTTTTTCCAGTGACGCTTACATGCTGACTTTCTTGGTTTCTATAGATGCTTGGTTTCAAAAATAAAACTAAAATAACAAAAATTCCAAATCCCTCAAATGGAACAAATAAATAATAGTAACAATATTTACATAAGTATGTCACATTGAGAGATTCCAGCATGACCAAGGAATGGAAAATCCAAGAATGTGCCCTGGCCTGTGTGGGGCTCAGGCCTGGCTCATCGTCAGGTGTGAAGACACCATGGGGAGCCGATGGATGTATGCAGTGAGCTGGGATGGACCATGACACCTGGCTGGGCTTTAAGTCCAGGGAAGCAGTGTGTGCAGGAGCTGTGGGGCCGTCTATAGATTAGGTTTCAAGCAAGCAAACAATAAAACCCTCAGCTCTCCCGAGCAGCGTGGCACAGTCAGGGTCACTGGTGTGAGCTGCACCCTATCAGAGGAGAAGCTGCTCCTGGGGATGCCAAGAGGGCTTCTCTGATTGCTGGCATAGGTGGGGACCTCAGGACCCCCGTCCCAGGGAGCACAAAACTCTTTACATCAGCTGGAGACAGGACAAGGAGTCAAGGTCAGGCATGGTCCCCTCTTTCCTTGGACTATGTGACAAGGGGGATGTGGAATTCATTTGTGTCGAAGATCAGGGGCCTCTTGGGAGGGTTCGGGTCCCTGTCGGCCTTGTGAAGCAGCTTGAAGAGCCCGGTTCCAATGTTCATTGGGATTCCCATGATGATGCACTCAGACACCCCTGAAACCAACCAGAATGAACATCAGAGAGCCTCTAAACACAAGGTACATTTTCAGGAAGAAAGACTATTGGCTTAAGTGTCAGAAAATTAGGATGTGAGTCCCAGCGCCACTCCACATCAACTGAACTTTGGCAAATCCCTTTCCTTCCCATCTAAAAAGGGTGGCTGTGGAGTGCAGACAGGGGGATTCTGCACTTTCAGGGAAGGGCAGGGCTTGCTCACAGCCCAGGAGCTTGTTGGAGACAGAGTCAGCTCCTCCAGTTCTCCTCTCCCACCTGAGCCAAAGGCACCCTGGGAGGGCCCTGCCTTTGAGAACACAACTTAGCAAGAATACTGAAGGATGCTTAGGAAACTCTAAGTTTGCCACCCAGTGCTTCCTTAACTTAGAGCCTCCAAGAAAAGCAAACAACTGGGACAGTAGTGAGCAGAATACAATCCCCTTGGAAACTGCGGTAGGCAGCTGTTAGCTGTGCTCAGGGGAAGGGGCCAGGCCAGGCTTAAGAGCATCTGAGCCTTCATGATCTACAGCCCTGATGAGAAACACCCAGAAGGCAGGGCACCTATAGAGTTACAGGATCAAGGGGGTGGTGCAGATTCTTTCTCCAAGCCCCATGTCAACCTAGCATAAGGCTAGAGTCTACGATGAGCAAGCAAATGGTTACTGTGTTGTAGACTTTGTGCTACCAAGGAACCGGAGAGGCAAACAACTAAATTAAAGACCAACATGCAATGAGGGCAAACACTGGGTTACAATGTGCTGAAGGACCAGGAGGAGGGGAAAACTTCAAATTGGGGGTGGGGTGGCAGTGCCAGGCAGTCAAGGAGACTGGTGGTGGAGAAAGGTGCTGGTGTGTGGGGCCGCAGAGCTGCAGCAAAGGCCCGGTTTCCAGGTGTCAGGCTTGAGTGCTGGGTCTCAGCCCTATTGTCAGGCAGACTTGCTCTTCTCTTGGCCTTGGGCTTTCTTCCAGTCTTCTGTGTACCTCCCTCTCGCCCCACTCTAACTGCTGCTCCTTTTCTTTTCCCTTCATGCTAGTTTTTTTTTTTTTTTTTTTTTTTTTGAGACGGAGTCCTGCTCTGTTGCTCAGGCTAGAGTGCAGTGGTGCAATCTCGGCTCACTGCAACCTCTGCCTCCCAGGTTCAAGAGATTCTCCTGCCTCAGCCTCCTGAGTAGCTGGGATTACAGGTGCCTGCCACCGTGCCCAGCTAATTTTTGTATTTTTTTTAGTAGAGACGGGGTCTCACCATCTTGGCCAGGTTGGTCTTGAACTCCTGACCTCGTGATCCACCCGCCTTGGCCTCCCAAAGTGCTGGGATTACAGGTGTGAGCCACCGCGCCCAGCCCACGCTTGTTTTTTGATTTTAAAAATATTTAAATAGACACGAGTTCTCATTATGTTGCCCAGCCTGGCCTCAAACTCCTGGGCTCAAGTGATTGTCCTGCCTTAGCCTCCCGAGTAGCTGGGACGATAGCAACACCATGCCCGGCTCTCACCCTTCTTTATCTTAAAGACTTATGTAATATTTATTTCCCTCCATCTCCAATCCCTGTCCCTTCTGAAAAGAGAAACAGTTAATCTTAGAGGCAAGAAATGGGAATATACTCTAATGATGCCAATCTGTACAAGAGCAGGAGGTGAGAGAGCAAAGGGCTACTGGGAAGCAGAGCTCTGGCCTGGAAACAGCAGCCAGACTTGGAATCCCTGTGTGGGCCTGACTGGCGTGTGCCCCGGGGCAGGTTGCTGGCCCTCTCGAACCCCAGCCCCTTACCAGCTCTCACCCCAAGCCTGCAGGGTCTTCCTGCGGAATCAGAAAGGCTCGAGCAAAGCTCAGCAGTCAGTGCTGGTCTCACGGAAGAGGCAGGGAAGCCAGACATTGGGGAGAATTCCCCTCGTGCTCCCTCTCCCCCAGGCCAGCACAGCCCCATAAAGCCATGTTTTGTCGAGTGGCGGGGATGAGGCATGGTGCAGAGCAAGGCTCTGCTGGTGGACTCGACAGCAAGCGAGGTCACCTTGGTCTTCTGACTTGTCAAAGGGCTTAATATCTACACGCCACGGGTGGGTAGAGATACTTGACACATATGATGCCTGGCACAGGGGCTCAGCAGGCATCGATGGCCACCTCCCAAGGACAGTAGGACACTCTGCTCTGCCCAGTGCCCAGCCAGTACCTGCTCCTGTCAGCCCTGGTGTCACACACAGGGGTCAGGATCAGTGTGGCTGACTACAAAGTCAAGGGCTAGAAAAATTCTTACATGCCCAGGGTTGCTCTTTGCTTCGTGGACCAAAAACCATCTGTGCTGACAGAGGGAAGTCATCCAACAGATGTAAACGGGGATGCAGGATGCTACAGTTAGGATTTGGAGATAAAAGATCCAGCAGTTCCAATTCGTGTCTATGACATTATTCTTGAAAAAATAAACGCTCTGCCACTCAGTTTTTTTCATTCCCTTGGAAGCCTAGCCATGGTCTAATTCGTAAATAGTAAAGGCCTTTGATGCTGTTCATAGAAACATCAAACCTACCACACACAGAGTCCTTCTGCCCGAAGTAGGCAGCGTCAAAGAGATGGTCAGCCGTCTTCTCAAAGGAGGCCAGCATCAGCACACTCTCCTTCATCTTGGCCAGGCCAAACCTAGTGATGCCCAGGACTTCACCCTGCGTCAAGGGAGAAAGAGTCACGGTGGTACTCACACCAATGGCAAAAGCTCAAAACCAAAGCACGGTGCACCTTCAATACAATCAACAAAAATCCTCCAAGACCCAATGTCAGGTGTGAAAGGCCCTGGGGAGCTATGTGTCCGCCCTCTGTGTCCCATTGAGGTGGTCAATCGTCGGCAACATGAAACTTCACACTCGCATCCAGACGCCATCAGAACAAAGAAGAATTGAGAACTAGAATTCAGAGACTAACTTTAAAAAAGGGGAGTATTTCTGAAGAGATTTCTTATGGCTCAAAGAACTAAAAATAAAAGAATGTAAAAACCTCAAGTATGAAGAGAATTAATTAAATTTAGGTAATTCTACTCAAAGGAATATTGTGCCATAATTTAAAAAGTATATTTATTAAAACCATGAAACAAGATGGAAAACATTTGTGATGTTAAACAAAAAGTCACAACAAAAACTGCATGCACACAGTTTCCTGCGACTAAAGTAAAAGATGCATAAAGAATAGGACTTCACAGAAGACATCGAACCGACAGCCTCAGGGTGATAGGAAATGGGCCATTTCCCTCACCTGGTTTCTAAATAGTCTGTAATACACTATCGACTTGTTTGGGGAAGCCTTATGAAAACCTGCTGCCCTAAGGCACAGCTAGAGGGAAATACGTTTTTTTTGGAAAAGAGAGAAAAAAAAAATCAAACCAACCAACCCACCTCAGCCTCCCGCCCCCAACATCAGATCATGTTAACTTATTTTTTCCTGGGAATGGCTACAGAAGAGTGATGGATGGGTTTAATAAGAAAGAAACACCTCAACTTGCCATGGGACTCTCTGGGCTTTGGCAGTGGCTAATTTTGCTTTAGGATGACATTCAGGATGAGGACAGAACCAAGCTCCAGCTCTCTTCACTCCACCGACTGGGTGTGAGTTTGCCATGAGGCTGTAACTCTCATACTGGGATTTCACCAGGACACTCAGTCTGACCAGCATACTTTGGTTTTTGAGCAATGTTCACATCTTATTTTCTCTCTATGATGGTCCTCACAGCAGCGTATTCTACATGTCTTAGAAACTCCACAGGCTTATTCTCCTGAAAGTGAGTTTCGGGATGTCCAGGCAGCCCGGGGGCCTCCTGCCCACATACCTTGTAGGTCATGAGGTCGGAGAGCAGCATCACGTGCCTCCTGTCGATGCTCATGCCGTGGTTCACCATGGTGTACTGGATTTCATTGATGATCGTTGTCCGGGCGGCCTCGATGCCCAGAGTTTTCTCCACCTACAGAGAGCCAGTAATGAGCAGAAGCAGCCCCTTCCGGGAGGCCACTGCAAATTCTCTCCACTTTCTCCTCTGCCCTGCAGTTTCAAAGCAAACCCTGTGCCGTTTTCCAGAAATGGATTGCTGGGCAATTTTCAGTTGCAGACCCACAGCAAATGGGATGGTCAGAGAAGTATGCTGGGAGGCCAGGCACAGTGGCTCATGCCTGTAATCCCAGCACTTTGGGAGGCCGAGGCAGGCGGATCACGAGGTCAGGAGATCGAGATCATCCTGGCTAACATGGTGAAACCCCATTTCTACTAAAAATACAAAAAAAAAAAAAAAAAAAAAAATTAGCCGGACGTGGTGGTGGGTGCCTGTAGTCCCAGCTACTCGGGAGGCTGAGGCAGGAGAATGGCGTGAACCCGGGAGGCAGAGCTTGCAGTGAGCAGAGATCACGCCACTGCACTCCAGCCTGGGCAACAGAGCAAGACTCCATCTCAAAAGAAAAAAAAGAAGTATACTGGGAATCAGTGGAAGGCCTGCAGATGGCACAAGGAAGACAGCCTAACCCTAAGGCGACCCCGTGGGCTGAGTGGTACCTCATAGGTGTTATTGGAGGTGGTTCGGGTGCCCTTCACACCGTGTGTGGCCATGACTGCCCGCAGGTTATCACCTTCCACCAGAAGCTTGTACTTCTCCTTTCCACTCTGCTCGTCAATGTGGATGACAGCTCTGGACACCTCTGGAATGCCCTGCACCACCACCTGGATTCAGAGACAGAGAAAGCTGTGAGGACGGGGTGAGCCATGCCCTGGGCTGATCACCTTGATCACCCCAGCTTTCAGCAGTGGTCATCTGTTAACACACTAGAGCTAGTTTTAGGGATAAGGGAGAACAGAAGTTGTTCAGGGGACTGCACCTCATCCTAACATCAGTTTTTTGATAGAACAGAGAGGAATCTAACAGACTAACTCCTTGGGGATAAGGCCAAGAAGAAATTAAGAAATGGGACTAAGTGACAAAGCCCTTAGGTCCCAGCCCTGGGTGTCACACCACAGGGAGATGCTGGGTCTCCATGAGAAGCGACTTCTGTTTCACCTTGGGGAGATCCTCTTTCAGGAACTGCAGCACGTAGTACATGGAGCTCTTGCTGTTCTCTCTGGGGGTGACACACACCACAGCCTCACCATGAACAGCCACATCACCGGGCTTCACACGGAGCTTGGATGTGCAGATGGAATATCTCACTGTCTCAGCGTTCACCTGCAACATGGCCAGGTGTAGGTGTTACTGATTCCAGTGTTTTTCTTCGTTTATTTCATTGTTGCCCCTCTAAGAAGTCCTTTTAGTCAGGTTTGTTCTAAGCACCCCCCACCCGCACCATGAAATTAATACCATAGATATGCTACATATGTTTTATGTACTATATGTGTATATATATCTATGCTTTATTCATAAAAAGAGTAGTTTTTTTCACCCACGACAAAATATTTGCCCTTGAAAATTCATGCTCAGTTCATGGCAACACACGCAGCCTCTGTGGGAAGCTCTAGGGAGGCTGGAGGTTGGAGGCCAGGCTAATTAAAAGCTTCCGTGGGGCCTCCCCTTTACCTGACACTTTCACAATGGTTCATGTGCTACGTTCCTGGATACAACTCATCTCTTCTGCAAAGGAGCCACAAGGCAGGCAGCAAGAGACAGGCTAGAGAAATCCCCAAACTGGAGAGCGGGTTGCTGCATTTGAGTCAACTGTTATATGGGTAACATATGAACTTGATGCGTGAGAGAACGAGCTGACAGAAAGTGTTTTAAGGGCTAGTACAGCTTTAACTACCCAAGAGAAAGAAGAGGGTGTCGGGAAGTTACTCAGTTTGTACCCCAAGTTGGTTTGTTTGTGAGAAAGGCTGATCATCTTTCAACTGTTGCCTATTACCCATGCATGCCAGTTTAAGAAGCCAGGTTAATCTCCCCATCTAAACACATTTACTGAACTTCCTAGGCTAGCTGCCATGCTGGGCGCTGGGGACCCACAGATGAGTAAGACACAGCCAGCCCTAGGGTCCTTCCAGACACTAGGAAGAGGGACAACAAGACCACTTATCATAATACCGTGTCACAGTGAACTGGTATTGTGGTCCGCACAAAATTTCAACTAATTTTCTGTGTGTCTTTAGATGGGTATATTTGTATCAAGGTCAGGTTTAGAAAGAAAATGTGAGGGGACAACAGAATCACAAAAACCAGAAACCACACAGGTTCTGCAATGCTTCCTCTGTCTTGCTTAGCTCTTGCCCTAGTTTATCAGTACCTATCTTGGGACTAACAGGATGACTTCCTCTCTACATTTAATTATGTGACTCACTTCCAGTCTCAGAAGCCTAATCCGTTCCAGGGAGAGCTTGACGAGAATAAAGCAGTCATCAGGAAGAAACACTTCTTCAATATACTCGGAAATCTGGAGTGTCAAAAGATCAGACTGTTAATCAGCCGCTTTCCCCTTTCCTAAGAGCACACGACTGCTTGCTTTTTTGAAGAGCTTGAGTAGTGTGGACGCCACAGGCTGGTCAATAGATGGCAGCTGATTTTTACACTTCCTTGCAACATTGCTGAGCTAGTTTTCTTGTTATCAATAGGGATTTCTTCTTACCTCTCCCAAGAGGGTTTTCTCAATTCTCCCTTTCACGAGGCGAGCATAATCCGCGTCGTCATCCTTGTCTAGCTGTGCTGTGATAATTGGAGTGCTGTTGAGAAGCAAAGGAAAAATGGCACTAGCACAAGGGAGGAGGCTGTTTGAGGACTACTGCTTTGTTAAACCCAAGTGCTATTTAGAATCATAATGTTACTAGCAACCCCAGTTTACTGAGCAAGCTCCGCCTCCCAGGTTCATGCCATTCTCCTGCCTCAGCCTCCGGAGTAGCTGGGACTACAGGCGCTCGCCACCACGCCCAGCTAATTTTTTGTATTTTTAGTAGAGACGGGGTTTCACCATGTTAGCCAGGATGGTCTTGATCTCCTGACCTCGTGATCTGCCCGCCTCAGCCTCCCAAAGTGCTGGGATTACAGGTGTGAGCCATTGCGCCCAGCCGACTATCTTTCATTTAATGCTACGTATTATCATTTTGTTAAATATAGGTCATAGGTAAAAATCATTATTTTTGTCATCAAAGGCATTGTAATACATTTCTATTTCTTCTAGCCTTAGATCAACTAGAAATCCCATCATGAAATCACCAGGGGCTCACAGAATATGACCACAGGGCAAGTGGCAGACATTTCAGTCAGGCCTAGTTAGGCTGGAATAATGACATCAAAAGGATGAAATCTCCACTGACACATTGCTCCAATTTTTCCAGTCATTTTAAACATTTTCTCTCTTCATGTTACTTGTGGCCATAACAAAACCATTGCTTCTATTTTGACTGTATCCAGTTTAGACTTTTTCTTGAGTGGCTTTTTTAAAAACCAAAATATGATTAACACAACAAGCATGCCACCCAGAGTTTAAGACACAGTCCTATGAGGCTATCACACATATGCATGTGACACGGGGATCATTGTTTCTCAGGAAACAGGACAGGCATGTGTGGAACAAGAAGGAAATGAAAGCAGGCACCTGATGGCCTTGGAAGCGTTGATGATCTCTTTAATCCGGGGCACGCCCAGGGTGATGTTCATGGAGGCCACACCTGCAAAGTGGAAAGTCTTCAGGGTCATCTGGGTGCCTGGCTCACCAATGCTCTGGGCACACAGAGCACCCACTGCAGAACCTGGCTCCATCTGTGCCCTAGAAGGCAAAGGTATGGATGAGATTGCAGCATGCCGAAGAAAAGTCCAGCAAAACTGCTGGGGAGAGGCTTCTGGTTATCACCTTTCAACAGATAATATAGATGCTATTAGGGTCGGAAAGGGTATGTCTGTGACAGAGAAAAAGCCTGGCATAGACCAGAAATAGGTGCAGACAGGGGAAAGTAATGGTCAGAGAGGGGGCAGCAGTGCAACTCAATTCTGCATGGCTGCTTGTGGTCAGCATGTAATGGATGCAGAAAATCTAAGCGGTCTGCTAACCAATGGTACTGACGGCAAACAGAGCAGTGGCATCTGCCATATTCGTTAGCAGTTTCCCCATGGGGAGAAGACACTAAGAAATTTCCTTGCAATTATTTCCGTTATCTTGGAGCATTCAGCCTGGCAATTCATCAGACCCCCTACAGAAAATGTGACAGAATCTGATCAAATACTGGCAGTTAACAAGTGAGCTGGTGCAGGGTTTTGTACACATGGGGAAACAGAAGGGATACGTAAGACCTATGTGGATGACTGTCAGTCCAAGACAAAAGCATCCCTACCTCATGTACTTGTCCCTACAGGTCTCCAGAAACTTTTCTACTTGGGTGGGGGTGATGCGGTCCAGCTGGTACAGCACACGGGGCTGGGAGAATACAAGCCAAGCACAGAGTTAGGGCCAGCGGCACCTGCAAACAGCTCGGGGTTCTAACGCGTCTTGGAGGGATATTACCTCTGTTGTGCCGTTATCATTGATGCCATATTTATCTCTGGTTTTCTTGATCTTCTCAGAGACCCCCTTAATGAATTTTTTTATTTCCTGAAAGATTACACAGCAAACATCATTTGTAAGTTTCACAGTCATGCAGATGACATAATTCATTTCATAAACCTCAGTTGTATATGACAAGTCCATCATATTTTAGTGTTAGCTCCATATATAGTATAAAGGACCCAATCTGGATACTGCTTCTACTACAAAGTGGTTTTCCAAGGAACACACCACACTGTCCATACCCCAGACACACACTCCATTGGTTAATGTGTCTCTAAGACCTTCTCCTCCAACTGCTCTCATGGCACTATCTACAGAGCCCACAAAGTGCGTGGGAGCCTTTGTTCTTGCTCTCCCACGTGCCACGAGGGCTATAAGAACACAGCTCAGGACAGGTACGACTGAAGCATTTATACTCTTCTTCTACAGATTAATTTTTGAGGGTTTCTTCTGAAGGTATTATGCTCAGTTTAAATACTACCAACTAAAGCATAGCTTTGTTGACAGTAAATGCATTTCAAACACACTTTGAGCTTACCTTCATTTCAAAGAAAACACTCCCCAAACCCAGCTTATCTTTTCCCCTCTGGTAACCACCTCTCCCCACAGGCCTAGGCCTACACTGTCTTCCCACACACAATTAGAAGTCTGTAAGGATTCCTGGAAACCATTGTCAAAGCCAGATGTGAAGCATCAGTATATGCTGCGATTCCCACTGTATTTAAGAACAGCACTCTCAGCCCCGGGAGGATGACCAAGTAGAGCAAGAAGAAGGTGAAAAATACACAGGTGGAAGATCAGAGCAGGGCTAGAGACTACAGCCCTGACTCAGGTTTTCTGGCAACCACTCAAATGGGTAAAACTATCTGTTTTAGGATTTACAGTGTGTCTGTGAAATAGACCCAGCCCACCACCACTCCTAAAGCCAGGATCAGCCAGCACCTTCCCCTGGAGAGTGCTCACAGGGAAGGAGCACTTACAGAGGAGCGGTTAACATCCTGCTCACAGTGGGTCAATCATCACGGACTACACACTGGCTCTTAAAGCAATTCTCAGGGGGAGCTGATGGCACCTGCTATGTAGTAGCAACCATCCTCCAGAGGCCATTATCCTGCCATCCCGGGAGCTGGCATCAGCTGCTCTGGTGTGGCCTAGGGATGATATAGTCTCTGAGAATATGGGGAAGAGGAGATAGACTGCCCCTCCTTTGTAGCAGCAAGGAAATCACAGTGGCGGTAAGCTTGAATGGCACTCTGGCCAAATGCAGGCATCCAGCTGCTCTGTGTGTCTGGATGAGTACAGACGCCCACACATGGAGGACAAGCAGCTTGAGGGCAGACTGCGTACTGTGGTGGCCGAGAAGCCTCGTGAGGTTCTGTTTCTTGATTCTGGGGTAGGCTGAGGGTCCCCCAGAGAGAAGGCCAGCATGCCCTGCCCAAAGTCCACTCAGCCTATTACATGGCTGAAAATGCCTAAGCCTGAACCAGGAGCCCATTTCTGCAAAAATAAAATCCTATAAGGTATCCACAGACAGCTTAAGACTTCCTAGCCCCATTCTATCCTAACCTTGCAAAAAGAAATCTCATTAGCCTCCTAACTAGCCATTTCTAGTTACTACCCTTTCTACAAGCAAACTGCTAGAACTTTATGTTCCTGTTAAAATAGCCTTAGCATCTGTGTCCACATGGTCTTATGCCTTTCCCAGCCAGCTGCTGCCCAGCTTGGCAAGACCTTGCTGTGAGGTGGCATGGCTTTAGCCCCACCACCCTAGAGCAGAAGGCACTGAAGGCCTGAATGAGGTCAGCGCTTGGCCAAGGCAACCAACCACTCCACGAAGTCAGATGCTTTCTTCAAAGTCTTTTCTCTGAACAGGGGTTTCTTCAATGTAATCTTTGCCTACTGGGAAATTCCGTCTGTCTCCCAGGAGCCCAGGCAGCCAAGGGGCTACCTCGGGGGCCCAACACATCCTGGCTGTCAGTTCCCATGAATACTGCTTTCTCATGACTCTCTGTGTTGGCCCACTCTCTTTCTTCCCACTGAGAAAGTACAGAGGCCCACGGAGGGTGACCCTGCAGCCCAATCATTGTTCTACATAGAAAGGGCTTTTTATTTAAGAAGTTTTACCAGCTGGGTGCGGTAGCTCACGCCTGTAATCCCAGCACTTTGGGAGGCTGAGGCGGGTGGATCACCTGAGGTCAGGAGTTGGAGACCAGCCTGGCCAACAAGGTGAAACCCCGTCTCTACTAAAAATACAAAAATTAGCTGGGCATGGTGGCACGCACCTGTAGTCCCAGCTATTTGGGAGGCTGAGGCAGGAGAATCACTTGAACCCAGGAGGCAGAGGTTGCAGTGAGCCGAGATCGTGCCACTGCACTCTAGCCTGGGCGACAGAGTGAGACTCTGTCTCAGGAAAAAAAAAACAAAAAACTTTTATTAATTCGCAAGAACTTTAGAGTTCTCAAGAAACTCTTTTTAAAGAGAAACTCTCCTGATTCCTTGTTATTAATGATGAGTCTGACACTGTGTTTTCAGATACAGTTACCTTTTGCAAACCAGAGATGAAAAATAAAGCTGGAGAGGGCAGTGGGACAACCTCTTCTGGCATGGCTCTAACAGAATATTCAAAGGCATTTGCACTTGCTGCCACTGAATTTTTCCTCTATATATTCAGTATAAGAGGGGGTTTTGCCTGGCAGTGGCTGGGTCCTTTTGAGAAAGGTCCCGAAAGCCCTCTTGGCCCAGATGTTGCCATTTGATCACCAGTTGTTAAAAGCTGCCTTACCTGTTGGCACAGGAAAAACAGGAGCAGAACCTAAGGCCAAGCCTTAGACCCAGAAGGTTTTCATCTGCAAGGGACTGTGCACACATAGGGAGTAAAAATAACACACCTAAAACAATCTGCCGGCTTAGGCACTGGGAATGACATAGCTCAGCTTTCACCCCAATGGACACACTTCCCGTGGGTTTGCTGAATGACTTTCCCTACACAAAGGTTCTGGAAATTAGGTTTAAAAATAAAAAAAGAAAAACAGCTCACTTTTTGGAAATGAAAACTGAAACAATCTGCTAAAAATTCACACTGAGTCAACCCATGCATACTAGAGGGAACGAACTCACAACATGGCTATTGGCAGGCAATTCATCACACGATTAACCAGAAGTTAGTGTCTCATGCTCCACAGCAGACCTATGAGCACGGGCATTCTCCTCTGGCAGGGACCTGGGCTCAATGCCACTCAGGAGTGCCTCTGTCACCTCAGCTCTGATACGGGCTAGGGCTGGAGAACATTTCACGGGTTCAGACACATCTGTTCTGGCCAGTGGATTTTGGACCCTCTCAGCAAATCTGAGCTCATCAGATTGTGAGCTGCCGGTGGCAAGGACATGTTTAGTCATCCTTGCATCCCCAGGATCTGTGGACTGTGTGACATATGGTGAGGGCTAAACCAGTGCTCACTGAATAAACAAATGCTGCCGGGTAGGAGGTCACCTGTGTTAAACCTTTTCAAGGGCAAGAAAGGAACCAGTCCAAAGCAAAGCAGTGTTTGCCAGAACCGGGACAGAAACCTGCTCTCTCTGGCGCTGGCAAATGCTGGGGTGCTGCTGGAGTGGGCCCTTTCTGTTGGCGTTCACAGCATGCTAAGTACGTTACCTCGTTATAGCTTTCATAACCTGTCTCAGTTAAGGTCTTTGAGGACAAACAGATAAATACGTAAACATGAGCGCGAAGAAAAACCAAATTACAACTCTAATTTGTTAGTTAAAAAAAAAAGAATAAGAAAGCCTTTGGAGGAGAAAAACAGACAAAGGCATGCAGCCTTGCCACACTCTTGATTTTAAAATCTGGAAGAGTCTCTTTTTCACCTTTCACACCTTGACACATGAACACAAGAAGCGAGGAGCTTCCTTAACACAAATATTCTTATTTAAGCTTCACTCGCTGTTTTTATTTTTGATCTACTGAAAGAGATACATTCTTCTTTGGCCTGCTGATCTTGTGCTACATTTGAATTACTATTTAGTACACAAAGGAAACCATTTACTGATTTCTGTATCCCTTTGCTTTTGATCCTAACCATGATTACAAACATGAAGGAGCTGCCTGAGCAGGTCAGAACCATAAAAAAAAAAACAAAAAACAAACGAGCCAAAAAACCTTAAGAGGGTATCAAAGTAACAGCTCCCTGGAAGAATAGAAAAGGCTGATTCAATGGATTTTTGATCCACAATACAGCAAAAGAAAGAGCAGTTTAAAATAAATGGTATCAAAACAAGACTACTAGTACTAATAATTATTGGGATTCAGAATGATTGAGGGAAGAGTTGGCTCACAGGATAGAGTAGGTAGTAGGCTGGTGTTAGGGACAGCGCTCAAACAAAATCAGCATTTTTCTTCTAAAAGGGGAAAAAAACATTTTTCTTCTAATAGGGAAATGGCTTGAGTGAAAGACATAAACTAAGAAAGTCATGAGATAAATTCTGCTTGTTGGCTGGTGAGATTTTTGCCTTGGCCATTTTTGAATGACTGCCAGTCATTTTTTTTTTTTTTGAGATGGAGTCTTGCTCTATTGCCCAGGCTGAAGTGCAGTGGTGCCAACCCGGTGTACTGCAACCTCCGCCTCTCAGGTTCAAGCGATTCTCCTGCCTCAGCCTCCCGAGCTGGGATTACAGGTGCCCGCCACCACGCCCGGCTAATTTTTGTATTTTTAGTAGAGACAGGGTCTCATCGTGTTGGCCAATCTGGTTTTGAACTCCTGACCTCAAGTGATCCACCTGCCTCGGCCTCCCAAAGTGCTGGGATTACAGGCATGAGCCACCACGCCTGGCCCATTCTTGAACTTTCTAACAAAGGAACAACCCTACCTTAAAAAACAACCAGCTTATAAAATCCACTTGCCAGCCCTTGGCAAACAGAGTTCTTTACGACAGCCAGGCTGGGTGCAGTAGCCAGCACCTGGCAGAGCTCACCTGCAGGAAGCTGTCCTGGCAGCAGAGGAACTCACTCTTCTTCATGATGGACTCTGTGGTCAGGATCAGCTCGTTTTTGCTGAGAGCAGGCTCACTGGGACACGGGAAGACTGCCTTGAGTATTAAAAGAAAATTACATTATGTGTGGGTGCCACAGAGAGCAGGCGGTAGTAGATGAGAGAACTTACAAAGGATAAAATGACCTTACCCAAGGTGAGCTTTTAGCAACCTGTGATTTTTCTTTCAAAACAAATTGTGGACTCTACCTTTCATGTGAAGGTGAAAACTGGATAAATGGATACTCCATCCTACGCAAAAATTTCTGGGCTATTCAGCAGGTGTTGTCCCATCACTTCCCAGCCTTCGCCACCCCGCTGCCCCCTACCAGATTTACATTAAAAATATAAACTGTTATTTAAAAAACTCAAACATTTCAAGAGTGAAAATATTCTCCCACTTCTGAAGCTCATAAATTTCTTTTTTTTGAGATGGAGTCTTGCTGGATTGCCAAGGCTGGAGTGCAATGGTGCCATCTCGGCTCACTGCAACCTCTGCCTCCCAGGTTAGAGTGATTCTCTTGCCTCAGCCTCCCGAGTAGCTGGGACTACAGGCATGCGCCACCACGTACGATTAATTTTTTTGTATTTTTAGTAGAGACGGGGTTTCACCACGTTGGCCAGGCTGGTTTCGAACTCCTGACCTCAAGTGATATGACCGCCTCAGCCTCCCAAAGAACTAGGATTACAAGCGTGAGCCACAGCAGAATTTCCTCTTTTTTCCTCTCCTCTGCTTTGTCCAAGTTGACTCAATGTTTTAATGGCTGCATTATTATTCTTTTGTATAGACAGATGATCATGTATTTGAACTATCCTCTACTGATGGTTTGCCTTTACTGTAAGCAGCCTAGAAAAAACATTCTTGGCATAGTTAGACCATTTCTAGAGGACAAAAGGAGTTTCTGTAAGGGAAACTACTGGGTCAAAAGGGACACGTATTTAAAACTCAGAATGGTATTGTCCAGCTACTCTCCAAAAAGGTTGTTCCAAGTTATATTCTCAAAGTATGTGAAGTGTGCCTGCTTTTCAATGCCCATGACTTATAAAACTGGTCTCTAGCATGCTCTACTTGACACAGAGCGAAACCAAACAAAGCCCTCTTCTGTTGGCATTTGATTACTACCAACACTAGACTTTCAACTGAAAACACCTTTTTTTATCTTTTTTTTTTTTTTTTTTTTTAAGACAGGGTCTTGGTCTGTCACCCAGGCTGGAATGTAGTGGTAAGATCAGCTCACTGTGGCCTCAAATTCCTGGGCTTAAGGATTCACCTGCCCCAGCCTCCTGAGTAGCTGGAACTTCAGGAGCATGCCATCATCCCTGGCTAATTCTTTTTTTTTTTTTTTTTTTGAGACGGAATCTTGCTCTGTTGCCAGGCTGGAGTGCAGTGGTGTGATCTCAGTTCATTGCAACTTCCAACTCCCTGGTTCAAGTGATTCTCCTGCCTCAGCCTCCCAAGTAGCTGGGATTATAGACACGTACCACCACACCCAGCTAATTTTTGTATCTTTAGTAGAGATGGGGTTTCACCATGTTGGCCAGGATGGTCTCGATCTCTTGATCTTGTGATCTGCCTGATGTCTGGCTAATTCTTTAAAAAATATTTTTTTAGAGATAGAGTTTTTCCTCTGTTGCCCAGGCTGACCTCGAACTTCTCACCTCAAGTGATTCTCCTGCCTTGGCCTCCCAAATTGCTAGGATTCTAGGTGTAAGCCACTGCACCTGGCCTTTTTCCTTTAAATATTGGAAATTAAAAAAAAAAAAAAACTTTTTTCTTTTTTTTATAGAGATGGGGTCTCACTTTGCTGCCCAGGCTAGTCTTAAACTCCTGGCCTCAAGTGATCCTCCTGCCTTGGCCTCCCAAAGTGCTGTGATCACAGGCATAAGCCATTGTGCCTGGCCCTTCCCTTTTAATATCGGAAAATTATACAGAGTAACACAAAGAAAAAAGATACTAATCCAGTGCTTGGGATTATAAATACTGAAGTATTTATTAACTGCAAGTGATAGTCCAAACAGTACTTCCATCCTAAAGAAACATCCTTAAAAACACTCTAACCCCAGATATAATGCTAAATCTTACTTTGATGTTGTCCAGAACCCTTTTAAACTCCAAAGGTTCATCTTTTCCCTCCATAGCTGCAGGATCTAAGCCATCTCCTCCATAAATGAACTGGATAATATCGCCAGTAGAGCTTCGGACTGTCAGATCATACTGGGAGCAAAGATCTTCAAGAGATTTGACAAGCCTTCGCTAAAGGAAAAGAAGGAAAAAGCTCAGCTGCTTTGAGAAGACTAGTCACAGGGGGAGAGGATAAGATTTGCAACTCAAGAGTCTCAAGGTTACAAGCACTTTAATCACATAAAAATACTTTATTAGAAACCCTTCAAAAAGAGTCCTCTCACCCCAAGAACAAGAGCAAGAATGCTTTACTAGCCTGTGCAGTGGGATTTGGAATATGCCCCAACCTCCAACATTTTAGTGTATTTTAGAACACATGCAATTTAAACCGCATCACCCACAAAGGACTCTGCAAATGCTGTTTTCCTAGGCTGTTTTACCTTCCTTCTCTTTCTCCCTAAGGTATAAATTAATGCAATAGCTTTGCATTTCTAAACAGAACTTAAGCCAGGACCCCTGCAGACTTCAATATGAATTACAGAGGATCAGGTGCAGGCCCTCTTCTGGGACAGAGGGGGAAGAAGAGAGAACAGGGACAGTATTGTGTCTGAACCAGCAGGCAGCAATGACTTCTCAAATCTGCTTAGGGAGACCCGTCCACCAGCTGAACACTCCAGCCAGCAATGCTATGGCGGCTCAGTGAATTAAAGAGAAGGAAATCTTCCTCTAGGCAACTTCAAAACAAAAAATCCCTTATGCCAGAACTAATTTGGTTTACATTAACACACTGCTCTGGCAAAGTCATACTCTCTAATTCAAAAAGTAAAGACAAAAAAATTAAGTCAAAACACACATTATGACAAGAGTGGTAAAAGTATTTCACAGTCTATTGGGTTTCTGACAAAAGCAGCATGCTACCACACTGAAGGGCAATTTCCCATTGAAAGATGATTAATTGTATTCCACGGATGACACACAAAAAAAAGACGATTAAAGGTATCAGACAATACACGAGCTACAGGAGAGATGATGGAAATAGGCATCTACTGACTTGGAAATAGGTGTCTACTGTCACACTAATCACAGTGTTTGTTCTGGCCCACTCATTCACATCTCTGGTTTATCTACCCTGGTTTTCCAGGTTGCAAAGGGCCATGCTTCCATAGTAGGGAGAGAGAAGACACAAAGCCACAGCAAGTTCATGGCCCAGCAACTTGTAGTGTTGACTTTATCTGGTGTTTTAAGTAGTTAAAAACATTACTTAAAAAAAAAAAAAAGCAGAAGACTCAGTAGCCAATGCGATCAACTGGAAGAAAGGGTATCAGTGATGGAAGACGTAATGAATGAAATGAAGCCAGAAGAGAAGTTTAGAGAAAAAAGAATAAAAAGAAATGAACAAAGCCTCGAAGAAATATGGGACTATGTGAAAAGACCAAATCTACGTCTGATTGGTGTACCTGAAAGTGATGGGGAGAATGGAACCAAGTTGGAAAACACTCTGCAGGATATTATCCAGGAGAACTTCCCCAATCTAGCAAGGCAGGCCAACATTCAAATTCAGGAAATACAGAGAACACCACAAAGATACTCCTTGAGAAGAGCAACTCCAAGACACATAATTGTCAGATTCACCGAAGTTGAAATGAAGGAAAAAATGTTAAGGGCAGCCAGAGAGAAAGGTCGAGTTACTCACAAAGGGAAGCCCATCAGACTAACAGCGGATCTCTCGGCAGAAACTCTACAAGCCAGAAGAGAGTGGGGGCCAATATTCAACATTCTTAAAGAAAAGAATTTTCAAAACAGAATTTCATATCCAGCCAAACTAAGCTTCATAAGTGAAGGAGAAATAAAATCCTTTACAGACAAGCAAATGCTGAGAGATTTTGTCACCACCAGGCCTGCCCTAAAAGAGCTCCTGAAGGAAGCACTAAACATGGAAAGGAACAACCGGTACCAGCCACTGCAAAAACATGCCAAATTGTAAAGACCATCAAGGCTAGGAAGAAACTGCATCGACTAACGAGCAAAATAACCAGCTAACATCATAATGACAGGATCAAATTCACACATAAAATATTAACTTTAAATGTAAATGGGCTAAATGCTCCAATTAAAACACACAGACTGGCAAATTGGATAAAGAGTCAAGACCCATCAGTGTGCTGTATTCAGGAAACGCATCTCACGTGCAGAGACACACATAGGCTCAAAATAAAGGGATGGAGGAAGATCTACTAAGCAAATGGAAAACAAAAAAAGGCAGGGGTTGCAATCTTAGTCTCAGATAAAACAGACTCTAAACCAACAAAGATCAAAAGAGACAAAGAAGGCCATTACATAATGGTAAAGGGATCAATTCAACAAGAAGAGCTAACTATCCTAAATATATATGCACCCAATACAGGAGCACCCTGATTCATATAGCAAGTCCTGAGTGACCTACAAAGAGACTTAGACTCCCACACAATAATAATGGGAGACTTTAACACCCCACTGTCAACATTAGACAGATCAACGAGACAGAAAGTTAACAAGGATATCCAGGAATTGAACTCAGCTCTGCACCAAGCGGACCTAATAGACATCTACAGAATTCTCCACCCCAAATCAACAGAATATGCATTCTTTTCAGCACCACACCACACCTATTCCAAAACTGACCACATAGTTGGAAGTAAAGCACTCCTTAGCAAATGTAAAAGAACAGAAATTATAACAAACTGTCTCTCAGACCACAGTGCAATCAAACTAGAACTCAGGATTAAGAAACTCACTCAAAACTGCTCAACTACATGGAAACTGAACAACCTGCTCCTGAATGACTACTGGGTAAATAATGAAATGAAGGCAGAAATAAAGATGTTCTTTGAAATCAACGAGAACAAAGACACAACATACCAGAATCTCTGGGACACATTCAAAGCAGTGTGTAGAGGGAAATTTATAGCACTAAATGCCCACAAGAGAAAGCAGAAAAGATCTAAAATTGACACCCTAACATCACAATTAAAAGAACTAGAAAAGCAAGAGCAAACACATTCAAAAGCTAGCAGAAGGCAAGAAATAACTAAGATCAGAGCAGAACTGAAGGAAATAGAGACACAAAAAACCCTTCAAAAAATTAATGAATCCAGGAGCTGGTTTTTTGAAAAGATCAACAAAATTGACAGACCGCCAGCAAGACTAATAAAGAAAAGAGAGAAGAATGAAATAGACGCAATAAAAAATGATAAAGGGGATATCACCAACGATCCCACAGAAATACAAACTACCATCAGAGAATACTATAAACACCTCTATGCAAATAAACTAGAAAATCTAGAAGAAATGGATAAATTCCTCAACACATACATCCTCCCAAGACTAAACCAGGAAGAAGTTGAATCTCTGAATAGACCAACAACAGGCTCTGAAATTGAGGCAATAATTAATAGCTTACCAACCAAAAAAAGTCCAGGACCAGATGGATTCACAGCCGAATTCTACCAGAGGTAAAAAGAGGAGCTGGTACCATTCCTTCTGAAACTATTCCAATCAATAGAAAAAGAGGGAATCCTCCCTAACTCATTTTATGAGGCCAGCATCATCCTGATACCAAAGCCTGGCAGAGACATGACCAAAAAAGAGAATTTTAGACCAATATCCTTGATGAACATCGATGCAAAAATCCTCAATAAAATACTGGCAAACCGAATCCAGCAGCACATCAAAAAGCTTATCCACCATGATCAAGTCAGCTTCATCCCTGGGATGCAAGGCTGGTTCCACATACACAAATCAATAAATGTAATCCAGCATATAAACAGAACCAAAGACAAAAACCACATGATTATCTCAATAGATGCAGAAAAGGCCTTTGACAAAATTCAACAACCTTCATGCTAAAAACTCTCAATAAATTAGGTATTGATGGGACGTATCTCAAAATAATAAGAGCTATCTATGACAAACCCACAGCCAATATCATACTGAATGGGCAAAAACTGGAAGCATTCCCTTTGAAAACGGGCACAAGACAGGGATGCCCTCTCTTACCACTCCTATTCAACATAGTGTTGGAAGTTCTGGCCAGGGCAATTAGGCAGGAGAAGGAAATAAAGGGCATTCAATTAGGAAAAGAGGAAGTCAAATTGTCCCTGTTTGCAGATGACATGATTGTATATCTAGAAAACCCAATCATTTCAGCCCAAAATCTCCTCAAGCTGATAAGCAACTTCAGCAAAGTCTCAGGATACAAAATCAATGTGCAAAAATCACAAGCATTCTTATACACCAATAACAGACAGAGAGCCAAATCATGAGTGAACTCCCATTCACAATTGCTTCAAAGAGAATAAAATACCTAGGAATCCAACTTACAAGGGATGTGAAGGACCTCTTCAAGGAGAACTAAAAACCACTGCTCAATGAAATAAAAGAGGATACAAACAAATGGAGAACATTCCATGCTCATGGGTAGGAAGAATCAATATCGTGAAAATGGCCATACTGCCCAAGGTAATTTATAGATTCAATGCCATCCCCATCAAGCTACCAATGTCTTTCTTCACAGAATTGGAAAAAACTACTTTAAAGTTCATATGGAACCAAAAAAGAGCCCACATCACCAAGTCAATCCTAAGCCAAAGGAACAAACCTGGAGGCATCACGCTACCTGACTTCAAACTATACCACAAGGCTACAGTAACCAAAACAGCATGGTACTGGTACCAAAACAGAGATATAGACCAATGGAACAGAACAGAGCCCTCAGAAATAATGCTGCATATCTACAACTATCTGATCTTTGACAAACCTGAGAAAAACAAGCAATGGGGAAAGGATTCCCTATTTAATAAATGGTGCTGGGAAAACTGGGTAGCCATATGTAGAAAGCTGAAACTGGATCCCTTCCTTACACCTTATACAAAAATTAATTCAAGATGGATTAAAGACTTAAATGTTAGACCTAAAACCATAAAAACCGTAGAAGAAAACCTAGGCAATAGCATTCAGGATATAGGCATGGGCAAGGACTTCATGTCTAAAACACCAAAAGCAATGGCAACAAAAGCCAAAATTGACAAATGGGATCTAATGAAACTAAAGAGCTTCTGCACAGCAAAATAAACTACCATCAGAGTGAACAGGCAACCTACAGAATGGGAGAAAATTTTTGCAACCTACTCATCTGACAAAGGGCTAACATCCAGAATCTACAATGAACTCAAACAAATTTACAAGAAAAAAACAAACCCCATCAAAAAGTGGGTGAAGGATATGAACAGACACTTCTCAAAAGAAGACATTTATGCAGCCAAAAGACAAATGAAACAATGCTCATCATCACTGGCCATCAGAGAAACGGAAATCAAAACTACAATGAGATACCATCTCACACCAGTTAGAATGGCGATCATTAAAAAGTCAGGAAACAACAGGAGCTGGAGAGGATGTGGAGAAATAGGAACACTTTTACACTGTTGGTGGGACTGTAAACTAGTTCAACCATTGTGGAAGTCAGTGTGGCGATTCCTCAGGGATCTAGAACTAGAAATACCATTTGACGCAGCAATCCCATTACTGGGTATATACCCAAAGGATTATAAATCATGCTGCTATAAAGACACATGCACATGTATGTTTATAGTGGCACTATTCACAATAGCAAAGACTTGGAACCAACCTAAGTGTCCAACAATGATAGACTGGATTAAGAAAATGTGGCACATATACACCATGGAATACTATGCAGCCATAAAAAATGATGAGTTCACGTTCTTTGTAGGGACACGGATGAAACTGGAAACCATCATTCTCAGCAAACTATCCCAAGGACAAAAAACCAAATGCCGCATGTTCTCACTCATAGGTGGAAATTGAATAATGAGAACACATGGACACAGGAAGGGGAACATCACACAACGGGGACTGTTGTGGGGTAGGGGGAGCGGGGAGGGATAGCATTAGGAGATATACCTAATGCTAAATGAGTTAATGGGTACAGCACACCAACATGGCACATGTATACATATATAACAAAACTGCACGTTGTGCACATGTACCCTAAACTTAAAAGTATAATAATAATAAAATTTAAAAAATACAGTTAAATTATTGAGTGGAGAGTACAGGGATTGAAAAGACATCTTTTGCCTGTGGTCTTACGGAAGAACACAAGAAGACGTATTTTTCACTCCTCAGCCATTAGGGTACTTTTGTGGTAAAGTTTGAGAAGCACAAACGCTGAGAAGCCTCTAGTTTAGCCCTGTGCCCCAGAGTCTATTATCTCAGAGCTATACACTCTCTGAGGAAATGCTTTCCTTCTAAGCATCCAAGCCCCGCAGCAAGCACTGGAATAGGTCATTAGAGTTACTTAGAATGATATTAATAATGAGTTACATAAATAGTTGCAAAGAGAGAGGCAGAGGCCTTGCAATAACCCTCATTGTCACGTGTGAGTAAAGCGAGGCTTAGTGAGGTTGAATGACATATCCCACAATGTACTTCCAGCCATGTTCTCCTCTAACAGCGCTTTGCTATGCGTGGCTCTGGCCTGGTCTTGATCATCATAGGATGATTCGGAACATACTACATTTTTTTTTGGTTGTTCATTTCCAGGGCATCTACCTTTCTACATTTTTTCCTTTTAAATTTAACCGAAGACTAGATAAATTACAGCTCATGTGCAAAACGTGCACTCAATAGTCAAAACCCACAGAGCTCTGTCCTGCTCTGTTGCTAATGGCCTACATTTCTTCAGGTTACCTGCATGTATCCCGTTTCAGCTGTCTTTACAGCCGTGTCGACTAGACCTTCCCGGCCGGCCATTGTGTGGAAGAAAAACTCAGTTGGTGTCAAACCGGAATAAAAGCTATTAGCCACAAAGCCTTTGGCAGCTGGGAGCTAAAGAGAGGTAGAAAAAAGAAAAATCAAACAAAAAAAGTTCAAGGCCCACGATTCTGAAATCCACTCAAATCAGAAAATGCCCCACCTTGAGACTATAAATACCTGGCCAGTATATTCTCACGAAATGGCAGGCTTTTTTGCCCTTTCCTTATGGAGAAATACTTTATACCAGGGACAAGGAGAATGAGGGCCCAGCCAGGGCTGGTGCTGGTGCCAGTGGCAGGCAACTGGCCCAAGAGAGGGAAACCTAAGATCCGGATGCTCGCCTTAAAATAGGCAAGCAGTCAAGGACCTCAGAGGACACCCTGTGGATGGAGGCTGCCTGCCCATTCCCTGGGAAATGACACCTTCAAGATATCCTTCCTGTGGGCCAGACCTGCCCACCTCCAAAACATAACCATGCATTGTCAATGCCTACAGGGTTTCATTCTGGGCACTGAAAATGTTCTAAAAGTAGATTGTAGTGATGGCTGCACAGCTCTGTGAATATATTAA
The DNA here is from genome assembly GCF_029289425.2 of Pan paniscus. Classification (NCBI taxonomy): domain Eukaryota; kingdom Metazoa; phylum Chordata; class Mammalia; order Primates; family Hominidae; genus Pan; species Pan paniscus. The sequence goes on from NC_073257.2 coordinate 90,149,281, forward strand.
CAGTCACTGAACTGTATGCCTTACATGGGTAAATTACATATGAAGTATAATTGTAATAATTACATATGAAGTATATATGTATTTAAAGTTTATTTATTTGTAGAGATGGGGTCTCGCTATGTTGGCCAGACGAACTCCTGGCCTCAAGCAATCCTCTTGCCTTGGCCTCCCAAAGTGCTAGGATTTCAGGCATGAGACACTGTGCCCGGCCTGAAGTGTATGTTAATAAAATGGCAAAAAATACATATATAAAACTCCACATGAAATTGGCCAACGGTCTTTGATCTGAATAGGTCTGTGTTCCTTGGAGGAAAGTGTAGATTAAGAGATCTTCACAGTTCTACCTGATCTGCTACTGCTTACCTTTGAGTGTTTTTCAAAATGAGGCAAGGACCTGTTTTCAAAGCCGTCCGGCACTCGAGAGCCACTGATGGCCTGCTGTCCCACACAGGCAATCATCTGTGATATGTTAATGAAGGAACCTGGGGACATGGACCAGAAATGTAACATTCATTTACCAAAATAACACTAATTGAAGTGCATGCAGATCGGAAGGGTAAAACAGGAATAGGCCCTTATGCTCAATGAGGTCATGGTCCTGGAACAGTAGAAGACAGAAATACAATCAAGACAACAAGGAGCTGTCAGGAACCCAAGAAAGGCGGAACGAGGGCAAGAGGAGCCAGGAGCATGTGTGGGTTGGAGGAAAGGCTGGGGAAGTGACAGGTGAGTCTTCAAGGAGGCTTCAGCAAGTCCAGGTTGGACTCCTGGAGGACATTATGATTTGGACATAAAGGGAGAGGGGGAGGAATTCCAAAGTGGGTGGGAAAGTAGGAAGCAAAGACAGAGAAATGGAAAAGTGTGGGCTATGTCCTGAGGGTAGGAAGCAGGAGAGCAATGGGGTAAAAGGCAGCAAAGTTAAAGAGACTGGACTTTATCCTGTTAAAAAAAAAAGTGTACAGAAATAGAAGCACAGAGGTTTTGAATTTGAATGCATTATCATAAAACCAAATGCTTTGAGGGCCTTGGTATCTACAAAATAGAAGAATTATGCCATATCATTAAGTACATTAAAAAATCCCTGGCTTTCTTCTTCTTCAACCTGCCTGACCTGCTGGGCTCAAGTGATCCTCCCACCTCAGCCTCCTGATTAGCTGGGACGACAGGCACAAGCCACCACGCCCAGCTAATTTTTTTTTTTTTTTGTATTTTTTGTAGAGATGGGGTTTTGGCATATTGCCCAGGCTGATCTCGAACTCCTGGGCTCAAGCAATCAATCGGCCTCGGCCTCGGCCTCCCAAAGTGCTGGGATTACAGGCATGAGCCACTGCATCTGGCCTCATTTTTTTTTAAAGACCACGTTTGCTCAAAGCACCCTCAAACTCAGAATCCACACACATTACCAACAAGTTCCTTCAAAGCAGTTAAACTTCCCAAAATGCAAATAATTAAGTCTCTCTCTCTGATTTAAAAAGATCCCTTAAATAAATGAAATGTCTGTTTGGAGCTGTGACTATCACATTTTCTGGAGCCAAACAGCCTGTACGGAGAACACACTGCCAGCAGGTGAGAGAGGGGCATGCAGACCTTTGGAGCCGCACAGAGCCATGGTGAGGGGGCTGTTGCTCTTGTCCAGCTCCCGGAGGCAGGCACTGCCAGCGTGGTCACGGATCACAGACAGCTCCTTCAGGATCAGTGCCTAGTGGGAGAAAAGGAGATCCTTGGTGGGTTGTCCTCATTGTCTCTGTGGATTACAAATGTTCAATCTAACATTTAAAGAAATTTGAAAATACTGAGGCAAGATGCCCGATTTCCGATCAATAAATGTTTCAGAACCTTAGAGGAGCAAAATGCCCTGGCTATATGAACATGTACATCTTCTACAAGGTTCTAAAATTGGTGTATAAGGCAGAAAGTTTACCTTTTTTTTGTTTTTGTTGGAGACAGGATCTCACTCTGTTGCTGAGGTTGGTGTACAATGGCATAATCACAGCTCACTGCAGCCTCAAACTCCCGGGCTCAAGTGATCCCCCTGCCCCAGACCCCTGAGTAGCTAGGACTACAGGTATATGTCCCTACCAGGCCTGGCTAATTAAAAAAAAATTTTTTTTAGAGATGGGGTCTTGCTATATTGCCCAGGTTGGACTTGAACTCCTGGCCTCAAGGGATCTTCCTGCCTTGATTATAAGCCTGGCCTAAAATTGACAGTAATAAAAACTTGAAGAATCCTTTAAATGGCCCATAAGGTAGAATGTATGGCTTTGTGTATACTACCCTACACAACAAAATATCTGTATATAAATAGCTGTGTGGACACACACATGCACCCCATACAAATATATAAGATAATATGTGATATGTAAAAGAGAATTGCCTGTACTATTTGTAAATTTGTCTTTCTACTTTTTCTTGCCAAGCACACATCTGAATGTCTGCAAGCTAGGCATGTGATGAGGTGACTTCACAAGAATATTCCGGCTCATGAGCTCATCCACAGTTACTCCTCAACTTACAAACTAGGATGCTGAATCAGTTACAAGTCTGGTTCCATGAAAAATTGCTGCTGCCGAGGTCTCAAGTAATTTTCTAGGAGGTACCAGTGAGGGATATCCTTTTCTCTCTCTTTAAGACTCAGTGAAAGTAAGATTAAGAATGAGCTAATGGTAAATACCTCACAAAATTCTGGTTTCTCCCTGCTTTAGAAAATGTATTTCATTAGAAAACTTCCCAATGCTTAAAGAGCCTTTCTTCCACACTCAGGTGAGTCAAAGCTCAGTGCCACGGGTTTATCGGTGAGGCAGAAGACGGCCAGGTGAAAGCCTGGTGCACTCAGACTGCTGAGGGAGTTTCAGGTTCTCACAGGCTGGTGGTGATTCTGATTCTGACCCATGCTGGTTGAGATCTTAGCTAAAATAGTTTCAAATGAGGGGCAGCAGGCTGGGGATGTGACTATTAGACATGAATTCTCCCTCTTCCGCATCCAAGTCTCTTTCAAAGACCATACATTCAAAGAGCTGTGGTGAGGCTGGGCACGGTGGCTCATGCCTGTAATTCCAGCACTTTGGGAGGCTGAGGTGGGTGGATCACCTGAGGTCAGGAGTTCGAGACCAGGCTGGCCAACATGGCAAAACCCCGCCTCTACTAAAAATGCAAAAAAAAAAAAATTAGCTGGGCATGGTGGTGGGCGCCTGTAATCCCAGCTACTCAGGATGTTGAGGCAGGGATAATTGCTTGCACCCAGGAGGTAGAGGTTGCAGTGAGATGAGATTGCACCACTGCACTCCAGCCTGGGCGACAAAGTGAGACTCCATCTTAAAACAAAACAACAACAAAAAAACTGGCTGGGCGTAGTGGCTTACACCTGTAATCCCAGCACTTTGGGAGGCCGAGGCGGGCAGATCACGAGGTCAGGAGATCGAGACCATGCTGGCCAACATGGTGAAACCCTGTCTCTACTAAAAATACAAAAATTAGCTGGTCATGGTGGCATGTGCCTGTAATCCCAGCTACTTGGGAGGGTGAGGCAGGAGAATCGCTTGAACCAGGGAGTCAGACGTTGCAGTGAGCCAAGATCGTACCACTGCACTCCAGCCTGGCTGGAGTGCTTCATAAAACTATGAAAAGCGAGACTCCGTCTCAAACAAATATAAAAACAAAAAAAACCAAACCCCCAAAAACCAAAGAGCTGTGGTGTCAGTTTCTACTTGAAGGATGCTGAAAATAGAAAAGGCAAGAGCACTTGAGTACCAGTTACAGAAGGGACCTGAGTGTGCCACCAGAACAAGAGCAGCCCCGTGTGGCCGAATGAACAGATGGCTATGTCTTCACCACCTGGATGTGAAAGCTAGGAGGGACATGAGGATCTGATGAAAGGCCCTACCCTCAGGAAACAAACAAGGACACACACAGTGAGCCCAGGGCCCCAACAGGACAGACGAGGACATACACAGTGAGCCCAGGGCCCCAACAGGACAGACGCCAATGCCTTGACTTGCCCACTCCTTTGCTACCTCTCTTCATGGCTCAGCACAACACCAGAGAGCACCACCGTAGCCACTGTACACGGCAAGTGGCGACCCTGAACCAAAGGGCCGGGCTCACCTCCAGGGTCTCCTCAGCAGTGCAGCCAGGCTGCTGCTGCAGCTTGCCCGTGTTCAGGGCTTCGATGTACTCATCACATTTCTTGTAGCCGGCATTCAGCAACTCATACTTGGCCTTCAGCAGTCCTTGGCCAGGTGTGACATCACCGATCCCAATTGAGAAACCACGGTTAGCTGTAGAGTTGGTAGAGCAGGAAGAAAGGGCCATAAATGAGACTCAGCAAACCTACTAAATACAGTTTATGCCTGCTACATATAGTTTGTACTATATATAAACTATGTATGTATAGTTTAAAGTATAAAAAAGTGTATATCTTCACAGAATTCATCACAATTCAATTAAATAATGGCTTTCTTTCTCAGTCATTAGGGAGTTACACAAAATGACTAAGACTCAACTGACTTCTCTCAGAGACCTTACGATCTGGTGGGGAAACACAATACCGTTTCCAACTATTACCTAAAGCAGAGTGACATTAAACACTAAAAGGTGGCCTGAGGGCTGGGTGCAGTGGCTCACGCCTATAATCCCAGCACTTTGGAAGGCTGAGGCAGGAGGCTCGCTTGATCCCAGATGTTTGTGATCAGCCTCGTCTCTACAAAAACCTTAAAAAATTAGCCGGGCATGGTGGCACATGCCAGTAGTCCCAGCTACTTGGGAGGTGGAGGTTGCAATGAGCCATAATCACAACACTGCGCTCCAGCCTGGGCAACAGAGCAAGACCCTGTGTCACACACACAAAAAAGTATTGTCCAACTTTGATGGAACTAGGTGCCACCATTGATCCTAGCCACAATATACTGTATGTAGAAATAAAGAGAGTGAATGAGTGGCTTCTGGCTTAGCAGGATAGGAAGGTCTGCCCTACAAGTATCTGTAGATGAGAGGACTAATGGGCCTGGAAAGGCTCAGAAATGAGATCATTAGGTTCTGCAAATGCTGGAAATGATGAAAGTGCTGGAAACAAGGAAACCTAGTGGAAAGTCTGTATAAGGAAGGCTCCAGGCCCTTATTCCTGTAGGAGATGGGAGTTCGCTCCCAGCGAAATGGAATCAGAGAGGCTCTGGGTCTGGGAATACCAGGCAGATGAAATAACTGTAAACAAGAGCACTGAGGGAAAGTCTGTATATTCCTTTTATATAAAAAAACTGAGAGGTCCATCAACCAGTCAGCTCCATTTCCAATCAGTGTTTCAGTCCTTACTCCTGAAGGACCACCAGATATTTGAGGAAAGATTTTAACATGAAAGACAAAAGACACAAATGCACAGGAAAAAGGAAGTAAAAGGATACAGAAAATTCAGGAAGCAAATATAATAAAACTATGAATAATATTCTCTCAGAGTGATCAGAGAAGATACATTCAGGGATCAAAACAAGAAAGCTTTAAAAACAAAACAGGCTGGGCATAGTGGCTCACGCCTGTAATCCCAGCACTTTGGGAGGCCGAGGTGGGCAGATCACTTGAGGTCAGGAGTTCGAGACCACCCTGGCCAACATGGTGAAACCCCGTCTCTACTAAAAACACAAAAATTAGCCGGGCATGGTGGCAGGCACCTGTAGTCCCAGCTACTCGGGAGGCTGTGGCAGGAGAATCACTTAAGCCTGGGAGGTGGAGGTTGCAGCAAGCTGAGATTGCATCACCGCACTCCAGCCTGGCGACTGAGCAAGACTCCGTCTCAAAAAAAAAAAAAAAAAAAAAAAGAAACAAAAACACTACCTGTGAATAAGTACATTGAAAAAAAATAGTATTGGAAATTAAATACATGATAGTGATAAAATTTTAAAAATCAACAGAAGTATTAAAAGATAAAGTGAATCTAGAATAAAGAAATGGCAAACGGAAAAGAAGATAATTAGATAATTAATCTAGGAGTTCTAATATGTAATTAACTGAAGTTCCAAAAAGAAAGAACAGAGAAAGTAAAAGAGAGAAAATTATTAAAGAAATAACATAAAATTTCCCAAATGGAAGGACACACAGCTGCAGATTAAATGAAATTACTCAGTGCTTAGCACAGTGAATGAAAAAAGACCCACACCAAAGGTATATTGTTGTGAACTTTCAGAGTGAGAACAGAGAGGATTCTGAAAGTTTCTAAAATGAAAAAAACAATTCAAGGGCCAGGCATGGTAGCTAATGCCTGTAATCCTAGCACTTTGGGAGGTGGAGGCAGGTGGATCACTTGAGCCCAGGAGTTCAAGACCAACCTGGGCAACATGGTGAGACTTCATTTCTACAAAACTTAGTTGGGCATGGTGGCACATGCCTGTAGTCCCAGCTGCTCGAGAGGCTGCGTGAGCCAAGATCACACCACTGCACTACAGCCTGGGTGACAGAGCAAGACCCTATCTTCAAAAAACAAAAAAAAAATCAAATACAAAAACGGGAATAAGAACGACAATACCCATTAACAACAACTCTGAAAGCAAGAAGAAAGTAGAGCAGTACCTTCAAAATTCTGAGGGAAAATAATTTTCAATCTAAAATTGTATATCCAGGCAAGTATAAGAGTGGAATAAAGTTTTGGGGGCATGCAAACATCACTTGACTCATGGCCCACTCAAAGCAAGAGCAAACAAAGAAACAAAAAAAATAGAACAGTGAAAGCATAGTAGGCAAATATTGAGTAATCTTGGAGAATTGAATCATGGACAGCCCCAAGTGTTCTAGTGCTTCCACAGGGACCTTGGAAGCAGCCCATCAAGGATGTTTTATAATCTAACCCTGTCTAGAAGACCGTAGGGAGCTACTGCTGGTTTTGAGAAGAGAACTGAACAGCAAATTCAAATCTGTTGTGAAACTATTCAGTACTGAGTTAATTTAATTAATAACAGCACACATGATTTAGCCTGGAACGAGTATCTTTTTCTGTATGTATATGTGTGGTGGGGATGAAATGGCAGTAAAAGAACAAAATAACGTAAACCCTTAAGACTCTAACAATTGCAGCTTTAACTAAAAGAAGGATGCTGACATACTCACACAGGTAGACAGGAGCCAGCCTGGCGAGCCGTGACATGGCATCTGCAGCTTCATTCTGCCCCCAGTCTCGCAGCAAAATGTAAAAAATATTGTTCTTGGATCCTGACCCTAGGGTTCCTTTGTCCATGCTGCCACTCATCAACTCACTGTTCTGGATTGTAACATCTGGAAGAATGATTATATATTTAGACAACAATTATTTATTACTTTGCCTTATTCCAAAATGAATTTGAGACAGTTGAGAAAATATGTTCCCATACTGACACTTAAAGCAGAACAAACAGAAATTCTCCTCAAAGCTTTTTTTTTGGAGGGGGAGGGGGGGTTAAAGGAAAACTTGGGAATTTTTGAAAAATATAGAAACTCCAGTTAGTGTGTAGTCCTAACCCTGAAATATACCAGCTGACCCTCACTCTCCTCATCTGTGAACTGTGGGTAACAGTATCAAGCACTTGTCATCTTTATGTTATGGGATATTTTGAGCATCAGATGAAATAACATACAGTGAAGTGCTCTATAAACTATAAATAATTTGTTACTCATATAAGATATTAAATATTAACAAAGGTACCATCATGTACAGCCTATATAACAACCAAATGAAATTCATATCCAAAAAGAAACAAAACAGTCTAAAACAAGAAGCTGAAGTATTTTAAAGATCAGAGAGCATATTTCCAAAGAAATAAATCTGAGGAGTATCAGTGCCCTTCAAAACATTTGCTCTTCATTAGAAGACAGCAGAAATCCTGACCTTCAGAAGAACTCTGCAATTCAGTTCTTCAGTACAGAGTCCTGGAGATCCACTTCTAGTCCCAAGGTCTCACTAGCAAAGCCCATTCTAAATCAGTGCTACTCAAACTAGGCTGCTAGGGAACTGTTTGGTAGTGGTCTGGGTGAGCGAACGTGCTCACATCAGAAAGTAACTCAATGGATGCTGGCTAAACAGCAGGGCTCTGTGGACTGCACTTCGGGTTGAACTGGTTTAGACAGACTCAGATGACTTGCATGTAAATCCTTTCCCTGGCTGGGTGTGGTGGCTCACACCTGTAATCCCAGCACTTTGGGAGGATGAGGTGGGACGATTGCTTGAGCCTAGGAGTTCGAGACCAGCCTGGGCAATGTAGGGAGAACCTGTTTGTCTTTAAAAAAAAAAAAAAAAATCAATCCAGGCTGGGTGCAGTGGCTCATGCCTATAATCCCAGCACTTTGGGAGGGCAAGGCAGATCACTTGAGGTCAGGAGTTCAAGACCAGCTTGGCCAACACGGTGAAACCCCGTCTCTACTAAAAATACAAAAATAAGCCAGGCGTGGTGGTGGGCACCTGTAATCCAAGCTACTCAGGAGGCTGAGGCAGGAGAATCACTTGAACCCAGTAGGTGGAAGTTGCAGTCAGCTGAGACTGCACCACTGCACTCCAGCCTGGGTGACAGAGCAAGACTTAGTCTCAAAAAAAAAAAAAAAAAAAAAAAAAATTAAATGCCTTAAATAGTAAAATCCTTGTTTATTGCCCCCCACCCGCCAAAAAGATGACAAAATAAAGACAAACTACGAAGTGAGAAAAACTAGTCACTTAAGACAAAACACATTTGGAGAGAACATTCTAACCACTGCGTCACGTGTCTACATGATCTCTACTTTTAAGAGAAATGGGGAATTACATCTGAGAGAAGAAATACCAGCTACATTTTCCTGAAGAAAAAACTTTCCACCTAAGGCTTAGAGAAACAATGAATTTGCTTGCTTCGCGAAGGTACCAGCAAAGCTGATGACCAGCCACTTGCTTTTCTGTCACGTTCCTCCATCTCCCCACCCGAGTTCCGTCCACTCACAGGAATCATTGGCACAGAGATCTTCCCCTTTGCCACAGTACTGCTTGCCCTTGGTTCGCAGGTTGGCCCTCACTGGATTGTCATCGCTAGGCCTGAGGATGACACTGAAGATCTGCTTTCCGGTCCACAGGGTGACAGGCTGAGGGAGGGGAGGAAGCCTGAGAGTCAGTGGGCTGAGCCTGGTCTCAATCCCCCTTCAGCAGACAAAGCCAGGCGGCCCAGGGACTGCACTCAAGCCTAGCACCAACACGGTTCCACTCATTTCACCAGTCTACCCCCACAGACACATACACACACCTGTGCACCAACACACAACTCCCACACACACCTTTAGGATTGTAGGCGGTGGGAGGCGAACTTTAATTTTCTCATCCTTGCCAACCAGTATTGAAGCAATGATTTGGCAAGCCTTGGCTCGATCAAAGAAAGTGTCCTTGAGAGTGAGGAGATAGGCACCTAAGCATTAGGAACCAACACAAAACAAAGAAAAGGAATGAAATTGTGAGAACACTGCAAGGTTTCAATTTTAAAATAAATTTGAACCATGACCAACAGCGTGAATTGAAACAAACAGCTGCTTACTGACTTTCTCCTCCAACTAGGGTCTACCTCCACAGGAACGTGACTTTGTTTTGTTCACTGCTGTATCCCCAGGCAAAAGGGACAGATTCTAAGCCAGACACTAGGTTTAGAAAATGCCCAGTCCATGAGAGGAGCTCACTAAAGACTTGCTGAATGAATAACCAACCAATTAAAAAAAAAAAAGAAAAAAAAAACCCACGGGGAGGTTCATGATCAAACGTAGTAAACAAAAAACCAAATTAAACATAGGCTATTAAATTGCTTTTCAAGTCATCACATGAATCACTATGAACGAGGAACACTGTGTTCCAGTCAGAAATCTCCTTTCAAGTGAACTTCACCAACCTACCTGTTAGAAAATCCTGAATAGCAGCAATCAGTGGTTCCCCGTTCCTCGGGGTTACAAGATTTGCTTTAGTCTGTAGGAAAAGTAAGCGCAGTCAGTTAGCTGTTCTCGGATGCATGATGCAGCCCAAAGCCTGAATCAAAAGGTTTTTGAATAGTTATGAACAAATACAGAGTAGCAGAAGGACAAGGCTGAGAAATGAAAGCCAGGGGTCTGAATCCCAGCTTTGTCACTAACTCCCAGTTCCTTTATCTGTCAAGGGGAGAGAAAAAAATACCAGCAAGATTGACCTAGGAGGGTCCTACCAACACCAAAATGAAATACCAAGTGAAGTTGTTTCAGAATTCTATGAAAAACTCTACCCATGTAAGAAGATTTTATTGTTGTTTGTTTTTGAGACAGAGTCTTGCTTATTGCCCAGGTTAGAGTGCAGTGGTGCAAATATGGCTCACTGCAGCCTCAACCTCGTGAGGCTCAAGTGATCCTCCCAGCTCAGCCTCCCAAGTAGCTGGGACTACAGGCCCACATCATCATGCCCAGCTAAGTTTTTGCATTTTTTTTTGTGGAGACGGGGTCTTACTTTGTTGCCCAGACTGGTCTCGAACTCCTGGGCTCAACTGATCCTCTCACCTCGGCCTCCCAAAGTGCTGGTATTACAGGCATGAGCTACTGCATCCAGCCCTATTGTTATTACTATAGGTGCTTCTCCAAAGAAAATTCATTTCTATGAATGATGAGGAGCGTTGTGACCTCTGAAGTCAACCAATTCCACACTTGTCCACAATGACGACAGAACTGTTAAATGTCCCTTGGTTAAGACATTACGTTCTAATAATAATCAATCCAACAACAGAATTTAATTAAACATTTAATGAGGGCCTATGTTGGGCAAAAAAGGGTGTTAGGTAGTAAAACATAATTAACTCATGTAAAGAAGGCTCTGTGTGTATGAGAGTACATTTGCTCTAATCTTGATATGAAAATACACACGTGTATTTGTGGGTTTTCTGGGCCTTTTCACCCAGAAAGCAGGGTCCTCTCAGACAAAGGCCCATTACCACCTACTTCTGAGCCACTATCCAAAGCAGGGACCCTTCAACCAGAGTGGGAGACAGCTATTTAGCCAGATGTGCCTCTTTATTGCACACCACCTGACTGCTCTTACTCCTGGTTTAGAGACTCTCTCTGAGGTGGGATACAGGTAGTCTACGGGTAGAAGCAGAGTGCAAGGGGCTGAGATTAGTGTATTTTGAAAAGGTCTCCTGGGTAATTTGGGCCCACATCCAAATTAGAGCCCTATGCACTCCACTGAGAACAGCATTGCTAAATCAGAACGATAGGTATTTTCTCACTTGAAATTGAGGAAACTTGTCCACATGGTAACTAAGGATTCTTCTACCCCAAAATCCTTGGAGACTTTATTATTGCCATTTGTAACCAATGAAATATGCAGTTGTAACACAATGTCCACAGTATGGATCCTCAATGGCAGAGTCGACAGCAAAGTCTAAATGGTTGGTTGCAAGCTGATAGCTATTATTTCTAGCAGCATTCTAAACATTACTTTTTGTTACAAAAATAATATATGTTCATTATAGAAAATAAATCTAAGGCCAGGTGCAGTGGCTCACACCTGTAATCCCAGCATTTGGGAAGGCCAAGTTGGGTGGATCACCTGAGGTCGGGAGTTCAAGACCAGCCTGACGAATGTGGTGAAACCCTGTCTCTACTAAGAGTACAAAATTAGCTGGGCGTGGTGGCAGATGCCTGTAATCCCAGCTACTCAGGAGGCTGAGGCAGGAGAATCACTTGAACCTGGGAGGTAGAGGTTGCAGTGGGCCGAGATCACATCATTGCACTCCAGCCTGGGCAACAAGAGTAAAACTCCATCTCAAACAAACAAACAAACAAAAACAAAAAAAAAAAAAGAAAGAAAAAGAAAAAAAATCTAAACATACAGACAACTTAAAACCCCAAAATGATGCATGCAATACTAAAAGCCTAAACCAAAACAGGTTAAAAGCATCACATCAGAAATGGTAATAAGTGCTTTTGGAGGTAGGGACACTTACAACTATAAGACTTACCAGTTCCTAATATAGGAAGCTGGAATACTGAAAAAAGAAAGCCTGAAGCTCTGAAATACTCAGTAGTTGGGGATCATGAAGTTCAGGAGGGGAGAATCCTACACAGCAGGTGCCATGTCCCACTGTGCTATTGCTGGGTCAGGAGTGAATAGTACATGTAGTGCCAACAGGTTTTTTTTTTTCCTTCTTTTGAGACAGGGTCTTGCTCTGTTGCCCAGGCTGAACTGCAGTGGTGCAATCACAGCTCACTGCAGCCTCAACCTCCTGGGACCAAGCAATCCTCCCACTTCAGCTTCCTGAGTAGCTGGGACTACAGGTATGCACCACCACACCTGGCTAATTTTTGTAGTTTTCGTAGAGATGGAGTTTCACCACGTTGTCCGGGCTGGTCTTGAACTCCTGAACTCAAGTGAACCACCTGCCTAGGCTTCCCATAGTGCTGGGATTACAGGCCTGAGCCACCGCGCCAGCCTGTGCCAACAGTTAAAGCCCAACTGTAAGCTCCTTAAGAGCAGGCACGTGCCTCACTATCACCGATCTCCTGCAGCATCTACTGGGCACTCCTTACGCATTTGTCAAATAAAGTGGTGGTAGAGTTATTATCATTATGTATAATACTGCATCCTTTAAGAAGACGAAGTATGTAATATAGTTTAGGAAGGTTTCCATTCAGAATGTTCAATAAAATGTTCTGGTGCTTAAAGAATCTTCAGCTACTGGAAAATTTACTTAGGTAGGACATCTTCTTCCCCTGTGACATCCAACATTGATATTGCTATATTCTTTTCTTACCTTGTCATAACTGGCCCTCATGTATACATTTTCTCCCAGAACCCACATTTATAGGCCAGAAAATCCCCTCAACACATCTGTTACAGACCCTAACTCATGTATATACTATAATTTTCAAGAGAGATTCTTCAAAGGCTCAAAAGAAACCAATAAAAAGAGAGAAATATAGGCAGTTAGTGGTCGGTTTAAGAACAGAAAGAGCCTGGCTTCTTTGGCATTGTTAGTTGTGGTGGTGTTTTCATGTAAGTTTCCCTTTGCCTCCTTTCAAGGAGCTGTTATGCAAAAGCTGGGCTGTGCCACCCTACATACCCCCATCAGAACAAGGGCCTCTGCTTTAGCTTCTTCTGTTTGAGGAAGATGAAGGTTCATTTCATCACCATCAAAGTCAGCATTATAGGGTGTACAGACACACTCATTAAATCTGAAGGTCCGGTGGGGCTTGACCCTGGCCTGTGGAACACAAAACAAAACAAAACAGGAAGAGGACTTAGGCATTTATCCAAAAGCTTCTCTGTTTTGAAATATTAAAAATGGCTTCCTGGAAAACTGGGCACTGGCTTAAGAAAGTAGATTTCCAGTATGTTCTGTCAAGTGATATATATCATTTAGGACTCATTCCCAGCCTGGCCAACATGGTGAAACCCCATTTCTACTAAAAATACAAAAATTAGCCAGGCGTGGTAGCACATGCCTATAATCCCAGTTACTTGGGAGGCTGAGGCAGGAGAATCGCTTGAACCCAGGAGGTGGAGGTTGCAGTGAGCCAAGATCGCGCCATTGCACCCCAGCCTGGGTGATAGAGCGAGACTCCATCTCAAAAAAAGAAAAAAAAGAAAAAAGACTCATTCAAGAAGCTTTATTAGATTGAACCAAAGCAGTGAATTTCAACAAAGGCGCCAATGTGAAGGCTCCCACTGGCCAAGGATGTCATGGTTTCAAGTATCAAAAAGATTAACAGCAGAAGTTGATTAAAATAAACCAACTAAATAAAAACCCATGTGTTTATAATGACACTGAAAAAACAGAAAGTCAAAACAAACAAAAAACCCCAATCAATCTGGTTGGAAGTTACTGAGCACTAACCCCTTTTTTTTTTGAGACGGAGTCTCACTCTATTGCCCTGGCTGGAGTGCAATGGCGCGATCTCGGCTCACTGCAACCTCTGTCTCCCGGGTTCAAGCAATTCTCCTGCCTCAGCCTCCTGAGTAGCTGGGATTACAGGCGTTTACTGCCACGCCAGGCTAATTTTTATATTTTAGTAGAGATGAGGTTTCACCATTGGTCTAGAACTCCTGACCTCATGATCCGCCCACCTTGGCCTCCCAAAGTGCTGGGATTACAGGCTTGAGCCACTGCACCTGGCCCTTTCTTTAAAAAAAAAAAAATTTTTTTTCCTAAGCACACGAACACAGGAGAGCACTAAGTTCTTACTTCCCAAAATCACAATAAAGGACAAAGACTTAACCATTTACACAGCCTTTGCTTTATAAGCTGCACCTCTGGGCAAGCGAACAGACCTAATTAACAAGCGGGTATTTTCCATTATAAGAATTGTAGGTAATAAATGTGAAAGGAATGATAGATTCAAAAAGTGGGGTTCCATTTTGTAGCCCAATAAAATAACACAGGCAATGATGATGAATTAATTAGAATGAATTCATTGCTTGCATCTTGACTCAAACAAACGACAAAAAGACAATTTTGAGACAAATGGGGAAATCTGAATATGAACTAGGTATGGACCTGGGAATGCCAAGAGATGACTGTTAATTTTGTTAGGTATGATTACAGCACTGTGGTTATGTAAGTTTTTCTTACAAATGTAAACTGGATACATATTGAAAAATGACACAGATATGGGTTCATCGAAGAAAAAGGGGAAAGATAAAACAAGTGTGGCTAAACCTTGAAAATTATTGCATATAGAGGATGGGAATATGTAAGTTCATTAGACCATTCTTTCTACTTTAGTGTACATTTGAAAATTTTCTTTTTCTTTTTTTGAGACGGAGCTTCATTCTGTCGCCTAGGCTGGAGTGCAGTGGCGCAATCTCGGCTCACTGCAACCTCTGCCTCCTGGGTTCAAGAAATGCTCCTGCCTCAGCCTCCCAAGTAGCTGGGATTATAGGCACGTGCCACCACACCCGGCTAATTTTTTGTATTTTAGTAAAGATGGGGTTTCATCATGTTGTCCAGGCTGGTCTCGAACTCCTGACCTCAAGTGATCCACCTTGGCCTCCCAGAGTGCTGGGATTACAGGCATGAGCCATCACACCTGGCCTCAAAATTTTCAAACAAAAAAAATTTCTACTTTTTTTTTTAGAGACAGGGTCTCATTACATTGTCCAGGCTGGAGTGCAGTGGCTAGTTATAGGCGTGATATAGCACACTGTAGCCTTGAACTCCCAGGCTCACGTGATCCTCCTGCCTCGGCCTCCTGAGTAGCTGGGGCTATAGGTGTGTGCCATTGCCAGTCAAAAAAACCTAATAATTATATTTTGTAATGTTCCAAAGCCAAGCAAAACATTCCAGAAAGAGAAGGCTTTAGTTAACCTTCTACATTCTCACAATCATAATCCCATTATCACAAACTACTTCTTAGTTATTTCTACTGTTACGTAAACAGACTGATATAATGTGTTCAGACTACCCCAAAATGAATCTAGAAAAAAATATTACCATAAGAGGCTGCTTAAACACTGTTTGCAAAGGCTCATGGATTAACAGCTTTACAGATAAGAGAATCTATGAATATTGAACAAATTAAAGCTGTATTTCATTTCCATTTTAAATCTCCAGAAAAAGGAACTGCTGCTGTTGCAAAACTAAATCACCAAAAAAAGATGGTTTAAGGTCTTAGTTGGAGGATTACTACAAAGAAAAAATCTTTTAAGCATTTTAGTTGCTTAGTTAATATGCAAAGTTAAATCAGAAGTCAATTTTCTGGCTGGGCACAGTGGGTCATACCTATAATCCCAGCACTCCAGGAGGCTAAGGTGGGAGGATCCATTGGGCACAGGAGATTGCGACCCATCTGGGCAATACATCAAGACCTCAGCTCCACTTATTAAAAAAAAAAAAAAAGGGTGGGCACAGTGGCTCATGTCTGTAATCCCAGCACTTTGGGAGGCCAAGGTGGGTGAATCACCTGAGGTCAGGAGTTTGAGACCACGCAGGCCAACATGGTGAAATCCTGCCTCTACTAAAAATACAAAAATTAGCTGGGCGTGGTGGCATGCACCTGTAACTCCAGCTACTTGAGAGGCTAAGGCAGGAGACTCACTTGAACCTGGGAGGCAGAGGCTGCTGTGAGCCAAGACTGCGACACTGCACACCAGCCTGGGCAATAGAGTGAGACTCTGTCTCAAAAAAAAAAAAAAAAAGCTGGCCATCATGGCACATGCCTGTAGTCCTAGCTACGGCAGGCTGAGGTGGGAGGATCGCTTGAGCCGAGGCAGTCAAAGCTGCAATGAGCCAGACTGTGCCACTGCACTCCAGCCTGGGTAACAGAGTGAGACTGTCTCCAAAAAAAAAAAAAAAAGTCCATTTTCTGCCATACCTATTTTACGTAAGTTTGTGCACACAACACATATATGTGTATATGCTTTTGTGAAACCATGCTAGTCACTTTCAATTAAATCCTCTCTTAGTGTTTTGTATGAATATTACGTTGCAAATATTAAAAATTTAATATTAAAAAATATTAAAGCTTACTAAAAGGAAGCTTGAAATTAAAAAGTTTCACTCAAACTAAAATGTGAGAGAAGAGGGAGACCAATAGTTATGAAAGCTTGGGCCAGCTGTGGGGGCTACTCACGCCTATAATCCCAGAACTTTGGGAGGCTGAAGGAGGATCGCTTGAGCCCAAGAGTTCCAGACTAGCTTGGGCAATATAGTGAGACCCCTGTCTCAACCAAAACAAACAAACAACAAAAAACAAAAAACAAAAAAACCCCAAATTAGCCAGATTTGGTGGCACATGTCCATGGTCCCAGCTACTTTGGAGGCTGAGGTGGGAGGCTTGCTTGGGCCTGGGAGGTCAAGGTTGCAGTGAGCTGTGATTGTGTCACTGCACTCCAACCTGGGTGACAGAGCAAGACCCTGTCTCAAAAAAAAAAAAAGTTATGAAAACTTGAGATAACAGGCAATTTTAATTTTAGAAGTCCACTGTTTAGCACTGAACAGTCATGGCAAATTTCTATATGATGGAAAATGTAAAAAGCAGTGCTACTCACCAGATGAGCCATAATGCTCAATTTGTGCAGCGAGGGCTGCCGATTGAACAGTACCACATCTCCATCGATGAGGTGTCTCTCTACGATGTCACCATACTTGAGCTCTTGAGCCATCTTTTCTCGATTTCCATATTTCAAAAACCTGAATGTGCAACAATAAACATGATCTGTGAAAGCAAAGTTCTCTCACCAAGTTTCTCCCTCTTCAGATCAGGATTCAATCTTTAATATATTATTTTATCAAATCTAAGATGCCTCCATTTTAATGTCATATAGTTTTATGTGCCAAGAAAAAAGCTCCCTATTAAACTATGACAGGGTGGGCGAGGTGACTCACTCCTGTAATCTCAGCACTTTGGGAGGCCGAGATGGGCGGACTGCTTGAGCCCAGGAGATTGAGAACAGACTGGGCAACATGGTGAGACCTCGTCTCTACAAAAAATACAAAAATTAGCCAAACGTGGTGGGGTGTGTGCCTTTAATCCCATCTACTTTGGAGGCTAAGGTGGGAGGATCACCTGAGCGCAGGAGGTGGAGACTGCAGTGAGCCATGATTGTGCCATTGCACTCCAGCCTGAGTGACAGACTGAGACATCAAAAAAAAAAAAAAAAAACTATGATAAATTGATCTTAAGATATATCCGGTCGGATGTGGTGGCTCATGGATGTAATCCTAGCACTTTGGGAGGCTGAGGCAGCTGGATCAACAGGTCAGGAGTTCGAGACCAGCCTGGTCAACATGGTGAAAACCTGTCGCTACTAAAAATACAAAAATTAGCCAGGTGTGGTGGCGGGTGCCTGTAATCCCAGCTACTCGGGTGACTGAGGCAGGAAACTTGCTTGAAACTGGGAGGTGGAGGTTGCAGTGAGTCAAGATCGTGCCACTGCTCTCCAGCCTGGGTAACACAGCAAGACTCTGTCTTGAAAAAAAAAAAAAAAGATATATCTTAATTTTAGAAATGCTAAAAGCCCTGAGAGCCCAGGTGACACAGGCAATGATCCACTTTATATATTTATTGTATTTCTGAGACAGAGTCTTGCTCTGTCGCCCAGGCTGGAGTGCAGTGGTGTGATCTCAGCTCACTGCAACCTCTGCCTCCTGGGTTCAAGTGATTTTTGTGTCTCAGGCTTCTGAGTAGCTAGGACTACATACGTGCGCTACCATGCCCGGCTAATTTTTGTATTTTTAGTAGAAAAGGGGTTTCTTTGCCATGTTGGCCAGGTGGCCTCAAGTGATTTGCCCACCTTGGCCTCACAAAGTGCTGGGATTAAAGGTGTGAGCCACCAAGCCCAGCAATAATGATCCTCTTTAGACTTTAGTATCCATGGTATTTTGTCCTCCTGGATCCAATAACATTACAAGCCTGAGAACAAAGGAGCACTTCATGTATATTCAATGACTGAACAGAGCAAATGACATACCTTGGCTCACGGAAATTTAAACAGATATTTTCCACATGCCAAAATGTCACGCAAACTGTATTCTGGATTGCATTCTGTGGCTGAGTATGACCACAGTGAGCTTTGCCATGAGAAAGTAGTTAAATCCAACTAGATTGGGAAAAGATTACCTTTTCATCTGCGTATGTCTCTGCTGAATGAAGTTTGCTCCTGGGTGAACCTCAGGGCCGTTTTGAACCAGTTTCCTCAAGAAATTGATGTTTGCTTTGTTTACCTGCAGTACAAAAAAACCACAATAAGTTACTCCCAGGTATCTAGAAACTAACAAATGATACTGAAATGCGTCTTAATCTTTACTTTCCTTGTTCAGATTCTAGGAGAAAGAGAGGCATCCTGGGCAGCCTGCTGCCTATGGTCTTGAGTATAATGTGAACAACAGACTGGCAAACAAGCTTCCAGCTTCCAGTGTCAATTCAGCTGTTTGCTCACTGAGTGACACGGCCAATTCCTTTCCTGGTGCTTGGTTTCCTCACTGGTAAAACGGGTAGGCTAGACTGATCTATAGGAACCTTCTGTGATCCTAGAAACAGGTGGCGACTTGATCTGCAATAACTTACTGGGGGCTTGTAAGGTTTAAAAGTTGTGACACCAGCACCACAAGCCCTGGTCTGCATTGAATGGGTTCTGGAACCTCTTAAACAACTGTCTTGTGGAACACCATTTTGGAGAAGTTAACTCTTGGATCATTAGTAACTCAACTGAGGACACACAACACAAGCTGACCAGGAACATCTATGATCTGGGCTAACTGTGAGTCTCACAGTAAAGCTAATCAATATTCTCGTTAGCAGGCCCTGCAGTTATCTAGACCTCAATTTAAAAAAAAAAAAAAAAGCATGGGCTGGGCATGGTGGCTCACGCCTGTAATCCCAGCACTTTGGGAGGCTGAGGTGGGTGGATCACTTGAGGTCAGGAATTCAAGACCAGCCTGGCCAACGTGGTGAAACCCCGTCCCTACTAAGAATATAAAAATTAGCTGGGTGTGGTGGTGGGTGCCTGTAATCCTAGCTACTCAGGAGGCTGAGGCAGGACAATCACTTGAACCCAGGAGGTGGAGGTTGCAGTGAGCTGAGATTGTGCCACTGCACTCCAGCCTGGGCAATAGAGTGAGACTCAGTCTCAAAAAAAAAAAAAAAAAAAGTACTAGCTGGGCACAGGGCCCTGTAATCTCAGTGACTTTCAGTGACTTGGGAGGCTAAGGTGGGATGATCACTTGAGGCCAGGAGTTCAAGACCAGCCTGGGCAACATACTGAGAATCCCATCTCTAAAAAATTTTTTAAAAAAATTAGTTAGGCATAGTGGTGTGCACGTGTAGTCCTAGCTACTCGGGAGGCTGAGGCATAAGAATGGCTTGAGCCCAGGAGTTTTGAGGTTACAGTGAGCCATGAGCACACCACTGCACTTCGGCCTGGGTGACAGGGCGAGAGTCTGTCTCTTCAAAAAAAAAAAACCAGGCCAGATGCGGTGGCTCATACCTGTAATCCCAGCACTTTGGGAGGCCAAGGCGGGCAGATCACGAGGTCAGGAGATCGAGACGATCCTGGCCAACATGGTGAAACTCTGTCTCTACTAAAAATACAAAAAATTAGCAGGGCATGGTGACGGGCGCCTGTAGTCCCAGCTACTCGGGAGGCTGAGGCAGGAGAATGGCGTGAACCTGGGAGGTGGAGCTTGCCGTGAGGAGAGATCACGCCACTGCGCTCCAGCCTGGGCAACAGGGCGAGACTCCACCTCAAAAACAAAAAATAAAATAAAAGCCTTTCTGGGTATGTAGCAATAGCCTTAAAATGTTCAAATGCTTTGACTCAGTGACTGTAAAGTTTTAAAAATAAAAAATCTATCCCAAGAAAATTAACTACGGATAATGTTTACCATTTAGTTAGTTTAAAATATGAGGCATGAACCAACATAGAAAAGTGTCTACTTTTTTTTTTTTAAAGATGGTCTCACTCTCACCCAGGCTAGAGTGCATTGACGTGATCTTGGCTCACAACCTCCACCTCCCATGCTCAAGCAATCCTTCCACCTCAGTCTCCCCAGTAGCTGGGACCACAGGCGCCTGCCACCACTCCTGGCTAATTTTTTGTATTTTTGGTAGAGACAAGGTTTTCACTGTGTTGCCCAGGTTGGTCTCGAACTCCTGGGCTTGGATGATCCACCTGCCTTGGCCTCCCTAAGTACTGGGATTACAGGCATTAGCCACCATGCTCGGTCAAGATGTTATTAATTGGAAAAAAAGTTGCAAAAAAGTATAGCATATATATGAGTATATACACATGAAGCTAGAAACAACTGTGGCTGCAGATGGTTTACAGAATATATACCACCAAATATGTATAAAGCAAACTGGGAAGACACACTCATATAAACCAAACTGTGGGTTGAGTGGGTTACTGGGGACTTTCTACTGCCTGTTGTTTGCAATACCAAAATATAATGTAAAAGACTGAATTTAAAACAAAGAATTGAGCAGCTGAGTGGTCACTTACCTTCTCAGGAAAAGTTAGAATTTTGGCCACATGAACTGGCACAGCTACCTCATCAATCCGGAGGTTGGGGTCGGGCGAGATGACTGTTCTGCCAGAAAAATCCACTCTCTTTCCTGAGAGATTTCCTCTAAATCGACCTAAATAGCCAAAAACATGTCATAGGTCCCCATGGCATACCATGTGCTGATGGGAACAATAAGAATGGAGAGATTGAGGAAAGCCTGTGACCTCCAATCAGAGAAGCTGGACAGACACTCCTGAAAAAGGAACCAAAGAGAGTGGGCTGGCTTCTGCACATCTTGTGGGAAACCTACCCTGTTTTCCCTTCAGGCGTTGGACGAAGCCTCTGGTCCACTTCTTGGGTGCCATGTTGAGGGGAATGCCCGAGAGCTCACTGTTAATGTAGAGGGCACACTGCAGCTGCAGGAAATCCCAGTCCTCCATGATCATCTGGGTCTTGGCTCCTGAGATCCGATGCTAAAACCAGCACAGCCCAAACAGAAACAAACCTGGTCAGTTTGATTTTTCTCACATTTTCTTGACCAGAAGTTTTTGGATAGATATACTATGAAACTTACAAGGAAATGGGAGGCACTGACCTTTTTAATAACATCGTTTAGGAAAATGATTTCTGTCAGTTTCATTGTCAGATCATCTTCATTGGTGCCAGACTTCAAATCACTCACAACGGAGGGTCTGATACACAAAGGAGGCACCAAAAGTCGTGTGAGAATCAAATCAGACGGCTTTCCGGCTTCTGGGTTCATCAGAAGTAGAGGAACATCTTCAGCTGGGATTCGTTTAAATAAATTCAGAACTACTAAGGGATTCAAGTTTTCCTACGGAAACGAAGAAAGGCAGAAATGGAGATACTATGTTAGTTTTCCATAGCTTGGGCAAGGTTTTCCTTCCCTATGTTTTCTAACCTATCTGTCACTAAGGATAAGTAACAACAGAGATTTCTATGGATGACACGCTATGCTGCAAGAGCCTTAAAATTGTGTATGTCTTTTATTCCAATTTTTCAAGCCAAAAATTCCACTTCTCATTATTCCAAGGGGTGTAACTTCAGAAATGAACACAAAGATTTAGCTACAAGAATGTTCACAAAAGCTGTTTTTTGTTATTTTTTATCCATGTGACAGAATAGGAAGGTAATAAAAGCTGTTCTTAACAGTGAAAAGTTGGAAATAGCCTGACAGTTTATTGGCTAAATAAAATCACGGTATATCCCTATGTGGAAAAGCAGCAAGCCATTGGGGGGAGAAAAAGATACTAGACAAACACAGCAATTGACATAAAAAACGTCCATAAAATATTGGTAGCTGGAGGCTGGGCGTAGTGGCTCATGCCTGTAATCTCAGCACTTTGGAAGGCCGAGGTAGGTAGATTACCTGAGGTCAGGAGTTCGAGACCAGCCTGACAAACATGGCGAAACCTCGTCTCTACTAAAAATACAAAAATTAGCTGGGCATGGTGGCACACGCCTGTAATCCCAGATACTTCGGAGGCTGAGGCAGGAGAATCACTTGAACCTGGGAGGCAGAGGTTGCCATGAGCCGATATCATGCCATTGCACTCCAGCCTAAGCAGTAAGAGTGAAATTCCATCTAAAAAAAAAAAAAAGTGTTACTGGCTGGGCATGGTGGCTCATGTCTATAATCCCAGCACTTAGGGGGGGCTGAGGCGGGTGGGTCACCTGAGGTCAGGAGTTCAAGACCAGCCTGGCCAACATAGTAAAACCCTGTCTCTACAAAAGTACAAAAATTAGCCGGGCATGGTGGCGGGCACTTGTAGCCCCAGCAACTCGGGAGGCTGAGGCAAAAGAATCACTTGAACGTGGGAGGTGGAGGTTGCAGTGAGCCTAGATCGTGCAACCGCACTCCAGCTTGGGTGACAGAGCAACTCTGTCTCTAAAAAAAAAAAGTGTTACTGTTAAAAAAGAACTAAGGTAAGCCAGGGTGCAGTGGCTGACACCTGTAATCCCAGTACTTTGGAGGCTGACGCAGGAGGATTGCTTGAACCCAGGAGTTCAAAGCCTGGGCAACATAGCAAGACCTTGTCTCTACAACAAATTAAAAAATTGTTGCTGGGGGTGGTGGTGTGTGCCTGTAGTCCCAGCTACTTGGGAGGCTGACGTGCAAGGATCACTTGAGCCTGGGAGGTCGGGGCTGCAATGAGCCTCGATCATACCACTGCACTCCAGCCTGGGAGACAGAGAGAGACCCTGCCTCAAAAATTAAAATAAATAAATAAACAAATATATAAAATGATAAAAAAAAAAAAGAACTGAGGTAAAAACACAAACAAGGGGCCAGGAATGGTGACCTATGCCTGTAATCCCAGCACTTTGGAAGGCTGAGGTGAGAGGATCTCTTGGGCTCAGGAGTTTGAGACCAGACTGGGCAACACAGCAAGACCCCATCTCAATTAAAAACAAAAGCAAAAACAAAAACAACTGGTGTTACAAGGCCAGTCCACATTAGCCTTAGTGCCAGATAAACACTGTTACGGTCAAATAAGAATTACTGGAGAGCTGGCCGGGTGCGGTGGCTCATGCCTGTAATCTTAGCACTTTGGGAGGCTGAGGCGACTGGATCACCTGTGGTCAGGAGTTCAAGACTGGCCTGGCCAATATGGGGAAACCCTGTCTCTACTAAAAATATAAAAATTAGGTGGGCATGGTGGCACATGCCTGTAATCCCAGCTACTTGGGAGGCTGAAGCAGAAGAATCGTTTGAACCTGGGATGCACAGGTTGCAGTGAACCAAGATTTGCACCACTCACTCCAGCCTGGGTGAAAGAGCGAGACTCTGTCTTCCGTCTCAAAAAAAAAAAAAAAGGAATTATCGGAGAGCTGTCGAACCTAACTGGACCTCTCATTTTGGAAGAAAGTGGGTGTCTAGGGGTGGGGCGGAGTTGGGGGAGAGAGTGTGCATGTGACGTGCGTAAGAGGCAGGCGGGAGGCAGGCGGAAGGCAGGCGTGCATTCTCAGGCTCACCTGTGCCCTTCCCAGCAGAGGCTCCACTTCTTTATTATGTTCAATGGCTGTTTCAAAAGACTGAAGGAAATTTGATACAATGGGATCCACCACTTTTTTGTTGGTCTTGTATTTCTCATGAATTATTTTCAGCAGTCCACACTTCTTTACGGTACCTATAAGGGTTAGTTTATTTACCAAGAAATAAAAAATTATGTTCTCAGATTGGCCAGAGGTTGTAGTATGGTTAATGAAATTACTGAAACTACTATAGCAATGAAAGATGAGAGGTCCGTTTTCCCAATAGGACATCAGTTGTTGGGCTCTTAAGCCTAATTTATAAGGAGAAAAGCTGACTCCCGAACATTATGTAAACCTAATAAACTAAACAGAAGACAGTGAGTGAAAAGGGCTATTGCTTAGCCTTCTGTGCATTCCACTCACCATTAAAAGCGCCACAGTGATGGCAGATGTTTTTCTTCCGGCACTTGTCAGAGATTTTCTTCTTCAGTCCTCGCTTCTGAAGGTAGGTCAGGCCGGGCCTCTTTAGATAGTCCAGAAACTGCTTCTTCTCCTCTTGGGACAGCATGATGTGGCAGCAGGTTTTGCAGATCATCTTTTTCAAATTAAGCAAGACAGATAAAAGCATAAGTGAGAATGAAAAATTATTTTCTTTTAAAAATGCCATTGCCCTGTTTTGTACTCTTAACCACGTGACCATATACACAGATCTGCAAATGGCTCTATACTATGGATATGCAGAGAGGAAGCCTGTGTTCACTAGATTAGCAGTACTCACGGCCAGTAGGCAGACTTTGTTAACTTTATCTTTTTCTTTGTGCTATTCTGTATTGTTTGAATTACTACTATTGTTATTTTTTTAACAACACGTATCTACCATCTTCTCAATGTAAATAAACAAAATAAATAATTCTTGAGTGATTTAATGTAGTGTGAGATGAAAATATTATGTACTTAGTATAAAAGAGTCCCCTAGATGTATCCCCCACCACTCACAGTTCCTAAGTTCATTCCAGCATCCCTGACCAATCACTCCAGAATTTATGTCTTGGAAATCAGCACCTGTGTGCTTACCTGTAAGATGCCAATGACTGCTCTGAAGTACCCTACATGAAAACACGGCAACTCCAGGTCGATATACCCATAGTGGCCTAGACAGTCAGCCAAGTTTTTCCCACAGGTTTCACATGGACGATCCTTCTCACTCGTACCCTTTGAAAAAAAGCACACCCAATGATCAACACAGACTGCTGGACGGGAAAGAGTGCCCAGCCATCATGCCTGGCTGGTGACACAGAATCATTTCTTTTGCTTCTTAAATTTCCTTTCTGAGATCACTTCCTACTGTTTTTCTTTCTTTTCTAATTTTCATGACTCAGAATCAGAATCAGGTTGCTGACTAAAGGCCGGAGTTCTTGACCTAGTCTAATATGTGCGGGGGGAGTTGAGGAGATGGAAGGAAGCCCCTGCTCCTTTCAATCTGGTAAGTCACCAGTTTTATCAGCAGGGCAAGACACAGGTACCAGGAGGGGTGAGGGGGCCTTACCATCCTATGGTCGAGCACCCCATATAGCAAGGGGGCATGTTGGTTGTCCTGGCTGTACAGGTTCTTACTCACAACTTGGATGTGCGCCTGCTGGCGCATCTCCTCGGGTGACTTCATTCCAAAACAGATGTGGCTTCTGGAATGGGAAGAAAAAGGTGAAAATTACAGCAAAATCTGTGACCAAAAATGTCTATTACATACATAGCCCACCATAACCAACCTATCCTTCCAACTATCTCCACTGGCTTTTCCTACCAGTATTAAATATATTTAACCCTCTCTCATTTTTCCTTCACAAACATCCCTTCATCTTACTGGAATCCAGTTTCTACTCTCACCATCAAAGGAATAGTGCTCACCAAGGCCACCTAGACAACCTGCCTGCTGCTGAATCCAATAAGAACTTCCTCATTTTACCTCTGCAGCACTGGCAGCACCCTGCCCAATCCTGAAGTGCTTTTCTCTCGGCTTTGGTGACACCATACACTCTGAGTTTTCTTCTTCCCTTCTCTGGCTGCTCCTTGTAGAGTCTCTTTTGAGGTCTTTTCTTCTACTGCTATCCCTTAAATATTGGTGCACTGTACCACCTAGCATTACAACCTTCATCCTCTTATCTTCTCATCCTTCACATTCTCCTGAGTGATCATGCCACTCACATACATGTTGATGTCTATCAAATCTATCTCTATAGGCCAGCTACTGCTACCCAACTGGACATCTGTATAGACACCTCCTCCTGGACAGTTCCACCTAGATATCTCATAGGCACTTCAAACCCCACACATTGAAAACAGACCTCAATACTTTTTCTCCCATGTCTGTCCCTTCATTCATTCTTCCAACAAATTGACTATTTCCTATGTGCCAGGCACCATCCTACAGGCTGAGGATACAGATTAGCTAAGACAGACAAGGTCCTTGCCAACAAAGAGCTCACAGGTCAGGGTGGGAAAGACAGACCACAAACAAACGAATATACAAATGTGAACAGATGCAGAAGTGATGTAAGCAGTGGAGTCTGAGGAATTACTTTACGTTGCATGGTCAGAAAGCCTCACTCTAAAACTGACAATCAGAAGGAAGAGCATCTGAAGTGGAGAGAATGACTAGGGCCAGGGTCCTGGGAATGGCACAAGCTTGGCATTTTCAAGGAACCAAATGAAATCAGTATATACTGGAGCATAGAAAGCTAATAGTACAAGATGAAGTCAGTGAAGCATGCAGGAGCTAAAGCATGAGGGCTTGGGAACTTTGGTAGGGAATTTATTTAAATAACATAAATGCAGCCGGGTGCGGTGGCTCATGCCTGTAATCCCAGCACTTTGGGAGGCCGAGGTGGGTGGATCACGAGGCAAGGAGATTGAGACCATTCTGGCTAACATGGTGAAACCCTGTCTCTACTAAAAATACAAAAAATTTGCTGGGCGTGATGGCCCACACAATGGAAAGCTGCTAGACGATTTTTTTTTTTTTTTTTCCCTGAGACAGAGTCTTGCTCTGTCACCCAGGCTGGAGTGCAGTGGTGCGATCTCAGCTCACTGCAACCTCCGCCTCCTGGGTTCAAGCGATTCTCCTGCCTCAGACTCCCAAGTAGCTGGGGTTACAGGCATGCGCCACTGCACCCAGCTAATTTTTGTATTTTTAGTAGAGATGAGGTTTTACCATATTGGCCAGTCTGGTCTTGAACTTCTGACCTCATGATCTGCCTGCCATGGCCTCCCAAAGTGCTGGGATTACAGACGTGAGCCACCACTCCTGGCCTCTGCTAGAGGATTTTAATTGACAATACCCTTAATTTGCACTTTGACAGAAGCACTTTCTCTGTTTTGTGAGAATGTATTATATCTGACTGGGCGCAGGTGTACAGGTGGGTGTGAAGGGCCAGTGTCGATGTAGAGCTACCACATGGGAGAATGCTGCATTCACCTAGGTAAGACACCTGTTCTAGTGAATGGCAACCATCCACACAGCTGCCCAAGCAAGGCATTCTGTATATCCGTCTCAAGGTCTCTCGACCTCTAATTCTTTCCACCATGAATCAAGAGATTTTCCAGAAGGAGAACTCTTATCAAGATACTCTCCTGTTGAAAATCCTTCACAGGTTCCTCACTGCCTACAAGATGACTTCTTAACACAGCTTCAAGTCTTCTGCTTCCTTCTGATCACCTGTGTTCTCTCCCTCAGGTCTGCTCCTTGAAAAAAGCAGTTTGGTCTGCTTTCTTTTGCCTGGACCCATTATGTGCTCTCAAAACCCCCTGGACCTACCCTTGTCATTGCACTTGTCGTACCCAGTGTTGACTTGTGTACCTTCTCCAACTAGATTAGGCAGTAAAAGTTTTATTCAGACCGTATCTTTAACGTCCAACACTGGGAATAACGCGCAGTATCCTCCTCAGTGTCTGCTGTAAGAATGATGAATTCACTTTTTTTTTTTTGAGACAGCGTCTCACTCTGTCACTCAGGGTGGAATGCAGGAGGTTGCCCACTGCAACCTCTGCCTCCCAGGCTCAAGTGATTTTTCGGCCTCAGCCTCCCGAGTAGCTGGGACCACAAGGGCGCGCCACCACGCCTGCTAATTTTTGTATTTTTGATAGAGACGGGGTTTCGCCACGTTGCCCAGGCTAGTCTCAAACTCCTGAGCTCAGGAGATTTACCCGCTTCGGCCTCCTAAAGTGCTGGGATTACAGGAGTAAGCCACCGCGCCCGGCTGAATTCACTTTCTTACCGAGAACTCTAAGAAGGAGCCACCGCCTAATAACGTATTTCTGAAGGCAAAAGCCCGGATAGCAGCTTTATTTCTGACACTGCCATCCGTCGGCCTGTGGTACAGCTTTCTAGTGGGCAACCCCATCCTTTTGGTAAGCAACTACTGCCTCCGTGTCAGACGCTCTGCGGCTGACAGAATTAGAGACAGTCCCCGCCCCAGATTGCTCCCCTCGCTGCAGCAGAGGATAGTTCGCTGAAGAACAGGGATCATTGTATGACTTCAGGAGAATGCGAGCTTTGGCCCAGGGTGCACAAATCATTAAGGCTCAGGCCACTCCGACTTCTCCGCCCAAGTCCGGGACCTCTCGAGGTGCTGAAATCCCCTCAGCCTGACCAATGCTCTTTGACCAACGCTGGTAGTTCTGGGCGCTGGTCACACCTATGGACTACTGGCCCTTCCCTTCCCATTGCACCCCATCTCTGACCCTCCAAGACCCGGGACCGCTGACCTCGGACCCCTTGCCCTATTTCTCAGCCCTTTGGCCACTCTTACTCCGTCTTACATTTTCTTGGCCACATCCGTCTCCCGGAACTGCTCCTTCACCATGATGACCGCTGCCGGGACGCCTCCTTGGCACTCGGGAGGCCAGATTAGAGAAACGATGCCCCCAGCACCTCCTGGGGCTGCTTCTGGACTCGCCGCTAACACATCTGCGGCATCCTCTCGGCCACCGTAGAGTGTCCCACGTGTCCGCTTCCTCTTCCGCTACTCGCCCGCGCGTCTGTCTGTCAAGAGAGACTTCCGGCATGCCTTTTTTTTTTCCCTTTCCCCGCACCGTCACCTGGTGGCGCTTCCTGGAAGCCGCACCGAGGCGTGTGCTGTATTTTAAAAATCCCATTTCTGGTCAATTTCTCCAGGTAATCAGACACCCGCAGAGAAACTGCATATAACTCTTTGCCTCAAGACTTTTAGACAAGCAGAGGGCCAAAACTTGCATAAAATGGAAAATCATCATCATTAACAGCAGTACCATCTAAATTAAGAGCTTCTAATTGTTTTAAGGGAAGGTGGAAGCTAAAATGAACCGGCCCATCCAACAGAGGGCACACTATCTGTGGAGGACCAACAAAGGAAAACAGAGCGGAAAATATGGGCGCACATGTGCCTCCAGTTCATGAAGTTATTTGGAGGGAGGGGGGAAGAATTAAACTTACATTCTTGATTACAAAAACAGTTGAAAATCTGTTGGAGTGAAAACAGCCATGGTAATCTACAGAAGAAAAGAGAGAATGGAAAGTAAAGATCATTCATGTCTTGAAATAAGTTGTCTACAGTCTGTGAGAACTTGTGGGAGGTGATCCTAGTGTGATATATTAGTGCATGAGCCTAGCAAGGAAATCACATCACCACAGGGCTCAGCGCTATAGAATCTAGAACTAAGTCCTCATTATTTGTGAGAAACACAAAACAGAACTTAACAAAAGTGTTTAACAACTTTCAATTTTTAAGAAGGGACGCTATTTCATTTTCAGACGCCATGGATCCTCACTAGCAAAACACAATGTCACAGACAAAAAAACGAGGCATATCAGGTTTTCCTAACTCATTTCGGTACTCCATCACTTAATCATGAAATAATGTTGACTATATATATATATATATATATATATATATATGGGGTTTTTTTGGTTTTTGTTTTTTTTTGAGACGGAGTCTCGCTCTGTCGCCTAGACTGGAGTGCAGTGGCGAAATCTCGGCTCACCGCAACCTCCGCCTCCCGGGTTCAAGCGATTCTCCTGGCTCAGCCTCCCGAGTAGCTGGTACTACAAGCGCCCACCACCACGCCCAGCTAATTTTTGTATTTTTAGTAGAGACGGGGTTTTACTATGTTGGCCAGGCTGGTCTCGAATCCCTGACCTCGTGATCCGCCTGCCTCAGTCTCCCAAAGTGATAGGATTACAGGTGTGAGCCACCACACCCGGCTCTGATGTTTACAATATTATACCAACAAGGGTTGGATCGTGTGTGACTTATCTAGAGGTTAAGAGCAAAAGTTATGAAATCACAGTGCCATCATGGGAGTCTAGCTTTCACCATTTAAAGTTGTGTAGGCAGCCAGGCGTGGTGGCTCACGCCTGTAATCCTAGCACGTTGGGAGGCCAAGGTGGGCGGATCACCTGAGGTCAGGAGTTCGAGACCAGCCTGGTCAACATGGTGAAACCCCATCTCTACTAAAAATACAAAAATTAGCTGGGGTTGGTGGTGTGCGCCTGTAATCCCAGGTACTCGGGAGGCTGAGGCAGGAGAATCGCTTGAAGCTGGGAGGTGGAGGTTGCAGTGAGCCGAGACCACGCCATTGCACTGCAGCCTGGGCGACAAGAGTGAAACTCCATCTCAAAAATAAAAAAAAATAAAAAATAAAATTGTGCAGGCCGGGCGCGGTGGCTCACGCCTGTAATCTCAGCACTTTGGGAGGCCGAGGTGGGCAGATCATGAGGTCAGGAATTTGAGACCAGCCTGACCAATATGGTGAAACTCCGTCTCTACTAAAAAATACAAAAATTAGCCTGGTGTGGTGGTGCATTCCTGTAATTCCAGCAACTCAGGAGGCTAAGGCAGGAGAATCGCTTAAATCCGGGAGGCGGAGGTTGCAGTGAGCCAAGATTGTGCCACTGCACTCCAGCCTGGGCAACAAAGCAAGACTCTGCCTCAAAAAAAAAAAAAAATATATAGATATAGATATAGATATATGTGTATATATACACATACGTGTATATATACACGTATGTATACACATACGTGTATATATAGACGTGTATATATATACACATACGTGTATATATACACGTATATAAAGTGTGAACTTGGGAAAGTTATTTAATCTTATTGTGTGTTAGTTTCCCTATTTATAACATGGGTGAGTAATATGTATCCTATTTCTTAGAGTCAACGGGAAGGTTAAATAGCAAAATGCAGGTAAAAGTAATTAGAATGTAACAGGCACATTACAATCACTCAATAAATATTCTTCTGCCTCAGCCTCCCGAGTAGCTGGGACTACAGGTGCGCACCACCATGCCTGGCTAATTTTTGTATTTTTAGTAGAGACGGGGTTTCACCATATTGGCTAGGCTGGTCTTGAACTCCTGACCTCGTGATCTGCCTGCCTCGGCCTTCCAGAGTGCTGGGATTACAGGCATGAGCCACCGTGCCCAGCCGGCTGACTATTTTCTTAAGAATAAGGATAGTTGGTCACCTCGGGAGGCTGAGGCAGAAGAATCGCTTGAACTTGGGAGGCGGATGTTGCAGTGACCCGAGATCCCGCCACTGCACTCCAGCCTGGGTGACAGAGCGAGATGCGGTCTCAAAAAAAAAAAAAAAAAAACAAAAAACGAAAAAAAAGAAAAACAGTCGGCCGGGGACGGTGGCTCACGCCTATAATCCCAGCACTTTGAGAGGCCGAGGCGGGGGCGGATCACTTGCGGTCAGGAGTTGGAGACCAGCCTGGCCAACATGGTGAAACCCCGTCTCTCCTAAAAATACAAAAATTAGCTGGGCATTGTGGCGCAGGCTGTAATTTTAGTTACTCTGGAAGCTGAGCCAGGAGAATCGCTTGAATCCGGGAGGTCGAGGTTGCAGTGAGCCGCGATGAAGCCATTGCACTCCAACCTGGGTGACAAGAGCTAGACTCTGTCTCAGGAAAAAAAAAAAAGAAAATAGGAAAGCTGCCCGCAAAGCCTGCACCTTGGACACCTCGTCTGCACTAACATTTGGGAAATTCTTCTTATTATTTCTCCGGAACATATATATTTACATTCTTTACATGTCTGTTTCACGTTAAAGAAAATATTTCTGGAGCAATCAATTTTTTTTTTCCTTTTTTTTTTTTTTTTCTGAGACGGAGTTTCGCTCTTATTGCCCAGGCGGAGTGCAATGGTGCGATCTCGGCCCACTGCAACCTCCGCCTCCCGGGTTCAAGCGATTCTCCTGTCTCAGCCTCCCAGATAGCTGGGATTAGAGGCATGCACCACTACACCCGGCCAATTTTTTTTTTGTAGTAGATACGGGGTTTCGCCATTTTGCCCAGGCTGGTATCGAACTTCTGACCTCAGGTCATCTACCTGTTTCGGCCTCCCAAAGTGTTGGGATTATAGGCGTGAGCCACTGCCCCTGGCTTCCAATTTTTTTTTTCCTTTTTTTCTTTTCTTTTTTTTTTCTGAGACGGATTTTCGCTCCTGTTGCCCAGGCTGGAGTACAATGGTGTGATCTCGGCCCACTGCAACCTTTGCTTCCCGGGTTCTGGCGATTCTCCTGCCTCAGCCTCCCGAGTAGCTGGGATTACAGGCATGAGCCACCACGCCCCGCTAATTTTGTATTTTGTATTTATTTATTTATTTATTTTCGTAGATACGTGGTTTCGCCATGTTGGCCAGGCTGGTATCGAACTCCTGACCTCAGGTGATCCGCCCGCCTTGCCCTCCCAAAGTGCTGGGATTACAGGCGTGGCCATCGCGCCCGGCCAAATATTTTTCAAAAGCTAATTTTGCATAATGACCAAGATTTGCAGAAAAATACAAATTAAAGAGATCTTTTAAAGTAAAGATTCATCATAAAAGTCACAGAAATAATACTCATGAATAATAAATTAGAATGGGCAATGTTAAGTACTTGAAATAACAAAGGTTTTAGAGTCAGGGTTTCTGCAGTTTCCCTAGCCATATAACGAGGAGACTGTTAGAGAGGATATCCTAAAATGCTTTCCAAGTTTACCCACCTCTAACTCGGAAGAAGGCAATTTAAACTAATTTGGTTTACCGGAATTCAAATACGTACAATTCAACATAATTAATTGAACTGAAATTGAACACCTGCTTGCGTAAACCTAGTCGGCTCGAGTTGTTCTGGTTCTGGATTGGTCAGTCTAGAGTTCCAGGGGTGTGGCCAAAAGTCTGTGAGGCGGGGCCGTAGGCAGCCTAAGTCAGGCATCGGCGCGGTCAGCCTCGTGGCGCGCCCACGCCCCCACGCCGGCTCTTCCCGGGGTCCTTCCGTGCGCGTTGATATGATTGGCCGGCGAATCGTGGTTCTCTTTTCCTCTTTGGCTGTCTGAAGATAGGTCGCCATCATGGTGAGTCTCCCTGGGCCCGTGCAGTCATCTGCCGCGTATCCGAGCCATCCGTGGTCCCCGGGTCCCAGTACTTGAGCTATAGGCACGCGAAGCCCGGTTGCTCTTCTCTGGCCGTTTCTGTCAGAGGATGGTTGTCGAGGGGCTCGGGGCTGTTGGCAGGGCGTCCGGGCTGGCGGGCTGCGCTGTAGACCCGGACACGCTGGGCTTCGGGCTCCAGCGCCTGGGCAGTGCAGGAGCTGTTGCGGTTGTTGACTTCGTGGAGCACGGTGGATGGGGGTAGGGGACGGGCGGGATAGATGGACACTGGGAGGCACATCTCGTCTGCAGTTCCTCATTGGGCTAGGTAGGCGGCTTGCAGGTGATGGCAGTCCAAGAGGTGAAGAAGGTGCGGGCAGCGCCTGGGCGAGTTGCGGCAAGTGAAACCATTCCCACGTGTAAGCTAGAAAACTTGTCAGCTGGATGGATCTTCATGTTTCGTAGTGGGGAAACAGGCCCTGGAAAGGGATGTTATAAAAAGGTAGTCCTGCCCTAAGTCATGGGTTATTAGCTCCTCCAGCATCCGTTTTTAACTTTACCAGCAATCTTTTTTTTTTTTCTCCTTACCTTTGATCCTTTACTTTCAAGAATTGAGTACCACTGACGTGGATTTAATTTGGTGTGGTTTCTCAAAGTAAAATGGAGAAAGTCTAGGAAGTTATTTGCTGCCATGAAAGTCTCTTGCGCCTCCTTTTTGGTAAAATTGTTAGCATAAATTGATTAATGCCCACATTTTTTGTTAGGTATTAAGTAAAGGTGCAGTTCAGTCCTTCAGAAGGGAATACCGTTTTCTCTGATCTCTGCTATGGCCATTCTAGAAGGATAGATTACATGCAGGTAGTGAGTACAAGGTTTGGGGCACATTTGTGCAAGACATGATAAACACAGTTCATTGAGTGACCTTTATATGAGCCACAGCAGTTTTTACCCCAGAGAAGTGATTCTCAACCCGGAGTGATTTTTCTCCTAAGGGAACAGTTGGCTAAGTCTGGAGACATTTTTGATTGTCACAACTGGGAAAGGTGGGAAGTGCTTCCGGCATCTAGTGGTTAGAGGGCTGGGATTTTTATAGTTATTCTAAAACATACAGTCCCCACAACATATCCATATGGAATTATCCATATGGAAATATCAGTAGTGCTGAGGTTGAGAAACCCTGCCCCAGAGATACACATAACCTAGTGAAGTAAGTTGTACAGATTTATGTGTAAAACCATTGTGTTTTCTTGGTATTTTATGTATTCCTTAGGTGTATCCTGTGAGTTTGGCCCTGCCCAGTGGGTTTTATTTACTTTAGTTCGCTACATGACTACTGGCTACAAATTGGACTGCAACATTCTAGGTCTTGGAAAATCACAGCAGGGCCAAGAAAAGTTGGAGTAGTTTTATTAACCAGATTGTTTATGTTTTCAGAACGACACCGTAACTATCCGCACTAGAAAGTTCATGACCAACCGACTACTTCAGAGGAAACAAATGGTAAGGAAGGGCACATCAATCTTTGCTTAATTGTCCTTTACTCTAAAGATGTATTTTATCATAGTGAATGCTAAACTTGATATCTCCTTTTAGGTCATTGATGTCCTTCACCCCGGGAAGGCAACAGTGCCTAAGACAGAAATTCGGGAAAAACTAGCCAAAATGTACAAGACCACACCGGATGTCATCTTTGTATTTGGATTCAGAACTCATTTTGGTGGTGGCAAGACAACTGGCTTTGGCATGATTTATGATTCCCTGGATTATGCAAAGAAAAATGAACCCAAACATAGACTTGCAAGAGTAGGTGTCTTTTCATTTGTTGATCAGCTCCTGAAGACCTATTTTTTCAATAGCGTTGTGTTGTGAGTGTGGTGAAAAGGGCAAGACCAAGCAATCTGGGAGACAACTCTGAAAGGATTAAGAGAAAAAGTTATTTCATAAAATGCACAGGTGGAGTACGGAGGTTCAAAATTGAGGTCTGACATTTGAGCTGAGTTCAGAAGGGCAGCTGAAGTAGTGTTCTTGGAGATGGGCTAGGGGTAAGGATTGTTTTCCAGAGGGGAAGTAAGGGGATGTGTTTGGAAAGGTAGCCTGGCACCAAATTCACTTAGTTTGGATTAAGTCTGCGTCTGGGCTTAAACCCATAGGTAGTCAGGAACCAGGAAAGGTTTTTGATTGTATAATGAGTGTCAAACACTGCAGAGTGAACTATAGCAGTGATCTGGGCAATCTCCCCAGCTTACATTCTAGTAAACAAGTAAGCATCATCACCTCGAAGTGCTTGTTTTGTTTGTTCCTTTAACTCACTTTATCCTATCCTGTTAGATAAACCTTCCCATACGATAGCTGTGAGGGAAAATCCTGGTGATGTCATAGGTAGAGGCTGCACTTTTTTTTTTTTAGAGGGAGTCTAGCTCTGTCGCCCAGGCTGGAGCGCAGTGGTACAATTTCCTTGGCTCACTGCAACCTCCGCCTGCCAGGTTCACGCAACTCTTCTGCCTGAGCTTCCTGAGTAGCTGGGATTACAGGTGCGCACCATCATGCCTGGGTAATTTTTGTATTTTTAGTAGAGACTGGGTTTCACCATGTTGGTCAGCCTGGTCTTGAACTCCTGACCTCGTAATCCGCCCACCTCGGCCTCCCAAAATGTTGGGATTACAGGTGTGAGCCACCGCGCCCAGCTGAGGCTGCACTATTTTTAACTGACGTTCGGTCATGTTAAAGGCCTTGCTGAGGTGGTGACATTGAAGCTGAGATCCTTGTAAAGATTTGGAAGTAGTCTTTGTAAAGATACAGAAACAGTCTTGTAGGCCCCAGGAACAGCAAGTGCAAAGGTGGGCAGAGTGGAGATGAGTAGATCCGGAATCTCCATGATGTGGGGGTTGTAAATGCTTGTCTGTCATAAGGGAGTAATGGGGAGTTGAAATGGGAAGAGATCCCCTCAGCCACTTCGGAGGTGCCTTGTTTTGGTAGTGCAAAAGAAGAAAAAATAGTGATCTGTGAGCTCAAGTCTGGACAAGAACAGCCAGTCTCCCAAACTTCCTGTTCAGAGAATGTTGAGTGGACCATTTGTTTCCTGTGAGGCTATTCTATACTTAAAATCCCTTGATGATCCTTTCTGTTCTAGCAAAAACATGCATTAAATGTACTTGAAAAGTTTTGGTTTAGAAAGCTGTGTTTCTTAAGCTCAGACTGGGTCAGTTTCCCTACCAGAGTGGTGGGTAATGATTTTAATGTTTACAAGTCACCTGGATGTACTCTTTTCTCATTCAGCATGGCCTGTATGAGAAGAAAAAGACCTCAAGAAAGCAACGAAAGGAACGCAAGAACAGAATGAAGAAAGTCAGGGGGACTGCAAAGGCCAATGTTGGTGCTGGCAAAAAGGTATAGTTCATCAAGGAAAATATAGAAACGTCATTAATTGTAGGTCTTTAGTTTCTAGGAAAGAAGGGATCTTACTAATTTTTAAAATAACTTTTCGTAATGTTTCTTCTTTTCCCTCTTCTTCTGGATTACAGAAGGTAACATGTTTTAAGAAACTATGTAGCATAGTGTCTTAACACCTCAGTAGAGTAGCTTGGCCCACCCCTTGTCAGCTCACAGCACAATCTGGAGGCCACATTGGTTCATTGATCCCAGCTGGTGGGCACCTTTCAAGCCTATCACAAGAAGTTTTAATTTTACTAATTGGCATAGAACCTTCAATGCAGAGCGGATCCCATTCCCTGTGATTTTACTTGTTAATATGGACACTGGTTTAAGAAGCAGTTGGATCAATGTGGCCCGTGTTTTCCTGGCACACTGGAAAGGCAACTGAGATCTCAGGATTGCTTTCCTCTCCAGTTGGCCAAGACAAGTGATTTTAGCGATAAGCAGCTTTTTACCAGCTTTGCTAGCTGTAAATAGTTGGACATTGTAAATCATTGAATAGAATTAAGGTGTTGGGTTGTTAAATTAACAAATAATCAAGTGTTCTGTGAACTTTTTTTTTTTGTTTTTTTTGCTTTTCCTCTCTACTTTCTTGGATTTCTTGTTCATCAGAAATGAAGTGTCTAGCAGGTACTGAGATTGTAAGCACGATGTGGGGATGCATCACCTTCACTGAGTTTGCTTTGATGATGCTTTGCATGTTGGCCTTTGGACGACAGTTTTATAGTATGGTCGATTATAATGCCAGTGCTATTTAGGCTGGTGCAAAAGTAATTGCAGTGGCAAAAACCACAATTACTTTTGCACCAACCTAATATGTTTTAAGATAGTATATTATGAGCAAAGGAGAAAACGTTTAAAATCATGTTTATTTTGTAAACTCCAAAATGCATGTTACATGTGAAGTGACTCACTGGAGGAAGGTGAGTACTTTACCAAGTAGGCACTTGGGAAATGCTGTGTCCACATACTTAGGAAATGGCTTCAGTTAACACTGGGCTTGGGAAGGGCTCTCTTATCCAAGGAGCAGTCTTCTCTGGAGCCATGAAACCAGCCTGGCAGCACTGGTAATAAACTAGTCTGTGAAATCTGGCAAAGCCTCTGTCCTGTTTGGATATACGCAAAACTGCCTTTTACCATTTCCATTGCTTTTTATTACTTAATCTCCCAACTTTGTGCCTGGTGTCTTTTTTTTTTTTTAAAATAGAAAATTTTTGAGGTAATTATGTATTCATATAAAAGTCTTTGGTGGATATGCTTTTTCCCACAAGCACTTGGTTAGAATGGCCCATTACCTCATTTATTTATTTTTTGAGACAGGGTCTCTTGTCACCCAGGCTGGAGTACAGTGGCATGATCATGGGTTACTGTACCTCCCGGGCTTGGGTGATTCTCCCACCTCAGCCTCCCTTGTAGCTGCGACTACAGGCATGTGCCACCGTGCCCTGCCAATTTTTTGTAGAGACAGGATTTAGCCGTGTTGCTCAGGCTGCTCTTGAACTCCCGGACTTGAGCAGTCTGCTTGTCTAAGCCTTCCAAAGTGCTGGGATTACAGGTGTGAGCCACTGTGCCCAGCCTGTTACCTCATTTAAAACAAATTTTGCACATCTGAACAGCCTAAAATTGTAATGTATAAAGTGGGGTAGGAGTGGGGTGGGCGTAGGGGGATTTTGAATCAATGAAGGCCCTTGTTCTTGTGGCATCCTTTTGCAGTGATTCCCTGCCAGGCAAGGCAGTAAACCTGGGATTGCCTGCCCAGGACTGTAATCACATTGATGTCCCAGCGCCATGGAGTATGTAATGAATGAACTGCCAGCAGAACTACTCACTAAGAACTACTCCCTGTTTGTGAGGATTGTACCTGTTGAGAGAAGTTGCAAAAAGAATTAGTCAAAAGAATTCATCAAAATTTGTCCTCTGACCTAGGTCTGAAGGACATTTAACACATTGATTGTTCTCTTCATCCAGCCTTTGAGCCCTATGAGTTAGTGCCCTTAGCCTTTGAGTCCCACAGGTACGGAGGAGCTACCTGTGGGGACCTGAGCCATCACTATTCCTGCTTCAAGTTACACTGGTGCCTCTCACTAGCACTGCTCTGAAAAGCCAGCTGGAAAAATCAATGCATTTGAGTACATAAATTCTTTGGCTCCAAAGAAATGCCATAGCAATATTGCTTTTAATTCAGTTTTGTTCAGATGTTAGAATTGGTATTTGTTCTTGCTTTTTGGTTGCGATGGAGTTATATACTAAGTTACTTATACTAAGGCATTAGTAGTCTCATATCTGAGGAGCAATTGTATTTTTAGTTCAGCTAAATTAATGCCTCTTTTTAAATACTAACTTGTACTACTTTTGTGGCTGTGAATGGTATCTTTTATTGAACTGAGGCAGCTTTTAAAAGACTTCCCTGATCATTTAGAGCACTCCCATTGAGGTTAAATTAGACTTGAATCTGTAATGATTCTCGTAACTGTTCCTGGTGTGTGTCCAGCACAATGTTGCTGGGCAGAGCAGAGGGGCAGAGGCTCAGGTATGTACTTCATTGACAAGTGGGCAAGGCCATCCTGGGTACCACATTGGCTTAATGATCTCTTCATTGTGAAGTCCGGCTACCTCGTTTGCATAAGAACTACAGTAATCAGGCAAGGCATTGTCAGAATTGGGAGGAATAAAATCAGTGAGTCTGGAAGGAGTGCTCTGTATACAATTGCAAAGAACAAAATGGTCATCTTTAAGGTACCTGATTGCATGCACTTAAATGCAGATTATTTTGGAGTTTGAAAAGGGACTATTAATGAAATCTTTCTTTTCCCTCCTTTCTCTTTTTCCCTTCCCCGCCACTGATTCAGTGAGCTGGAGATTGGATCACAGGTATAATTCAAGCTTTTCATGTAGTCATGTAGATCACTAGACTCCTTGGTGTACTGACGTAGCAATTTAAAAGCAGATCATGTGTAGTACATCTAGAAGTAGATTTACAAATATTCTGAAGAGTTGTAACCTTTTAAAATACTAACAGTGACATGGTTTTGTTTTTAAGGTTTAGCAATATTTAGCCCATTATTTTTGTTTTATTCTTAACTTGAATGTTTGTAAATTTTATTTCTTGATGCTTTCATTGTGTTATGATAACATCAAAATAACTTGATATTCTAGGTTACTAATAATTGTTGTGCATGAATGTTACTACTTTTGGAATTGAAGACTTTAAAGAATTTTAAAGGCAGTTGCTGACTAAACTTCTTTCTCTTGATTCACAGCCGAAGGAGTAAAGGTGCTGCAATGATGTTAGCTGTGGCCACTGTGGATTTTTCACAAGAACATTAATAAACTAAAAACTTCATGTGTCTGGTTGTTTGAAATGTATTTGCAGTTTCCTGGGACTGCTAGGAGGTTAGTCTGATTTCAGTTGCTGTCCAAGTTCACATGCTCCATGAAGCATTCAGTGAAAACTTAATGTCATGGGGTGGTGTTTGTTTGCTGATTGGTTTATAGCTTAGGTGGGTTCATCTGGGAGTCAAGCTTGTAAATGCTGTGTTAAGAACCATGTCCGCGGTGGACGCAGTGTAGTGGCTCACAGTCATCAGCACTTTTGGGAGGTTTGGGTGGGATGATTACACTTAAGCCCAGGAGCTCGAGGCTACAGTGAGGTGTTTTTTTTTTCGAGACAGGGTCTAGCTTTGTTACCTAGGCTGGTCTTGATTGAACTCGGGTTCAAGCGATCCTCCTACCTTGGCCACATAAAGTACTGGCATGAGCGACCACGTCTGGCTTAGAGTCTAAAAAGTACCATGTCTGGATAAACTGGAGAAATCTCAGGAAGCAGTAGAGAGCTGAAAGACTTGGTTGGGCATGAAGGGGACCCAGGAAAAGCAATACCGTGAAGGCAGAAGGGTTGAGGTTGCAGGAAGGAAGGGTAGTGGAATGTTTTGGAGAAAAGATGGTCACAGCCCCTGCATGGAGCACCTACAGACGGAGGGCAGGGCTGTGAAGAGTTAAGTCATGGGGCTGGGCCTGCTGGCCAGGGGGTGGTTGGAGTTCTGTTTTCATATCTACAGAGGCTGTGTACTTCGGTTTGTGGGGCCTCTGGCCCTGTAGGTTCTCTTGATAAGGAATCTGCTACTACTTTGCTAGGACCAGGAAATGGCTTACTAGTACAGAACGTGTGGAAGAATGGGGTCTTTGATGTGATTTGACATTTTTTGATGAACAGTGCATACCAGGCTGAAGGTAATGCTAGGGGCAGCAAAGGTTGGGGTTTGAGATGCAGTTTCCTGTGACTGAGCTGGAGTGTGGAAGCAGAGAAGGCACCCTGTGAGCAGCTTGCAGAGGCAAGGTGGTGAGGATCCTGACAGTGCTGCAGGGATGGGATAGGATGGGATGGGACGTGGAGCTGGGGGTGGTTGCTAAGTTGATGCAGGGAGAGTGGAAGGAAGC
This sequence comes from Pan paniscus, assembly GCF_029289425.2. Lineage (NCBI taxonomy): Eukaryota > Metazoa > Chordata > Mammalia > Primates > Hominidae > Pan > Pan paniscus. The sequence continues at coordinate 90,190,455 of NC_073257.2, forward strand.
AATTGAGTGAGAGCTGAAGGGTAGGAAATAGTTTCTGATGTGAAGAAAAAGGGCATAGCTGCAGAGAGCCTGAATGATTGAAGGTTGGCATCAAAGTCACGAAGTGGGGAGGCTTTTCTGTTCAGCTGTGCTCAGGGCAGAAGTTGTAGTCTTTCAGCCAGTAGCCTTGGGAAGGGAGGTGGGATGAAACTCAGGCTTGGCCTATTTTTCCAGAGGATCCACTTGGGTTGTGATATTATAGAAAATGTGGCAGTCTTGCTGTGAGCCTTGTTAGGCATAACATTTGGAAACTTGGCAAATTTTACATAAAGGTCTGGATTTCCAGCCTCTCGAAATACCGGAAGCAGCAGTAGTAGCCCACCTTCCTGTTTGATAACAATTGGCAGGGCTCCAGGCTGGCTGCATCTGTTGGGACAGGTATTCTCTGGTCTCCACAGCCTTTGCTCCTACGGCCAGCTAATACCCTCCTCTACCTGCCCTCTGGTCTTCTGTCCCTGCTGCCTGCTTCTCTTCCATCTAGTCCATCCAAGTGTTTTTTGGGGAAGTCACCTGGTACCTTGTTTGGGTTAATTTGTCTTTTAAATTGGGCTCCCAAGGGTATCTGCTAGCTACCCTGGCTCACAAGGCTATTTTGAGGCTGAGGATGTAACAACTGTGAAAACAGTTTGGAAACTAGTGCTCAGCAATTGTGTGTCAGGAAGCAGGGACTTGTGGGAACTCAAACTGTGGACAGATTCAGCACACTGTAGGCCCTCACAGTAACCAGGCTACCCTGTGCTGTCAGCAGGCTTTGGAAGAGCCTCCATAAAATGCAAACTTGACTTTACTAAGCTGAATCAATATTGAGGGAGCACATCCCTTCCTTCAGCTTGTCACTGATGGGAAGCTGTGGCTTAGAGAGAGCAGGGATCTTTGAAGAGTGATGAGAAACTCAGCTAGAGGTGGTTCTGGGAAGGTACCTGCAGTGAATATTTGGGGTGCTGCTTTTTAGCTTTTCCTAGCATCACAACCATGAGTTCTGTTTGTAGCTGGATGTGCCTATGTAATCAGGCAGCTTTCAACTCTGCACTCTTCCTTTCTTCCCTGGCAAGTTGCTTATTTTAGGCTGCCCTCAAAGACAGCATCTTACATGGTGCTCTCATGGAGCCGAAACAGGTGCTGTCCTAAACTCTGAACAACGATCTCCATTAATCTGTGTGCGCGCACACATACACACATATATATATTTTTTAAGACGGAGTCTCACTGTCGCCCAGGCTGGAGTGCAGTGGCAGAATCTCGGCTCACTGCAAGCTCTGCCTCACAGGTTCACGCCATTCTTCTGCCTCAGCCTCCCAAGTAGCTGGGACTACAGGTGCCCGCCACCATGCCCGGGTAATTTTTTGTATTTTTAGTAGAGATGGGGTTTCACCATGTTAGCCAGGATGGTCTCGATCTCCTGACCTTGTGATCCGCCTGCCTTGGCCTCCCAAAGTGCTGGGATTACAGGCGTGAGCCACCGTGCCCGGCGTAATCTGCATGTTAACTCCAAGAAGCATGTCTTCCTGGACCCACGCTGGAAAGGGTGTAGAGCAGTTAAGCATCTTACCAGTGTCTCACCCATTAAGTGGTGGGGATGGGATTGGAATGCAATCATCTGACTCCAAAACACTGCATTTTTTCAGGCACTCCAGTATTAAGCTACTTTGCACTGTGCATATAATGGTATATAAAACTCATGACTGCCAGCAGGGTGCCAGTTGCCATGGGTTTATTGAACAAGTGTTAGATAGCTAGCCAAATTCCCAATTTACTGACCACCTGCTATGTGTCCCTGTTCTGCAAGTTGGGGATAAAGAAGCTGTTCTGTCTTGAAAGCTCTGAGGTAGTTAATGACGATCCCATGATCTGGCTTCTGTTCCTTTCTGTGAAGTAGCAGATAGTGTATGACTGTGACATGATAGAAATTGAGAGCCAAGAAGATCAGTGCAGGGAGGCTGGGTCTTGGAAGGCTTCCAGGAGACATAGAGCAGTCCCCACCTATCTAGTTTCAGTTGCTGTCCGTCAACTGCAGTCTGGAAAATTATCATGGCTAAATGGTCTGGGATCACCCAAAAGTGATGATCCTCTTGAAGTGTCGTCAGAAGGTCAATAGTAGCCTAACACGTCACCATGCCTACGTCATTTACCTCCCTTCCTCTCCCTTCCACATAGGCATTTTATCTCCCATCAAGAATGTGAATATATGTATGTATTCAGAGGAAAAGAGTTCATGCAACCTACTACAGTATAATTATTAATATCTTACTCCCTAAATTATGAACTTTAATTATGTATATATAGCAACAAACTTGGTGTAGATAGGGTTTGTGGTTTCAGGCATCCACTGGGGGTCTAAGAACGTTTGCCCCATGGATAAGGGAGGATTACTGTAACACCAGCAGCGGCAAGAGACATGATCTGATTTGGATGCACAGGAGAAAGTTCTCATTTGAGGCCATGAAAAATAGGAAAGAAAGCATGGAGATGGGAGCAGGCAGTGTGGGACAAGGTGAGACAAGTCATTCTGCAAGGGGAAGAGAGGATGACACTGGGGAGGTGGGAGCAGAGTGGGTAGGTAGGCATCCTCTTGAATCAACAAGATGGAAGGCCCTACATGACTTTGTTGCCTTTGAGCAGAGTTTTGCACAATGCATTTCTGGTGGGAGATACTCCATTTCAAAAATAGTCTTCAGGTTGGCTGCTAGAGCACAGAAGCATGACACCTGACTCATTTGTGCTGGCAGAGAGGCTCTCCTGGGTTTTAGAGCTTTGTGAACACACCTCCATACATTAATCCAACTGTCCTTCCCCATCCACTCACCCTTGAACTTCCCGCATGCCAGATGTTGAGGGGAGGCAGAAATGAGACCTGCCTGCCAGTGCCCACAGTCTGGATGAGAGGGTACAGGTGAGGTCCTGGTAAGAAACGAAGCTGGAGAGGTCAGCGGAGAATAAATCAGGGAAGATCTTGTATGCCAAGCTAAGGATTTCACTTGTTCAGTGTTTTGGTTAAAGAAAATAAAACGTTGGAGAATTAGATGTTCTGCAGTGGATTGTGTGTTCTTTTCACATGCCGAGTTCCTCCACACAGGAAATACTTCGGCAACGCTCTGGCTGCTCATCATGCATATTGGAGAGGGAATTTATGTAGAAGGTTATGGGTCGATGAGATGGCATCCAGGTATTTATTGTATTTTTTTGAGACGGAGTTTCATTCTTGTTGCCCCGGCTGGAGTGCAATGGCACGACCTCAGCTCACTGCAACCTCCGCCTCCTGGGTTCAAGCAATTCTCTGCCTCAGCTTCCCGAGTAGCTGGGATTACAGGCATGTGCCACCATGCCTGGCTAATTTTGTATTTTGTAGTAGAGACGGAGTTTTTCCATGTTGGTCAGGCTGGTCTTGAACTCCCGACCTCAGGTGATCTGCCCACCCCGCCTCCCAAAGTGCTGGGATTACCGGCGTGAGGCACCGCGCCTGGCCCCAAGTATTAATAACTCGGAAAAAGGGACCAGATCAGGAATCAGGAGTCACAGTTCCTGATCTCCACTCAGCTTACTGTCAGCTGGGGCCATGGATGGGCAAAAGACTTCCCTTTTCTGGGCTTCTATTTCCCTCTCTGTGTCTGTCTGCTATCTGGGCTAGATGAGTAATTCCCAAACCTGGCAGGCGGGGGCTTTCTTTTTTTCTTTTTGTGAGATGGAGTGTTGCTTTGTCACCCAGGCTGGGGTGCAGTGGCACTGTTTTGGCTCACTGCAACCTCTGCCTCCTGAGTTCAAGCGATTCTCCTGCCTCAGCCTTCTGAGTAGCTGGAATTACAGGCGCCTGCCACCATGCTTGGGTAATTTTTTGTATTTTTAGTAGAGATGGGGTTTCACCATGTTGGCCAGGCTGGGGGCTTGTTAAAAATGCAAATGCTGGCTGGGTGTGGTGGCTTATACCTGTAATCCTGGCACTTTGGGAGGCTGAGGCGGGTGGATCACTTGATGTCAGGAGTTCGAGACCAGCCTGGCCGATATGGTGAAACATCTCTACTAAAAATACAAAAATTAGCTGGGCGTGGTGGCGCGTGCCTGTAATCTCAATTACTCAGGAGGTGGAGGCACGAGAATTGCTTGAACCCAGGAGGCGGAGGTTGCAGTGAGCCGAGACCATGCCACTGCACTCCAGCCTGGGTGACAGAGCGAGGCTCTGTCTCAAAAACAACAAATGCCCAGCCTCTTGCCCTAGTTTTCAGAGTTAGTAGATCTGGGTAGCGCCCAGGCACCTGATGTTTTAATAGCTTCCCAGGTGAGGCTGCTTGGGAAACTGGACTGAAGCTTCCCAGGTGAGGTCAGGCTTGGGAAGCTGGACTGAAGTTTCTCTAAGATCCGTTCTGCCTCTGAGAATTCTGTCTCTAATGGGAATACTGTCTCTGCCCTCAAGAAGCTGGCAAATGAACAGTAATACTATTGCTAATTAATGACCACAGAATAGCTAACATTTATTGTTTACCATGTGCCAGGTACTGAGCTAAGTCTTGCACAAATTATCTCATTTACCTTTTTTTTTTTTTTTTTTTTTGAGAATGAGTCTCGCTCTGTCACCCAGGCTGGAGCTCTGGATTGCCCCAGTGGTGCAATCTCAGCTCACTGCAACCTCCACCTTCTGGGTTCAAGTGATTCTCCTGCCTCAGCCTCCATAGTAGGTGGGATTACAGGTGTGTACCACCACACCTGGCTAATTTTTGTAGAGTAGAGACAGGGTTTCTCCATGTTGGCCAGGCTGGTCTTGAACTCCAGACCTCAGGTGACCCACCTGCCTCAGCCTCCCAAAGTGCTGGGATTACAGGCATGATCCACTGCACCTGGTCTCATTTACCTGCACTCGGAGGGAAGTACTATTACCCCCATTTTATAGATGAGGAAATTGAGGCTCAAAGAGGTTAAGGAACTTGGTTAAAGTTACACAACCATGGCATCCTATGATAAGCCTGGGGGCATTTGTGGAACATCTCGCCAAGGAGCTAGAAATGGTCCTGAGCCTTAAATGGGTGGAGGTGATTAGCTGAGGCAGCGATTCTCCAGGTGTGGTCCTGGACAGCAGCAGCAGCGTCACCAGGGAACTTGCTAGAAATTCAATTTCTTGGGCTCCACCCTAGAATTACTGAGTCAGAAGCTGTGGGTGGGGCCAGGGAACCTGTTTTTTTTTTTTTTGAGTTGCCCAGGCTGGAGTGCAGTGGCGTGATCTTGCTTCACTGCAACCTCCGCCTCCTGGGTGCGATTCTCCACCTCAGCTTCCTCAGTAGCTGGGACTACTGGTGCCTGCCACCACGCCTGGCTAATTTTTTTTTTTTTTTTGCACTTTTTAGTAGAGATGGGATTTCACCATGTTGGTCTGGCTGGTCTTGAACTCCTGATGTCAGGTGATCCGCTGGCCTCGGCCTCCAAAAGTGCTGGGATTATAGGTGTGAGCCACCACGTCCAGCCAGAACCTGTGTTTTGACAAGCTCTCCAGGTGATTCAGATGCATGCTAAAGTTTGAGAACCACTGAGCTTAGGGAAGGGGAGGATATTCCAGAGCGGGACAGCTGTGGAGACCTGGAAGGACAGTGCTGTAGACTGCCCCATCCCTGCCTTTTCACTTGGTGAAATAAAGACGTGTGATGCACTATGCAGACTCCCACAAGGGGGCACTGTGGGCACAGGCGTGGAAGCGGTCTGCTTTGTTGTCAAGACCGCTACCCTTGTGGAAGCATGAAAAAAGCCTGATGCCAGATCAACTGGAGAGGTCACTCTTTCTTCTCAGAGAAGGTCTAATGGGGGTGGTAATCTTGTTTATAGGATTCGGCCCTCGTAGGGAAGCTGAACCTGGAGGGCTTTCTGCCGTTCATATGTGCATGGTGATGTCTACCCATCCGTGCTGCGAGGTCTCTGCAGATCCTGTGCAAACAGCATTCCCCCTTTTGTAGCTGCCCAGCCAGGCAGCTTGCGGTTTCTACTGGGGGAGGTGGGGGCCGAAGGCTGGGAACCCCAGCAGCCCGATTCTGCTTCAGCCTTCTGCCTACAGTGCTATGCCTCTGTCCTATTCTTTGACAAGCATGGGTCCGGGGCCACAGTGCTGGGTCCAAGACCTGTTTTCAAGCCTTAGCTCTGCCCCACCACACTTTAAGATCTCTGGCAAGACCCCTTTCTCCTCTGGGCCTCAGTTTCCTACACTGTAGGATGAGAGAGTGGTGCTGAGAAAGTGGCTGTCAACATCTCTTTCCACTATAAAATTCTGCCTTGGGAGTTGAGGAAGAGACTGCCTTGTGCTTTTCAAGGACCTCGGATTGCAGGGGATCTGTAAACCCTGCTACATGACATCCATCTCCAGTAGCCACTTAAGGAAGCATTTCCAGGGATATGGTGCAAGTCAGTAAGGTGGAATCTCTCAAACAAGATTTTTTAAAAAGTCCATATCTTCAGACATCCAGAATTTGCTTTTATAGGTTTCTATTCTGCACTGTTTGGAAGAAGGAAAATTTATACCATGTTCTCTTTTCTGCTGCAGTGTGTATTTCTTCCAAAAATACATTGCCTCGGAGGGTCTTTGGCATTCACCTCGTTAATCCAGGGACTGGCATCCTATACTCTCGGTGACTGCTCACCCAGCTGAGCCACTGCTCTACCTGGGCAGGAAATCTCCAGAACTGCCTTTTCAGAGCGCTATAGATGTGCTCATCCCTGGGTTATAAGGGGATTCAAAAGAGTGGTCCAGCCCTCTGCTGGCTCCCACCGTCAATGATGATATTCAGAGAGTCTGGTTAGAAATTGCCCAACCCAGCCGCATGCGGTGGCTCACGCCTGTAATCTCCACTTTGGGAGGCCAAGATGGGCAGATCACAAGGTCAGGAGTTCGAGACCAGCTTGGTCAATATGGTGAAACCCCGTCTCTACTAAAAACACAAAAATTAGCCGGGCATGGGGGCATGCACCTGTAGTCCCAGCTGCTCAGGAGGCTGAGGCAGAAGAATCGCTTGAACCTGGGAGAGGGAGGTTGCAGTGAGCCGTGATTGTACCACTGCACTCCAGCCTGGGCGACAGAGCGAGAGTCCATCTCAAAAAAAAAAAAAAAAAAAAAAAAAAAATTGCCCAACCCATAGGCAAACATTGTTAACTGCAGCTGTCCTTGGTGGAGGAAACAAGTTAAACATGATGTCTCTTTCCATCAGGCCCCCTTGGAGCGGGGAAGGAGAGCTCTTCAGTTCCTTTGGCACCTTCACGCAGCATGCAAGACGGGCTGCTTTTTCTTCTGTTTATGGATGAGGCACAGAGAGGGTAGATGACTTGCCCCAAGTCCTTCAGCTCATTCATGCTGGGGAAAGGAGTGAGCTTCAGGCGTCTTCCCCTGGAGTTCACGCCACTTCTGACAGCAAGTGAGCCGTTTGCTACTCAAGTGCTGTTTCTTGCATTTTTAAGGTAACAAAACACTGCATGCTGTCTGGGGTACCTTTTCCCTGCTGTTCAGTTCATTGCCCTGTGTCGTCTCACAGAGTGTGTCACTGGTACAGAAATGTTCCCTGGGAAGCTAGAGTTGAAACATCGCCCACTGGTGCTCCTGAGCTGGCTTTGTCATGGGTTTAGAGGGTATGTTAGGGAGGAGGCCTTCTGCTGCAAGTCTCTGAGAAGTCAGCTTACACTGCCTTGAACAGCGAGGTTGCTTATTAGCTCCTGTAAGAACCCCCTGGATGCCCAGGAACCTTCAGGGTTGGTGGACACTGCAGTTTAACAGCGTCTTCGAGGGCCTAGACGTTTTCTCTCTCCACTTTGCTGCCAATGCTGGTGCCATTCTGAGGGATAGTTGCCCATCATAGTGGGGCTGGGACTGGGTGAGGCAATGAAGCGCTTAGCATGTGAAATCCAAGGAGGTCTTCACCCACGGTGGTGCTAGTGCAAGGTCAGCATCTCCTTGACCCTAAGAGCACCTTGCCCTAGTACTGGGGCCTGTGGGAGGCCACCCACTCTCCACAAAGGCCAGATCAGAGGTCACCTGTGTTTTTTCTGCTCCTCTTCCATCGGCTGGGACTTAGTCTCCTGCAACACCTAATAACTGTGAGGTGGGCTGGGAAATATAGGCTTGTTCCAGCTCAGGCAGATGTGGGAGCACAGTTTTGGGGGACAATGACCAGTCTTTGCCACAGCAGGAAGAAAATGGTTGCTTCATAGGGATCCTTTCAACAGAAACCTCCCAGCAAAAGGGGGAAGTTTACTGGGAAGCTGTGGGTGGTCTAACAAAGCCAAAAGGTAGGCGGTGCTGGCAGCCTCCCTGGATTTGGGTCTGGAAAATCATTTCAGAACAAATCAGCTCTTCCTTCTCCCCTCCTTCCTCCTTCCCCCTCTTTGAGTCTATGCCTCTCTGTCTCTCTACAGGCTGGCTTTTCTTTGTTCCCCTTTCTGCCCCATGGCTGCCGCAACCAGGATTTTATTGCTCCCCATTCCAAACTTCCGGCCAGATTAGTTAGACCTTCATCCTCCTTGCCACTTCCCAGGGACAAGATGCTGACTGGTCTGTCAGCTCATGGAGCCCACTCCCACTTACCTGGGGCTGAGGAGCACCTGCTGGGAAGGTTTGAGGGCAGGAGGGCTGCTGATGTGTCCAATGCAGCCACCACTCCCACCGCTGAGACATCTGTCTTTCTCTCCTTCTTGTCACTCCCAGACCTCAGCAAGTGGCCGCTTTAAAAAGAGAATAAGAGCTTTATTGAGGTTTAATTCACAGACCATATATTCACTCTTGTAAAGTGTGCAATTCAATGGGTTTCAATGTATTTGCAGAGTGGTGCAACCACCACCACCACCTAATTTTTAAACATTTTGATTTTTATTTGGTCTCACTCTGTCACCCAGCCTGGAGTGCAGTGATGTGATCATAGCTCGTTGCATCCTCGAACTCCTAGGCTTAAGTAATTCTTCCACTTCAGCCTCCCACATAACTAGGACTACAGGTGCACAGCACCAGGCCCAGCTACTTTTTTTTCTTTTTTTTTAGTTTTTGTAGAGACAGAGTCTCTACATTATGTTGCGCCTCCTGGCCTCAAGCTATCCTCCCACCACACCTATTCATTTTTGATCATTTTTATTATGCCAAAAAGAAACCCTTAGCCGGGCAGGTGGCTCATGCTTATAATCCCTGCACTTTGGGAGGCTGAGGCGAGCAGATCACCTGAGGTCAGGCGTTTGAGACCAGCATGGCCAACCTGGCAAAACCCTGTCTCTACTAAAAATACAAAAATTAGACGGGCATGGTGGTGAGCACCTGTAATCCCAGCTACTTGGGAGGCTAAGGCAGGAGAATCCCTTGAACCTGGAAGGCAGAGGTTGCAGCGAGCTGAGATTGCGCCACTGCACTCCAGCCTGGGCAACAGAGTGGGTGAGACTCTGTCTCAAACAACAACAAAAAGAAACCCTGTAGACATTAGCAGTCTCTCCCTATTTCCCTCAACCTCTGCCCCAGCCCCTGGCAACCACAAATCTGTTTTCTGTTTTTATAAATTTGTCTATTCTGGAAACTTCATATAAATGAAATCATACAGTGTATATAGGTTTTTATGACCGGATTCTTTCACTTAGCATAATGTTTCCGTGCTATGTCCACACCGTAGCATGTATCAGTAATTTATTCCTTTTAATTACCAAGTAACATTCCCTTGTGTGGATTTACCACATCAACATCAGTTGATGGATATTTGTGTTGTTTCTGCTTTTTGGCTATTCTGAATAATTTTGCAGCTATGAAAATTCATGTGCAAGTTTTTGTGTGGATGTTTTCACTTCTCTTGGGTATATACCTCGGGGTGGAATTGCTGGGCCTTATGGTGACTCTCTGGTTAACTGTTTTCCACAGAGGCAGCACCATTTTATGTTCCCACCAGCAATGTACAAAGGTTCTAATTTCTCCACATCCTTCCTGACACTTGTTATTATCTGTACTTGATTTTAGCCATGCAAGTAGGTATGAAGTGGTATCTCATTATGGTTTTGATTTGCATTTCATAATAACTAATGGTGTTGAGCATCATTTCATCTGCTTATTGGCTGTTTATATGTCTTCTTTAGAAAAATGCCTGTTTGAATCCTTTGCTTATTTTAAAATGGGGTGATTTGTCTTTTTATTGTGTTGTGTTAGTTTATATATCCTGGATGCAAATCTCTTATCAGATATATGGTTTGCAAATATTTTCTCCTATTCTGTGGATTGTCCATTTTAAAAATTTATTTATTTATTTATTTATTTTGAGACAGGGCCTTGCCCTGTCGCCCAGGCTGGAGTACAGTGGCTTGATCTCGGCTCACTGCAACCTCTGCCTCCCAGGTTCAAGCAATTCTCGTGTCGCAGTCTCCTGAGTAGCTGGGATTATAGGCATGCACCACCATGCCTGGCTAATTTTTGTATTTTTAGTAGAGACAGGGTTTCACCATGTTGGCCAGGCTGGTCTCGGACTCCTGGCCTCAAGTGATCCACCTGCCTAGGCCTCCCAAAGTGCTGGGATTACAGGTGACCGCCACCACCCCCGGCTTAGTTCTTGGTTTTTCTGTCCTTGGAAACTGCTGTCAGGGTTCCCGAGAGACTTTGAATGTAACAATAATACCTTCCTTTTATTGAGTGCCTACTATTCACTGTGTTGGGCACATTGTATATGTTACCTTTTGTCCTGGAAATAGTTTTACAAGGTGGGGATTATTGTCCCCATTTCATAGTGTGATGAGGATGCTAAAAAAAAGCAAATGTTGCCTCTAGCTGCCGCCATGGGAGGTAGGCACCTGGAGCGAAGGCAAGGCAGGTTCTGCTCTGCCCTATCTCCCTTTGGACCCCTTCTAGGGGTTATGTTGGATTTGGAAGCCACGAGGAGGAGTCTACTCAGACAAGAGCATCCTGATGGGGGCTGCCTTGAGATGATGGGGTGTAAGCCCTGTTTAGCTGGAAATGAGGAGAGAGAGACGTACCCTTGGTCAAGGGCTATCATGTGAAAGAAGGGTAACATTTGTCCTGGAGTGTGGAGTGTGAAGCATATGGGGAAATGGTTTGGGCTGGATAGCAGGCAGTTTTTAAAACTTGGAGCAAGCCGGGCGCAGTGGCTCATGCCTATAATCCCAGCACTTTGGGAGGCCGAAGTGGGTGGATCACCTGAGGTCAGGAGTTCGAGACTGTCCTGACCAATATGGTGAAATCCCACTTCTACTAAAATACAGAAGATTAGCCAGATGTGGTGGAGGGTGCCTTGTAATCCCAGCTGCTTGGGAGCCTGAGGCAGGAGAATCGCTTGAACCTGGGAGGTGGAGGTTACGGTGAGCTGAGATTGTGCCATTGCACTTCAGGCTGGGCAACAAGAGTGAAACTCCATCTCAAAAAAACAAACAAAAAAAAAACAACAACAACAAAAAAAAAAAAAAAAAGAAAAGAAAAAACCCTCGGAGCTAATGGAAGGGGCCTGCCCCCTGGGAAGCAGCAAGCTTCCTGTTGCTGGTGGTACACAAGCAGAGCCTGGCTGCTTTCTAGGTGAGGTGGTTGTAGAAGCTCTTTGGGTTCAGAGTCCTGGGGGGGTTTTAGGGTTTCCTTGAATGCCCAGAGCCTGTATGTCATAGCTTCTGATTTCACAGGGACTTCCTGTCCACGCAGCTGGGATCTCTCCCAGCCCAGATTCATCATGTCTCACCCATCCTGAGGGCTAAATTTGGAATTTAATAACAACACTTTGGATTTATGTGGCCCGTTTCCTTGGAGGCATTACATCTGTTATCCCATTAATTCTCCTAATATCCTTGGGTGGAAGGTGAGGGAAGGTGAGGGAGCCTGAGAGGGGAGAAGGAACCTCTTTGGCTTCTTCAGCTCCTGAAGGGGAGAGGAAATGGCAGAGCAGGAGCGGGCCGGGGATGGGGGAACGTCTGCACCACAGCCCCTCTGGCTTTCCCCTCTCATAAAAAGCAGGTTGCTCACCGGATGAAGGGGTGTCTCCCAGCAGGAAGCTCCTGTGTTGGGCACAGTATATTGGTGCATAAGTCTCCAGGTGGACTCTTTGAGGGCTGGAAGTGGGTAGACATCAAGGTGGGCAAGATGAAGCCTGAGCCCTAAGCTTGGGAGGAGACCAACATGTCTACCACGAACCAATTTGCAGAGCTGATGGTCTGGAGGAAGCAGGATGGCTTCCTGGGGAAGGGGGATTTGAGCTGAGTTTGGAAAGAGTCCTGGAGCACCCTGGAGTCCAGTTTCCTACCTCCTAGTCACGTGGTGTGGGTGAAGGCCATACCTTGGTGAGCTTTCCCAGGGTATGGGGGTGCCTAGGGTGCTCCTCAAGATCCTAAGGCTTGGCCTGGAGTGCTGTTGGGCAAATGGCCAGAGAGTCTGGGCAGGCAGAGGAAGGCTGGGGACTAGTGCAGGGAAGGAGCCGCTGGCACTGGCCATGAAGAAGGAGTGGGAAGGGAAGGGAAGGGTGGCCCAGGTGGAGGGCTCTGTGGGGCAGAGGCAGATTGGTGTGGGGGTTCTTGTCTACTCCAGACCATGCTGTTTTCATTCCTGCCTCTGTTCTGAGGCTTGAACTCCTGCAGGTACCTGGCTTTTACAGCCCTCCCAAGTGCCCTTCCTTCAAGCTTTGGCTCTGACTGCTGCTGATCTTCCCTGGTACCAAGTGAGGGAGGTGCAGAATCCCAGGCCACAGGCGCAGAACAGGGCGGCTGGAAGGCACCTGGACAATCCTCTGAGACTATTCTCTCCTTCCCGCTTTTGCAGATGAGGGAATTGGGGCTTGGAGTGCAAGCATTGGGAAGAATTTCCCAGGAAGAGAGATGCACAGATGTGAAGAACTCGAAGGCAAGAGAAAGCCGGGGGGTTGTGTGGCAGGTAGAAGTGCCAGGACCGTGGAGCGTGTGGACATGTGGCAGATTGTGGAGGGGCTGTGGCAAGTATTTACAGGTGGCCGTTACCTGGAGGAAGACTGAAAACAGAGAACAGTGCTGCCAGGCGTGCCTTTTGGAGAGGGCACTGGTCAGAAACGGAGCCTTCATGTCGCCTGCCTCACCTGCTCCTGCTGGTTCTCCCCACCCTGTGGACGGTGACTTGGTCCTCCACTTGCCAGAAGCCTTGTCAGCAACCTTGACTCTGTCACCCCACATCCAGGCCATCAACAAGTCTTTTGGCCCTTTCTTTGAAATCCACCAGGAATCCAGCTGCTTCTCCCCACCTTCCTGCCTCTCTGGTCTGGGCCACTAATGTCACTGCCATGGCCGCCTTGCTGCATTTCTGAGGATGCTTCATCTCTCCACCTTCTTCTCCACTCAGCAGCCAGCAGGGCACTGTGGAAATCGGAGTCAGATGAGCTGGCACCTCTGTTCAGAACCCTCCAGGGCTCCACATCTCTCTCACCCAAATGCCAAAGACCTCCCCACGCCCCCACAATCCCCCACGACCTGGCCACTGGCCTCCCACCACCTTCCAGCTCCAGCGGCTCCTACCACATTTAAGGCTTTCCTTCCTAGTTTTAATTTTTCCTCGTCAGCAGTTGATTTTATTATTTTCTTGTTTATTGGTATTTTCCCACTAGAAATGAAGCTGCGTGAAGTTAGAGATTTTTTTTTTTGGTCTGTGTTCCTAATTAGCTCATTGCTATACCCCTGGCGCCCAGAACAATGCCTTGGACACAGTACGCAGTAGACTAAATAAATACTTGTTGAATGACTGACTGACGGAATGACAGCTGTGTGGGGAGTGGATTGGGTCGTGAGGCAGAGGCTGCGGTGGAAACTCAGGCAGGAGGTGATGGTGGTTCTTGGGGCTGCGGAATGCCAAGTTTAGAAGCTCTTCCTCTGCTGTGGCACATGAACCGGTCACTCGAGAAGGCTTTTAGATTTACTTTGCCTAATCCCCTCTTAGTGCATGTGGGGAAACTGAGGTACACAAAAGGAATTCCCCACCAAGTTAGGGGCAGAACCTAGCCCCCCTTGTCTCCCAGATGGATATCTTCTTTTTTTTTTTTGAGACGGAGTCTTGCTCTGTTGCCCAGGCTGGAGTGCAGTGGTACCATCTTGGCTCACTGCAACCTCTGCTTCCCAGGTTCAAGCGATTCTCCTGCCTCAGCCTCCTGAGTGTCTGCGATTACAGGTGCACACAACCACGCCTGGCTAATTTTTGTATTTTTAGTAGAGACGGGGTTTCACCGTGTTGGTCAGGGTGACCTCAAACTCCTGACCTCATGATCCACCCAGCTCAGCCTCCCAACGTGCTGGGATTACAGGCATGAGCCACCGTGCCTGGCTGGACATCTTGTTATTAAAGCTTCTTCTCTCTTTGTAGGGGAGGGGGAGATGCCTCTGGTGGAGAAGACCAGTGTGGCAGTGACTGTGTCTGTTAGTGAACCTGGTGGCTGGTTGAGGGTCTGTCGTGGTGACTGAGGACACATACAAAGTGCTTTTCTCAGTGGTCACCTTGGTGTTGGTGAATAAGGGTCAGAAGATGGCTCCTGTCCTAGGGCACTGCCAGTCGGTTTGGAAGCTGAAATGCCTGCTTAGCAGTTTGAGGAAACACAGACCTTGGAGGATCTTCTGGTTGCCTCTTCAAGAATTCGTTCTATTCCCCTTCTGCTTCCCAAATTTGCTTTTCTTGGGGTGGGTCTTGGTTGGCCTAAGCCAAGAAAGTATGGCATCTACTCCTTCCATAGCAATAACTCAGGAATAGGCAGTGACCCAGACCTGAACCAATCAGTGCATGGAATTGCCCCTAGCCAAAGTGGTTGATTGAGGCTGGGTGCAAGCAGAGTTGTGAGAAGGCTCCCATTTGATGGTTGGAGAGATCGCACTTGCTCCAGAGGTCTAATGTGCAGATCTGAGGCTTGGAACTGCTGCAGACATTTTGCTACCACAAGTGAAGCCACCCTGACGACACAGTTGACAATTTGGAGCAGGGCAGAGCTGAGAGAACAGCAGGGAAACAGCCAGAGTCTTGCTCAAGCCTCCCTGAAGAATCTATACCCCTGGACTCTAGTTATGGGGGCTAATAAATGTTATATACTGTTTAAGGTAGTTTGAGTTGGTTTATCTGTCATTCGTTATTGAAAAAACATTTTTTTTTCGGCTGGGTGTGATGACGCACACCTGTAGTCCCAGCTGCTTGGGAGGCTGAGGCAGGAGGACCGCTTGAGCCCAGGAGGCAGAGGTTGCAGTGAGCTGAGATAGTGCCACTGCACTCACTCTGGCAACAGAGCAAGACTGTCTCAAAAAGAAAAGAAAAAAAAATTTCCATTTTCATCAAAAATTGTATTAAAGATTTTCTATGTGGTGGGTTCTATAATATATTCTTATAGGGAATAAGACCTATATTATCCTTCCCCTCCTAGAGCAATGAAAAAAACACAAATACTGAGGTGGGCAGATCACTTGAGCTCAGGAGTTCGAGACCAGCCTGGGCAACATAGTGAGGCCTGTCTCTATTAAAAAACAAAAAGAAAAGAAACACAAATATCACACATAATTATAGACAGACACATAGCCAAGTTGAGGAAGAACAGAAACAAAACCAAAACAGTTTTTCTGGGCTCATCACTGATCAGATAGAGATCATTTACTTGCCTGGCCTTTGCTCTAAAGATCTGGTTTCATGTTGGTTTTCTCCATGTTACTCATGAACCCCAGGAATTCTGGAAAATTCTTACCTTTCTAAGATCAAGAGTAGGTGTAGCAGTAGGAGCACTTTGAGTGTCAGGGTGACAGAGCCCAGAGGCAAGGCCCATCTGCAGGAAGCGAAGTGACAAGTTGCTGGGTGGCCCCTTGTGTAATCCTAGCATTGTCAAGGAAGAAATCTTAACTGATATTTGGGTGATAGGGAATCATGGGGAAGTGTGGGTGTGGATGGGGACAGCCAGAGACAGATGTGACTATTTTTTTCTTTTTCTTTCTTTTTTTTTTGGAGGCAAGGACTCACTCTGTTGCCCAGGCGGGAGTGCAGTGGCTTGATCAAAACTCACTGCAGCCTTGACCTCCTGGGCCCAAGTGATCCTCCTACCTCAGGCTCCTAAGTAGCTGGGACCACAGGCATGTGCCACCATGCCTGGCTAAAATACATATATATATGTGTGTGCGTATATATATAAAAATATATATGTGTAAATATATAAAATATATATGTACATATATTTTATATACTTATATATAAATATATACAATATATATGTACTATATATATTTTATATATATATATTTCTTTTTGAGTCAAGGTCTTGCTCTGTCACCCAGGCTGGAGTGTAGTGGTGTGATGATGGCTCACTGCAGCTTCAACCTCCTGGGTTCAAGAGGTACTCCTGCCTTGCCTCCTGAGTTGCTGGGACCACAGGCACACACTACCACACTTGGCTAATTTGTTTTTCCTATTTTTTGTAGTGACAGGGTCTCCCTGTGTTGTCCAGGCTGGTCTCGAACTCCTGGACTGAAGCAATCTTCCCACCTCGGCCTCCCAAAGTGCTGGGATTACAGCCGTGAGCCACCACATCCGGCCAGCTAATTGTTTTTTATTTTGTAGAGAGGTGATCTCCCTTTGTTGCTCAGGCTGGTCTCGAACTCCTGAGCTCAAGTGATCCTCCCTCCTTGGCCTCTCAAAGTGCTGGGATTACAGGTGTGAACCACTATGCCTGGCCAGATGTGACTTTTACTTGAAATGTGCTCCAGAGCCCTGCCTAAGTCCCGCTCCTCTGAGAAGCCTTCTGTCCCACCAGGTCTGGAGGGCAAGTGCCAAGAAATGCTCTGAGCTGTTTCTTCCTGAAAGTGGGGCAGCTTGGGCTGTCAGCATGGTTTCTAGCACCATTGGGGCCATGGAAAGAAATCTGTCTTCCTACAGAGTCACTGGCTTTTTATCCTTCCCCTTCTGTCCGTGGACACGTACCCTCTTGGGAGAGTATTGATCAGAGGGGACAGCACTGATCATGCCTTTGCCAGAGGTCTGTGCACACATCCGCATGGGCACCTGTTAGCATGTGCTTGCTAGAGCTACAGATGGCTTCCTGCTGCCCCACAGGTGGGGTTCTTTACCTTACTTTGCCCCTTGGTGGGTGGTGACCAGTGGGCTCCTTCCTGGAATATTTATGCATGCGGAAAAAACATGAACTTACAAAGAAAACCAAGTCTATTCAAGTACACTTAGCAAAATATTTAAACATTTGTGATGAAGTAACGTAAATGTTTCCTTATTAATGCAATAATAACTATCTTGTGGCAGATCTAATTACTACTATAATTCAAAGTAGGGATGGAAGCCCTAGTGACATTTGAAATATCTGTAACAGCTGTGATGTTATATGAAAATATCTGTGATTTCTACTGGCCACAAAGTCTCTGGAAGTACTCAAAGTACAGGGATTTATTATCTACATTCATGATGGAGAAATCTTAGAAAAGAACCAAAAAAACACACAAAAAAGAAAAAAAAACAAAAATCTTGGAGGTCAGGGCTGGGCGCGGTGGCTCACGCCTGTAATCCCAGCACTTTGGGAGGCTGAGGCGGGTGGATCACCTGAGGTAGGGAGTTCAAGACCAGCCTGACCAACATGGAGAAACCCTCGTCTCTGCTAAAAATACAAAATTATCCAGGGTGGGGTGGCACATGCCTGTAATCCCAGCTACTCAGGAGGCAGAGGCAGGAGAATCACTTGAACCCGGGAGGCGGAGGTTGCGGTGAGCCGAGATCGCACCATTGCTCTCCAGCCTGGGCAAGAAAAGTCTCAAAAAAAAAAAAAAATCTTGGAGGTCAGTGAAAATAAAGATGTAACTTTTTTCTTATCCAAGTTCATGGGACCCCTGCATTCTATCCGTGGACCCCATGGGGAGTGGCTGTGCTCCCCAAGTTAAGAACCCCTGGGTGACAGGTACTTTAAGAAATGCTTGTGTGTGTGTGTGTGTGTGTATTACATTCTGTAGATATATGCACCTATGCATCTACCAGGATTCTCCTACCCACACAGAAAGCTACAGGGGACACCTCTTACCACTCCAGGTGGACCTGCTATGCACACACACACACACAGCCACAGGCATGTCAGAGACACACTGCATGTGTACATGCACATGCTCGTATGCAGCACATGGGGTCATGTGCACACACACCCCTGGAGAAGTGTACACACAACTTACACTTATACCTGCCCACAGAGCTGCAGGGACACATGCTCACACACACAAGCATGTGGACACATACTCCTGGCTCTGTACCCAGCGCTTCCTGTACACATGTGCACACAATTCTAAGTCCTAGGCAGGATGGACAGAGGAGGTCAGATTCATGCCATCTGGATACTGTCCCCAGGCACTAAGGAGGCCTAATCCAAGAGGATCAGAATTCTACCCAATCCACTCTCCCCAAGTGCAAACCAAGGAGCCAGTGAAGCTCTAATCTGTACCCTAATGGGATTTGATAAACGTCGCTGTGCCACCATGAGTGGGGCTGCCACAGAGCCCTCGATTTGAGCTTGTCTGACCCCGTGGTGGGGGAGTAGGGCAGTGGGCCCAGTACAGTGCGGGGGGCCCCCTCAAAGGAAAGCATTCTTCATTGGTAATGAACATTATGTCTGCAGAAACTAATGGCCCAACCTCCTATTCAGTTTATGTAAAATAAAACAGGCCATATGCTGCTGCTTTCAGAGTTTGGGTGTTTAAATTAAATGTTGTTCAATGAATATTCAAGCCCATTTGCTCCAAAGTTGTGCTCAATGTGGTGGTGGCTCTCATCCCCCTCCTTCCTCGCAGCCCCTCCCTGCTCCAGTACCCAGGGTATTAAGCCATTAGAACGGGGTGTGAACATCCAGGCATCTGTCTTCCAACGGAAAGTTGGATATTAAAATGCCGGAGCAGATGACAGTATAAATAAAGACATACAGTGAGAGGCTCGTCTGGTTATTTTTTTGTTTGGTAATTAAGACTGAGGAGGTTTTGACTTAAGTTCTGTCTTATTGAGAAACAGAGGTAGGGGGCTGAGACCATTCCACCTCTTCCCTCTTTACTTTGCCCATCTGCCCAGAGAGGGGCTTCTGTGTTGGCCTCCATGTAACTGGCTTATTGACGAGTGTCATGTTGGTGGCACAGAGATGTGAAATGATTTTATTTTTATTTTTATTTTTTTTGAGATAGAGTCTCGCTCTGTCGCCCAGGCTGGAGTGCAGTGGCGCGATCTCTGCTCACTGCAAGCTCCGCCTCCTGGGTTCACGTCATTCTCCTGCCGTGGCCTCCCGAGTAGCTGGGACTACAGGCGCCTGCCACCACACCCGGCTAAATTTTTGTATTTTTAGTAGAGACAGGGTTTCACCGTGTTAGCCAGGATGGTCTCGATCTCCTGACCTCGTGATCCGCCCACCTCGGCCTCCCAAAGTGCTGGGATAACAGGCGTGAGCCACCGCGCCCGGCCGATTTTATTTTTCTCCAGCTAACTTCTCTCTGCTGAACTCTGTCAGATTATCCTTAACATGAGCTGGAGCAGAGTCCAGAGTTTTATGGTCAGTTATAACTGAGTCTGGTTCAAAACTGGCTCATCTCTGTTGGAACTCCCACCTTCCCCATCGGAAGCCCGACCGGTGCTTGGGTGAGGGAAGTGGGGAGGGGCAGTGTCTCTTCTCTCATGCCTCTGCCCACTCCAGAGCCTTGGGTCTTCCTGTCTGGGGTTGGAGGCAGGGCTTCCTGTGGGTGGTGGAAGGTGACTCTACTCTGACCCTGCTCTATCAGGGTTTGCTTCCCTTGCTGATGTGGTGGTTTCCATGTAGATGGTGGGGCAGGTGTCCTTGGGACAGAGTTCAGCTCATGCCAGCACCATCCATCACTGAATATCCCCTCCAAGAGAAGCTGGGGCTCTCTTCAGCCCCATGAGTGGTGCACTCCTCCAGCCCTCTTTCTGAGTGCAGCATTGTGTCTCCTGGACTGTCCTGGGATTCCGGCCCATCCTCTGACCTCCACATCTCCATGTGGCTCCACAGGAGGGGCTGTGAAATGGGGGTGCAGAGGCCCACACTCTTTTTTTCCTGAGCAGTCTACCCTGTGCCATCCATACTCTGCTGGTGGTGTGGGGTCTTCCACAAGCCCTCCACCTTCTGAGATCTCTAGGGGCACATGGGCAACGTGCTCCATGCTCACATCTATTCCCAAGCTCCCCGTGTCCTGACTTAGGCTCATGGGAGCACTCCCTCCCTAGATTTTGTTCCTCTCCCACGGCAGCCACAGAGTGGGGCTGCAGATCCTGCAGGTCGGCAGGCACCCGGCTGGGGAGGGAAACACCAGCTTCCATCTTTCAGGCACCCCCATTTCTTTTTTTTGTGGTAAGGAAGATTGGGGACTCTTTTTATATTTAATTTTTGAATAAATAATATATTTACATGATTCAAAAACCAAAAGAATATGAAAAGGCAAATATTATCTTTTTTTATTATACTTTAAGTTCTGGGATACATATGCAGTACGTGCAAGTTTGTTACATAGGTATACATGTGCCATGGTGGTTTGCTGCACCCATCAACCTGTCATCTACATTAGGTATTTCTCCTAATGCTATCCCTCCCCTATCCCCTACCTTCCGACAGGCCCCGGTGTGTGATGTTCCCCTCCCTGGGGCACCCCCATTTCTATGAGGGATTCTCTTGGAGCTCCTCTCATCACAATGACGGCTCTCTACATGACCACTTCCCCCACCACCCTCTTCTTTCTCTTCCCTCCCCAGTCTTTCCTATAGATGGTGTGTGTTGGTGGTTTGGGGTAGAGCCTGGTGTTAGAGGGGCTGGTTGTGTTTCTTTTTGATGAAGACCTTGGGGACATGTCTGCTGCTGGTCTCTTTAGATGTGTGATAGTGAGCACGTCTTTGCCCTTAGTTTTGTTTCCAGTGTCTTGGGGCAACAGTAAAAAAAAAAAAAAAAAAAAAAAAAATCCCATTTGAGATCCTGTTGCACACATTTAGACTGAGAGTTTGTTTAGGACTAGAAAAATTTTAGAAACATCATGAGGGTCTTCCTGCTTTTCCCCTTCACTCCTATCCCTAAGTCACCTCCCAACCCAAATTGCTCCCATGCCTCTAATTATCCCCTCTGTGCGGGAGACCCCCAAGCCTCCTCCACCAGCCCTGAGCTTTCTCTGCAGGAGTCCTCTTAGCTATCCCACCACTTTCAGTCTGCTCAGACCCACCCTCATCATCTTTCCTTCCCTTCCGTCTCCCACAATCCAGGCCAGTGTTTTCTCTACAGTAAGAATTTGCCCCACAAGCATTCAATTGAGCAGCTACTGTACACCAAGTCCTGTGATAGGTGCTGGGGATACAGGGACAACCAAAAATGGTTGTTGCCCTCAAAGAACTCTTGGCATAGTGGTAGCCATTGACCCAAGAAGAGGTCCTCAGTATGAAATGGGAGGAGCTAAGGTAAGCACAAGGCGTGAATATGCCACCTTTCCTGGGCACACAGGAACGGCTTCCGGGAGGGATGATCTCTGGGCTCAGTCTTGAATTGCAATAAGTAGCAAAGTAAGAAATAGGAAGGCATTGCAGGGAAAGGAAACAGCAAGAACAAAGGCGTGGAGGCATGGACTAGCATGTGCTGAGAACTTGGAGCAGTTCCATGTTCCTGGGGTCTAAAGTGCAGGGTGGGGAGTGGGAAAAGATAAGCTGGTTTCCTGACTCTGTTCCTAGCACCTCCCTCCTTTCAATCATCCATAGGCAAGTTGTGGTCGACTCCTCTGCAGTAAACCTTCACCCCTGCTGTTCACCCCACCACAGAGTTAAAGTTGGGGTGGGGTGGCTGCCCACATGGTATCTTCTCACTTGGATGCCATGTTGCCAGTAGGTGAGGATGGTGAAGTCTCCCCTATGGGAGGTGGCCTGGAGGGACCATTTGGGGTAAGACAGCTACCCCAAGGCCAGCCCCTCTGCCCTCACCCTGATCCTTCCTCTAGGCTCCGCTTTTGGTCTGAATTCTTAATCTCCTCGATCTTTGACTTCCCTTTGCTTTCTTAATCCTTGAGTTTGCTGCAGAATTTGGCCCACAGATTTCATCTGGTCCCTTGAATAGGCAGTTCAGTTGGATCCATCTCCGTTGGCATTGACATTTTACACATGGCAGGATGGTTTTCAGGAAAAGGACCTGTGTTGTGTGGACCCTGAGGTATCTTTATGAGTTCCTGCCTGGCCAGCTCCCCAAAACTCCTGGCCACCACTCAACTGTCCTAGAGAATTGGGATCCCCTAGGTGAGGTCAGTTGGTAGCCTTCTTCCTTGGTGTGTGTGGGTTGAGAGAGATTGGCAGGGACCCAGTGTCCCAGCTGAGAATCTGTTCCTGGGCTCAGAAGAAGCGGAGTGTCTCTGCCTAGTGACCCAGGGACATTCACAGATACGTGATCCATGGTGGGTGTGCTCCATCCCAGTTTGATGGGATCCCTGGTCCAAAGCACGTACCTAGGCTCCTGGCTCTTCCAGGCAACTGGCGAGAACTCACAGAATGCATTTTCTTTTTTTTGAGACAGGGTCTTGCTCTGTCTCCCAGGCTGGAGTGTGGTAGTGTGATCATGGCTTGCTGCAGCCTTGACGTCCCCAGCTCAGGTGATCCTCCCACCTCAGACTCCTGAGTAGCTGGGACTACAGGCATGTACCACTATACCGGGCTAATTTTTTTATTTTTTGGCAGAAACAGGGTTTTGCCATGTTGCCCAGGCTGGTCTTGAACTCCTGAGCTCAAGCAATCCACCCGCCTCTGCCTCCCAAAGTGCTGGGACTACAGGTGTGAGCCACAGTTCCCGGCCTAAATGCATTTTCTTTCTTTTTTTTTTTTGTTGAGATAGAGTCTCGCTCTGTCGCCCAGGCTGGAGTGCAGTGGCGCGATCTCAGCTCACTGCACAATCTGCCTCCTGGGTTCATGCCATTCTCCTGCCTCAGTCTCCTGAGTAGCTGGGACTACAGGTGCCTGCCACCACATCTGGCTAATTTTTTTTTTGGTGGGTTTTTTTAAAATTATACTTTAAGTTTTAGGGTATATGTGCACAACATGCAGGTTAGTTACATATGTATACATGTGTCATGTTGGTGTGCTGCACCCATTAACTTGTCATTTAGCATTAGGTATATCTCCTAATGCTATCCCTCCCCCCTCCCCCCACCCCACAACAGGCCCTGGTGTGTGACGTTCCCCTTCCTGTGTCCATGTGTTTTCATTATTCAATTCCCACCTATGAGTGAGAACATGCGGTGTTTGGTTTTTTGTCCTTGTGTTAGTTTGCTGAGATTGATGGTTTCCAGCTTCATCCATGTCCCTACAAAGGACATGAACTCATCATTTTTTATGGTTGCATAGTATTCCATGGTGTATATGTGCCACATTTTCTTAATCTAGGCTATCATTGTTGGACATTTGGCTTGGTTCCAAGTCTTTGCTATTGTGAATAGTGCCACAATAAACATACGTGTGCATGTGTCTTTACAGCAGCATGATTTATAATCCTTTGGGTATATACCCAGTAATGGGATGGCTGCGTCAAATGGTATTTCTAGTTCTAGATCCCTGAGGAATCGCCACACTGACTTCCACAATGGTTGAACTAGTTTACAGTCCCACCAACAGTGTAAAAGTGTTCCTATTTCTCCACATCCTCTCCAGCACCTGTTGTTTCCTGACTTTTTAATGATCACCATTCTAACTGCACACGCGGCTAATTTTTTGTATTTTTATTTTTTATTTTTTTTTAGTAGAGATGGGGTTTCACTGTGTTAGCCAGGATGGTCTTGATCTCCTGACCTTGTGATCTGCCCGCCTCGGGCTCCCAAAGTGCTGGGATTACAGGCGTAAGCCACCGCGTCCGGCCCCTAAATGCATTTTCTTGATAACTAGAGCCAAGCAATTCTGGAGGGGAACATGCTATAAGGAAACCGTTCATTGATTTCTTCATTCTTCCACTCTGGCAGAGGCTGCACTGGGAATTGGAGGATAGCAGAATGAAGAAGATACAGCTCCTTTTCTCAAGGGGTTTGTGGTTTAGTGGGAGCTGTGAGCAGGCTCTGTGATGTGTGTGTTTAATGGCAGTGGGCAGCACAGCCAGCCACCTGCAGAGGGGGAGGGGTGCTTCTTAATTCCTGGGTGCTTTTAATCTGCATGTGGTGGCAGGCCCACCTACAGGAACAAACTGCAGTGCATCAGACTATGGGGTATAGTTCTGGGACATATTGTGTGATACAGAGAGGGTGAGGTGCCCCCCAGGAGAGGAAGGCTCTGAACTGTGTCCATCAAGAGTGTCTCTGGGGTTGGCAGAAGTGATCTGTTGTTTCACTGGGCAGAGGCAGCCCTCCTGGCTTTCTGAGATCTAAGAGTCAGGTCGTGCTAATAATCCTGGACCTATTCCAGGGGCCCCTCCCACCACCCAGTGACAAAAGGAAGCAGCTCCAAGGCTTGGGACTTCCTTATGGCCCTGAAGCTAGGAAAGGGAGTGCCCAGGACAGGAACAACTGGTACACCCGAGCGGGGCTCCCTCCTGGTGTCTCTGCAAAGGGGAGTCATATCATCCCAGTGAGAGGCGGGAAGGGCAGGCGGGAGTCAGATGCTTTTTCTGTGAGTTGGGATTGCAGTTCTGCCTCCCCCAGAGTGTTTGTTATGAGCAAACACATAATTTGTGAAAGTGTTGGGAAAAGATCAGCTCCTATGAAAAAATAAAACACTATTCACACTTCTACCTGATTTTTTCTCATTCTGGTGGAATTCCCCCCACCACAAATGAGTTTCTTAAAACCAAACAACAAACCAACCAGCTCACCCCCACCCACCCCATCACAACACATTTATTTAGTGCCTACTTGTTGTTGGTTACTTACAATGAAAGAAAGGCAGGCAGATGGATAACCTAGTTCAATATTTTACGTGAGATGCATTATTTTACTAAGTCCTTTCCAAACCATACCCATCAGATCCTATCTCCATGGGAGTGGAGAAATTTGAGCAACAGAGAGGTTAGGAAATTTTCCTGAGGTCACAGGGTTAGGCAGTAGCAGAGCCGGAATTTAAACCCCAGTCTTCTGTCTCCAAATGACCTGCTTGGCTAATGCTAGATTGGCCTTGAAAGGTTATATTTTTATTTGGTTGAGGAGACTCTTTCAGTTCCAGGCGACCAAAACAAACAATTCTTTATGCCATGGCTGGGCTGAAAATTCCTCAGTGAAGGGCAGTGGCTCTGTGAATATTTTATACATCTCTCTTCTCATCTTCAAAGGCAGCTGAGCCGTGGTGTCCTGAGTTCTGTGGTGGCCTCATCTGCAGACTCCCACAAGAATTTGGGGAAATCTTTGCAGGCATGTGGGGGTTGGCCCCTTGGGAAGAACATTCAGACAGTGTGGAGTCATAGCTGGTACCCAGGGCCAAGAAGATGCCCCACTCCTCCTTCGGGATGCCCCACGGGAAGCGCCGTCCCATTGTTGTGGGCGGAATTTTGTGGAACACAACCCCTTGGAGCCAGCTCAGGCACGAGGGTTGCGTGTGGGGGGGCCCGGGCAGGGCATGGTTATTGGAGTGGGACAGGGATGGATCTCTAGATGGAAATTGAGGCCAGCGGCTGGTGGGAACTGGATCTTGGAAGCCCCAGAGAGGGAGCAGCTGCTGTCTCTGTTTCCCGTCTCTCTTGGGCTGCGTGGCTTAGCTCTTTGCCTATTTCTGAGCCTCTGCCCCATTTTCCAATTTGAGCCAGGCTTCCCCTGCTTGCTTTGGCTTCTCTGCTCTGTGTGCCCCCTCCAGCTTCAGTTTGCAGGTAGCTTGGTTTTCTAGAGGGCCTCTTGTGGCTGTGACCACACACAACCCTAAATGCCATCATCATCTTACCTACATTATGTTTTTTCTTTCTACATTTTGTAATTTTAAACTAGATGAAGAATTCCATAAAACATGCAAAAAAAGCAAGGATGTGCCCAGTGCTGAAAGCCTGGGCCTGGAGTGAGAGTGTGGAGGCAGGAGGTAGCAGTGGCTCCCGGGTTAGCGCTGAGGAGCTGCATTTAGGTTAATGGGGACTAGGCCAGGGCAGGGGTGGGCCTAATGGTGACATTGGCAGTTGTCTGGAGCAGCCCTGGGAACCTAGCTCTGTGGAAGGCAGGGCAGGGGTGGTGTCCCCAGGGGAAAGGTGGTATCAACCCACAGACACACTCAAGGCTCAGAATCATTGGAAGGGGGTGGGTGGATGCTGGTCAGTGGGTGCCCAGGCTGGACAAGGGAGTGCCCCTCCAGACACAGGCATTGGGAGACTCAGCATGTGTTCCCCTCCCCATCACAGAGCAAGGCAATGTTTAAAAACTAGAATAGATGCCTAGGAAGCGGGTACTGTGGCCATTCCAGGCACCTAGAACAAGAGCAGGCTTCAAACAGGGAGCCCTATGGTAACCCCTCCCATCTCTGGAGCTGAGGGAGGGGACAGGGGAAGCCAAGAACAGAGACAGGAAAAGGGGAAAAGTGGCCAGGGGGACAGACAGAAGGAGGATGGTCTTCTTGACCCCATCACCCTCAGGGCTAGAGGCACAGAGTTGGCCCATCCTGCCGGCCTCACCACCCCTCAGAAGAGGCCACAGTTCTTCTGGCTATGATTTTTTATTTTGAGACAGGGTCTTGCTCTGTCACCCAGGCTGGAGTGCAGTGGTGTGATCATAGCTCGCTGCAGCCTCTAACTCCTGGGCTCAAGCAATCCTCCTGCCTCAGGATCCTAGTCGCGAGTAGCTGGGACTACAGGTGCATGCCACTGTGCCTGGCTTTTTTTTCTTTTTTGGTAGAGATGGGGTTGCACTCTGTTGTCCAGGCTAATTTTGAACTCCTGGCTTCAAGATATCCTCCTGCCTCGGCCTCTCACAGTGTTGGAATAATAGGCATAAGCCACCACACCCAGCCCTTCTGGCTGTTCTTGATGGTGATGTCAGTCATGCTCTGCACATTCTGTTTTTCATGTCGGTGACAGCATAGGTGACTTGTGCATGGATCTCCCTGGTGTTCTTGCGCTATTCAGGCCCTCTCACTTACTCTGATGTAGCTGGCAGCCTTGTCAGACTTGCTGACCCCTGTGTACTTGTGGAAGCAGATGGTGGGGGCTGCGTGTGATCTTCTCCTCACCTAGGTCCTTCTTCTTGATGAAGAGGATGACAGACGTTTCCATGACCACTTGACACAGATGCTGCCAAACAGCTTCATGTTCTGGTGTGTGTGATTCAGCTTGTCCTCAGCTCAGGCCACAGATGCTCAAGCCTGCACGGAAGATGGTGGCTGTGATGCCCTCAAAGCAGTGGGTCCACTGCTGCCCAGACTGCTGACTGCCACATCAGCCATCTTGAAGAGAGTAGGTCCCTGGAGGTGAAGGGCGTCTTTAAGCAGCTCTGCAGCTCCACCTCCTGTGTGGGGGCATGGTCACTCTGTGTCCTGTGGCTCCAGGTCATTCAGGTGGAAGGCGGCTAAACTGTGGAGCTGGTGTCCTTTGGGTAACCAAAGCAGGATGAAACAGGCATCCCATGGAGCAAATCCAATGGGCAGCCCAGAGATTCCGGATGACGCTGGACAGCTTCAGTTTGCAGGAGGCATCTGGACAGGTCCTCAGGGAGTGCACCCTGGCCCACAACTGTGCAAGACATTGCAAACTGTTGCCTGGCATCATCCGTATGGAAGGGGTTGGCAAAGTCAGTCTGTAGGTTGCCTGTGGCCTTGACGATGGCCATGATGGCCTGGAGGGTGTGGTTGTAGATGACTGCCCTGCACAGCCAACCTTCCTCCTCTGAGTAACCATCCTCTTGGATGATCTGCTTTGAGGTCCTTAGGGCAGGTATCTATCTCTAGTCTAATCAAGGGAGAGCGTGTGGTACAACCATGGCTTCCTACTTCCTAGAGCTGCACCTAAGACAAAGATGCTTTAACACATCTGCCTGGACCAGGGGCTAGCTGAGGACATTTGCTTCACTCCAGACCATCAGCGGGAGGGCAGAACCTGGAGCATGGCTTCCCGGGCTCAGTGTCTCGTGCTCTGATCTTTTCAGAGTGGGCAGCTGCCTCTGAAGGCTCTGAGCCAGGAGACTGTACTTTTGGGGAGGACCATGAAACAGCCATTGGCTGGTGGGTTTCCATTTGAATTCAAGTCATTGGGAGCCCATGAAGAAGACAGAGTGCTGTGGGAGACCCACATCCACAAACTCAGGAGTCTAATAATACCCTGCTCTGAGCATCTTCCACATGCCAGGCACTGTGCTCAACATTTTATGCAGGGAATCTCATTTCATTCTCATAAGCCTGCCAGTAGAAAAGGACCTGATTACTGCCATTACCCAAATGAAGTCACATCCATTCGTTCATCAAGTACTTACTGAGTGCTTCCTGGGTACCACGGCTGTACTGGGGATGTGATGGTGTACAACGGATAATGCTACTACAAGCTAACTATGGACCAGAGACCATGCCAACTAAGGGTTTTACATATAGGTATCCTCCCTGCCTTTTTTTTTTTGAGACAGAATTTCGTTCTTGTTGCCCAGGCTGGAGTGCGATGGCGCAATCTCGGCTCACTGCAACCTCTGCCTCCCAGGTTCAAGTGATTCTCCTGCCTCAGCCTGCCAAGTAGCTGGGATTACAGGCACCCGCCACCACGCCCAGCTAATTTTTGTACTTTTTTAATAGAACGGGGTTTCACCATGTTGGCCAGGCTGGTCTCAAACTCCTGACCTCAGGAGATCCACCCGCTCTGGCCTCCCAAAGTGCTGGGATTACAGGCATGAGCCATGGCGTCCAGCCTGTATCCATTTTAATTCTTAGAACAACCCTATGAAAGAATTTCCATTAAAAAAGTCATATCCCCATTTAATTAAAGAGACTTCCCTTTTAAACCCATTTTACAAATAAGAAAACTGAAGTCCAGGGAGGTTAAGTTCCTTACAGAAGGTCACACAGCTAGTAAGTGTAACAATGTGAATTGGAGCCCAGACCTGATGGCCTCTTATCACGCAATACAAAAATTCCGGGCAAAGATGAATCTCTGCTGGCCAAGGGGCAGCCTGGGGAAGAATGTTGTCATGGCCTTGGCCTAAGCTGGTTACTGTGTGTGTTGAAGTGGGGATGGGGAGCAGGGTTCTTGCGTGTGCCCCTCCCACCTTCCTCCTTAATTTCTGCCTCCTGTCCTCGATTCTGCTCCTCCTGCCCGGTGCTCCCCATCTCGGGGTCACAGGGATGCTTGGCCTCCACACTGTGGCACTGTTTGTGTCTGGGAGCTCTGCAGGCCCAGCTGGCTGAGCAGGGCCATGTTTGTCAGAGCTGCCCCTGCCAGCCATGTCCCCTGTGCCCCTGTGGACTCTCCTGATGTTGGAATCATGTCTTTACTGAATAACAAACTGTGTGTGTGTGTGTGTGTGTGTGTGTATGTGTGTGTGAGAGAGAGAGAGTTAGACAAAAGGAGGCCTTGGCATTAGGCCTTTTAATGAGCAAAGTGACAAGGTGACTATCCTTAATTGGCTATCACAACAGCCAACCAGGTCCTGCTCCCTCCATACAGGCCTCCTGCCTCCTTGAAGTGGCAGCCACCACTCGATGCTTGGAAGGCTGGGGAGCAAGCAGCAGCTTTTCTCTCACTCTCTGGATCCGAGACAGCTTCTCCCCAGCAGGCACCAACTGGCTTGGCTGGCTTTCTGGAACCTGGGTGACAGCCTTCTCCCCTCTGCCTGGTTGCCTTCATTGCATAGAGAGGGAGCTTTTGGCTGTTTGTTTGAAGCTCCCAGGTCATTATGATAAACTCCTTGTGTTAGAGCTACTGCAGAAGCCACCACTGAGAGTATGTGGTGAAGAGGCCAGTCCTATTTTGGAGAAGTTGGGAGAATGAGAGAAGACCTTGGGTTCCTGTTGCTTCAGGATTTCCATTTTAGCTGATGAGAGAAAACACTTACCAATGTCAGAGCCCTAACCTGGCAAGAGGTGGCTTTGATGTCATGGAAAGAGCACTAATGTGGCAGTCAAGGGACTTGGAGCCAAGTTCTACTAAGATAGTAAGTAGCTGCTAATAGTATATAGTGCTTACTATGGGTGAGCACTCTTCTAAACACCTTACATATTTTAATTCACAACAACCCTGTGAAATAGGAAAATTACTTCCTCTATTTTATAGTTGATGGAATTGAAGCACAGAGAGGGTGGTGACTGGCTCAAGGTCACAGAGCCATTAGAGGCAGAGCAGACAGTCATGAGCCACTTCCCTGCACTCGGGGCCACTGTGTTGCCACTGTCCTGCTGCCAGAGGCAGGGCCGTGGGCCTCATGACCACAGGGGTAGCTGGTTGCCTGGCCCACCTGCCTGTTCCACCCACTGCAGCTAGGCTATGGATGGGACTGTCCAAAGAGTGTGAGGCAGCAAGGGATGGAGCTTCTCTTCCCAGGGACAAAAGGAACTGCACGGAGGGTGTCAGCACAAAGCTGCCCTAGCCAGCCTTTCCTAGTTGATCACACCAGTCATTAATCCACACGCAGAACACAGTTTGGGTCCGGGCTCCAGGCTCCACAGTCATTGCCATGTTTTCACGGGCCTGATAAATGATTCTGCTGTAAAGACTTGAAGGGCAACTGTGCAAAGTGGTTCTGAGCAAGATTCTTTAAGACCTTTGTACACATTCCCATTGATTCTGAGGTCACCTTGGGACCAGGGGAAGGACAAGCTGGCAGTGTTGGGAAGCCAGAGGTCTTTGGTCTGGAGTCAGAGGAAGCCTGTAAGGTCTTGTTCCCAAAAGTCAGAGGGGCAGGGCCTTGGAGAGCATTTAGTCCATGTTTTTCACAGTATATGAGAGGAGGCTTGGGTCCAGACAGAAGAAGGGAGTAGCTCAAGGTCGACCAGGATTAGTCTTGTTCTGGGGCTCTTAAGACTGCCTGGCCTTTTGGAACCCTGTTACAACACATTGCATCACATGCATTATCTCATTTTAATCTCCACACCAACCCAAGGAGGTGTTATTAAGGCCATTTTACAGATGAGGAAATCAAGGCCCAAGTGGCAGAACTGGGATTTGGCCCCAGATACTTCCATATTATTTCATGTGCTTCCCTTTAATATTAAGACCATCTTTATATCTTCCAGAGCAACTTCTCTTCCATGTATGGTTTGTTTGTCCGGTGGCCATAATTCCGGAGCCAGCAATTCCTGACTGGATGGTCAGTCTAACCTCAGATAGGCGAGGTTCAAATCCAACTCCACCATTTAGTAAGTCTGACGTGGAACAAGTCATGCAATTGTTGAAACCTTAGTTTCTACTTTGTAAATTAGGGATAATAATGCCTAATTACAGGATATTTTTAAGGATGAAATGATACAGTCCTTGGAAGACACTTATTATATTGCCAAGGATGTAAGTGGTAGCTCTAATTTTTTATTATTATTGATAAGGAGTGCCAGTATTTGATACTGAGTCTTACCCTGAAAACCTGGAATTATGTTTGTTGCAACTTAGTGCAGTCTGATTAATGCAATTTTTGGCTGAGATCTAAAGAAGGCATGGCTATTATTATAATCTTAATAGGTTTTATTTTTATTTTTTATTTTTATTTCCATAGGTTTTTGGGAAACAGGTGGTGTTTGGTTTCATGAATAAGTTCTTTAGTTGTTACCATAATAGATTCATTGCCCGATGCACACAGCAAGTCAACATGCCAAGACATGGGAGACACGGGTTGCAGCAGATAAAGAGATTTGATCATAGGGTCACTGAATCAAGATATGGGAGGGGACCTCAAATCCATCTCCTCAAGGAAGTTGGGGTAGGAGTTTTAAGGGTTTTGGAGTGGGCCCAAGTGTGGAGGTGGAAGAGTGAAGGATGAAGTCACTGGGCAGGTAGAAGCAGCAGCTGTATTCTCATGCTAATCCCCTTCCTCTCTCAGGGTCTTCAAACCGGTTGCTGGAATTGGGGCCTGAAAAACATCTTAAGTGATCCTTCAACAAAAGCCTTATGATTCTAATGATAGAGATCCTGTATGTGGGAACAATGGGGATGCAAGTCAATTCTTTTTTTTTTTTGAGATGGAGTCTTGCTCTGTTGCCCAGGCTGGAGGGCAGTGGCTTGATCTTGTCTGACTGCAACCTCTGCCTCTGGGTTCAAGAGATTCTCCTGCCTCAGCCTCCCGAGTAGCTGGGATTACAGGCGTGCACCACCACACCCAGCTAATTTTTGTATTTTTAGTAGAGACGGGGTTTCACCGTGATGGCCAGGCTGGTCTCGAACTCCTGATCTCAGGTGATCTGCCTGCCTTGGCCTCCCAAAGTGCTGGGATTATAGGTGTGAGCCACCGCGCCTGGCTGCAAGTCAATTCTTAAACAGTCTTATGATCCTAATGTCAGAAATCTCGTCTACAGGAACAAGGGGATACAATTGGTCAGGATCTAGTGCTGCATGACTTTTAGCAACAAGGAAGTGAGCCAAAGTGCAGCCTGATTAATGCTTAATTCTAAGTATATTTCTGTCCAGAACTCAGCATGCAATTCTTGTCAACTCTATAGGAATGGTTTCATTATCATTTCATTTATTAAGGTCTGTGGTTGAATAATGGCTCCCCAAAATATCCTAGTCTTAGTTCTGGACCCTGTGAATATGTTAACTTACGTGGCAAAAGGGATTTGCAGATGTGGTTCAATTGAGAATCTTGAGATGGAGAAATTGTGGTAGATTATCTGGGTGGGCCCAATGTAGCCACAAAGGTCCTTATAAGAAGGAGGCAGGAGGGTCTGAGTTGGAGAAGATAGGATGATGGAAGCAAAGGTCAGACACAGAGAAAGATGAGGGTAGTTTGTTGCTAGCTTTGAAGATGGAAGAGGGGGCCATGAGCCAAGGAATATAGGCAGCCTCTAGAAGCTGGGAGCAGCTTCTCCTCTAGAGCTTCTGTGAGGAGTGCACCCTTGCCCACTTATTTTGGACTTCTGACCTCCAGAACTGTAAGGTCATAATTTTTTTTTTTTTTTGAGACGAGTCTTGCCCTGTCGCCCAGGCTGGAGTGCAGTGGTGTGATCTCAGCTCACTTCAACCTCTGCCTCCTGGGTTCAAACGATTCTCCTGCCTCAGACTCCTGAGTAGTTGGGACTACAGGTGCACGCCACCACGCCCAGCTAATTTTTGTATTTTTACTAGAGATGGGGTTTTAACATGTTGGCCGGGCTGGTCTCGAACTCCTGACCTCGTGATCCGCCCTTTTTGGCTTCCCAAAGTGCTGGGATTACAGGCGTGAGCCACTGCACCTGGCTAAATTTGTTTTTTTTTTTTTTAAGCCACTAAGTTTGTAGTAATTTGTTACTAAAGCAGTAGGAAATTAATACAAGATCCTTATTTAATACTTTCTACTCAAATTGCCCAGGCTTTTTTTTTTTTTTTTTTTTTTTTGAGACAGAGTCTTGCTCTGTCATCCAGGCTGGAGTGCAGTGGTCCAATTTTGGCTCACTGCAACCTCTGCCTCCCGGGTTCAAGCGATTCTTGTGCCTCAGCCTCCCCAGTAGCTGGGATTACAGGCATGCACCACCACGCCTGGCTAATTTTTTTTTTTTTTTTTTTTTTTTTTTTTTAGTATTTATTGATCATTCTTGGGTGTTTCTCGGAGAGGGGGATTTGGCAGGGTCATAGGACAATAGTGGAGGGAAGGTCAGCAGATAAACAAGTGAACAAAGGTCTCTGGTTTACCTAGGCAGAGGACCCTGCGGCCCTCCGCAGTGTTTGTGTCCCTGGGTACTTGAGATTAGGGAGTGGTGATGACTCTTAACGAGCATGCTGCCTTCAAGCATCTGTTTAACAAAGCACATCTTGCACCGCCCTTACTCCATTTAACCCTGAGTGGACACAGCACATGTTTCAGAGAGCACGGGGTTGGGGGTAACTTTATAGATTAACAGCATCCCAAGGCAGAAGAATTTTTCTTAGTACAGAACAAAATGGAATCTCCTATGTCTACTTCTTTCTACACAGACACAGCAACAATCTGACTTCTCTATCCTTTCCCCACATTTCCCCCTTTTCTATTCGACAAAACCGCCATCGTCATCATGGCCCGTTCTCAGTGAGCTGTTGGGTACACCTCCCAGACGGGGTGGCGACCGGGCAGAGGGGCTCCTCACTTCCCAGAAGGGGTGGCCGGGCAGAGGCGCCCCCCACCTCCCGGACGGGGCGGCTGGCCGGGCGGGGGCTGCCCCCCCACCTCCCGGACGGGGCGGCTGCTGGGCGGAGACGCTCCTCACTTCCCAGACGGGGCGGCTGCTGGGCGGAGGGGCTCCTCACTTCTCAGACGGGGCAGCCGGGCAGAGACGCTCCTCACCTCCCAGACAGGGTCGCAGCTGGGCAGAGGCGCTCCTCACATCCCAGACGGCGCAGCGGGGCAGAGGCGCTCCCCACATCTCAGATGATGGGCGGCCGGGCAGAGACGCTCCTCACTTCCTAGACGGGATGGTGGCCGGGAAGAGGCGCTCCTCACTTCCCAGACTGGGCAGCCGGGCAGAGGGGCTCCTCACATCCCAGACGATGGGCGGCCAGGCAGAGATGCTCCTCACTTCCCAGAAGGGGTGGCGGCTGGGCAGAGGCTGCAATCTCGGCACTTTGGGAGGCCAAGGCAGGCGGCTGGGAGGTGGAGGTTGTAGCGAGCCGAGATCACGCCACTGCACTCCAGCCTGGGCAACATTGAGCACTGAGTGAACGAGACTCCGTCTGCAATCCCGGCACCTCGGGAGGCCGAGGCTGGCAGATCACTCGCGGTTAGGAGCTGGAGACCAGCCCGGCCAACACAGCGAAACCCTGTCTCCACCAAAAAAATACAAAAGACCAGTCAGGCGTGGCGGCGCACGCCTGCAATCCCAGGCAGTTGGCAGGCTGAGGCAGGAGAATCAGGC
Source organism: Pan paniscus (assembly GCF_029289425.2). Lineage (NCBI taxonomy): Eukaryota > Metazoa > Chordata > Mammalia > Primates > Hominidae > Pan > Pan paniscus. The sequence goes on from NC_073257.2 coordinate 90,225,304, forward strand.
AGGGAGGTTGCAGTGAGCCGAGATGGCAGCAGTACAGTCCAGCTTCGGCTCAGCATCAGAGGGAGACCGTGGACAGAGAGGGAGAGGGGAGAGGGGAGAGGGGAGGGGGAGGGGGAGAGGGAAAGGGAGAGGGAGAGGGAGAGGTTTTTTGTATTTTTAGTAGAGACAGGGTTTCACCATGTTTGCCAGGCTGGTCTCGATCTCCTGACCTCAAGTGATCCGCCCAACTCAACCTCCCAACATGTTGGGATTACAGGCGTGAGCCACCATGCCTGGCCTGCACAGGCATTTAATAGCAACTCTGCTATTAGGCCAGGTGCTGCTGGGCACTTTCACCTCAATGTGTTTCTCTAAGCATTGTGATGAGTGGATGCAGAATGGGCTTTTTTTGTTGTTGTTAGAGATGGGGGTCTCTCTCTGTCACCCAGGCTGGAGTGCAGTAGCAGGATCACGGCTCACTACAGCCCTGCAGCCTTGAACTCCTGGGCTCAAAGTATCCTCCCATCTCAGCCTCCAGAATAGCTGGGACTATAGGTGTGCACCACCACACCCACCTAATTTTTAAATTTTGTGTAGAGATGGGATCTCACATATATTACCTAGGCTGGTCTCGAAATCCTGGGCCTCAAGCTATCCTCCCACTTTGGCCTCCCAAAATGTTGGGATTACAGTCATGAGCCACCGCACCTGGCCTGAGTGGGCTTTGATGTAGAAGATCTGAGCAGGAATCCCAGCTCCACTCTCATTTGTGGTGTGATCTTGGGCCAGGCACCTGATCTCTCTGAGCCTCAGTTTCCTTATCTACAAAGTAGAGAGTATAACAGTAAAAGTACTTGATGTGGGGGGCTTGGCACTTGGCAGATTCTAACCCAATCCATCTTGCTGCCTCCTTCTCCCAGGCTTGGATGCATCTGGAGATTCTCTTCCCTAGGATAGCCCCTTTGACTCTGGGGGTAATGTTGTGTGTTTCCTGTCTTAGGGGTCCCCTCAGGGACAGAATCAGGACTGGGCAGTACAAAGAGCTCACATTCAGACAGGGCTTTCCTGAGGTTGAACCAGCTCCTTGATACCTCCCCTGTTTTGGGGGACCCAGATGTTATAACTGTCCTCACCTGGGGCCCGTCCCACTTGGGCATGGATGGGACATTCAGCTCAGGGCTCACATTATCAAAGACTTCAGATATGGACTTTTGAGGTCATTGCCCCATGAGGTCATACTTGCAGCCCCAGAGCTGGCTGGTGGGCCTGAAAGAAGATTTATGTGTTGGGGTTTTGAACTCATACCTCAGTCCTGCCCCTCATTACCAGTCATGCTCTTGACTTTGACTTCATACTTGTCAGGAATACAGGATTTATTTTTACAGCAAAATCACATTGCATTGCACTTTATTTTGGGTTGGTGGGTTAAAACAATATATTGGTAAATGCACACATTGAAAATTCTTCACTTTTTTTTGGTTTGCATTCTGGCTTTGGCAGTTCTTCATTTTTCACTCTACTCTGAGCTTCTGGAAGGGGAAGTAGCCTGAGTTGATCTTAATCACATGAAAGCTTTGCCCCTAACCTTCCTTTTTATCTGGGTCTCCTGTATTTGAATAGAGGCTTTTCCCTTTTGAAGCCCTGTCCCGTTCATTACCTCCTGCAATGCTCTCAACAGATCTCTGAGTAAGGTATTATTATTCTGCTCTGATTCAACCAGGATGCATGGGCAAGCAGGTTATTGCCACCATCCACTCCAATTGGTCAGGGCCCGTGCTGTACTGATGGTTACCTATTTAAATAGTAAACCTGATTATCCCCATTTTACAGATGAGACAACTCAGATAGGGGAAGAATGTGTGTGAAGCCAGGCAGCTGAAACCAGGGCCTCTAACTCTGAGAACCTGTGAGCTTTTCCCTCTGTCCAAGCTCCCCCTCTTTATGGAAGGTTTAGTCACAGTGGCTTTAAAGACCCCATTACAATCTCAGTTTCTTTTCTTTTTACCACCTCGGAAGTGGCTGTAAAAATATTAAAACCAATTGCCATCATCTTTCAGACTGCTGCATTTATAAGATGTAGCTTTCAAATGAATGGAAATAATCGAAACTCCCTCCCTGTTCCATTCTGTGGGGCCATTTCAGATTTATACAATATTTCTGAAAGCTCTTATAATAGAGCATATGCACTTAGGGCATTAATGAAGTCGGCTCAGTGCTTGCTGGTCTCATTTCATGGAGCTAATTGTTAAGTGTTTTGCATACTTACAATTGAACTAAATTATTCCAAGCTAGCTGGTTTCAGGAAGTGTTAATTATATTTCAGTAAAGGAAAATCAAGGCTAAAAAATCATCCACTTAGAGCTTATCTATTTATGAACATCTCATTCTGGAGATCTCAAACATATATTTTAACGCCATGTGAATATTGAGATTAATATTTCTTAACCAAAGAAACCTTTATTCCTTCCTTGAATAGGGACCCTCATCCCATCCTTCCACTTTTATTTAGCAGTCTAGTCTGGAAGTTGAAAGAAACCTTCCTTTGTATTTCTGGCGCCTTGAATCTTTAAGTTGGATGCCAAGAACAGCATTAGCTCCATTCATCTGGAGAGCAACTGGCCTTCTGTAACTGATATTAAGTAATTAATTTATGGGTCCTGCACAGGCCATTTAGGACCAAGTGCTCCCTTGCTTCTGGGGTTTGAGGAAATCACTGGGACAGTTTTCACCTGGGACTTAGCTTGGAGGGGCTGAGTGGTGAAGGGTTGTCACTCAGGTCTTAGTTCAGGGGCAGGTGTGGGGGTGGGGAGTGGGTGGGAGTGGGAGGTGAGGTCCCAGTTGGGGAGGGGAGTCTGTAACACCTGCATTGTCCTCTCCCACCCTTCTCTTCCTCCTTTTTGGATCAGCAGGGCTGAATGAATGCCTGAATGAAGTGCTCCGAGCTTTTTTTGTATCTGATGCTCAATTTCTCTTCCACTTGTTTTGAACTTTCTGTTTATTCACCATGCATGCATTCATTCGCTCACTGAGCACACACATATGAAGCTAAGGAAGGCCCATCACTCGAGAGCACTGGGCCAGGGCCTGCTAGGGAGAGCTGAGACTGGCAGAGCCCCCACCTTCCGAAACTCTCACAATACATCAACGGACCTGGGCATCAGCACCAGTGCAGGGCCTGTTCAAACACAGAGTGCTGGGCCCCAACCCAGAGTTCTGATGCACTGGGGCTAGGGAGGGCTGCTAATTGGCATAGCTAACAGGTTCCCAGGGGACACTGGTGCTCAAGTGTAGTGATCACCCTCTGAGAACCACTGCAGGAGACTGGTTACATCCTGAGACCATCTTGATTTGCTTATTTATTTATTTAGAGACAGAGTCTCGCTCTGTTGCCCAGGCTGGAGTGCAGCCTCATGATTTTGGCTCACTGCAACCTCTGCCTCCCAGATTTAAGCAATTCTCCTGCCTCAGCCTCCCAAGTAGCTGGGATTACAGGCATGTGCCACCACACCCTGCTAATTTTTGTATTTTTAGTAGAGATGGGCTTTCACCATGTTGGCCAGGCTGGTCTTGAACTCCTGACCTCAGGGGATCCACCTGCCTTGGCCTCCCAAAGTGCTCAGGTTACAGGTGTGAGCCACCGTGCTCAGCCTGCATCTGAATTTATATACATCACTGTCACAGAGCCCTTTTTGGTTGGCGTCGATGAGAGGGGCATTTGTTTTTTAACAAATGATTTTTTTCATTAAAAAATCACTTTACCTCATATATAATGACTAGAGAATAACCAATATGTGTTAAGATGTGGATGCTGGTGGTTAGTTGGGCTCAGGTGTCTGCTGCACAACTCCCCCTGCATGCCAGCCTTCCCACCTGAGATTCAAACCCACATCTCTGCAAAATGACAAACTACTCCTTTCAGAGGCCTGCAGGGATGCTTGGGTATCTTTGGGATTTGGGACCTTGGATAGAATTAATATATATATTTTTTGAGATGGAGTCTCACTCTGTTGCCCAGGCTGGAATGCAGTGGTGCAATCTTAGCTCACTGCAACCTCTGCCTCTCGGGTCCAAGCGATTCTCCTGCCTCAGCCTCTGGAGTAGCTGGGATTACAGACGCCCGCCACCACACCCAGCTAATGTTTGTATTTATTTTAGTAGAGATGGGGTTTCATTGCGTTGGCCAGGCTGGTCTCAAACTCCTGACCTTATGATCTGCCCACCTCAGCCTCCCAAAGTGCTAGGATTACAAGTGTGAGCCACCGCGCCTGTCTGGAATTAATATTTAAGAGTAGTGATATGAATGTGATCTCAGTGTTAAGTCTTCACAGGTCCAGGTCTGCCCAAAGCTTATACAGGCCTGAGCTTGGTCCCTGGGCACTAAGCGAGGCATGCCCCACTTAGGCATGAGGCAGAGAGGAGAAGGGGATCAGGAAAGGTCACAGGGGTTGGTGAGTTGACAGTTCACTTGGGGTCTTGAAGGATGAATCATTTTCTAGCACTGGAGCGATGGTGGGATGAGGGACATTTTGAGCAGAGGGAACAGTCTTTGTAGGCATGGAGGTGAGAAAGGGCAGGACTTGTTCAAAGAACAGAGAGAAGGGTGCAGACGTTGCTTTGTATGTCTGCGTGCTGGGGGGCAGGAGGAAGAATGGCAGGAGATGAAGCTGTATTACAAAAACCTTGAGCGTGAGGCTGAAAAGTTAGACTTTATTCTGAAGTAAAGGTGATAGAGGATCACTTGACATTTTATAGGAGTGGGGAGTGACTCAAAAACTGCTATTGAGTGGGGCTGGGGCTACAGAAGAAGTCTGGCAGTGCTGGGAGCCAAGTGGGAGGTAAAATGAATGAAAGAGAAATAAAAAAATTAGTTCTTCAGTAGTAGCAGCCACATCCCAAAGGCTCTATGGTCACATGCAGGCGGTGGCTACCACTGGACAGTGCAACTGCAGAACTTCCCCATCCTTGCAGAAAGTTGTGCAAGACAGTGCTGGTCTAGAAGGGGCCCATGGTGTCTGCATGGGCATATCCCCTTGGATTCACAGATTCCTCACCTCGGGGAGAGAGGGGTGTGGCCACAGGAGGACCAGAGTGGAACACTCTAAAAGTGGAGGGCATGCTTGTTGCCCAAGGTCAAGGACAGTTGGCAGGTGGTGCTGAGTTGGAAGGTCATTAGACTCATGGCCTGGGGCTGCCATGTTTGGGTGGCTGGGAAGGCTGAGTGCAGGGAGATGAGAAGCCTGTCTGTGTAGAGAGAGGGAGCAAGGCAACAGACCTGCATCCCTGCATGTGACGGAAGCAGAGAGAATGGGGCCCTGATGGACTTCCATTCCCGTGACACCTGGGTGTCTTCAAATTAATGCTGCCCCCACTTTTACCCAAGATAGTTTGAGTGGGTTTTTGTTTCTTGCAACCCCAATGATGAGGAGTGGTTGACTCCCCGTCACCCAGCCCAGGACGGGGCACACACCAGTGTTCCACCAAAGCTCATTGAGCTGTCAAGTGAAAGTGGGACAAGCGGAGGGAGGGAGAAGGCTGGGGGCTGCCCCTTTTTCCTTCTCCCACCCCCTCGAATGCAGATGGAGATACTGGGGACGGGAACCTGAAAGATGTTCCCTTTTCCCTTCACCTTTGGCACCTGGAATGTGGTTCCCCTCCATCCCAAGCTACACGTGTGCATTGGTGGTGCTGTCTTTGATGTCTTCCCTCACATCACCAAGGGCTCACGTCAATTCAGGTGGCAGTTTAGAACCAATTAAAATGTATAAGCCACAGGTAGTGAGTGAAATCCCAAGGATTAATTTGCTCAGTGGAGTGTTAATCTGTGTAATGTCATTGGCGCTTCTTCAAACAACGCGGCAAGATGGAGCCGGGAGGTGCTTCCCCACCCCTGTTTTCCTGTAAATGCCCTAATTGGTCCCCCTGGGCTGGGTGGGTGTGGCTTCATCTCCTCTGAGCACTGGGAAGGGCTGAATTAGCTTTTTGGGCCCCCACCCGAGCCTCCTAGAACCCAATCCTCCTCCTTGCTACCGGGCAGGGCCGCCACCCACACTGGCAGAGATAGGCCCTCTCCTCTCTGTCCAGTCTTCCTTTGCTCTGTGCTTCCTTTCTGCATTGCCCCTGGGGCAAGGTACGGGAAGGCACAGTAATGGGCAGATCCAACCTGCCCCCAGGACTTGCTTCCCAGGGCTTTGTAATTAGAATCCTTCCCAATTAGCAGGTAGAGTGGATCAGCATCCAAGTTAATAACATGGCGATGCCCACCTGTCCAGCCAGTCCCCCTGCCTCCAAGACAGCCCAAAGAGCAGGAGAGAGGACTTACTAATGATGAACTGCATGTCCAATCACCGCCCCATGGCTGGCTGGTTGTGAGCCTGTCCACTGAGTCTTGGTGCTGGGATTCAGGAGACCTGTGTTCTAATGAAATTCCTTCCCCCACCAGAGCTTAGCTCAAGAAAACCTTGTCTCAAGGGAGCTCGGTTTTCACCTGGAGAATCTAAACGTCAGTGTGTGCAAGTCAGAGCACTCACTTTGCAGCCAGTGACACTGGACCCTGGCTTATGTGGCTTGTCTGGAGAGCTAGGCAGTGGCCAACAGTGGGAGCCATTTAATAGAATGGCTAACAATTATTGCTTTGGAGCCAGACAGACCTAGATTCAAGTCCTTTCTCTGAACGTAGTAGCTGATGCCCTTAAGCACATTTTAAAACTTCTCTGAGCTTGTTTCTTATTACTAGAATGGCGATCAAAATACCTACATTGCAGAGTTGCATGACGTATATGAAGTGGTAGCACAGTACTTGCAAATAGCCATCCCTTAACAAGCGGTGGCTTGTATTATTGTCGTTAATAGTAATGATAACAAAAGTATCCTTAAGTGTCCTGAGCCCCAGCCTTCATGCTGTCTGGTCCCTATCAACCTCCCCTGCCAATAACAAAGACCTGTTCTGTCTACCTCACCTGTGGGCTCTGACAATGAGGTGGGACAATGGATAGGATAGCTTTGAAAAGGGTATAATTGGCCAGGCGTGGTAGCTTACACCTGTAATCCTAGCAGTTTGGGAGGCCAAGGCCAAAGCAGATCACTTGAGGTCAGGAGTTTGACACCAGCCTGGTCAACAAGGTGAGACCCCGACTCTACTAAAAATACAAAAATTAGCCAGAAATCGCTTGAACCTGGGAGGCAGAGTTGCAGTGAGCCAAGATCGTGCATTCCAGCCTGGGCAACATAGCGAGACTCTGTCTCAAAAAAAAAAGGTATAATTGATATTTAAGCATAAATAATTATTATTACCATTTAGCTTTAAATGGAAGGCCCCAGAATTCTCTGGGGATGGCTCGCTCACTCTGATGACATGGGGAAGGAAGTTCAGGACAGAATTTCCTCTTGGCTTCAGAAGACTGCATTGGGGTGAGCATTGTTAATTCAACTTCATTATTGCCAGCAACAGAAATTGATCTAGCTCATTTAAGTAGTAAAGAAATTTGTTGAAAGAGAATATGATCATTTGGAGCATTAGTGGGAAAACTGGGGAACCAGGATGAGGGTGGCTGGGCACTAAGACCCCAGTCTAAACTGTGCTGTAGGGAAAACTTAGCATGCAGCTTATGTTCTTTATGGACGTGTACCTGGACCACACCCTGGTGCCCTGTGAACATAGGTGCTGCCTAAACCGTTGAGATTCATTCTCTCCTGACTCTGTCTGTCTAAGTCACCTGTAAGTCCTGGGTATCTGTTTGGCTCTTCCTTGGTGATATGCTAGAGTCTAGTTGTATAGAGGAGCAGGGAAATTTTAAACAAGTGTTAGACCTGTACTGTTTTCTGTATTAGGAGGAGGACTCTGCTCCCTGAAGACCCAGGTGGTAGGAGAGCTGCAGGGGCTTCCTATTCACCACACCTTTCTTTCTTGCATTCCTTCCAGGGAGGATTATGTTGACCCCTTTCTGCCCATGAAAAAATGGAGGTGCCTTTCTTCCCAGACCTGCCTAAGATCAAATCGCTGGTAAGTGGCTGAGCCAAGATGATAGAACTCAGTTTGCTGGCTCCAGATCCTGTCCAATGCAAATGGTGGAAAGAGGTTGTTGGTTGCTAATGACCTGAACAGGGGATGGGCTTGCTAATGACCTGAACAGGGGATGGGCGGCACCCTCTTATGGCCCAGAGAGCTTTCCTTGCCTTGCCCAAGCTGCAAGAGCTCAGGGTCCCAGATTCAAGATCTGGATTAGTTAGAGCTGGCAATTCTCAGGCAGTCGCTGACCTTGCAGAACTTCCTTGGGCTGGTGCCACTGCTACTTCCTTGCAGGGAGGAGGAAGATGCTTCTGGAATGCTGGAGGAGGTTCTGCCATGACCTGGTCCCATTTTCCTCTTCTGATTACCAAGTGCCAATGAGGTCAGACAACTGATCAAAGTGAACATCTCTGCCTATTGAAATCCCCCTCTTCCTTCAGATCCAGGTCAAATGCCCCTCTCTATGAAGGTTTCCTGATCAGCCCCAGTGGGCTGGATCTTTTAATTTTAGTTTTTAAATTTAAAAAAATTTTAATTTTTATTTATTTTATATTTGTGTAGGTTTTTGGGGGAACAGGTGGTGTTTGATTACATTACTAAGTTCTTTAGTGGTGATTTCTGAGATTTTGGTGCACCCATCAATCTTTTTCTTATTTTTTAGAGACCGGGTATAGCTCTGTCGTCTAGGCTGGAGTGCAGTGGTGCAATCACTCCTCACTGTAACCTTGAACTCCTGGGCTTAAGTCATCCTCCCTCCTCAGTTTTCCAAGTAGCTGGAACTACAGGTGCATGTCACCAAGCTCAGCTAATTTTTAAAGTTCTTTTATAGAGATGGGGACTCACTGTATTGCCCAGGCTGGTCTCGAACTCCAGAGGTTAAGTGGTCTGCCTGCCTCAGCCTCCAAAAGTGCTGGGATTACAAGTGTGAGCCACCATGACCAGCCATGGATCTCTTTATTCTTGCATTGCTAGAGTCCCAGGCAGAGTGAGATATTAATCCTTTCCTCAGAGTCGGCAGCCAGGACTTGGATTCCTTGATATTGCCCACCCCATGGCAAATTATAGGTGCACAGTAATGTTTTATAAAAACAGAAAGGTCTCCTGCTTTTATGTCTCCTCTCCACAGATATAAGTGCTTTATGGTGAGGGGATTCATGTGGCTAGAACAGGGGATATGTGGCAGGGTAGCTGGAGGTGTGGCAGGGTGGCTGGAGGCTAGACAGGGCTCAGTGTTGGGGCTTGCTGAAGGAGGCCCTGTATTCTCCAGGCTGCAAGGAGGCTTGATCCCGTGGGCAGTGGGAGCCATCGGAGGTGCTCTGTCAACCTGTGCTGAGAAGTGGGCTCTGGCAGTGGTAAGGTGAGAAGCCCAGGGCTAAAGGTAAAGTCTGGATGAGGACAACCAGGGGTGCTTGATGAGTCTGAATTAGGCATGGGGGGGCCAGTGCTGGAATTAGCAGTCAAGAAAAAGAAGGGAAAAAGGACTGGGCATGGTGGCTCATGTCTGTAATCCCAGCACTTTGGGAGGCCGAGGCAGGCAGATAACTTGAGTTCAGGAGTTTGAGATCAGCCTGGCTAACATGGTGAAACCCTGCCTCTACTTAAATACAAAAATTAGCTGGGCATGGTGGTGCGTGCCTGTAATCCCAGCTGCTTGGAGGCTGAGGCAGGAGAATCGCTTGAACCTGGGAGGCAGAGGTTGCAGTGAGCCCAGATCTCGCCACTGCACTCCAGCCTGGGTGACAGAAAGAGACTCTGTCTCAAAAACAAACAAACAAACAAAACAAAACAAAAACATCAAAAAGAAGGGAAAAGGGCAGGGGAAACTCACATTGCCCGGTGGCCTCTGATGGGCTGGGCAGTGTGTAATACAGTGAAAAGGGGTTCAGGAGAATTCTCAAAACCCCAGGGGCACACCCTTTTCAAAAGGAGGGGCAATAGCAACTCTATAGACTACAGAGGAGGCTAGTCTGTGGAGGGCTGAAGATAGGTGGCTGGAATGGGCAGCGAGGAGGCCCATGGCAGCCCGGTGTGATGGTTTTCTAGGGCATGATGGTGGCAGGATTGATGCTGCTGCTCGAACCACACAGCTAGTTGGAAATGCAAACACTGCTGGACCTGGCACAGCACGACTCGGCATTGCTAATTAGCCCTGAGATTATTCCTTGCAAGGAAGCAACTCCATCACACCTGACTTATGGCTGAACTACCTGAGCAGGAGGCAGGTTGAGTTCGTGGCTGCTGGTGGACACCTTTCGCCTTGATTTTTTTTCAGAAGTGCCCCAAACAATCACCCAGCTCCTACCTCCTGGTCCTACCTCTCCAGGGTGACAGTTCTTAGGTCTTATTAGTTAACAGAGGGACTGATTTGCGGAACAGAAAAGTCATGAAGAGAGAATGTGGTGTAAATGTTAATCGCTTTTTTAACTTCGCATTATGTGATCTGTTAACATTAATATTTAATTTAATGCAGTCAAAAGATTAATGCATGTGTTTATTTCTAAAAAAGGCAAGGATGCTTCAGGCTGCTTTTCAGCTTGGTTGAGCTTTGGGAAAAAAAGAAAAAAAACATCACCACAACAACCCACCCAGCCCAGAAGAAATGTATTCATGCCATAATAATACAAGTATCCTCTCTCCCACCCGCTCTCCCTCCTCAATTCCTAAAAATAAGCCACAGGGTTCTAATGGGGACCCTGATTAAATATTCGGCTCTGTAATTTATGCCCAAGTGAATCCCAACAGGAACCAGAGGCCCTGGAAATCTGTTGTGAAATAATTATCCTGAATGACATTGTGGAGATGGTCTGTGAGGGTGCTGTCAATAATGCATTAGCCCAAATCTGTTTGAAATACAGCAAGGAAATTACACGATATTCATGGGAACCTGAAAGAATTATCAGTAAACAAATTTAATCAACTTGATGTTATGCATACCACTCAACCTCTTATTATCTGATCATCTAGGTTTAGAACACGCAGGGGAATTGAATGACGTGGGATGCAAGGCTGAGGCTGTGTGTGTGTGTGTGTGTGTGTGTGTGTGTGTGTGTGTGTAAGCTTGGTGGAATTGGCCTCAGATCTTTGCATTTCTTCTCCTTAGCAGCATTTCATTTGCATTTTTCTCTAGGCCTGATTGTTGGCTGCCAGCTCTCATCCCAGCCTGGCCCCTGAACTCCCATTTTTTTCCCCCAGTGTCAAAGCCATCTTTAGAAAAGTCAGCCCACCCATCCTCCAGATCCCTTCTGTCTTTCAAAGAAGGAGTGGCTGCCTCTGCCCAATATTTCAGAAGCAAAGAGGTAGGATGGAGAGGAATTGAGTGCTGTTATCTGGAGAGATGCTTCTACCATAGAAGAAAGAGCCCTGTAACCTCATGGTGGGAGTGAGGATCTGCTGCTAATTTGTTGGGTGATCTTATTTAAGTCCCTTTCCATCTCTGGGCCTTAGTTTTTCCATCTGTAAAATGGAACTTGGGATGGATGGTCTGTGTGATTTTATGACACCTTGGTAGAAGCTTGGCAGCATCTCATTTGCTGGATTGTTCTCTTTGTCCTCTGGAACCTGATGGGTATCCAAGAGGAAAGGAGTTTTCTCAAGATCTTATGGGAAGTTGGAGGCAGAGTCAAGATGAGAGCTTTCAGATCCACTTCTCACAACCCCTCCACCCCCAAAGTCAGAACATTGCTTTTCCTCTGCACTAAAAGCCCTGGGAAGCATTTTGGAGTCTTTATTTTAAACTTAGCTCTTGGGTTTGCTGAGAGGGGACTTGGGTTGTCCTTCCCAGGTCTACAAATCCCTTTCAGTTTCTAGACCTCAGCTTCCCACTCTCCACGCGACAAAGGGGTTGGATGAGGTGGCCTTTCAGAGACCTCTTATCCCAGCTTTGACATTCTACACTGTTATCTATGTTTTAAATTCCTTAATTGGCTATAGGTTTGTGCTTTGAGGAAGGGAGTCTAGTTTCCATTTCTACACTGAATGCTCCTTTCCACTTTGTTGTGAAGTGCAAGTGTATTCTTGTTGAGCACCTGCTGTGGTTGGCACCCAGGACCAGGCACTGTAGGGTGGATATGCTCATTGAGTCCTGTTTTGTGCCTGGCCCTGCACCTCGTGTTGGGATAACTTGATGGCACTTGGGAAGTTCTACTTGCAGACTAAGAAAGCCAATTCACTCAACGAGTTCTTTGGGGGCACCTACTGTATGTCTGTCCCTATTCTTGGCATTAGGTGGGATAATAGTATTTATTGAATATGGACTATGAGCTAAGCACTGAGCTGAGCACTTCACATGTTTAAAAGCATAGTGAATTCCCCTTGCCTCAGAATGGATCTTCAGGAAGTAAAGGTAGAGACAAGAGGCAGAACGCACTTGTGTCATAAAGAATACTCAAAACAGCCAGGCGCAGTGGCTCACACCTGCAATCCCAGCACTTTGGGAGGCTGAGGCGGGCAGATCACAAGGTCAGGAGATCGAGACCATCCTGACTAACACGGTGAAATCCCATCTCTACTAAAAATACAAAAAATTAGCCGGGCATGGTGGCAGGCGCCTGTAGTCTTAGGTACTCAGGAGGCTGAGGCAGGAGAATGGCATTACCCAGGAGGCAGAGCTTGCAATGAGCCGAGATAGCGACACTGCACTCCTGCACTCCAGCCTGGGTGAGAGCGAGACTCCATCTCAAAAAAAAAAAAAAAAAAAAAAGAATACTCAAAACAAAGAGGTGCAGGCAACCCCCCAGAAGCTACTGAATGGGTTCTTCTACCTCCAGCTCTCACTGAAGCTCAGCCCTGTGTGAAGCCCACATAGTCCCAGCCTAACAGATGAAAGTATATTTCTGGCACTGTCCAATAATGGTAGCCTCTAGCCTCAGGTGGCTGTTGAACATTTGAAATGTGACTAGTCCAGACTGAGAAGTGCTGTAAATGTAAAATACAAAATGGATGGTGAAGATTTATGCAATAAAATAGTGTGAAGTTATCTCATTAATAATTTTTTATATTGAGTACATGTTGCAATATTTTGGAGATAATTGAGTTAAATAAAATATTGTATTAAAATTAATTCAACCAATAGTCATATTACTTGCTTTATTATGACTAAATATGACTAAAATTTAAAATTCCATATGTATCTTGCATTATATTTCACTGGACAGTGCTGGTTTAGATATTCAAAGAATTTATCTGAAGAGATTAGGGAGTCCTTGGAGGATGGTGATTGTGGCTCCTCTGATTTCTCATGGGAGAGGTTAGAGGGGAGTTTGTCCTCCACTCCATGTAAAGGGTTCTAAGAGAATTACTCATAGAGATGTGGAGGAGCTGATGAAGATTGGTGATATGGTTTGGCTGTGTCCCCACCCAAATCTTATCTTGAATTGTATTTTCCATAATCCCCACGTGACAAGTCATGGGAGGGACCCAGTGGAGATAATTGAATCATGGGGGCAGTTTCCCCCATACTGTTCTCATAATAGTGAGTTAGTTCTCATGAGATCTGCTGGCTTTATAAAGGGCTTCTCCTTGCTGGCAAGATGGCCAAATAGGATCAGCTCTGGTCTTCAGCTCCCAGTGAGACTGAGGCAGAAGGTGAGTGATCTCTGCATTTCCAACTGAGGTACCTTGCTCATCTCACTGGGACTGGTTGGACAGTGGGTGCAGCCCAAGAAGGGCAAGCCGAAGCAGAGTGGGGTGTCGCCTCACCTGGGAAGTGCAAGGGGTTGAGGGACTCCCTCTCCCAGCCAAGGGAAGCCATTAGGGACTGTATCATGTACTCCGGCCCAGATACTGTGCTTTCCCCATGGTCTTCGCAACCTGCAGACCAGGAGATTCCCTCTGGTACCTACACCACCAGGGCCCTGGGTTTCCAGCACAAAACTGGGAGGCCGTTTGGGCAGACACTGAGCTAGCCGCAGGAGTCTTTTTTTCCATACCTCAGTGGCACTTGGAACACCAGCGAGACAGAACCATTCACTCCCCCAGAAAGGGGGCTGAAGCCAGGGAGCCAAGTGGTCTGGCTTGGCGGGTCCCACCCCAACGGAGTCCAGAAAGCTAAGATCCACTGGCTTGAAATTCTTGCTGCCAGCAAAGAAGTCTGAGCTTGACCTGGGATGCTCGAGCTTGGTAGGGGGAGGGGTGTCCACCATTGCTGAGGCTTGAGTAGGTGGTTTTACCCTCACAGTGTAAACAAAAACCGCCAGGAAGTTTGAACTGGGCGGAGCCCACCGCAGCTCAGCAAGGCTGCTGTGGCCAGACTGCCTCTCTAGATTCCCTCCTCTCTGGGCAGGGCATCTCTGAAAAAAAGGCAGTAGCCCCAGTCAGGGACTTATAGATAAAACCCCCACCTCCCTGGGACAGAGCACCTGGGGGAAGGGGCGGTTGTGGGCGCAGCTTCAGCAGACTTAAACGTCCCTGCCTGGCAGCTCTGAAGACAGCAGCACATCTCCCAGCACAGCGTTCGAGCTCTGATAGGGACAGACTGCCTCCCCAAGTGGGTCCCTGACCCCTGTGTATACTGACTAAGAGACACCTCCCAGTAGGGGCCAAAAGACACCTCATACAGGAGAGCTCTGGCTGGCATCTGATGGGTGCCCCTCTGGGATGAAGCTTCCAGGGGAAGGAATAGGCAGCAATCTTTGCTGTTCTGCAGCCTCCACCGGTGATACCCAGGCAAACAGGGTCTGGAGTGGACATCCAGCAAACTCCAGCAGACCTGCAGCAGAGGGGCCTGACTGTTAGAAGGAAAACTAACAAACAGAAAGGAATAGTATCAACATCAACAAAAAGGACATCCACTCAGAAACCCAGCTGAAGGTCACTGACTTCAAAGACCAAAGGTAGATAAATCCACAAAGATGAGGAGAAACCAGTGCAAAAAGGCTGAAAATTCCAAAAACCAGAATGCCTCTTCTCCTCCAAAGGATCACAACTCCTCACCAACAAGGTAACCAAACTGGATGGAGAATGAGTTTGATGAATTGACAGAAGTAGACTTCAGAAGGTGGGTAATAACAGACTCCTCCAAGCTAAAGGAGCATGTTCTAACCCAATGCAAGGAAGCTAAGAACCTTGAAAAAAGGTTAGAGGAATTGCTAACTAGAATAACCAGTTTAGAGAAGATAAATGACCTGATGGAGCTGAAAAACACAGCACGAGAACTTCGTGAAGCATACACAAGTATCAATAGCCGAATAGATCAAGTGGAAGAAAGGATATCCGAGATTGAAGATCAACTCAATAAAATAAAGTGAGAAGACAAGATTACAGAAAAAAGAGTGAAAAGAAATGAACAAAGTTTCCAAAAATATGGGACTATGTGAAAAGACCAAATCTACATTTGATTGGTGTACCTGAAAGTGACGGGGAAAGTGTAACCAAGTTGGAGAACACTCTTCAGGATATCACTCAGGAGAACTTCCTCAACCTAGCAAGGCAGGGCAACATTCAAATTCAGGAAATATAGAGAACACCCTGAAGATACTCCTCGAGAAGAGCAACCCCAAGACACATAATCATCAAATTGACCAAGGTTGAAATGAAGGAAAAAATGTTAAGGGCAGACAGACAGAAAGGTCAGGTTACCCACAAAGGGAAGCCCATCAGATTAACAGCAGATCTCTCGGTAGAAAGATACAAGCCAGAAGAGATTGGGGGCCAATACTCAATATTCTCAAAGAAAATTTTCAACCCAGAATTTCATATCTAGCCAAATTATGCTTCACAAGCAAAGGAGAAATAAAATCCTTTGCAGACAAGCAAATGCTGAGAGATTTTGTCACCACCACGCCTGGCTTACAAGAGTTCCTGAAGGAAGCACTAAACATGGAAAGGAACAACTGGTACCAGCAACTGCAAAAACATACCAAATTGTAAAGATCATCGATGCTATGAAGAAACTGCATCAACTAATGGGCAAAATAACTAGCTAGCATCATAATGGCACGATCAAATACACACATATCAATATTAACTTTAAATGTAAATGGACTAATTGCCCCAATTAAAAGACACAGACTGGCAAATTGGATAAAGAGTCAAGACCAATTGGTGTGCTATATTCAGGAGACCCATCTCATGTGCAAAGACACTCATAGCCTCAAAATAAAGGGATGGAGGGATATGTACCAAGCAAATGGAAAGCAAAAAAAAAGCAGAGGTTGCAATTGTAGTCTCTGATAAAACAGACTTTAAACCAACAAAGATCAAAAGAGACAAAGAATAGCATTACATAATGGTAAAGGGATTAATGCAACAAGAAGAGCTGACTATCCTAAATGTATATGCACCCAATACAGGAGCACCCAGATTCATAAAGCAAGTTCTTTGAGATGCACAAAGAGACTTAAACTCCCACACAATAATAATGGGAGACTTTAACATCCCACTGTCAACATCAGATCGACGAGACAGAAAATTAACAAGGATATCCAGGACTTGAACTCAGCTTTGGACCAAGCGGACCTAATAGACATCTACAGAACTCTTCACCTCAGATCAACAGAATATACATTCTTCTCAGCACCACGTCGCACTCATTCTAAAATTGACCACATAATTGGAAGTAAAACACTCCTCAGCAAATGCAAAAGAATGGAAATCATAAGTCTCTCAGACCACATTGCAATCAAACTAGAACTCAGGATTAAGAAACTCACTTAAAACTGCACAACTACATGGAAACTGAACAACCTGCTCCTGAATGACTACTGGGTAAATAACAAAATGAAGGCAGAAATACAGATGTTCTTTGGGGATGGGTGTAGTGGCTCACGCCTGTAATCCCAGCACTTCAGGAGGCTGAGGCAGGTGGATCACGAGGTCAGGAGTTCAAGACCAGCCTTGCCAAGATGGTGAAACCCCACCTCTACTAAAAATACAAAAATTAGCCAGGTGTGGTGGCAGGTGCCTGTAATCCCAGCTACTTGGGAGGCTGAGGAAGATAATTGCTTGAACCCAGGAGGCAGAGGTTGCAGTGAGCAGAGATCACACCACTGCACGCCAGCCTGGGCGACAGATTGAGACTTTGTCTCAAAAAAAAAAAAAAAAATTTGACACCAGTGAGAACAAAGACACAATGTACCAGAATCTCTGGGACACATTTAAAGCAATGTGTAGAGGGAAATTTATAGCACTAAATGTCCACAAGAGAAAGCAGGAAATATCTAAAATTGACACCCTAACATCACAATTAAAAGAACTAGAGAAGCAAATGCAAACAAATTCAAAAGTTAGCAGAAGACAAGAAATAATTAAGATCAGAGCAGAACTGAAGGAGATAGAGGCATGAAAAACCCTTCAAAAAAATCAATGAATCCAGGAGCTGGTTTTTTGAAAAGATCAACAAAATAGATAGACCGCTAGCCAGACTAATAAAGAAGAAAGAGAGAAGAATCAAACAGATGCAATAAAAAATGATAAAGGGGGTATCACCACCAATCCCACAGAAATACAAACTACCATCAGAGAATACTATAAACAACTCTATGCAAATACACTAGAAAATCTATAAGAAATGGATAAATTCCTGGACACACACACCCTCCCAAGACCAAACCAGGAAGAAGTCGAATCCCTGAAGAGACCAATAACAAGTTCTGAAATTGAGGCAGCTATTAATAGCCTACCAACCAAAAAAAGTCCAGGACCAGATGGATTCACAGCCGAATTCTACCAGAGGTACAAATAGGAGCTGGTACCATTCCTTCTGAAACTATTCCAAACAATAGGAAAAGAGGGAGTCCTCCCTAACTCATTTTATGAGGCCAGCATCATCCTGATACCAAAGCCTGGCAGAGATACAACAAAAAAAAAACTCTCAGGCCAATATCCCTGATGAACATCGATGCGAAAATCCTCAATAAAATACTGGCAAACCAAATCCAGCAGCACATCAAAAAGCTTATCCACCACGATCAAGTTGGCTTCATCTCTGGGATGCAAGGCTGGTTCAACATGCACAAATCAATAAATTTAATCCATCACATAAACAGAACCAATGACAAAACCACATCATTATCTCAATAGACGCAGAAAAGGCCTTCACATAATTCAACACCTCTTCATGCTAAACACTCTCAATAAACTAGATATTGATGGAACGTATCTCAAAATAATAAGAGCTATTTATGACAAACCCACAGGCAATATCATACTGAATGGGCAAAAACTGGAAGCATTCCCTTTGAAAACCAGCACAAGACAAGGATGCCCTCTCTCACCACTCCTATTCAACATAGTATTGGAAGTTCTGGCCAGGCAACCAGCCAAGAGAAAGAAAGAAAGGGTATTAAGAAAAGAGGAAGTCAAATTGTCTCTGTTTGCAGATGACATGATTGTATATTTAGAAAACCCCATCATCTCAGCCCAAAATCTCCTTATGCTGATAAGCAACTTCAGCAAAGTCTCAGAATACAAAATCAATGTGCAAAAATCACAAGCATTCCTATACACCAATAACAGAGAGCCAAATCATGAGTGAACTCTCATTCACAATTGCTACAAAGAGAATAAAATGCCTAGGAATACAACTTACAAGGGATGTGAAGGACCTCTTCAAAGAGAACTACAAACCACTGCTCAAGGAAATAAGAGAGAACACAAACAAATGGAAAAACATTCCCTGCTCATGGATAGGAAAAATCAATATTGTGAAAATGGCCATACTGCCCAAAGTAATTTATAGATTCAATGCTATCCCCATCAAGCTACTATTGACTTTCTTCACAGAACTGGAAAAAACTACTTTAAATTTCGTATGGAACCAAAAAAGGGCCCACATAGCCAAGACAATCCTAAGTAGAACAAAGCTGGTGGCATCATGCTACTTGACTTCAAACTATACTACAAAGCTACAGTAACCAAAACAGCATGGTACTGGCACCAAAACAGATATATAGACCAATGGAGCAGAACAGAGGCCTCAGAAATAAGACACCACACATCTACAACCATCTGATCTTTGACAAACCTGACAGAAACGAGCAATGGGGAAAGGGTACCCTATTTAATAAATGGTGTTGGGAAAACTGGCTAGCCATATGCAGGAAGCTGAAACTGGATCCCTTCCTTACACCTTATACAAAAATTAACTCAAGATGGATTAAAGACTTAAACATAAGAACTAAAACCATAAAAACCCTAGAAGAAAACCTAGGCAATACCATTCAGGACATAGGCATGGGCAAAGACTTCATAACGAAAATACCGAAAGCAATGGCAACAAAAGCCAAAATTGACAAATGGGATCTAATTATACTAAAGAGCTTCTGCACAGCAAAAGAAACTATCATCAGAGTGAAGAAGCAGCCTACAGAATGGGAGAAAATTTTTGCAATCTATCCATCTGACAAAGAATCTACAAAGAACTTAAACAAATTTACAAGAAAAAAAACAACCCCATAAAAAAGTGGGCAAAGGACATGAACAGACACTTCTCAAAAGAAGACATTTATGCAGCCAACAAACATATGAAAAAAAGCTCATCATCACTGGTCATTAGAGAAATGCAAATCAAAACCACAATGAGATACCATCTCATGCCAGTTAGAATGGCAATCATTAAAAAGTCGGGAAACAACAGATGCTGGAGAGGATGTGGAGAAATAGGAATGCTTTTACACTGTTGGTGGGGGTGTTAATTAGTTCAACCATTGTGGAAGATAGTGTGGTGATTCCTTAAGGATCTAGAGCTAGAAATACCATTTGACCCAGCAATCCCATTACTGGGTATATACCCAAAGGATTATAAGTCATGCTACTATAAAGACATATGCACACATATGTTTATTTCAGCACTGTTCACAATAGCAAAGACTTGGAACCAACCCAAATGCCCATCAGCGATAGACTGGATAAAGAAAATATGGCACATATACACCATGGAATACTATGCATCCATAAAAAAGGATGAGTTCATGTCCTTTTCAGGGACATGGATGAAGCTGGAAACAATCATTCTCAGAAAACTAACACAAGAACAGAAAACCAAACACCGCATGTTCTCACTCATAAGTAGGAGTTGAACAATAAGAACACATGGACACAGGGAGGGGAACATCACACAACAGGGCCTGTTGTTGGGTGGGGGGCTAGGGGAGGGATAGCATTAGGAGAAATGCCTAATGTAGATGACGGGTTGATGGGTGCAGCAAACCACCATGGCACGTGCATACCTATGTAACAAACCTGCATGTTGTTGGGTATGTGTATACCCCAGAACTTAAAGTATCATAACAAAGAAAAAGGAAAGCTAAAAATAAAAAATAAAAAAAAAGGGCTCCCCTCTTTCCTGGGCACTCATTCTTCTCCTTCCTGCTGCCTTGTGAAGAAGGATGTGTTTGCTTCCCCTTCTACCATGACTGTCAGTTTCCTGTGGCCTCCCCAGTCCTGTGGAACTGTGAGTCAATTAAACCTCTTTTCTTTATAAATTACCCAGTCTTGGGCGGTTCTTTATAGCAACATGAGAGTGGACTAATAGAATTGGCATCTTATTTTTTGGCTTAACTTCTTAGGCAGGGGAATTGCTGATCTGCTCCTTGTGCTTATTTGAAGTGGGGTAAAACATAATTGGAGGGTGCAGTAAGTAGGGTAATTCCCCTCATTGGGCTGGGCAAGGTGGTTCATGCCTGTAATCCCAGTGCTTTGGGAGGCCAAGGCGGGTAGGATTGCTTTCAGCCAGGAGTTTGAGACCAACCTGGGCAAAATAGCAAGACTTTGTCTCTACAAAAGTAAAAATTAGCTGGGTGTGGTGGTGCCTACCCATAGTCCCCACTACTCGGGAGGCTGAAGCAAGAGGATTGCTTGAGCCCAGGAGGTCAAGGCTGCAGTGAGCTATGATTGTGCCACTGCACTCCAGTCTGGGCGGCACCCTGTCTCTAAACAAAACAAAACAGAAAAACCCCATGCTTCCCTTAGCCCCAAATATGCCTATGTAGTAATCCCAGAAACCTGTGGATATGTTACCCTACATGGCAAAAGGGACCTTGCAGATATGATTAAGGCTAAGGACCTTGAGACAGGGGATTATCCTGGATTATCCAGTAGGGCCTAATCTAATCATACATGTCCTTAAAATCTGAGAAAGTTTCTTGGCTGCCAGCAGAGATAGGATGACTCGGATGAGGGAAGACAGGCAAGAGAAATTAGAAGTGTTAAAAGGGTTCCACTTGCCATTGTGGGCTTGGCTTTGAAGATGAAAGAGGGTGCCATGATCCAAAGAATGCAGGTGGCCTCTTGAAGCTGGGAACAGAAATACACAGATTCTCTCCTAAAGCCTCTAGAAGAAAACACAGCCCAGCCAATACCTTGATTTTAGCCCTGTGAGATCTTGCTCAACTCTGACATAGAGAACTGTAGGATAGCTTTTTTTGTGTGTTGTTACAAGCAATTAAATTTGTGGTAATTTATAATAGCAACAATAGGAATCTAAACAAAGACACTGGGTTGGAGAGAGGGTTGAGCAGTTTGGCCCAGTAAAATTGCATGAGTTATTTATGGGTTGAGTAGACATTTTGGAATGCAGCCTGATATGGTTTGGCTCTGTGTCCCCACCCAAATCTCATTTTGAATTGTACTCCCATAATTCCCACATGTTGTGGGAGGGACCCAGTTGGAGATAATTGAAGCATTGGGGCAGTTTCCCCCATATTGTTCTCATGGTAGTGAATAAGTCTCATGAGATCTGGTGGTTTTGTCAGGGGTTTCCACTTTTGCATCTTCCTCATGCTCTCTTTGCCTGCTCTGCCATTCGTGTAAGGTGGGACTTACTCCTCCTTGTTTTCTGCACAATTGTGAGGCTTCCCAAGTCACATGGAACTGTAAGTCCAATTAAACTTCTTTCTTTTGTAAATTGCCCAGTCTTGAATATGTCTTTATCAGCAGCATGAAAACAGACTAATACAGTAAATTGTTACCAGTAGAGTGGGGCACTGCTGAAAAGATACCTGAGAATGTGGAAGCAACTTTGGAATTGGGTAACAGGCAGGGGTTGGAACAGTTTGGAGGGCTCAGAAGAAGACAGGAAAATGTGGGAAAGTTTGGAACTTCCTACAGACTCGTTGAATGGCTTTGCCTAAAATGCTGACTGGAATGTGGACAATGTAATCCAGGTTGAGGTGGTCTCAGATAGAGATGAGGTACTAGTTGGGAACTGGAGCAGAGGTGACTCTTATTATGTTTTAGCAAAGAGACTAGTGGCATTTTACCCTGGCCCTAGAGATTTGTGGGATTTTGAACTTGAGAGAGATGATTTAGGGTACCTGGCAGAAGAAATTTCTAAGCAGCAAAGTGTTCAAGAGGTGACTTGGATGTTGTTAAAAGCATTCAGTTTTATAAGGGAAGCAGAGCATAAAAGTTCAGAAAATTCACGGCCTGACAATTTGATAGAAAAGAAAAACCTATTTCCTGAGGAGAAATTCAAGCTGGCTATATAAATTTGCATAAGTAACGAGGAGCGGAATGTTAATCTCCAAGACAATGGGGAAATGTCTTCAGGGCATGTCAGAGATCTTCACAGCAGCCCCTCCTGTCACAGGTCAGGAGGCCTAGGAGGAAAAAGTGGTCTTGCGGGCTGGGCCCAGGGTCCCTGTGCTGTGTGCAGCCTAGGGATTTGGTGCCCTGAATCCCAGCCATTCCAGTCGTGGCTGAAAGGGATGAATGTAGAGCTTGGGCCATGGCTTTAGAGGATGCAAGCCTCAAGCTTTGGCAGCTTCCATGTGGTCTTGAGCCTGCGAGTGCACAGCAATCAAGAATTGAGGTTTGGGAACCTCTGCCTAGATTTCAGAAGATGTATGGAAATGCTTGGATGTCCAGGCAGAAGTTTGCTGCAGGGATGACGCTCTCATGGAGAACTTCTGCTAAGGCAGTGCAGAAGGGAAATGTGGGGTCAGAGCCCCCACACAGAGTCTACACTGGGACACTGCCTAGTGGAGCTGTGAGAAGAGGGCCACTGTTCTCCAGACCCCAGAATGGTAGATCCACTATTGGCTTGCACTGTGCACCTGGAAAAGCCACAGACACTCAATGCCAGCCTGTGAAAGCAGCCAGAAGTGTGGCTATACCCTGCAGAGTCACAGGTGCGGAGCTGCCCAAGGCCATGGGAGGCCACCTCTTGCATCAGTGTGAACTGGATGTGAGACAAGGAGTCAAAGGAGATCATTTTGGAGCTTTAAGATTTGACTGCCCTGCTGGATTTTGGACTTGCATGGGTCCTGTAGCCCCTTCGTTTTGGCCAATTTCTCCCATTTGAAATGGCTGGATTTTCCCAATGCCTGTACCCCCATTGTACCTAGGAAGTAACTAACTTGCTTTTGATTTACAGACTCATAGGCAGAAGGGACTTACCTTGTCTTGGATGAGACTCTGGACTGTGGACTTTTGAGTTAATGCTGAGATGAGTTAAGACTTTAGGGGACTGTTGGGAAGGGATGATTGGTTTTGAAATGTGAGGACATGAGATTTGGCAGGGGCCAGGGGCAGAATGATATGGTTTGGCTCTGTGTCCCCACCCAAATCTCATCTTGAATTGTACTTCTATAATTCCCATATGTTGTGGGAGGGACCTGGGGGGAAATAATTGAATCATGGGGGTGGTTTCCCCCATACTGTTCTCGTGGTAGTGAATAAGTCTCACAAGATCTGATGCTTTTATCAGGGTGTTTTGCTTTTGCATCTTCCTCATTTTCTCTTTGCCTGCTACCATCCATGTAAGATGGGACTTGCTCCTCCTTGCCTTCCTCCATGGTTTTGAGGCTTCCCCAGCCACGTGGAACTGTAAATCCAATTAAACCTCTTTCTTTTGTAAATTGCCCAGTTTCGATATGTCTTTATTAGCAATGTGAAAACAGACAAATATATGGCCAGAATTGAGCCATTCTGTCAAGACCCATCCAAGCAGCTGGCTGCAGGGGAAGAAAGCTTAACAGCAAAAGCCTTTGAGATGGTTCTCCAAGGGTGGTGGTTGAGGGGAATCAGAGGAGGTCAAGTTGAGCCACTCTTGGGGATGTCTAGTGGACAGCCTCCCTGCCTGTGGGGTCTCCTGAAGGGCTCATGCGTGGATTCCAAGATCAGTTTAGGAGCTACCACATAGAGATTCTTACCAGAGACAGCAAAGACAGGGCCACATGAGAGCCATTATCCACTCATATCAGTTAGATAGGCTAGACTATGCTAAGTAACAAAGTCCCCAAATCTTTTTGCCTTATGACAATACAGAAATCTTTCTTGTTCATTCTTCATGTCTGTCTCTACTCATCCTAGTGGAATACATGCTCACATGGCATTTACTATTATCAAGTCCCATGGCTCCACCTAACTTCAAGGGGACAGAAAACTATAACCCTACTACTATGTGCCTGGAAGGGCAAAAGAGCAGGGTGTGGCCCCTCCCTCATGGCAAGATTCTCAGGCTGATTCCAGGCTGTCCTGAGAGGAAGAGGAGGATGAAATTAGACATGCAATTGCAATTTGAAGCCAGACTAGACTTTCATTTTAAATATTGAAAATGAAAGGAGTCTGGGGGCTCTTCCTGCAATGTGATTACAAACTAGGAAATCAAGATTCATCAGGGCATGGATGAAGGCAGTGCTTAGAAAGAAATAAAGTTAGCTGGGTGTGGTGGCTCACGCCTGTAATCTCAGCACTTTGGGAGGCCAAGGCAGGTGAATCACCTGAGGTCAGAAGTTCAAGACCAGCCTGACCAACAAGGTGAAACCCCGTCTCTACTAAAAAGCAAAAATTAGCTGGGTGTGGTGGCACACACCTGTAGTCCCAGCTACTCAGGAGGCTGAGGCAGAAGAATCACTTGAACCTAGTAGGCAGAGATTGCAGTGAAGTGAGATTGCACCACTTTACTCCAGCCTGAGTGACAGAGCAAGACTCTGACTCACAAAAAAAAAAAAAAAAAAAAGAAGTAAAATTGTTTTTTATGTGTGGCTTGCTAATTTCAGACTCTATTAAACCAACTGCCCATGCATTTAATCTTCAAAACAATCCTTTGAATTAGTAATTATTATTACCTTCTTTTTACCTATGACAAAACTGAGACTCAGAGAGATTAAGCAATATGACCAATGGCACACAGCTGATGGAGCTAGTCAGAATTCAAATCTAGATTTGTGTGACTCCAAGCATGCACATTCCGTTTTTTTTTTTTGAGGCAGTATCTCACTCCATTGCTCAGGCTGGAGTGCAGTGGTGCAATTGTGGCTCGCTGCAGCCTCGGCCTCCTGGGCTCAGGTGATCCTCCCACCCCAGCATCCCAAGTAGCTGGGACTATAGATGTGTCCCACCATGCTGGGTTAATTAATTAATTAATTAATTATTTTGGTAGAGATGGTGTATTAGTCCATTTTCATGCTGCTGATAAAGACATACCTGAGACGAGACTGTGAAGAAAGAAAGGTTTAATTGGACTTACAGTTCCACATTGCTGGGGAGGCCTTAGACTCATGGCAGGAGGTGAAAGGCACTTCTTACATGGTGGTGGCAAGAGAAAATGAAGAAGACACAAAAGCAGAAACCCCTGATAAAAGCATCAGATCTCATGAGACTTATCCACTACCACAAGAATAGTATGGGGGAAACCACCCCCATGATTCAAATTATCTCCCACCAGGTCCCTCCCACAACATGTGGAAATTAGGGGAGTACAATTCAAGATGAGATTTGGGTGGGGACACAGAGCCAAACCATATCAGATGGGGTTTTGCCATGTTGCCCAGGCTGGTCTTGAAGTCCTGAGCTCAAGTGATCCTTCTGCCTTGACCTCCAAAGTGCTGGGATTACAGGCATGAGCCGCCATGCCTGGCCCAAGTATGCACTTTAAAAGCCATCCTTGCTATCTTGTGCCATTTTCCTGATATAAGTCACCCTTCTAAAGTGGACAAGGTAAGACATATTTACATTGCTATCCCTTTGTGGGTAAGAGAATAAAATTAGGAAGATCCTCAGGATGTAGCAAAAGGGCACTTACTATGTGCCAGGCCCCACTAGGCACTTGGCATGCATTTATATCTCATTTAACTCCTAGGGCTACTCTATGAGGTAAGCAATTCCATTCCAATTTTGTGGATGAGTCAAACTGGGGCATCAAGAGATACTGTGACTTGCCAAGGTCAAGCAACTAGTAGGTGAGATTTGAACCCAGATCTGTCTGTTTTTCAAAAGTCTCCACCCAGCTACAATTCCCCAGTGAAAAAGTTTTGGAGGAGTTACAGAAGGGAGAGGCCGTTGTTGGGTGGAATAGTCTTGAGGAGGGACTCCAGTATGAGGGGATGTCCTGGAAGCAAGGAGGGTGGCAAGCAAAGGTGCTGAGATGAGAGTGCACACAAAGGGCTCAAGGACAAAGAGTAGGCAGAGCTGATTGTCACTGAGAATGTGTAAGAACAGTGGGGGCAAGAAAAAAGGCAGGTTGGAGCCAGATGGGGAGTTGTCAGGCATGCAGGCTGAGGAGTTTGACTGTGCTCTCTCAGGCCATGGGGGAACATTTGGAGTGGGATTTGTCATGCTGATGAGGGGAAATAGGAAGCCTGGGAGTCTGCAGTTCCTAGAGCTACCATTGAGCGTTAGTGCTGGGGCTGTCTGCCCATAGAGTCGTTATCCCCTTAGCAGGTGGGAAATAGGAAGGGTCTAGTTTAGGCAGAAACATCCCTCAAGAGAAAGGCATGTCAGGGTTGGTGGAGACAGTGGGAGAAGGTTCCAGATGCAGCAGGACAGACCCTGGAAGGCAGGGAGGCAGGGGGGTGGCATAGGGCAGCAGAAAGAATGCATCTCTGGCTCATGGCAGGTCTTGTTCAGTTCTCAGCTTAGTCTCTGTGAATAAAAGTTATCTGAAAATAAATTCGGAGGAAAGAGACTTTATTCCAGTAAACAGTTTGCAAACCAGGGAGAGGCAGCCTTCAGTGTAAAACGAAGGTGCATTCCAGAGAACAAAGAGAGGGTCTGAGCATTTGTTTTTTCTTTTGAGACAAGGTCTTGCTCTGTCACCTGGGCTGGAGTGCAGTGGCGTGATCATGGCTCACTGCAGCCTCGAACTTCTGTGCTCAAGTGATTCTCCCACTTCAGCCTCCTGAGTAGCTGGGACTACAGGCGCATGTCACCATGCCTGGTTAATTTTTGTATTTTTTGTAGAGATGGGGTGTTGCTATATTGCCCAGGCTGGTCTCAAACTCCTGAGCTCAAGCGATCCATCTGCCTCAGCCTCCCAAAGTGCTGGGACTATAGGTGTGAGCCACTGCACCAGGCCAGGGTTTGAGTTTTATAGCAAAATTTCCAGCCCAGGTTTCTTTATGCAAATGAAGAATTCAAACTTGCTTAGTTCTAATTGGTTGACACAGCTGAGTTCTATTGGTCAATACAGCTGAGCCCTGGTTAGCTGAGGTAGGTGAGCTCTGATTGTTTCTGAGTTCAGGTGAACTCAGAAAGTTAAAAAGTTGTGGGTTTTTGGAGAACTCAGAGTATGTGACCTCTAGTCAGCAAATGGCCACGTGGCTCTGTTTTAAATTTAGGCCCAGTTAGCCACTTGGGATCTATCTTTAAGGATTTGCTCTTTCAGGTTCACATTTGTTAACATCTTTTACCATCTGTATGACCCTGGGCATGGAATTTTGCTTTTCTGACACTAAAATTAAATGGTAGAACTGCAAATTTCCTCAAACCATACTTTAATATGCTGCAACATGTAGCCCCTCTAGTTTATCATACCTTCCTTTTCAGCCCCTTTTCTATAGGCGAATAGGGACACTTAACATGCCAATTGAGTGTTTACCAGTCTATCTAGTCTCTTTCAGTGAAAATGTTTCCACTCTGGCTTTTCTATATTCCTATCAGGGCTGGCTCAAATAGTTCTTTTGGGATTACTCAATGACTCTTTAAGTAAAAGCTCCATCTTTCAGAGTTTTGCTCTTTTGCCTTCTCCTCTCCAAGATGGTGCCTGGGTATTTAAGGGGTTTACTGTAACCACAAGACAGCAGGGAGAGGAGCCTCAGGTCCACACTGTGTCCTCCATATCCAGGGCTAGTCCAGTCTGCTCCCTGGACTGTAGGCCACTAAGGCATGACAGGCCTCTTCTTGCCTCCTTGGTGATGGGCTGCTGGTGGCATCTATGGTTTTGGCCATTTGTCCTCAAGTCACAAGGTTCCTACCCATGGTGGCCTCTTTCTTTGATCTCAGGCCTCTATCCTCTTGGTACTTTGATGTGCTCTCCTGATGGAGGGTCAGGGGTGCTGCCACAGGCTCATTGATCAGACCATTTCCTGCAGTCTTACTGTGCCATCACCCTCTGCCATGTTGGAAATGAGTGGCTTTTCTTGTAGGCTCACAGACTCTTGCTAATAGACATGGGAAGTAGGTCTTTAGTTTTTCGGATGGCCTTGGCTTTCCTCTCAATCTATCTAATGTATCTCCTTGAGGTGAAACACAGCTTGGAGAGGAAAGGTAAAACACATTCACATCACCTCCAGCTTCCCCTCCCTCCACCCATCTTTTCCTTTCCATAACCCCTTGAACATGAAGGCATGAATACCCTGGCTTTACTTTGCAGAAGTACCTTATTCCAGGCCATGTGGTTCTTGGGTGCTGACTCCATGTCTGAGTTCCAGGGACAGACAGGTAAATCAGTCCTGTCTAATCAGATTATCCCGTTCTGGCTAGTGACTGGTCCAGGGATGAACATGTGACCCACATCTGTGCAATGATAGGCATCTCTGAGAACTTATTAGACCTTTATAACAGAGAAGCTCTCTTTTTCTTGAATTGGGATGTTATTTACATAGTGTGAAAATGTATAGATCTTTAGAGTTCCGTGTAAAGAATTTTGACAAATGTATACACATTTGTGTAATCAACACCCAAACAAAGATATAGATCCTTTTCATCACCCTAAGAAATTCCAACAGGCTCTTTTCCAGTTTATGCCAGAAAGTTCCCTCTGTCTCTTCCTGGTCAATGCCACCCTCTCCCTAACACACATACACCAGAGGCAACCACTATTCTGATGTTTATCACTGTAGATTATTTTCCTTGTTCTAGAACTTTCATTCTCTGCTGTTTATTTATTTGTATGTTCTTAATCAAATATCACACTGACCTGATTTCTATAGTTTTATAGTAAGTCTCAAAGCCAGATAGTATACATTTCCTAATTTTTAAAAAATTGTTTACCATGTAGGTTCTTTATATTTTTATATAAATATTAGATTCTCAGAAAGCATTCTGGGATTTTGGTTGGTATCTGATTGAAT
The DNA here is from genome assembly GCF_029289425.2 of Pan paniscus. Lineage (NCBI taxonomy): Eukaryota > Metazoa > Chordata > Mammalia > Primates > Hominidae > Pan > Pan paniscus. The sequence continues at coordinate 90,254,518 of NC_073257.2, forward strand.
CTATAGATTAATTTGGAGAAAGCTGACATCTTATCCATACTGAGTCTTCCATTCCATGTATATGGTATATCTATCCATTTATTTAGTTATTCTTTAACTCCTCTCAGTAATAATTCATTGTTTTCAGTGAAGAGGTCTTTTATTATGTTCATTCCAAAGTATTTTATATTTTTTGGTGCTACTGTAAAAAGTATTTTAAAGAAATTTCTTTTTTTTTTTTTTTTGGAGACAGTCTCGCTCTGTCACCTAGGCTGGAGTGTAGTGGTGTGATCTCTGCTCACTGCAACTCCTGCCTCCCAGGTTCTAGAGATTCTCCTGCCCCAGCCTCCCAAGTAGCTGGGATTACAGGCACATGCCACCACACCCAGCTTATTTTTGTATTTTTAGTGGAGATGGGGTTTCACTATGTTGGCCAGGCTGGTATCAAACTCCTGACCTCAGGTGATCCACCTGCCTCAGCCTCCCAGAATGCTGGGATTATAGGTGTGAGCCACCGTGCCTGGAGGAAATTTCATTTTTAATTTTTTTTTTTTTTTTTTTACTAGTGTAGAAGTTCTCTTTTTAGAGTTTGCTAAGCTGGTGAAAAGTAAGCCAGGCAAGAGCCACCATAGGGAGGCTGTATCCCTGAGAATGAATTCGAAACAGAGGGGAGCAGAGCTGAAAAATGGAGGGGAGGGAGAGACAGAGAGAGAGAGAGAGAGAGAGAGTTAGTTGAGGGAGAGAAAGAGGCTTGAAGAAAGGGTTTGAACTCCTATATTGAATTCTGAGTGAACTTAGGTCTACCCTGGACTTTACTGGAGACAATACATTTTATTTGCTAAAGTCGTTTTGAGCTGGATTCCTGTCACTTGCAGCTGAAAGAGTCTTGACTAATCCCATGTCTGAGTTGGCCCAGCCTTGAAGGCTAGTGTGTATGTATGAGTGAGTTTCACGCCAATGAGGAAAAGAAAAAAAAACATGGTTCACTAATTCTTATTTCATTTTCCCACGAGTGAGAACTGTTGACTTGCTAGTTTCCTTACTAGGTGACTGTTAAGAACTAAATGTTTGTATCTTCCAAATTCCTACCCCCATTGTGATGGTATTTGTAAAGAGGCCTTTGGGAGGTAACTAGGGTTAGGCCTTAGTGATGAAACCAGCCCTTATAAGAAGAGATATCAGAAAGATCAGAGAGCTTATTCTCTCCCTTCTCTCCTTTGCACCCTCCCCTTCTCCCGCAATTTCATGCACAAGCACTGAGGAAAACCATGTGAACACACAGTGAGAAGGCAGCCATCTGCAAGCCTGGAAGAGATCCCACTCCTGACCATGCTGGCATCCTGATCTTGGACTTTCAGCCTCCAGAACTGTGAGAAAATAAATTTCTGTTGTTAAGTCACCCAGTCTATTTTATTATGGCAGCTCGAGGAGACTAATAGAGTGACCTGTTAAGTGAGCCCACTACTCAAAAGCTTTCCTTCCTTCTTTTCCCTCCATCCCTTCCTCACTCGCTTCCTTCCTTCCTTCCCCCTCCCTTCCTTCCTTCCCCTACCCTTCCTTCCTCTCTCCCTCCTTCCCTCCCTCTTTCTCTTTCTTTTTTTAGAGAAGCACTATTTAAACCTATATGGAAGAAAAAATTTGTCCCTATTAGCATGATTATGGTCCTGCCCTTTAAGAGAGAACAGATCTCCACAGTTTTGCTGAAGAACACGGGATCTGTTCTTGCTTCTTTTGGGTCTACGGCATCACAGATAGCACACTAGCTTTTGATGGTTCCTTTCCCTGCAACTAGGGCAATGTCACTGCCTCTCACTAAAATGTTTTAGCTTACTCTCTTTCTCTGATGAATATAAGAACTAGGGGGTAGGAGTAGGGAATGTGTGTATGGGAAGCACTTGACATTTTCTGCAATGTAGTTTAGTCATTTATCTGTTCAACCATCCATCCTATTAGCACTGGGCTTTTATTGGGAAGAAAGATAACATACGTATTGGTTGTATTTCATACACGTTATCTCACTTGATTCTTATTGCAACCCTTTGAGATAGACATTGTTATTACCCCATTTTACAGATGAGAAAGCTAGAGTTTAGAGTGTTTAAGCCACTCATAGATCCAGACAATGACAGTATGGTGAAGCTGACATTCACGCCCCAATGCCTGTGCTCTTTCTATCTTGAGACTCCATTTTGATTTTCTGTCTGCAGGGTCCATGCTAAGCAGTGCAGGTGAGGTAAGAGGGTTAGCAGGTGCCTGGGTGTGAACCTTGTCATCAAACCCAGCAGTCTATTAGAGCTGCTGAGACAGTGAGGGAATAACTGTAATACAAAATAGAAAGCAGGAGTATCTTAATGTAGTGATACCAATCTTCAGGATTCTGGAACAAAAAAAAAAAAAAAAAAAAAGAAAAGAAAATCAGAACTCCAAGGGATTCTTGGGAATTTTTAAAATCATAAGTTATTCTTAAGATACTAACATTCTTCATTCTGTCTGCTCATTATTATGTATAGCTACAGTTTTGTTTAAGAAATAAGAAATATGAAGTTAGTAGAGTAGAACTGTAGCCCATAGTGGATATTAAGCCATGGGAAAATGCCAGGGAACATTATTGGACAGTATTTAAATAATGTAACATTGAGATCTCCTAGCAAGGTTAACAGTACCATGCAGAATCATATATCAAAATTATGAATTTAGGGACTTCTCTTTTGTTTCCAAAACTTATTTCTTGGAACACCACTCATAGAATTTGTGTAAAGTATACTATGCATACGAACATGTTAATATTATTTTATTTGCAAGAATAACTCATTGATCACAGCAAAAAGAGCAACAAACACACAACAATAACATGACGACAGTTACACGTAAGATTGACTGATGTCAGACTTCACCCCCAACTCTGGATGTCAGCGTTTCCTATTTTTGGGAGTGGCTCGACATCAGTGAATTCCTTTGAACCAGTAATGTCTTTGAACTGATAAGCTCTAATTCTCACAGGAAAATTATGATATTTCTCTTGTTTTCTCAATTTTTCTCAGGGAATTGAGATTTGGAAAACATTTAGACTTCCTGAGAAATTTAAGTTTAGAAAGGAAATTTAAATTTAGAAAAGAATTTCTGAGTGGATACACTAGTCTGAAGGGAGGTGAAGATATGAGCTAAAGGATTTGGGGAAGGTAAATATAATTAGCAGCTGTAGGAATCCTAGTAGACTTCCGGTAGGAGCTGGCATTGGAGTTGGGCTGTGAAGGGTGGGCAGGATTTATGGATTGGAGGTGGGAGTAGGAGTAGGAGTAGGGAGGAAGGCATTCTGAGTGGAAGACGCAGCTTGAGCAAGAGAGACTGAGAAGTGGAAACTGGGGGATATACCGGGAAGGTAGATTCACCTCAAGCAGTTTGTGAAAGGGAGTGGTTGATGATAAGATCGAACAGGTAGAGTAGGACTCAATCTTTGAGGGCTGGAGCAGAGCTCATATATCATTTGTACCACCCACCCCGCAAAATAGGGCTGTCTGTTTCCATGTTATGACAAGGAAACAGAAGCTCACGAGTTAAGAAACTTACTGAAGGTCTCAAAGGGAATAAAGGATATGAGTTAGGGAGTATGAACTCCGAAGAGCACATGTGATGTCTTGCTCAGCACAGACACTGGGAGTCTGTGGAATAAGATAGTCACTGGGGCTTTCTTAAATGTCTGTTGAGTTAAATTGATGTGTAGAAATTAGAGGGAGATAGATTTTGGTTCAGTATGAGTAAACATGTTCAGGGAAAACAAACTTCAGTAACAAGTTGTTTTAACTTTTTTTTGTTATCTATGTATCTGTCTAATGATCTATGTATCTTTTATTTATTTCTTACTGATGCTGCGATTTGTAAGGAATGGTGGTTCCCTCTTTCTTTTGGCCACAAGGAAGCTTCATATCAAATTTGTAGCTCTATAGAATGGGATGGCTTACTTTTCTAACGTTAATCATGCTAGTCATATTCCTTGATTTATTTTGCTGTTCATTTTACCCCTTGGCGTTGGACACAACCATTCAAGCTGTCTCAAATTTGGATATAATTAACTAATTAATTGGGCACAGACTGAGAAATTCTAATAGTCAGATGTGTAAAATGGTATGTGCTGCCATGTGAAATCATGAGCTCACCGTGAGCAGAGGTGTGTAAGAGGAGATTGGAAGAGCATTTGGCTCCAAGTTCCCTTCAGCTCCGAGATTTTCTGATTATAAAGAGTTGGAAATAGGTCACTGTTTCACTGCGCCCTCGAGCCATCCCCCAACAAACCTCACCCGAGTGCTGGTAAGAAAACATTTTCATCCTCTTACAGGCCCGAGGTCCTCTGGCCACACAGGCTAATGAGACTCTGGGACTTGGGGATCCAGGCTGCCCGGTACTGGGGCAACAGTGCAGTTGACATTAATAGCATGTGACTAGCAGTGGATTGATTAAACAGATGTTAAGGTTTTAGCTGATAATGATTCATTACTATTTGGGAAAAACCTGATAGGGGTGCTCCCACTCTAAGAATTAATTAGTTTGTGCTTCATCAGTCGTATTGAGCAGAGTGTAAATGGCCGTTCTGAGTACAGAGCTCTCCAGTTACAGGAATTACCATTCCTTCCACCCAGCAAGACATGGGAGCAGGGTGCTTCCTTCCATGGAGGAGCAGGCAGAAGGGGAGGGGAGTAGCAAGGAGATCAAGAGGCCTACATGCTTGATGCTTGCTCTCCAGGATCCATCTTGTTTTCCCCTCTGCCTATCATTTGGGGATGCTCTCATTTGCCACTCTCAATCCATGCTACCATGGGGCTTCTCTCCAGCTCAAGCGAGGGGCCAGCATGTGACCAAGGCTGAGCTGGACCAGTCATTGCACTGCATTAACTGGGCAATGGTGATTGGCTCAGTGATGTATATGTGGGACCCAATCAGATGCTCTGAGGCTCAATGAGACATTTGCTGGGAATTTAGGGAAAGCTGTTCTCTCACTTTTCCTGAAGGGGATGTAAGGCAGGAGCTGCAGCAGCTATTTTAATTCCAGCCTCGAAGCCATCGAGTCATTCCCAGCCTTTGAACCTCTTCAGCTGGTGCCACATGGAGCAGAGACAACTGTCCCCACCAAGACCTGTCCAAATTGCAGATTTGCAAGCAAAAATAAGACTCCTCCCCGCAACAGCCCCCCAGACAGTCTCACTGTCGCCCAGGCTGGAGTGCAGTGGTGCAATCTTTGTCCACTGCAGCCTTCCTCTCCTGGATTCAAGCGATTCTCATGCCTCAGCCTCCTGAGTAGCTGGGATTACAGGCCTGCACCACCACACCCAGCTAATTTTTGTATTTCTAGTAGAGACAGGGTTTCGTCTTGTTGGCCAGGCTGGTCTCGAACTCCTGGCCTCAAATGATCTGCCCGTCTCAGCCTCCCAATGTGCTGGGGTTACAGGCATAAGCCACCACACCTGGCCAAGACCATTGTTGTTTTGTTTTAAGCCACTGTTTGTGGTGATTTGTTACTCAGCAACTGGTAACTGGAACAGCTCATGTCTTATATTTTGGACTGTAGACGAATCTTTCCTTATTGCGAACCTGATCATCTTACTCCTCTGTTTAAAAAACTCTCACAAGCCTGTAGGTTAAAGGCCAACACTTTTGTGTGTTATTCACAATACCTTTCTGGATCTACCTCAGATCTCACTGCCTTTCCTTTCCTTTCAGGCATCCTGTCCTTCAGTTACACAGAACTGTTTGTAGTCTCCTAAACAGCTCGTGCTCTCTCAGGCCTCTGTGTCTTCGTGCATGCTGTTCCCTCTGTCTGAAATGCCTGTCCCATCACTGTCAGATGACATCTCTCTGATGAAGTTCCTCTCTCGCCTTTTCTTTAGACCTCTTGGATGAATCACTGGATTCTTTCCTCAATTGTTTTTGCACATATACTTTATGGAGAATTTCCTTGACTGTCTCCTAACCCTTATGGAAAATTTTATTTCAATAATCTTATTTTAAATTTCCAGCAACTTTTTTCTTGTTCTGTTTTTCATCATACTTTGTACTTGTTTCACGTCTTATGTCTCTTGCTTCTTGAATTAAATATCCTCTTGAATCTCTCTGCTTTTCTTTCCTTTCCTTTTCTTTTTTTCTTTTCTTTTTCTTTTTTTGAGACAGAGCCTTGCTCTATCACCTAGGCTGGAGTGCAGTGGCGCGATCTCGGTTCACCTCCACCTTCTGGGTTCAAGCCATTCTCGTGTCTCAGACTCCCTATTAGCTGGGATTACAGGAATACACCACCATGCCTGGCTAATTTTTGTATTTTTGGTAGAGATGGGGTTTCGCCATGTTGGCCAGGCTTATCTTGAACTTCCGACCTCAGGTGATCTGCCCACCTTAGACTCCCAAAGTGCTGAGATTACAGGCATGAGCCATCATGCCTGGCCTCTCTCTGCTTTTCCATTTACTGAATTATCATAGCTTCTGACAGAGATTCTTTGCTTGACAAAATGTAGGTGTCTGAACTTTTTCTTAGGCCCATCTGTGTGCTTCCTTGCAAAGTTCTATTTTGGCAAAGAGCCTTGTGCTAAGTTAGTTTAGCAAGAATCCCTCACCCTTGATACTTGATCACTCATGAATCTGATAAAAAAAATCCTTGCTCCCTACCTAGGGTATCTGATTACCTGGACTGCCTTCAGCAGAAATCCTTTTAGAGTGTTTCAGCCAGAATTCTCCCACACTTGATGCCTCCTTAGTAATTTTCTGTCCACTGACCTCCTTCCTCCTTGGCTATAAATCTGCACTTGTCCTTGCTGTATTTGGAATGGAGCCTAGTTCTATTCTGGGGACTCTTTTCCCCAATTGCAATAGTACTGAATAAAATTTGCCTTTACCACTTTAACTTCTGTCTGGCTCTGCTTTTTATTGATGCTTCCTCAAAGATCCATTTTTCTGTCTCTTGGTCTCTTGCTTTTTGTGTTGGAGGCTTGCCTCAAATGGCTGAGGATCCTTAGTTGTCCATTTTGTGTATAAGAAAGAGGTGCTTGGAAGCTCTGAGGACATAGGGCTTGCAGGATTCCCCCATGGTGGGTGAGCAGGAAATTACTAATACCATGGAAGAGTTTCAGTACCAGAAGGTGGAGGCCACAATGCTCACATGAGCTGTCTTTTGCCTTCCCAGGTAGTTTATTCCAGTTCCTGAGAGCACACACTTCCTTCTCACATCCTTCCCTAACTGGATATGGAGGGAAAGGGAGGCACTCCTCAAGAAAACTTCAATTTAATCCCCTCCCTTTTCACCCCCATTCTGTCCTCCCACCCTCCTTCTTACCTGGCAACTTTGAGTCTCAAACATCTCTGTGATAGGACATGGCAGGATGGCTTCCACACTGGCTGTAACCCCATTCCCATGTGTTCTAGGCTGCCTTTTCTTCCATCCTACCTCATCAATTTCTAATCAGTTTCTGTATTCAAGACATATGTGAAATCTTCTCTCCATTGATGTTCTATCCCTGTTCTCTTTGCTGTCTTGTGTTTATGCCTTTTAAATTCCCTCGCTGTCACTTTACAGGGGTGTCACTTTACAGACAGAGGAGAGAGATGCCTGCTTTACTATAAGAACTGCAAACTCAAACTATGCTCTCTGCCTCCTTGGCCTGAAAAGGACCTTAGAGGCCACTGAGTCCATTTGAAATAGGGAAAACAAAGTTAGAGTAGGTCTAGCAACTAGCCAAAGAGGAATGTCCAAGCAGGGACCATGGTAGAGTATATTACTTGGAGGCCAGATGGGCTGGGCTTGAAGTCCTGGCTCCATCACTTACTACCCTTGAGAACTTGAGAGAATAATTAGCATGCCTGAGCCTCTTTTTCTCACCTATAAAATGGGAATAAAAATATAGACTTATCCCTCAAGCATCTGGAGAATCCTTCTCTTGTCTCTTTTGTTGCTGCTTTGCTGAGCTTTAAATCTGTTTTGAAAAATAGACTTTTTTCTTATTTGTGTTCTGGCTCCCATCAAAATGGTGAACTCCTGGAAGGCAAGGACTGTGGATTAGTCATCTTTGTCCCCTCTATTAGGTTGGACAACTCCAACCTATTAGTGGAAACTCCAAGGATGTACCAGAGGGAAATGGGCAGAGACAGGTAGTGGTGGGCACCAACAGGCAGTCCTGGCAGGATTGTGTGCCTGTGGGCTCATGTGGGATGTGGTAAGCAGGTGGCTGAGATGACAGGAATCTTTAGTGTAGCTGATTAGAAGGATGCTGGTGAGTGACCAAGATGAAGAAGATGGGAGGAGAGCAAGTCTGGGTGCCAGATCAGGTGTTAAGTTTGAGAAATGTGAAGTTTGAAGTGGGGCTCCCATGCAGATGCTCCATCAGACAGATGAAAGTGTGAAACTTGTGCATGCAAACAAATCTTGGATATCTCTCATATTGAGCTGATTGTTGGTCCCCAAGAAAAAGATGTGTTGCCTGAAAGGATGTGAAGATGGAAGATCAGAGAGCTGAAGACAGAGTTTCAGGGAAAAGAGATATCTTTTGAAGATTTAGACAAGAATTGTAGCCCATGGAAAGAGGAGATCGCTTCAAGATAAAGCAGAGACCAGGAGAGGGCTATGCCTAGGAGCCTGTGAGTGGGGAATTTCAAGAATGAATGTTAATTGCTGACCAGGTATTTGTTGATATTAGAAAATTATTGTGAAATTTTTTTGGTTGTGATAATGGTATTGTGTTTACATTTTGTAAAAAGTCCCAATCCTTTAGAAATATCTACAGAAGGATTTACAGAGGAAATGATGTGATGTTTGGCATTTGTTTTAAAATAAACTGCTGAGCTATCTATAAAAGACACACTTTAGGTTCAAAAATACAAATAGGGTTAAAGTAAAAGGATGGAAAAATATACCATGGAAATAATAACCAGAAGAGAGCTGGAGCGTCTATACTATTAGCAGATAAAATAGACTTTACAATGGGACTTGCTTCCAGAGGCAAAGAAGGACCTGCATAATGATGAAAGGGTCAGGCCATTATGAAGACATAACAATTATAAAAATATGTGCATCTAACAACAGAGTCTCAAATACATGAAGCAAAAAGCTGACAGAATTGAAGGCAAAAATAGACAATTCAACAATAATAGTCGAAGACTTCAATACCCCACCTTTAATAATGGATAGAACAACAAGGCAGAAGATCAACAGGGAAATAGAAGATTTAAGCAATGCTCTATACCAACTAGACCTAACAGATACCTATAGAATACCCAACAAAAGCAAAATATACATTCTTCTTAAGTAGTCATGGAACATTTTCCAGTTTAGACCATGCTATGCCATAAACCAAGTTTCAATAAACTTAAAATAGAAAATGGAAAAACAATAGAAAAAGTCAAGGAAACTAAAAGTTGTTTCTTTAAAAAGATTAACAAAATTGTTAAGTCTTTAGCTAGACTGACTAAGAAGAAAAGAGAGGTATCAAGTGACTAAAATCAGGAGTAAGAAGAAAATGTAACTATTGGTCTTACATAAATAAATGGATTATAAGGGAATACTATGAACAACTGTATGCCAACAAACTAGATAACCTTGGTAAAATGAACGAATTCCTAGATAGACACCAACTACAAAAACTGGCTCAAGAGAAATAGAAAATTTGAACAGACTTATAATGAGTAAAGAGACTGAATTAGTAATTAAACTTTCCACAAAAAAATACCAGGGCCAGATGGCATCACTAGTGAATTCTACCAAATATTTAAAGAAAAATTAGTAACAATCACAAACTCTTAAAAATAGCAGCAGCAGAAGAAACACTTCCCAACACATTCTGTGAAGTCAGATACCATATTACCCAGATATCAAAACCAAAGACATCACAAGAACTAAAATTAAAGACTGTATCCTTTATGAATATAGATGCAGAAATCCTCAGCAAAATACTAGTAAATCAAGTCCAGCAACATATACAGAGGATTATATGCCATGATCAAGTAGCATTTATCCCAGGAATGCAAGGTTGGTTTAACATCTAATGATCAATCAAGGCAATATATCATATCAATATTATGAATAACAAAACCCACATGATCATGTCAGTAGGTACAGAAAAAGCACTTAAAATGCAACATGCTTTTATAGTAAAATCACACAACAAACTAGGAATAGAAGATGTAGTGAGTTGAATGGTGCCCTCCTCCTCAATGTGTCCACATTCCAAAACCTGTGAATGTGACATTATTTGGAAAACAGATCTTTGCAAATGCCGTTAAGGATCTAGAGATGAGATTATTCTAGTGGGCCTTATATCTAATGACATGAGTCTTTACAAGAGAGAAAAGACATAGAGACACAGGGAAGAAGTTCATGAGAAGATGGAGGCAGAAATTGAGTGATGCAGCCACAAGCCAAGGAATACATAGAGTCACCAGGGGCCAGGAGAGGCAAAAAAGGATTCTCCTCCAGTGCCTCTGGAAGGAGCATTGCCCTACAACACCTTGACTTTTAGACCTTGGCTTTCAGAATTGTAAGATAATGCATTTCTGTTATTTTAAGTCATGAATCTTCTGGCAATTTGTTATGGCAGCCTTAAGAAACTAATACAGAGGGGAAATTTCCTCAACCTAATAAAGGAAATCCATGAAAAAACCACAGCTAACATCATACTTAGTGGTGAAAGACTGAATGCTTCCCCTCTAAGATCATGTACAAAGCAAGGATGTCTGCCCTTCTACTTGTATTCAGCCTTGTCCTGTAGGTCCTAGCCACAACAGAAACAAACTCATATAATAGAAACTCAACACAGCTAGATTAAGAAAAATGAGGAATTTATTGACACTAGTAATTGAAAATATGAGAATCCAGGCATTGCTAGACCTATTTTATTATCAGAAATATCTTGAGGCTTTGCTTCTTCTGTGTTGGGTTACTTCTGAGGCAGGGTCTCCAAAAATTGTCACCAGTTGCTTCAGGTGTACATCCTACCAACTAAACAATGCCAGCAGAAGACAGAGTACCCTTTTCCTGAAGTCCCCAGCAGAGGCCCTGGAGCTGGTTCTTACTGCCCAGCTGGTATTCCCAGCCCATCAGTGATCAAATTAGTAAGGCCAGGCCTCTTTTGGGTTCCTTTATTGCTTGGCTAGATATTATCACTAGGAAGGGTTTGATTGGTGCTATATTTCCTGAGAAATTCCCATTTGTTTTTATACATGGTGACACTTTGACAGGATTTATAAAAATCGTGGATCATATCCTGCCCACTTCCAACCCTTGAATTCTGTGAGTTTTCCTTTCATCTTTTGACATTGACTATTGCAGGGAGGAACATTGAGGCAAGCTCACTGTGTCCCCTCATAGCTGACTTGATTTCTTTGCTGGGTTGCCCATTGGAGTTTTTATTTCTTGAGTAAATTAGTCTGAGAGCACAAACTGTAGCTTTGCAAATCTTATCTGCAGTTTCAGATCTTTCTTTATTTTAGGATGTTGTCTTCTGTCTCTGTCCATTTTCTGCTGCTATAACAGAATACCACAGACCGGGTAGTTTATAAGGCAAAAAGTTTATTTGGCTCATGGTTCTGAAGGCTGGGAAGTCCAAGAGCATGGTGTCAGTGTCTAGTGAGGGTCATCCCATCACAAGGAAGGGCAAGAGAGGGTGAGAGTGTGTGAGACAGAGAGAGGAAATCAGGCTGAACTCATCATTTTTATCAAGAACCCACTCCTGAGATAATTAACCCACTCCTCAAATAACAGCCTTAGTCCCTTCATGAGGATGGTGCTTCCATGGCGTAATCATCTTTTAAAGGTCTCACCTTTCAACACTGTTTGTGGATTAAGTTCCAACACATAAACTTCTGGGAGACACATTCAAAGCATAGCGTTTTCTATCATATCTTTGGCTATTTTTCTGCTTTATGAATTTTTTAAAAAAAATTCAGGAACATCAAGAAAACGCTTGCTGTATGTAATTTATCTGTCCCGAATATCTGTCATTTTACCAATAGAGATTTTCTCTTTGATTTTTTTATTTTGCATATTTCTCTAAAGTTGTCTTCACGTCTTGATCCTGTATCTACTTCTTACTGTTTCTATTATAACTGTTTCTATAATAACACAGTTTGAATTTCTATAATTAATTTTATTGTTTTCTTTCATTTCTTTCCTGAAGTCTAATTTCTTGTCCACTTCAAGTCTGCTTTGGTCTTTTTCAAAGAACCTATGTTCTTTTTAATTTCCCTGGAAATTTAAAAGAGGGCTCTTGCCTCACACCCAAGATCAAGGTGGGAGGGGGATTGTATAAAGATCCAGGATGCATGAGAACAGCACTGAACTATCCTATCTCATAAGCATTTATTTCTTCAGAAATTGCTGAGTCATAATTTTTGCACCTAAAGTTTGACTGATGGAAAAGATTAACTGTCTTAATAAATATTATATTTTTGATAAGTATCTCCAAAATATTATGATTATACACATCAGTTTTTTTTGTACATCGGATTAAATGACTGAGTGTCTTAGCTTGGGCTGCCATAACAAAATACCATAGACTGAGTGGCTTAAACAACAGAAATTTATTTCTTATAGTTCTGGCAACTGCAAGTCCAAAACCAACGTACCAGCAGGATTGGTGTCTGGTGAGGCTCTCTCCTTGAGTTACAGATAGCTGTCTTCTTGTTGTGTCTTCACGTGGCCTTTTCGCAGTGCATATGGTTGGAGAGAAAGAGGGAGAGTGAGAGTAAGAGCGAGGGAGAGTGAGAGAAAGATAGAGAGAGAGACTTTCTAGAGTCTCTTCTTATAGGGAGCACTAATCCCATCATGAAGGTCCCACCCTCATGACCTCATCTAACCCCAATTACTCCCTAAAAGACCCATCTCCAACTACCGTCACATTGGGGATTAGGGCTTCAACATATGAATTTTTGGGGACATAATTCAGTCCATAGCAGTGAGGCGCCATTAATTTTACCAGGTGACAATACGTAAATTGTATAGCAAATGTAAAATTACAGACATCTGCCTTACTCACTGTCAAAGCTGAATTAGAGAATTTCTCCTGTGTTCCAAGAGACTAAGATCAGATTCTTTACTCTCCAACCATTTTGGCCCTCACCCAGAGAACATACCCTCTCCAGGTGTCAGTAAAGCAAATGCAAGGAATAATTCTGTCTCCTGCCCACTCAGATGCAGCCAAGGGAAAGAGCCCCATCCTTGGAGAGAGTGAAGGGGTACAAGGCCCATCTGTCTAGGCAGGTTGTGGCACACACCGATGGTGGGTACCTGTGGCCAGTCATCAGACTATATAGGAAGCATAATGCTGGCATCTGCTCAGCTTCTGGGGAGGCCTCAGGTAGCTTACAATGGTAGGAGCAGTAGAAACAGAGTGAGGAAGGAGGTGTTACGCATTTTAAAACAGCCAGATCTAAGGAGAAACCTTATTCACTATCGTGAGGACAATATCAGAGGGGATGGTGCTAAACCATTCATGAGAAATTCACCCCCATGATCCAGCCACCTCCCAGCAGGCCCCACCTCCAACTTTGGGGATTACAATTTGACATGAGATTTGGTGGGGACATAGATCCAAACCGTATCAGGCACCATTTGTTGAATTTCTTTGTGCTCCATTTTCAAGAAGTTTTTTTGAAAAAGGAAGGAGAGACATGGAGTGGTAATTGGGGGGAAAAGTGGGGTTAGGAGAGGCTGTTTTTTTTTCTTTAATTAAAAGAAAATAGCATTTAAATAAACTGTTTTCTTTTTTTACTTTAGAGACAAGGTCTTGCTCTGTTGTCCTGGCTGGAGTAGAGTGGTGTAATCATAACTTACTGCAGCCTTGAACTCCTGGGCTCAAGTGATCCACCCACCTCAGCCTCCCAGGCAGCTAAGACTACAGGTGTGTACCAGCACACCTGGCTAATTTTTTTTTTTTTTCTAGAGATGGAATCTCACTATGTTGCCAGGGTTGGTCTCAAACTCCTGGGCTCAAGCGATCCTCCTGCCTTGGCCTTCCAAAGTGCTAGGATTACAGGTGTGAGCCACCACACTTGGCTGATACTACGATAGTTTTTTTTTTTTTTTTTAAGACAGGGTCTCCCTCCCTCATCCAGGTTGGAGTGCAATGTGGTGAACTCTGCTCACTGCAACCTCTGCCTTCTGAGCTCAAGCAATTGTCCTGCCTCAGCCTCCCAAGTAGCTGGGACTACAGGCGCATACCACCACACCTGGCTACTTTTTGTATTTTTTATGGAGACAGGGTTTTGCCATGTTGCCCAAGCTGGTCTCGAACTCCTGAACTCAGGTGATCTGCCCGCCATGGCCTCCTTAAGTGCTGGGATTACAGGTGTGAGGCACGTGCCTGGCCCGATAGTGTGTTTATATGCTGAAAGGGATGATTCTGTAGAGAGGGGAACGTGATATAGGAGAAGGAGGATGGGTTGCTGAAGCCACATTCTCGAGTAGATAAGGGAGGATCTAACTACGGAAGCTTGGCTGTAATTAGACATTTTGTAGAAATCCAGATATCTCATACCCTTCAAGTTCCACTCTCTAGGAGGGTGGTGGTAAATCTTGGGGAAGAGCCCTCTGGTTTTGCCTAGGGAAAGACTGGGTCTCTAGTGGCCTTGTGCTTACACTGAAGGGCCTAGGACAGGCTGGGTAATCTCTCTGAATCTCAGTTTTGGGCTCTGTTGTAAAAGGCAGATGATCCCACCCACTCCACAGAATCGTAAATATTAAACAAGGCAATGCAAACAGATTTCGCAGCATGGAAAATAAAACTGATTTCATCATTGAGAGATAACTATGTTTACCATTTCAGTGTATTTTTTTGTAACAGTCATTTTTCCAAATATATAAATACATACCTAAAATAGTATCGTTCTATAATGTGATTTTAGCACTTAAATATATTAAGGACAATTTTCCATGTCATTAAATATTTTTCTACAACATCATTTAAAAATATGCAGATCATTCTAGTAAGTGGACTTATATTCTGTTTTAACCAATTCCTAGTGCAGACATCATGCAAGTTATTCCTTACTATTTTCTCTTATAAACAGCACTGTTATGATCTTCCTTATGGTTTTACTTTTGCATACATCCATGGTTATTTCCTTAGGGCAATTTCCTGGCAATGGAATTTCAGCTGAGTTGCCGACAAGTTCTTTTGCCTTCCTGCAGATAGAGGAAGGAGCAGATTTTGGGTGATGGCACAGCCAGCCAGCATGAACAATGGTACCCAAAGGGTGCTGATAAACGGGCTGCTGTCAACCTGGAAGCAGGACTCTGGAGGCCAGAGATAAGTTTCTAGATGTGGCCTATCCCCATCAACAAGTTAATTGCTGCCCTGGTTGAAGACATGAAGGCAAGCTTATCAAATATGAGGAAGCTGTGAGGTTGAGAAGGATATGCTGAGTGACAGAATCAAGATGCAAGGAGACCCTGACTGGCAGGGAGAATGGGCTGAAACAAACAGGAGAAACTGAAGGGGAAAATTGTAATGTCTTGAAAATGGTAACATTTCAAAAATCTAGAGAATACATGTGAAGGCTAGGGGAGACCTGGCAGGACATCAGGTCATTCAAAAAAACAGAGGTGTGGATGTGAAGTGGTTACCCCCAAAATTCATGCAAGATACTCAATAGACTCGGGCCGTATCAGTTTGCGTGTAGTGTCCTGACCACATGTTGTCAGTGGATGTTGACAAGCTAGAGCTCGACCCAAGAAAAGGTGATCAGGCTATTGTATGATGTAGACCATGGCTGTTCAGTAGAAATGTGATGTCAACCTTTTGTGTGTGTGTATGTGTGTATACAGCTGGCCCTCTCTATCCACGGGTTCCACATCGATGGACTCAACCAACATATTAAAAAATGTCCACAAAAGGAAAATTGGGTGGTTGCATTTTTACTGAACATGTACAGACTTTTTTCTCATCATTATTCCCTAAAAAATACAGCATTAACAACTATTTACATAGCATTTGCTTTGTATTAGGTATCATATGTAATCTAGAGATGATTCAAAGTATATGGGAGAATGTATGTACATTATATACAAACACTACACCATTTTATATAAGGGATTTAAGCATCCATGGATTTTGGTATCCATGTGTGTGTTTAGGGTCCTGGACCCAATCCCCCACAGATACTGAGGGACAACTGACATACAGATGGTCCCTGACTTATAATGGTTTGTCTCAGGACTTTTTGACCTGGCAATGGTGCGAAAGCAATACACTTTTATTTTTTTGAGACAGGGTCTCACTCTGTCGCCCAGGCTGGAGCGCAATGGCGTGAGCTCAGCTTACTGCAACCTCAGCCTCCTGGGTTCAAGCAATTCTCCTGCCTCAGCCCCCCGAGTAGCTGGGATTACAGGCATGTGCCACCACTACTGGCTAATTTTTGTATTTTTAGTAGAGACAAGGGTTCGCCATGTTGGCAAGGCTGGTCTCGACCTCCTGGCCTCAAGTGATCCACCTGCCTCTGCCTCCCAAAATGCTGGGATTACAAGCGTGAGTCACCGTGGTGGGCCGCAATACATTTTTAGTAGAAACCATACTTAGAGAATCCATACAACCATTCTGTTTTTTACTTTCACTACAGTATTTAATAAATTACATGAAGTGGTCAAAATTTTATTATGAAATAGGCATTAGGTTAGACGGTTTTGCCCAGTGTAGGCTAAGGTAAGTGTTCTGGCCACATTTGTGGTTGGCTAGGCTAAGCTATGATGTTAGCTTGTTAGGGTAGGTTAGATATATGAAATGCATTTTTGATTTACAGTATTTTCAACTTATGATGGATTTATCAGAATGTAACCACATTGTAAGCCAAGGAGCATCTGTATATATATATGTGTGTGTGTGTATATATATATATGTGTGTGTGTGTGTGTATATATGTGTGTATATATGTATATATATAAATATATATAATTTCTAGTAGCCAGTAATATATTTTATTTTATTTTGTTTTGTTTTTAGAGATGGAGTCTTGCTATGTTACCCAGTCTAGTCTCGAACTCCAGGGCTCAAGTAATCTGACTGCCCAGGCTTCTGAGTAGCTGGGATTACAGGCACAAACCACCATGCCCAGATGATAATATATTTTAGGTAACTCAAGATATCGAAAACATTATCATTTCAGCATGTAATCCTTATAACCACATTATTAATGAGATATTGCATTCTTTTTTCCCCCTAAGTACTAAGTCTTTGAAATTTAGTATGTATTTTACACTTCCAGTGCATCTCAATTCAGATGCTCATTTTTTAATGATTAAAATGAAATAGATTCCTACCAAAATAATAAGTTGTGTTTAGTGAAACATATTTTATATTGCCTTATTTTTTAAATTTAAGTTTTATTTATTTATTTATTTATTTATTTATATTTTTGAGACAGAGTCTTGCTCTGCCACACAGGTGGTATGCAGCGGTGCGATCTGGGCTCACTGCAAACTCCGCCTCCCGGGTTCAAGCAATTCTTGTGCCTCAGCCTCCCAGGTAGCTAGGATTACAGACGCGTGTCACTACCCCCAGCTAATTTTTGTATTTTTTAGTAGAGATGAGGTTTCACCATGTTGGCCAGGCTGGTTTCAAACTCCTGGCCTTAAGTGATCCACCCTCCTTGGTTTCCCAAAGTGCTGGAATTACAGGTGTGAGCCACCACTCCCAGCCTAATTTAAAAGTTAAATAATTAAAATTAAATACAATAAAAGTTTTGTTTCTCTGTTGCACTAGCAACATTTCCAGTGCTCAGTATTCACATGTAGCCAGTGGCTACCAATATTGGATACTGCAAACTTTGAATTGCAATTTGTATTTCAGCAAATTCTCCATATGGTTCCTTTGCCAATGAAAGGTTGAGAAACCCTGTCCAGAGTTCAGGCCATGATTTGGGGGAATGTCTGAAGAAACAAAGTATACTTTGCAAGCAAAAGGGAAAAAGCTCCAGGAAGCTATGATAACAATCTTCAGATAGTTAAAGGTCTGTTGTGTGCAAGGTGAGGAAGATGTCCCCAAGTGGAAGAGCCAGGACCACAGGCAGAGGTGGGGTGGGGGTAGGAGGAAGGGAACTGGACTTTAGGAAGCTTCTTTAGTTAATTATCTCACTTAATCCTTGAAACAAAAGAACTGAACTTGGATCCGAGTTCACATTTCACTTCTGCCAATCACTGTGCATCCTGAAGGAAGAATTAACCTCTCTGAACCTTAGTTTACTATCTGTAAAACAGGAAAAATAATAATCTGCCTCCTAGGGGTAATGTACAGACTATGTGGGCAAGGACCATATTTGCTACATTTACTGCAGCATCTCTGGGCTTGGCACAGACCTGCCACAGAGTCAACCCTCAAGAACTATTTCTTCGTAAGGCCAGGCACAGTGGCTCATGCTTGTAATCCCAGCACTTTGGGAGGCTGAGGGGAGGACTGCTTGAGCCCAGGAGTTTGAGACCAGCCTGGGCAACATGGGGAGACCCTAGCTTTACAAAAAAAAAAAAAATTATTGTGCATGGCAATGTGAGCCTGTGGTCCCAGCTACTCAAAAGGCTGAGGTGAGAGGATTGCTTGAGCCTAGGAGTTCAAGTCTGCACTGAGCCATGATTGTACCACTGCACTTTAGCCTGGGTGACAGTGGGAGACCCTGACTCAAAAAACACAAAAAAAAAAAAAAAAAAAGAGAAAAAATCCAAAACACAAAAAACTAGTTCTTTGTAAACTGGCACAGCTCTAATTTGAGAAGGATGGCTATTACTGGTTCTAGCAGGCTCGTGATTTGAGGTGACAGGTTGTGTTTTTCAGGGCACACAAACCAACCCACCCCACATGCTCCTTCTTCCCACTGAAAGCCGATTTTTTTTTATTTACAGCTTCAAATTGATCTGAATCAATCTATCCTCAAACCTTTTCATTAGACGAGTGAGAATAGAAGAGCAGGGAGGGGAGGTTGGGCTCCTCCACCTTCCCTTGCTCATCAAGTAGCAGTGGATCTCGGGCCATTTCCCCACTATTGAAACAAATAGCATCAAAGCGGAGTACTGAGTCACTTGAAAGTGGGTGGCTACTCTGGCCTATCAAAGTGTTTCTCTGCAAAAGACCCCACCACAGGCTTGCCAAGCCACATCTGTGCTTCTGTCAAGTAAACAAAGAATATCTACTGCTCTCAGGCAGGCACTAACATTAGCCGAGTAAGGGCTCTTTGGGGACCAGGCAAGGGAGATTTGCATTTGAAAATGAACCACTGTACGTGGATTTATAGTGTTGCTTTTCCGACGGAGAGGGGGAAATATTTTTCTCTGGGAGATTAGAGTTTACTAGTGGATTCAAGTGTAACTTTGGAGAGTGGTGGAGGTATTAGATGTGGCAGTATCACAGTATTGTTTTATTGGCAATTAGATTTCAAACTGGCACGAATGTATGAAAATAAGTCTCAATTATGGGCCTGTGAAGTTTCTCCACCATCTGTCAACAGTTTGCTCCTTATGCCACAACATGTGTACCTTTGGAGGGAAAATGATTTAATAGCCCAAGTGAAGAGGTATAGCTCACCAAATTGTATTGGAGTTTATAGCCAATGCCTGCATTTATGATTTCTGATGCAGGGAAAGCAAATTTAAACTCACACCTGTGCGTGTGCATATGCACACAAGCGTGCATGCACTCACACATATCCCTTCCAGGGCCTCATAGACTCACAAACTGTCAGAGGCTGAATACAACTTCAGAAGAAGTAAGCCCAACTTCCCCACTTTGCAGTTGAAAAAAATCAAGCCCAGAGAGAGCAAAGGACTGGTCCAAGTGACACTGCATCATGGGGCAGAGCTGGAAATATAACCAACAGGACACTTGGTGTTGGGGGCTGTGGAATGCTGAGAAGTGTGTAACAACCAGTTCTCTGGGAAAATTCAAGTCCTGATTTGTAGCGCTTCCCTATTTCCATGGTGTAAACATTCCCACAGTGGCTGGTTTCATGCTACCAATGTGATATCACTGAATGTGGAGTTTGGAAGAAATGTGTCTTTCACAGGACAATATAAGCCAGTTCCACTATACCACTAGAAAGGGGGAATGAGCTTGTTGCATGGAAATGTGTGGTTCACTTGTCCAGCATCCACTTTCCCTTCTGGCAAGAGTGCCCCGATTTTTCCACAGGGCATCTACCCCTACCCTATTCTTGGCCCATGAGTTTTGGGTAGGATGACACTATCATCAGCTCTGGGGACGACACATGACCCAGGACTGAACCATCAGTATATCCCATCTCCCTGGACATTGATTGGTTCAGGGATGGGCTTGTGACTCAGTTTGGCTCTCGGAGTCAGGCCCAGGATTTTGAATTACAAAGGAGTAGCCAGTTTGCCACCATAAAAGGAATGGTTGTCTGAGAATAGAGACAAACATAGAGGAAACAGAACTGGGAGATGGAGAGAATGGGCCCTGATAATATTGTTTGCTCTGAAATCTATCCCTGCTTATGAGAATCAATCAATTCTCATGTTTCTTTATCAAGTATGTCATTTTTAACAGAAAGGCTCCTAACTGATGAGTTTGTCTCTGGGAGTTATCCTAGAAAGTCTCTAGGGCCTTTGGGATCTGCTGTTTATTTGGAGTGTGAACTTTGTAGGGTCATGGGTTTTGTCTTTCTCAAAGAATTCATGCTTTTACAGAACCTAGCACAATATCTGATGTGTAGGAGATGCTCAGTAAATATTTGTTGATCGTCTTGTATCTGGCAGCTTTTGCTATATTATGATGCAGTAACAAACAATTAAATGGCTTATGACAATAAAAATTTATTTCTCACTCCTCTCTTTTGTCATTTATGTTGGCTGCAACAGTGTTCCAGGTATGTTCATCCTAGGATCCAGCCTGGTAGAATGGCTCTCGAGGACATGATGTTCTCATGGCAGAGGAAAAAAGAACAGAGGCAGAACTTTGTGGCAGCTCCTTAAGTTTTGGCTTAGATAAAGTACTTGTCACATCTGCTCATGTTCCACCAACTAACACAAGTCACGTGGCAGGGAGGTATACTCTACACAGTGATGCACTACAAGCCATAGGTATGGGCAGGGATTTATAATCAATGCTTTTATAGGTTGGGGAGTGATAATGGGAAACAATATTGCAGGCAGATAAAGAGAGAATGTGAGAATGCTTTGGATACTACCTTGTGAAATTCAACATTTGAATATCCATTGACCCAGCCATGTTACTTGTAGGTGTACAGTCCAGAGAACCTCTTGTATATGGACACCATGAGATGTGTACAAAAATGTTTATAGTAGCATGTGAGTACAGTACAGAAACCTCAACAATGCAAACAACTCCAATGTCTGTAGGCAGGCCAATGGATATGTAAAATTAGGATACATTTACACCAAGGAATATTATACAGCAAATAAAATGAATGAATCTCAGCTATCCAGAACAATATGGCTGCATCTTAGAAACATAATATTGAGTAAATAAGTATGCCTACAGAAGGCTACATGTAGTATGAGTCCAATTTTATAATTCATTTATATGAGAAAACATTATGTACAAAACATAAAGGAATGATGTGCATAAAATTCAAGATTTGGCTACTTTGGGTGGGGGAAAGTCTGGGGATGGGGTAGGTAGATGCGAGTTACTGGTGATGTTCTAGCTTTTAAGTTGGCTGCAGAGTTGAGGGGCAGTCATTTTAATATTATTTATTTTAACTTATATGTGTTACATTCATTCTTTACCAAATATTCTTAAAATGTAATTAGAAAGAATGCAAATAATAAAAACTAGGAAAGGAAATAATTTAAAAACAGACAAGTGATTATGGAAACAAGCTAGCTTATAAAAGCAGGATTCCTGGAAGCAAACTTAGCAAAATTCATTTTTGTGCAGAGTCCAAAGATCTGGAACTTCAGTTGGGGGCATTGAGCATTCTAGGTCCTCTAGATAGGCCACGTGCAGTGGGCAGCTCAGATCGCTGGGCCTCCCCATGCTACGGAGAGGATCTATAGCCCCACTGGCCCCAATATCACACTATTAAGCCACTTCAGGGGCTGAGATACCCGGAGGGGCCGTGCTTGTAGGGATGAGCACTCCAGGTCTACAAAGAGAGGGCCACTGCTGTGGATGGATATATTGGTCATCAAGTTTGTCCAAAAGTTGTCACCAAGAGTTTGGTCCTCTCTGGGTGTCTGAAGAAGAGTTCAATTTAGCCTTGTAAAGTTGAAGAGGTCACAGTTGGATGGCAGGTGACATCCGCCTCCTCTCCCGACCACCCCCATTCAGTGCTGACTACCCCCACAGAAACTGCATTCTGCTGGAAGGCTTCCTCATCGGCTTTCCAATCTCAGGACAGGAGGAGGAAGTTTCAAATGGGAGATTCTGGGTCTTGAATAACCCACAAGCACCTGCCCCCAGGTGTCTCCCTGCTTTCCTGGGCTGAGCGAGGCATGTTACCGAGGGAAACCTATCTTTCTGTGGTAATTCCAGCCCAATTGTTGTCTGAGTCTATTCCCTTGGATGGAGGGAGAGAGAAGGGGCCTGCGAGGGGCCTGGAGACGAGTCACAGCAGAAACCAGAGAGCAGGCGAGACTTCCCTCTGAGAGAGGGGAGCTTCCTTGCCCACCTGTGGGGATCGTGCAAAATCTGTCCTCTGCTCCTTGCTGGGCAGGCATGCTTGCGGATCTGTACACATTTAGGCTCATTTAGCTTATTTTAGTTTGGTTGCTTTTGGTTGCAAGTCACAGAAACCCCTCAAAAAAGGGATTTTTTTTTAGTCGAATGTATTTATACTGAAGTGGGTCTAGCTTTAAGTGGAATTTGATCCAGGATTCAAAAAATGTCACAGAGCCTTCTTTCACTCTTGACTCTTTGGCTCTGCTTCCTGGCGTTGGCGTCATTCTCAGGGGGCTTCTTCCCAATCCCATGTGCCAAGGTTCTCCCAGAATCTCCTGGGACTACATTAAAGTCCAACATGAAGGAAAGAGTTTCTTTGTCGCTGAATCCCCGCCAGAAGCCCTGAAATTCATTGTTTGGATTCACTTGGTCATGTGCCTCTTCCTAAGCCAATCACAGTGGCCAGGGAATTTGATGCACTGACTGGCAGAGCCAGGTCACATGATCTCCTCCAGAGCAGGTATAAGGGATGGAGTCAGCCTCCCTAGAACCTTATGGGTACTTCAGTGAAAATCAAGGGCTAAGAGGAATAGGAAAGGGGACTGGAGGCTGAGAGGATAATCAACAAATGGTCATTCTTATATGCTGATGCTTTAGTGAATGTGAGTCATTTGCAGAAGTTCTTTGCATCTGAAAGATAATGGTTCCTGTACTACGTTGGTGGTGAAGGCATTTTTTGCTTTGGTTGTTTGCCTTGTAGATCTATGTTGATTTCTAAAACTTTAAAAAATGTTTGCTTTTAACCATGGACAGTTTTGAACACACACAAAAGCAGAGAGTAGTATAATGACACCCTCCCTGCCTTATCCATCATCTAGTTTCAACCATTGTCATATGTTGACTTTTGACTTTCAGAAGTTTCAAATTTCTACACAGTTCAATCTTGAGCTTTTCCATCATGGTTCCTCCCACTGTTTGTGTTTAGAAAGAACCTAAGTATTCAGCTTCATTTTTCCTGAGTTTTAGGTTTTTTTTTTTTTTTTTTTTTTTTTTGAGGTAACGTTACAAGGTGAAGCTCTGAAAGGATTTTTTCTCAGGTATCCAATTTCCCCATCTCTATGTATTGAATCATCCATTGTGTGCTCACTGGTTTGTGATGCAGCCTTGATTTGATATTAAGTTCTTGCATACACTAGCACCTGTTTCTGGCTACACATTCTGCTTTATTGACTTGTGTGCTCTTGCACTAACACTACTTTTAAAAATTTTGTAGATGTGTAAATAAGTTTCATAGCCAATATGCCTAGTTCTTTACCACAATATTCCTTTCTTCAATATTTTTCTGCCCAATTTTATCTATTTGTTCTTCCAGATGAAACTTAGAATCATTTTTCCAAGTTCTAAAGAAAATTCCCTCAGGATTTTGATTAGAATTGGTTCAAGTCATGTGCTAAGTTGGAAAAATGAACATTTTCTCCATAGTCACTCTTCAAATCTAGAAATATGATATGCCTCCCCATTTATTCGGGTCTTGTAAGTCCCTCTGTAAAAATGGATGGTGTTGTTATCTCCTAAGGGGGTCATTCCTGGGTTGTTTATATATTTTGTGTGTTTATGGAGGAGAGATTTAAGACCTCCCATTTTATCTTCTTTGTTCGTTCTCTAAGCCTTTTTATTTTCATTAAGTCTGGGTTGTTGTGAGTGGTTTAGACCATGCCATGAGGAGCCCAGCACCCCAACCTACTAGAGTTTATATTTCCTCTAAAATGGGAGTCCTCTGAGCTCTTATGCACGGTGGAAAAAGCATGAGATTTGACATCAAGACAGACCTGAGCTCCAGTCCCTGCTCTGCCCTTTTCTAGCTGTGTGTCCTTGGGCAAGTCAGTTTGCTTCTCAGAGTTCCATTTTCCTTACCTGCAAATGGGCATGGGTTGTTTTCTTCATTTTTCATCTTCTTTCTTATATTGTGTTTATTTCTAAATGTGTCTTTCTTCTCTAGGAGAATCTAAACTCCTTGGGAGCAGGGGCTATGCCTCCTCCATGGTTACACCTGGGGAAGATAATCACATAACTGTGGAAGTTCGGCACCTCCAGGAAATACTGACAGCAGAGTCCAGCCAGTGGACACCATTTTAGTTCATTCAAAATAGAATCTATCTTGAGATAATCTAGAGTTCTCTCCAGGATTATGTTTTTTTAAAGAAAACTTTGAAATACAGATAATAGTTAATAAGATTAAAATAGTTAAGGCTTGTTGTGTTCTCAGCATGAGCCAGGCACCAGGGAACCACATTTCAGGCATTATTTCATCAGACTCCACAATTCCCTGGCAAGGAAGGTATGATCCCGTTTTAGCTCAAAGATGATAAGAAACTAAGATCACACAGCAAGATGTGGTATGGCTGGGATTTGAATCAACTCGGTGCTCTGTACTGGAGCATCCTACTATTTCCCCTATAGCAATCAAGTAGAGTGTCCTAACAGTCCCTCAGGCAAAGGAAGTAGCCAGAAATGCAGGTCTGTACCTGCTTTCCCTCTTGTGCTGTTTTTAGCACAGAAGTCAAGTAAGAAAGCCATCGATATGTGTTAGTTGCCTTCCTCTCCTCCCTCCATTTTTTAGCATCCCCAGAAGAAGGGCTGCTGTCAGCACTTCTCACTCTGGTGTTAAACTCTTACCCAGTCTCTGCCACCCTGTGCTCTCCTTACAAGAGTGACAGCCTGGCATGGCTGTGGAGGACCGCTGGGTGGCAAGAAGGGGTACAGAGTATGAAGGGAGCCCAGATAATAGAGGCAAAGGACTTGGAACTTGGCAGGATGACAATGGGGAGAGAGCTCTGGCCATGGAGCCAGAAGTATCCACCACTTGATAGCTATGTGACTTGGTGCAATTCTCTTAGCAATCTCTGCCTCTGCCTCCTCATCCCAAAGATGGCGGCTGGATACCCCTGATGGGCTGGAGTGATGCTGGTAGTTTACTCTGGACCATGTAACCTACCTACCCTTCCTTCCTTCCTTCCTTCCTTCCTTCCTTCCTTCCTTCCTCTTTCTCCTCTTTCTCTTTCTTTCTGTCTTTCTTCTTGGCTTACAGGTGGCTAATAATGTGATCCTTCCTTCCTTCCTTCCTTCCTTCCTTCCTTCCTTCCTTTCTTTCTTTTCTTTTCTTTCTTTCCTTCTTTCCCTTCCTCCCTCCCTCCCTCCCTGTCTCCCCCTGCTTTCTTTCTTCCTTTTTCTTTTTTGTTTTTGAGACAGTGTCTCACTCTGTCGCCCAGGCTGGAGTGCAGTGGTGCGATTAGGGCTCATTGCAGCCTTGACCTCCCTGGGCTTAAGAGAACCCCCCACCTCAGCCACCCAAGTAGCTGAGACTACAGGCATGTGCCATCATGCCTAACTAATTTTTGTATTTTTTTGTAGAGATGGGGTTTCGCCGTGTTCGAACTCCCAGACTCAAGTGATCTGCCCACTTTGGCTTCCCAAAGTGCTAGGATTACAGACGTGAGCCACTGCACTCAGCCTGATTTTTCTTTAAGGGAAAATAAAGATGGCTAGCAGGCTGAGCCTCTGTGTGTGTGTGTCTATGTGTGTGTGTGTGTGTGTGTGTAAGAGAGAGAGACAGAATGGGTATAGATATGTGTTTGTGTACATGCATGTGGTTGAGTATTTGTGTGCTCATATGTGTGCCCCTATGTAGTTGTATAAATGTGTGTATGGATGTATATATGTGTGTGAAAAAATGTGTGTGAATGTGTCTGTGTGTGTGTGTGATTGCATGACAGTATGTGCATGAGTATATGTATGTGTTTGTGTATATACGAGCACATGTATGTGAACATGTGTATGTGCATGTATTTGTGCATGGGTATGTGTATGTATAGTTATGGGTGTGTATGTATGCATGTGCATATGTTTTTGACTATATACATAAATGCTTGTGTTAGTATAAACATGTGTGTGGATGTGGTTGTGTGAATATGTGTGTGTATGTGCATGTGTGTATGACCATATATAGGTGTGTGTTTGTGTATGTGCACACAGTTGTGTATGTATGTGAGCACTTGTATATGTCTATAAATTGTGTGTGTGTATGTATTTATGTGTATAGGTATATCTGTGTGTTGTATGAGTGCATATGAGTGTGGGCAGGAATAGATATATATGTGCTTACGTGCATTTGTTCATGTGTACATGCATGTGTATTGTGTATTTTCCAGCATGAGTATGTGCACACTTGTTTATGTATATGTGCTTGGCAGTATATGTGTGCACGTGAGAGAGAAAGTAAGAATGTGGGGCTATGTGATTATGTGTGTAAGTATGCACATGCATATTTGACTACATGTGGGTATGAGTGTGTATGGTTGTGTATATCTGTGCATAGGTGTATGGATGGCTGTGAGTGTGCATTTGACTATATAGCTGGGTAGGCATGTTTATATGTGTGCACATGGTTTTGTGTATGTGTGCATATGTGTCTGCACATATGTGTGTGTACACTAGAGAAAGAATGCATGTGTAGGAGTGAAACTTCATGTGCGTGGGATTCTGTGGATGTGTGTACATGTGCATGTGGCTGCATATGTATGTGTGCATGGGTCTGGGTGAGTGTATGTGTGTGCGTGTGCAGGCGGAGGGCCTGGGCTATGGAGCGGGGGGCCTTTCCTTCGCTCCTGACAGATGGTCCAGCAAATGAGGCCCCTCTGCCACCTGCCTGCTAGCCCTCCCTAGGGCCTGCTTCCTCCCGGCAGTCCTGCTGGAGCCCCTGCAGCGCTTCCTCCCTCCCTCTCTCTCTCCCTAACATTTGCCCCCCTTAGCTGCTGTGTGGGGAAGGTGGGATTAGGAAAGAGCTGGTCAGGGAGGTGGGCCTTGCCTCAGCTGGCTGTGGCAGGACTGGGAGGCTCAGAGTGTTATCTGTGTGTGTGTCTTGTTTCCACGGCAGGGAGGCAAAGTCCGGGCAGCCCTCACCAGTGCCTGGGCTCCATCCACAGGGTGGGCAGGCAGCCCAGGGTGGAAGGGCCTATGCTTTGCAGACAAAAATGCCAGATGGTGGGAATTTGGAGCGGAGAAGGGGGGCTCCACCGCCTGGCTGCCAAGGGTTAGGAGGTTTCCAGGGCTCTGGAGAAGGGGCCTGGGGAGTTTGGAGTGTGCTGCTGTGGGCTGTGGGGTTTTTTTGGTGGTGGGGGGCATCATGTTTTTGCATATTTCAGGATATATTTCCCCTTTGGATGTCTATCAGCTTGTTAAAAAGTTGGATCATGAAGATTTAGCTATTTTGATATCAGGAGAGTACATGTTCCTGTAAGAAAGCCAACACATTTTTTTTTAACAGAAAATATTTATTGACAAGTTATTAAAGCAGCACCAAATAAAACAGACACTTAGATGGGGCGGTTGGATTGTGAGTCAACCTAGGGGCATGGCCAGAGGCTAGGTTCCGGTTCTTTCAGGACTGGGTTTCACCTGCTGCTGGTTGGTTTTCTGAGCTTTGCTCTCCCTCAGCCTCATGTCACAGTGTACGGAGTTTTCCCAGGTGGATCCACTTGCAGCGATGCACTTTGCCATGTTCTGCTGTGGACAGATGTTGCCATCTCTGCCCCTCCAACCCAGCCAGTGTGGGTCTCTATAGAGAAGCCCCAGCGTCTTTGTCCCTGCCAGGATGAACATGTGTGAGCAGCACAACTGTGGACAGGAACCAAAGGCCTTTTTTTTTTTTTTTTTTTGGCAAAGGGAAACAGTGAGAAGAGGGATGATTTTATGTGAGCATGGTGTTTCCTGGCCCTTCTCCCCTCCCAAATGCTAGCGTCTGCACAGGAGGGGTGCCTCGGAAGGAGCCTTGGAATAATGGGTGGGAGCAAGAAGCGGGTTGGAAACAGGTGGCAGTCTTCACAGCCTCAAAGAAACTGCCAGCTCCCTGCCCCTGG
Organism: Pan paniscus; assembly: GCF_029289425.2. Classification (NCBI taxonomy): domain Eukaryota; kingdom Metazoa; phylum Chordata; class Mammalia; order Primates; family Hominidae; genus Pan; species Pan paniscus. The sequence goes on from NC_073257.2 coordinate 90,282,995, forward strand.
CCTCATCCCCTGTGTCCAGGAAGGTGTGGTTTTCACCAGGCTCAGAAAACCTCCATGCTTTCACATTGAATAAGTCCAAATTCCCAGGACAAGGCAGTTCCGGCTGGAAATGTTGTCCACGTCCCCACTGCACTCTCCCTTTGGTGGTCCATCTATCACTCTAACCTTTCTAGCTCACTCCAGTCTCTAAATGCCATTTGCTTTTTTTTTTTTTAAACAGAAAATATTTATTGACAAGCCATGAAAGCAGTGCCAAATAAAGCAGGAAATTAGATGGGCTGTCAGTCACGCTGCGTCCTCTGTCTAGGGTCTCCCTCTTGTTCCTCTTCCCGCCCACATCCCATCTCTCCTGGGCTCAGCTAAAATGTCATTTCCTCCTTTCTTCTTTATGCTCCTCTGACATGTTCTGGATGAAAACAATCTCCTGTGACTCCTGACTGCAACAACTGCTTTCTCTTGTTGAGATCAGTGGGGCTGCACTGAATCCACTCAGTCTCCCTGGCACCCAGCATAGGTCCCGGTACATGGGAGGTGCTCTGTTTGCTGAGTGAATAAATAAAAACTCAAGTACCAGTTTCCTTTGGGAACTGGTAGCACCAGGTATAGATATGATGCTTCTCAGCTTGAAAATAAATGCTAATCTGCCTATACCCTTATCGTCATAATCATCATGATCATTGTTGTTATTAGGTATGCATGAATATATGTGGGCGTGGGTACCTGCGTGTGAGATAACACTGACCCATTTAGCAGGCATGGGATCTTCCTGTAAAAACAGCATGGACAAGCTTCACTCAGGAAATAAGACACTGAACCTGAAGACTTTAGCCATTATCCCACCCCACATTTTTGTCTTCTGCCACATTCCTATGTTAAACATGAACTTCATCAACACCGTCTTGCATGTGGCCTCTCATCCACCTATTTTTTTATTATCAGCTTTGCTTTTGCCTTCTAATGCTTTTCTGGTTGAATACATTTCTATCCCTGTGGGAATGACAGATAGGGCAACAATTCTGGACTGAGCATGTGCTGGGTGCTGAGGAGGGAGAGAAGGAAGGAGTGGGACCCTTCTAGCCAGGAATAACATTCTAGAAGGAGAGACATGTGTAAACAGATGCTTCTAGAGCTCTGCCAGTGCTTCGGCAGCAATAGGAACAGACTTGCTATTGAAGCACAAGGGAGAGACCACCACACCAGAAAACTACTCGTCCTCTCAGGTCCAGCTCAAATGTCCCTTACTCTATAAAGCCTTCTTTGATTCCCCCAAGAGCAAGAGAGCAGGAGGGGCTTTAGATGGAGTGAATGGCATGTGCAAAGGCATGGGACCTGAGAGAACCTCATGTATCTGGGTTATGGGGAGTGGTTTGATGTGGCTGGTGTGTATTTGGTGGGTGCAAGCCCCAAGCCTTGGTGGCTGACATGTGGTGTTGTGTCTGCGGGTGCACAGAAGTCAAGAATTGAGGTTTGGGAACTTTTGCCTAGATTTCAGAGGATGTATGGAAATGCCTGGATGTCCAGGCAGAAGTTTTCTGCAGGGGGGTGCCCTTATGAAGAACCTCTGCTAGGGTGTGTGGAAATGAAGTGTGGGCTTACAGCCACACAGAGCCCCCACCGGGGCAGTGCCTAGTGGAGCTGTGAGAAGAGGGTCCTCCAGACCCCAGATCCACTGAGAGCTTGCACCATGTGCCTGGAAAAGCTGCAGATACTCAATGTCAGCTTGTGAAGGCAGCTGGGAGGGGGGCTATACCCTGCAAAGCCACAGGGGCAGAGCTGCCCAAGGTCATGGGAGCCCACCTCTTGCATTGGTGTGACCTGGATATGAGACATAGAATCAAAGGATATGATTTCAGAGCTTTAAGATTTGACTGCCCTGATGGATTTCAGACTTGCATGGGGCCTGAAGCCCCTTTGTTTGGCCAATTTCTCCCATTTGGAACAAGTGTATTTACCCAATGCCCATACTGCCATTGTATCTAGGACGTAACCAACTTGCTTTTGGTTTTACAGGCTCATAGGCAGAAGGGACTTGCCTTGTCTCAGATGAGACTTTGTTCTTGGACTTTTGGGTTAATGCTGGAATGAGTTAAGACTTTGGGGGACTGTTGGCAAGGCATGATTGTGTTTTGAAATGTGAGGACATGAGATTTGGGAGGCGCCAGAGGTGGAATGATATGGTTTGGCTGTGTACCCACCCAAATCTCATCTTGAATTGTACTTCCCATAATCCCCACGTGTCATGGGAAGGACCCAGTTGGAGGTAATTGAATCATGGGACAGTTACCACCATGCTGCTGTTCTTGTGATAATGAGTGAGTTCTCATGAGATCTGATGGTTTTATAAGGGGCTTTTCCCTCTTTGCTTAGCACTTCTCTTTCCTGCCATCATGTGAAGAAGGATGTGTTTGCTTCCTGTTCCGCCATGATTGTAAGTTTCCTGAGGCTTCCCCAGCCATGCAGAACTGTGAGTCAATTAAAGCTCTTTCCTTTATAAATTACCCAGTCTTGGACTGTTCTTTATAGCAGTGTGAGGATGGACTAATACAGTGGGTGAGTGTGTGGGCATAATGGGAGATGAGGCTTGCAGACAGGTGGGTTAATGTCATGAAGAACCCTGAATGCCCTATTGAGAAGCTTAAATTTAATCCTCTCATAAAGCGTTGGGGGCCACCGCAGCATTTTACATATATCTGCATTTTAAAAAGACTTCTCTGAGTCAGTGTGGAGGATTGGACTGAGCAGAGGTGGAGAGCAGGGACTCAAAGGGACTCAAAGAGAGGTTGGGCTGATGGAATTTGGTGACCATTTGGATGTGTGGAAAGAGGAGTGCATCTCTTAGGATGTGTTCAGGTGTAAGACACAGAAGCCTTGACTGATGGGGGCTTACAGACATAGGGCTCATTTTCTCATGTGACAAACATCTGAGAACAGGTAGCTGTAGGCAGCAGTTCAGTGGCTGAGTACTGTCAGAGTCTATGTTTCTGATGTCCTTTCAACCATGTCATTGACTTCACAAGATAGCTACTAGGGTTCCAAACATCTCCTCTATATCCCAGGCAGGAAGAAGAGGAAGGGAGTGCCAGCCCATCAGTTCCTTGTATCAAAGAGCCAACTAAATGCTCAGGCTTATCTTTGGCAGACTTTTACTTCGGCCTTTTCGGCCAGACCTGGGTCATGTGGCCTTTCCTAACTGCAAGGAAGGCAGGGAATGTGAGCAATGGGATTGTTGTGATTGGTTCAGACCAGTTGCAATCCATTTCCTTGGTCTGGGCACAGTGCCATCCTAAGGCAAATCAGGCCTGTGGTAGCTGGGAAGAGGTGGGGAATGGATCTAACAGTGGGGAATGGATGCTGGAAGGGCATCTGACAGTGTTGGCCACCATCAGTAAGAACACAAGGTCAAAGATGATTCCAGATACTGGCCCTGCTGGCTGGGGATGGCATTCAGCTACATGTTGGGGGAAGGAGTGGATGCTTGTGGTGGAGAGAGTGGCTTCAGTCTTGCATATGTAACCTACATGTCACCTTGGATCACTCTACCTGTTAAGATCTGGAGAAGATTTCCTTGAGCCCAAGCTTCCTTGAATCTTGAATGGATTTGTAAAAGCAAATGTGACACAAAGAGTTTAAAAAAATTTCTGGGTGGCTCATGGTTATCTGGCTCTAATTCTGCTGAATTAGTTCAGGTTAGTGATGACTTAGGGTACTGTCATGTAGTATTTTGTCCACAAATATGGGGAACCTGATGTAGACTAGCTCTTTCCCTTATTACTCCTCCCTTTCACACACACACACACACACACACACACACACACCCCGTTTTATCAAGGCATGTGTGTGCATAGATGCCTTTATTGAAGGGGTGTGAAGAAGAAGTGATTTATATTGCAAAAACACACACAACTTGAATTTAAGATTAGACATTTCTTTCTTTTCTTAAAATGTACCTCAACTCTTTCTATGACTTGGGTTCTAAACTTCCACCATGTTCCAGTCTTCTCTCCTTGCTCATTCTCTCTCTCTCAATACCCCAGTCCTTCTCATCTCTTGGGAAGAACACATGCCACCTCCAGCTGATAGTTCCTGGATTTGCCCTATGGCTTTATGAGGTTTAGGGTGGGCATCTGCCCTGATCGGTTGGTGCTTGTGCTGTACTTTGTTATCAGCTAGTTTGAATATTGCCCTGGCTTAGCTCAAAGCTCAGTTCTGTGCCTCCCACCACACACCAAGGGCTTATTACTCTGCAATTACTGCTGGTTTGGGCCCACGTGATTAATACTGCCGCTGCCTACCCAGGCTCTGTCTGCTAGTTTAGGGAGAAGGGTCTCTTGTGTCCTGTTAGGCATGGATGTGTTGAGTTTGGGAAGACCCCAGAAGTTACATCACCTACTTCTCCCTTACCCAATTGCTCCTATGAGTAACTACCCAGGGCATGACTGCAGTGCTGAGAAATGATGTCTTCCCCTGGGTCCCACCCTCTGTGGCTGATGAACTGGAAGTGGCTGGAAGCAAGCTCGCTCCTCAGATGAGAATGGGGGTAGGGAGGAGCCCCACAAATCTTTCAGTGGAAAATAAAAAAATCAAATGGTATTAATTTATCTGCACAACTCATTGGGCTTAAAAGCACAGCCTGAAATGACTTCTTGATTGAGAGAAGGTGCTTCATTAATCTTAACCCTCTCATTTGCAAGTGTGGAGAATGGAGACTAATGGCTGACATTCAGGACATAAACCTGCAGACACTGAGCTGGAATTACAGAGAAGTCACAAGAAGGGGAGGAGAAGCAAGTGGGCCAGGTTGATGCAAGGGGACTCAGGGTCCTGAGGGGTGGTGGTGATGGGAAGGGGGGTGTGTTCGAGCTAGAAATATTATCTATTGATTTAATATCATAAATCATGCTGGAGACAGTCCTCTGGGTCCTGAGAGTGAGGGCGCTGGCCTCGGAGTCAGGAATCCTAGGTTTGAGTCTGGTTCCTTCATTGCCTTCAGGGTGACTTGGGCAGGTTGGAACCTCTCTGGACCTTGGGTTTTATTTCTATAAAACTCAGGGAGAGAGTGTGTGGGGAGGTGCCTGATGGTTTTCAGGTCCCTCTCAGTGTTAGGATGCTTGACTCTATCGACCACCAGTGACAGATGGCAGCTGGGTTTGGCACTGTAGCCTGGGGTTTAACGCAATGCCTCTGCCTTATGCAGCAAACTTACCTGCTCATGAGATCAAACGTGAGAAGAGAGCCACATGAAGGTGTCAGAAGGTCAACATGCCGAAGGAGTGTCCCACGAGGGTAGTACTCTAGTGGGGGGTTGGGGGAAGGGAGACTTCTTTACAGTTGGGTGTGGAAAGAATCATGGATGGCTTCATGGAAGAAGAGGGCCTTATGTCACAGGTCAGGCTTTGAAAGGAAGAGAGGATAGAGGTGGAAAGCTTCTACTTCCAAATGGGATCAGGTATTTATCTTGGGGCCCAGGAAGAACCATGATTTCTGGGATGAGGGGAAAAAAAAAGACCAGCCATGGTGAGATCAGCTGGAAGGCAACCTCAGGTAGCCTCTGAGCAACACCAAACCTTATTTCATGATGCCTGAGATTCCACCATCAGACAACCATTTCTGGTGACTTAAAGGATGTTTTTTCAGGTTGCTTACCCACATAGTGACATTGGGCCCATGAACAGGCTACTCTGAATATCAGGTTCACATCAATAAAATTAGAACAATAGCATAGGTAGGTGGGTAGGTAGGTAGCTGGGATTAAATGATCTAAGCATATAAATGCACAGCACAGTGCCTGAAATGCAATCAGACCTCACTAAACATTAACTGCTGTCATAGGGTTATGACATCATTATGGAGAACTTACTGTCCCAAGCACTGTGCTTTACATTTGAATAATAAGTAATGCATTTTAATAATAACTCTATAAGGAAAGTATTATCCTCATCTCTAATTTTATAGAAGCCCGGGGCACAGAGAGGTTAAGTAACTTGCTGAAGGCCACACAGGTAGTGAAAGGTGGAGGTATAATTTGATCCCAGGCATCTATACTATTAACCACCCTGCTACCACTTCTCTTAATATTAGTATGATTAGTTAGTTTTCAAAAATAAGGCTGCAGGTCCTACTGACTGCTGGAAGGAGAGAAGTGAGTGGAAAATCATTTCCCAGTGTTTGGTCGACCCAAGAATCCTAGGAGGCATAGTGAACCCTGGGAGCAGGAATACCATAAGCCTGCCCTAGCAGGAATTTATGATATAGGTATGAGGTCAGGCTAGAATGATTCAGACTGGGATCAGGGACCAGGGTCTCAGAACTGGGGTAGAATGTTCTGGATGAACTGGAGCAGGCTAGAGGCAAACTTGTCCTATGTCTGTCGGGATCCGTCTCCCCAGCTTTCAGGAGATGGTGAGCAGAAGTGACTCTTTGGTCATTATAAGGTTATTGCCTCAGACTTCTAGTGTTGTCTAGCCCTTGGAGAGCTCCTAGCTTGAGCTTTCCATGGACTCTTTCGTGGAACATGAGTTCTGGGAGCTTTTCCTCTAAAGTGTTTCTGATCAAATAATCCTTGGAAACTGCAACTCCATCTTCCTATAGCAGCTGCTATAGGAAGGGTCTTGCCTATATCTCCCTCCCTACCATGCTAGTGGACTGGGCTAGATTTTCAACTGCCAGTATCTGCATCTCTGCCTGAGGGATTTCTGCTTATGCTTCAGAAACAAGGGGAAGTGCTAGACAATTAATGACACCCCTTTCAACTCCTGACAGAACAGCCCTCAAGCAATGATGGGCCGGCAATGGTGTATAACTACCCCAGCTCCCACCCTCCTAGTGTGGACTAACTCTGAGGCACATGCTCCCCACCATTGCCCAGAGATCCCTGGTGGGATTAAGTTCCAGTTGTTCACAGAGATAACTTGCTTGGTATTTATGCTTTATGGCTGCTTTCTCTTTCCTGTCTCTTCTTCATTTTCCTACTAAAGTTTCCTGAGATCACTTTCCAAACAAACTGCTTGCACTCAATTCCTTGCATTATAGCCTGTTTTGGGGGGAACCCAAGCCAAGATAATTACTCTTAGAGATTCCTACAACACATTAAAGCATTAAAGGCTTTGGGTAATCTTATAGTAAGGGTATCTCAATCAGTTCAGGCTGCTGTGACAGAATACCATAGACTGGGTGGCTTAAACAACAGACATTTATTTCTCACAGTTCTGGAGGCTGGGGAGTCCAAGATCAGGATGCCAGCATGGTCAGGCAGGTTCTGGTAACTGTCTCTCTTCCCAGTTTGCAGACAACTGTCTTCTTGTTGTGTCCTCACATGGCAGAGAGCAGAGAAAGAGTAAAAGCAGCATCTCTCCTGTCTCTTGTTATGAGGGCACTAATGCCATCATGAAGGTGTTAGTGACCTAATTACCTTCCTAAGGCCCCATCTCCAGATACCATTACATTAGGGACCAGAGTTTCAACATGTGTAATTTTAGGGAGGAGACACAAACATTCAGTTCATGACATGAGAAGACCTATTTGACTTTAACACAGTGTTTCCCAACTTGCATGACCAGAGAATTTTTTTTCACCAAGCACCTTGTAACCTCCCAGGGAGCATTATTCTATGGTCCACACTGTGGGAAATCATAGTCTAACCCTACCTTGCAGTTTATAGCTGAGTTATCTGAGGCCCAAAGAGGGAAGGGAGTAGCTGAGCCCATTCTTGGCAGAGCAGGAATTAGGACTCATGTCCCATCCACTCCTGATAAATGTGTTTTCCAACCACCATACTCCTCCCCCTCCTCATCTGTGATCTGCAGAAAATAATATTGACTCCATAAGAGCTAACGTAACATGTGTGAATATCCTGAGTAAGCTGAAGAGGATTATACAAATATGCGGAATGATTTATTCTGGCAGTGGAAGTGGTGGGGGCACAAAACAGAAGGACCAGGGAGCTGACTTTTGCGGGGAGACTGCATCTGCCCTGGAGGGGGAATGTGACCGGAATTTGTTCAACCTACTGAGTTTCCTGAAAGGAGACTCCTACACCCCCACCCCAGCAAACCCAGTGTTGATCTAAAATATTAGCCTAGAGGAAAGTTGGCTTGAAGAGGGGCAGCATCCATCTTGGAATGTCCTTATCTCATTTCCATAGTCACCGGAGACAGCTGGAAAGATAACCAGATGTTCAAGTATCTCTTCCTTGCTCTCGCTCACTTGCTCGCTCACTCTATTTTTTTTTGTAAATTGAATTTAAAGGACCTGTTTCTTAGCAACAGCAGCAGTCAGTGGTTACAAAGTCCTCCTTGGCCATTTCAATGCCCAGGGTTTCAGTAAGCAGATGAACCTCTCAGTACCAGCTGGAGACTGGGGACAGATAGCAGGGCCACGATAAAAGTCAGCAATCTAGTGCTCCATTTGTGTGTGTGTGTGTGTATGTGGGGTGTGTGTGTGTGTATGTGGGGTGTGTGTGTGTGTGTGTATGTGGGGTGTGTGTGTGTGTGTGTGTATGTGGGGTGTTCCCAAAGGACCTAACATGAGGGCAGTAGGGCCCTTAGAGCCATCTTTGGCTCTGGGGTGCATGTGGTGTGTGATGACAGCTGGACTTCCCTGGGCTGAAAGCTGAGTGTGGCTGCTCCAGCTCTGTTCTGGGGAAGCTGTTGTCATGGATGGTGTGGCTTTGTGACAAAAGTGCTAGATGAAACCTAAGGAAACTCAGGTCTAGTCTCAGCAACATTGTAGTGTTACCTTAGATAAGCCATCAAACTTACCTGAGCCTCAGCTTCTGCGCCTGTCAGGAAGGTCGTAACACCACTTGGCCAAGCTGAGGGACAGAAAAGGTCAGGGCATGTGGAAATTCCTCAAAAGGCACGAGGAATGATGATGATGTCAGGGGTTAGACATCTCTTTTCTCTGGCCTGAAATGCTTACTCCTCCCTCCCCTAGAGGAATCGAAACTAGATCCTGGAAGCACTAGGATGTCTCTAGGCTTGCGGGCAAAAATTATGGGGAAGGGGGGGGTCCTACCTGGGAAAGGAGAGGAGAAAGCCTCTCTGTACAGATCTGGGGTCACAGCAGTGAAGGTGCTTTGGAGACACAGAAGGGCAGAATATTGGATGTTAAGAACCCTTAAGGCCTTTTATTCTAATGTCTCTTAATGCTTAGATCCTTGACTACTGAAGTGGAAATCCAGTGGTCCACAGGTCAGATATGGCTCTCACAGTGTTTTGTAATTTCTCAAATTAGTTACTAACAGTTACAAATTAGCAGACTGCACATAAAAATCATGATTTCCAGTTCCTTTGAATAATCAGAAGGAGTGATTTGCACATCATGCATCTAGAGCTGAGCAGAGGCTGCTCCATTTCAATGCAGTCTCTGGTTTGTCATTGTCCCCACCATTCTCAGATGCCTTCTAACTGGGCCTCTTTGCTCACCTCATACCAACCTGATTCTTACAGACATCTGAGTTTGAAATCCCTGCTTTCCTGGACATCCCTTGGACATCTGAAAATGGGGATGTTAAGAAAATCTACCCAAAATAGTTACTATTAAGTTGAAATGAAGTTATTTTCCTGGCACATAGAAGGGGTTGAAAAATATTGGTTTCCATACTCCTTTTAAAGCTTTCAAGACTTTGAGTCATTTGTATTAGTTGGTCAATCATAGGGGCCTAGAATGAGTCTTTCTAGAGGACAACCTTTATTTAAGCACAAATTCCTTCTGCAATTCATTCATTCATGTAGGCATTACTATACCAGGGGCTGTCTCCAAAAGGTGCAAGTTTAAGGCTTGGCTACTTATGATGTGGATGACCTCGGGCAAATCTTTGACATCTGAGTTTCCCCAGTTTCTTTCATTATTTCATTGATTTATTCATGCATGCAGGCATGCATTGATTTATTTTGTGCTAGGCATCATGATACTAGGTGGTGAGGCTTCAATGATGCATAAGACACAGCCAAAAGAAATCTTGGTCCTGCTTCCTAGAGCAGAGCCTGAGGCAGGTATTTGGATGCATGTGAATCATAGAGGGAGTGCTATTAGGAAAAGCCTTTAATGAAAGGAGTAAAACAGGATAGTGAAGGAGGAAAAGTCAATGTGAAGTCTTGCCTAGGTCTGATCCATGAGGATAATGGAGCCCTGAATTGTAACTTAGACTGCAGCCCTCTCTTATCCATTGGGAAAAGGAGTGACATTTTATACTCCAATGTCAATCAGGCACTGCCTGTGGACTGTATTCTCTGGGAAGAGTTGTATAACCTCTGAGCAAAGCAACATCTCCCATCAACTAAGGAAGAGCTGCTGAAGAAAGGGGGCAGCTGCGAGCTATTAGTAACCAACACTCACAGCAGTTGGAAGATGGGTGCCTTGCTTGTAAAAGAGGATCTCTGCAAGGCACCAACAACATATAGCACAATCCACCATGTGCACCTCTCAGGTTCTTTTGATTCTCACATTCAGTTCACTCCACCTGGTCTCAGCTTCTCTAGAATTCTGTGGTTACGTTTCTGAGGAAACCTACAAGAAGAGGATTAGTGGGGTGAACTATAGTTTCTGTTGCTGAAGTTGCTCTCAAGGCCAATATTGATCATCAATATCTTCTTCTACTACTTGCTTTAGATTTTTCATATGCTTGGCTAGCACTTCTGCTGGGCTGGGTGGCTTGCCTAGTGGGGTGACCCAGTCAATCACCTCTAAAGGCCTGTGCACCTGGTTACTAGATTATGGTTGGTTATGTATAGATAACACTGGGCACAGGAGTACCAAGGGACAACCCAGTGGATGTGGATCACTTGAATTCCAAACACATTTCTCCATGGTCTCATGTGGCAGCAAGCCACACTTCCTTTTGATGTTCAGGGCCAACAACCCCTGACACTATGGCAACCCTTCCTGCACCTACTGATTTGTTAACCCAAGGAGCAGTGGTAGTAGCTAGACCAATCTTGTTGAGAAGTCTATGCTGTTGAGTTCATGCATAACTCAATCTCTGCCATCATGATTATTTTGTTTATGGGCTCATTGTGTAAGACAACAGTGGCCAAGAACTGAGGCTGGCTAATATTGCCTGGCTAAGTCATCTTGTCTAGTCTTTCACAGTGGATACTCTCTGGTGTGTTTTAACATACAATACAAAGATATATGTGTCCATTCCCACAGCCCATTCATACACCTCTACCTAAGACTTCCTTGTTCTTGATCTCGAGCCTTGTTCATTTCAGACTCTTGACTTACAGGCTATACCATTTGCCACTTTCCACCAGTCTATGTATATTCCTACCTCAGGCCACTTTTCTCTCTGCACAAAGTGGATGACCAGGTGACCAGGTACATTGTCTGAAGCTTTTCCCATTTCAAGAATTTCCCCTCCCTACTGTCTTTCAGGTGACTAGGTGCATTGTCTGCCTTTCAGAGCCCTCCTGAATGGGGCCGGAGTGCAGCAATTTCCATTTTCAGCTTGTGCCAACATCTAGGATCAAAACTTGAACTTTTCCTTTCTCCGTTGGCTGGCCATGGGGAACCTCCATAATACCATATGTGAGCTGAGGAAGACATTGACACAAATGTGTTTGGTGACATGGAGTATGGGCCACCTGTTTGTTCAGTTACTTCTTCCCTCTGCATTTGTCTGAACTTGATCCCGGATCTTCCACTTCCATGTTCGATGGGTTGTTGGCTTTTTGACTTGGCAGTGGGGCTGACAGTACCCAGCTCATGAGGGGAAGTTCTGGTCTCATGGTTACCTGGTGTTCCACGATCAAATACTCTTGTCTCTACCAGAGTCTTTTCCAGTAGCATGCTAGAAGCTGTTTTTGGAACTGTGTATACATCTCTGCTGCAGATGGCATGGTTTTGTTCTAGAACCCTTTAGGTCCGCTTATGACTCTGCTGTTAGGACTTGCAGAGATTCTACAAGATGTTTTTTTTTTTCTACCACAAATACCTCTGATACTATGGGGTCTACTGGATCATATGGCCTGATAGAATTTGGCTCTGTGTCCCCACCCAAATCTCATTTTAAATTGTAATCCCCATGTGTCAAGGGAGAGACCTGTAATACCCAAGCATTGACGGAAGGAGGTGATTGGATCATGGGGGCAGTTTCCCCCATGCTGTTCTCATGATAGTGGGTGAGGTCTCACAACATGATGGTTTTATAAGTGTTTGGAAGTTCCTCCTTCACTCTCTCACCTGCTTCCCTGTAAGACGTGCCTGCTTCCCTTTCCACCATGATTGTAAGTTTCCTGAGGCTTTCCCAGCCATGCAGAACTCTGAGTCAATTAAATATCTTTTCTTTATAAATTACCCAGTCTCAGGCAGTTCTTTAGAGCAGTGTGAGATCGGACTAATACATGGCCTAAGTAGAAGTGCTGCTTGTATCACAGCAGTTGCAGTACCAGGCAACTGAATCTGTTGCCTGGTACTTTTTTACACTGGGCCTCACTCAAAACTAGCAGCCTCTTGAATCACTGGGCAAATGGGTTGGAGCAATATTCCCAAGTGTGAAATACGCTACCTCCAATGTATTTGCTTCTTTCTTAGTGGTAGAAGGTACAGAGCACACTAACTTGTTTTTTATTTTGGCAGGGGGATTCTCAGCATCCCCAAGACCTTGAGACCTCTAAAAACAATAACTTTGGCAGGTTTCTGGCTCTTTGTAGGGTTGACCACCTGCTTTTGTGAATACTTGTATCTCACTTGTTACTCCTTACTCAGAAAGGCCTGACTTATGTGATGTCATCAGGGGTGCCATCAGCATGACCTTTGTGATGCTCTGTGGAATGCCCAGATGGCCCAAACCCCTCTGGATATAGTCTGACAGAATCAAGGAGAATTAACAGACCCCCAGGGCAGCACTGAGTGAATACTGCTGTTCATCCCATGGGTATGAATGTGAACTGTTTTAGTTACTTCTTTCTGCTGGACACGGAAAAGAAAGCATTTGCCAGATCAATAGCTGCATACCACTTACCTGCAACTATAAGTTGCTCTGGATAATTCCCACATCCGGCTCAGAAGCTGCACATGGGTTACTAACTGGTTAAGTTTGTCATAGTTCACTGTCATCTGCCATGACAGGGGCCAGGCTAGTGTATTAAATGGGACATATGATCCGGACCATCTCCTCTGCATTTTTTTTTGTTTTTGAGACAGGGTCTTGCTCTGTTGCCCAGGCTGGAGTGCGGTGGTGTGATCTTGGCTCACTGCAACCTCTGCCTCCTGGGTTCAAATGATTCTCCTGCCTCAGCCTCCTGAGTAGCTGGGATTACAGGCATGCACCACTGGCTAATTTTTGTATTTTTAGTAGAGATGTGGTTTCACCATGTTGGTCCCACTGGTCTTGAACTCCTGACCTCAGGTGATCCACCCACCTCTGCCTCCCAAAATGTTGGGATTACAGGCGTGAGCCACCATGCTCGGCTTCCTCTGCATTTTTTGTCTTTGAAGTGACACTAATCTCTGCCATTCCCCTAGGAAGTGATTATGTTTTTGGTTTGGCCAAAGTTCCTCTTGGCCCAGGGATAGGGGCAGCTTCAGAGGCTTCCACTTAACCTTTTGTAGTACAGGAGCTCTTAATCTACTGGCCAAGAAACGATGGTGATGTTCTGCCAACTAGTAAGTATATATGTTGCAATCATATATTCTGGAATTGGAAATGATCTTGCAGTTCCTGGCCCAGGACTCCATTTTTTACCTGACCCCATATGCTTCTACTACCATGGAGGAACCATGATGGGGTTTTGGGTCTCAGTGTCTCAGTACCAGCTTAGATCCTGTATCTGATATCCCTCAGAAGGTCTGGATTTTCCATTTCCCCATTGTAATTACCCTTTCTCTTCAGTTAATGGCCATAAATCCAGTTGGGAAATAACTACTGTACATATTTACTGTGGCATCGCAGGGGTCTTTCTTATGGGGACCCATCCTCCTTTTCAGTTGATGGGTTCAGGATGTGAGAGGTGGTTTAGATCTGGAAACTGGACATGGGACCATGACTTTCCAATGGGGTTTCTAATCTCAGTCTCCTGCTCATCCACTCTTGAACTCTTTTGATTCTATATATTAAATGATACCCTGGTTGAATCCTGAGAATGTCATGTTTTATTAGCCATTTTCATCAATTAGAGGTCAGCAAGCAACTTCTGTAAAGGGCCAGATGGTAAATATTTTAGGGTTTGCAGGACATAGAATCACTTTTGCAATTACTCAACTCTGTCATTGTAGCACAAAAGCGGCCGTAGATAATATGCAACAAATGGGCGTGACTGTGTTCAATAAAAATTTATTTATAAAAACAGATTGTGAGCAGAATTAGGCCTGCAGGGCTTGGTTTGCTGATACCTGCCATAGATGTCTGCAGGTCAGGGCCCTACTTTCTTGGCTGCCATTCTGATTTAGAAGCACACATGGTAAATCCACTGACTTTGCTTTTGAAAGTCAAGTGCCACCACCATGTATCTGCTACATCATAAGTTTAGCACCCCCATTGCTACTAGGGATCCCAGTTCTGTAGCAACATCTCCAACTCTGTCCAAGCCTACTGAGGACAGGCAGTACTGAGTCTATTTGCAGTGCCATTGTCCCCTCACCAGTGCACTCCTCATCCACTGGGAAGATGGTGTGTCCTCTGGGCCCCGCAAAGGCCATAATTGGCTATTGTTCTAATCCCAGCCTCTTGCTCATCCATTCTTCATCTCTCCTTTAATAATTTATTGAGGCAAAATTCAAGTAACATGAAATTAAGCATTTTAATGTGAACAACTCAGTGGCATTTTGTGCATTCACAATGTTGTACGCCTATCATCACTAATTCCAAAACACTTCCATCACTCCAAAGTAAAACCCCTCAACCATTAAGCAGTTTTTCTCCCCACTTCAGCCCCTAGCAACTGCCAATCTGCATTTTATCTCTGGATTTGTCTATTGTAGATATTTTATATAAATGGAATAATAAAAGGTATGACCTTTTATATCTGGCTTCTTTCACTTAGCATAATGTTTCAAGGTTTTATCCATGTTGTAGCATGTATCAGTACTTTATTCCTTTTTATAGCTAAATAATATTTCATTGTGTGTGTATATATCTTGATATTTATACATCTATATCTATACACCACAGCTTATCTATTCATTCATATATCAAACATTTGGTCTGTTTTCACCTTTGGCTACTGTGAGTAGTGCTATTATGAACATACATGTACCTATACTTGTTTGTACCTGTTTTCAATTATTTTGGGTATATATCTAGGAGTGGAATTGTAGGGTCATATGGCAATTCTATGTTTAACTTTTTCAGAAATTGCCAAACTATTTTCTACAGTGGTCGAACCATTTTGCATTCTCACCAACAATGTACGAAAGTTGCAACTTCTCCACATCCTTGCCAACACTTGTTTTTTGTTTTTTTTGATTATAGTCCTCCTAGTGGGTGTGAAGTGGTACCTCACTGTGGTTTTGATTTGCATATCCCAAATGACTAATGATGTTGAGCATCTTTTTCATGTGTTTGTTGGCCATTTGTGTATTTTCTTTGGAAAAATGTTGATTCAAGCACTTTGCCCATTTTTTAATTGGGTTGTCTTTTCTGCTATTGACTTCTAAGAGTTCTTTATGTATATTTTGGATACTGGACTCTTATCAGATATATGATATATGCAAATATTTTTCCCATTGTGTGGGTCGTCTTTTCACTTTGTTGATAATGTCCTTGGCTGCAAAAACAATTTTAACTTTGATAAAGCTTTTGTTGCTCTTGTCTTTGGTGTCATATCTAAGAATCTATTACTGATTCAAGGTTATAAAGATTTACCCTAAGTCTTCTTTTAAGAATTTTATAATTTTATCCCTTATATTTAAGCTGTTAATTCATTTGAGCTAATTTTTATATATCATGTGAGGTAGGGGTCCAACTTTATTCTTTTGCATGTGGATATCTAGTTGTTCTAGCGTCCTTTGTTGAAGGGACTATCCTTTCCTCATTGAATGGTCTTGGCACCCTTTTTGAAAATCAATGGGGTATGAATGTATGGGTTTACTTTTGGACTCTCAATTCTGTTCCGTTGGTCTATCTGTCTATCTTTATGATAGTACCACATTGTTTCAATTACTGTAACTTTGCAGTAAGTTTTGAAATTGGGAAGTTTGAGTCCTCCATCTTTGTTCTTCTTTTTCTTTTCTTTTCTTTTTTTTTTTTTTACATGTAAAGCAATTTTATTTTTGTTTAACCTTAAGCTTGCCAGTTTTTTTTTCCCTGAACAGCATTTGTCTTGTTTTGATACCCACCTACACTCATATTAGAAATGTAGTGCAAACTGCTTGGTGATTCCACTTTGAATTTATAGTCATGTGACTAGGATGTTTTGAATATATGTTCTTCTTTTTCAAGATTGTTTTGACTACTTTAAACTCCTTGTAATTCCACAAGAATTAGAGGATTGGCTTTTCTATTTCTGCAAAAAAGGCCATTGGGACTATGATAGGGACTGCATTGAATCTTCATCTCTTTTGATTCTATAGATTACGTGATACTCTTGTTGAATCATGGGAACATCATGTTGTTATTAACCAACATTATATGTCAGGGGTCAGCAAACTTTTTCTGTAAAAAGCCAGAAAGTAAATATTTGAGATTTTGAGGGCTATATGGCATTATATAGTAGCAACATAAGAGTCTTTGGACTCCTCTCACAGTCTGTGTAGCAGCTTCCGGAAGCCATCCCAGCAACATATTAGAATCAACTCCTGTAGTCATTGCCAGGGTGTTAAATCCTGTGATATGAGGTATGCCCCTATATCAACAAAATTTTTCTTATCCAGCTTTATATTCAGTTTCTCCTCTTGACTCAACACCTTCAGCATCCACTTGCATATACACTCTCCTAGTTTCTGCTGTTTCCTATTAGGCAGGTCTTACAGTTCCTTTGCTGGATAAATCCCTCTCTTCCCTTAGTAGGTCAAGCACTTGCCCTGTGAAACCAGCCTGTGATTTGGTCGTGGTTATGGCTGTGGTGGTCAGGAAGGGAGGCAGGGATACCTCGTGAAGAGGGCTAGCATTGTGCTCTAAGGAACTTGCCTCATTGAGGCTTCTATACAAACTTAAATCAAGGCAGGGGGCAGGGGAGGATTCTTCCAACAAGGAGGGGTGAGCATTTTTTGCAGGCCCAGGGAGTCCAGGAGGATTGGGGATTCAAGAGTTCAAGTGTATCCCATATAGATATCTTTCTCCCAGATTTCAGGGTCTCACTTCTTCCCATTAGGACTTTGACTTGGTGTATGAGAATTGTGAGGTGGAGAAGGCAACTTTCTCTGAAGTTCTGCTACTCTGACAATTATGTCCTGTTTCCAGACCTCACCTGGGTCTGCCGTCCAATTGCAAGAGATGAGGGTCCCTTTAAATACTGTTGAAGAAGCTCTCTGCCTCTCACAGTTGCTTTACACTGATGCCTGATAGTCCTGAGCTTGTCATTTTCTCTTTTCAAAGCATCCGTATTCAGCAACAACTACCCACGTTGACGGTCCTTCTACTGACTCTTTCTCCATTGTCTTTCAAACTCCTGAGGTACCACATGAGTCTGTGCACTTCCCACCTGTGCCCCATCCCCGCCAGCACAGATGAAAGTCTCAGCAGCCACACAGCTGCCCCCTGCTCCGAATGCCCAGTTCTCCACCTGCCACCAGGCCTGTGAGTGGCCCATCCGGGAATCTCATCCTTGGATCTGCTTCTTAGGCCCACTTCTGGCACCAACTGCCTTGGGTTGGGTTCTCTGAGCTTGAGAAGGGGTTCAGGTTCCCATGATTTATTGAGAGAGTGCTCTTCAGAAAAAATCCTGGAGAGGAGGAAGTAAATTAGGATGGGGAAGGGAAGGAGCTCAGCAAGGCAGATTCCAGGCTTGGCCCGATCCATGGTGGTGGGCTGTGGAGCATGAATCACACTGCAACGTCATCTGCTCTTGAAGCAAGGGGGCCAGACTTTTGTACCCCTCTGTCAGTCAGGGGTTGTGGGTGTCCATCCCTAGGGTGGAAGTATAACCTCCCTGGCAAGGTAACTCCTGTCAGCTCAGTGTAATTTTCTGGAGAAGGAGCAGCTGTGAATTGTTATCATCTGGGAGTGGGTGGACCTGGTAAGCATCCACTGCAGAGAGAGTGGCATGTTCTGCTAGCAGCAGCAATTTCAGCAGGGCTGGGGCCTGCACAGTGAGGCATCCAAGAGGTAGTAGTTCTTGGACCAGAGTAGCTTGCCATGGGGGTGGTGAGAAATTGTTGGTTTTCAACACACGCACCTATACACTCCCCCCACCACACACATAGAGGGGGTCTCACTCTGTTGCCCAGGCTAGAGTGAAGTGGTGTGGTCATAGGTCCCTGCAGCCTTGATCTCCCAGGCTCAAGCAATCATCCCACCACAGACTCCCAAGTAGCTGGGACTACAGGTGTGTGCCACCACGCCCGGCTCTTTTTTTTTTTTTTTTTTTTTTTAGTAGAGACAAGGTCTTGCTATGTTGCCCAGGCTGTCCTTGAACTTCTGAACTCAAGCGATCTTCCCACCTAGGCCTCCCAAAGTGCTGGGATTACAGGTGCGAGCCACTGCACCCAGCCTGAATATATTTTTTTAAATGAATTTATCGAGGTATAAATGACGTATAACAAATAAGCTGCACATAAAGTGTACAATTTGATAACTTTTAACATGTGCATGTATAGATCCATGTAATCATCACAATAATGAAGATAATGAACATTTCCATAACCCCCAAAAGTTTCCTGTGCCCTTTGTGACCCTCTCTCCTGCTCATTCTCATTGTACCTTGCACCCTCCCTTTCACCCTCCTCCGAGTCCCAGGCAGCCAGTAATCTTCTTTCTATCACTATAGGTGAGTTTGCCTTTTTTTTCATTATATTTTAAGTTCTAGGGTACATGTGCACAACGTGCAGGTTTGTTACATATGTATACATGTGCCATGTTGGTGTGCTGCGCCTGTTAACTTGTGATTTACATTAGGTATATCTCCTTTTTTTAAGAATTTTGCACTGATGGAATCATACACTAGGTACTCTTTTTTTTTCTTTCACTGCTTTCATTTAGTCTAATTATTTCGCGATTCATTCATGTGGTTGAATGCATCAATGGTTCATTCCTTTTTAGTACTGTGTAGAATTCCAATATGTGGGTGCACCACAGTTTGTTTATCCATTCATCTGTGGATGGACATTCAGGCTGTTTCTAGTTTTTGGCAACGATGTGTAAAACTGCTATGAACATTTGTGTACAAGTCTTTGTATGGACATATGCTTTCTTTTCTCCTGTATGAATAGCGAGCTGTGGACTGGCAGGATCACATGGTAGGTGAGTGTTTAATTTGACAGAAAACTGTCAAACTGTTTCCAGAGTGACTGTATTATTTTACATTCCCATAAGCAGCGTATGAAAGTATCAATCCCCACATCCTCACCAACACTTGCTATGCCTAGTCTTTTAAACTTGAGCCATTTTAGTAAGTGTTCTGGATATGTGTTGAATGTAGAGCCTACAGGATTCATAATAGATTGGATCTAGGATTTGAGAGAGGGGTTATTTATGCAACAAATATTAATTGAGTGCTGTCTCTATCCTGGCATTTTTTTTAGAGGTTTGGGGCATAGTAGATAACAAAACACACATAATCCCTTCCCTCATGGACCTTACAGCCTACATCACTTTCTTGCCTGTTTGGGGAAGACTAAGGTGGCTTAGGGTGTGGGATGAGGAGGCAAAGAAGGAGGCAAGTTCAATTGATGGAGGTGGTGAATGGTGTGAGAGCAGAGGGTGAAGGCAGGCTGTGTGGTGTAAGATTCAGGGGGTCTGGTCTAGAAAGATACAGTGACATCCTGTTTCCTATTAGTGTGACCCTAGCTGGGTCATGTGACTGCACTGGGCAGCTTCAGTTTCTTCATCTGTAAAGTGGGAATAATGAATACTTTAGGTGAACTGAGATGTCTTACTGGCACTTAGCCAGATCTAGACGCTAAGTGCAGTCCTTAGAAAATATCCTTACTGAAGTCAGTGACGTTACATTTATTCACCAACTTTACTTTTTAGACGGGACCAGAGAGTCCTGTGTCCTCAGAAATGTCCCAGGGATCACAGAGTCAGCCCATGGTCCAGTGCCTTATTTCCACCCTCTTCTGCTAACTCTTCAGGTGCAGACTATCAGCCTGTGGGCCCTGAACAGGTGAGCAGAGTGTAAGGGCTGTTTGCAGCTTTATTTTTAGAGCCGGCCCTGGAAGATGGCTCAGGCTCCGAGGCTCCATGGGGAGCTGAAGTCAGGCTATATTTAGGAAACACAGCTGCATCCCACTATCCCTCCCATGTCACTGGGATTTAGTCCTGGTGTTCGGAAAGAACACCTCAGGTTTGCCTAAGCTGTGTTTTGTATCTGTGGGTGTCCCCAGGAGCAATGGGGCACCCTTCCTCGGAGCCTCTGTCTCAAGCTCTCTGTGATGAAGGCGCAGGCAGGGTACGACCTGCCTCCTTTGTAACACCAGTGGTTTCTGCCTCATCGTGATGCTCACGGCTGGGAGTGTGGCTCCCTTCAGTGCCCTCTGTGTAGCCATAGCAACCATGATGATCCACATTTGTTCAGCGTTTCCTGTTTACCCAGTGCTTTTACAACCATCTCCTATTGCATCCTCCCGATGGGTCTGGAGTGTGGCATCATGATCACTATCCCTGTGTTCTGGATGAGGAAACTGAGACTCCAAGAAATGCAAGGATATGCCTAAAGGCACTGTGTGAGTGACCAAGGTCATGAACTTAGGCTGTGGGATTCCAAGGTCAGGGTTCTTTCAGTTAAGTTGTCATTGTTGTAGTAATTGTGCAATCTGTAAGTCCCTGGCCTATCCTGCCCCACCACCTGCCTGCACAAATCCTTCTCTTTTGAGGCTCTGTAGTTGGCTCAAATGCCACCTTCTCTGGGAAGCCCTTTCTGATTCTTTCAGATGAATGTGAACTCATGGGTCATTTCATGATACAGTGCAGAATGCCATGGGGGTGGAGTGTGGTTTAGCACAGCTCCTATGTGCACGTCATACCTCTGCTACTGGCTCACAAGCTCCTCTTCATATTCCCTATGTCATCTTGTCGAGACCTCACGAGCTTGTAGCAGGTGCTTAAGTTCTGTCTGAATTGAATTCCAACCAAATGCTGTAACTGGATGGTTCCCAGATCCCACATAGGGTTTGAGATTGGACAGATCCTTGAGCTCATAGCCTGGTGCTGCCATTTTCTGGCTGGATGACCTAGGCTATTATCATAACCAACTCTAGGCCTCAGTTTGCTCACCTGTAATGCGGGAATAATCATAGTCCTATTTCATGAGGCTGTGGTGTGAGGATCAGAAGAGCTAATGCAAATGAAGACCATGTTTATTATGCCCAGTGCATAATGAATGCTAAAAAATTAGCCACACATATTCTTATTCTTTTTTTTTTTTTTTTTTTTGAGACGGAGTCTTGCTCTGTCGCCAGGCTAGAGGGCAGTGGCGTGGTCTCGCTCACTGCAACCTCCCACTCTCTGGTTCAAGCGATTCTCCTGTCTCAGCCTCCCGAGTAGCTGGGATTACAGGCACACGCCACCACGCCCAGCTAATTTTTGTATTTTTAGTATAGATGGGGTTTCACCATGATGGCCAGGATGGTCTCAATCTCCTGACCTCATGATCCACCCGCCTCGGCCTCCCCAAGTGCTGGGTTTACAGGTGTGAGCCACTGTGCCCGGTCCATATTCTTAATCTTTATTCAGCAATCTTGACTGATTCTCTAGCAGGAACAAAGATCAGTTGATGTGTGACATCAGATGACATCACACAAAAAATAAACAAATAGATGTTCATTAGGAATGTCCTGTGACATTCATTTATTCGTTCATTCTCTTATCCATTCAGAGTCGATATGACTCACCTGGGAGCACAGACAAGGGTGGGCATTAGTCCACATCTTCCCTGTCTCATGGTTAAAGCCGCTCTTTTCCTGCAGAAGGGGAAATTTCTCTGCTTTCTTGGTAGAGAAGTTGGTCACCTTCCCTTTTTGCCATCAGAACTGTAGGCAGAGGCCTGGAGATTAGAGAGGAGGGGGCCTTGGGAGGCTGTGATGGCAGGGGATGGCCAGTGTGTTCTGGGAGGCACAGGTCCTCCCAGTGGACAGAAGCAGGAAGCTGGCAAGGATAGCAGGTACCTGAAGCGGGGGTCTGACTGGAGTAGTGCTTTGTAGCAGGGTGACCTGGTTGGCCTAGAAGTAGTGAATGCCCAGGAATGGCTGAGTTGGTTTAGTTCTGAGCTGGCATCCAACCAGACTCTTTGTCCTATAGGGGAGAGCTTCACTGGCCTTATGGCAAGGACTGGCAACCTTGGCCCAGTGAATGGGAGCATGAATAGCCCAGCTGGTTTTCTTATGGAGGATAACCTTATGGAGTTTATTCTGGCTTTACTTTATGTAGATGAGGGAGTAACTTAGCTGACTCTGTAGAAGGGGAGTAGGAGTGGCCTGGGATGTGGCAGAGACAGTGGTGATCACATCACTGAGAGTCCATCTGCTCTCCCAGAACCGCGTGATTGCTTCTGCTTCTGTGAGTAGAAGCAAGGTGAGTCACTTCTGGGATGCAGTATGGAAGAGCTGGTGTGACATCCTACAACTTCTCTTCCCCTGCTGCAGTGATAGAAGAGGCTGAGAGTTTTAGGTGGAAGAGTCTCTGCCAGCCAGGATCCCTGAGTGACTATGTGGAGCAGAGTCCACCTCAGCCTCAAGCTGGCTCTGGGAGCAAGAAACAAACCTTTGTTGCATTTAGCCACAGAGATTTTGGGGTGATTTCCACTGCAAAGTGAACATTAGATACCTGCAAAAGTTGATGGTAATGGCATGGGGAGGATACTAATGTTTCCTAGA
This sequence comes from Pan paniscus, assembly GCF_029289425.2. Taxonomy (NCBI): domain Eukaryota; kingdom Metazoa; phylum Chordata; class Mammalia; order Primates; family Hominidae; genus Pan; species Pan paniscus. Next base: position 90,305,903 of record NC_073257.2, read on the forward strand.
TTCTGGAAAATATTTTTGTTCAAGTTCCATTTATATTGTGTTCTGGGGAGCAGTTCCTATGCTGAACATCAGTTACCTTACCAATCTTCTTGATTCTCTCAACACATAGGGAAACTGAGGCTCAGAGAGGTTAAGTAACAAACTTAAGGTCATGTGGCTGGTTTCGTGGCATAGCTAGACTTTATAACCTTGGTCTTAACAAGTATGTAAATGAATGTTTTTTTTTTCATAAAGAGAATTTCATTTGCCCATTGGCTTTGCTCAATTCTCTCAGCGGTGCTTCATCATCAGTTTGATTATCCTTAAGTGAAGTTCACCCTGTAGTCAAGCAATTAATGTCAATAAACAAACACTCAAATGTAGCAGGAGAGCCAGCTCTGAAAGGGGAATGGGGATGAGTCCTTAAGTGAAACAAGAACTTTTTAAGAAGATGAATAATGGCTGTCTCTTTTTTGCAAACTAGAATTTTTGTATATCGAAGATTTTAAAAAACAGTAATGCCATGTATATTTTTGTGTACATATATACTTAGGTGTACATATATACTTAGGTGTGTATGCATATTTTGGTGTGTCTTGTGGATATGTGTGTACCAAGTGTCTGGATTTACAGACAATGCATTCTTGATCAACACACACCCAATTAATTGAACTTTTTCATAATGTTTAATCCCTTTATGAGAATGAAGACAATAACGAAAAGTAGGAATATATTTTTTGAAACTATAAAATTTTTAGTATTTTGAAAGTATTGAATTTTTATCAAACCCAGCCTCCTAAACCTTTAGGTTGTATTAATTCATTTATTTAATGAGCAATTATTGTGCACCTAGTGTGTCCCAGGCACCTGGGCTTCAGGGGCAAAGTACTGATAATGACCTCGAAGAACCAAGGAGCTTCCTAAGGGAGAAAATACAAGAACCCAGAACTCTGTGACCCAGTAAGACAGTGGTAAACACTGTATGGGGATTCCCCAGAGGACTAGGAAAGTTCAGAAGGGAAATTTTTCCCACTTAGGGTGAGAAGTCAGCAAAAGCCTCACAGGGAAGACAGCATTTGAGTTGACTCAGGATAGGGAGGATGGGGTAGGATTTTGATAGAGACTTCAGGAGAGGCTGTTCCTACCAGACACAACATCCAGAGCTCAGGCATGGTGGTAAGGGTGAAATTAAACTAATGCACTTCAACAAGGAGGTTGAAATAAGCGATTGCAGGTTAACCTCTAATTAACCGGAAAATGCCAGTAACTGGAACCACTTATAGAAGGTTGTTCCATGAATTAAGATTTTCCTGTGCGTGTGCACGGTGTGTAAGACTACGCAGTCACAGATACACTCACACACTTCTTCAGCCCCACGCTGCCCTAAGGACCCTCCCTTTGCACGCAGTGGGCGCGAATCTCTGCACCCCTCTGTGGCAGGGAGCGGTGCTGTCCATCAGTCTGGAAGACACATTCTCAGCACGTCACGCTGCGGCCCCACGGAGGCCCCGTTCCAAGAGGATTGGAAATGTAATCACAACAGTTTTTATTAGCAAAAGAACAGCAGGAACCCTTCTGCTGTCCATATGGACAGATCCCGATGGGTATTCATGAAACAGTTTGCTACGGGAACAGCCGTGCTTAAAACTCCTCATCCAATTACCTTTGAACTTGCCTTTTTTGCTGCAGTGGCTACTGCTGCTGCATGTGAAACATCTTACACACTCGTTTCTCCCCAGGAGGGAGGCATCTGCTTCACCCTGTTTGGGGTTCTTTGCCCTGGAGGCTGGGCAGCGGTGGGTCCGAGGAGACCCAGGAGTTTTGGGCCTGGTCATTCATCATGGATGTCCAGGCGGTCAACTCGGTTTCATTTGTCCTGTTAAATTGGCCAGCTAATTGGAGCCAACGATAGCTTTTGGAGAAACCCCTTAGCCCTGTTAGGGCTTAGAACAAGGGGCAATTCTGCAAGGACATTTGGTGAGAGGGTTAAGAACTTGCTGATGTAAGCATTGTTTCCTGGCCATGTCCAAATGCTTCCCAGGTAGAGGGCAATGGGTATAGTGACCATGCAGCCTAGGTGCTTGGATACATTTCTAATCCCCAATACCTCTTCTCACCATCCCTACTGGTATCTATAAGTTCAGATCAAGTTATATGCCACAATTCTAGGAAAGAAAATACAGTTTTTATGTATGGAGGACAGAAATATGTACATCGGAAATAGGATCCCTGTTAAATCAGAAAGAAGCCCCTGCCTTCTGCAGGTTGCAGGTGCCAGAACTTGAAATTCATTGGCTGGAAGAAAACAGAGAAGGAGCATCATGCAATTTGAAGCTGGCAAGTCTCAGAGTTGGTGAAAATCAATACTGGGAGTGGCCAACAAAACAAACACAGTTTTAGTGGTTGATGCCTTGTGAACTGAGCAGATCTGCCCTGGATATCCAGGTCAGAGAGAAGTCAGAGGGGGCATCTGATGTTCTGCCTGCTGCGCTGCCATCTTCTGGCAATGATGTTTCCGTTTCCTTTGGGAATTCATCACTTTCCTGCTCTCAGGCAGTGGGGTTGGACTGGGCTGGCTTCTGTCCTCTGCCTTGAGGAGTGGATGTAGAACTCAAGCCTGGCCCAATAGCATCTCATGGATTGGTTGTGAAATGAGCCTACTTGGGACAAAAAGGATGTGACTTGGGGCTTTTGCTGGAACTCTCTTCAAGTAAGGAGGCTTCTAAGCAGGGGAAATGTGGGCCTGAAGGTGTGGGTGGCTATGTATTTGTCACCTGGAAAGAACCTGATGAGGACTCCCATCCTGATCCAACCGTGCCCAAAGCTATGCCATCTTGGCCACTTGGTACCTGAAACAATGGATCTTCTTCTGTGCCTAAGCCAGTTAGAGAAGCCTCCAGGGGTTAAGATTCTGCTAGATGACCCTCTTCTCAAAGGAAATGGTCCTTCCAGGTCTTCCTCCCTGTTTTCAAATCCATCACCTTAGGCCTCCCATTTCTCATCGGGGGCAGCTTCTCAAGCTGGCTAGAGGAGAGTCAGGCATCTTGCCTGGGTGTGGAATCACATATGGTGGTGTCAGATGGTCCTGGGTACGATCCTGGCTCATCGTAGTGGCTCATTAAATCATGTTAATAATCTGACTGCATACATTTATGGGGCTTTTCCATTTCCCATCCCTGAAGGCAGAATCACCCTGGGGTTTAGTCCAGAGTGTGGACTTTGGAGTCAGACCAGACCAGGATTCATGCTCCAGCACTGCCATTGCTAGCAATGACTTGGGAAAGTTGCTTAATCTCTGTAGGCCTCAACTCATCAGGAAAATGGGCATGACTATGCTTGTCCCCCACTGGATGTTTCGAGGCCTGAATGAGAAAATTCATGCAAAGCAAAGCTTAGCCTGGCATGTTCTACGTGGGAGCCACTATTGTTATTTCTAGAAACCCATAAAAACAAATTCTTAAAGCTACTAAGCCAATGCCCCTCAATTAGTATTCCATTGGATTTCCCAGTGCACACTCTCCCTTTTCTTTCTATCTTTTCCTCCCAGTATCCACTGAGGACTGGGTTTTCTGTTCTGAAGTCTGTGTTTACCCAGATGTAGAAGATAACAGGTACATTATGAGAGCTCTCCAGGGGCAGGAGCCATACCCAACAGCCAGGAAAGACTAGAGCAGAAGAAAGTGTGTTCTGATGGAGGAAAAAGGGGCAATTCTCAGGAAGGGGACAGCCTTGCTGAGGGCTGATGGATCCAACATCTTTGACTGCATATTTGTTTGAAGGACAAAACCACTGTTGTTCCACCTTGGAGATGCGGAGATCGCCTCTTCAGTTCAATTCAGTCTTCCTGAGTATCTACTTTGTTTAGAGTCATGGTATCCAACCCAGCTCAGATTTTCCCTCTTATTTGTTTTCTTATCCAAGTAGAAAGAGGGAGTATGCAGCAGTATGGAAATTGTAGAAATTGGCAAGCTGATTCTATAATTCATATGGAAATGAAAAAGACCTAGAATAGCCAAAACAATTTTGAAAAAGAACAAAGTTGGAGGACTAACACTGCCTGATTTTAAAGCTTATTATAAAACTACAGTAATCAAGACAGTGTAGTATTGGCATCAAGATAGACAAATAGATCAACAAAATGGAACTGGGAGTCCAGAAATAGACCCATGCATATACGGACAACTGATTTTTTGACAAAGTTGCAAAGACAATTCAGTGAAGAAAGGATAGTCTTTTTTAAAACAAATGATGATAAAAAAATTAGATACTCATATGCAAAAAAAAAGCTTTGATCCATAACTTGCACTACATGTAACAATTAGATCAAAATGGATGACAAATCTAAATGTAAAACCTAAAACTATAACACTTCCAGAAGAAAACAGGAGAAATCTTTGTGACCTTGGTTTAGGCAGAGTTTTAAAATATGACACCAAGAGCATAATCCATAAAAGAAAAAAATAATATATTGGACTTCATCCAAATGAAAAACTTCTGCTCTTTGACATATACTGTCAAGGGAATTAAAAAGCAAGTCACAAACTGGGAGAAAATACACAAAAATCGTGTATCTGATGAACTTGCTTCTATAATATAAAAGCAGCTTACAATAAAAATAAGACCACCTAATTAAAAGCAAACAGAAGATTGCAATGCACATTTTACTATAGAATATATTCAAATGGGTAATAAGCACATGAAAAGATGCTCAACATCATTAGTCATTAGGGAAATGCAAACTGAAATCACAATGAGATATCACTATACATCCTATTCGAGTGGCTAAAATGAAAAAGACTGACCATGCCAGGTGTTGGTGAGAATATGGGGACTGAAACTCTCATACACTGCCGCTGGGAAGTAAAATACTGAAAAACAGTTTGACTATTTCTTTTCAAGTTTAATGTGTACCTACAGTTATGATCCAGCCAGTCCACAGCTAGCTACGCACTGAAGAGAAAAGAAAGCACGTGTCCATACAAAGACTTGTACACAAATGTTCATAGCAGCTTTACTGTAATTGCCAAAAACTGGAAACAACCTGAAAGTCCATCAGCAGGTAAATACATAAACAAAGTGTGATGTGTCCATATATCAGAATACTGCTCAGAAATAAAAAGGAATGAACTAATGGTATATGCAATAATATAAACAAATAACAAAATAATTATGCATAAGGAAAGAAGCCAGAAAAAAGAGTAATACTTAGTTTGATATATATTTCATTCATATAAATTTTAGAAGATGCAAGCTGGTCTATCATGACAAAGAGCAGATCAGTGCTTGCCTCGGGGTTGAGGGCAAGGGGCTGGCAGTGAGTGGTGGGAGGAAATTTCTGGGGGTGATGGATATGTTCATTATCTTAATTGTGATGGTTTCATGGGTTTCTGTATGTCATAACTTACCAAAATGTACACTTTAATTATGTGTCATTTATTATATGTCAATTATATGTCCTAAGTATGCTGTTAAAAAAGGAAGAGATGATAAGACTCTAATAGCAGCACCTGGATCAGATAAAATAGTCCAAGAAGGTGGCTGGCTGTCCAGGGGAAGAGGGAGAGATGGAACAGACTACTGGCTCCAAGGCCAATGTCCCTTGTTTTGTACCTGCCCACCTTTTCCCCCACTGTCCCCTCTGTCAGGGCATGCCCTTCCCATCCTCCTCACCTATTTAGATTCTATTGTCCTTCTAGATCTAGGAGAGAAAATGCTTCCTCCACGAAGCCTCCCAGGACCAGATGAAGAGTTGTGTTTTCTTCATCTTATATGCTTGTACAGCATTAATTTTGTATATTACTCCTTGGAGTGTGCATTGTGGGTCTTGCCACATAGAGGACAAATAAGTGAAGGGTTCAGTTAGCATCAGTAACTGCTCTCTCAGGCTCTCCTGAGGCTTCTAAAAGTGTCTTCTCTTCCTGGTCATTTTTCCACCTCCCTTGGGATGGGACGAGAAGGAGGTCTGCCCACACAAGCTTCTTTTCAGTGAGCAGCAACTCCGCCTACTGGAGGGCAATGCCCATGAAGCACCCCTCTCTCTCCCATGTGCAGTCAATCACAACATGCCCCAGGCTCTCTTCAAAGCTTGAATCAACCTACTCTTTTCTCTATGGCCAAGACCCTAGTCCCAACTGCCATCACTGTTTGCATTTGCTGGGAGCACCACACTAGCCTTGTCTCTGGTTTCTCTACTTCTACTCCTCCCACCACTCCCAATGGGCCTATTCTTAACCCAGCACCCAGAGGGATTCTTCCAAGAGTTGCATCAGCCTATGCCACTTCCCCGCATGTCACTTTTACCTAAATTCTCCCAACTGCACTCAGATGAAAACCAAAACCCTGTGCCATGGCCATACAGCTGAGCTGATGTGGCTTCTGCTGCACTCACTGGACTGGCCTTTCTTCAGTATGGAGCACACCCTGGACTCCTTGCCCCTTGGGTCCATGGCACGTCCTCTCCGTCTCCTGGAGCTCGTTCCTCACCCATCCTCCTTTGCAGGGGAGCTTCTTCTGAGAGGCCTTCCCTGGATATCTGCTCAAAGCTCTTCCTTCCTCTTTGTTCTTTGTCTCACAACATTCAGTTCTGTTCTTTCTTTGCACATATTCCTATTTGTAAGTGCATATTTATATGTTGTGTTACTAACATAAAGGCGGTCTGCTCCACTCAGCTGGGAGCTCTGGGAGAGCAGGAAGCCAGTCTCCCATTTACTGTTGTCTGCCATGTCCCCAGCACCAGGCTCTCAAAAATATTTGTTGAATGAGTGAATGAATGAATCACAAGGGGAGATTTGAGGGAACTGGCTTTCTGCTGTATCCACTGTCCTAGTGACCTTGGAGCATGAGGATATATTTTTCTGCCTTACAATGCACACTTCTGAAATCAGGATGGCTCTTATCATTGTGGCATATGTTTGATGAGGCAGTATTTTTCCTGCAGGAAGCTTCTAACTTAGTGATTCACTCTTACAATGATGCACATTATATCTAAGAATTGCAGTAACAGGAAAATCTTTGCATTGCCTAATAGATGAGAGTGTTTGGCCCTCAGTTTCTGAGAGCTTCCTTGTTGTCTCTCAGCCGTGACACCTGCTTTGTGACTTGGCTTGTGTGATGTAATCAAATATTTAGTATTTATATTGTTCATAGGTATGGGCAGTTTCTCCTTAGCTCAGACTGTAAGCTTCCTGAGGGCAGATATGGTGTTTTACACTTTGCCGTTTAAGGACTCAGATTGGGCACAGAAGGGGAGGGGAGGAGATGATATGAAAGGAAGAGGAGGGGAGAGGCAAGACAGGGGAAGTAAGGGGAGGAGTATCTAATTCCTGGCCCTCCCTAGCCATCCCTTCAGCTCCTACAGTGTCTAGTGGCCCAGCTGTGAGACCTCTTGAACTGCCCTGGCCTCATGGGCCCAGGCCCTGCCATCAGACCCCAGACCTCCATGCTGCTGAGAAATGGTGTGTCCCAATGGTTAGGAACACTGGGTGGACCCAGGTCAACTTAGGCTCTATCCCAGGTCTTGTATTTTGCTAGCTGTGTGGCTCAAGACAAGTTGGTTTCTCTCTGAGCCTCAGTTTCCTCATCAGTAAAAAGGGGATGATAATAATATCCACCTTGTAGGATAAATGTAAGTAGAGATTATGGTAAAAATATGAACAGCCTGTATTGTGTGAGCACTGGCCAGTCTTCCAGTCTTAGAGCAGGATTAGGCGCAAACCTTTAGAGGTATCAGAGGGGGGCAGGGGTGGCTAAGGTGGAAGGAGGACACGCCGGGGCTTGGGACAGCAGCTGTTTAGCAACCAAAGTGAAAGTAATTCAATATTTTAACGACTGGCGTGCCATACAGGTGTGTGATGCCTACGTTGTAATATAACAAATGTGAGACATTTAGCATGATGCAGGGTAGATAGTGCCTTGATTCAGGGTAGCAATTGCTAGTAGTGTGCCAGTAAATTCTACTAAACACTGGCTTTCACAAAAACAGTCCTAATTTTTAGCGTTTGCCGATTTCCTTGGTGTAAATCCTACCAATATGGTCAATTTCAAGCTACCAATGTTCCAAAGCTGGACCTGGGGTTGGGAAGAGATGTATATGTGACAGTCACCATTGTACAGAATTCCCATCACACAGACACAGGATTCCTAGGTAAACTTAACAATATAGATCATAGTAAAGCATAGTGATATATTTTGAGTATCCTTTAACTTTTGATTTTAATATAATTTAACTCTAAATTTATAGGATTTACATTTTAATAATGGCTGTGTTTAGCAACTGGCTTGCAAACTTTTTGAAAATTTAACAATTGCCTCTAGAGAAGTGGTATAAGCTGTCTCTAGCACACCTTTGAATGACAATGACTGTTATACCCACCAGTCTGCTTGCCAGATCTCTACCTATTTGCATTTCTGAGACCTCTGGGGACTCTCTTGCTCCTTACCTGTAGCCGACCCCACCTGATGCTCATTCCTGGCTCATTCTCTCACTTCCTGTCACACCTGTGAATTTGCTATTCTTGGTAGGCAGGCCCCAAGTATGTGCTCCACCCAAGGGAACATGCCTAGTTCCCAGGTCCCCTCATTCTGTCTGGCCACCCCACCACCTTCTCAACCCCGGCTTCCCTGTTGGGTTGGCCCCTGATGAGACAGTGCTAATTTGGGGAGGAGAAGACAGTGTGCCTAAGGGAAAGCCGTGCTCCTGGGGTGTGAAAGCTGAGCGATGTTGCATTTCTTCTCAGGGCTAGAGAGAACCAGCTACAAAAGAGGGTTTGGCCTACGTTTGCCAGACTGCCTGCACCACCCTACTCTTGGCTGCCATCCTTAGCATTTCTGCTGGCGAAGGTGCTTGGCAAATTAATCCCCCAAATGCACAGAAATCTCTCCTGCCAAATTCAATTCTCCAACCAGCGATAAATGCTCACCACTGGCTTGTGCAAGCAAAAACAAAGCACAAACCCAGCAGCAAGGGCTGTGGTGTTCGGGATGGGAAATTTACTGTTCTTTGAAGCCCTGCAGGTCTGTGCATCTCAAAGTTATCAAATGAATTAAAGGGTCAAAGAAAAGATAAGGGGATTTGGTAAGCAGCAGTAAGCGTGGCAGAGGAAAGGGTGCTCCACCTGGTTCAGACTTCACCAATAGACAGATCTGTCATCAAGCCTTATCTCAAGGACACTTGCTGGAAAGAGTCAGGCATCTCAGAGGCATGTTCAGGGAGAGGAGACACTGTTAGCAGACAGCCCTGTCCTTTGTGTCTGGGATAAGGAGAAAGAAGGGAGAAGAGGGAAGCTAGGCCTGGAAGATAGTGGTGCGTAGTGAAATGAACCAAGAAGTGGAGGCAAACTGGCTTGGTCTAAATTTAGGTTTCATCACTTTGTACTTGTGTGATCTTGGCCAAATTCGGTCCCATCTCTGAACATCAGGTTTCTCATCTATTAAAATGGAATAGTGGTATCGTAAAAGATGCTATCGGTGCTTTGTCCATATCTCTTGGCAATCACCATTCCTGTGTACCTAACCTGGACACTTCTGACACAAGCACCTGTGGATATTTGTCTAAGGGCTTTCAGGTTGTTTTGAGTATGTGTGTACGTGGCACAGGCCAGGCATTGTGGGGGGAGTTAATCCATTCTCCCAACTGGGAGCAACCTTCAACCCATGACTGGCAGGAGTTGGAGGATACATCCCCCAGCTCCTTCATCCCTCAGTGGGGTGACTGAGGTGTGCTGTGCAGATCTCCAGAGTGGCCCAGGGTGATGAAGTCTCATAGGCCTGCAGCAGTGGAGTGCTCCAAAACACACTTTATTGGCTTCTTTCCCTTCTTTTTCTTTTCTTCCCTCTCCTGACTGGTGTTTCCTGGGGTCAAATCCCAGATAAATTGCTTACACCTGAATCCTTGCCCCAGTGACTCCTCCTGGGAGAGCTCAATCTAAAAAACACATTGTATATCATAGGATAATTTTGAGGGTTAAATGGGAAGATGTTTAAAATGCTCAGAGAAAAATAAACTGCAGTGAGCATTACTAGTAGGGATTTGAGTAGATACTGGTCTCCTGTCCCTTTCTCTGTCTCCTATCTCTTTCCCAGGAAGAATATGACACAGTGAAAACTTCTTCTTTCCGGCTCCCTTGCAGACACTTGATTTCTCTGCAAGGGAGTGAGTGGGCGAGTGGCTATCTGCAAGGCTGTCTCCCCAATGCTCTGGATCCTGACTCAGAAGGGTGTGAAACTCCCTGCACATGGGGCATGAGTGGAGCCTCTGGGAGTTCTTTTGGGGGCTAAACAGACTCAAGGACTAATTAGCTAATGCCTGTGGAGTGCCTGGGAATGTCAAGTGCTGAGTGTGAAGTGCCATCACTTGAGATGGCTTCCCCTCTCTAAGCCCTCCACGGAAGATGTGTCGATTACTGCGTATGGAGGAGCTGTTGCTGAGTCTCTGGTTGGGGCTCTTAATCAGGCAAATATTTACAGTCCCCATGAGGTACTCAGGGCTTCACAGGCCCCAGAGGCTGCAGCTCGCAGCTTGGCCCAGGGCCACTAGACAGGGCCTTGGGGAGTGTTTCTGGGCTGCTGGTTCCTCCATGGTGCCCATGTGAGATTCTGCAGCCCAGTATCCCTGGGCCCCAGACCACTCCTCCTGTGCAACAAGCTCTTCTAGGGCCCTCCAACCCACATAGACAAGCCCTGAGGTTGCTGCTTGGTCTTTGATCATCCATCCAGGGCATGAGTCTGAAATCTTCTTCCCTTTTAAACCTGTTCTTGCTCCTTCTGAAGGCAGCATTGTCATCCTCCCCAACACTTCAGGCATCTTTGATCATTACCCAGAATGTTCAGCCACCCACCAAGCTGTTTGGATTCTTTCTCTGTATGAGTTCTGACATATACCTCCTGTGCATCCCATCACCACTGCCCTTGTTCAGGCCATCATCCGCTTCCCTGGTGCATTGCTTTCATCTCCTGGCCACTCTTCTAGCTCCTAGTCTGCTCTCCACATAGCCAGTGGAGGCTCCTTCTGAATCACAGTTCTGATGGAATCCCCCCTTAATGAACATTCAATGGCTTCCTATGGTTTACAGAATAAAATTTGAACTTTTCTGTCTGCCCGGGGGTCCATTGTGATTTGGAGAAAGTCCTAATTGAACTTTCTCACTTTATTTTCAACTCTCTTCTTCTATGTTCCCACTGCTCCACCCAGCCTGAACTACTCTGGAGTTTGGGACCGCTCCCTCAGTGAACCATCCAAGCCCTTTCACCTCCTGTCTCTTTGTGTATGTTTAGAGAACAGATTAAATATCACATCGTTCTTCTCTCACCTCCCATAACAATCTGATCCATGTTCTGGGAGAGCTATAGAGGCTTTTTGACTTTGTATTGCAGTGATGAGTAGGGAGTCAGCTTCATGCCTCCTGTATTAATGCTGTGTCTGGCCAAGATGTTTCTGACATCCGAGTGTGGTGCTGTAATACAGTGATCCCTCTATCAATACAGAAGATGGTTGCATTTAGTCCCAGTTGCCTGCTCACTGCTTGTTATCTAACTGAACTTGTGTATGAGAGTCTGTCTTTTCTCCCTGCCTTCAAGGAGCTCCTTGTACCTAATATTTTTCCTCAGTGCCAGCAAATATTAGTTGTTCAATGCTTGTTGAAACAATATGAACTTGTGGCTTCAGAGACCTCTGTGTATAGTAGATGTGGCATCTCTTCCTTAGGATGTATTTCTGTGAGCTGGGCTGAAGGGACATGGCAGCCAGTGTGGGCTCCATGGGCAGAGCTCTGCTTGGAGTCCCCCTGTGGTCCCTTCCAGATTCTGGGTTCTCCAGGTGACAGTACCTGCAGAGGTCTCCTACTGGGAGAGCTCGTATCAGGAAGGCAGGATGCGGAGACTGAGGGCCTAAGGGCAGAGAGCCAGTCTGGATGGGCAGGTAGAAGCTCAGGTGGTGGAAGCATTTCCTCAGCCATGCAGGGGTGGGGCTGCTGGGAGTCTGGGGCATCATCTGTCCCCACCGGGTTGGGTGATGGGGCAGTGAGGAAGTGAGATCCTGCTGGAGCATTTCCATTGCCTCTGGAAAGGGGCCCAGTCTGGAGTTAACCCGGATATTAGATGGCAGGCGATCTAAAGGTATTAGGTCCAGTTTTGGTTTCTTTTCTTTTTCCTTAAAATAAAACAAATAGGGGTATCTTTACCCAGTCTAATTTGTGCAGCCCTGGGAGTCCCACATTGCATAATACTAGGGTGTTATGGCAGAGCTCCTGGACTTGAGCTACATAGTAGCCCTGTGATACAATTTGGATCTATGCCCTTGCTCAAATCTCATGTTGAATTGTAGTCCGCATTGTTGGAGATGGGGCCTAGTGGGAGGTGATTAGATCATGTGGGTGGTTTCTAATGGTTTAGTACCATCCCCCTAGTGCTGTCTTGTGATAGAGTTCTCCCAAGATCCGTTTGTTTAAAAGCATGTGGCACATTCCCCTCCTCTCTTCCTCGTGCTCCAGCCATGCAGCACATGCCTGCTTCCCCTTCACCTTCCACTGTGACTGTATGTTTCCTGAGGCCTCCCCAGCCATGCTTCCTGTACAGCCCATGGAGCTACAAGGCATTAAACCTCTTTTCTTTATAAATTATCCCGGCTCAGGTAGTTCCTTATAGCAATGTGAGAACGGACTGATACACCTTGTCTGGTCCTGACTTCACAATCTGGTAGCCTGCTGAGCAGATAAGGTCCTCTGATCATTTTTGTTTGACCTATCAGTGTTGATAAAAATTGAGCTAACATTTTACAATTGTGAGACTTTGTATAACATTTCACATTTCTGGTTTCTTTTAAAAAATGGGAAGACCTCACAAGACTGGGCTTCTTATTCCTACAAGGCAACTGTAAGCTGGACAGTTTGCCTTGTAGGCAGTGGCTGCTGCTCCAGGCAGGGCGGGTGACCCCACCGTGCCTCGGAAATCACTTGGCTTGTGTCATTCACTTATTGTCCTGACTCGTGGCCTGGTCTTAGGTCACAGTCAAGGAGAACGTCACTGATACAGTGGAGGACCCTTCACCATCATATGTGAGGCCAGAACAATGCCATCGAGCTAAGCTGTGTGTATCCGAATGATAGAATGTCAGAGTTGGAAAAGCCTTTCTGGAACTTTGTCCCTATCTCTCCTATCTGCAAACACAGACCTGGAGCCAAGAGCCAGAAAGGGACTTTCCCAAGGCCACTCCGTGAGTTGATGGCAAAACTGAGACCAAAACCTGGTTGTCCTCACGCACAAGCAGGAGTCTTTCCTGGTTAGAGACAGAGCGTCCTGTCTTCCCTTCCTTTGTGCCTCTCATTTCATGGTCATCAGCTCCATTGCAGACCTGTGTGGAAACTGGAGGAAGACTGTGATGGGGAGGGCTGGGGAATAAAGGCTGGGGAGGCCCAGGCTGCTCAGGATAAAGGCTGAATACAGGGGCGTTCAAAAGCCACTGGGCACTGAGCGAATTAAGCCATGCTTGTCTCCGTTGCCCGGGTACTCTTTATGCATCACATAATGCCATTGTTCAGCCAGAGCCAGGGGCCAGAACGAGCACTTTCTTTGCAGGTAGGCAGCCAGCGCAGGCCCAGCAGCAAGAGAAGGAGCAGGAGAGGCTGGAATATTCTGGCTTGAAAACAGCAGCTGTGTAATAAAGCCGGGCTGGTTTGTCTCAGGGCCCCGCTGTCCCTTCTCCCCGCCTCAAAGTAGCAGCATGAATCAGTTCACTGCGGCAATGGTCCAGGCGATGTGACTTGCATCCCCATCAGCTACCTGATTGCGGTCCCTGGATGCACGAGGCGCTGGATGTGCCTGGCATACCAAACTGCCCGCCTCTGTGCCGCAGCTACTGGTAATGAAGATCACCGGCCCCGCCCAGCACTGCGGACAGAGCCGGGCATTCTTCAAGGCCACCACTGGCCTTTTATCTTGTCCAAGGCTCTGGGATAGTCACCGAAATCCTTGGGCTGCTTTTGACGGGGGCCACCAGCCTGTCTCAAGATGCCCTGACAAGCCCCTCCAGCCCTGGGCAGACAAAGGCTTGAAAGGAGAGGAATTGCACACGGTCCAGACGCTGCTGTTTCTAATACGTTATTTTGACACACAATTAACTGCAAAATTTGCTCTAAGCTAAGAGCTCGGGCCCTCACAGGATTCGTACAGCACAATTCAAGCAGAATTTGGTTCTGTGAAACCTCATTTTTCCTGAAGGGCTAGGGATTGCCGGCTCCCCACGGCGATGCCACCCCTCTCAGGGCCGGCTGTGGGCACCGATCAGAGAGGATGCATCAGCCCGCCCACAGCCCAGCATGGGGCCAGGGGAACCATGGCACGAGTCATGGGAGGGGGTGGATAAAGCTTGCACAAAACCTTCCAACAGAGCTCCCTGAACAACAACCCTTCCTAAAATGGTGTCGCTTATCCTCCGCTGACAAAAGCCTGATTTGAGCTCTCCCCGGAGGTGGGATGAAGCGAACACATTGCCTTTTATCTCCCCGTCGCTTTGAGAGGGGAAGACAACTGGTACAGAGCATGGTGGGGAGCCCTGGAGAAGGCACTCTTGAATGAAAGGCATAATCTCCGGCTCCCCCAAACCAGGAGGGGAGGCAGCTTTCATCCCCCACCGCGGCCCGCTCCCCCCGTCCTGGAGGCATCTGAATGGGAGTGGGGAGCTTGGAAGGAGAGGCTCCTGCCGCTGCACAATGCCACACAATATTGCTTCTCTCCAGGAGCCCAGAGGAGGCCATGGGCGTACAGCATCTTACTTTGAAACCAATTCTCCAATCAGCTATTTAATAAGAAATATAATCTCATTGCACACCCAGAGCTGTTGGTCTGAGATGCTTCCATTTACAAGGCACTTGAAGAAAGTCCCCAAGCCCCCGGTTTATCAGGACAGCCAGCTTAGGATGACTTACTGGGGGAAAGAGAGGTGCTAGAGAGGGAGGGGAGAGAATTGAAGTTGGCCGTTAGAAATCCAGGCTGTCGACTGCTTGAGGGGTGAACCCATGCCGCACCTGTCGGTGCTCTATGCGGAGGAGGTGGGAGAGGTCTGTGGGTTTTCAGAAAACCATCCGATAGCAGGCGATGCCCTGTAAAGTTGTGAAGGGGGAAGAAGGGGCACAAAGCATTGTCTATCTCTCTTTTGGAAACATTGTTTTGAGTACTGAAGTCATTGCCACAGCATTTTTTTGTCAGAGGCCAGGTGGCTGTTAAGACCCAGTGGGTGAAATTCCCCTGACGAAAACCGGCCCAGCAAGAAGTGGGGGCGATAGCCTTGACTGACCCTCCCCTGCCTGAGCTCATGGTCTGCCTCCGGCACCAGCCGTGTTTCTAGGCATTCTGGAGAGGGAGGCTTGAGAGCCTGTGCTGACCACTGTGGGAATCCTGAGAAAGCTCGTCTGCCAGGTGCTAGCTTTTAATCTATGTGCAGCTCACTCACCTGAGGCCTCAGGGTTTATTACTTGCAAAATGGGTTGTAAGGACCAGGTGAGCTGAATGTGGACCGTGCCTGACAGGTGGATTGTGCCCCATACAGGATGGATACGATTCTACTGTGATGATGGCACACTCCGTCTCACTCACAACTTAGGGGAACATGGCCCACTGCTCAGGTTCTGGCATGTCATTTCTGGTCAGCAGCCCCGCCCCTCCTTGCCCTGTCCTGTTCTGCCCAATTCTGCCCCACTCTATCTTGCTCCCTTCGAAATCTATGGTGCTGATGACCGCCTGTGAGAGGTGATATCCTGTGAGAGGCTGGGAAGGGGAGTGTCCGTTTGAGCTGGAAGGCTGCCTGGAGGAGGTGTGGCTTGAACTGGGCTTGAGCAGTGGGGAGGATTTGGAGAGCGGAGGAATGAAGGAGAGCAGAGAGGAGAGGCTTGGAGGTAAGAACAAGCGGAGAGGGAGGGCTGGGGAAGCCAGTCTGCAGGGATGGGAGGGGAGGTGAGGTGCTGTGCTGGGGAGAAGGAGGGGAGAAGGATGGGAGGTGGCGGAACCCTGCCACTCCTTTCTTGGTTGCTTTGCACCCATGTGACGTCCTTGCTGGTCAGAGGATGAATCTGGCTAGAGCGGAGCAGAACTGAAGAGCAGAGCTGTGCAGCCCTGGAAGCATCCTAGAGACCATGACCCTCCGGGGCAAGCGCAGGGTGCTCACTCAGCCACACCGTGGATCAGCAGCAGGGCAGGACCCCACCCTGTGCCTCCTGTCTCTTTCTCCCATTATGACAGCTAGCTCTGATGAGCACCTACTGTGCGCCAGGCACTGTTCTAAGTCTTGGTATGGGTTTCCACAGTTAGTCCTAAGACAAGCCTGTCAAGTAGGGAGCATTGCTATCCCCATTTTAGAGACGAAGAAGCTAAGGCCTGGAGTAGTCTTGAACCTTGCCCGAGGTCACACTGCCAGGAAGAGGTAGAGCCCACAGGCCACCAGCATTGAGCTCCTTTCTGACCTCTTATCTTTGGGGAAGGTTGGCCCAGTTTCCTTCTCCTTTCCTGAAGGAGCGTGTGCGTCCTTGCTGAGACCAGGAAAGGAGGTCTCAGCTTCATTTGGTATTCCCTCCCTCCTTAGTAAAGTACCTAAGTGCCTTCTGCGCTCCCGGAACGTCAGGGACCATCAGCAAACATCAGTGAGGCAGGAGACGAATGCCCCCAAACCCGTGCCCCGTGGTGCAGGAAGGGCTGGCTCACTCGCCTGACTTCCATTAAACATTTGATGCATCACAGAACTGCCGAAAACCATCCATCAGGCCATCCCCCTCTGCCTGCCTCCCTGCCCTGCTCACAGAGGGGGTTCGGCCTCAGCCTGCATTCTCCGGCTCCAGGGAAGAGAGAGGAGAGGGGCAACACCCAGCCATGGCTGTGATGCTAGTAAGAGCACCATGTATTGAATGTCAGTGTGCCCAGGCAGACCTCAGCACATTACAGATTTTATCTCATTGAACCCCATGATCGCTGATAGGTGTGGTTGTTATCGTTCAGTAGATGTGGAACCTGACATCAAAGAGGGCCATGGTCACTCTGAAGGAGCTAGGGCTGCACTGAGCCCAGGGATATGAGTTGAGAGCCCCCTCCGCCCTTCTGCATTCCTCGATGGAGTGGAGTAGATCAGGTACCGCACAGTGGGATGGGGCCAGAGCAGCACAGCGCATTTAGTGATTAGTGACCTGTGGAGGTCAGCTCCGGCCAGGGCAGGTTGGGGGACCCCAATACAGGGTGAGTTGCAGGACAGCGGTCCATGGGTAGTCCAAGGCACTCTGTCCTTCCCTCCACCCGGTTACTGCAGCCCGACCAAGTTCTCCGGGCTCCCCCCTCTCCCTGGGGACCCCATTCAATCAGAGGCCAGTCTCTTTGGTCCTCCCAGCTAGATATTCCTGAATTCACAATCTCACCCCCTTTCCTTCCACATCATGGCCCCTGTCATGGGGGACTGCCCCAGCCTCCTGCTGGTCTCTGGCCTCACCTTGCCAATTTCTTCTCCCCACTGTAGCCAGAGGGATTGTTCTAGAGCCCATGTCTGCCCTCTGGTTCTTCCACTTAAAACTCAACCTGACTGCCTCACATGGGATGGAGCCCACATTCTGCACTCAGTCTGACCTCCCCAGGACCCTCCTGCCCGCCCCTTGCTGGCTGCCCCCATGCTCATGCTGGGGTCTCGGCTGTGCTGTGCTTGCTGCAGGAGAGCCATCCACTGCTCCTTGGCTGGTGAATTTCTGCTCATCGTTCAAACTCCAATGCAGAGCACCTTTCTTCCAGGGAGTCCTCCCTAATAACCTTTATATGCTTCATCCCAACCAGCACAAACTGCACTGTCTCATTTGCTTCCCTGCTTGTCTGTCACCCTCTATTGATCATCAGTTCCAGGAGGGCAGCGAATGTGCCCCCTTCCCCACTGCTCCCCTAGAGTAACATGGGGGCTGCTCCACAGCAGGCCGTCCAGGAATGGATGGCTGCATGATGAATGAATGAATGATGCCTGATACGGCTAAGACAGGAATCCCCCAAGGTGCAACAAGGGTCGGGGACTCAGACGCAGGTGGCAACCTAGCAGGGGGGAGGTGATGTGGTGTTTGGAGTTTAACTGACCCCAGTGCTTACAAGCTGTGTGGCCTCTGCCTGCCTCAGTTTGCTTGCATGCCACATGGGTATAATGACAACTCCTTTACTGAGAATTTGTCCTGAGAGGCCCTGGAGATAATATCTGGGCAGTGCCCAGCCCTGTGCTAGGCACAGAGGAGGATAAGGTGGGGCTCCCTCTGGGGCTTGAGGCCAGGGTCAGGCTGCAAGCTTCTCCGAGACAGCATGTGGGGCTGACCTGGCTCTGCAATCAGGAGGACTGTGAGTCCTGAGGCAATAGTCTAGGCACACAAGAGGAGGCAGGGGCAAGACACTCCCCACGCTCCTCTGGGCTGGCCTCAGCATGCCAAGGCTGGGCTCTCACCATTAGCTCATCCTTCCTTTGAATGCAGCCAATGGCAATCAGGAGGACTGTGACTCTTGGGGCTATAGTCCAGGCACACAAGTGGGGGCAGAGGCAAGACATTCCCCACATCCCTCTGGGCTAGCCTCAGCATGTGGAGGCCGAGCTTTCACCACTAGCTCATCCTTCCTTCGAATGGAGCCAAAGTTAGAACTGGGCCACACTGAGATTACCTGCGTGGGGAAGCAGAGGCCCAGAGAGGGTTTGGAATGTGGGTGCGGGTGAGGGAGGTGGGATGTTGGGAAGAACCACCATTTATTAGTTACCTACTAAGGTGCGGGAGGCACTGGCTTTAATGACAGTCAGGCACCCCCAATTCCTGGATGTCTGGCCATGGGCACATTGTGTAAAATGGGTATGAAGTAGCACATATCTAGGTGGTTGCCAGGAGGGCAGGGGACGTGGTACAGAGGAAACACCCAGTACCCAGTGCCAGCCACGGTAAGTGCCCGCTAACTGAAGCCCACTGTGGAAACTTTGGGGTGCCTCGGTCTCGTAGGTATGATCCCCGTTTCCAGAACAGGACAGGAGGCCCAGGGAGGTGAACGGAGGAACTCAGGGCCACGCAGCCACTAGGGACCAGAGGGACAAATGACCTGGCCCCAGGCTTGTGCTGAGGTTTTGGCCACGGGGACCACATATGGCAGGGTAGTATTTTTCTCATTGCCTTCACGTTGCGTTTCTTAATTTAAAGTGGGAAATTCCATATTGGGTGCCTCATCAATCATTTTTGTGAGCTCAGCTCCATGGAAAGCACAGAAAACATTTATATTTGCAGCTCAAACTGTCGAAAATGTAAAACAATTTAAATAATATTAACATTTTAACAGCCTCCACTCACAGCTCTGTGAAATTAACCATTATCTCTTGGAGTAGTTGTTAAAATTCAGCCGTGGGTAAGTGGTGAGACCCATGGACAGCGTGTTTGGGGGTGAGAGGAAAGGCCAGGGGGCCACCTGTGTGAGCTCCCAGGGGCTGGTCCCACCCAGGCCTCCTGGCCATTCTGCCAAGCCTGTGTCCTTGCTCAGGGGACAGACTCCTGTGGCAGGGACTGTGGCTCCTTGTGTCTCAGATGAAGACCCTCCAATTGGGCTGGGTGCTGGAGGCCTAGAGAGAAACACGGCACTGACTCTGTCCTTAAGGGACCCCGGTGGTGGGGAGAGGTGACTGGCAAAATGCACACTGGTGTGGGATTTGTGCTATACACAAGAAGGGAGTGCTGGGGTGTTGGGGGCACTGAGGGGAAATCAGGAGCACCTCCTGGAGGAACTTGCATCTGAGATGATTCCTTGTGGTAGGCAGGCACTATGTGAGGGAACAGATCATCTCCAAGGCCTGGCCTTGCTATAAACCTCAAGAGCCTAAGAGGGCCTGACTTTTGTCCCAGGCAGTGAGAAAGAAGGGCCTGCAGAGCGGTGCTTGTGGGTGGTTCTGTTAAGCTCCACACACAGATCTGAGATGGGTTCACTTGAACAGGGATGCAGATAAGGGGTGGGCACTTGCTGAGCTGTTGGGTGATCCAGGAGTGATGAGCTTGAAAAACCAAGACTCAGGGAAGAATGACGTTGTTTTCAAATAACAAGAATGAGACGACTTTTCCAATGGCTTCAGCAGGACGAACTAGGCTTTGTGGGCAGATGTTATAAGGTGATAATACAATTTCTTTCCTACTACATTTTCTTTTCTGTTTTGAGTTGAGTTCTTGCTCTGTTGTCCATGCTAGAGAGCAGTGGCATAATTATAATTCACTATAGCCTTGAACTCCTGGGCTCAAGTGATCCTCCCACCTTGGCCTCCCAAAATGCTGGAATTACAGGTGTGAGCCACTGCGCTCAGCCCTACATTTTCTTACCTATTCCTTCTTTTATTATTATTATTATTATTATTATTTATTTTTTCATTTAATCTTGCTCCTTTTAATACCTATTCTTCCTTCTGCTTTCCCATAGGGTCATGATACAGTGATCAATAATGAAATGGTGAGCTCCCCCCGTTGTCAGGGGTGTCAAAGAGATGTTGGGTGACATCAAGGACTAGTAAAAAGGGATTTCTGCATCGGACCTTTATTCAGCCCCACTGTGGGCCAGGTCTTGACTAGACACCACCTCCTTGGAAAAGAGCCAGACCCAGTCGTTGCCTTTGAGGGGTGTTATAGACTGAATTGTATCCACTCCCCAAATCTGTATGTTGAAGCTCTAACCCCTAATGTGACTTTACTTAAAAATTAGTAAATGAGGTTGTAAGGGTGGAGCCCTAACCCGATAAGACTGGTGGTGTCCTTATGAGGACAGGAAGAGACAGTAGAAAGCTCACTCTCATTCTGTGAGCACACAGAGCAAAGGCCATGTGAGGACACAGCAAGAAGGTGGCTGTTCACAAGTCAGGCGGAGAGCCCACTTCAGAACCAACCCCAGTGGCACCTTGATCTTGGACTTCTACCCTCCAGAGGGGAGTAAAGAAATGTCTATTGTTTATAGCACCCAGTTTGTGGCATCTTGTTATGGCAGCCTGAGCTCACTAGTACAGGGGGTTCTTAGGTGAGGGATTTGCTAAGGTTGCTGACTGTAATACAGTACCATACAGGACAGAAGTGTGCACAGAGAAGGGAGTGCCTGGCTCAGTCAGGTGGGCATCAAGGGAGGCTACCTGGAGGAGGTGGTGGTGCAACAGAATAAAGAGAATCTGGTCATGAAGAGAGGAGGAGGAAGGAGGGGAAGCAGAGGTGGGGGGGACAAGGTGCAAAGACACAGAGGTGTTAAAAGCATAGGTTTGGGGACACCAAGAACAATTCTGTATGATTGGAGAGCAGGGTTAGAAGAGGATTTGAGAGGAGAGAGGAGGCTGGGGCACAGGTGGGCCCACCGACAAGGGAGGACCCTTCTTTATCTTTCTGAGAAGATGATTTAGAGACTCCCATCTGCCAGAGGACTCCATGATCAGTGACTAACTTGCTGTGTGACCTTAGGCAAGTCACTTAACCTCTGCGCACCATAATTCTCTCATTTGTAAAACCGGGCAAAGCATGGCTGCCCTGCCTGCCACCCGGCTGCTTTGTGGGCTCAATAAGCGAGCGCGTGTGAAAGCACTCTGGTGAAAGCCCCATAATAGCGCCACGGAAATGGAAGGTGTTATTATTATGTAACCGCGCTGACTCCCGTCAGAGAGTGTGGAGTCAATTGGAGTCTTGAGGGATGTCAGGGAATTGGCTGCTCTCTGAAGCTTGTCATAGAGACCTGTCTTTTCATTGTACTCCTTTCATATCACTGTTGGCCCGATGAAAGAAGGGGAGAGAATCTTTGATATGTCTAAATATTCCGCTCCCACCAAGACGGGAGGAATTCCGAGGAAGAGCTATTATTAGAGGCTGAGCTGGAGGCAGGCGCCTACGTGGATCAGAGGCTGTCAGTTTGCATAAACAGCCTCCCGCACTTCCCAGGCTGCTGCGGGCCTTGGCACAGAGTAGGTGCCAACCGTGCTGGTTGTATTGCAGTGGCACTGCCCAGGCAGGCAGAGGACCAGCTTCTGGTTCCCATTCTGCATCCACTTTGCTGGGCAACCCCAGAGCCAGTCACTTACCCTCTCTGAGCCAAGAAAGACGTTATAGTGCTTCCTGATGGTGAGTGCTTTTATGAGCGGGGAAGATAAGATGCTGTATGGTACAGAGATCTGGGCAGGCCAAAGAAGTGACTAAGCACAGGCTGCTGACATTTTGGGTATGATGAGGCCAGGGAATTTCCTCTCTGGGAAGGATGCATTGGGATTTGGTTCTTCCTAGACCTTGTGTCAGAACCACCTGGGGAGTTTGAAAAATCAGATTCCCTGGCACTACTCCAGGCTTAGAATCAGAATCTCTGGAGGTGAGGCCTGGGACTGTCTTCAGCAAGCTCCTTAGTGGTGTGGATGCAAGTGGCTCAGCACTGGTCCGTGCTCCTGCATTTACAAAGGCTTGGACCAGGTCAACTGTCTGGGTTGGGGACACTGTGATTCCATGGCAACAGGGCTGGGCACCCTGCCTAGTGCTTGACCCAGTGAGTCCAGCCCTTTCCCTGTTTACTTCTAGGCCACACTAATCCCTCCAGGAGCCTGTGGGTGGGTCCTGGACCCACTAGTCCATGAACTGGGGAAATGATGGTTGTACTCTGGCTCCTGGCCAGCTCCAGCTGGGCATGATGTCTTCCATACCAACCCTATATAGATTGCCATGCCTAGATGGAGCCTGCCATGTCTGGCTCAAGACTTATAGAGACCAACTGGGGAGGCCTTCTGGCAGGTGAAGAATGGGCCTCTTTGGACTCATTTTCAATGACTTGTCAAAATCACTTGTCGAAGTGCCTTCACTGACAGGGAGCCTCAGAGAAAGGCCTGGAGGTACCACCTGAAAACAGCTCCCTGTTTCAAAGGTGAGGAAATGGGCTAAGAAGGGCCAAGTTGGTTTGTTACTTTCACTAGAACCCTTGTCCTGTTGGATTAACCCTGGGACCTGGGTGAACTTGAAGAAGGCAGAGCCTGGTCAGGCGTACAGAATTGGAGACTATTTTGTATTCTAATGCAGGCTGACATCCTGGGGGTAGATGATAGCCTGTCCCTGGCTCTCATGGGCCTGTTGAATCTCTAGGCTCAGCACATCACAGTCCTCCCAGTGCTTGCCTTCTGTCCACTACCACAACAACTGGCTACCAAGGAAGAATAAGAGCAGTGCTTCCTGCCTTGGCTGCCCACTAGAGTTTCCTGGTGCACTTCAAAAAATCCAGATACCCAGCCACACCCTTGACCAATCAAGTCAGTATCTCAAATGTGGGACCCAGGTCTCAGTAAATATTTTTAAAGCTCCTAGTGATTTCATTGTGAAGCTAAAGGGAGAACTGCTACTTTAGAGTGGTGATTCTCTACAGGGGGTGATTTTGTCCCCTAGGGGACACATGGCAATGTCTGGAGACATTGTTGATTGTTACAACTGGGGAAGTACTACCGGCATCTGGCTGGTAGAGGCCTGGGATGCTGCTAAACACTCTAAAGTACATAGGACTGCCCCTACCACAGAGAACCATCCAGCCCCAAATGTCAGTAGTGGTGGGATTGAGAAGCCCTGCCTTGGATGAAGTGGGGGAGGTGACCTTGCTCACCGTTCAGCCTTGCAGGCTGACCATCTCCCTCTTACATCTTCCCAGCCCCCTTTGAAGGGAGCCTCTCCCAGCGTACTAAAAGTTTCCCAGTGGGTGTGAGCAGCTGTCAGCGTATTAGCCACCTGGGTTTTCTGCCATGTCCAATACCAGTCATTGAGACAACCATCAAAATCACAACGATCTTTCACCTTTACTAGATGAAAAGCTAAGGCAAACTGCTCTCAGATGAAATGGAGGGGGTAGAAGCCTGGAGCAGTGCCTAGAGCTGGAGGGATATGATTCAGATGCATGAAACAAACATCCCCAGATCAAAGTTAATTTCTTCCTCCTGTAAAGAAGTCTGTTGGTGTGGAGCCCAGGGCTGGAATGACGGTTCATGTGTCAGGGACCCAGGCTCCTTCTGGCTTCTTGCTCCCCCATCCTCAGCACACAGGCCCCCACTGAGGTCCAAGAGGGATGTTGGAGCTTTCAGAAGGACTATGCTTTTCTTCTCCTTCCAGGACTGGTGGAGGCACCCAGCCCTCCTGATACTTCCGTATGGCTCATATAATAATCCTGTGAGGAACAGAGAGTAGGTGTCATATCCGTCCATTCTACAGATGCATAAACTGAGGCTCAGGGACTTTGAGTATATGTCAAGTTAGAAGTGGAATTCAGGACTTCCAACTTTCCTAATGGTGGTCTTTCTCCTGCAGGGGACTGAGGGGGACACACCCCCTCCTCATCTAAGCCTTTTACATCTCAGATCTGGTGAATTTTTCTGACTCCTTCAAGGCAGGGCATGCCTACACATATGGTGTTTACCCCCTGAGTTTAAGCGACATTATGGCTAGATGACATAAGACAGTGGCTTTTTCTTTTTTGAGACAGGGTCTTGCTGTGTTGCCCAGGCTGGAGTGCAGTGGCATGATCATAACTCACCGCAGGCTTGAACTTCTGTTCTCAAGCGATCCCCCTGCCTCAGCCTCTGGAGTAGCTAGAACTACAAGTGCACGCCACCATGCCTGGCTAATTTATTTATTTATTTTTACTTTTTGTAGAGGCAAGGACTCACTATGTTGCTCAGGCTGGTCCCAAACTCCTGGCCTCAAGCAATCCTCCTGCCTTGGCCTCCCAAAGCATTGGGATTATAGGCATGAACCACCATATCTGGCCTATGGTGGCTCTTAAGGCATTCTAGACCAGCAACATCAGAATCATCTGGGAGCTTGTAAGAAATATAGATTCTTGGGCCAGATGTGGTGGCTCATGCCCAGCACTTTGGGAGGCCGAGGCAGGCAGATCACTTGAGGTCAGGAGTTCAAGACCAGCCTGGCCAACATGGTGAAACCCCATCTCTACTGAAAATACAAAAATTAGCCAGGTGTGGAGGTGCATATCTGTAATCCTAGCTACTCAGGAGGCTGAGGCAGGAGAATTGCTTGAACCCAGGAGGCAGAGGTTGTGGTAGCCAAGATCACACCACTGCACTCCAGCCTGAGGTACAGAATGAGACTCTGTCTCCAAAAAAAAAAAAAAAAAGAAAGAAAAAAGAAATACAGATTCTTGCAGCCATCTGTTTGAACAAATCTCTGTGTGGTTCTGAGCCCTGCCCTCTAAGGTTTGAGAGGCTCTGCTCTAAGCGATCCTGGAGACAGCTTTGCAAATCCCAGTCCTAGAGAGGCCATGTGAATTGCCAGAGGCTGCAGTCAGTCCCACACAGGAAACAGCTGGAATCCCAGGACCCCAGCCAGGACCTGTATAGGACTTAAGGCCAGGGCTAGGTGAACAGGCTTTATTAGCAATGGTAAGCTCAGCTGCTGAGACAAAAATCAGCCAAATCAGTAGCTAGAAAAATAATGTCCAGGTTGCAGGCTGTCCCGGCCCTCACAGTCTTCCAGGGGCCCTCTTTCTGATTTCTCTCCCATCTTCTCATAGGGCATTGTCCTCATCTCTCTTGTGCACACTGTGGGGAGGGAAAAAGGACCCAGGATGTTCTTAATGTGCCAGACTGGAAGCAGCAGACATCACTCTCACCGGCATTCCAGACCTCAGTCATGTACACAGGAGACCAGAAATGCTGTCCAGCTAGACAGCCAAGGCCCAGCTACCTCTGACCCCCGATTCCCCACCCTTCTCCTCACTTACTACGTTCTGGCCACTGTTCCATCCAAGGGCCCACACTCTTCCTACCTCAGGCCTTTTTGCAGGTGCTGTTCCCTCTGCCAGAAATGCTTTGCCCACCCTTGTCACCTTCCCTGACCAGCCTATGAGCAGTGAATGCTCTCCTTGGTATTCTCTGTCTCAGCCTCCTGTTTGTTTCCTTTGCTGGGATATGACTTGAGTTTGCATCTTTGTCTGATTACTCAAAGATCTTGGGCCCATTTCTTCCACTGGCTCTAACCTAGACCTGTGGCATCAGAATCACCAGGGGTGCAAATTCTCCAGCTGCACCCCAGATCTACTGAATCAGAAACCATGGGGGTGGGGTCCACCAATCAGGTTTTAAAAAACCCTCCAGGTGATTCTCATGTACAGCAAAATCAAAAAATAGTTCTCTGAGGCTGGAATCTGGGCATCTTCAGGTCTACATGGCCCATCGGTGAATCTCTGTGGAATACAACTGCACCCTCCACTCCATAAGCCTACTCCTTGGACTAGAACATGGAGAGAGGGAGTTGGGGAGGTGTGACCATGGGAATAGATGCAGAATTGGCAAAGAAGCAAGACAGACTGGCCCCCAGGGAGCATGCAGCAGCCACACGAGACTGCATCATGGAGCATTAGGAGGAGGGGAAGAGAGTGGACCATAAGCATCAGAGGATGGAACTCCTGGTCAGGAGAAGGGAGGTGAAGCGCCGGTCCTTCCACCACTGGCTGGGCAACTGGGGCAGGCTCTCTCTCTTGACCTCAGTTAACACAACTCTAAAATGGGGCAATAGTGATACTTCACAGCCTTTCTCCATTAAACAAAACAATGTGTGAAGAGTGAGATCAATGAAACTCCTAACTGCCTTTTATTGAGCACCCACTATGTGCCAGGCCTGGGCCAAGCACTGTATGATTTCATCTTCACATCAGCCTTTTGAAATAAGTTCTAAATCACTTCCAATTTGCAGATGAGAATGCTGAGGCCTAGAGCTCTTCAGTCACTGCCTAGGGTAACACCAAAGCAGTAGCTGGCAGGGCTGGATCGAGGTGAGAGGACATCAGTGCTCTTATTCTGCCTGACAATGAGCTGTGTTCTGTTCCTCATCACTCCCCCAGCACAGCCAGTCAGGAAGGCAAGAAGTGCTGCTGCCCGGGCCTTTGGGTGTGTCTGCTCCTCGGCCTTTGAGGACTCATACAGGAAGCAGGCTTGATGCATGCTTGTCAAGTGGAATAGAACCAAGGGAGAAGAGAGTGCCCTCAGCCTAGCCCCCCAGGGAGGTCCACTGCACAGTGCCATCAGAAGTGGTTCTGCCTCTGCAGGGCCTGGTCCCACCTGTCTCACCATGTCAAGGCTGGGCAAGGCTGCGTGGCTAAGGGGAATGCATTGCTTCCCAGACCTGTGCATAGTCGTGCCCACCTAGCTGTGTTGTAGGAGTCAGAATCAGGTGTGCGGAGAGGCAAGCAGGGCTCTTGCCTTTAGTGGATGCTCCATTGAGAAGTTGTTCATGCATTCGTTCATTCTTGCCATCCTCAGCATGTTCACTGACCCGCGGTAAGAGATGATGCCATCTACCAACCTCGGCATCCTGTGTAATATTTAGACACATCAATGGCTAATTTTAATGCAAAATACTGGGGGCAGGGCAGTGCAGAGCAGAGCAGGGACTACTTCTGCCTGAGGATGGAGTAGGGGACAGCGGAGGCTGCAGGGAGGCTTCAAAGAGGAGGTGACATTTACCCAGCATCTTTAAGAACATTACCCCTCACTCTCACCTGTTCTTACCCTGCCATTTGAACTCACCCAAGCCTCCCACTACCCCTCACACACCCATGCACATATGCATAGCACCACAACTGTTAGCCAAACCCCTGCACCAGCACCAGCGAAGTTCCACCTGCATGAAGTGCTTCCTAGGTGCTGGTGGAGGCCATCCAGGTAACCCATGGGTCAAATTCCACCTCGAAATGAATTTTGTTTCATCTCACAGTGTTTAAAGTTTTAAACTTCAACACTTTACGAGCCAGAGATTGCATACTAATAGTTCAGAATTTTCACTTTCTCTAGAAAAATGAGAAGTCTCTCCAGCCCCAATGATGGCAAGCACCCTGGAGCTGAGGGGGCTGAGTGGCGGCTGTGCCCTTTGGACAGGTGAGTGTGCTCCAGTCCTGGGCTCCCCACCTGCTGCACACATCTGGAGTCTACCTGGGCCGGAGAGACACTTGACTTTAAGACCTCTGTGTCTCTCTCACCGGGTCCTGTGGAATTTGCCCAGGAATGGCTGTGAAATACCCCTACTCCTTTTGCTCCCATTAAAGGGGGCATATCAGAATGGGAGTGGCAGTTGTAAAAGTAATAAGTCATTTACAATAATCAGCATTTATATGAAATGACTGTGACACATCTCCCACATGACTGGGTCACCTGCATGTGATATGACTCCAGGGCTCTTAGCACAAAGCGTCATGGCAAACTATGCCTGGCTCTAACTCTCACTGGCATTTTGGGGGACATCAAAGCTCAGTACAGACCCTGCCCAATCAATATAGAAAAAAAGTAAAACTGATTAGAAAGGCGACGACCTCCAAGGGCAACTATGTGCCTGTTCCCATTTGCCCTGACAATACTTAACGCCTTTACCAAAGAGAAATCTTCTCAGCTTGAGGCTGCATGTTTTTTGAATCCCAGATATACATATACATATATATATATATGTGTGTGTGTATATATATATATATATGTATATATATGTGTGTGTGTATATATATATATATTTAAATCAGGCAGCAGCTCCCAGTTTTCTCACCTAGGGGTAGCTTGTGGCCAAGAGGAAAGAGGAGTTGTCTGTAAGTCAATTTTTTCCTTGGCTTTCCTTTCTAAAGCCACCCCTGAGGGGATGATGCTGGAAGTGGGAGAAGGAGGAAGGGGAGAGGGAGAGCTCCAAGGGAAACAGGAATAGGGAGAAAAGGTGCTTCCTGGCCCCTGGAGATGTCTCCAATGGGTGCAGGTTTTGTAAGTAGTGGGACCCCAGCTTTCCCTGCAGCAATCCAGGAGGAATGGCTGGGTGATTTCCAGCAACCCTGAAGGTTTCCAGCCCCAGTGTGGGACAAAAGCAGAGTGCAGGGCACCTAAAAAGACTAAGGCTGGGAACAGCGATTGTTTCTGAAGTAAGCAGAGTGGTCCGAGGACCCGAGGTCTTCCCAAAGCCTACATTTTGTGTAAGACTCTGTGACCTTCACATAATTTTTGCCTGGGGGGAAGAGCACCTGGCCGTGATGCACTAGGGTTACATTTCCAGGGAGCATTGCAGAAGGAGGGCTCCAGAATTCAAAGCTACAGTGATTTATGGAAAAGGCTAAATGGGATTCTTCCTGTAAGCTTGAGTTTGAAGACTGAGGTTCTTGCCCCCAGAGTAGATATTGAGGCAGATTAGTTCCAGAATTGGGTTACGGTGTTCAGAGATGGCTAATGTGTATTGTCTAGAGGGCCAACTCAGGCCAGGAGGGGCTCTCTAGGGCTTTGTGTTAAGAGGGATTCTGAGGCAGTCTTAGCTGGGTGGGGGGAAAGCAAGCCTTCATTGATTAGTGAGCTGTAGCATGGATGTGATTTTTGGTCTTATTTAACCCTTTCATTTTATAAGCAAAGTAATTGAGGACTGGAAGAGTTAAACCTTTGGCCTAAGATTGGGGCAGAGCTGGAACCAACCAAGAACTTCTGATGCTAGTGCTTGTGAAATCTGACAAGATAAGAAAGCAACAAGGAGGAAGGAATTCTAGGTGGGGGAGAACAATTGCTCTGGGAGACAGCTCATCAAAAACAACCTGCTAGCACAACATCCTGTTCCCAAAACCCTGTTCCACATGTAACCTTTCCAGCACGACCTTATAAAACTTCCCTCCAGCCCCTTTGCAGACAGCCCCTTCTCTGCTGTGCTGCCCTTTGCACCCTTGCAACCCTTTCTCTAATAAATTTGCCTTTCTTTACCTATGACTGTCTTGGTGAATTCCTTTAGTGCCTGCCACACCAGCCCCAGCCAGTTGCACCCATGGCAGTGCTCTTTAACTGACAAAAATTCAGTGAGCATTTTTCATACCCTATTTTGTGCTGGTTTGTGTTAGTTGGTGGGGCAGTTCAAATATAAAAATATTAAAAACATGGTATTATCTGCCTACCATAACATTTCTGATGCTCATGAGACTATTACATGACTAATATTTATATTAGAGTATATTAACAGCTTTTGCATAAACCTCAGCATTTTATGAACTAGTTCAATACAGTACTCCACACGGGGAGCCTCCTTGCAGTCAATCAGGGACCCAGGTTCTTTCTATCTTGTAGCTCTGCCACTTCCCAGGGCCACATGGTTCTCTGCCTGCAGATGAAGAAGTGAGAGCGAGTGTGGAGGACTGTGTGGACAGTTTCTGGGCTGGGCTGGGTACATGGCTTCTACCCCGTGGTCTATGGGCCAGAACTTAACAACCTGGCCACACCTACCTGCAAGGGTTGCTGGGAATGTAGGTTCATTGTGTGATGATGGGAAAAGAGAAGGGGGCTTGAAGGAGATTTGCCATGCCCGTTTTAAAGAGGAGACCGAGACTCAGAGATTTAAGTAGCTTGCCAAGGGTCAACCAGCTAGTAAGAGGCAAATGCAGAATTTGTATGAGTTTGCTAAGGCTGCCATAACATAAGTACCACACACTAGGAGGCTTAAACAATAGGAATGTATTGTGTCATTGTTCTGAAAACCAGAAGTCAGAAATCGAAGCGTTAGAAGGTTCAGTTCCTCTTGAGGGTTGAGAGAAAATCTGTTCCATGCCTCTCCCCTGACTTCTGGTAGCCTTAGGCACTCCTTGACTTGTAGACGGCATTCTCTGTCTTCACCTTGTCTCCCCTCTATGTGTTTCTGTCTTTGAGTCTGAGGACACCAGTCATACTAGATTAAAGCCACCCTAACAGCCTCATCTTAACTTGATCATGTGCAAGAACCCTATTTCCAAATAAGGTCATATTCACAGGTACCAGGGCTAGGATTTGCACGTCTTTTGGGGTGAACACAATTCAGCCCATAACAGAATTCAAATGCAGGTTTTTCTGTAGGTCGTAAAAAGGAGGTGATGAGTCAGCCTGGAGGATTCAAAGAAGGCTTCCCAGAGAGACTCATGTTCAAGCTGGGCACTGAGGGTAGATCAGGAGTTCTCCAGGTGGAAAAATGGGTAGGGGATTCTAGAAAGAGGCATGAGGTAAGTCTCTGTTCATGTGCACAAAAGAAATAACCTGCATTTCTTTGTAGACATCCTAGAATTCAGTTGTGGAACGAATTCATACAATCTTTCTCCTTTGAGTTTAAATTGGCAGGGCCTATCTGCCCAATTGAGGCAAACAGCAAATATATGTGGAGTACCACTTTGTGATAAGCCATATGCAATGCCCTGGGGACTCAGAGGAGAATTAAACAGAGTCCCTGCTGCCCTGGAGCTTACAGCCCAGGTCAGCATTCGGTGAGCCTACATGAAAGATAACTAACGAAATGAGAATAAGACACGTATGTCATAAGTCTGAAGTAAGTGGGACAGATAGAAAGTTTTATTGCCATTCACAGGAGAGGGACAGCTTGGTGGCCTGGAGCAATCATGGAAGGCTTCCTGGTGGCAGATTCTAGGACTGGGATTTGATAGAGGGCTTGGATATGGCAGTGGGTAAGGGCTGCGGCATTCTAGACAAGGAGAACAGCATAGCCAGGACTGCTGGAAGCCAGGCTGGGGTTGGAGAATGGCAAAGTCTCGAGTGCCAGCCCAGGAGGTTGGGTTTTATGCTAAGGGCCCTGGTTTCACCACCTGGCTGCTGTCATTCTTCTGCTGGTGGGCAGATTGCATGTGAGCCTGCACCACTGGAGCTGCACCCAGTTTGGCCAGCACTGTGGCACGTCCTGATGACACAGACCCTGGGGCCTGCAGGGACCAGCAGGGGTGGTAGGAATGGCTCCTGCATTTGGGACAGGCGCCAGGAGATGACTGTTAGGGCTGCGGCTCCAGTGACTAGATAAGAACAGACATCAAAAGCAGGCAATTGCTGTTCTTCCCACAAAGGGCACCCTGGGAGGGGTGGCCCTGCTAAGAGCTCAGCTCAGCGGTCTCCCTGTGGGGGGCCAGGGATGGCTGTGTCATGGCTGCAGCCCCCAATTCACAGTTATTAAGCTAAATGACTGCCTCCCAAGCACAGTGGCACCAACCCTCCATCAGTTCACAGACCTCCCTGGGAGCTCTGCTTTCATCCCTCAGTGCCACCTCGCCTCCCTCCCTGGCCTTCAGAAGGTGGAAGGGCTGCTCTTCCCCACTGGCTGGGAAGGGAGAAGGCCTTCCTCTCGGGGAGGGAGGAAAGAGTTGATTAAGACAAACCCACAGCAATGCCTCCTCTCCCAGGGGCCCTGGTGTGAGGGCAGAGGATGCAGGTAGAGTCCTGGGCTGCACAACAGGCACCTGGTTCTAGTCCTGGCCCAGCACTGATCCACTGGGGAAGAAACCTGGGCCAGTCATTCCTCCCTCTGTCTCAGCTTCCTCTCTAACAAATGGGTAAAATGATATTGATGGTGTGGATAAAATGTTTTCTTGCTGGATAAGAAAGAGCTTTCAAGACAAACATTCTGCCTTTTGAGTGTTTTGGAAAATATATAAGCAATACAATTCTAGTTTTTCAAATAAACCTAGTAAGGAAGGGGTGACTCAGGTCAGCAACCCTCCTACTGGCACGAAGGGTCCCAGAAGTAAACAGTCTCTGACTCCATCCCATTTGTGTGTTTACAAATCTTAAATTACATGATCAAGAACCAGGGACCAGACAACCAGAACCTAGCCGTCACCAATTAAGAAGTCAGGATTAAGGACTCGTGGACTGACGGTAGATGCCAGTGGAAACGCTAATCCCTGTGAACCTTTCCAGGAACACATTGATACAGTGAATGTTTTCACTCAGCCAAGAAAGTCTCCTTGAAAGCTCCGCTCTTCTAGGAAGGCCTCCCAATTTCTCCTGTGCAACACTGCACGGGAGGGGTTTGCTAGTGTGTCTGTGTCTTTCCTAGATGTGAGTGCCTCTGGCTTGGAAACCACATCATTGCTGTGCCCCCAGAACCTGGCACAGTGCCTGGTGGGAGTAGGTGGTCAGGAAGCAAATGTGAATCAAAATTCTGTCTGAGCCCCTGCCGGGGCACATCAGTGATGTCCAGCAGCATCAGGCACTGTAGGGGATGCTGAGGACTGGTCTGATTATTGCTCCAAACGTGTGCCCTGGAGGAAAACGGAGAGTGGCTAACAGGGTTGGGCAGTGTGGACAGAAGGTGGGCATGTGAGGGACTCCAGGAAGGGGGTCAGGGGGCTTCTCAAGAGAGGCACTTGGCTTGGACTTTGAGGGATGGGCAGGCGTTAGGCAGTTGGAGGAATGAGGGTATTCCAGGGGAGCAGAAACATGACTGAGTGCCTGGAGACTGCCAGGAACTTTATGAAGCATGTCCCGTTCTATCCTTCCCACACCGGTGTGTAGACAATATTATCTCCATCTTGCAGACGAGGAAGTGCAGGCTTTGCAAGGCTAGGTGATTTTTTTATGTTCACACACAGAGGTGGGTTTGAGTTCAGGTCTGTTCATCTAATGGGGACACTAGGACATGGGCAGAGACAGGAGAGGGTGTAGTCAGAGAGCAGAGGGGGACTAGGAAAAGGGACAGGCCAGAGACACTATGGGGCCTCTCCTTTCCAAAATAATTTCTCAGATCTCATATTTGGCCCTGGGGCTTCCAGCCTGATAGGTTAGATTTTGCCCCCATCAGACAGTAAGGAAACTAAGATTTAGAAAAGGGATGTGTTTTGCTGCTCTGCCAGAGATGGTTTAGGATAGGTACAGACAAAAAGGGGTGTCTCCACTAGGATGTCAGCTCTGCAAGGGTAGGGCTGTACTGGCTTGCTCAGCATCGCACCTCCAGGGTCAGAGTAGAGCCTGAGTCACAGCAAGCGCACAGTAGATGTTGCAAAATGAACATGTGAATAAATGTAGGGGACTTCCAAGGAGAGAGAGAGACAGAGAGAGACAGAGTATGTGTGTGTGTATGTGTGTATGTGTGTGTGTGTGAGTGACAGTTTGTGTATGTGTGTGTGTGAGAGACTGTGCATGTGTGTTCGTGTGAGAGAGAATGTGTGTGTGTGTTTTTGTTTGAGAGACAGTGTGTGTATGTGTGTGTGAGAGAGAAGTGTGTGTGTGTGAGACAGAGAGAGACTGTGTGTGTGTGAGAGACAGAGAGAGACTGTGTGTATGAGAAAGAGAGTGTGTGTGTGTATTTGTGAGAGAGAGAGAGAGAGAAAGAGAGAGAGAGAAGCTGACAGTGCTGCCTTTAGATGAAAACCTGGATGATCTTAGAAGTTCTCCAAAGGGTGCTTTCTCACCTGTAACACAGAGAGAGCTATAGGCAGTGAATTTATTAAAAGCTTGCTCTGTCCTGGAAACTGAGCAAGGCTCCAGGGACACAGACACACTAATCACACTAATCCTGTCATGGAGTTTATAGAATTTGTGGAAGACAAACACTCATTGCTCATCCAACAGATGGCAGAGGTGATGGGGCAGCATCCTAGGCCTCGGGGAGAGAGTAGAGAATGAGACAGTCAAGGTCCCTATCCTCAGAAAGCTTACTTTTTTAGTTGGGGAGGACAGAGAATAAATCAGAAAGCAACCAAAACCAAAATGAAAATGAAACCAGAGGTGCCAGATGACCTGGGACAGTGACAATTGCAATGAAGATAACAAAAGAGGGGAAGAGTGATTGGTCTGGGGACTGGTGGAAAGAGGGTCAGGAAAGGCCTCTCCCAGCAGGTGCCATTTGAACTGAGTCCTGCTTGGTGCACCTAAGCCAGATGGGGAAGATTTGGAGAAAGAGCATTTCCAGTGGAGCAAACAGCATGTGCAAAGGTCCTGAGGTATCTGGGCTTGCATTCTGAAGGAATAGAAGGAGGCTGCTGTGGCTGGAGCCCATTGAGTGATCAGGGGAGAGGAGGGAAGGAGAGGAGGCTGAGATGGAGAGGCGGGACCCATCATGCAGGGCTGTGCCTGGTGGGTGGAGTTTTTGTAACTGCTACAGGAGGGATTTGGTCAGGCTAGCCATAACAGTCCAACATGTAAGTGTTGACAAAACAAGGAACTCTACTAATGAAGTGCTGCAAGAGGCTATGAAGGCGAAGTGTAAGATGCCATGGTAGCAATTGTGTCGCCAAGAGGAGAAGCAACAGGACCAGATGGGCTCCTTAAAAGGGACACACTGGAGAGGGGCGAGTGAGGCAGCAGAGACATTAGTGCTGAGGTTGGCTGAAGCCAGAGTTAAGGAGGTGGCAGGGAGGATGCGCAAGTGTGAATAGATGGCTGAGTTTCCTTGGATCCGGTAGAATCTGCAGGCCTGGTTGGTCCCAAGACTGTCGTAAGAAAAGGAGGGCCATGCTGGGAGCTGGAAGAAACCTGCAGCAGGTTGGTGGTTGGATGGAGTCCCTTCACAAGTTCTGTCTATTGGAACCTCAGAATGTGACCTTATTTGGAATAAAGGTTTTTGTAGATGCAACTAAGGTAAGGATCTCAAGGTGAGATCATTCTGCATTAGGCTGGTCCCTAAAGCCAATGACGAGTGTCCTCATAAGCAACAGAAAAGATGCTGAGACACAAGGAGGAAGGGAAATGAAGACAGAGGCAGAGATCTGAGTGATGTAGCCACAAGCCAAGGATCTCCAGGAGCCCCCAGAAGCTGGAAGAGGAAAGAACGGTTCTCCCCTGGAGCGTTCAGAGGGAGCCTGGTGCTCCTGACACTTTGATTTCAGACTTGTGGCCTCCAGAGCTGTAAGAGGTTGCATTTCTGTTGTGTTAAGCCACTAAATTTGTGGTAATTTTCTATGGCAGCCCTAAGAAATGCAGACAATGCCCTGTGAGAAGCCCCAGCTCTTACTGCTCCTGTGATTATGGCTCTCTGCTTGGATCTGTTTTGAAGAGCTCTGCTCTGTTCCTATTTTGCTGCACTACCCCCCTCCTCTCCCCGCCCCCCCAACCATCTATATTAGAATAAGATTGAATTTTCTAGCTTGGGTTACTAAGCTTTCAGATCTCGAAAGTGTAGCCATTAATCAGCTGTCATGGGATGTCGTAAACAAGGGGCTTTAAAAACCATGTTTGCTTTTTAGGCTGATAATACTTGGAGGTGAAGCTGGGAGAGTTATACATAATGCATGCATTTTAATGGGCCACGCACTAGAGCCCTCTTTAGTTCGAATGATTCGTTTTAATGTTCAAAATAAATATCAGAGACAATTTGCCAACAAAGCCGATTTTCTCCGCCCGCCATTAACTTAATCTTTATACCTCAGCCTAATGACAGAGGGGCTGGGGGGCAGAAGGAGGGCTTTGGATTGCAAATAAGTGGGGAAAAGCAGTTGGCATGGTCATGGGCCATGGGGTGACTGCATGTCTCGGATTGTACAGGATAGTCCTGATTTATGCCCAATGTCCTGGAGATATTCTGAGGTTGGTTTGAGTGCTGCTGCCAATATTTAAATGTTTTTGATGGACCAAATAACAAGTTCATATGGTTTAACCTAAATATATAAATAGCTCTTGGTTTGTTTGATAACTTACATGGTTATGGTAAATATGCCCTTTATAGGTGGGGAAACTGAGGCACTGAGAGCCAAAGAGCATTGCCTGGGGACATGGAGCTCCATAGAGGCTGAGCTCCAGGCTCCCTGGGTGCTCCTGCTCCCAGCCCAGGTGATTTCCTCTTGGAGTGTGTCCAAATTGTCACTGCCCTCTCTCTGCCCCAGCTTGTCCAGCTCCTGCCTGCTCTTGGGCTCTCAGCCTCAAGGGCTTCTTGCTGCACCTTTGGAAGGTAAACCTTGAAGGCACTCTTTGTTCTGCCCCAGGTCTTCTGGGGTGGTGATGCTTGAGGAAGGATCAGCAAACCCACTGTCCAAACCTGGGCATGGCACCGTGGTGCATATCAGTCTTGATCACCCACAATATGGAACCGTGGAGACTAATCACACATACTTACAGTTAAGTAATTTTGGATAATTGACACATATTTGGAGTAAGGTATGATCCTTGCTTTTTGGAAGGTTACTGAAGGTAGGATGGGGAAACAAGATGAATATTCCTCCATATTTTGAGGTTGATTTTTTGAATTCACTTATTTTTTTTTTAAGAGACAGAGTCTTAGTCTGTTGCCCAGGCTGGAGTGCAGTGGTCTTATCATAGCTCACTGTAGCCTTGGACTCTTGGGCTCAAGTGATCCTCTTGCCTCAGCATCCCTAGTACCTGGGAGCTAGAGGTGCGCACCACTATGCCTGGCTAATTTTATTTGTTTATTTTTGTATGGACAGGGTCACTTCACTATGTTGCCCATGCTGGTCTTGAACTCCTGGCCTCAAGTGATGCTCCTGCCTTAGCCTCCAAAGCACTGGGGTTACAAGCATGGGCCACCCTGCCCAGCCTGGAATTATTTATTCTTTCTTTTATTCATTTAATAACTATGGAGTCCTCAAGTGCCAGGTGCTCGGCTGTGGTCAGGATAAATTCACCTAAATATCCAGATTTCTGGCATTCTGGAAAAATGGTCAGATTTGGCTC
This sequence comes from Pan paniscus, assembly GCF_029289425.2. NCBI lineage: Eukaryota > Metazoa > Chordata > Mammalia > Primates > Hominidae > Pan > Pan paniscus. The sequence goes on from NC_073257.2 coordinate 90,343,254, forward strand.
CCCACCCCGCGTTCTCGCCTGGCAGCTCTTGGCTGGCACTGAGCTGTGGCACCCTCCCAGCCTCCCTTCACGTAGCCCATATTATTCTCCTCTGTGCCACCTGCCTGGCCCCAGCAGGCACTTGAGTTTGGGAACACTGGTTGATCTCTGCCTCCTATATACCAAAACTGGGCATATAGTAGGTGCCAAAAAAATTCTTGCCATTTGTTGCATGAAACTGACTCCAGATGGTTCTCCTTAAAAGGTCCTCATCTTCCTTCAAACACTTCCACAGCTCCATCCATGTGTTCTGGAGGAGAACAAGTGCTAGCTCCTCCATGAGTGAGCTCAGCTTGGGGAGGGGACCCTGATGGGCCAACACCCAACCTGGGCATCCTAGAAGTGGGTACGCACACCATGGGCACATCAGCCTTGGTGAGAATGCAAACCTGCCCCCCACCCCCGACATCTATCAAAACTTGAAAATTTCATGCTCTTTGGCCCAGGTATTCCAGGGCCACATTCCACAGATGAGTTTGCGAAAGTGCATCAGGATACAGATGCAAGCCTGAGGGTTACAAAATTGTTTGCAGCAGCAACTAGAAACCCCAAAATGTCCATCAGAAGGGCGTAAGTATGTGAGACATGGTGCTTCCATGCCAACGGCTCTAAGAGAGAATGGGGCAGATATGGAGATATGTGCTGATATGGAAAGATTCAGAGATGCATTTTCAGCACAATAAAGCAAGGAGCAGAGCAGTGTGTATGAACACATTTTGTGTATAAAAGACAAGTGAAAGCATGGGTTGATGTGAACGCTGGCTCTGCCACTTACCCGCTGTGTGACTTGGGCAAGTCACTTAACCTCTCTGGGAGTCATGACCTAGGCTGTAAACTGGAACTAATAATAGCGTCTCATCATAGAGTTGCTGCGATGTCTCATGCATTAATATATAGAGAGAGCATGAAAAGAGCTGGGGCCAGAATAAGACCTCTTTGGCTGTTATTATTACTGTATATGCACATATATGTCTTTATATTCTGGAAGAACAAAAAATATTAGCAGGAGATAGTTTTGTTATTGAGAGAGGTTTGGAAGGAGAGATCTTTTTATTTTACATCTTTATGAACAGTTCAAAATTTTTATCATAGGCATTTTTAAAACTTTTATTTCAAAATAAGCGAAAACAAATTGACCAACCATCAGGGAGGAATCTCTTTCTGTCTGGGGTAAAGTGGGAGCTGGGAAAGTTAACTGAGGAGGTTGCCTCGGAGCTGGACCTTAAAGGATCACCCAGGCAGAGAAAAGAGCTGAAGGACGGGCATTCCGGCTGGGAAAACCAGCATGCATGAACGTCCAGAGGCAGGAGTGATCAGAGGGAGTAGTGAGGGGTCAGATTTGGGGATCACAGATGAGCAGCTGAGATGAGACTGGAGGGATCAATGAAAGAGTTTGTGGGCAGGGTTCAGACCTCCTGTACTCAAATCCATGTTTGCTTTTAGGTGATGAAGAATAGATGATATATTTTTTAGCTGGATACAGAAATGCAACATGCCCATTTTGCCAGATAAGAAAACCGCAGTTCAGAGGAGTGAAGGGTCTTTCCTGAGGTTCCACATCAAGTTAGAGGCATAGAGGGTCACTGGCTGCTGGTGTCATCTTGTTCTGTCACATAGCACATGCTTCATCAGCCCCACCTGACATTATCTCACTGTAAGGTTGGGGAAACTGAGGTTCAGCAGGGAGGCTACTTGTTTCTTTTTGTGTAGTCTGTCTCCCCAGTCAGCGAAGGCTCTTGGAAGGCGGGACCTGTGACTGTTCTGTGGACTAACGCTTGCCCCAGGGCCCAGGACTGGCACATAATAGGCGTGCAGTAAATGTCTGTGGAATGCGAGAATAAAACAAGGTCATGTGGGAAGTCAAGGGCAGGCAGAACAGAAACCCAGGTCTCTGTATCTGGACCTGCAGGCTGGGCTGTATTCAGTGCACTGGGAAACCTGAACTCTTGGTGCTGAAAGGGAGCCTTGGGTATCTTGAGAGTAGGGCCTGGGTTTTGTGGTCCATATTGCCCTTGGTGAATGAATGAAGGAAGGAGATGTATGCGTCAATGAGAGGATATGGTCCAGCCCTTTCATGAAGCCCAGAGAGGGGAAGGGCTTGGATAAGGCTGCATAGCTGGTGGGCCCAGGGCCAGCTCAGAGCAGGGCCTCAGACAATGTCAGCTGAATGAATGATACAGCTTCCCTGCTTGACATGGGGCAGGGACCTTTTCTCTCACTACAGGGGCAGTTCTGCAGGGATGGGATCATCTTTTCAAGCCACTGCCTGGGTCTTTGCATCACTCATCATCACCCCAGGAATGACATTAACAGTGGGCCCAGCTGCTTGTGACCGGCCTGCTCCCCACACCCTCCCCATCACCTCACACTGGCACATGGACCACAGTGGGCCTCTAGGGAGCCCTACCCCTTTTCCCAAGATGGGAGGCCGGAGCAGGGACTGAGTCCTGGTGTGGCCTCATGTTGCTGTGCCCTTGTCCTTGCCCCTTCCTTTCCTCTGCGCCTCGGTTTCTGCTTCTCCAACCTATGTTCTTCGGTGCTGCCCTTGGTGTGGGGATGGGATAGTGCGGAAGAGAGAGCAGGATTGGGGCTTGATCGCCTGGACCCAAACCCTGCTCTACCCTGACCAGCTCTGCAGCTGGCCTGGGGCGAGGCACTCACCTCTCTGAGCTTGGAGCTTCTCCCTGAAGGATGGGTGAGAATCCATTCTCCGCCCTAGTCTGTGATGAGGGCTGGGTGACGCTTTGCCAGTTACCCAGTACCTGTCCAGCACCTGGCCTGTGCATGTTCTGGAAGTATGGCCAGTACTTTCATTACCTCTTCAGCGTCATTGCCCCCATCCTGGCATCCTAGCACCTGGCCCTCATTTGGATAATGCTTTATCCAAAGATAAAGCATTCTGTGCGGTGGAACATTCCATCTCCAAGCCTTTGCTGTCACTTGTGCCTGAAATGCCCTCTTGCTGTCGCTCTGAATCGGAGACCCCCTGTTTGCCCCCTGACCTGGCCTGTGTCTCAGAATCCCTCTGGATTCACGCTCTTTCCTCTGGGTGCCCTACAGCCCAGGCCTTTCCTCTGCAGGGTCCCATCTGCAGGCTGCCCCACCATCCGGGCCCTCCACTTCTCTCTGTTCCTGGCACAGCTGTGACTGTCTCTCCCTGCCTCAGTACCCCGGAGAGTGTAGAGTGTCTGGATCAGGCCCTTTACCTCCCCAGCCTCACAGCCAAGGCTAAGAGAGGAGAAATGCCTGGGTTCAATTCCCAGCTCTGCCACTCCCCAGCTCTGTGACCTGGGGCAAGTGTCTTCCCCTCTCTGAGCCTCAGTGTCCTCCTCTGTGCAGTGGGGATGTTGTCAGCCTTTGCTTGGCCGGGTTGTAGTGGAGATCATGTGAATCCACATCTGAGATTGCTTAGGATGGGTGCCCAGCTTCCCCTAAGGCCTGTGTGAGTGTTTGCTGTCATTATTGTTATTATTGTTGCTGTGGTCACCAACTCTCCCAAGGCTACAGAGCAGATAAGGAAGTGGGGTATCCTGGGTAGAGCGGCTGGGCCCAATGCCAAAGCCCAGCCAGTCTGCCCACCCATCTCCCTCCCACCTCTGAGGCCTCAGAGCTGCCAGCTCTTGAGGAGGGAACTATGTATGTGCTGGGATTTCTGGAGGTGGAAGGAGAGCCCAGTGGGAGGAGGTAGTGCCCTTCTCCCCACCAGGAGTGGTTCTGGGAGGGGCAGGTGAGTGGTGGGGGATGTTGGAACAACAGAGCTCCTGTTTACCATGAGGGACCTTAATATTGTGACTGCTGCTTCTGCTCTGCCTCCCTGCTGTCTCACTTGGCAAATATGCTCCCTGGGGACTACGCAGGACTGGCTGCTCCCCCAGCTCCTTCTCTCCTGGGAACAGCCAGGGGAGGGGGAGCCGTGCCTCCACTTCCTCCAGAGGCCTTTCTCTCCCTTCTGCGTGGTAATGCCTGGCTGGGGAGGCACAACTTGAATCACAGTGGCGGGGAGACTTCTGGCCCCACGCCCTGCTTGCTGTGTGACCGTGGGTGCAGCACCTCATCTCTCTGAGCCTCAGTTTCCCTACTTGGGAAGTAAAGGGCTTAGTCTACAGCTCCAAAAATTATGAAAATTATTCTTTTTCTCTTCACCAGGAGAAGAAAAAGGAGACTTTCATTCAAAGTTGTGGTGGTTGTGGTGGTGGTAATGTGTGTGTGTGTGTGTGTGTGTGTGTGTGTGTGTGTACCTAAAATGCAACCCTTCCTCCTTCCCCTAGGAAAGGCTCACTTCAGGTAGGCCTGATTCCCCCACTCCACCTTCCTCCAGGAAGCCGTCCCTGACCACCCCCCTCCCCAGCTGGGTTAGAGTCCTCTGGGCACCCGTAACACTGGCTTTCCTCTCTTAAGGCACCTGTGTCTCACCTACTCTAGTACCAGGCCTGGTCTGAGGGGCCTCACCCCAACCACAGCATAGAGCCTGGCAGAGCAGCCTCACTGCCTATGGAACTACTCTAAGATGAGACAATGGGAGTGATTTCTGGACTTTCAGACCAGGGCAATTTCCTGGGTGTCAGGATGTGGGTGGGCGTGGGAGTGGGAGTGGAAGGCCCTGCTCTCAGGATCTGTGGAGCCTCTCCCTATAGAACCTTGAACGACAGAGCTGGGCAGGTGGTCCCTAGGACACACAGTGAGACGTTAACTCTCATTTCCCAGGCCTGATTCTGTATGTGGGCCTAGTTTGAGGCCACTGTACCTCCAAGTGAGCCTTGCCACCTCCCTGGGTGCCCCAGAGAGCACGGCCAGGCCCAGCTATGGCAGCTGGCATGGCCCTGTCTGATCCTCCCTTTCATTCTGGGCCTCTCTGAACATCTGGCCCTGTGCCCTCCATCCTTGGTGTTCAAAGCTTCACAGAAGCAGCTCAGCAGGAAATCAGAGTGCTCTGACCCCTCTAGTCCCTTAAACTCTTTTAAAGGAAGAAATACCCTGATGGGAGTGTCTTCTGGCAGATTTACATTTTTAAAAAAATGCCAGTCACTGCTCTACAAAATGGGAAGCCCAGGCTCTAGAGTGAAGATCAAGGTGCAGAGAGCTGGGTGGCTGACTTTTCTCATCATTCTGCTCTGGGCCAAGGGCTGCTTCTCACCCTGCTTCCCCAGAGAGTAGCCGCAGGGCCAGGCTCCCTCCATCCCCTCTCCCTGCCCAGCTCTAGCTTGGCCCATGGCTCTCTGAACCTCCCACTGCACTCCTGCTTCTGTTTTTGTGGGTGCCTGACCTCCACCAAGCATCTCCTTCCCCTCCTAGCTCCTGACCCGAGGCCTTGGAGGAACCCTCCCTAGGTTCCAACTGGGAGGGCATCCCTCCACTACATGTCCTTTGAGACTGGTTCTAGAGCCCAGCATCAGGAAACTATACAGGTTTGGAGCCCAAGAGATCTGAATTTAAAGTTTAGCTCTATAGCCATCAGCTTTGGGATTTGGGCAACTCACAAACTCTCCCTGAGCCTCAGGTTTCCCATCCAGAAAGTGGGTATAAAAGCACCCATCTGAGAGAGTGACTGCAAGACGGTGAATGAATGTGTGTGATGTGCCTAGCAGCCAGCCTGCGAACAGTTCTGTTCCAAGTGGGGCCCAGGACTGGTGCCATCCGCAGACTGGTCATGATAGAAATGGAGAGTGAGAATACTTGTACAGTAGCTTGACAAGATGGTGACATTTTAGCTTATTTCATGAAAGCATTTCCAACAAATTGGAAAATAAACTGATTGGAAATGAAACAAACTGGTTCTTCCACACTTAGACTTTGAGAAGTCTTACTCAGCATGGAAGAAATCTCAAGAAACAGTGGTTATTTTCATCCATCCATCCACCCATCCACCCACCTATCCACCCATACGCCCACCCACCCATTCATCCACCCACCCACCCATCCACCCATACGCCCACCCACCCATCCATCTACCCACTCATCCATCCACCCATCCACCCACCCACCCACCCATCCACCCATCCACCCATCCATCCATCCATCCATCCATCCATCCATCCATCCATCCACCCACCCATCCATCCATCCGTAGATTCACCCCTCACGGTGAATTCATCCCTCACGGCGGATGCTCAGAGGACCTAAATTTGGCTCTGGCTGTGACTCTTCATTTATTGAGCTTTGTTGGGGTAGATGAGAGAGGTCTGTATGTTCCCCAAATTTCTTCAGGCAGAGGCAGCTCTGAATTATATCATATTGTCAGGGGTAGGGCCAGGAAAAGCCCCATCCCCCAATTGCACCCCTTGCCCTTGCTTGGCTCCTGCTTTCATTTTCATCAGGAAAACCCGGGTAGGATTTACTCTAAGTCTGTTCTTCATCTTCCCAAAACTCAAAGTCAGGAGTTTGTCCCCCACTCCACCTCCCCCAAACTAATTTCCTTTTATTATGAAAACCAGAAAAATGACAAGTAATTGCTTGAAGATGTTAGAAAGATTGCATTTTGTTTTGCTACTATCAGCTTAAAAATAATGTTTAAGAGATTATGAATGGGTGATTAACTATTTCTTCTATTACTTCTCTCTCAAAAGCAAAACCACAACGATTGTGATATGCACAGTAAAACGAAAGCCCAGCTATCTGAAACCAGGCTAGAAGAAACCAAAAATACCCACCCCACAAGGAGCCATGTCCCTTTCGGGGAGAAATTGTTGCACTCAGATCTTGGAGAAGACAGAGCCATGCAAGGTTAAGTTGCTAAAGTGGCTAAAAACAAACATGGTCTCCACGCGCTAATTTTTCTCCATGGCCCCTCCTCCCCACTCCTTACAGTAAACAGCAGTTATGGGGACTGCAGTCAAATTCCCTATTTACTGCCTTTCCTGAGTCAGTTTGTTTTGGGTGAAAACAGTCTCTGATGCAGCTCTATTGCACCATTTCAGCGGGTGTTTATCATTTAAAAGGAACAATTTTAATACCTACATTTGCCTTACAGTATGAGCCATAAATGTGATTTAGGTTTCCCTTTATAATAGACTCTACAAACGATTGCCTAGGCTCCAGAAGAACTGTTTCTCCAAGTGCTGGCCATGAAAATGAACAGGCTTTTCCTTTCTTTACGAAAGTTTTCCTTTTTAATACCTCTTGAAATTAATTGAACAAAAACTGGGTAAATGGGCTGACTCACACATCTTTCTTGCTGGGAGTCTGGAGCCTGCCAGCAATGTCTTGGGAAAGGATGGGTATCCCAGAGTGGGCATGGGAGGAAGGCCCAGGAGGTTGTGCTGCTGATGCTGTTTGTCCTACTTCCTGCCCCCTGGGCCCCAGCTTCCTCCTCTGTAATGGTGGGGTGGCGATGGTGGTTATAACATAGATCTCCGACATCAGTGCTACTCAAAGCCAGGTTTGTGGGCTGGCAGCATCAGCATCACCTAAGAGCTTGCTAGAAATGCCAATTCCCTGGCTCTGCCCAGACTTGCTAAATCAGAATCTGGAGGTAGGGCCCAGCAATCTGTGCGAGAAGGTTGTCCGGGTAATTCTAATACATGCTAATGTTTGGGAAGCTCTGACTATTTGGAAGCAGAACTAGAAGCCTGTCAGGGGTCACAGTGAACTGCTGAAAGTGTTTATGAGCTCCCATAATCCAGTGGCATCCTGGTCCTGGGAGCGGTGAACCCACTGGGTGCTTAGGATCCAAGTTGGTGAGTGACAAAAGTAATGGATCCAGTCTTGGACACCATAGACTAGACTTGAAAGTTGACAGACTCAGGTGTGTGTCCTGAGATGGTAAAGAGGACGGTGACAAGTCTGAAAGATAGAATCTGTCCTGTTTATTCAGAGTTGATGTCTACATGGTTTCAGGGTGCAGAGCTGGGTAGAACCCCAGGGGAGAGGAGGCATCCTGGCCAATGGAAGTGTGCAGGCAGGAGCTTCAGACTGTGATCCCCTTTGCCATTGAAGGGTTTCCTACATTAGGGAGGGTCCCCATTGGCCTCAACATTCCAGGACCTGTTTCCTTTTAGCCTATACCTCACCTTCTTGTGGCCTCCCTTCCCCAGAGTGGAAGGGTTGTAACCCTGCAGATGAGGAAAGTCCTTCTGCATGGACATACTGCTTCCTGCTGAGAAATACCTCCATTCAGGGGAAAAATGGGATTAATTTTTAGTGGAAGCAGCAGTGGCTGAACATGCAGTTTTCAAATTGTTGACTATGATATTAAGTAACAAGCAGACTCCTGTCCAAAGGATGTTATTAAAATTAACTGTTTTAGCACTACAGTTAGAATCAAAAACCAATCTGTCACTCCTAAATTGGTTTCTTTCAACTGCTATTTGCGGGTAAAATGAACAGTTTTAACAATTACATCTCCAGTGCAAATCATAAACTTGATTTACAGGAAAACACTTAATTTACTGCATTTGACTGTGCACCAGAGCTGCCAATTATCTGACTGTAAATTTCCCCACTTGGTTATTTGTTTCCTAAACAGCAGCCTTGGCCCCATTGCCTCCCTCACCTCTGGGCCCAAGGCCCCACCTGGGGTTGCAGAACCTGATTGGGGTTTTGTTTGTGAAGCGCTGGTGCTCGAAAGCAGACAGGGTCCACATGGACCCTCTGTCTGTGTTATTTCAAGTTGTAAAATATTGAGTAGAATATCACTGCTCTTTAACCTAGTCTGAGCTAGCCATGAAGGAGGAAGAATCACAGAATCTGTGAGCATAAAGACCGTGGAGAGAATCATTCATTCATCCATTCATCAAACAATGATTACGCAGTCATTTTCCCAGAGCTGGGAGCTATAGGCTATGCAGTGATGGCTGCGTCTCCCATGGTTCCTGCCCTCAACAAATTCACAGTCTAATAGGAAATACATGTGCTGTATTATTCAATATCATTTTGTGGTATAATAAAATTTCCCTTTAGTTGTTGGCTGTTAATGAGCCAAAGTGCTGGGGCCCACTGAGAAGTGATTGTTCTGCTTGGAGGTGCTGGAGAAAATAGAGAAACTCACATGCCGTAGTTTTGCAGAAGTTCCATTTGAACTGAGTCTTCATGTCTGAATACGAGCTTTTCAGGTAGAGAAGGAGAGGAAAGGTCTTTCAGGCAGGGGGAACAGCATCAGCCAATTCTTTTTGGCACAGAAGAACAGGGTATGTTTAGTGAGGGGGTGAATGGTCTGGCCTGGCAGGAGGGAAGGGGGCAGGTTGGCACCAGGATGCCGCTTTTAAGGAGTTTAGAGCCTGTTGGATTTATAATCCAAGTCCTTCTCTAGCTAAGCAAATGGAAGTCCACAGCATTGAGATACCCCGTGTAAGTCAGGAGAGACTGTAAATGCCAAGAAGCTATAGGATGGAGAATGGAGGATAGTTTCCTGGTATTTTGAGAAGTAAGAAAGCATATGCAAACATATGTAAATGAGATGCAAGCTGGCACCTGCTCTGCATTGTGTAGTCAGCCAGCTTTCTGCAGCCCTGTGTGTTTCTACAAAGGTGAGAGAGGTGCCTCCTTGTGACTGCAGCTGAGCTATGGGAGATATCAGGGGGTTTCATAAAAAAGAAAAATTACCCCAAGACTTTCCCTGCCAGGGCCCTTTCTGTTGGAGGAAGTGTCCCCTTGGGAGAGAGAAGAGGACCAGAATTTAGGCCTCAGAAGGGAAGGATGAAGCCCCCAAAGTTGCCACCTTCTAGGGAGCCCAGACCTCAGGATTTTGAGGAGTTGGCTCCATCAGTGTCAAGAGGTTTGTGTGGGCAGCTGGCTTGGGAGGGTGGGGGGTTCTCATGCCCTCTGCTCAGGCCCTCTGCTTCACCCCAGCATGCCCCACTCCCCTAGGCTCAGTGTCCACATGGGAAGGGATCAGTGGGAGCTTTCAGCGCCAATGTCTCATGAGTTGAAGGTCAGTGGTTTTCTCTTGGACTGATGATTGTCCTGCTCTGATCCACCTGACTCCAGAGGGGTGGGTACTGACATGGTGACTCAAGAATGTGGCCTCGGTCTCCCCCTGGGGCCTCGTGGTTAATCCCCTACTCTCCTGTGATCTGGAACCACTGAATGCAGATTCAAATCTCTCTTTCCTCCATGATTCTATCAAGAAAGAAGAGGGTTGTCATGTCAGTTGACACAGGGGTGGAGGCCCGTGCGTGGGCCCCTGAAGTTTCTAGGGCTGACTCTTCCTAATTTTCTGTGTGGCCTTGAACAAATCCTCTCTCTGGATGTCACTCTGCACCTAAGAAGCCAGATACTTCAGGTAAGAGCCCTTTCCTGTTGACAGTTGCCTCATCCTGACCTGCTGGCAGGGTGTGTGGCGGGGAGCTGAGCCCCTTAGGGACAGGGGCTGCTTGACAAACATTTTGGAGGGCTGAGGGGGGCATTGGGGCATCCCCACCTCCAGGAAAACACTGCAGCCTCAGGCCCCTGCAGTAGAGGCACCCCTGGAGGGAGGGAGGGCCAGCTGCCAGGCTCGTGCCCCTTGTGGGTCCAGGGGGCCGACATTGGGGAGGGCTCTCCGCCATTTCTGGCTGCCCCTCTAGTCCTTCCTCGGGTCTCTTTCATCCTCCCTCCCCTCTCTCCCATCTGCATGCCAGACTTTCCCTCCCAGTCTTTTCTATCTGTGCTCTCTCTCTTATTCTCTGAGTCCCATGGTTTTCTCTCAGCTCCCTGCCTGGCCTCTCTGTCTCCCTGCAGGCCTCTCTCTTTCATCTTCCTCTCCTTGCCTGCTCTGGAAGTCCTTCTCCATGTGTTCCCCTGCCTCAGTATAACCTCTCCTCTGTCCACCTGTACCCACTTTCTCCCCCAGCTTCCCCCACCCAGCTCCCAAGTCCTGAGCGCTTTGGGGGAAACTGAGGACAGGTTTCACCCTACTAAGGATGGAACAGGCAGGACGGGAGAGAATAGCCAGCCTTCAGCAGGTGGCACTGTTGGGTGACTTTTGCTTGTAAAACCTTTTAGCACTGAAAAAACATGCTGGAATTTATTGGCATTTGAGAGGCTCTTTTTTTAAAAAAAATAAAAATAATGACTCTCATTTCCTGGGCATCATTAAACAAGGTGCAGTGTTTGTGTGTGTACGTGTGTGATGAGGATGTATGCACACAGATATCTGCACCTGAGCCTGTGGGGCTGGAGTGTAGGGGTGTATGTGTGAGCAAATGTCAGGGCCCTGGGTGCCTGGGTCTACATGTGTAGGGATGGGAGTGTCTGTGTGCGACACACACAACCTGTGTGAATGTGGGTTTCCGTATGAACTGGTGTGTACCAGCATGGGATGTGTCTACACGTATGCACCATCACACATGAAAGTATGTGTGTGAGCGAGCAGGGCAGGTCGGGCTGTGTGGGGAGCAGGGTGGTGTGTTTGTGTCTGCGGATGTACCCACCAGCGGAAGCACAGTGGAGGGGAGGGAGAGTCATGGAATTAGGCCTCCAGGTTTAAATTCTGGCTTCACACTGCAGTGGTGTGATTTTGCTGAAGTCTCTGAGCCTCAGACTCTTCATCTGAGAAATGAGATAATAGCATTATCTGGCACTCCGGATGACTGTGAGGATTAAATAGGCTCTTCTGTGTAAAGGGCCTGTCCTGGCATGGGCCCAGTAGGCTCAGGGCCACAGTGTGTCTGGGTGAGAGTCAGCAGGTGTGGCCTTCTGCTCTCCAGCTCCACTGTCTGGCTGGGCTGGACTTGCTGGCCCTCAGGCCTGTGGTGTTGGCCTCTCTAGGGGTATGAAGACCCAGGGGTGGGGATGTCCTGAGGGCTCTGGGGTCTGCCCAGCCCTAGCGTTTCCTGGCTCTGCTGGATAGAACCACAGCCAGAATGACCGCCCGCCCCACCCCCACCCCCCAGCAGTGGAGATCCAGAATGCAAGAGCTGCAGTGGCCCTCAGGGGTCGTCGACTCCATCCAGCTCCCAACATAACAGGAGAGGGGAGGGCAGCCCACAGCTCCCCACATAACTGGAGAGGAGATGGCAGCCCAGAGGGGCCGGTAGCCTGACCTGCGCCCCATCGTAAGTCTTGGGCTGGCCACTGTCTGAGGGCTGTAAGCTGGGCTGATTCCGAGGCTGGGGCCCAGAGGCAGAGGCAGAAGGCAGCTCCCTGCCTCAGCTCCTTGCAGTCCTGACTCCACCCCTCCACCCCTCTTCTTTCCTCTTCCTCATCTTTTTGTGGCGAACTTCTCCCTTAGAGCTGAAAGTGGAAAGAGGGCCGCATCTGACTGGTTCTCTACTGCTGTGTAACAACCATACCAGAACAGAGGGGCTTCGAGCAATGTCTTCTTCTTTTGCTCTGCTCTCTGGGTTGTCTGGGACTCACCTGGGTCTCTCATGTGGTGGCTAAGGCTGGCTTCTTGGGGTCTTTGCCTCTCTTCTTGCAGCATCTCATCCTCCAGGGCCTCTCCACGTGGCTTGGGCCTCTCCCAGCAGTGTGGGCTCAGGGTAGTGATTCTTTTTATGTAGCAGCTAGCTCCCAGGACACAGCCAGTGGAGGCTGTCAGGCTAGTTAAGGGCTAAGGCTTGGACTGGCACAAGGTCTCTTCCTCCTATTCTTTTGGAAAAAATCATCATGACCCACCCAAATTCAAGAGGGCAGAGAAATAGAACCCACTTCTTTACAGAGGGGAAGGTCATATTGCCAAAAAGCCTGTGGGATGGGTGATGGTGTGGTGGGCATCTTTGGAAAGTGCAATCTGCCACACCATCTTAATGGCATTATAAGATGACAAGCAAATGCCAGTCTTAAGAATGTTTCTTCTCCACCATTTCATCCAGCCCTCCCAACAGCCATCTGCAGCGGGCCTGTCCTGGCTTCATCACCCCCTGTGTCACCCTGGGCAACTCCCTTCACTTCTCAGCACCTCAGTTTCCACGTGTTGAACAGGAGTGGTAATAGTTTCTGTTTCATTGAGTTGTCATAAAGCAAGAACTCAGCCCAGCACCTGGAGAGACCTCAAATGTGTTGTTACTATCATCGCCCTTCTCTTCCTTTCACAGATGAGGAAACTGAGTCTCAGAGAAGTCGAGGGACTGGCTCAGAGATGTACAGCATGGCATTGCTGGAGCCGGCCTGGAAGACAAGCAGTCTCCCTCCAATTGCACACTGTTTTCTCTGAGGCTCTGCATTGTTGGAGGAAGGGTCAGAGGGGCTGGAGAGGAAGAAACAATGCAAATATGAGGCAGCAGAAGGGAAATCGAGGTACTGGGGGCTTCCAGCCTCATGCTGCTTGCTCTCTCCTGAATCCATCGTTGGTCTTTCTGTCCTAATCCGACCACTCCATCGCCAGCCTCCATTCCTCTGAATGTTGATAGAAGAGCTTCGGACTCTTTCCAGCTTTCCAGACTTTTCCACTCACACAGACTCAAGGGTCCTCCCAACTGTCTTGTGAAAAGAGGCCATCCCATTCCACAGGAGGGGAAACTGAGGCTTGGAAAAGGCACATGGTCCCATGTAGCGTCACTGTGGCTCTTCGGACTCTTCCAGGTCCCTCTGCCTGTCCTGGGCCTGCCATTGTTCCACCTCCAGGTCTGCCTGCTGCCTGCACCTCTCCTCCCTGTCTCACCTTGCCCTGCACTGCAGCTGCCACGACCTCCAGCAGCCCTTTAGACCAACGTCCTAAAGCGATAATGCCATGATGTTCCTGGCTTTTTCAAAACCCTTTTCCTAGAGTGTGTTAACCAGAATGGCAGTCCCACGAGGATCTCTGCGATGAAAGGGCTTCATGGTCAAATAGTTTGGGAAACATGGCTTCCTTTGTCCCTTCCTTCTCAGTTTGCCAAATTTAATTATGCCACACCCCCATGCACCTTCTTTTGTTTCATGATATCATTATTTAATACCCCATTTTGGAATATTATCTAAGAAATGTGGCCTGAGGAATGAAGTTCAAATCTCTCCTCTTGGCGTCCAAAGGGCTTCACCATCAGATCTCAACCTTGTTTTCCACCGTGCCTCTCTTGGACATCCAGAGCCCTTGCCCTCCCCTCAGTAGTCCCTGGTGTCCACAAAATCCATGATCTCACCCTCCCTGTTTTTGCTCAGACCTCTCAACTCCCGTCATGTATCTCAGAGCTCTGTTTCTCCAGGGACACCCCCAACCTCTCACCCCTTGGCGGTGCACTGACTGCTGCATCTCACTCAGCCATTGGTTGGGTGCAAAGTAAATTTTCTTTCCAGGCATGAACCTGAGTCCCAAACTCAACCCTAAGCTCTTTAAGGGTGCAAGTGTCATCTTGGGTTTCTGCGTCTCCTGACTTCCTCCCCAGGCCTGGTGCAGAAGCATTGGCAATGCGTCTTATGCTGGGCAGACGGTGCCCAGCAAAGTTGAATAGATATGTGGCAACAGGCTGGCTCAGCTGGAGTTTCACCCTCAGTAGGGAGGAACACATAACTCCTTCTTGCTGTGGTATGGGAGTCCCAGGGTCTCAGGACAGTAGAGGCCACTGGTCCACACATGTCTTCTATGTTCAGTTTGATTTGAATTTGGGATTAGCGATTCTCTTTCTCCTCTCCCTAGTGGGAGAACAACAGGAGCTGGGCTTTGGCTGTAGCAGCAGAGGTCCCAGTTAGACTCAAGGAATAACTTTCCAAGTAGCAGAGGCTGTGGACCATTTGCCAGATTGGATTTCAGTGACTGGTTTTAGACTAAGAGGACTTTCTCTGTTGTCCTTAAGGATTTAGGGGTGACTGTGTTCTCCCAAGAGGTGGATAAGATGACCTCTTTTGGGCTTTTCTATCCCTGTAATTTCCAGAGCTGCCAGCTCTCTGGGTCCCTGGGGTCACAAAGGGAGGAAGAATTTCGACACAGGGAAGGAGGTTGGAGGAAAGGGGAGAGGGGTTTGTGTTGGGGGAACAGACCCCAACCTGTGCAGCTGGGGCATGTACTGCCCAGAGGAAGGAGGTTGACGTGCCAAACCGCCCCAGTGGCTCTTGGAGCCTCTCTGGGGCTGCTCCCCCACTCACGCGCCACAGTTATTTTTAGCACTGGGATGTGCAGAACATGCTACAGAGAAACAGAGTGGAAAATCTGACACTCAGAGCCCCGCTTGGAGGGAGACACAGTTCTTCCAGCCGGGCGCCACTCACGTGTCTGATTTGCATCTTGCACGTTTCTCCGAGCAGCCCGACTACTTTGAATTCCAGCTGGCTGCCGGAGCTGACCCACAGCCTCCTGGACAGGGCCTGGGGTCCTTGCACTTGGCAGGTAGTGATGGCTCTGGTCAGGCTCCCCTTGCTTCTGCTGGCCATCAGAATTGTGACCTGCATACAAGCATGGGGCGCTACATAAAAAGCCCAGTGGTCGTCTCCTGGGTGTCCCAGACATCATGTGGAGAAGACAGGGCAGGTCTTAGGATTGTTGTTGGGTAGGGGAGGAAAGCCAGGCCCAGACAAGGCATCTAAGGACCTGAGGTCACACAGAGAGGGAATAACAGAGCTGGCCCTCAGGAGGGTCAGCCCCCTCTGTCCTTGGGGCATCCCACTGGGAATGCAATGTCTAGGAAGCCTAGAGTCGAAGTCCAAACCAGCTCAGGAGACAAGGAGGTTGTGTAGTGGATATTTAATTATAAATTACTTTATGTTTTTTCCCTTCTTATTACAAAAACAATGCATGCTCTTTGTAGAAAATTTAAAAATACAGATAAGCAAACAAGAAAATTAAAAACACCCATAATCCCAGCACTCAGAGATAAACCCTGTAAATATTTTGGTATGTTGCTGAATATACCACCAGGCTTTTCCTTTTTCTTCTGGAAAACATTTTCATTTATTTTTAATTACACATGTAATATAGGAACACATTTTTTGTTAGAAAAATTCAAACAATACAGATCAAGCTAAAGTCGCCTCTCTCCCTCCCCAACCGAGCTTCCCTTTTCTGCAGAGGTAATCACAGTTCTAATTTTGATGTATATCGTTCCTGATCTTTTTTTAAGTGTACACACACATTCATATCATATAGAGATATGTGGTTTTATTTTTAGTGTGTTTGGGTGGGCTTTTTTCGCAACAGAAATGGTAGCATATTGCATGTGTTGTTCTACACTTTGATTTTGTCACCTAACTATTAGTCTTGGGGTCCTCTCAGTGTCAGTGTTTAGAGCTCTAACTCATTTGTTCTAACGGCTGGGTAGAATTCCCTTGCATGCATACATCAGAGTTTATTTAGGCATTCCCTTTGTGATAGACTTTTTGATTGCATCCACTGTGTGTGTGTGTGTGTGCGCGTGTGATTGCAACACTGCCTTTCAGTGCTCTCATATGTGCCTCCTTGGGTGAGAAAGCTTCTCAAGGGTCAAAGCCAAGATGAGAAATGGCTAGTTACTCTCGTTTTACACGCATTAAGAAAATGGGAGCACCCTGGATCAACTGCTGTAAGAATCTGCCTTCTCCACTTTTCTGTGCTAATATGAAGGCAGCTCTGACAGCATTTCCCAAACTGTGCTCAGGACAGCGCTGTGTGCTGGGAGACCCTGATAGGTCCACCTAGGGAGATAAAAAATCAGGGCAGGTGTACGGTTGAATACATTCAATGTACAGTTGAATAGATTCACTGAAATGCTCTTGGAAATTCACCAGTGCCCATTAGTATGTCAAGAGGTGTCCTGAAGTAAAGAAACAAGTTTGTCTTCATTTAGCCTGGCTTTGGAGGGCTGCGGTGTAGGAAACAGATTGCAGCAGACAGCGGCAGTGCCCGACCCACATCCCCTTTGCCCTGCCACTCAGTGCTCTTCTGGTCCCAATTCCACCTGCTGGCACCTGTGCTTTGTGCCTGTGTCTGGTTTCTCTTGCTGCAGGGACCTGTGGGGCTGCCCTGTGGCAGGCTGAGCATGCAGGGGACCCGGTGTTGTCTGTGTTCCAGCCCCAGCAGCCCTCAACCAATGATTGAAGGGATTGGTGTAGAGAAGCCCCAGCTCCCTCACCTCTCGGGTGGGATAACTTTGAGGCAAGTGTTTTACATTGATCCCTGTGCTTCCCCAGAGGGATCAGGCTCCAGTTCCACTGTGGTAGCTGGCTTGAAAACATGCCCATTATTGGCTGCCCTCCTTCCTTGTCTCACTTCCCCACTCCTCCCCACTCATCTCTCCAAATTTGAATCTTCTTGCATTAGAGTCCTGGGTTTGCTCCGGAAAGAAGCTCAACTAAAACTGATCAGTGGTTACTTTTTAATGGCTCCATGTGAATGTCCTAAATATTTCTCTCAACAGATCCTGCATTGCTGGACATTGAAGTTGTTTCCTTTTTTTTCACTATTATAAACAATCTTGTGGTGGACATCCTTCTAGCTCAATGGCTGTGTACATTTTAAATTATTGCTTTAGAAACTATTCTAGACATAAAGCCACTGGTTCAAAAGACATGCATCGTTGTAGGGCTTTGATAACTTAGTGGCATCTGCATTCTCCCCTTCTCATCTTGTTCTAATCTTGCCTTGCGTTCCACAGAAGGTACAGAGGGGCCGACCTTGGATGTGCTCTGGAATGAGGCTCTCTCACAGGGACTGGGAAAGGCAGAATACAGGGAATACATGGCAGGATGCAGGGAGACAGGCAAGTATCCACCTGGAGTTCATAGGGAGGCTCTTAGAGCTTAGTGCTGATGGGTGCTTCTTCCCAGGTTCCTGTTCTAAACTCTTCCCATTCTACAAGGCTCCATTGAAATCTTACCTCCTCCAAGAAGCTTCCCTTGACTTTTCCTGCCTTGTGGGCCTCATCTTGAGGCTGCACGTGATTTGGTACTAATTCTATATGGGTCATGACACATCCTGTGGGTGGTAACAGTCAATGTTAAGCACATGACAGATTTACACGTTTGGGGTTCAATAAATGCTTGAGGTAAGAAAGCCAGGGAACACAGATTTGAATCTACCTTTGCTGCTATCCTTGGTGGGGACCTGTGGGTCTCCAGGCAAGGGCCCCGAGGTGGGCTTGAATGGGAATAAGCACAGTACCGGCCCACTCTCTCCCTTCTCAGCCTCTCATTTTGCCCCCTTTCCAGGAGTCTTTCAGCCAGGAGTCCCAGAGGCTTGGCTGTCTGCATTCAGCCCGGGGCTGCGAATATCAGTGCGCCTTTCTTTTTATCCTTCCAGGTGCAGGTTTCCGGAGACAAATATACCCTCCATTCCCAGCCCCTCGATCTGTCTAAACACAATTTGACATGCGTTGCTATTAGCTTAGCACCTTATCAAATAATGCGGCCTGATCGAGATAAAAGGTTTTACAACCCTTGCTGCCTTTGTTTCTGCCTGCATTCACCCGCCGAGACAGCTAATAATTACCACCAAAGACAAAGAGAAATCTATACGCTCAGCTTAGAGGTTCCCGTGTGCATGTTAAGCAGCAGCCGGAGGAGAGAGAGGTGGGAGGAGATGGCCCCAAATGCAGCCCGGGCTTTGCAGCCTGCTGGAGAGAGTGGCCCCCTGGTTGCTGGGTGACCCTGTAGTTTGGTGCTGTCTAACCCTGGAGGTGGAGAGAAAGGTGGAGGCTGTGCCCCAGAGCCCTGCCCTGGGGTGTCAAGGCCTGGTTTGGCAGGCCAGGGTGGTGTGAAGGGAAAGGCAAGGATGCTGGCGTAGAGGGTTGCTGAGACCTGGGTTTCTGCCTGGCTCTGCTCCCAAGCTGCTCTGTGACCTTGGGTAGCTCCCTTGTCCCCTGTGGGCTTCAGTCTCTGTTTCCGTAGCCTCTGGCTTCTGTGATAGGGCACCAAGGCAGTGTGGTGGGAGGGTGCCCGAGGCAGGGTGATGGTGAGAGGTGAAGCCAGCTGGACTTCCTGGGTGGAGTGGGGACTTGGAGAACTTTTCTGTCTAGCTAGAGGATTGTAAACGCACCAATCAGCACTCTGTGTCTAGCTAAAAGATTGTAAATGCACCAATCAGCACTCTGTGTCTAGCTAAAGGATTGTAAATGCACCAATCAGCACTCTGTAAAATGGGCCAATCAGCACTCTGTAAGGTGGACCAATCAGCGCTCTGTAAAATGGACCAATCAGCAGGATGTGGGCGGGGACAAATAAGGGAATAAAAGTTGACCACCCCCACCATCAGCGGCAACCTGCTAGAGTCCCTTTCCAGCTTGCGGAAGCTTTGTTTTTTTGCTCTTCACAATGAGTCTTTCTGCTGCTCTCTGTTTGGGTCTGTGCTACCTTTAAGAGCTGTAACACTCATCGCAAAGGTCTGTGGCTTCATTCTTGAAGTCAGCGAGACCAAGAACCCACCGGAAGGAACCAACTGTGGACACAATGGGAGTCTGGAGACCTCACTTCGAGAGTCAGCTCAGCTGCTCAGGCAGTTGTATGTTGTTGTGGGCCTCCATTTCCCCATCTGGGAAATGAGGAGCTGGTTGGGATGATTACCGTGGGCATGTCAGGACTGTGCCCCAGGTGGTGGATAACGCAGCTGGTCTCTCCCTGGATGTCTATTCAATGACCATGCCTATGTGGGGTCTTGACTGGGTGCTGGGGAAGGAGGAGACGTAAGTCTTCAACAGAGAACCTGTGCTAAAGAGGCAGTTTTCATTCCAGAACCAACAAAGACAAAGTGAAAGGGGAGCTCAGTGGGGGAGGAATAATTGTGAATGGAGTCTCAGAAGGCTTCCTGGAGGAAGAAGGAATGAATGGTGCCAGGGTAGATGGGGTAGAGTGCCTGAATGGGGCTGTGTGCAGCAAGAGCACTGATGAGGATTGTGAATAAAGTGGGCTGCAGGGGTTGTGAGTCTGTGATAGAACAGTCTGGATTCCAGCATCTGCTGGCACTGGCCACTCTCCAGGGGACACGGATACCCATAGAACTCAGGACTGTTGGGGGCTGCCTGGATTCCCCTCTCCCCCCGCCCTGGCCTGCTGTGGGAGGGATAGAGCTAGTGTGCTCAAAAATGTTTACCGGTTCCCTGTAAACATCCCCATCGTGACCGATTCCACAATACCAATGTGACATCACCAAATGCAGAGTTGGGAAGAGATGAGCACACTTGACTCTCACGAGTGGGTGTGAGCTGCCTCCAGCACACCGCAGGTTGGAGTCCAGTGTAAACCCAAGGAGTCAGGTCAGAGACCCACATGGTGTCAAGACTCAGAAGATAAAGGATGGAGTAGCACACATGCCACCTCCACTCCCACTTGTGCCTATGGCAGACATCACTAATCAATTGTGTCTCTGCTAAGCTCAGAATTCTTCTCATCTGAGTGCTCCAGGCAGTCGCTGTCAATTGATTACAGTTGGCATACAAAATGACAGTTCTTTGCCATTGCAGATCTAGGCTAACCTCCACATTGTACACATGGGGGAAACTGAGGACCAGATAGGGAAGGAGACTCTCTTGAGGTCATCCAAACAGTTTGGGAAAGCTGAGGCTGGGAGGCCAGTGGCCCACCTCACAAGCTGGCACTCCCCTGTCCTCCCACACTGTCTTTGCTGTTGACAGCAGCAGTAACAAGGGAAAGGAACCTTGTTCCTAAGAGAGGTTGCCTTGGGCCTGGGCTGAGCATCTTATCTTCCCTGAAGTTCCTACCTCGAAGACAGGGATGAGTGCTGTCCTAACCACCAATTCTCATTACAAAGACGTGTCTGCAGCAAATGGCCATTTTCCCTTTGTGCCCTTCCTTGGGGCATGTGTGTGTGTGTGTGTGTTTGCGTGTGTGTATGCAGATTTACACAGCCCTGCCCACAAGAATGGACATGTTTTTAATTCCCATAAGCTAGAGACAAACTTGGGGACCTTCCCAGAGAGCAATGGTCCCTCCTGAGCACCCCTGTTTGTCCCCAGGTTTATCATCAGAGCAGGCACTGGCTCATGGTTTATCCTGCGATGGACTCTGGGCAAGTCTGCTCATGGCTGCGAAGCATTGGGCCCACTCTGTTTCTGTCCCCTTTATTCTTTTCTTTTTCACTTCGCCACACTCAGATATCATCTCTCTGGCCAGCCCTCCCTGATCCCTGACCTCAGCCCTCTCCTCTGCTTCGAGCTTCCCTCTGGCTTTGTGCCATCACCTGGGGTTGTGGGATGATCTGCCTTCATGCCTGTCTCCCTCCTGGACTGGGCATTCCCTGAAGGCAGGGTGGGGCTTCCTTTTAGCAGAGCCAGCCTGTGATCGTGGTTGAGTTTACCCCAGCAGCTCCGTTTGCCTCTCTCCAGAGTTGTTCTCTTACTGTGATTTGAATCCAGGATTCTTGGATCCGGAAAGAGACCTGGGGACCTTGTGGTCATTCTTGCATTATTCCCTGTGTGTCCACCAGCTGGGGTTTTAGTTCTAAGCCACAGAAAAGGAGTGTGGCTGATGTAAGTAGACAGTTTAGTGAAAGGTTAGTGTGTACTCGCTGAATTGCTGGGAGCCCGAAGAACCAGGTTCAGGCAGGAGGCAGGGGGCCTGGATGGCAGGCAGGATCACAGCTGCAATTTTGCCACAAGGCTTTCTGGGAGGACACTGCCAGGCCAGGGCACTGGACAGTTTTGCAGCCTTGAGGCCATGTGGCCTTTGGAAACAGGATGTTTGTGCAGCTGCTGCAGCCATCACAAGAATGGAACCTCTTTTACCTGCGTGTCCTCAACTCAGATTCAAAATTGCCAGGCAGCTGCCTCTGACCTGTGGAGCCAGGTCACCCGCCACACCATAGCTGCCAGGGGCTAGTCGGCAACTGAGGCTTAGCCCCGCCATGAGTCCCTGAGAGGATGCATGGGACACACCTCGCCATCGCCCCCACTGTGGGGTGAGGGAGCCCAGGCAGGCACTTACCAGTTCCTGTCTCTCGCTTGGTAAAGGCTGTTCCTGGGGTGTGTCAACTCCCTGGCACTCTGCCGTGCCGTGCACACAGGGCAGAGGTGATGTATTCCTCCAAAGTCTCCCCAGGAACATGAGGGGTTTCAGGGGAGTGGAGGGACTGAGGATGGACCCTGAGGCTCTGCCGCCCCTACCCCCAGCTTCAGCTTAGGTTCTGCTATGTTCACTGCTCTTCTACGTGGGGGTTTGTGGAGACCGATCTCATATTATACTAAACGTCGACACCCATTTGGTCCAACACTGAGGTGTTTGGAGGCCCTAATAGGGGTTCAAGGTCACAGTGAATGAGCGAGTGGCTGTGGTGCATGAACCCAGGTCCCCTGATGCCCCACGCTGGCCCCTCTGGCAGCACCTCAGCGTCTTACACCAGAGCCCACACCCCTCATTGTCGGGAGGGACTTCAGTGGCTGGGCTTATTTGGAAATGGGACTTGGAGCTGGATTGTCCCTGTGCAGGGTTCACACACCCACAGACAGTTAGCTCTGGGAGGGGTCTTAGAGACCCCTGGCCCTGTCCTTACTTATGCAGAGAGAAGGCAGAACCTCCTTGCCCAGCACCCCTCAGGGGACTTCTGGAAGATATTTGGCGAGGTGTTCATGGCTCACCTCCCTGCAGAGGAGAGATCATTATCAGTGCTGCCTGGCCACCAGCAGCCCCACAAGGAAATAGGCACGTCTGGTCGTGGGAGTCACCTAACCCATGGCTGGTCATTGGAGGCTTATGGGCAGGGCTCTGGGAATGCCATCTTGCAGGGGAAGAGTGGGCAGGTAGCTGGGCATCTACCCCTGGGCTGAGGCAGGAGGCAGCCAGCTTCAGCTTACGGTGAGTGTTACCCTTCATGGCTGGGGCAAGGAGATGGAGTGGATTTGGCTCATCTGTCTCTGCTTCCTCCATAGCACAAGGCTGGGCCAATGTGCTGTGTGTGGACATGTCCATGTGTGCAGGATGGAACGAGTTGCCCTCCCTATCATCCTGTGACCTTGCTCATGATACTTAGCTTCTCTGAGCCTTGATTTCTTCATCTGTAAGACGATGGTGACCTTATTGGATTGTTGTGAAGTTTAGGTGAGAAAGGCGTGAAAGTGCTTAGCCTGGAGGCTGGCACAGAGTAAAGTTCAATACACATTAGATAGTAATATTATGACCTCCTAATTTGTAAGCTAGGGAGGGAGTGCCTGCCTTGCAGGGTTGGCTGGAGGATTAAATGAGATGGTCTACATAAATGCTGAGCACAGGTTTTGGCTCATAGTACAGCTGGCTGGTCATGCATGTTAACATCACAAGGGGAAGGTTCTGCCAGTGGAGTGAGACATGGGCTCCTGGATGCCACTTTCTTGATGCACGCTTGAGACTTATACAGACCCCTTTAATTTTAAATTCTGTTTTGTGGCTCATCTCAATAAGGTGTATCAATTAAGATACTTCCAGCTGCATGTAATGGAAAAACCGAATTGGAATGACTTAAATAAAAAGGAGGTTTAATTTTGCACGTTACAAGAACAGTAGAGTGATAGTAAAGTTTAGTGATTAAGGCAGAGCTTAGAGCTCAAAGCCAGACTGCCTGAGGTGAAATCATTGCTAGTTGTATCACCTTGGGCCAGTTAATTAACCTCTCTGGGCCTCAGTTTTCACATCTGTAAAAGGGACTAGCAATAGTACCTTGCTCACTTGGCTCTGGTGAGGATTAAATGGGTTGCCAAATGCAAAATGCTTAGAACAGTGCCTGGCACATGGGAAATGCTATGTTAGTGTTGGCTGTCTATTTATACCAGAGTTGGGATTGTTCCAAGGCTCATCAATTTTGGGGTTCAGTGATATAAACAAGGTATCGATTTTTTTTCCATTGTCTACTTTGCCACTGTCAATGTGTTGATTTTGTCCTCAGTTTTATGCCTTCCTTATTCAAGAAAATTGCAGCTGAACCAAGCATCACTGTCCAGAGCCAGAAGACAGAATATCTCTTCTTTTTGGGGAGAGAAAAACTTTCTCCAGTGGTGTTCTTGACACCTCATTGGCTGGAAAGGGGTCAAATGCCTAGGTTAACTACTTGGAGGAGAAGAGAATGGAATTACTGTGATTGCCTGAGTCTGGCCAAGCTTCATCCTCCTGAAACCACTCGTACTTGGACTAACTTGGAGGTCCGCAGTGAGGAAGAGGGGGGTGGGATGGTGAATCACCTAGTAATGTCTGACTCAGGGTAATGGGGTGTGGGGACACAGCCACATAGCAAAGAATCTGCTATCATACCAGGCTCTGCTCTGCAGGGCCTGATACAAGTTTTTGGCTAGTCCTGAAAGCCTCTCTGGTCTGGTGCTGGCTGCCATCTAGTCTGCGAAAGGTGGCTCAGATGGAGGCCTGGGTAAGAGCATCCAGGAGCTGAACTAAGTCCTTATCTATGGTGGTGCACATAAATAACAACTTCTATTTATTCAAACTGACTTTCTCCCACTATGATCTAGGAGGCAGATATTATTTTTATCTTCATTTGAAGACGAGAGAGCTGAGGCAGGGGGAGAGTAAGTGATGTGCTTTGGCATATACTATTGGTGCCCCACCCACAACCCTTTGGTCCTTCTTGGAGGTCACCTGTAGCCATGGTGGACAGTGGCTGACTTGCTTGTGTGCAAGGTGGCCTGGGCGTGCCGGGAAGTTAATGCCCAGAGTGACAACCCTCAGGAAGTGGGGGAGGGGAGTTGATGGATAAACACCCCAGCTTCCTCACCATTAGGGGACAATTCCTAGCTGTGTTCGGCAGTCTCTTGAGGTATGTGTGGCAGTAACCTGCTCAGAAGTGCATATTAGTGTGGCTTTTCTGTCTTCCTTGTCTGATTTTCATTTGTTCTCATCTGGACTTCCCGGGATCACTTCACCCAAATCCTGGGCTCAGGGGCTGCTTCTGGTATAACCCAAACTAAGGCCCTTATCCAAGATTGCAGGGTTAGCAAGAGATGGCGCAGGGATACACACCAGGCCAGCCAAACTTGAGCCTGAGCTCATGACCAACAAGCCACTCCTCTTGTCGTTGGAAGAACTGTGAAAGAAACAGGAGAGACCCAACCTCAAACCCCAAACCCCACTCGACTTCAGCCAGACCAGTTCTCATGGTGGTAGCGAGCTGCCTGTACAGTAACCAAGCCCAGTGTTTCCTGCGGCGAGGGCCTGCTGGGCTCCGACAGCCAGTGGTAGTGGCTCATAAACTGCCTGATGGGATGGGACCAGTGACCCGTGAACTGAATCTGAGGAACAATTCGGCCTTCCCCAGCCGGCTGCAAAGGAGCGATTACGGACCATCCAGGAAATAATACATTTCATGGAAAAGACCGTAATTATGGAGTATTGAGTAAATAATATGTGCTTTTTAAAAGTCTGCAATTATGTATTTATCCTATCTGTAATTAGGGAATTTTTAAAGGGCGCATTATAGGTAATTTAAAAATAAAATAATGACACCACTCAAAACAAACAGCCCCAAACAAAGACAATTCAGGCCACCCCAAACTTGGTTCAGTGGTGATTTCAGGGGTAACCGCTGTCCTGGGCTTCTGGGGAAATCAGATGGTCCATGATTGTCCTGGGTGGGTGAGGTCAGCTTGACCCCAATCTTGGCTTGATGTCTAGAAGTTCCTCCGTGCTAACATTCTATCTTTGACTAGCCTCAATCCTCAGAAATCTCTTCCTCTGGTGACAGCCAAGTGACTACTGCGTGTTGGCAGCATTTCTCACTCTTATTCTTCTAGAAACTTTAAGGCTGCCCTGTCTGATGCAGTAGCCATGAGACACATGTGGCTATTTAAATTTAAATGAATAAAAACTTAAAAAATTTAAACACTCAGTTCTTTAGTTGCACTAGATGCATTTCAGGTACTCAGTAGCCACACATGTGTCAGACAGTACAGGCATGGGATATTTCCATCACTGCAGAATGTTCCAGTGGACGGTGTTGCTTTAGAATCTACAGCTCACGTATGTAGTAGATTGCTTACGTGGTGTAGACCTGGTCTTGAACAAATGCAGTGAAAGAAAGCTTGCTCTTTTTTCTGAAGTTTCTTCCCCACTGGAGAGACCCAACGTTACTTCTCCCTTCTTTTACACGTACTGTTTTATATTGACTTCCCTTAACGAGCGGGGAGGCTTGTCTCATTCATCTTCATGACACCCCATCCCAAGCCAGGATCTAGAATATGTATGTTGGTAGAGAAGCACTGGCTCAAAACTTTTGTGAACATTTTTCTCCATTCCTCATCTTGTTGTTTTGCAGCTCAATGTCCACCTCTGTCTTATCGCTCTTAGGCACATCAATGACAAACTCTTGGCCAAGGTCGTACTGGCATGCTAGAGGTGATGCAGGTGATGATGGTGACAGTTATGATGGCAGTGGTGGTGGAATTGGAGGTCATGATGGGCAGGGTGGTGCTAGAAATGATTAGGGTGGTGGTAGAGGTAGTGGTGAAGGTGATGTTGGTGATGGCGTTAACAAAGGTTGGGCCATGATTGTATCGACATGGTGGAAATAGCTGAGTTGTTGACAATGGAGGTGATGAGGGTGGTGGTAATGGAAGTGAGACCTTCTATGTGTGAGACCCAGTGGACACTGGGGTGGAAAGCCAATGCTTGTGGAATGAGGGGATGGATGGGTAGGGCCTGTCCTGAGTCTCTGGCTGGCCAGCTGTGAGTCGCAGCCCCAAGCCATTCCTTCTGAGCTTCAGACTCCTTTTCTGTAAAATTCATGAGCGGACATTTAATTTTTTAATTAAAAACTCTGATTTTTTAAAATAGTGGATATATTTACATATTTGAAAATAAAAATAAAATGAGAGGATTGTCGAGTGAAATGCTCCTTCTGCCCCATCTGTCCATTCCCTCCCTCTTAGCTAGACACTGCTATCAATTTCCTACATCCTGAAGAGTTTCTTTTGAATGTGTTTACTTTAAAGCAAACACATATGTTCGTTTCCTTCCTTTTGCACCAGTGGTAGCATAGTGAACACACTGCTTTGTGCTTTGCTTTTTAAGTGGTGTTTTAAGCTATAAGATACAAGATACCTGTGTGACATCTGAGATAGTCTCTCTTTTTGAAAGATATACACCCCAAATTCATAAGGTCTTTGAGAACAGTGACTGTGCTCCCTTCTTCTTAGCTGACCTCAGGCCATGCCCATGGCTGGGAATGGCACAGCGGAGCACAGACTTCTGGAGTCAGTAGAGTCACATTCTTGGTAAGCTTGGAGACCTCTGCTTTCATAGCTGCAAAATGGGGACAATAATAGTCCCTGCCTCAAAGAGTTGTGGTTGAGATGAGTTGATTGGAGTGCTGAGTCTGCAGCCCTCTGCTTAGTGTCTGGCACAGAGTAGGTGCTCAATAAATGGTAGAAATGGTGACTCCCTGAGGTGAGTGTCATCAGTGTGTCTGTGAAGGGGTGGGCTGCGGGGCTGGCTCAGAGGACCGGACATCTCCCCTTTAGCTGGTGGGGCTGGCAGGATGAGGTTCTTCTTTACAGCATACCTGGGATCTCATATCTCCTCATGTGTGTTCCATCAGAGAGAAGCTATTCCTGCCCGAGCAGCGGCATGATAGCTGGAAGGAACCTGTTGGGTTGGATCAGAATCCTGAGACAGGTTGTCATGGCTGAGGCTTTGTGAAGGCAGAGTGGGTCACTCCTCAGCATGCCTGCTCCTGCCCCTATTTCAGAGGAGCCATTAGGGAGGGTTAAGAACCTCTTGCCACTGTCATTTGGCTATACTTAAACAAGTACACTGAAGCCCCTCAGAGCCCACCAAAGCTGCTTTCTGTGCTGGGAGAAGGAGGAGGAGAGGATCCAAGGCCCAAGCGGCCCAGATGGGATGTGCCGAGGCAGACCCTCCTGCAGCTCATCACCTCTTGCCACTGCCTGTGTAGCAAGCCCTCCCTGCTCCGCCTGCTCCCAGACCTATCCCCTTGAATCTGTCTTCATCTCTGTCCCTGGAATCATTGACTTGCAGGTCAACATGGATTGTCTCTCTCCTGGGCTGACCCAGTGCGTGGCTGGCCCCGTCTGCATAGTCAGGTTCTCCTACCTTAGCCTGTATTCAGGACTTCCTGTGATGTGGGCTTCAGTGTCTGGCCTGATTCCCCTCTGCCACCTTCCAATGGGCTGGGTTGCTTCCTCCACCCACAAATTGCCAGCTTGGGCAGGACTGGGAACCAAACAGACACAACATCCAGCGTCTCTTACCCTCTTACTATTTAGGCAGAACTTGCCATCATTTACTCCCAGAGCTGGTCTCGCCTCTTTCAGCTGGCCTTCTGTCCACCTCTCCCTCCTCCGAGCTCCTCCTCATCACTGGGCTCTGAGCCCCAGGTGGTCTGCTGTGGATTATTTCCATGGGTGCCACTTTCCTCAGAAGAAAGAGTATAATGTGCTAGTTAAGAATATGGACTTCATTTTCACACTGTCTGGGTTCAGATCTCTTCCTGGCTGTGGCAAGCACTTCACCTCTGAGTCTTAGTTTCCTCACTTGCCAACAGGAGTAATTGTTCCTACCGCATGGGTGCTGATTGAATGAAAGGATGCAGGTGAATTACTTAGCACAGAATTGGACATCACATAAACAGTTGCTACATGTTAGCTGTTAGTATTAGACCACTGGGCTCTGATTTCTAACACAGGAAGAAATAGCCTGACCTTCACCCCACTCATCCCTGTAGGACAGAGGCTGGCCTGGTGGGGGCACTCAGAAGGGGTATCCACAGTTCATTTTGGGACTACAGGAAAGATCCAATCTTTTCACTCTCTTCCCTTCAGGCTCCCCCCAGCCCCATCCTAGTCCACACCCCTAAAGGGATTCCCAGAATTTCGGAACCCTGATCAACATAAACCCTGGGCCCCTCAGGCAGGTGCCAGCCAGGAGTAGTGGATTTACAAGGTAAGGACGTATAAGATGTGACAGGCCTGGAATTAGCAATGCAATTCCTCTGTCATTTTTATCATTGGCCCCTGCAGGGAGGAGCTGATTAAATGGATATTCAACTCTTTGCATTAATGTGCATCCAGCTTCAATTTGCATTTCATTAGCCGCACAAAAAGCATAATTTTATTATTTGCCGTTGGAAAGCAGATCTCTGCTAACAAGCAGCTACACGCTGTTCCTGAAATATAGTGTGACTGACTCGCTCCGCTGTCTGGCTCACCCTGCTATCTTCTTCCCCCTCTGCAGACTTCCGGCACTCTGGTGAAGGTGGTACATGGCAGATTTGGCTTTATCATGGCGGGCTGTGTTCTCATTCCAGCCCTCGTCCCGCAGAGGGCTCTGTATTTCTCAGGTACCTGGGGAGGCAGGATTGACAGCTGCCATCTTCCTGGTCAGTCATTGTCATCACCACTAGTAACATTAACACTATCAAAACAGTATTTCCACCCTCATAATACCACCTTCACCATACTCACATTGCAATTATTATCATTATTATTACATCAGTATTGTCATCACCTCCACCATCACCATCATTATCATTTCCATTACCACCACCCTTCTCACCTCCCTCATCATCACCTCCACTACTTCTATCACGCTGATACATCCACAACCAATATTAACACATCACCATCATCACCTCCACCGTCACCACTCTAATCACCTCCACCATCACTCTGACCATCACTATCACCAATTCCACCCCCACTGCCATCATATCTATTACCATGATCACTTCTATCACCTCCACTCTGCTAATAATATCTTGCCCACAGCTGTTATCACCATCACCATCATCACCTCCACTGCTACTTCCACCACCACCACTATCATCACCTCTACCACCACTACCACCACAGTCTCCACTACCATGACTAACTCCACTCAGCCAAACTAACACCATCTTCACCACCATCACCCTCCTCCCACTACCTCCACATCCCAGTACTTTCACTGGTACCTCCACACTAATCTAATCACTGTCTCTCTCAACACCCTCAGAACTATCACTGCCACCCTCACTACCACTATGATCACCACCCTCTCTGCCACCAACACCACTGTCTCCACATCTTCCATGTCAGTGAGGACCTTGACCATCACAGCATCCACACTGTGTCTTTGACATTACTTTTAAAAATCTGAAAGCACCAGCATTGAAAATTTTCATTGCTGTCAGAGTCCATGGATCTGTGGTCCCTATGTGGGAGTGTTGCAATAAGCAGAGTGACTGGAGCACTTGAGGGGAGCAGGGTCCAGGTGACCAGTGCCAAGGGATCTGGAGAGTGAAGCAGAGGGACAGTACAGTAAAACCACTGGTGGGAGCATGAATTTGGAGGCAGATGGAATTGATCTCTGATGCACCATGGGACCTTGAATGAGCCACTTTTCTGAGCCCTAGTTTCCTATCAGTCAAGTGGGACTAATAATACCCCTTCATTGAGTTGAATATTAATTAAATGACAACATGTGTTCTGAGGATCTGCAGAGTGAAAGCTGCCAGTTCTCTGCCGTGATGCCCTCAGATCCTCTTGGATGTCCTTTATGAGCTCCATGCATCCCTGCCCCAGCCCTTGCATGCTTCTCTCCTAACAGCTTGCAGTTGCAACCTTCTTGAGACACCTGAAGGCTATTGCAGTTGCTTTGCTCAAAGGTACTGAGAGCCAGAAGTGTCCCAGAGAGGCCTGCAGACAATGATCAGGAGGCAGGGGTATGAAAGCCCAGCTCTTTTCCTTCAAGGCGGGCAAACTCAGAGATGGAATTTACACTGTAGAGCTCCCTGCAGGATCAGGCCTTGGTGGGGACTTCACCTGTAATTGTATCATTGCGTGGCTTCTTCCCTTCCCTGTCTTGTTTTCCCCACTCCCTTTCTGGGTTCTCCCAGGAGCAATTTCATAATGCTTGCATGTGAATTTTCATGTCAGGTCTGCCTGTGACATGATGCATAGCAGGATTTCAATTCACCATGGTTCCCTCCTCCTCTTCTCACGTTCATCAAGTACATTAGCTAATAGAGGGCTGTCACACATATTGTTCATTGGAAGTGTAAGCTAATCCTGGCAGTTTCTTAGAGTGGGAATTATTATGCCCATTCTGCAGGTGCACAACTGAGACCCATGTGAAAGATCACGGAGTTAGTGGGTGGAAGAGATGAGGTGTAAATCCTGTCTTCTGTATTCAAGTCCAGCCTTCTTCCTGCAGTACCAGCCTGCAGAATTCTCTGAGCTCAGGGCTGGCTTAAGCCTGGGCCTGCATGTATAGATGAGATATGATTCTGGATCAGTTGCCAGGCAGAGAGCCCAGACTCCAATCTTCTTTCTCCCTTGCCTTGAGCACCACCTTCCCACCCCTGTACCTAGAGCACAGCTGAATCATACCACAATGGGATCATCTGGAAAAAGCAATGACGTGACTGGTTTAAAAGGAAGACCATGCAGTGAGGGAGACCCTGTCCCCTGCTCACATGCTGTGTGACCTTGGCAAATTGTGAAATCTCTCTGAGCCCTGGTTTCCTTATTTAGTCTTTCCAGCCACCAGGTGGGGCACGGGCTGTTATCCTCCTAATTTTAGAGCTGGCTGAGAGCAGTAATAGATGTTCCGGGAAGGGGAGGCTCAAGCAGAACAGAGAACAAATGCTCTTGTCCTCTTCTCCCAGTGCAAGAATCCCCTGAGCTGCATTTCTGACAATGTACATCTGGCTATGCCAGCGACCTTGCGCTCTTGCAAAGAGGCCCTTTCTGGCTCAGGCTACCAGCATTCTTCCCAGAGAGCCCACTGGCCTTCCACTGGGTCTGGTGGGATTCCTGGAGATTGTTCAGATGACCATGCCTTTCAGGGATTTGAGGACAGCTTCCTGTGCCCTGAAGTCTGTTCTTTCTTAGCCCCAATAAGGGAGCATAAAGTAGCTGCTTACACATTCCTTTCATCCCCAAATCATTCTCCTCTGGGCCTCTGCTCACAGACCTTCCATCAAGAAATTCACTACAGTGTGTTGGAACAGTCTATGTACCTGACTACCCCACAAGGTATGCTCCTTAAGGACAGAGATCTCATCTTAGTCTTTAAATCTCCACAGCCCGGCCCTGAATCTGGCTCAGTGGAAGTCCTCAAATGCAACAGAGTAAAGTGGACTTTGAAGTCAGGAAGACCTGCATTAAAATCCCAGCTTTACTGCTAGTTAGCTGTGGGGTCTTAGGCTGTTTTTTTTTGTTTTGTTTTGTTTTGTTTTTTGTTTTTGCTTCTTTAAGCTTCAGTTTCCTCATCTGTGAAATGGTCTGATAGTATCACTTATTTCACAGGGCTGTTGTAAGGATCAAATGGCATCATGAATGGAGGGTGCCAAATCCTGCACCCAGCCTGCAGTGACTAGCACCTGCTCCCTGCTGAACATGGTGGCTGGGGCTGGACATGGTCCTTGGGGGTGTGATCTGAGCAGCCTGCAGCATTCTGGGCCTTTCAACTGCTGCATCCTGGTACCAGTCTCATGCTTCCTGGTACCCTACAGATGGCTGTCTCCTGGTGGAGTCACCAGGTTGGAGGGGTCCTCAGAATGCCAACAGAACAGAGCAGCCCTGAGCTCCGGCACCTGTCACTGTGGCTTGACTGGATACATATCTCCAGACCAAGGCAAGCATCTCTGGCGGAACCCACTGTGGAGATCCTAAATTGGTACCCCATAGAGTGAGCTGTCTGATTCTACAAAGGCAGTATTTCTAGGTTTCAAAGGAACTGAATAATTTAAAATGCACAAGACAAAAAGTGGGATTAAGGTGATCTGATAGGCTCTCCAGGCTGGGGTATCAATTATACTCTCAACTCGTAAAGCCTTATTTGTGAGATTCAGAATTTATTATCTGTCTGAAGCACTAATTACCAGGTTTCTCTCTTTTAATTTTACAGGTCTCCTCTCAGATTTATTTTTCTCTTTTTTTCCTCCCACTGGGTACAAATAGCTTCCATTCCTGAAGGGAAATTGCCTGCTTGGAGATGGACAGAGGAAGATATTTGGGTTCAGCTTATCCCCTCTGGGCACTTTGGGGGAAGCAGCATGGGTTGGGGCAGGAGAACTCTAATGTGTATGTGTTAATAAACTTACTGTTTTCTAAAATTTTGTCAAAGGTATGCACGTTTATAGTTTAAAGAGGTGAAGAGTTCCATGTGGCCTACTGTATTTTTCCTTCCTTGTATAACTTTTATTTTCCTAGGAGCTAATAACTATCTTGTTCTTTTGTTTGCTTGCCTTTCTCTGTACTTATCACTAATTCAACTCC
The DNA here is from genome assembly GCF_029289425.2 of Pan paniscus. NCBI lineage: Eukaryota > Metazoa > Chordata > Mammalia > Primates > Hominidae > Pan > Pan paniscus. The sequence goes on from NC_073257.2 coordinate 90,376,235, forward strand.
AGAGTCTTTACTGATTGCCTATTCCAATATTTTCACCCACATCAGGTGCTCTATCAATTTCATTGTCCTGAAGAGTTTCCCTGACAGCCTTCTGACCTGGTGCCCTCAGAACAGGCAGCATTCTGTGCCCGGGCCTCGTCTCATCCCGGGATCTCCCTTTATCAGCTTCCTAGGGATGCCCTTCCCTCCTCTCCTGTGTCAGAATTTCCTGCCTGTTCAGTCTCCATCTATTTTGGTTTACAACTTTGTTTTGTTAGAGCACATCCTCTAATGGCTTCTCAGGAAGAATCCATGGGAGACAAAAATTTTGCCTTTCTGGAAATCATACTTGATTATTTGGTTGGATATAAAATTCAGGAGTGAGTTTTTTCTCTTGAAAATGAACTTTTCACCATTATCATTTTGTTTCCAGTGATGTAAATAAGTCAATGCCATTCTGCTTCCTAAGTCTCTTATGTATTACCTGTTTTTTCCCCTTCTTATTAGGAAGCTTGTGAGCTCTTCTCATTGTTGCCAGAGATCTGAAAGTTAATCTTGCTGTGCTGTGGTGAAAACTTATATTTATCCATTGTATTGAATACTTGATGGAACTTTAAGTCTAGAAACTCATGCTTTTCAGTTTTGGGAAATTTTCCTAAATTATTTCTTGGATGACTTTCTTTCCTCTGTTTTTTTTTTTTTTTTTTTTTGCTTTTATCTCTCTGAGAACTTCTATAGTTTATGTATTGAATTCCTGGATTGATCTTCTAATTTTATCTTTTTTTCTTAATTTTTTTCCCTTTGAATTTTTGCACTCTTTTTTGAAATCTTTCTTCAACTTCATCTTCCAATCCTTTTATTTTTACTGCTTTATTCTTTTATATATTTGATTTTCAAATTATCCTTCATACAGCTCCAGAGAGAGTGTGCTAAAACACTGACTTATCATATTAAAGCCTTACTGGCTTTCCATTTTGCCTACAGAAGTCCCGTGTTTTTGGTATGATCTGTGGGCCCCAGCACATTTCTCCAGAGTCATCACATTAAGCCTCTCCATGTAGCCAATGCTGCATCTGCTCCAGCCAACTCACCATGCTGGATGCATGATGAAAAGACCCTCTTTTAGTCTTACTGGTCTCTTTTTAAATTTATTTTTCCCCCACTGGGGCCCAACAGCTCTCATTCGTAAAAAGGAATTGCCTGCTTAGAGATAGAGGATTTTGCTCTGACGGAGGCTTCCTTCTAGAATGGTTTTACCCTGACTGCTCTCACAGTTGACTATGGTCCTGCCTTCCCCACTGGACTGAGAAGTCCCCAAGGCCAGGAGCTGTTCTGAGCACCTATCAAGCCCCAGGCCCACAGCAAGATAGGTGTTCCATCCACACTTGATGAGAGTTGATGAGTGCTCTCATGTAAACCTCTGGACTAGTCTCCTAACAGGTCCAGGGATGAATCCAACACAATCTCTGCATTCAGCTGATTGACATAAGATGAGGATGAGGGCACACAAAGTATGTTCATGTACACACACACACATACACACACAGACTGAGTCAATAGGTGGTTGATTGCCACTAGTGCATTAAGAGAGGGACACACAACGTGCAAGGAGAATTTCTGGGAAACAAAACTCCCATCATATCCATGAAAGCTTTCTTACGGGGTGCTGCAGTGCTACCTCTCTGGGCCAGTGTGTGGACCTCAGGTGTCTCTGCCTCCCTAGGTGGGCCTCCCTTTGGTCTTTGCTGCCATCTCTCTGGCTGCTCTGTCCTTCTCTTAAGAACAGGGTAAAACCATTTTCCATTCTTTTCAATACTGAACAGCAGGCTGACATTTGCAAAAATTCTTTCTCTGCAAATAGGAGCAAATCAGGAAGAGCTGAATTCTCTTAGCTCTGGCTAACTTTAGTGCCCGGATGGGGTCCATACTCTGTCCCAAGGGAGCCTGTTTTACTAGTAGCTGCCATTCACTGGGCACGTCCTATGTGCCAAGCACCATGTGAAGTGCTCCAGGTATGTGATCTCATTTAAGCCTCAAAACAGATCTGTCGGGCAGGTATTGTCGTCATTTTATATACTAGGAAGCTGAAGCTCAGAGAGGTTAAATGACTAATTCAAGATCAGACAGTCCAAAAAGGCAGAATAAGCCAGGATTCAGATCCAGGTATGGTGATTCCACCCTTAAACACAATAAGAAAGAAAAAAGAGAGAAGGAGGCCACAAAGATTCTCATTTGGGTCGAGCACGGTGGCTCATGTCTGTAATCTCAGCACTTTAGGAGCCTGAGGTGGACAGATCAGCTTGAGGCCAGAGTTTGAGATCAGCCTGGCTAACTAACATGGTGAGGACCTGGTCTCTACTAAAAATGAAAAAATTAGCAGGTGTGGTGGCAAACGCCTGTAATCCCAGCTATTGGGAGGCTGAGGCATGAGAACTGCTTGAGCCTGGGAGGCAGGGGTTGCATGAGCTGAGATTGCGCCATTGACCTGAGATTGTGCCATTGCACACAGGCCTGGGTGACAGAGCAAGACTCTGTCTCAAAAAAAAAAAAAAAAAAAAGGTTCTCATTGGGAGCCCCTATACAATGGCTCTGGGTAAGAGACAGCTCAGGGGAACGAGGGCAGGGAGGAGGACTACATGGATCCCATGCAGCTTTTGTCCCTGGACCAAGGCCAGACAGAGATGTGACCCTAGGAAATGACAGCTTTTGTGGTGTGTCGGCTGGGGCCCCTGGTGAGGTACTGGATGTGGCTGGCAGCGGTTCTCACTTTGTGGCTGACTTCATCAGGCAGTTGCAGAGGAATGGGAAGACTTAGTTAGTAGTGCAGCCTGAAGGAAGGAGCCTCCGAGACTGTCCAGCTGATCTCTCTGCTTCATTCACCCCAGAGGAGGCAGAGGCCCCAGGAAAGGAGCTGACCTCTCTAAGCCCACATGGTGCATGGGGGCAGGGACTGGCCCATGGACCTGATCTCCTATTGTCCATCCCAGGACTCCTCCCACGGTGCGTCAGAGAGGCTTTTCTGGCCCCAGAGAGCAAAGAGCTCTACCAAGAACACGGCTCAGAGAGACCAAAGAGAACAAGAACCATAGAAGATGACATGGGAGACTAGGATATGATTCAGGTTATTCTAAAATGCCATTTGCATTCTTAGGAAAGAAGTGCCATTTAACTACTCTATGTGCCTGATAGCAACTCCAACAGCCAGAGAAGATGTACCCTAGGAGGCCTTTCATGGTGGAGACAGTCCTCATTCTGAACTTGTAAAAGGATCCCAGCCTTGATGCTTGAACACTGCTGGGGGAGGGTCAATTGTCACACCATTATGAGAAACAATTAGGCATTATCCAGAGAAGTCTGAGAAGCCCACACCTTATGACCCGGAGAGCCTTTGGAGTAGTACACAGAAAATCTCTTGGACCCGTGCTCCAGGAGACACAGGTAAGAATGTTCGTGCCACATTACTGAATACAACCCAAATGCTCATTGCAGTAGAACGGATCAGTAAACTGTGTATGTTCATCCCATGGAGAACGAGCGATCTACAGCTACATGTGAATAAATCTCAGGAATGTAACATTGAGTGAAAACAGCAGGTCTCAGAAGAATACACAGAGCGTGATTTTATTTATGGGAAATAAAAAGACACGCAAAACTACTGTTTAGGGATACAAATATGTGTAGTAAAATTACAAAGAAGGGCAAAGGAGTGAGAAGAATAAAGTTCAGGATGGTGGTGTTTGTGGTTACTGCTATAGGAAGGGAAGGGACTAGAATCAGGGGGATCACACAAGGCACCAAAATGATCAAGTTCAGTTTGTTCAGCTGGGTGGTTGGTATTTGGGTGGGTTATGGGTATTCTTATTCATTTATATATATTTATTTTCTTTTTTAAACTTCCTTTTATTTTTTTAGAGATGGGGACTTGCTATGTTGCCAGGCTGGTCTCGAACTCCTGGCTTCAAGCCTCATAAAATGTTGAAATTACAGGCGTGAGCCGTTCCACTTTGCTTTTTTATTTTAGCCTTACATATATTTTATAATTGTTATTTTGCGTTACAATAAATATGTAACAGATTTCAAGTGTGGTTGTTTTATAAAATAACAGATAAATAAGCAAAAAATATAAGTTGCTTATTATCTCTCCTCTAGGAGACAAACCGATATGGTTTGGCTGTGTCCCCACCCAAATCTCATCTCGAATTGCAGCTTCCATAATTCCCTCATGTTGTGGGAGGGAGCCAGTGGGAGATACTGGGTTCCTCCCAGTATGGGAGTATGCCCGCATACTGTTCTCATGGTGGTGAGTAAGTCTCACAAGATCTGATAGTTTTATAAGGGGAAAACCCTTTCGCTTGGCTCTCACTCTTCTCTTGTCTGCTGCCATGTGAGACGTGCCTTTCACCTTCTGCCATGATTGTGAGGCCTCCCCAGCCACGTGGAACTGTGAGTCCATTAAACCTCTTCCTTTTGTAAATTGGCCAGTCTTGGGTATGTCTTTATCAGCAGCATGAAAACGGACTTATACACAAACACAGTGAAAATGGACTAATACACAAACACAGGCCATCTTTTGGTGTGGGTCATCCCAGGCTTTTATGGACTCATTTTATTTGTTCAATATTTGCTGATTTGCATCAGTCTCTACCTGTGGGTGTGTCCAGGCTGAGACAGAGCTGGGACTGGCTGATTCTTCTGAGGCTAGACCTAGTTTTCCTCCTTTCCCATCCCCAGCAGTTGTCTCTGTAGGAGTGGAGGGACTTTCTTTTTTTGTGGTTGTATATGGAGAGAAAGAGCTTTGGAGATTTTTTTTTTTCTGGAGCACATAGATGGGACAAGAGGGGAGACCCCTGCCTGGCCTGAAGAATTGGATTTTGGCCCTGATGAAAGAGGAAATGGGGCAGAGACTGCCTGAATGGAGTTAAGAAAATGCCTGGGGAGACTCTGAGCTCAAGGAGGCCCATGTTGGGATCCAGGGCCAACACAGCATCAGGTCAGTGCTAGAACTGAGTGACAATATAGGATGGGGGCCAGGCAGCAGTCCCTCAGTGGTGCAGTCCTTGCCAAACCAGATGGATGGCCCTGTCTGCAGGTGCCTCCTTGATTAGCTCACAGTCCCACAGGAGGGCCAGCCAGACTTGTTCTGAGCACACGAGGTGCCTGTGGTGTCTCTCAACAACAACTTGGGGAGATTTTCCAAAGGAGGTGATAATGCTCTGCAGCTAGGCAGTTAGGATCCAGAGCTACCAGGATTTGAATATAATGCTAGTATGACTACATTCATATGCACAGCTGTCACTAAATAATATTTTATTAAATAATTTTAAATGGTTGCCATAGTATTCTGTTGTTTGGATGCATTGAGGTTAGTTTATCTGATCCCTTATTGTTGGGATATTAAGTTGTTTCTCTCTATAAGCAATTCTGCAATAAATGTTTGTGAACATTTGTGACTATTTCCTAAGAAACATTATTAGAAATACGCTTACTAGGGTAATGGGTTTGCAATTTTTTTTTTCAGGTTTCTTTCCTTTTTGCTGAAGGGTTTGCAAAATTTTAAGGATTTTGATATAAATTGCTAAAATGTCATCCAGAAGGAATATGTGAATTCGTATTTACCAGCGATAAGTAAAATACCTGTTTCCTCACACTCTTGCCAAGATGGAATATAATTTTAAAATATATTTTGCATATTGAAGAATCATAAATTATGATATCTCATTTTCATTGTTGCATTTCTTTGGTTTCAGAAGAAAGTAAACTTTTTTCATGTGTTTATAGGACATTTAATTTTTTGGCATTATCTGTTCATCTTTTGTCATGTTTTTCTATCTGGATATTCATATTTTTTCTAATGCAATTTGAAGCACTGTTTATACGTTGAGATTGTGACCCCCTTTTTTCTTTTTCAGGGATAAAAACAACTAGTGTATTGATTTGGGGAGGAGAGAAGGGGTGCAGATGGGAAATGGGGAGGCAAGGGCTCTTTAGTGTTTCCCAAAACCACTGCCACACCTCCTCCACCCTCTCTTGCCTTCCTCCTCTATGGTGGGCCCCAGCAGGCTCTCCCCCTTTCCAGTGACCTCCCTCTCCATCCTCTCTGCACCCCACTTGGCTTCAACCTCTAGTGACTGCACAGAGCTCACCTGGGGTCTAACGCTGGGGAAGGCAGCTTGAACTCACCTTTCTTTCCCCTTCTTCCACCTCCCACCTCATTCCCGTCTGTTGTCTAAATAAAACACAGAAAAGGAAGCACAGCTGGTACCAGGGAGACTCATCCCAGGGCTAGGGGTAGGGGTGGGAACTGGGGGCAAGGCAGGCAGAGGAACCTCAGCCCAGTGTAGTGGAATCATGGAAGGACAGGCCCGGGGGTCCGGCTCAGCCATCCCCCTCTCTTTCTCTCCCTCCGTCTCGGAGGCTGGCCTGGCAGTGGGCCTGCTATTTGAGGAGGCTGGCAGGGAAGCCTCCATGCCTACCTCTCAGGAACCATGTGTGACCCCTTTTCTATCTTGTGTTTTGCATTTTTTTTCCCGTGTGTCAGTTACATGTTTATGGTTTTTTTTTTTTAACTTTTATTTTGTCTGTTTATTTATTTTTTTTGGAAACAGCATTTTGCTCTGTCTCCCAGGCTGGAGTGCAGTGGCATGATCTCGGCTCACTGCAACTTCCACCTCCCAGGTTCAAGTGATCTCCCACTTCAGCATCCTGTGAAGCTGGGACTATAGGCACCCATCACCATGCCCGGCTAATTTTTGTATTTTTAGTAGAGACAGGTTTTTGCCATGTTGGCAGGCTGGTCTCGAACTCCTGAACTCAAGCAATCTGCCTGCCTCGGCCTCCCAAAGTGCTGGGATTACAGGCATCAATCACTGCTCCCAGCTTTTACTTTTATTTTGAAATAATCTCAAGCTTATAGAAAAGTTGCAAGTATTAGCTGGGCATGGTGGCACGCACCTCGAATCTCAGCTACTCAGGGGAGAATCGCTTGAACCCAGGAGGTGGAGGTTGCAGTGAGCTGAGATTGTACTATTGTACTCCAGCCTGGGCAAAAGAGTGAGACTCTGTCTAAAAAAAAATAATAATAAAAAAAATAAAGCAAGAAAAGTTGCAAGTAGAGTATAAAGAACTTTTTTTTTTCTAAACCCATTTGACAGTAAGTTGTTGACCCAATGCCTCATCATCCCTGGATACTTTAGTGCACATTTCCTACAAGAAAGGACATTTTCTGACATAACTTAATATGACCATCAGTATCAGGATGCTGACCTTGTACATGAGGACCAACTATTCCTCAGACACCATTCAACTTTTGCCAATTGTCCCAACAATGTCCTTTGCAGCAGAAAGATCCGGTTCAGAATTACATTTGCATTTAGTTGTCATGTCTCTTCATTCTCCTTTATCTGGGACAGTTCCTCAGGCTTTCCTTGACTTTCATGACCTTGGCACTATTGCAGAGTACAGGTCAGTTATTTTCTTGAACATCTGTCAGTGGGTTTTTCTGAAGTTTTTTCAGGACTTGCTTCAGCTTATTCATATTTGGCAGGAATATCAGAAGTGATGCTGAGTTCTCCTTGTTGCATCCCTTCATATCACATGGGATTTTGATTTCTCTCCTTACTGGAGAGTGAAGCTTTGATCACTTGAAGATGGTTTCTGCCAGTTTTTTCCACTGTAAAGTTACTTTTTCTCGTTTGTAATTAATACTTTTTTTTAAATGAAGAGGTACTTTGAGACTGTGTAAATATCTTGTTCCTCCTAAACTTTCAATTTATTCATTTGTATATTTTGTCTATATAAACTCATGGATTTCTGTTTGATGCAATTCGTTATAATCCATTAATATCATTATTTATTCTGGTGCTCAAGCTGTCCTGGATTTAACCAGTAGGTGCCCCTTCAAGTGGGCTTCTGTATCTCTTTGATTTTGTCCCCATCATTCTTTGAACATTCTTTAATTTTTGGTAAACCAAGGTACTCCTCCTTAGCTTTGGAATCAGCTGTTTCTCCAGGGAGTCCTTGTTCCTTTTAGTGGAGAATGGTATTTAGAAGACAAGATCTGGGTCCTAGGTGTGCTCATTACTATTGGAGTGCCACAGCTCCAGCTCCCAGGTTCTCTCAGTGGACACACAGGTAAGCATACATTCACACACTTGCATTTATTTTATATATATATATATATATATATATATATATATATATATATAAAATAGATATATATATATAATAGATATAATAGATATATATATATGTGTACTGATATGGTATGGCTGTGTCCCCATTCAAATCTCAACTTGAATTGTACCTCCCAGAATTCCCACATGTTGTGGGAAGGACCCAGGGGGAGGTGACTGAATTATGGGGGCCTGTCTTTCCCCTGCTATTCTCATGATAGTGAATAAGTCTCATGAGATCTGATGGGTTTATCACGGGTTTCCACTTTTGCTTCTTCCTCATTTCTCTCTTGCTGCTGCCATGTAAGAAATGTCTTTCATCCTCCGCCATGATTATGAGACCTCCCCAGCCATGTGGAACTGTAAGTCAGATTAAACCTCCTTTTCTTCCCAGTCTTGGGTATGTCTTTATCAGCAGTGCAAAAATGGACTAATACAGTAAATTGGTACCAGTAGAGTGGGGAGTTGCTGTAAAGATACCTGAAAATATGGAAGCAACTTTGGAACTGGGTAACAGGCAGAGGCTGGAACAGTTTGGAGGGCTCAGAAGAAGACAGGAAAATTTGGGAAAGTTTGGAACTTCCTAGAGACTTGTTGAATAGCTTTGACCAAAAGCCTGATAGCAATATGGACAACATGGTCCAGGCTGAGGTGGTCTCAGATAGAGATGAGCAACTTGTTGGGAACTGGTGCAAAGGTGACTCTTGTTATGTTTCAGCAAAGAGACTGGTGGCATTTTGCCCCTGCCCTAGAGATCTGTGGAACTTTAAACTTGAGAGAGATGATTTAGGGTATCTGCAGAAGAAATTTCTAAGCAAAAAAGCATTCAAGAGGTGACTTGGGTACTGTTAAAAGCACTCCATTTTAAAAGGGAAACAGTACAAAAGTTCAAAAAAATTGCAGCCTGATTATGCAGTAGAAAAGAAAAACCCATTTTTTGAGGAGAAATTCAAGCTGACTGCAGAAATTTGCATAAGTAGCAAGGAGCCTAATGTGACTCCCCAACACCATGGGGAAGATGTCTCCAGGCCATGTCAGAGACCTTCACGGCAGTCCCTCCCATCACAGACCTGGAGGCCCAGGAGGAAAAATTGGTTTCATAGACCTGGCCCTGGGTACCCATGCTGTGTGGAGCTTAGGGACTTGGTGCTCTGTGTCCCAGCAGCTCCAGCCGTAGTTGAAAGGGGCCAACATAGAGCTTGGGCTGTGGCTTCAGAGGGTGGAAACCCCAAGCCTTAGCAGCTTCCACATAGCATTGAGCCTGTGGGTGCACAGAAGTCAAAAATTGAGGTTTGGGAACCTCTGCCTAGATTTCAGAAGATGTATGGAAACACCGGGATGCCCAGGCAGAAGTTTGCTGCAGGGGTGGGGCCCTCTGGGAGAACCTCTGCTAGGGCAGTGCGGAAGGGAAATGTGGGGTCCGAGCCTCCAAGCAGAGTCCCCACTGTGGACCTGCCTATGGAGCTGTGAGAAGAGGGCCACTGTCCTCCAGACCCCAGAATGGTAGATCCACAAACAGCTTGCACCATGCACCTGGAAAAGCCGCAGACACTTAATGCCAGCCTGAGAAAGCAGTGCGAGGGAGGCTGTACCCTGCAAAGCCATAGGGACAGAGCTGCCCAACACCATGGGAACCCACCTCTTGCATCAGCATGACATGGATATGAGACCTGGAGTCAAAGGAGATAATTTTGGAGCTTTAAAATTTGACTGCCCTGCTGGATTTCAGACTTGTGTGGGTCCTGTAATCCTTTTATTTTGGCCAATTTCTCCCATTTGGAACTGCTGTATTTATCCAACACCTCTACCCCCCATTGTATCTAGGAAGTAACTAGCTTGCTTTTGATTTTACAGACTCATAGGTGGAAGGGACTTGCCTTGTCTTGGATGAAACTTTGGACTGTGGACTTTTGGGTTGATGCTGAAATGGGTTAAAACTTTGGGGGACTATTGGGAAGGCATGATTGGTTTTGAAATGTGAGGACATGAGATTTGGAGGGGCCAGGGGTGGAATGATATGGTTTGTCTGTGTCCCCATTCAAATCTCAACTTGAATTGTATCTCCCAGAATTCCCATGTGTTTTGGGAGGGACCCAGGGGGAGGTAATTGAATCATGGAGGCCAGTCTTTCCCATGCTATTCTCATGACAGTAAATAAGTCTCATGAGATCTGATGGGTTTATCAGGGGTTTCTGCTTATGTGTCTTCCTCATTTCTCTCTTGCTGCCACCATGTAAGAAGTGCCTTTTGCCCTCTGCCATGATTATGAGACCTCCGCAGCCATGCAGAACTGTAAGTCAAACTAAACCTCCTTTTCTTCCCAGTCTCAGGTATGTCTTTATCAGCAGTGTAAAAACAGACAAATACATATACATTAAATCATATTTGCTTAATTTTAAATTGTTGCCATAATGGAGTAAATTTGTAAAATAATTGTTAGTGGTTATCATATATCTATATATACACAAGGTTGGCATCTGTGTAAGATGGGACAAGAGCCAGGGTGGGGGCAGGAGGCACTGTGGGATGTCAAAGTTCCTGTTAATGCCTCCAATTCTGATCACATGCCATAGGGTATATTCTGCCTTTCTCCCTTTCCATTGTTGTAACAGTCTTTTTTAAATTTTTTAAATTTTTTTTGAGACAGAGTCTTGCTGTGTTGCCCAGGCTGGAGTGCAGTGGTGCAATCTTGGCTTGCTGCAACATCCGCCTCCCGGGTTCAAGAAATTCTCCTGTCTCAGCCTCCCAAGTAGCTGGGACTACAGGCACCCACCACCACACCTGGCTAATTTTTGTATTTTTAGTAGAGATGAGTTTTCACCATGTTGGCCAGGCTAGTCTCGAACTCCTGAGCTTAGGTGATTCACTTGTCTCGGCCTCCCAAAGTGCTGAGATTACAGGCGTAAGCCACCACACCAGGCCATTGTTATAACTGTCTTCTGTGACAGTGAAAAATCTGGTTCCCAGCTCATCTTCTGTAATATATTTAGTCATTTGATCAATACCTTGTATGTAACCAATCCCTTATCACTGCCATTGCCCTAGGGACACCCTCCCCACCAGTGTATTAGAGCTGCCTTTCTTATCCTGTTCTGGCTCCAACACCCTGTGCTGGGCCACCTCCTTTCATGGATACCTCTTCAACCTACTCAGGCTGTGACATCCCAAGCTGGGCTGTTCCCTACTCCTCAGATGCCCCCTTTGCACCACTTGGGCTCGGCCACTCACACTGGGCCACCACTCACCCTCATGTATGGCCCCTTTGACCTGCTTAGCCTTTGACACCCCGTGATCGCCTCCACACCATGATGTGCTCCAGTGCCCCAATGGCTGCTGTCTCATTTTGCATAGATGCCAACCTTGCTTAATCCCATGTAGTGGCTTCTAGCCTAAATTGTTTTGGAAGGAAAGGGAAGAGTATATGTGAAATATTTTGATGTACAGAAGTTTTACATTTTAAAGAAAATAAACCTATTGACCTTTCTCTTCATGTTTTCTCAATTTAGCTCTATACTTAGGTCTCTCCTACCCATCTTAACTTGGGTCCCCCAAAGAGCAGAACCTGTGACAAAGGCCTATCTGTAGAGTTGATTTTGTGATTGGCTCCCAGGGAAGAGGAATGGGAGGCTGGAAAGAGGGAGACAGGACAGGAGGGGAGGCCAACACAGGGGAAATAGGGCTCAGTCCTGCTGGGGTCCTGTCAGGAACTTTGGAGAACATGCCTCAGAATTGGCTCCCTGGCAGAGAGAAGAAGGTTTTTATTTCACAAGAATCAAAGGCTTCCCTGGGGAATGTGGACTGCTTGCACTCCCAGTATTGTGCACACGGCAGAATGGCAGAGTTGGTCACTGACAGCAGGTATCCCAAAGAGCTGGGCCAGAGAAGCTGGGAGCAGAGAGAGAGGGAGATGTGGCATGGCGGGGGTGGTGAAACAAAAAGAGGAGCTGACAGGGTGTGACATGCGGCATAAAAGATGTCTGGCATACAACTTGAAGATAATGTGAATCTTACTTCATATTTCATTTTAATACTCTATTTTTTAAATATTTAACCTATCTGGAATTTTATTTTATTTTATATTTTTGAGATGAGGTCTTGCTGTGTTGCCCAGGCTGGAGTGCTATGGCACAATTACAGCTTACTGCAGCCTCAAACTTCTGGACTCAGGCAATCCTCCCACTTCAGCCTCCCCAGTAACTGGGACTACAGTCCTGTACCAACATGCCTGGGTAAATTTTAAATTTTTTGTACAGACAGGGTCTTGCTTTGTTGCCCAGGCTGGTCTTGAACTTCTGGCCACAGGTAATCCTCTTGCCTTGGCCTCCCAAAATGTTGGAATTACAGGTGTGAGCCACTGTGCCTGGCCTGGAATTTATTTTAAAGTGTGGTGTGGGCTGGGCGTGGTGGCTCACGCCTGTAATTCCAGCACTTTGGGAGGCCAGAGTGGGTGGATCACGAGGTCAGGAGATTGAGACCATTCTGGCTAACACAGTGAAACCCTGTCTCTACTAAAAATACAAAAAAAATTAGCCAGGCATGGTGGCAGGGGCCTGTAGTTCTAGCTACTCGGGAGGCTGAGGCAGGAGAATGGTGTGAACCTGGGAAGCAGAGCTTGCAGTGAGCCCAGATCGTACCACTGCACTCCAGCCTGGGTGACAGAGCAAGACTCTGTCTCAAAAAAAAAACCAAAACAAACAAACAAACAAACAAAAAAACAAAAGGACCAGGCCCGGTGGCTCACTCCTGTAATACCAGCACTTTGGGAGGCCAAGGCGGGTGGATCACAAGGTCAGAAGATCAAGATAATCCTGGCTAACATGTAAAAATACAAAAAAAAATTAGCTGGGCATGGTGGTGGGCACCTGTAGTCCCAGCTACTTGAGAGGCTGAGGCAGGAGAATGGTGTGAACCTGGAGTGTGCAGTGAGCCGAGATCGCGCCACTGCACTCCAGCTTGGACGACAGAGCGAGACTGTCTCAAAAAAAAAAAATCATGTGGTGTGAGGTAGGGATAGAGTTTAAATTTGCTCCCTAGTAGGTTGGTCAGTTATCCTCAAGCCATAATTCACTGAATAGTCCATATTTTCCCATAATGACATGAAATTCTATCTTAAAAGTATATTAAAGTTTAAATATATTATGTATTGAATCTGCCTCATTGTTCCGTCTGCTAATTTTTTTTTTTTGCTAGTACCACACTGTTTTAATTATTGCAGATTTAGAATGCATTTTAAAATTTGCAGAACAAATATCCCTTTAGTGATGTTCTTTTTTCAGAAATTTATTAGTGAGCAGTAGAAGTTTATTTTTCTAGAGGATCTTTTGAATTATTATTGTGATTTTTATTCTTTCTTTTTTTTTTTTTTTTTTTTACCTTCCCAGGGGGAAAGGGCCTGAGCTTGTACATTCTTCAGCCAAGTAGCAAACCTCTCTTTCACAGATGGTCAGAATACATAAAATCATATGATATAAAGACACAGATGGTGTGTTCCCACTCACTATGCTGCCCGCCTTTTAATTTTACTCTTACTGCTGTCCTGTGACTTTAGGAAAGGGCGGTTATTGTGTACAGCACAAGTACAAGGCTTAGAAAATATTTTTTTTTCCCCAAAGGCACACAAATAAATATTAGACATATAACTGAAATGCCTTTTTGTGTTCATAAGACTTTTTAGAAAGAATGACAGTCTAGGAATTAAAGTCTGTGCTTCTAATGGGAAATCCTTGGTCCTGATGTGTTTACATTGAAGCAACTATTTTAACTGAGTCTTATGAAAGACCTTCTTAGGAGTGACAGGTATGAGCTATTGCAACAAAACATAGTGTACAATCTTATGTGAGGGTCTTTAAATAGAGAGCCGGTTATAAAGACTGTGTCCCTGATGTGTGGGGCTGGTCTTCCTCCCCAGCAGACCTAACCTCCCTGCCCTTTCAGCATCCCCTCCTTGGCCCCAGCTGATGGCTGATGCTCCCATTGGTCTCTGCGGTGCTACCTGCCACTGGCCTGCCAAGACCTCAGACCCTCGCTGTCTCCTTGTCCCATTTCCCCTGAGGCTTGTGGCTGGTTCTGTGGTTATGACTGAGTTGGCCCTTCTGACATCCTGATCCAGACACTTCCCAACCTAGGCTGTCTCAGCTCTCCAAAAGCACCCTGAAAATAAAAATGGAAAGGAGTTTGGCTCCTTGGGTGAGGTTGTTCCTGCTCTCCCTAAGACACTGTTCTTTTCTGTAAATTTCACCTATCTGAAAGAAACAGAATGCTTCTTGTTTCTTGGTGGGGAAAAGTAACCATAATGGAATGCCGCCTTCATGCTAGGCATTTTACAGGTCACCCCATTTAATCTTCACAATTCTATAGGAAGGGATGCTTGTCTCTGCTTTAGAGAGGAGGAAACTGAGGCCAGAGGGTTTATGGAACATGTGCAATGTCGTGTGGAATGTTAATAGTGAAGCCAGGGCCAAAACCGAGGTCTGCCTGAGTCCAAGTCCAATTCCACAAACATGATGTTAACATACTCCTCGGTGCCAGGCACTGTGTTTTAGGGGCATAGCTGCCTCCCTATTGTCAAGGATTTTGAGCAGATCAGATTTGAGGACCTTTTTTCGATAGGTCTATATTTTTCTTACAGCCACTCTCCATTTTAAGCGCATCGTGAGTAGACTTTTGGAGTCTGATCTATCGAGCTGGGTATGTTTGGAAAGCTACAGAGCAGTAGCCATAGAAAGACTGCGTGAGACAGAGTCCTAGCCTATCTGTCCGGCCAGTCGAACCTCATGTGTTTGCTGCTTTCATTTTCCCTTGGCTGAGGAAACGATGGTTTGGTTTTGCAAAGGAATGCTGGGGACTTCTGCCAGCTTGCTAACAGCCTTGCCCCATTCAGATGCATCGAACTCACAGAACATCGCTCCCCAGCTGCTGGCTCGCGGTTCTGAAAGTGCCTGAATAGAAAACCACTCATTTCCCTTCGCAAAAGAGGCACCCAAAGCAGATATTTCAATATATTCCAATTTAGCCGAGGGAAGCCAGAACATGGATGTTGTTGCCAAGGAAACCACCTCCTTCCTCCTGTGTGCTGTGCATACGTGTATCACTTCATCTCTCTGCTCTCCAAGGTAATATCATAGCTCCGTGCTTGGGGAAGGGTTTTTAAAAAGGCATATAAAACCTCTTAGCATCGAGAAGATTCATTAAATGATCTCACTCCAGAGAAGCTTAAATTATTCTTTTTAGATCCTTTTATGCTGAGGATGGGGAAATGGCTGAGTCAGTGCTATCTCTCGCAGCCCAGCTTGGTGTCTTGGTGGAGACAGTTTTTCAGAAATAAACAAATCAGAGTTCGCAAGCTTAGACAGGGCGAGTGTGTGTGTAATAAGAACGAGGCCGTCATGTAGCTGTAATGTCACGGTCTAATCCCTCCTAGCGGATCTGCCAAGACCACCTTGATCTGAGGGCCTCCTGGGTGTGAGGCCACATGGCACAGGGCAGGCTTCAAAGTGGAGACAAGAGAGGGTCGGTGTTGCAAGGCCACCTGTCAAAAGATTCCTTGTTCGGGAACTGCGTGGGGATTTCTGCTGCCCAATCTGTTCTCAGGCCCATGCCTGGGCTGTTTTTGTCCTGCCTTGGTGTCTGGTCTTGGGTCCACCTCTCTCTCCTGGACGCTGCCATCACCCCCTTCATTCCCACATACCCTATTCTGTATGTTAAAGTCAGCACAATCGCCCTCATGCCTTACAACCCAAGAGACAAACTGGAGGGTGCACTTGGTAGTCATCTGAGAGCTCAGTGGGTGGCCCTGACTTTCACACCTTCTTCCTCTCAGCCCCTCCTGGTTTTTAGGGCTCAGATTCCCTCTTGCCCACTGCATATGCAGATTAAATTTGGCTTCTCTCTTTCAATTAGTGGCACTAGCCAAGAATATTGGTTTATATTAGTCATTCCCAGCTGGGGGCAATTTTGCCCCCCAGGGGACATTTTTGGTTCTTATTTCGAGGAGGGAGTCCTGCTGGCATCTAACGTGCAGAGGCCAGGGACTCCGCTGAAACAACTTACAGTGCACAGTCCAGGCCTCTAAAAACAGAATTATCCAGCCCCAGGTGCCAATAGTGCTGTGGTTGAGAAACCCTGGCTTATACTTATTCTCTTTGCTCGTTGATGTAATAAATATTTATTGAGTACCTACTATACACCAGGCTCTAAGCCAGCAGCTGGGGATGTGAACTGAACAAGACAGACATAGCTTCACTCACTTTCTCACATAGAGCCAATTGGGAGAGGTTAAACAAATAATTACAATGATACAAATAAATTATTATTACAGCTTGAATCTAGATCTGACGTGGATATCCTGCCACAGTTCCGAAGTCTACCTAGTGCCCCAGCTGAACCTGCCCTGGCTCCTAGGTGGGGTATGGACATCTGTGGCATCCCTCCCCAACACCCCACCAAGCTGGGCTGCAAGATGGGTTATGGTGGCCCCATGACTTCCTTCCTTGGTAAGCCACAGGACTTCCTTGTTAACTGCTTTGCTGTTGGTCATTGCAGAGAAATAGGGAACAATAAAAACAACCTGAGGTGTGGCAAAGGCTCTAGGACTGTGTCATCTGCTGAAGCTCCAATCCCTGCGCTGCATCTCCTGAGTGGCATCTGTGATGGCAAACAAAGGCTCCTTGGGCTTCACGCTCTGCTTTCTTTCTAAGTGGTACTTACCACCCGCTACATCCCAGCCTTCTTCTGACCAGCTTCCTCTTCTGATAGGCTTATTTCCATGAAGTTCTTCAGAGTTAGAAGCATGACCTTAGAACCAGGTGATCCCGGTTGGAATCCATCTCTGGCACTTGCCATATGACCTTGGATAAGTTACTTAACCTTTCTGTGTCTCAGTTTCTTTTTCTATAAAATGGGCATAATAAAATCTGTCTAGCATAGTTATTGTAAGGATTAAGTAAGTTATTATATGCAGAGTTCTTGGTTCACAGTTAGGGCCATTTAAGCCTTTCTGTCATTCTTACTGTTACCATTTTCCTGGCATGTCAGTCTGATGATGCAGACGAGGCAGGAACTTTCGTCTCTGCCTCTCGTGGACTGCCCGATCAGCTCCACGGAACTCAGCCATGCCTGCCTGCAGTGCTGAGGCCCTCGCTTCGGAGTGCTGGAGGCTGAGAAGTCAATGGATGTTGCTTGGGCATTTTGGGGGGTTTCCTTATGCAGAGGAAGATGACAATCATTGTGGAAGCAGAAGGTTGTCATGGAAATGCACCTGTTCCAAGTCGTTGCACCCTGGGCTCTGGGCTGGCTCTGCACAGGCCTACCGTGCACTGACTTCAGGTTCATCTGAGTCAGTGGGAGGCTGGACAAAGGTAGACATCTTTCCTCACCGCCAGCCTGCCATTGCGGCTTTCTGTCTCCGGTGTGAACAGGCAATCGAGCTTTCCTGGTCTCCTGAGCTACTGTGAACGTGGCACAAGATAGTGGACTCTGAATAACATTGGAAACAACTATTTCCTGGATGGCCACTGTGTGCATGGCCTGCGGGAGGGTGAGGGCAAGAGGACTGATGGTTACTGGACATCTTCTTCATGGCCAGGCTTCTGTGTGTCCTCTCACTTAATCCTCCAACAGCACTGTGAGGAAAATACAGCATCCCACCTCACAGGCGAGGAAGCTCAAGTTGAAGGAATGTTAAATTACCTGCTCTGAGCCTCACAGCCGGGAGGTGACAGCCCCAGGATTGGCGGCCAGGGTTTGTCTGCCTTTAAAACTTACATCATGTCCTTCTGTGTTATCTCGGTCTGTACAGGCTGCTACAGCAAAATATCATAGCCTGGGTAGTTTATGAACAACAGAAATTTATTTCTCATAGTTCTGGAGCCTGGAAGTCCAAGATCAAGGCTCCCGCAGGTTCAGTGTTCGGTGAGGACCCACTTCCTTATTCATAGACGTCCCCTTCTCACTGTGGCCTCACAGCAAGGGGTCAGGGTTCTCTCTGGGGCCTCTTTAAATAGGGTCACCAATCCCATTCATGAGGGCTGCACCCCCATGACCTAATCCCCTCCCAAAGGCCCCACTTCCCCATACCATCACCTTGGGGGTTAGGATTCTGACATGAATTTTGGGGGGACACAGGCATTCTGATCATAGCATATGTGTAGTTGCTCCTGGCCTGCTAGGGAAACCACCGTCTCCAAACATGGCTCCCATCTGGTTACCCTGGGTGGCCAAGGTCAGCAGAGGTGCTTTGCCAACTGGTTGGCACCCTACTACCTCTGTCCAGGTGGGCTGGGGCGAGGGTTGGGTCACAGTGGGACTCTGTGGGGCTCCGGGGACTGTCAGCTGCCCCGGGGCTGGAGGTCCTGCTGCTCTGTGCCCATAGGCACCTCCTGGGAATCTGGCGACTTGCATCAGGGCCCGGAACTCACCCTGACAGTTCTTTCAGCTCTTGTCTTTTCCTCCCCTACCTACCTGCTCATCTTGCTTTCACACACAAAGCCTCCCCTGCACTCCCCGCTCCCCTCCTCAATCCCTTTCCCGGCTTTTGTACTTTATGATGCCGTGACTTGGGTGAGGAAACTCATTAAAGTCATTATTCCGTGCACAGAAATGTGTCTTTCATCCCATTCATATTTAATGTTCCTCCCACTTGATCTTTTGATGCTTTTTAATTCTTGATATTACATGACATACACACACAGCTCTCGTTGGGAATCGTTCTCTCTATAGAGTTGTCATGACTGCTCTCTGTGAGGAGGGCTCCTCCTTACGTATTTATTAATTTCTAAAATGATGCCTGTATTTTGGGATTGATGCTGTCTGATGCTATTGACTTTGAATGATCAAGGGTGACATTGGGATAGGAGGAATTGTGGGAACAGGACAGAGGTCTGGATTCTTGTCCCGACTATTGCTTTTCCTGCCTGGAGGCCAGGTGTCCATCTGTGAAATGGGCAGATGCATGCCTCATGGCCTAATCCAATCCCTGCATTTGGCATCTGTTGGGATTTTCTGGGGTGTAAACACCTGGTTTAAATTCTGTCTAATTTGCTATAAAAAGGAATATTTTAGGAGGAGATGGGGCTACCCATAGAATCACAGAAAAGGCTGAGAAATTGGCTGTCTGAGGGACAGATAACCAGGGCAGCTGCAGGGACCTGGGAGCAGGCTCCCTTCCGGCTCCGTGGTGAAAGGAAGGAGACCTAATGGCTGTCAATGGCTCTTTTCTCAGCTCAAGATTTAAATTCCAGTAAGTGAACGTAGAATTGGCTCAGCTTGGGTCCCATGCCCAAGGAGAGGGCGGGGTGTTTTGATTGACAGTTATATTGAGATCTTATCCAATGAGGGCCAGGAGTTCCCCCAAGGTTAAGAGGCTGTTTTCAGAAGAACGATGGATTCTGAGTAGAAGAAACAACAAATGCCCTGAACACATCCCAAACCATGGGGAGGCAGTGAGACCATGGACAAAAAGAAGAAAAAGCAGGTTCTTCGGGTTCCAAATCTCTGACTGAGAGAGATACATTTCTGGGCCTCAGAGATTACCTTCTAATTCAGGAGGCGGCAAACTTTCTCTGGAAAGTGTCGGAGAGTAAATATTTTTGTCTTTCTGGCCCACATGACTTCTGCCATGATACCGTGGAAGTAGTGGTAGAAGACATGTAAATGAATGGGTGTGGCTGTGTTCCAATAAAGCTTTATTGATAAAAAACAAGTAGCAGGCTGGGTTGGGCCTGCAGGACACAGTGTGCTGGCCCAGGTTCTAGTTGACAGCTTTCATTTCTTAGAGAAGTTCCTTTCCAGCTTTAGCAATCCGGGTAAGACAGTGGTTCTCCGATGTGGCTCTACTTCAGCAGATCCCAAGGAGCCTGTTGAGAATACAGATGCCTGGGGCCCACCGCAGCCTTGTCAAATCGGAATTTCCAAGGATGGGCCCAAGGATCTGTATTTTTAACAGTTACTCCTAGTTAGTTCTGAACTACACAGTGTTGTGAACTGGTCTTCTAAGACCCAGTGGAGCAGGTAAGACCATCTTCTGTGAAATGTGGATGTAGTAGAGAAACTGGGGAGGGCTTAGGAACTGAGAGGAGAGGAAGGCTCTCCAGGGTTGGGGAACAGTGTGTGTGTAGGGCAGGCTTCCTGGAGGGGCCCATGCTGGCCCTAGATGGGAAATGGAGCTGTCCCAGCACTAACCTAGCTTTTCCTAGCTCTCATCTCATTCTCTATCCTGTGGTATGCTATTCACAAGCCAGAGGGGAATTGATGGAAAGTCCGGGTATGAAATCTGAGCCATGCAGTTCCCTGCTGTGAGGCAGTAAGGTCTCAGAAAGTTTTCTGTTTTCATTATTCCGAAAAGGCTGCACCCATAACCCAGCCCTATTTCATGGCTTTCCTCCATGGCACCCCTTTCCCCTTGTCATCGTTCTTCTTCCTCCCCTACAGACCTGCTTTATCAGAAACTTCCTTTCTCCTTTGCCCTGAATGACCCCCACCTGTGCCTCTTTCTGATACTGACCTTATTCTGGCAAACCCAGCTCCTTCTTGCTGTAATTTTTAATGGGACTAAGACTGCTGGGAGAAGCCCTCTCCCATCTCTTTCAATTTTCCGTGTTTTCTTCCTTAACAAACACCCCACTCATAAAACCTTTGGGGTCTTTTCTACTGAGGGTTGAAGCCTGTAGATGCTAGCAGAGCAGCTGCACTGTAAAGAGGGAGGTGGGTTCCTAGGGGGTGGTCCTGGGCCCAGAAGGTTTCTGACCATCATTGCTCTCCCCTTGGACCTAAACAGGGCTCTTTGCTTGTTACAATAGTAGGCATCCATTGCCTGCCCAACATTCACCTCCCTTTTCTGGCAGCAGAACACCTTTTTTCTCAGGAATTTACTCCATCCCCACTTTGAGTCCAGGTGGATTGGGTGGATTAACTCCAGGATGGACATGGACCCAGGCCTGGCAAATCAGTGCATCGGATTCCCCTTGGCCACAGTAATTGGTTCAGGGTTGGGTCTATGGGCAAAGTCCATGCTGGGTCTTATATGGGGTTGTACAGAGGAAAGAACTCTCTTTCTGGACTTGCTGTCAAACTGGAGTTTTTGGAGTCCAAGTGGGGAGAGTGTGCTGAGAGTGAGTGTAGTACAGGGGAAAAACAAAGCCAAGATGTGCACCAGAGAGAGGATCAAAGAGTGAGAGAGAGAAAACAGGTCCAGAGGATGGGGTTTGAGCCTCTGGATCCAGCCGGACCTGAAGCCAGAAGACCTACATGCAGACTTGTCTACTATATGAAATCTTACATTCTCTTTCTGGATTAAGCCAGCTTAAGCTGCAACTCAGAGTCTTGACTGATAGTTGACTTGGTGCTGGGAAGGTGAGTCTCTCCACAGGGATGCCTGAGCCACAGGGAGACTGCCATAGTCAGCTGTGAGCTCTTTCTTGTCCTATCAGCACAGCCCAGATGAGTTCTCACCAGGAACAGGTACACAACAGTCATAAACTGACAGGGTTAGTCATAGGCCCGTTGTGCTCTGAAAGCTTTGTCAGAACAGACACACATCATTTGTCCCCTTCCACACCCCGCTAGCAGCTCTCAGCATGGTCCTCAGTGAATGTGCTGTTTGTCCAGCTGATTGAGGGGCAGCACAGCCTTCCTCACCACTCAACAACTGCCTGCACACTCTCCTGCCATCCTGGTCTTGTCAGTATCACCCCACCGACCCAGTTTCCAAGTTAGAAGCCGTCGTCCTCTGCCTCTTTGATGTAATCCAGCCTCTTACTGCTTTTCCATCTCCACCACCACCTGCCTAGCTCAGACCTCAGCCTTTCTTAGGAGGAAGCCATTTGGCTCTGGAACTGACACCTACCCAGGTTGGCCTCTGTTCCTTACCTGTGAAACGGGGATGGAGCACTACACTTGAAATGTGAAATGTCTCCAAGGATTTGGATGTCAGGGGAATGTAATGGCCCTTTGAGCCATTATATTCAAAAGGAGCAGAAGAAAGACACAAAGTCACCTGCAAGAGGCAGTGGCCCAGAAAGCTTAGACATCACCTCCTGAATGTACATGAAGGCCATGTCCATCAGAAGGGAGCCTTGGCAGCCAATAGGAGCACAGAAAATGAGGCAGCCCAGAGGCATGCTTTCCTGTGGAATATCTGGACTGCATTATGGGCTTCTGTCAGTTGTGAACAAGAACACACTAGAGCCTGATGCCACTGGCTCCTCCAGCAATGTCCGAAAGCGTTGACTTCCTGTGTTTGCTAGCCAACGGGGAAAGAATGTGCTGGTCAGGCAGTGCAACCGTTTACAATGAGTAAGCTGGCATTTGGGCTTTGTTCATCGTCCTTGTGAGCTATGAGTCAGCATCTTGGAGACTGTGAAGTCTGGCCATCAATGACACTGCATTTCTGGTTTGCAGGGCTTGGTCAGGCCCTGACCCCAGGTTCTCAAGATCAGGAGTGTATCAGTGTAATCTAAGGGCTCTACCCCCTGAGATTCTGATTGATGAGGTCAAGTGGGACCAGGCCCTTCTACTGAACAGCTCCTCAAGGAGGCCTGGTGCACAGCCAGACTGAGACTCAGGGCCTGTGCATGGCTACCGCACCTCCCCTGGCTGCCTGTGGACCCCATTTTCTGCCTCCTTTGAGCCTTTTCGCTTGGTGTTGCTGATTGACTTTCATGTTCACTTGAGTAATTTACATGGAGCCTGCTTTAATTCTCCTGAGACCCCCTGTAGGCTTTCATGAAATTAAACCCTCAACAACGACATTAGAGAAGGAAAAAGGGCCTCTTTATTTGGAAGTTGTGAACAAAAAGAGAACAGAACTGCTGGCAGTTGTTCTTCATCTGAATCTTCTGCTTCTGGCTCTGTAGTTGGATCTTGTACCACTGGGGCTTTGCTTCCAGGACGGGGTGACTTAGGGTGGATGTAATTGTCATGACCTTCTGGGGGCCAGGATTTGGCCGGAATGACCACTATTCCAGTTACTTGGCTTTTTGCTACTGGAAAGGCTGTGAGTTGGCTCTCTAAGGATTTCTAAATGACTAAGGCTGAGCACAGAAGCAGCACCCCAAAATCCTGTGCACCAAGGTTGGGGATGAATCCTCCTCTGATCCTTCTCCCAAGACTTCTGGATCAAGAGTGGGTTTCATTCATTTGGCCCCTCTGAGGAGACAAGTGGAGAAAGGAAGTTCTATTTACTACAGGGTCTGTGACTTTATGCGACTTAGAAGAGTACAAGTATGGTAATTGTAGAAAGCAGAACATCATTCTGGCTAGGCTCTGTTGACTTGGACAAAATCATCTCTAATCTATGATACATCCTGAGCCAAACTATACTCACTGTTGGAATTGGGGACATCATTCGCATGGCCTCACTTCTGTTGCTTGTTTTGCCCTCTAAATCTCTGCTATCACCTTCACCTCGTTGACTTTGCAGTTAACTTCTCTTGCTGCTTTGCAGAGAAAATAGAAGATGTTAGATGGGGACACCAACCTTTTGCTACAAAAAGTCTGAATGTAAAAACATTGTCTGCCACCTTGTCCTGGTTTCACTGGCTTCTGACTGACCAAGGCTAATGGAATCACATGCTCCTTAAGGGTCTAAAGGGTCCGACTCATTGCTCTATCTTCAAAGCCATTCCCATCAGGATTTAGGTATGTCTGCATCTTGTCCACATTTACAATGGAGTTCTTTCTTCCCTTCCCTTTGCATCTTACCCACTAGCTTCTGCCTTATCACTGTCTTCCCAACTCACAGTCGAACTTACTGAGAGAATGAGCTACACTCCTCCCACACAGTCCTGCATCTATTTCAACAGGGTTTCTGCCTATACTCTTCCCAAATGGATCTGACCATGTCACCATTGCCCTCCACGTTCCCACACCCAGGGATACTTCAGTCCTTACTTTACTTAAACCTGCAGAAATGTTTGACACCTTCAACAGTTCCTTCCTGCAAACATCTTTCCTTGGTTTTCATGACACTGAATTATTCTGATTTTATTATCCCTCCTCTTCCCTTTCAGTCTGGGAATATTCTCCCTCTGCCTGTTCCTTACCTCAGTGATTTCTGAGGTGTCTAAAAATCATCCAGGGTGGTTGCTAGAATGCAGGTCAGATCTTAGCCCCAACACCTCATACAGGTGCATCATGACTTCTCTTGACTGCTTAGAGTAAAATGTGGGAAGAGAGAAGCAAATTAAATATAGAATTTATAATCAAAAGGGAAGCAGAACTCAAAGAGTTGGAGAATTCTCAGCCTGTAACACCTGAAAAAATATGTTCAGGAGAGAGCATCTACAATGTGGCTAAGCGACTGTTTGATAAGATTAGTAGGGACAGAAAGAAGCCAGATGCTTTCCATCAGGACACTGGAAGAACAGCCCTAAAGGTATTTTGGAGATCTTCAGGGCTGCCACATCCATCACAGGCCCAGAGTGCCAGGGCCTTGAGGGTGGTAGAACTGTTTCAAGGGAGGGGCTCAGTGTGCCTGTGGGACCTTGGGCTTGCTGCCCAGAGCCACCTCCAATTTTTGCTTCATACTTCTGGTGCAGTGCTCTTTAGCCACCCCAGCTGGGGCTCAGGTGTGGCTCAAGAGGGCCCTGGTACAGCTTGGGCTGCCACTTCAGAGGGCACAGGCTGTCAACCTTGGTAGCGAACCTCAGAGGCCCAACCCCTGACTCATTGTGTCCAGAAGGCAGGACATGGAGTCAAAAAATATTCTTCTCAAGCTTCAAGATGTAACACTGTTTGCCTTGCTGGGTTTTGGACTTACTTGGGATCTGTTACTCCTTTCTTTTTTCCAGTTGCTCCCTTTTGGAATGGGAACATCTATCCTATGCCTGTCCCACCATTGTATTTTGGAAGCACATAACTTGTTCAGTTTCACAGGCTCACAGGTAGAGGGCAGTTTGCCTCAGGATGAATCACACCTTTGAGTCTCACCCATATCTGATTTAGGTGATATTTAGATGAGACTTAGGACTTTAGACTTTTGAGTTGATGCTGGAACGAGTTAAGAATTTTGGGGCTATTGGGATGGAATGGATGTATTTTGCATGTGAGAAGAACATGAATTTTGAGGGGTCAGGGGTAGAATGTTAAGGTTTGAATGTATGTGTTCCCCTAAAATTTGTGTGTTGAAACCTAAGACCCAATGTGATAGGGTTAAGAGGTGGGGCCTTTAGAAGGTGGTAAGTCATGAGGGCTCCACCCTCATGAATGGGATTAGTGTCCTTTTAAAAGGACTTGAGGGAAGCATATGGGCCCCTTTTGCCTTTTGTCCTTCTGCTATGTGAGGATGAAGCAGCAAGCCACCCTCTTGGAAGCAGAGTTGATCAGCTTTTACCAGACACCAGATCTGACGCTATGATATTGGACTTCCCAGCCTCCAGAGATGTGAAGAATACATCTCTGTCCTTATAAATTACCCAGTCCCAAGTACTTTATTGTTGCAGCATGAATGAACCAAGACAAGTCCACTTTCTATCTCCAGCCCAGCCATTGCTCCTGAGCTTCAGAACCACATATCCAGCTACCTACAAGATACCTTCATGAGGTTGTGCCAGGCAGTGGAAACATTCAAAGCAGAACTTCTCATCATCTCCATGCTTGCTGTCCCATGTTCCTCTTCCCTGTGACTGGCACCATTGCCCAACCAGTTATGCAAGGGAGAAACGTCGACTCCTCCTTTTCCACTGCCCCCGCCAAAGACCCAACCAATCTTCAAGTCCTGTACATTCTAACCCCTATGTAGGTCTTAAGTTCCCAGTTGCTCTTCACTTCCACTGTTCCTGCCCTGTCCAGGGCCCCCCAGATTTTCTACTGGATGGCCCTCTCCCTGGGTTATCTGCCTCTAAGTGTGCCTTCTCCCACTATTTTTCACATGGTGACTTAGGAACAGTTTCAGTCTGACCTTGTCACTCTTCTCCATTCAGGCCTTTAGTAGTGTCCTATTGCTTCTGTTTGGACAAAATCCACATCTTAGCCTGGCTCCTCTTCTGTCTCTAGGTATTTATCCTCCAGGATAATCAAATAGCTACTCCACTAGCCTGGCTCAACATCAGGGCTAGGCAGAAAATTCAAATGATTGTAGCACAGTTTACCAAGTTTCTGTTATTGAGCTAAAATAAAAAGGGTCAGCTTGTCCAGTTGGATTCATAAGAATCAGAGATCTCAACCAGTACTAAGCCTTACTAATAACTGCAAGGATACAAATAATTGTGAGGCCCAGGTAAAGTGTGAAGTCTGAACCACAATACAGCTCCCAGGACTTTTTTGCCACATTAGGCTGTGCCCTGGCCCAGACTTATCACTAGGGGTCTCTACGTGCTACACGCGAGCCATCCTTCTTGAAAGGGTAGCTATTTGGGTCCTGAAACATCTTCACTTTTTTCTCTGCTAGTTTCATAGCTTGCACAACATTTTCCAGGGAGCCATCTGACATAAATCCATAGGTTCCAGGTTTGTTTACCATGAGCAGTTTTAGGCAGATAGGGCACGTCTCGCTAAAAGCATTCCATAGATAAGAGAGCTTCTGCTGGCCAACATCATTAGAGTGTTTGCCAGAGGCTCTGTCCCTGGAAGGATTATGAGGGGATTTGATGGGGTCATCTTTCTGTCTTGCCTGGGGTGTCTCTCCTACAGGTAGAGAATGAACTGCAGGTATAGAGCTGAACCTCTCTTTCCCCATCCTGCTCTGCCCACCTCCAACATGCTGGTGCTTCCCAGAGCTCTGACCTTGGTCTCTTCTCTTCTTACTCTACATGTGTAATATGGAGCACCTCCTCCTCCTTAGCAGCTTCCTTTCTCTAGACACAGAGTCTCCCAAAGCTACCTCTTTCACCCTTCAGCTTCAGACTCACATATTCCCCTGTTCATTGCTGCCTTAATGTCCTCCAGTCCTCAGACAAGCCCATTGGGTCCTTTCTTCCTTTCAGGGCAATGACATGCACGCCCACCTGGTTCTCATGGAACCTTGAATCATCTCGGTCCTGCCAGTTGCTAGCTCTTTGTCCTAAAGTAAGTCAGAGAGGAAAACCTCTATGAGCCTAAGTTTCCACATATGTAAGGTGGGCATAATAGCCATATCTGCTTCACAAAGCTGTTGTAGGATTAAACGAGATGATGCCACTAAGAGCTTATGGCAGTGGCTGGCACACCGTAAGTGCTCAATAGTTACTGGAAGTATCTTTGGTTCCACTCCCATTCCTGTGGCTACTCATTACTGCATGTTACAAGTTCTAGCTTCTTCTTAAGGCTGCCTTTCCATTTTCACCACCCTCTCCTCACCTCTGCCTTCACCCGTGACAACAGTTTTGGAACTGGCCTCCACTATGCAGCTCTCTCTGATCTCCCCTATTCTCTGTAGCCAGAAAAATCCTTCTCCATTATGCATCTGATTATGTTAGTGCCTTTGAAGACTGCGTTGCTCTTGGGAGAATTCCAAACTCCTTAAAGTGGTTTAGGAGGCTGGCTATGATCTGACCGCTACCTGTCTCCCTGCAACTCCTCACCTCAAATGCTGACCACTGGGTGTGCTGAACTTTCAGCTCTTCTGACCCGCAGGATTTGGCAGAGGCATCCCCACCACCTGGAGCACTCTCTTCCTTTCTCTCCAGCCCTCCAACTCTCTCCCATGCTTTGCAATGCTCACTCTGCCTTTCTCCCATCAGAGCACTTTCCAGCTGCGTGACCATGCTGGGTTGCATGCCTGGACCCCTCATGGGAATGTAAACTTCAGGAGGGCAGGGGCCGTGGCTCACAGTTGTATCCCCAGCACTTAGAACAGTGCCTAGCAGATGGTAGGTCCCCAGTAGCAAATAATCTGAGTCAGTAAGTGAGTGGGCAAGATGAAAGGGGGTGGGGTGGGGAGCAAGGGGGAAATCTTGAGTCTGGGGTTTCTGGCTTGAATGAAATTGAGATGGGCAATCTTCAGGCAGGACTCCTTGTCGAGGGGTCATTGTTTTAATGAGTTCTTTGGAGTAGATGGGCCTAGGTGAGCTTGGCAGTGGGCACTGGAGATCAGGCCTCTTGAAACAGGTTGATGACTTGACAATTACCATGGGAGATGGATCTCCTTCCCTGCCCCATCCTCAGCTGCCCTCACAGCCTAGCAGGGTTGGGGCAGAGCACGCGCCCACTCGGGGGGTGGCCATGGTGTATGTAGGCTTCACAAGGTTTCTTTCCTCTAACATTGTCTTGGGCTCTGCATGGGACAGAGATTTCACCTAGGTCTGCGAATCCTGCAACAAACTAGTGCTGTAACTCTTGTGACTGGCAGGTTTCTGTCCTGTTTCATGTGGCCTGTCCCTAAGAACCCCTTGTTGGGGATTGTTTGGGCTGTGGGTGGGTGGGGTATTCCTTGCAGCTGTCTGTAGGAAGCTACTTGCCACTACTCAGTAGTTCCTAGGCAGGAGGCTGTAGTGCCCACTAGGGAGCCATGAAGGTGAAAAGTCCCCATTTCTCAAAGCCAACTTTTGCCTTCCTCCCCAAATCAAGCACAACTTGCAACTGTGATGACCTTTTAATCGATTCTATATTGAAGGGTCTGGAGGAAGGAGGGGAAGGGAAAGGGCAGAATCGGGCCTTGTGCCTTGCTTGGGCCTCTTGCCCCCTTGACCTGCAGAGGGGTGACAGGGCTGTGTCTGGGTCCTGTGGCCGCATGGAGGCTCCCTGCATCTTTGGAGGGTCTCCTGAGTTACTCCACCCTGCAGAGTAATGAGGTTTCTCTCCTACTCCTGCATCTTGCAAATTCTGTTGTCATCTGCTGACTGTCAGTGGCTTTCCTCGGCCCATTTTCTGCTGGCTCTGCAGAGGGAGGCTTGATTCCACTCTGAGGGGTGAGGCTGGAGAGTGCTGGGGAGCAGGGAGTACAGAGGCTCACACTCTAGGCTGGGGCTGATTTCTCCTGAACCATCAGCTATCAAATCTGCCTCACCACTGTGAGAATTAATTCCTTCTCAAGCTCCCCTTCAGATAGGTGAGAAATCCGTGTGCCTCCTATTAACATAATTGTGACCCCGTTTCTTGTGAAATGACAGCCCTGGTCTGATTATGCTCAGGGAGCATCCACAGTCTGTGTCCTGGGCTGCGTGACGAAAGCTTCCTCACATTAACTGGCAAATGAACAGTCCCACAGTCCACATGGTCTCTGGAATCTGCAGACAATGGCCACGTTTTATCTCAGCCATAGGATGGGGTCAAGAAGAAGTTCCAGTGTAGCCCACCACAGCTAGTTAAGTACACGCCCAGCAGCATTTTAAATGAGGGGGGGAGGAGCTCTGCACAGGCATGGCTGGAAGGACAGTAGGCTTGGAGCTGGGGGGCCTAGGCCCAGCCTGCCATTTGCTAACTGTGCTGTTGGGGTCAAATCCCTTCCTCTCAAAGACAGCAGAGGGCTGGTCCGTTAGACCTGATACTTGCTGATTCTAGGCTATCACTGAGTACAGCCTTAGAACCTGTAAACTGGGTTCCCATTTTCTGTGTTGGAGGAAGGGTCTAGAAAACTCTCTAGAAGACAGAGTTAAGAAGTCAAATCAGTGGTTGGATAAAGGCCTTCCCTCAAAATACGACACTGCAGAAGGCACCAGAGGAGCTCTCCTCCCTGGAGGCAAGGCAGTGGGCTGACCTCAAAGCCTAGCCTGGCCATGTTCCTAGTTGGAGGCCCATGGAAGGCATCTGGGACTGGGGATGAGACAGTGTGTCTGTTTCCTTGTTGAGTCACTCTTGCTCATCAAATATCTATCGAACACCTCTGATGACCAAGTGGCATGAGAGAATGGAAAGAAGTCTATAGTCAGGGGAGCTCCATGTGCACCCAGCTTAATCACTAACTGGTGTGGGCCTGCGCAAATGGCTCTTCACCCCAGCGATGTGGCCATGCACACTACATGCCTCATCCTGTGAGGATGAATGAGGCAGTGTTCCTGACACAGAGTGGGACTCCCCCCAATCCTTCCCCCTTCCCTCTCTCTGTGTGCACAGCAACATTTGAGACAGCACAGAGGACACTGAGGCCATTCAGAAAATGCCACTGTCTTTAAGCATGAACAGGCCCGTGGCAGGGCAGCTAGTATGTGTCCAGAAATGCCATTGCTGCAGAGTGGAATTAACCAGGGTCCTGGGGACTCAGAGGAGTAAGAGGCCTGAGCAGAAAGAGTTTTATAGATGGTGCTGAGTTGAGCCTAGACTGGCTTGGCACTTGAAGGAGAAGGAAGAAAGATCATTTCAGGGCAGAGAACAGTTTGGGTCAATGCATGGGTGCACAGAAGCTCAGAAAAGAAAGCAAACCTGTGTGGTGGGGTGTGTGCAGGTGAACACTCCATACAAGATGGTATTTCTGTGCAGGCACATGGAGGGAGGGGTGTTTGGGTCACAATGTTTTGAGCGTTGGGGAGCACGGATGGCATCTGGGGGTGCTAGCCTCAGCTCTCCACTTATGGTGCAGCATGTTGGGGTAACCTTTTCTTCCCCATTCTTCTCCAGGACTAGGCACCGTTATTCAGTTCTCTAGTATTTTACTTTTTGTTAGCTCTTATGCAGTGGGGGAGCTGCACTGCCTTGGTGTTGGAATAATTGTCCTCTTGTGACACTGTAAACCACCCATGCACCAGCCTTCCCACGCCCCCCCTCTGTCTATTGTTCTCCATAGTGCTTCTCTTCATCCCTGCACCATGTGTTTACTACTTTCTGTTCCCCACATTAGAATCTCAGCTCTGTGAGGGTGGGGACCTCACCGCTGGGTTTGCTACTCTACCCAAAGCCCTTAGAGGACTGCAGCAACCAGTAGGCTTTTGTTGCATATCTGAAGAATCAATGAGTGAATGGCAGTTGGATGGATGGCTCCTTGATCACCTGTCATGGGGCAGATTCATGTGGCAAGATGTCAAGTAATTCATCCAAGCCCGAATTCACATTCATTCGAGACCTTGCAATGCCCAAGAGTGGGTGGTAAATATTGTAGGATGCCCAAAGCTCCCAAGATGATACAAATGACCCTGGAGTTATACTAAGGGCCACCCAGGCAGGCTGCCCCCTCCTGTGCCTCCTGATAATCATGGCTTGTTGTGGGGTGTTAACTGTCACGGTGATGGCAGCGCTGAACTGGAGCTCTCACAAAAGGAGAGTGAGTTTTTCAGAGAGCCTTGGTTCAAATGAAGTCTTTTGAAATAAGATCAAGGAGTATACTCTTTTCCCATGGTGTTGGTAGGTGTTAAGATGTGTTAGACCGTTTGCATTGCTATCTGAGGCTGGGTAATTTATAAAGAAAAGAGATTTATTTTTGCTCACGGTTCTTCAGTCTATCAGTCTATACCACATAGCACCGGCATCTGCTCCTGGTGAGGCCTTAGGAAGCTTCCAATCATGGTGGAAAGTGGAAGGGACCCAGTGTATCACAAGGCAAGAGGGAGCAAGGGAGAGGAGGAGGTGCCAGGCTCCTTTAAACACACCATCTCTTTCTTGAACTAACAGATTGAGAACACTCATTACCTCAAGAACAGCACCAAACCGTTCATGAGGGATCCAACCCTATGGTCCAAACAATTCCCACTAGGCCCATCTCCAACACTGAGGAATCACATTTCAACATGGGATTTGGAGGGGATGAACATCCAAACCATATCATGTGTCAGTAACATTTCCTGAACTTCAGTAAACACCAGAACTGATTGCTGTCCTCTGTTACTCAGGTCCATGTGGGACCAGGGATATTAAAAGGAGGGAGGATCCTGATGGAAAATGCAGCAGAATATCAATGCTTATGAACAGACATCCAATTTCCTCCCCCACCAAGTGTGTGGGACCGCTCTGTAGATAGCCTTCCCCCTCACTCCCTGAGGCTATGGGAGCCCCTGCTTGGTATCCAGCCCCATGCTATGCCCTGAGGTGGTCTTGGAGGTCTTTGCTGCCAGGAGTTCACAGCTAGTTAGGGAGGTAAGGCACAAACCAGGTTGAGACAGGTAGAGGAGCAGGATGGGGCAGCAGGAGGGTGCAGGGTCAGGGTGGGGAGGTCACAGAGGCTGACTCCTGAATGCAATTGCAGAGACTCGAGATTTACAGCAAATTTTTAAAGCTTCTTCAGACTATGAGCTTCTTCACAAGGTGAGGGAAGAAGAGAATTCCAGGCAGAGAAAACAGCAAGTGGAAAGGTGAAAGGGCAGTGTGTGTGTACATATGTGTGTGCATGTGTGCCTGTGCATTGTGTGTGTGAGAGCATGTGTGCATGTGGGCCTGTGTGCACATGAGCATATGTGTGTGTGCGTGTCCATGAGTGAACTGATGAAGTTTCTGGACAGTGATGTGAGGGAGGTGGGAAGGAGGAGGGAGGAGGTGAGAGGAGAAGGAGCTGGTGAGGGAGGTGAGGTCCAGGCTGTGAAGGCCTTGAATTTCCCTGGACATGGCAGCAGGCCCCTGAAGGGTTTAGGTAAGTGCTAGTGTGATAATTTCTATTTTAGAAAAACAATACTAGCAGCTGAAGGCCGGGCGCGGTGGTTCACGCCTGTAATCCCAGCACTTTGGGAGGCCGAGGCTGGCGGGTCACCTGAGGTCAGGAGTTCAAGACCAGCCTGGCCAACATGGTGAAACCCCGTCTCTACTAAAAATACAAAAATTAGCCGGGCATGGTGGTAGGCACCTGTAATCCCAGCTACTTGGGAAGCTGAGGCAGGATAATTGCTTGAACCTAGGAGGTGGAGGTTGCAGTGAGCTGAGATCATGCCATTGCACTCTAGCCTGGGCAACAGGAGCAACAATAGTCTCAAAAAAAAAAAAGAATAGATTAGGAGGTGAGGCCAGAGGCAGGGCCACTCACTAGCAGGTTGTTGGAAGAAGCCAGAAGAGGGGGGTAGCAGGAGCCCCATCAAGGCTGCGGCACTAAGGATATGGACCGGGGATGGCTGGAATGGCCATGGCCTGGTGACTGATCGACTGGTGTGTGAGGAGAGGGCCTCTCAGGAGATAAGAGTCCAGGGTCACTCCAGGGTATCTAGTCTGCTGGCAGGGAGGAGACGAGTGGGGACATTACCAGGATGGGGCCCCTGGAGGAGACCTAGTCCCAGGGCGGGGTGGGGACGATTTGCAGCCCTGGGTGGGTGGGAGGTGAGATCACCGCATGGTATTAGGTGTCCTGTTCTGGGCCTGACCCAGGTTTGCTTGGTAAAGCCTACTTCTGGGCTCTTTCCTCTTCCCCTTTTCCTTTCTGCTTCCATTCCCTTCCTCCCTGGTACAGTTTCCCAGTCTCCTCCTTTCCCCTTCAGCAGCGATCTCAAGATAAACAGCTGGGGAAGAGGAGCTGTGGAAACGTCCAATCAGGGAAGGTTATTAACCCAGGATTCTAATTATGGTGTTGCCCTGTGTCTCTTGCATGGTAACAAGCCAGCCTCAACTGCTTGAGCTAAGAGCAAGCTAAGTGTTTCCTTCAAGCAGCATCGTGGACAGATTCCTGCCAGACCCTTCAGAGCAAGCACCCCACACCCCTAGCCCAGGGTCTCTTCCTCGATAGGGGGTGATCTGTCTGCCCCTCACTGTTTTCTCCAAATAGGTAAGACCGGGTGGCCAAGCACGTGATTGGCAGCGAAGTGCACATCAACACAGCAGCCCTGGCTTTCAGCAGCTGAGGTCAGCTGTTGAGCCAATGCATTTTATTTATCTGCCTAACTGCCACCATGACCTCTTCTGGGAGCCCTGGGCTGGGGTGGTGCCCTCACCTCTGGTATGGAGGAGGGAGCCCTGGCTCAGGGGACCTTTCTTTGAGTAACTGTTCTGTGCAGGGCTCTGGGCTCAGTGCTGAGATGCACCATGGATCAGACAGAGGCTCACGGACCTAAGCCATTTCTTTGGCATGAGGTCATTGCAGCTCAGAGGAGGGGCTGTTGCCCTTAACCGCATGTGCCTGTGTGAGT
The DNA here is from genome assembly GCF_029289425.2 of Pan paniscus. Lineage (NCBI taxonomy): Eukaryota > Metazoa > Chordata > Mammalia > Primates > Hominidae > Pan > Pan paniscus. The sequence continues at coordinate 90,410,265 of NC_073257.2, forward strand.
GGAGTGGGGAAGGTTCAGAAAGGTTGCTTCTTCTTACTGCTCATTTCTAAGTTGCTTCCAAAGCCCCCGATGGGCTTCTCAGCTCTCTCAAGAGGAAGGCAGAAGAGAGTCAGAGAGAGATGGGACAATGGAAGCACAGGTTGGAGGGATGTGATTGCTGGCTTGAAGATGGAGGAAGGGCCATGAGCCAAGGAATGCAGGCGGCCTCAAGATGCTGAAAAAGGCAACAGAACAGATTCTCCCCTAGAGCCTCCAGAAGGAGCGCAGCCCCGCCAATACCTCGTTTTTAGTTCAATGAAACTCATTCAGACTTCCGATCTCCAGAACTGTAAGATAATAGGTTTGTGTGTGTTCAGCCACTAAGTTTGTGGTACTTTGTTATAGCAGCAACTGGAATCTAATGTCAGGGGCCAGATTTCAAGATGCCGTAAGCCATGTCAAGGGGTTTGGATTTTGTTCTGTAGGGCTCAAGGCTTATCACTACTTAGGAGTCTGTGTATGTTAAGCACATAAGCTTAGATTATGAGGGTTTGAATACCACCCTTGCCAATAACCAGCTTTCTCAAAGCTGCAGCATTTTCAGCTCCAAAAGTGGGGAATCATAGTTCTCATCTCATTGGGCTAGTGTAAAGATTAAATGAGATGATGCCTGTAAGGTGTTTAGCCCGATGTAGGCCAGGAAAGTGATTGTTACTTTTACTTGCTTGGCAACCTTAGGTAGCATAATGCCTCATTTGGCGGCTTTGATCATGGCGTCTGCCCAGGGAAGGTATAGCAACCCCCCTCCAACCCCCTTACCCCCCAGGAATAAGTGAATTTGTGATATGATTGTATTAGTCCATTTTTATGCTGCTGATAAAGACATACCCAAGACTGGGTAACTTATAAAGAAAAAGAGGTTTAATGAACTCGCAGATCCACGTGGCTGGGGAGGCTTCATAATCATGGTGGAAGGCAAAAGTCACGTCTTACATGGTGGCAGACAAGAGAGAAAAGAGAGCCAAGTGAAAGAGGTTTCCCCTTATAAAACCCTCAGATCTCATAAGACTTATTCACTATCACCACTACCACGAGAACAGTATGGGGGAAACCGCCCTCATGATTCAATTATCTCCCACCAGGTCCCACCCACAACATGTGGGAATTATGGGAGCTACAATTCAAGATGAGATTTGGGTGTGGACACAGCCAAACCATATCAATGATGAACTGGAAAAGAATTGAAGGGTGTGCCCCTATTGGCCTGGCATGTGGCTGTCTGCCCACCCATGGTGGGAGCAGGTGCCTATTCACCCTGCTCACCTAGCCCCTGCTTCCCTCAGCTCCCCATAGGCATGCCTGCATTCTTGTGCCCCTTATGGGCTATATTCATTTCTGGCCCCTGCACTGTGCTCCAGGCATAAGCTATTTTAGTGACAAATTCCTTGAAATGCTACACCTTCCCTGCCCACCCAGACAGAGACCTCCCCAGGCCCAGCTGTCAAGTATCGATTTCCCCTTTAAATATTACTGCAGCCCAGGAGCATGTATGGATTAATTGACGAGGCTAGGCTTGTACCTGCACACTTCATTAACAGCTGCTACTAATTAGTGGAGTAGTCATTAAGAGACCTACTGGGGTTTTGAGGATAATAGTTTTATTTATTTTTTTCCATGACTCTTAAGCATACAATAAATTGGAGAGTGAAATGCCATGGGCCCAAGTTTGGATGGGAGTCACGGGGCAGCCTGTGCTCTGGATCTGCCCTAAGAACACAACAGAAACTAGGACATCACCACAGTGGGACCCAGAGTTAAGAGGCCCTTCAGGTCATCTGGTCTACTATATGTGGCTACTGTGGCTGGGACTGGGATAGGGGCAGGGCCTCATTCTCAAGGTCACACAGGGACAGGGAGGCAGACCTGGGATGAGCACCCAGGGCTGCTGGCCTTGTTGCTGGCCAGGGCTCTGTTTGCTAAATGGGGACTCTGCCGCATACATTTGGAGAACCCAAATGTGGGAGGATAGACCAAGCTCATTGCCACATCCTCCGCCTGCCCCAATCTTACCCTCTTTTCCCAAGAGGGTGTTGCCCTTCCTTTCCCATTTCTGGGCCTCCTCCCATCCCATCCACATCACTCCACCCTTCCCACTCCCACTGGAGTCCTGCTATACCTTGCTGCTGGAACCCCTTTTTCTGTCCTTAGCATCTCCAAATGGACTAGACTCGACAAGCAAACAGTTTGCAGTGGACCCCTTGGGTCATCCATTCTGATGGAAACAGTGAGTGGAATTAATCCTAAGTCTTTGAATTTGGGCTACTCATTGACTCTCTCAGCTTTATCCTCACCAGCTCATGGTGAGGCTGAATGCACAGTAGTAAAGGGGACCAAGCATGGGGATGGCATGGAAAGAGTGGTTCCTCAGCAGATGGCAGTGCCTGTGCCCCTGTGCTCCTTAGGGAGGTGGTCTGTGGGCAAACCATCGTGCTTTCCTCAGGCTGACCTGGACCATTCACTGAGTGCATGTTGAGAGATTTTACAGCAAAGGAATAGAGACTTGACTTATTATTTCCTTCTTGTTTTACATATAATGACAGTAATTCGCATCACTAACCTTCCCTGAAAGCTTACTACATGTCAGGAAGTGCTATTCTAAAAGGGCTTCACATGTATTCATTCATTTCATCCTCCTGACAATCCTGTGATACAGGTGTTTTTGTTATGAGTCCTATTTCAAAAAAGCAGAAGTGAATACAGTAAGTTGCCTGTGGCTACACAGCATGTCAGAGGTAGAGGTGAACCCGGCATTCCAGCTCACAGTCCAAACCCTTAGCCACGGAACTCTCTGACCTCTTAGAGAGGTCGATTTCCTGGCTAAGGGAAACCCCTGTTCCCCAGTGTGTGCTGTGTGGGTGACAGCTGTGTTGGTGCCACAGGTCTGTGTCCCCTGGACATCTGCTGATTTATCCAGGGTGGTCACTTGAAGCAAAGACTGTCCACACTATATAATTTGAGTGATATGGCTCAAAAGTGCGGGCTGGGCCAATCTGAGTTCGATCTGGGGAAAGGTATGAAAGAAGCTGAGCCTGGAGGTGGGTAGAGTTGATGAGCTTGACCTAGGGCTGGAGACTCATCATGATCACCAGCTATGAGTGATTGGAGGAAGCCAGCTGGCTGAGAAAGGAGACAGAAAGGTGAATGAATGCCATGAGAGAGACCTCAGTCCTGGAAGGGCAGCTTTCCCCTACAGTCTCAGGGTGCTGGCTCCCATGGAGTCAGGCTGCTCCTGGCCTCCTGTTTAGGTATTCTGGTGAGGATGTGCTTTATATCAAACTACAGATGCCCGTTGATTTACGATGGGGCCATATACTGATAAACCCATGGTAAGCTGAAAATACTGTCAGTCAAAAATGCACTTTTGGGCTGTGCATGGTAGCTCATGCCTGTAATCCCAGCACGTTGGGAGGCCGAGTCGGGCAGATCACTTGAGCCCAGGAGTTTAACGTGGCGAAGCCCTGTCTCTACAAATATACAAAAATTAGCTGGGTGTGATGGTGTATGCCTATAGTCCCACCTACTCAAGAGGCTGAGGTGGGAGGATTGCTTGAACCCAGGAGGTGGAAGTTGCAGTGAGCTGAGAAATGCCTCTGTACTCCAGCCTGGGTGACAAAGTGAGACTCCATCTCAAAAAAAAAAAAAATGCACTTTTTATTTAAGATATTTTCAACTTTTGATGGGTTTATTGAGATGTAGCCCCATTGTAAGTTCAGGAGAAGACTGAATGTGTATTGCTTTTGCACCATTGTAAAGTAAAAAAATCCCAGGTGGAACCCTCATAAGTTGGGGACTGTCTGTAATTTCTCTCTTTGAGTCTCTCTGGTTGAACTTGCAGCCTCTCTCTTCCTTGGGAACAGAATAACTCTAATATGAACAGTTATCTTATCAGCTCTATAGAGTAGCACCAATGTGAGGTGGGGCTCAACTCCATCTATCAAGCAAGGCTTCTGCACAAGAACAATATCCTTTTTTAAAAATTTGTTTTAATTTTTTTTTTTTGAGACATAGTCTCGCTATGTCACCCAGGCTGGAGTGCAGTGGCATGATCTCAGCTCACTGCAACCTCTGCCTCCCGGGTTCAAGCGATTCTTGTGCCTCAGCCTTCTGAGTAGCTTGGACTATGGGCGCGTGCCGCCATGCCTGGCTGAATTTTGTATTTTTAGTAGAGATGGGGTTTTGCCATGTTGGCCAGTCTGATCTCTAACTCCTGACCTCAAGCAATCTGTCTGCCTCAGCTTCCCAAAGTGCTGGGATTACGGACGTGAGCCACTGCACCCGGCCCACAATATTCTTAAATATAACTGGCATAGATGGGTAAAGTACTCTGGACACAGTGCCCAGCTGAACATAAACATCTGTACTAGTCAGGGTAAGAATAAGGTAAGTGGCTTATGGAGGACTGAAGTTTCTTTCTTTTTCACTGCACAGTTCTAAAGTGAATGGCCAGGGTTGGCAGGGCAGTGCTGAGCCTCACAGCCATCCAGGGATTGGGGTCCTCCAAACCACTGCCCCACCATCCTTGAGACCCTTAGTGTAATCTCAGTGTTGGAGCAGGGAGGTGCCATGCCTGGTTCTGCCACAGCTGGAAGAGAGCATGGAGGGGCACCTGATGTCCCAAGTCATCTCCACTCCCCTTCCACTAGTGAGAACTTAGCACATGGTCTCACCTAGCTGCAAGGGAGCCTGGGAAGTGTAGTCTTTTTCAGGGTTGGCAAATGCTGTCTGTAAAGGGCTGGATAGGAAATAGTTTCAGCTTTGTGGGGCCATATACTCTCCATTGCAAGTACTCAACTCTGCCCTTGTAGCTTGACAAAGACCATAGAAAATATGCAAATGAATGGGCATGGCTGTGTTCCAATAAGACTTTATTCATGGACTCCTAAATTTGAATTTAATATCACTTTCATGTGTCATCAATATTATTCTTTTTTTCCAACCATTAAAAAATGTAAAAGCCTTTCCTAGCTCATGGCCGTTCAAAACTAACTAGTGGTTTGGAACTGGCTGGTGGGTCATAGTTTGTGGACTTCTGACTCCTGGTCTGGACAGCGATTTTGGGCTTGGCCACACTTTGTTAGGGGAGATTGGATTTTGGCAGAGAGTGAGCGATCTCTACCACTACGTCTACTGCAGGGCTTGCTTAGGGAGAGGTGTCTTAGCAAAAGCAGGGTGCCCCCTGCCCCCTTCTCTGTACAAATAGAAGAGCAGAATTCACTTGGTGAGGGGGAACAGCAATGCCCCTCTTCCCAAACTTTTCAGGAGCAAGGGGAGGGAGAAGCCATGGTGGGGGGCTCCTGATGTCAGCAGGTTGTAGAGAAAGTGTCAGCTCAGCCCTGGAAGGTCTTCTGCAATGCCAGATAAGGAGCTACAAGCTGGCCTCCCAGGGCTAGAGGCTTGCCATCCAGAAGCAACCAGTGGCTGGGCCGGGAGACAGGTGGCAGCACCCCCATCCCTGCTACTAGGGCTCAAGGACACCATGCAGGAGGTGGCTTTCAACCAGACAATGACAATTTTTAATAATTAGAAAGTGACAGCTACAAATATAAAATGTGACCAAAAAATCTGTCAGAAGGAATGAAGATACCATTATTTGGAGAGTGTTTTCCTCCATCCCTCCCTCCTCCTCATCAACTCCCAATGTGGGGGTGGGAGCTTGCCAAGCAAAGCTGATATCAGTTATTGAGAAAAATAGAATCATTCCCTGTTTGTACATCACTGAGTTTATACTGTCAATCAAAACAGCTACACATATTTTTAGCATCAACTGCCAATTATTCTTTCTGTCTCAGAATAATCAGAACCAAAGACTGAAAAATTCACTTAAGGGTGTTAGACATGGAGTCAGGCCAGCCTGGGTTCTGACAGTCCTGGTTCTGACAGGTCCTGTGTGACCTCCACAAGCCCTGTGACCCCTCTGGGACTCAGTCCCCTCATTTGTCAAATGGAGGAGAGTAAAACCTATTGTGCAGATTCGTGGGGAGAAGCCCATTTCGGAGCATTGCTCAACAGCAAAGGATGACTTTAGTTTGTCTCTGTGGGTCTCAGTCTTCTCGTGTGTCAAGTGGATGGTTGGACTCCATGATCTGTTTCCACTGTGACTTTCAGTCGCTGCACCACTGATGGTTGAGTCTCTGACTTTGGAGGAGAATGCTGCCCTTCACAGGTGCTTCTTTCTACAGGGAGGTTTTGAAGAAGATGAAAGCAGTGGCTTGATTAGGAACTTCCTGCTCTTCAACCTTCCCAGGTTTTCTGGGCACAGTGCAAGCTGACCTCCTCTGGGATGTCCTCCTAGATTTCTTCAGGCACAGGCCATCTCTCCTGTTTATTAGGGACCCATGTATTTAAACTTGACCTCTACCCCAGCCTTTGTTGTCTACTTTCTGGTCTGCCTGGGGAATTTGCTAGAGGTAAACTCCCTGTAGCCACTCTGATAACTGATCCTAACCCTAACCCTCACCCTAACCCCACCTGGAGCTCTGTGAATGGGTCTGACATGCACACACACACCATAGCTCTGTCGGCGACACTGGCCCCACTTACTGGCTTTAACCCTCCCTGAGCCTCAGGTCCCAACATTTGCCTTAAGGCACCCTTGCTTAAACAGCCCATTCAGACACACTCACTTGTTTGACCTTGGTGTTGGACACAACGAGCCCTGCTGTTCAGTTGCTCCTCTCATCCCATAAGTGTGGGCTGGAGGTGCCCTGTTTTGGGGCTAGCCTGAGAGAGGCCACCAATCTCACATGCCTGTCATGCAAAGGAGACAAAGCACCCAGATCTCCAAGCCAGGAGCCCCTGTTGATAGCCATGTTCTCTTGGACCCTGGGGTGACGTGGAGAGCACAGCAACCAGCTGGTCCACAGACCGTGCAGACGTTCTATTGGCCTCACATTGCCCACTGGCTTCGTGGAAGCAGGAAATGCTATCTCAAGTAGAGCTCTGTCCCCTCTTCCTGTCACCGTACAAATGATGGATCAATGACCACCCTGGGAGAGTGATGTTCTTAGGGAACATGTGAGAGAGCCAGCCAATGAAATGTATAATGCAAAATTAAGGATGCTGGTCCTTGTTCACTTCATTAACCATCTAAACTCTTAGTATGTGTGAGGCATGTTGTGGTATGTGACAGCATTTAATTCATCCATTCATTAATTCCTTTTCCATTCAGTGTTTGTGGTCTGTCCATAGGTGTTGGGAATATGGGGCAAATAAGACAAATAGTTCCGGGTCTGGTGGCGCTTACAGCCTGGGAGGAGCTACACAATGAAACAATTACAAAAGCATTTGATTTGACGAGCCTGCAGCCTGGGCTGTGGAGTTGAAGGTGGCCAGACAATGGTGAGGGCCAGGGTATAGGGCAGAGCACCCAAAATGTTCCAGGCAGAGAGAAAAGAAAACAGGTGGGAGAGCTGAAGGGAGATGCTTGTGTCTGGATACCAAAGCATGGGGGTGGGCAAGGTGGTTCTCCGAGGGGGTAGGGAGGGGTTAGACTCTAGGGGCCCCAAAAAGCATGACAATAGTGTTTGAACTTTAGCTGGAGAGCAAGGGAAGTCCCCAAAGCTTTTCTGGCAGTTGTACAGCAGGACAGGTTTTCACTTAGAAGGACTCCTCCAGCTGCTGTGTCCAGGGTACATGGATAGGAGGAGAGTGGAAACTGCTGAGGTCACCCAGGTAAGACATGTGGAAAGCTAGAGCCATTAGGATGGCATGCAATGGGTTGAGATCGGTTCAAGAGCTCTAAGGAGGAAGAGCCCACAGGATTTGGATATAGGGAGAGGGAGCATCAAGACTGTTCTTAGGTCTCCCTTTTGAGTGTCTGGTTGGACGGTGGCATCTTTAATTAAGATTGGAAACACAGAGGGATAAATGGACTTTGGGAGGAAGATGATTGCCTGTGAGACCCCCAGGTGGGTCTGGAGTTCAGGAGAGAGGTCTGGGGCAGATAGTGATCAAGATGGGAAGTCGGAGGTATAGAGGTGGAGACGGGCTCCTCTGGAGGGCTCAAGTCTTCCAGAGAGGAGTGGACAGGGCCTGGCATGGATCACTGGAAACTTTTCTCAATGCTCCACAGCCTCTATGTGCAGTCCTCAAATTATATGCCAATTATGCCCCAATTATATAACCCTTCTTGGTCAACCAGAGGAAAAGAAAGATAAAACTAAGAGAGTGTAGTAGAAATGGGGGAGGTTAAGGGTCATTTTTTTGCCTTCTCCTACTCATCCCAGCCACAGGGCCTTTGCACTTGTTGCATGAATTCCTGGACCACCCCTGCCCCAGATGTTGGTCTGGCTGGCTCCTCAGCCTTCAGGTCAAATGTCATCTTCCCTGATAACCATCTGATTACCCTGTCCCAAACTGTGCTGCTCTCAGCTGTCCCAGCCACAGCAACTGATTTGACTTTCTTGTCTTCTTGTCCTACCTTCCTTCCTTCCTCCCTCCCTCACTTCCTCCCTTCCTTCCTTCCTTCCTTCCTTCCCTCCTTCCCTCCTTCCTTCCCTCTTTCTTTCCTTCCTTCCTCTCTCTCTCTTCTTATTTTAGAGACAGGATCTTGCTGTGTCGCCCAGGCTAGAGTGCCATGGCACAATCACAGCTCACTGGAGCCTTGAACTCCTGGGCTCAAGTGATCCTCTCAGCTCAGCCTCCTGAGTAACTGGGACTATACGTGTGCACTACCACACCCAGCTATTTTTTTTTTTTTTTTTTTTTGAGACAGGGTCTCACTCTGTTGCCCAGGCTGGTCTTGAGCTCTTGGGCTCAAACAATCCTCCTGCCTTGGCCTCCCAAAATGCTGGGATTACAGTCCTGAGCTACCAAGTCCTTTGCTCATTCCTTTGTGGGTCTTTTTGCTGCTTCTCCTGACCATGTAAAACCCCTGAGGGCAGGGACCTCATCTGTGTATTGTTCACAGCTGCTTCTCCAGCACTGTCCTTGGCTTGAGTTATTCTCAATTCCCCTTCCCTTCTCCTCCAACAGGCATGCAGCAGCAACACATGTGTGTGGGCTCTAGCTCTTGTGCCTCTCCTGGGTCTGTTCCTGTCCCTCAGCCACTGCTGTCTGAACTGCATCCATGAGCAGGACTTGCTTGGGTCACTTGTCTTTCCTCCCTCTGCTCTTCTATTGTATGATTCACATGGCAGCCAGGAGCCTCTGTCTAAAATGGAAATCTTCTCATGTGGTTCCCTTACCTACACTCTGCAAACGACACCTGAAAACAACTCCAAATGCCGTATGACCCTTTTCAGAGGCCATGATAGTCTAGCCCCTGCCTACCCTGCCAGTTTTCTCTCCTCCTTTGCCCTTCACTCTGCGTCAGACACATGGAGCTCTCAGCATCTCCAGTGTGCTGCTCCTCCCTCTCACCTGGGTGCCTCTGCTCTGCCTGCCATAGCTTGCAGGAGCTCTCTAAATACTGAATGCACACGTGACAAATCCAGGACAACAAAGGGAGAAAGGATACTCATTGGGACAGATTTGCCTCCTGTTTCTCTCCCTTTCCAGGGAAGCCTAGCAGAGCGTCTTACATTCTCACTGCACGTCTCTCGTAAGCCCCAAACACTTTCCCTTGTCCTAGCATTTGATGCCTGAGTCCCTCAACCCAGTACCTTGAACTGCCTCCAGGGCCCCAGCCATCACAGGCAGCCTTAATTAATTGTAAAATTGATTAAGCAGCCCCCTTTGTTAGGCTGGGCTGGTGTTTATTTGTATTTTCATACTATTATCCTTTTATACTTCTCTGGGCACCTTCAGCTCTCTACTGACACCTTTTATTGGGGAAATGTTAATTTAAAAATCATCTATAATGCAGGTGTCACAAATCAAAGCTGTTCGGTAATGAGTTGCTCTTATGTCGTATAAAAACAATTAATTAAAACCCTTTCTGAGAGAGCCGTGCCGGCAGATTTATGTTTCCCAGTGTCTCCCCCTCGACCTTCCTTTCTAAGGACCCTCATGCACTCAGCTGGCTTCTATGGGGGGATGGTTTCCTCCCACCTCTCCCCAGGAAATAGAATTCCAGCCCGGTGGAGTGGAGAAGGCTCCAGGAGGGCGTCGGGCCCAACCACCTTGCGTTATGGAGCACAGAGAGGGATTCTGCTGTGGTCACATAGCACCTAAGTGGTTGCAGCAGCCTCAGAACAGGCTGTCCTGCCTGAGTCGTTCCTCGTGATCACTGCTGGCGTTTCTCCTGCTGGCCTTCATGGCAAGGCTGATGGCCAGGGCACACAGGAGCAACGGCACTGCTGGTCTAGCAAGTACCACTCTCTGGCCTGCTCCACAGCCCGGCCACAGCAAGGGAGGTGAGTCATTCTCCGCTGACAGATGCAGTCACTCCACAGATGCTTTCCATCTTTGCTAATTAATTCTGCACTTAAGATAATCCAAGGGCTCTAAGTTCTGGTCTTGCCTCTACTCCTGACCCATCCTGTAACCTTGGGTAAATCACTTCCCCTTGGTTGGGCCTCAGCTTCTCTCTCTACAAAATGGGTATATTGATTGAAACCAGGGGTTGCAAATTCAAATACTTATAGGTACCATCAATGAATAAGGCAGTCCCGGCGGGACCTGGGAAAAACCATAGAGGAGCATGCCCTATCTGAAGGAGACCACCTCTATCCCTTTCAGATGCTTGTGGCCATAAGAAAAAGCAGGCCTGGCGTTGCTCTTTGCAGAGAAACTGGAAATCCAGCTTGGGGTTTCAAAATGTTGATGAGCGGGCCAGACCTTGCTCAATTTGTCCTCAGAGCCCCTTCTTCCACATCCCCTGTTCTGCTCTCAGGGGCTGGCCATGTCTCTCTGTGACCTACTGAGGTTCCAGGGTGGCTGGGTCATCCTGGCTCCTGGGCTTCGTCACCAACACCTCCTTCCTCCCTCCTTACCTCCCTAGGGTCTAGAGCTGGTGCTGGTCTCTGGGTTGCCTTGCTGGTTTCTCCTCACCTGCGTCTCCAGTCCTCATGTTAAATTCCCTCTGTTTTAAATACCTCCCATGGTTTATGGGTTCCTGGTTGGATCCTGACTGATACATTTCATAATTTTATTAACAGACATTATTATTAATGAACACAATGAAGAGCAAAAATCTTGTCCGTGGGTGGCTGGATAGGGTATGAAGATTCCAGGTTATAATTTGGTTCAGGGTAGACCTGGGAAATCAGACGGTATCAGTCACTGTAGAAGCTTCCAGTCTTATATACTCTCCAGGGCATCTGCATCTGGCCCTTCTGCCTCCACTAAAAAGTGACGTCTGATTCTCCATTGCTGGGACTTCTTCTGGCCCTGCCCTGCTCACCCTCTCCCTGGTTGGTGGTTCTTTTTTTGAGACTAGGCCTTGCTTTGTCACCCCAGGCTGGAGTGTAGTGACGTGATCACAGCTCCTTGCAGCCTTGACCTCCTGGGCTCAAGTGATCTTCCCACCTCAGCCTCCCAAGTAGCTGGCACCACAGGCACACCACAATGCCTGGCTAATTTTTTTTTTTTGTATTTTTATAGAGATAAGTTCTCACTATATTGCCCTGGCTGGTCTCAAACTCCCGTGTTCAAGTCATCCGTCTGCCTCGACCTCCTAGAGGGGAAGTGGGATTACAGGTGTGAGCCATTGTGCCTGGCCTGGTGACTTCTTTTATGAAGGGGGATTGGGTGGGCTCCATGCAGGCAAATGACTTTCTCCCTCCCCTGACCTCTCCAGCCTTCTCCACAGCCCAGCCACAGTGAGGGAGTCATCAGCACTGGAACCTGGGGTCCACGGCCTTGGAGGATCCGGACCCTCTGCATTTGAGGAAATTGGCCTTCAGTCAGGGAGCCAAGAAGTCCCTGCCAATCAAGGAGGGGGTGTGGGCTGGTGGGGGGGGGGGCAGCCTTGGGGCACGGGAGCTGATAGGCCAGACTCAAGAGTTCTACTCCTGACTTCTAGATTGTTCCACCTCCATATGGAATATGTTCCTTCCATCTAACACTGTGTGATTTGGGGACCATCCAACTCAAATGAAAGAAGCCAAGCCATGCAGCGAGCCACCCCCTCCCCAATGTGGGGTACCCCCTGCCCCCCGCCCAGCTCCCCTGCCCTCCCAGCTGAGGGGGGATCGCCGCCTGGTGATCTCAGCCTCCCCTCCAAGTGGGCTGTGAAGTGTCTAATCCAGGCTTTCATCTGGCATCCACAATTATAATGTCAAGATTGAATAATCTGCCTTTATCTCCCGGGTGACAGCCATGTAGAAACTTCAAAAGAAACAGTTTTGCTGGCATCTAACGGCTTTTGTTAATTACTATATCCCAAAGAAAATGAAATAAAGGAGGGAGAAAAATGATATTTCTCTGTGACAACTTTGTAAAAATATCAGTGATGAAGTGGCGCGGTTTAAGGGCTTTAAGTATTCATGTGGCTGAGATGGGGCCTCTACCCTCCCGCTGGGAAGCTTAAGCGTGCCCGAGGGTGCATGCACACACACACTCACACACTCACACATGCACACACGCACTCGAATCTGCTCCCAGACCCCTCCACACACCATACATGTGGTTATGGGCACTCATCTTCATAACCCTCTCACAAAGTCCTGTGCTACACACATGCACACACACACACACTCATACGAGTAGAGTACTCCTTCCTTTATTGGATGGTTCAGAACCCTTCCCATGACCCCAGTTGCTGCTAGGGACACAGGCTTGAAAGAGGGTCCTTTCAGGGTAGCGGGACAGCGAGGAAGACACACAGGCAGACGGTAGCTTGTTTTCTGTTTTCTCTTGTGTCACACTGCACAGGTGTCATGTGCCATGTGGGCACCTAAGAACCATGTGATGGAGGGAGCAAAAGCACAGGCTGTGGGCCGGGCTGCCTGGGTTTGAATCCTGGGGCTATCTTGCTGTAGCTGTGTGACCTCGGGCAAGTCATTCAACTTCTCTGTGCTGGAATGTCTTCACCTGTAAAATGGGGTCAATAATAGGGTGTCCTGGACAGGAGGAGGTACAAGATGAGGTAAATGAAGTAACACAGATAAAGTGGTCCCCAAATGTTAGCTGTCATTTAGAGGTGTGCAGAGTGGCTGACTCTGCCTGAGGAGGAGTGGCCTGGCATTACCAGAAGGCTTCATGGAAGAGGCGATATTTGAGTTTGCAGCCTTGAAGGTTAGAGGAAAAGGAGCACATATCCCAGGCAGAAAAAACAGCCCATGCAAAGACTTACAGGTATGGTGGTGCATTCATGTCCCATCCGTGGTGAACATCTGATGTGACTGGAGGACAGTGTGAGGTATCAGGAGGAGAACTGGATGGGTAAAGGCTCTGGAAAGGTAGGCGGGATGTACCTTAGTGGTGACAGACCTTGGGTTTCATTGAGAGGGTGGAGTTTCCCTCGAGGAGCTGGGGGCTGCTGAAGGGCTGTGGTCTGTTGAGGACCCCCATCAGATGGGGGGAGCCATGGAGAATCAGGGGGCAGGTGGGCATGGCCTGGAGTGGGCCTGGAAACAGGAGACCAGGCTGTTCTGAGAGGTCATGGGGCACCCCCACACTCACTCGCTGACACACACATACACACTCACACGTGTTCATAAACACCCACAGGCTCACAGTTCCACACTGGTACACACATACTTTCCTTTCCTCTTGTTTCCCAAATGGCACTTGTAGGTGGACTTTTAAATTGAAACTCCATTTCTCTGCAGTGGCTCTTGACTCCTCAATTACCTGGTAGTGGATTGGCAGAGATGTGATTAATGGACGAAATTGCCAAAATTAAGCCCTGGAGGCCTTATGTGCTCCTCTGTGATATGAAGGGAGTGCCTCCGAGGTAGAGAAGCATGGGCTGGCGACAGCTTTGGTCCTGTGGGGCAGGAGACCTGGCATCTGGTTCGGGTCTCAGTCTCCCCAGCTGTAAAATGGGAGAATTGAACTTGTTCTCCAAGAGCCCATCTAATAACATTGTTCTAGGGTCTTCATGAGGGCTAAACAATCACATCAGTGTGTGCTAGAAATGCCTCCCACAGAGCAGTGAGCTCATTTCAAAGCAAAAAGCAGTTTTGGGATAACAGTCTACTGAGTGCCAGGCACAGAGCCAGGCACTGCAGGGGATTCAAACCTGAGTAGGAGAGGATATCTGTGTCCTACTTCCTCCTGGCCTCAGCCCTCCTGTTACTTTGGAAGTCCCTGGAGGACAGACACTGTCTGGAAGCTGATGCCAAGGTACCCTGGGCACTGAGTGAGGGAGAGGTGGCACCCCATTTGATTGGAAGGGGCAGCGTGTATAGACTGAGCCAGGCCTCTGGGGGAAAGGGAAGGTGAACATCCCAGGCATGGGGCATAGCCTGGGCCCAGGAAGAAGCTCAGGATGTGTTTGGGACCTGTTTTGACTGCCTGGAGCTCAGAGAGTGAGACCTGGAGGGTCAAGGCCAGGAAGGTGTGGGTATTTGGAGGCCTTGGTCTTATTTTAGACAGTAACACAAAGTGGCTCCAGCAAAGGCAGGGAGGTAAAGGAAGCCTCCACAAAGTATCCTATGGGCACCAGGGCGGGAGGAGCTGTTGGCCTTTAGGAGCTGCTGGTCACACGATTGGCCAGCCTGGGGGACCCGTCAACCTCTGCTTTTCTTATCATGCCCTTTTTACTCTTTTTTTCTACTTGAGGCTGGCTGGCTTGTGAGGAAAATGGCCACCCCTTCTCAGCTTGCCACAACCTAGACTGAGGAACCAGGGTTCTCTGGGGAGAGGATCTGATGGGTTCCAGGTGGGTCTAATCAGATTTGACAAAAGAGGTGGAGTACTACTATGGGCAGAGCATGACAAACCCCTTTGCAGGATTGTGGGGGCTTGGCTGGCTGCCACTCTCCCTCCCTTCGGCTTTGGAAGCTTGGCAGAAGATTGCATGGATGTTTGTAGGCCATGGGGACCCATGGCAGGTGGGGTCTGCCGCATTTTAAAAAGGCTGTCTGACTCTAGAGTCATAAGTGGACACAATAAGTAGGGAGGGAGCCAGAATAAAGCAAGAATATCCCAACCTTGTGAGGTCACAAACAGAGTCTCTTCCCTTAGTGTAAAGTGGCTTTCCGGGGAGATCCTGTCCTCAAATTCTCCCTTTCCCATGGCAATCAGCAAGGGGGTTTTCCTGGTATTTGTGGTCAGGTCTTGACCCATGGAAGCAGGCAGGTAGAGAAGACTAGTGACTCTCTACCCTGGAAGGCAGGAGACTGGGGCAGGAAGTTTGAGGCTTGGACTAAGAGGTGACCCTGTTGGCACAAGAAGGACACCAGGGCAGGCAAGTGGAATCCCATCATCTTTGACCACCTGCCTGCTCCAGGAAGCAGGCATTTGCCCTGCTGGGATCTTCTGAAAGTGTGCAACCTTGAATGGAGCCAGAGAGGAGAGGAGTCTGTGCACTGGGAGGAGTGAATGGAATTCCGCTGTTTTGCAAACATTCCAAAGCAGCAGGAGCCTTCAGTCAAATGAGCCTCCTCCCCACATAAAGCAGAAAGACCTGGAGCTGCTGCAGGTGGGAGGCCTGCAGGCCCACTCAGGACAGCTGCAGAGGCCAGGAGGGGTGCCCCCTGCAGTTGTGTAAGGCACAATCAGCCCAGCCACACAGGCTGGCCCCCGCCCACTCCACTGGTTGTCCTGCCCTTGTCCCCAAGCCACATCCTAGAAGTTCACTGAAAACTCATCATCTGGATGAGGCCAAGAGAGGGTCACCAGCTTGGCCAAGAGCACCCCTAGATATCAGTGACTAAGGGGGGATTCCATGCAAGACAGGGCTATATTGAGGTGACTGGCTTTGGAAGTTTGGACAAAGACACTAGGCTTTAGCTTGCATTGCACTGATGCCCTCTTTGGCCCTGGAAGCCTCTGTGTTAAGAATCTTCTGGGGCTACCTTGTCCCTCTGGCCCCTGTGTCAAAGTGTCACCTGTGCACATGCTTGTGTGTGTGTGTGTGTGTGTTTTGAGATGCAGTCTCGCTCTATCACCCAGGCTGGAGTGCAGTGGTGCGATCTCGTCTCACTGCAGCCTCTGCCTCCCGGGTTTAAGAAATTCTTCTGCCTCAGCCTCATGAGTAGCTGGGATTACAGGTGTGCACGATCATGCCCAGCTAATTTTTGTGTTTTTAGTAGAGATGGGGTTTCGACATATTGGCCAGGGTGGTCTTGAACTCCTGACCTCAAGTGATCCTCCCACCTCAGCCTCTCAAAGTGCTGGGATTACAGGTGTGAGCCACCGTGCCCGGCCCACATGCTTTTGAACTGAGCACAAGTCATTCATTTGGATCATGTATTTCCCTTTCTTCTTAGATCTCATTGAAAACCCGCACTGGTGGGATTTGGGTTTTAGCATCACAGTAAGGGGCTCCCTCTGCCCTCTCTGGACCCCTGGGCACATCTAGTGCTGACCACCTTCTTTCCAGAATGCTGATCCCGGGGTTTCAGGGCCCTCAAAGCTCTGAGTGTCCCCTGTGATGCTGGCAGCATCACCCTTCTGCCCTAGCTAAGCCCCCTTGTCCCCAGAGCCCCTCTGTATGGTGGTGAGGAGGGAGCTGGGGCTGTTCATTCCCCCCCAATTAACCCTGCCTGCCTGAGGGGAGCACTGGCCCCGGAACCAATCTCAGCCTCCCTCCCACTAGTCATTAGTCTCCCCTGCTGCAGGTAGAGTGACAGGCAGGCTCAGGAGCTCCTGAAAAGGCCTTTGTTTTATCGCCTTCAGTTCAGATGCTTCAGAGCACTAGCAGGCCATATTTTAATCTCAGGTCTTTGCAAACAAAATCGTTAAAAGCAGATGGCTGTGAAGACTGCCATGAATATTAATAGATATTGAAAAAAAGGCCCCTTAATCTTTCCATAAATCTTTCTGAGGAGGTGGGGGAAGACTTGGAGATGAGGGCTGCAGTGTAGTTGCAGGTACCCTGGCCCTTCCTATCTGGGCTTGATCCTAATAACTGAGGAATTAGCACAAAGATAGGTGGTTCCAGCCCAGAGTTGGGCACCGAGATGGGCCCGGAGAAGCAGTCTTGAGCTTGCCATCTCCTGTCTTCCTTTCTCCTTCCCCTGCAGAGCTGGGCTGGGTGAGGACCCGGATCCTGCTCAGCACCCTCATTCATGCTGAGGCCAGCTGTGGATAGGCCCTGTTCTCTTGGTGCTCTATGTAACGATGCTGTTTGCTGTTACCCATTGTGTGCCAATTTCCACACCTGTCAGCCTTGCATCAACCTTTTGAGGTGGAATTATCATCCCCATTTCACAGATTAGGAAATAGACTCAGGAAATAGAAACAGCTGGCTCCAGATCACTGGGTTAGTAAGTGGAATGGAAGCGATCTGGACCCAGATCTGTTGGCCCTGAAAGCCTGTGTGTTAAGAGTCTTCTAGGACCGCCGTGTCCCTCTGACCCTTGTGCAAAAGTATCACCTGTGCACCTGCTTTTGCACTAGACACCATTCATTCATTCATTTGGATTATACATTTCTCTCTCTCAGTTCTCTTTTAAAATGCAAACACTCCTGGGAGAGGTAACCTATTAAGTGGCTGAGAAATATTAAAAGCTGTTCAGCCGCATAATCCAGGACCTGAGTTGAAGTCTTAGCTCAGCCATTTCCTGGCTCCATGACCTTGAGGCAGCATTTAATTCCACAGAGTTCATTTCCTCTGGAAAAATGTGGGAATAATGAAACAACCCTATGAGGTAGACAGAAGGGGCAGGAATTTGAAGAGATCAAAGATAGGAAAGCACTTTGAAAACCACATACCATCATACACCTGCAGAGGAATACGGTCTTCATTGTTGTTGAAACACCTGATTCATTTCCCATCACTTTCACGGTGATATGAGGGAATAAGAACCAGGGGTGGGGAGAGGTGAAGCGGGCAGGGGGCACAGCCTGGTGGGAGTGGGGTGGTGGGTGGCAGGAAGGGACATGGCTGCTCTATGGAGCCAAGGGCATTGGTCCTAAGCTTTTCTTTTCCTGGCCAGTGGCTTTCCTTGCTTTATGCTTCAAATCTAATTCAGTCCATCTTCCTCCTTCCTCCCTCTCCACTCCTCCCTTCTTCTCTTCCCATTCCTCCCTTCCTCCCTTCCCTCCTCATTGTCTGTCTCTCTCTCTGACCACAAATGTTTTTGGATCACTTACTAGTGTTCCAGCGGTGGGGAATCAATAGCAAACATGAGCAGTGTGGTCCCTGCACTAAATAAGTAACAAACAAATAGATCCAGCAGGTGCATACTGGATAAGCACTTTGCGAGAAACAGACAGGGGACCCATTTTACATAGGTGGAGGCCTCTCTGTTTTCCCAAGCTGGTTCTACAAAGCTGACTTATGTTGGGATGGCACCCCATATGACCAAGGCTGGAAAGTCCTTAGAGGACACAGGTGAGAGCCAGACAGTGAGATGAACAGAAAGAGTGAGCCAAGGGAAGCATCTTTTGGTGTGCTGCTTTCACCAGGCAATGGCCCCCAGGCCCAGCCTCCTGGCCAGGCCACACCCCTCCCAAACTCCTCCTCTGTCTGAGTCCCATCCCCATAATGGCCCCTCCCCTGGCCTGGTTCTGCCCACAGGCACTCTTCTTATATAGGATAATCTGGCTGACCTGATACTCCTAGGAGTGGGTTTAAGTAAATCCCAAAGACTGAGAAGAGGACAGTGAGGTGGGGGCCTAGGAGGGGCTCACTGCGGTTCTCTGGCTCTAAGTTTTCATGCACAGGGTTCACAGGAACCAGTTTTGAGAGAAAACTCAGAAATGGAAAAAGTAATCCATCACTTGAGTCCCATTAAACTGTTGCTATTCCAAATGCAACCAATTCTTGGAGCCTGAGTACAAAGAGGCAGAAACTTGTCACGTTTCAACAAACATACTTTATTATACTGTATAATTTAAGGTATCATTTTATTCAAGTGACATTCAAACGTGTGAAAAACGGTTGCATATGCCAGAGCCATTAATGAAATCATTACGTACAAATGGTTACGCTTTACCAAGTCATTCATTAAAAGTAAATTAATGAGGGGGACAGCATTAAAATATTTCGCAATCATTACCAGGTCCAGCCTAACCCACTTTTATAAATATTCATCAACAAAAACGTGCCTCAAGAACTCACCCAGTAAATTAAATTCTCGTCTTGAAGTGTTTTGCTTCTATTAATGGCATCAACCGTGGTACTTTCTTTGATTTGTTTTCCGGAACTTTGGGATATATTGTACGGAAATAATGACAAACTCTGAGTAATCGCTGATAATTAGGCCAAATCTATTATTCCCATGGTATTTACATTTTGATTACTATTTTTCCCCCAAAGGCAATGTCTTGAATCTATTCTAATACAAGGCAAAAGAGTATCTGAGATTTTCAGGGCTGGAAGGAAACTCAGAAATTAGCTAGTCCAGCCTTCACCTGATGTTTGAGTCTTCTGTCAACATCTCTGCCATGCAGCCCTTTGCTTTCTACTTAAATACCTCCAATGATAGGGAACTCATTATCTCTGTGGCCCATTCCATTCTTAGACACCTTTGATTATCATTACCTCTTGTTAACTTTCATGCACATTCTTAGCCCCGTGCATCTGGGTGGAATGAAAAATTCTTCACAAGAATGGGAAAGTTGTCCTGTAGGTATAATCACACTCTGGTCTTCCTGTAATTCTTTGGCCTCCAGCCTAAGCATTTCCAGGATATTTGAAACTTCCTCTAAGGAACTGAACTCCAGCCTCTTCTATTTCTTTCTCTTTTCTGCAGAGTAGGCCTTACCATGAAGTCCCTGCAAGATCTGGTCTCGAACTTTATCTTCCCATCACCCACAGTTTCTCTCTGTGCTTTAATCAGGTAATCCTGAACCATGGCTGGTGACCTTACACAGACTGCTCATTAACTTTGAGCCTTTACACAGGCTTTCCCCTCTGTCTGAAATGCTCTTTCCCCCTTTATCTACCTGGTGAACTCCTATTCATCCTGCAGAACCCCTGTTCAGTGGTCAACACCTCTGTGACACCATCCTTGATTGATTCCCAACCCCTCCCCATGACAGACTGATCACACCTCCTTCCTATACTACTTCTGTTCTTTGTAAATACTTAGTATTTTCCAAGGGAGTGGGAGAGAAGAAATGCTAGGTTCATGAAGGGTCTCTAGGTTAAACTTTCTTTCTTTTTTTTTTTCTTAAAACAACACACTTATTATCTTACAAATCTGTAGAACAGAAGTCCTTTCTTTGGCTCATGGCCACCTTCCTTCATCTTCAAAGCCAGCAACATCGGGCTGATTCCTCCCAGATTGGACTTTTGATGTTATTCTCTAAAGAGGAGAGTTAGACTTGTAGCCTCAGAGCAACAACATTCAAAGAGAGATGATTATCCACGCTTACATTTTTTGCCTCATCGCCAGCCCATGTTACTTGAGTGCACTCTGAAATCACATTATTTTTTAAAATAATGTAGCTATCTTGGAAAGAGCATAATTTTTATTGCATTGTATTGATAAGGCTAAAAGCATTAATTTGTGAAATGTAAACATTTAAAATCATCCACGATGTAACTTTGTTTTGACCTTTTTTTAAATATAAAGGATTGATTATGAGAAGTTGGCTCAGCGATTGTTGACATTTTAAAAAACCATTACTAATGAAAACAAAATATGATAGTGGGAGCCTCTCTGGTCCCTAAGAAGTCGTGCTAAGTGCCCACACCACACGGACTGAATTTCCCTGCTCGCTGTGTGTCCTGCTTTCTAGTCCACATACATCACACAGTAGTTACGAGTGCACACTCTGGAATTAGACTGCCTGGGTTCATGTCTAGCTAGGGGACTGAGTGACTCTGGGCCAGTTCCTGACCTCTCTGTGCCTCCCCTTCCCCATCTGTAAAATGGGGGCTAATACTGACACCTGCCTCATCAGAGGCTGAGCTCACTAATGATACATCGTATGTCAAGTGCCTGGTGTGCAGCTGTGCTCTAAAAGCCTTCCCTAACACAATTGGCCTCAGCACAGCCCCTGGTCCAGAGGGTGGAGTCTGCATACATCTGCTGCAACTCTGCAGATCCCATAGTCTAGGCCCTTCATCTAGAAAAGCTGCTCCTAGAGATGGTGCACACTGCCCCCCTCTCCTGCAGGCTCCACGCATGGCCTCTCCTGGACACTGGGAGCATCTGTGTGGATGTCTGGAAGAAAATAGGGACCTATTACCAGCTGACATTTTCCTGCCTCCTTAGACAGGAACCATCAGATAAGGCTACTTCCATTTTCCTCTTGCCCTCAGAAAGGCACAGAATCGGCGGGGCGGGGGGGTCCAGTAAGATTTTCCCATCATCAGTGTGCTATCTATGGCTGCATTTAGTTTTATTTTTCATTAAGCAACAGCCTCTTAAGGAGAAGATCTCTTCCCTTCTTGTCTAGCAAGGAGCTGGAAGGACAGCCCTGCTCTTCTCCAGATGAAATGGCTGGTCCCACCTCTGATCCCGAGCGACATTACTGCCCCAGTGCTGAGGCTCCTCTTGGGAGGAGGTGGGTGCTGTTGTGCTGGCAAACTCGGCGTTTTCCTCCTTTAACGGGGAGGCCTTCCCAATGGGTATCGAGTCCTCATTATCCTCTCCTGGAGGGGTCAGTTGAGAAGGCAGCATAATGCTGTATTGAGACCCTTTTTGGGGGAACAGAGGAAGGAGAGATTAAGGGATGTGCCCAAGGTCACACAGCTGTGGGATGCAGAAGCAGCATTTGAGGGCTGCTTTCTGTGGAGCAGATGAGAACTTCAACTGCTAGGGGTGGGAGGGGCGACTTGTTCAGCAGAGTCAAGTGCTCCTGGGCATGTTGTCTGCGCAAAGCTTAGGGAACCAGGTGTGTCTCTGTGTGTGCTGGTGGGAGCTGGTGGGTGGGATGGGAAGGTGGAGAGATGACTTTTGCAGTCTAATTGGCTCATTCCAAGGACAGCCTGTCACCAGAGGCAGGTGCCTTGAGACTCGGAGAGAGACACCTCCTCACTCCCCCATGCCAGGTGGGGTACAGAGAGAGACAGACTCAGCCACATGAAACTGCAGAGAGAGATAAACACAGAAACAACAAACAGAAAAAGGAACGTGAAGACTGGCCCAAGACATAGGGAGCCACAGGGGCAACTGAGAGAAGAGCTCACCAGCATCCACAGAGATGCAAGTCAGAGAGAAATACCCAAGGCAAATGAGGCCTGAGAGAGTGGTCCAGACTTAGAGAGACAGGTGAGAAGCCAGAGAGATGCAACTAGAGACCTCGGAAGGCAGAGATGCAGGAGAGATCTTAACCCATGCACATGGAGGCGTGAAGATAGCAAGACAAGGAGAGAGACAGAGCCAGCCACACAAACCCTCTTATTCCCAGGAAGATCAGCCAAGGAGAGGAGAAAACAGTTTGCTGAATGAAGCCCGGCAGACCTCGAGAGAGTCAATCCCCTGATGGTCAATCAGCACATGACTCAGAAATTGGGGCTGGTGAGTCTGTGGCGGCAGAGAGGGTGCTGGGGTGAAGGCCAAGCCTTCCCTCTGCACCTGGACGAGGTGCCCAGAGCCCAACCCAAGGGTGGGTAGTACAGACCTTGCACCCACCTGCTCCTGGCCATTTTACTGAGCCTCAGCAGTGGCGATGATCATTGTCAAGAAGGTCCCAGCCCTGATCCCCATCTGCCAGCTCCAGCTTGGCTTGCAGGGAGCAGACAGCCTGCTCTGTTGTGCCGGCTCCTGGCTGCACAGCCTGCTGTCGCTCTGGCCTCCCCACAACTCTGCCCCTCAGAAGCTTCTGAGGGGAAGGAGGAGAGGGAGCACTGCATGTTTAGGAGATATGGCATAGACAAACCAGATACACCAGAATGGTCACGTTACTCTGCAAGCATAAATTGAGCTCAGGCAACAGGCACCAGGTAAGTGTTTGCATGAAGGTGCAACCTGTTTAAAAGGAACCTTAACTGGTCTGGGCCAGTTGTAATGAGAGAGCACCTTGTAAATGGGAGAGCATAGCCAGGTGAGCTTGGCAGCTGTCAGATTAAAAATCAGTTTTGACCAAAATAAATCTATTATGGTTCTAGAAATGCTCCCTGGACCAGGAATGCAGAACAGGGGCTGTGTGACTTTATTCCCCATCATCTCTTCCACACCTGGCACTGAATGGGCACTGAATCCATTGAAGACTGAATGAGTTCTAACATGTCCATCCATATTAATAACTAAGATTTATCTAGTGCTTGCTACAGGCCAGGCATTTGGCCAAGCACGTTGCATTATATCTAATCTGGCAATGCCTCTAAGGGATAGGGACTCTTACATTACATTTTACAGTTAGGAAAGTGAGACCCACTGGGGCAAAGTGATTTTTCCAAGATTACAAGTGGGAAATGATGCGGCTGGTCTTGGTACCTGGGTTGCCTGAATCTAGATATGGCAATCTTGCAGTGCCATTGGGCAGCTTTTCATAAAACATTGTTCTAGTTGGCACAGTTTTTCATACCTGTTACCTGAATGGCTTTGCAAACCAGTTAGCTCTAAGCTGCCCCCATCTCTGGGTTGGCTACTGCAGCAGCCTCCTCCCTGGTCCCCTGACTCCCCTGTCCGCCCCTCCAAATGACTCCCCCTGGCAGCAGCCAGGGTGACCTCAGCAGGCAAGTCTCATTAGAGTGTCTCAGAGAACTGGTGGTTCCCATTGCTTGTGGGGTAAGGACATAGTTCCTGAATGCAGCCCACCAGACCCTACCAAGCACACGGCCTCTTAACCAGCAGCCATGAGCTATCAGGGGGCTGAGAAATCAATGTCATGGCTTGTGACCTTAAAGTAAAGACATAGAATGAGCTAGAATAGAAATAGAATAGAAACTCTCAGAGAGGTCACATTTAATGTGGCAAGAATAACTGCTTCATCAGTCTTTTTGAAGTGGATGTATGCAGGTAATTATACATGTATGCGCATGTGTGTGTTCTATGTTCCGGGTCAGCAAGCAAAATGTGTTTCTTACCATAGGGCATCATAAAAAATGTGGGAATTCAGTCATATAGGAGCTCCTGATCTAAGCTCATGCAGCCCACACCCCTTTCCTCTTAGCTCACAGCCACATGGTCAGCTTTAAGCCCCTTTCAGCTTTAGTTAAAGACACAGGGCTTTTGCCTGGAATGTTGTTCCTGCCTCTTCATTTAGATAACTTGACCTTTCTTTCTTTCTTTCTTTCTTTCTTTCTTTCTTTCTTTCTTTTTTTTTTTTTTTTTTTAGAAAGAGTTTCACTCTTGTTGCCCAGGCTGGAGTGCAATGGCATGATCTCAGCTAACTGCAACCTCTGCCTATCGGGTTCAAGTGATTCTCCTGCCTTAGCCTCCCCAGTAGCTGGGATTACAGGCACCTGCCACCATGCCCAGCTAATTTTTAAAAAATATTTTTAGTAGAGACAGGGTTTCATCATGTTGGCCAGGCTGGTCTCAAACTCCTGACTTTAGGTGATCCACCTGCTTAGGCCTCAAAGTGCTGGGATCACAGGCGTGAGCCACTGCGCCCAGCCTGACCTCATTCTTTCAATCTCAACTCAGGCACCGCTTCCTCCATGAGCCCTCCCTGGCCTTCCCCACCCCGACCCTCACCCAGTATCCACCCACACAGCACCAGGGACTTCCCCTTTATAGCGTTTCTCACTGCTGCACTTTGACATGTGCTCAAGTACTTATTCCACTGATGGCAGACCCCCCACTAGTCTGTGCTCCATGGGGATGTCACCCAGGGGAGGACAGCCTGTCTTAGAGTGCCCGATGGGGTCTGGGACAGGTTTATATTTGCTAACCATCGTTCCCTGTGTCTAGCTAGCACCATGTCTGGAATATAGTAGGTGTTCAACAAACGCATGGAGATTGAATGGATCTGGAGAGGCAGAGTACTGCTGTGATCTTTATAGACGAGGAAGTGGAGCCCCGGAGAGCCCTAGAATGATGCGCTTAATGCCCCAGCCAGGTTAATCTCTAGAAGCCCTTCTGCTCTTCACTCCCACGATGGCATTTTGCAGTCCCCAAAGTCTGGCTTGAGGTGTCAGTCTGAGTCCTCCCTCACTCTCCCTGCCCTCCTCACCCTCTTGTCCACAGCTCCCTCCCACTGTGGTCTCTGGGCTCCTTTTCCCTCTCCAGCTGGCTGACATAGGGGGTGGCTGGGGGAGGCACAACTCAGAAAGTGACAGCGACAATATTAGGAGTGAAAAAGATCAATTAAGCCCATCGAGCTGATTTGTGAAGCTGATTAAATTAGGAGCCTCCCTGGGGGCAGAGGCTCTCTCAGGTTGATAGACCAGCTGCTGGCTGCTGTAGGGTCCTTGCCAGCCCCCAGGGTGCAATGGGGGCCACTTTGTCCTGCTCTGTCCACGGAGAGGGGATGAGGGGAAGCTCCCTTTAGAAAGCCCTGGCAGGGCCAAGCTCAGCACCCAGCCCATGGTCCCCTGTGCTTTCTTATAGAATCCCCTGCAATCCTGGGGCACTGAGTAGATTGGCCTGACTTTAAAATAAGATCCTGGGCCTCAGAGAGCTTAGGTGGCCTATGCGGGGCAACCCAGCTGGTAGGCACAGGTAAGTGCTAGACCTGGGACTGGAAACCAGGTCCTTCTGTTCCCTATGTGTTCTGTCCTCTCCTTGCCCTGTCCCCATATCCGGCTTTAACATCCCGGTCTATTACTCTATTTTTCCAGTCTCAAGGCTCCTGTCCCCACTGCCCACCCCCTCCCCCTTTGACTGGCTCTAATCAGATTAGCTCTCCAGTAACCCGATCCCTCTGCCTTGGTCTCAGGATTCCCTTTCATGGACTGTCTCCAGGGCAGCTGTGGCCAGAATATTCTTCCAGTACTTCAGAATCCATCCGCTTCTCCTGGCTTCTGGGTGGGGGCTGGGGAGAGGGATTTGGACAAAGACTCTAGTGTGTGTAGGGGCAATGAACCCTGGGGAGGTTACAGAAATGAGGTCGGCTTCTCCAGAGTGCACGAGCTAGGGAAGGGAGCGCCTTGAAAGCCAGGCTGCAGAATTTGGCCATCCTCAAACACCACCTTTAATGGCAAAGGAGGGATGGGAAAACTCCTGAAGACCAGGTAGCCATGGAGTGCTACATTTCTGGATGGAAAGGGGACCACACAGGTGACACTTGGAGTGGCAGGTGCCCGGGAAGGAGTGCTGCGTGTGGGTTGGGGTGGGGTTTGAGGTGGGAGAACAGAGGAGGGCTTCACTCAGGGGTGGGCTTCGGGCTGGGTCAGGAAGAGGACTGACAAGCCTGGAGGGGTGAGAGTATTTCAAAGATCCCTGAGGGTCCTTTAACTCTTGGCCAGAGATGGGGCTGCAGGGGGAGCAACTGACCCTTAGACAGGGCCTGATTTCTCTCTCTCTCTCTCCCTCCCTCCCTTCCTTTCTTTTCTTTTTTTTTGAGACAGAATCTCACTCTGTCACACAGGCTGGAGTTCAGTGGCACAATCTCGACTCACTGCAGCCTCCGCCTCCTGGGTTCAAGTGATTCTCCTGCCTCAGCCTCCCGAGTAGCTGGGATTACAGGCATGTGCCACCACAATTGGCTAATTTTTGTATTTTTAGTAGTGATGGGGTTTTGCCATGTTGGCCAGGCTGGTCTCGAACTCCTGATCTCAAGTGATCTGCCCACCTCGGCCTCCCAAAGTGCTGGGATTATAGGCACAAGCCACTGTTTCCAGCCTGATTTCTTATACCTAGGTCTTCTTTCTTCCTTAGAGCAAGTCTGTGACAAATCTATAATTAATTTAAAAAAATACACACAAGCAAACACGGGCTCAGAGTTGTGTAGATGTAAGTGGTAGAATCAGAACTCACACCTAAGTCTACGGGGCCTTCGGAGCCTGGGACCTTTCGTGGACTAACTGCTAAAACTTCTGCAGTCTCGAAGTCAGGGGGCAGAGCTAGGGAGCCCCACAAGCCTCAAAGGGCCAGATAGGCTGGTGGTTAGGAGCACAGGTTTTAAAATTAGACTGAGTTCACTCTCCTGGCTCTGCAGCTTGCTTGCTGTCTGGCCTTGGCCAAGTTAATTTGCCTTTGTGTAGTTTACTTTCTTTCTCTATAAAGTGGGGATATTAATAGTACCTACCTCATGGGGTTGTTGTGAGGGTTAAATAAATGTACTCCCATGAAGAATTCCGAACAGTGTTGTCATTTGATAAATGTCAGCCATTCTTACTCAGGATGGAGCCAGGATATAGGGGCATTAGGCCAGGCCAGGGAAGGCAAAGACCTCTAAGCCAGTGCTCCTTGCTGTCTTCGCATGTCTGTGAGTCTGAGCTACCTGTGCTGGTGGGGCCTGGGCTGTCTGGCTGCCCAAAGTGGCTGACACCCATAAGTCATTGTCCATCTCCAGATTTGAGTCCTACAGCCTCTTCCCATCTAACTGGCATGGAAACTGAGGCTCAGACAGGTTGCCGCAGATCTGCTCTTTGATTTGGGGCGAGTCAGTCCTAGAGCCCTACCCCCAACCCAGAATCTGAATCCTGGTCCGGGGTCTCTAAATTACCCTGCAACTGGTTTAATTTTTTCCAGGCGGACGCCATCCTCATGGCAGAAACATTTTTTCTGTAATCTTATTTGCAACTGCTAATGAGAAGCAGGGCCGCTTTCTGTTTCTAAACCTCATCCACATCTCTAATTTGTTTCCAGAGGCTGGGGCTGAGGCTTCTTCCATCTCTGTGAAATATTAGCAATTATTTCTCAATTACTTCTCATGGGGAAGGGATTCTTGGAGATGGAAATCTGGAAGCTGGGAGAAGCCATAAGGATGATGTTTTGATCTGACGTGAACCTTGCCGAGAGGCACACATGCTCTGTCATCCCTGCTCCAACTTGAAGGCTAGGCTGGGTGGCATATGACTCTGTCCCCCTCTCTTTCCTCACTGAGCCTCCGGCCCAGCTTGGTTCCCAAACATGGAGCTGCTGCAGGTCTCAGAAGCCACAGAGAACTGGGGAGGGAAAGGGAGGAGAAAAGTCTTCTTTGTAGTCTCACTAAACGCAGCTCTGTCACTACAGCTTATAGGATCACAGGCCTTAGGGTCATCCTTGGCTCTTTCTGTCACACCACAAACCCTATCTATGAGTGAATCCTCTGGGTTCTACCTTCAGAATCCATCCAGAATCTGACTGCCTCTCACCATCTCCACGGCTCCCTTCTAGTCCAAGCCAGCAACATCATCCACCTGGATTATTCAGTAACACCCTGACTAGTCTGCCTGCTATCACCCTTTGCACAGAAGCCAGGGGGATTGTTTTGGAATTCCACTTTTCACGCAACTATTTGTCCTTTTAGCTATAGTACTTTGCATTTTTTAAAGTGGTTTTTTTTTCAGTTCTAGAGATTACACATATGTCCTTAACTTTTCACAGTCAGTTTAGAGTTAATACTTTATCACTTTATGTAAAATATAAACCTCTTACAAATATTTGCCATCCCCATTGTATGCTATAGTTTTCATATGCATTACATCTATATACATTATAAACCCTATAAGACAATGTTATCATTTTTGCTTTAGTTATCTGCATATTAAGGAAATTAAGAGGAAAATTAACTTATAATTTTATATATTTAGCAATATTTTACCATTTCTGATGTTTTTTATTTTTTATTTTTCTTGAGGATCCAGTGCCTCTTTGATTTTATTTTGCTTCATTCTGAAGAACTTCTTTTAGTATTCTTATAGTTCATCTCTTCTGGTGACACATTCCATACATTTTCTTTTAAATGAAAATGTATTTTGCCTTCCTTATTAACTAATATTTTCACTAGATTTAGAAATCTGGGTTACAGCTTTTTTTTTTCTTTGCCCTTTAAATGATGTTACAATGCTCCTTCTGTACTCGTGGGGAATTGGGTTCAGGACCTCCCCATGGATGCCAAAATCCGTGGATGCTCAAGTCTTTTATGTAAAATGGCATAGTATTTGCATATAACTTCTGCACATTCTCTCATACACTTTAAAACATCTCTAGATTACTTATAATACCTAATACAATGTAAATGCTATGTAAATAGTTGTTGTATCATTTAAAAATTTTTACTCTTTTTTATCGTTGTATTGTTATATTTTATCTTTGAAAAATATTTTCCATCTGAGGTCCCGTGACTGTGTTCTGCTTCAGGCCTCCATAGTTTCTGGTAAGAAGTCTGTGGTTATTTGAATCTTTGTTCCTCTTTGTAATGTGTCTTTTTTTCTCTGGCTGCTTTCAAGGTTTTCTTTTTATCTTTTATTTTAGCAGTTTGAATGAGTGTATGTAAATTTGTTTTGCACCAATTTGCAAAGTGGGTGTTGTTGTTTTTTGCCACTATTTATTTCTTTTTCTTTTTCTCTTTCTCTCTCTCTTTTTTTTTTTTTCTGAGAAGGCTGCTGGTCTTGAACTCCCATGCTGAAGCGATCCTCTAGCCTCAGCCTCTTGAGCAGGTGGGTTTGTGCCACCATGCCGTTTTGCCATTATTTCTTAAGAAAAAAATTATGCTCTCTTATTCCTCTCCTTCCTTCTGGCACTCCAATTATGCATATATTAGATCTTTGACGTTATCCCACAGGCCTCTTAGACACTGTTCACTCTTTTATACCCCCCCTTCCCCTGCCCTCTTTTTTTTTTTTTTTTTTTTTTTAGGCTAAATGGCTTTTGTTGATCAACTTAAGCTCACAGCTATTTATTTATTTATTTATTTGTTTATTTTTGAGATGGAGTCTTGCTCTGTCACCCAGGCTGGAGTGCAGTGGCATGATCTCAGCTCCCTGCCTCCTGGGGTCAAGGCCTCCTGCCCCAGCCTCCCGAGTAGCTGGGATTACAGCTGTGCGCCACCATGTCCAGGTAATTTTTTGTATTTTTAGTAGAGACAGGGTTTCATCCTGTTGGCCAGGCTGGTCTCGAACTCCTGACCTCAGTGATCTGCCTGCCTCGGCCACCCGAAGTGATGGGATTAAAGGCGTGAGCCATCATGCCCGGCCATCTTCATTCTGTTTTAGGCCTATACAGTAATTGTTTAAAATATTCCAGGTATTGTATTTTTTAGTACTGGAATTTCCACTTGGTTCTTTCTATATTTTTATTTCTCTTTAGAGGTTTCCTATCTCTTCATTTATTATGAATGTATTTTCTTTTGCCTTGTTTAGCACAGTTATAATAACTGTGGTACTTGTCTGATAGCTTCAAATTCTGGGTCATCTGAGAGTTGATCTCCATTGACTATCTTTACCCTTGAGGATGGATTATATTTTCCTAATTTCTTGTGTGTTGATTTTGGGTTTTATCCTGGACATTGGAAATGCTATGTTGTAGAGATTCTGGAGTTTGTCATAGTCCTCCAAAGAGTGCTGACGTCTTTGTATTAGCAGGCATTTCACTTGGTTAGACTCAAACTACTAACTGTTTTGCCTTTAGTGGGCTGCACCTCAAATCACAGCTCAGTTCTTTAAGCCTTAGTTGCAAGTTGTCTTGAATCTTCTCTATGCATGTGTGATTCAGAAGTGAGCCAGATACTTGATCAGAGTTTACTAACAGAATTTGGGCCTTTTCTGGCACTTTCCTTTCCAGAAAATCCCCCTTCCTTTCCAGGGGCTCTGGTTGCTCTAGGTTCTGTCCTCTGGTTCTTCAGGCCATATAAACAGCATTTTCTACTGGACTTTTAGCAGCCCTGAACAAGGCCACAGCTGCAGCCTGCCCTCTGGGTAAAGTCATCAAAGTGGAAAACTTACCACATACTGGTCCCTTCTTACAAGTTTCAACATCCTTCCAAAATCTGCCTGCTTTTGGTCATTTTGGTCGTTTGATCATTTTGATTATTTCAGAGCCCTCCAGCAATTGTTTTCTGTATTATATCCAGAATTTATAGATATTATTTGTGGAAGGGTATACCTGTTAGAAGATCACTCCACTCCACTGGAAGAGGAACTTCCAGAGTGTCCTTTTTAAAACTTCTCAGACTGTGCCATTCCTCCCCTCAACTCTCCCCACTCTCGATGGCTCCCATTTTACTCAAAAGCCCAAATGCTCACAATGGCCTATGAAGCTGAGAATAATCTAGCTTCAGACTGTGTCTGACCTGTGCCCTTTTACCTCACCTTTGCTCATTGGTGGCCTCTTTGTTGTTCCTCAAACATACCTGCCCGATACACTCTTACAAGACAGCTCCATGGCCGGCAAGGCCCTGCCCCCTCCAGCCCCATCTTTAGCCATTTGCCCCCACTCTTGACACTCCATCCCCACTGGTCTGTGGTCAGCCTCAGCTCAGGCCATGTCCTTTTCCACCGTAGGGCCACTTCTTCTGCCTGCAGCACCCTTTCCTAGACTTTTCTTCTGTATATTATTCCTACTAATCCTTCCCTCTCGTAGAAATGACTGCTTCTGGCCAGGCGCGATGGCTCACACCTGTAATCCCAGCACTTTGGGAGGCTGAGGTGGGTGGATCACCTGAGGTCAGGAGTTTGAGACCAGCCTGGCCAACATGGTGAAACCCCATCTCTACTAAAAATACAAAAATTAGCTGGGCGTGGTGGCGCTGCCTGTAATCCCAGCTACTCAGGATGCTGAGGCAGGAGAATCACTTAAACCTGGGAGGCAGAGGTTGCAGTGAGCCGAGATCGTGCCATTGCACTCCAGCCTCTGGGTGACAGATCGAGTCTCCCACTACAAGAGGTGATTGGTACTCTCAGGGTATGTAACACTTCTTCATACCATATCACACACTTAACAATCATTTATTTACTGGAAATGCTTTGTTTGCTCATTAATTTTGAGTGCTGTGAGGGCAGGCACTCCATTTGTTTTCCTCCTTTCTGCACCCCAGGCACCCAGCACATACTAGGCACCCAGTAGATACCTGGCATCTGACTGTCAGGGCCCAGCATGGAAGCGGAGGCAGGTCAGTGAGGAACCTTTAAGAAGTCCTTGCTGTGTACACAGCCTTACAATGTATGTGGGTAGCTATTTCACCTCTTTGTTACTTTTAGAGAAATGGAGGCTCTGAGAGGAGAAATGGCTTACCCAACGTCATACGACTAGAAATTCCCGCTTGAAGCCTCATGGCGGGAGAGCTCAGACCAGCAGAGAGACCTCAGATTGCTCCCAGCCTTGGCCTGCCTGTCACACTTCCTCTTTGCTGCCCTGGCAGCTGCAGGGTTGTTGACTGCACAGAGTTTTTCTTTCCTTTTCCTTTCTTTCTCTCTCTTTCCCTCCCTCCCTCCTTCCTTCCTCTCTGTGTGTCTCTCTGGTGTCTGAGTTAGTTCCTTATGGTGAGTTCTTGGTCTCCCTGACTTCGAGAATGAAGCCGCGGACCTTCGCGGTGAGTATTACAGCTCTTAGAGGTGGCACGAACCCAAAGAGTGAGCAGCAACAAGATTTATCGTTAAGAGTGAAAGAACAGAGTTTCCACAGCCCGGAAGGGGACCCAAGGAACTTGCCACTGCTGGCTGGGGTGGTCAGTTTTTATTTCCTTATTTGTCCCCGCCCACATCCTGCTGATTGGTCCATTTTCCAGAGTGCTGATTGGTCCATTTTACGGAGTGCTGATTGGTCCATTTTATGGAGTGCTGATTGCTCCATTTACAATCCTCTAGCTAGACACAGAGGGCTGATTGGTACGTTTTACAATCCTAGCTACAGAGTGCTGATTGGTGCATTTATAATCCTTTAGCTAGACACAGAGCACTGATTGGTGCATTTACAATCCTCTAACTACCCAGAAAATTTCGCCAAGTCCCCACTTGACCTAGGAAGTCCAGCTGGCCTCACCCTTCACTTTCTGTTTCCCCAGGATTCACAACTGGGCTCCTCTTGCTGTGTTGGAGGGAGATGTTTCACCTGAGCACCATGTTTCACATGGCAGTGGGGCAAGGCACTGAGGCTGTGTGGCATGGCACCACAGGGTGGCCACTGGTGCCTGAGTCAGCAGACCTGGCTCTCTTCTCCCTGCCATGCTGACTTCATGTTTATGGCTAACAAGCCTCTCCCAGGGAGCAGCTGAGCTTCAGGGGCATTCCTGGAGCGTCCAGGAGAGCAATATGGCCCTTTGCTGGTGGAGAACCTGAGACCCTCAAGGAGAAAGTGAAGAAAATTCTCTCTGCATACAGACCCCTTCCCATTTTCCCATTCTGGGTTGACTATCCTCCCTCATAGATGTGCTCATGAGTCTTGGAAATCCTCTTGACTCATTGCCATTTAAAATATCTGTGTTGCTTCTGATGATAGATGGTTGATTTATAAAATGGTTTGGCTCTCTTTATGATAGAATATTATACAGGCATCAAAAACAATAACGTAGGAGACAAGGATATGAGGAGATGTTCAAGCTGTATTCTGTGAAAAGAAAAAAAGATTGCAGAATACAGCATATGTTCCCATTTTTTTTTTTTTTTTTTTTTTTTTACAAAAATGTGGACCTAGGTACATAATGTGTGCTATGCATAGGAAAAAGCCTGGAGAACTTGCACGAAATGGTCACACTGTTTTTCAGTGATGGTAAGATAAAGGGTAATTTTAAAAATTCCTATTCTTTTCCAGATTGTTTCTAACACTGCTCATGCCTTTTGGAGACAAATTTTAAAAATAAACATTATTTTTAAAAGGAAACAAACAAAACCAAACAGAAGGGAGGCTGGGTTTCTTGGGGATTTCGGGAGTGCCTGTGTCTCCACGACCCGGGCAGTGCTCTTCTGAGAGGCCTGAGGGCTGGGGAGGCAGAGAGAGCAACGACAGGCCACCAGCATTGAGAAAGAAGGCCTCAAGGCCACATTGAGAAGGACACTACGCTCTGGAGCACAGGCTGAGCCCTGCATTCTTGACATTGGAGCCCTTCGGGAGTGCCAGAATGAGCAGTTCCTCTCCTGGAGGAGCCTGCCTTCCCACCACGGAGGCTAACACCACAACAGCCACAGTGAGCCACCCCATCTGCCCATCTTCTTACGTGTCAAGCACTGTGTTCAGTGCCTTCACAGGTAACTTCGATAAGTCACCATGGACATGCTGCGATTAAGTTGGTACTGATATTCTATTGGTTTTAAATGGGGAAACTGAGGCTCAGGAAGGTTCAGTATTTTGCTGGAGGTCACACAGCCAGGCAAGGGCAGAGCCAAGATTTCAGCTTCAATCTGTCTGGCTTGGAAGACTTCCTTATCTTGTGGCAGCATCTCCAGAGATCATGGGTCAGCCTCTTCTTGCCAGAGGCGTGTGTGTGTGCACAGACACATACACGCTGAGTGACAGAGGGACAAAAACAGTTAGTGAGCACCCACCCAGGCACTGTGCTCGAAATTCTTCCTGCAAACCTGCAAGGTAGGTTCTAATGATGTTCCCATTTACCCCAGAGCTTGTGCAGTGGCACGATTTACCAAGCATCACCAGCTGCCCAGGGTGACCTAGGATTCCAGCTCAGGTTTCTCTGACACTGATCTTGACCCTAGTGTGCTTCCGTGTGATCTTGCTTCTCTGGCTACTGGTGTTCTGCGAGTCTTGGACAGGTGAGGCAAACTAGGGCCAAATACTGCCCTCTGCCTGCCTTTGCATGGTCCCTGAGCTGAGAATGATTTCTACATTTTTAAAGGGTTGTAAAAACAAAACTCAAAGATTATGTGGCAGAAATATACATGGCTGGGCAAAGCCTAACATATTTACTTCCTGGCCTTTTAGAGAAAAAGTTGACGACTCCTAGCTTAGGGTCCTGAGGTCCAAGGAGGAACTCCTGGTTCTGCACATCTTCATCCTCCACATTTGGTGGTCCCAATGCTGCATGCGAGCTGTGGCTGTGGAGTCAAAGCACTGTGGTGGGGGACATTTTAAAAATGAGCTGTAAAAAGTCTGCCACACTTAGGGCACTCATTTTCCCACTTATATTTTGGGGGGATATCTGTACCCAGGGAAAAGCTCAGTGATCCTTGTTGGATTTCTAGGGTGAAGGGCTTTTATCTCAGCATGGGGTCAAGTGCAGCTATGTGTGGGTGGCAATGAACTTCAACATCTAGCGTGATTCCCCTGCAAATTGGAAGGCACCAGTGCCACCCCAGGCACCAGCCTTGAGTGTCAGGCATAGTGCCAGGTGCACAAGAAGAAAGCAAGGTCCCTGCGGATCTCATACAGCCCAGTCTGGGGAAGCAGGGGAGCCCCTCTTGGGTATCCGAGTTGGAAGAAGAGGCTATGAGAATGGGAGGAGGGGCAGGGAGGACAGCCAGGAAATGCAGGCGGTGACACCTGCGCTGTGCCCTGAGAGATGAGGCGTTACGCGGACTTGGGGGAAGGGACGTGGGGAAGTTGGTGCTGGCCAGGCGCGGCGGCGGGAAAGGGCCTGGGCAAAGGGGCCCAGAGGGGCGGCGGAAAGTGGAGCGGGGCTGTAGGTGTCAGCAGAGACGCGGCTTTGGGGCCGGCACGGCCCGCCCCTCGGCCCGCGCGGCCATTGTCTGCGCCAGGCGCCGCCTTGGCAGCAGAAGGTGACATCTGGTGACTAATGGCCGCGGCTGCGCGCCGCGCTCCTCCCTCCCGCAGCGCCCGGGG
Source organism: Pan paniscus (assembly GCF_029289425.2). Lineage (NCBI taxonomy): Eukaryota > Metazoa > Chordata > Mammalia > Primates > Hominidae > Pan > Pan paniscus. Next base: position 90,445,742 of record NC_073257.2, read on the forward strand.
CGCAGCTGCCGCGCCGCCTCCTCCCCACTCTTCTCCCCTCCCCTTCCCTCCGCTCTGTGGGCCAGCGCGGGGGCGCGGGGCGGGCAGGATCGATGCCCTGGTTTCCGAAGGGCCGAGGCCTCCCACCTCCTGCCGGCCGGGCCGCCCCGCCCCACCATCGCGCATGCGCATCCTCCTGCGCGCTCTCTTGGCAGCCAGCCCGCGAGGACGCGGCTCCCCGCCAGGGGCAGTGCAGGGAACAGTCATGCCTCCCTGCCCCCGGCCGGCCTCACTAGCGGCTGCAAACACCGGCCCATACCGGAGCCTATATGCATGTGCATTAACTCGCAGGTGCACGAACCCACGGTCACACGTGCTGTCATGCATTGTACACCTGTGCTCGTTCATGCGTGTTCACAGACGCATACGTGGGGGCCGTGCTCGCCCACAGACTTACCTCCAAAATGTCTTTGCGTGTGTTCACATAGGTACACGCATCCCGTGTGGACTCGCGCAGCCATGCACTGCTTACACACTCAAATATAGGAACACCCATGGGCAAGTCTATATATACACTCACAGGCACAGCAAGTGATGCCCTTGTCCTTGCCAAAGGTTGAGGGAGGGACAAAGCGCCTAATTTAGATCTGAGACAGGATCTAGTGTGGACTAGGTACCCCTCTTCCCCAGTGTTTACACTACTTATAAATTAGTTGCGTTTGAGAAACTACATTAAAAACCTGGAGATTTCACCTATAGGTCTGGATTTCTGGCTTCTTTTGCAAAATCAGAAGCCCGGGAAAATTAAGGCATACTCCCAGCTTATCACAATGAGCTGGGGCTGAGCTGCAGGGTATCCCTCAGTCTGTGATTAAAGTTCCCCTACCTCCACCCAAAGGCCCCCTCCCCATTCTGGTTCCTTCTTCCCTAGTCAGGATTTCCCACGTGGAGCCTCAGCCCTAGCCCTGACTTTGGAGCTGGGCTAACTAGCTTTAGCCCTGATGTCCACAGCAAGGAGATCCTCTCCACTGTATGATGTTGGGGGGTGCTGCCAGCCATAAGGAATCCCTCTGCAGTCTGCAAAGTACCCTCTTCACGCAAGGACCACGTGGTTCTGCTGACAGCTCCGAGAGCAGCGCGCTAGTGCTTCCATCTTACAGTTGAGAAGATGGCGGCTTGGGAGTAATGATATTACCACCTAGTTGGAAAGTGCAGATGGGGTTGCAATCACTGTAGCTGAAGTGTGGGAGGGGGAGCAGGGTTCCTCTACTTCAAGGTGCCCCTGAAGCTGGCTCCTGCCTGGCTCTGGCACATCTGTCTCCCCTCTCTGATATTGTTCCTCTCAGCCTCTGGCCTGGTGGGGACACCTGGTTCACAGAGGGAGAGGCCAGTTCCTGAAGCTTCTGGGTGTCTGCATGATGTCAGGCTCTGGCTAAACTAGCGAGTGGCAGCCCAAGAGGCAGTGGGGAGCTATGTGGATGTTAGTGCCACCCACTGCCCACCAGTCCTGGCGCCCCTTACTCCTGCATCATCTCATCCACTCAAGGGCTCTGGCTACCTCTGAGGGCTGACACCCTGCCCGATGGCTCACCTGAGTGCCTGTCTCACTTATTCTTCTCCACTGGAAATCTGGCATGTCCTTGACTCTCAGCATGTCCAAAGTCAGTCTGTGAAGTGGGGTGACCTCAGGTGGGGTGTCCAAAGTGGGTATAGCCTGAGCTCAGATCCCAGCTCTCCTTCTCCCTCCCTGTGTGACCCTGGACAAGTAATTGCCCTCTGTGCCTTCAGTGTCCTCCTCTGCAAACTGAGAACCATAATAGTACCTGCTTTGAGGATTGCCCAGTGAGGATTAATTGAGGAAATTTACACAAAGCAATCTGTGTGGTGCCCAACACAGATCTGGTGCTCAGTCAATACCAGTGCTTTTTAAATTTAGCTGGTTCTTCCTTCCGCTGCTCCCACCTTGGTTGGTTTGTACTTTCACCAACCCAGGACAGGATGCTGAGAATTACTCCTGTTCCTCTCTTTGCATCTTCCACACATTCAGTCCTGTCAATTTGACCTCCCCAATATCTCTGGAGTCTGCGCTCTCCTCTCACCCAGGGTGCCTCTGCTCTGGTTTGGTTTGGTGTCACCTCTGGTCTGCACACTTGTGGCCCCTAGCCAGGTTCCCAGGCTGCAGGCTCCTCGAACTTAAATCCAGTCTCATTGCTGCCTTTGAAATGCACATGGTGTCACTCCACTCTTAAGGTGCACATCCAAGCTTCATGACCTGGCATTCACTGTGGGTGGCTGAAAGGATAGCCATGGGTCTAGGGTGAAATTTTAGGAAGTAAAGCTGGATGTGTGCATTTTCTCTCACCGTCTTGTGTCTGCCAGACCTCACATTTAGCAGCCAGTGGACCCTTCACTCCCACCTATCATACACACTTTCTCCCCTCCATGCCTTTGCCCAAGGTGTACTCTCTGCCTGGAAATCCCCTTCCCCACAATTCCAACTCTGCTTTCTGTCCTGAGCTCACCTATCCAGACCCTCCAGCCTCCCTTTATATTCAGTTGTTACCTCTCTCTCATGATCTGCTTAGAGCACCCTGCATATATTGCCTTGATTTTGCAATTAACCTCATTTGTCATATTTCTCTGTTTACATACCACCCAGACCAATGCTTCTCAAGCTTTATCAGGCACATGAACCACTTGGGGCTCTTTTCCAAATGCAGATTCAGTTGGTCTGGGCTGGTGTCTCTGTATTTTTAACAAGCTCCCTGGTGATGCTAATGGTGCTGGTTCAGGACTATATTTTAAATAACAAATACTTGGATAGTGAGTCCCTAGAGGGCAATGACTTGTGTTCAGTTCATCTTGGTATCCCTGGTACCTAGCTAACAGCTTGACAAATGGAAAATCAATTAAATGCCTACTGAAGTAAACGAATGAATGAATGAATGAACGAAAGGCATCTCATCCAGATGAGAGTGTTGGAAAGTCTTTTGGAGTTGTTGACACTTGAGTTGCATTGTTAGGGAGGTATAGGAGGGAGCCAGGTAGAGAAGGCAGTGGCGGGTTGAGATACTCCAGGTGAAGGTCAGTGCTAAGGCATAGGGATGTACAGAAGTGCAGGTGCAGGATAGTGTAGGAATGGAAGACTTGAAGTTCAAGGTGTTGGGGAAAGAGACCAGGTCGCCAATAGCCAGCCCTGGATTCCGTGCTAGCTTGTTTGATCCCAGAGCCTTTGGAGAATGGCATAATTCTAACCGTGGGCCACTCCTGCAGCAAGCTAGGAAGAAATTCCAGAGAGGAGATGTAAGACTGGGTAGTCACCTAGGGGACTTCTCAGTCAATGGTGTGGAGATAAGCCCATGGCGGTGAGGATGGAGTCAGGGAACAGATTAAAGAGAAACTGAGGAGGAAGTATAGACAGAACTTGATGAGTGATTGGAAAAGCGGGTGAAGGAAGGCCTCCCCCTTTTACTGGGAGGCACCTGGGTGAGTGGTGGCACTGTAGACCGAGACTGGAGTTCAGGAGGAGGAGGAGCTGGTCTAATGGGAAGGCTGAGAAGTTTAGTTTCAAAGCTGGCAGGATGTTAAGAGCCTGTGGGATGTCCAGGGCATAGGCACCAGGAGCTCCTGAGAGAGTCCAGGGCTGGAGATGACAGTATGGAGGCATCGGCTGACAGATGCTCACTGAAGTTTTGGGAAAGAATGAAATCATCCTGGAAAATCTTAGAAATAAGAAGAGAAGAAGGGAGAGGGGGGACTCTGGAGGGAAACCATTCATTTAAAGAGCAAGAATTAATGACAACCTGTTAGAAGATAAAATGGGAATAGAACACATTTATAACAGCAACAAAAAAGATAAAAAACCTGGGAATCAACATAACAAGAAATGTGCAAAATCTAACTGGAGAAAGCATTAAAATGCTTCCAAGGGACAAAAAAACATTTGAATAATGCTCTTGGATGGAAAGCTAACATCATAAAATTGTCCATTCTCCCTCAGATAATTTAGAATTTAATAAGGTTTTCAATAAAAATGAAGCCTTTGTTGTTGTTGTTTAGAAAAACTGATTATAACACTCATATGGAAAAATAAATAAGTGTTGAGAGGCCTCTGCACGAGCAGAAGTAATGACTACCTCTGTTCCAGACTATCTTTGTACAGACAGACTAGTGAACATGTTTGGAAGATAGAGATAGTGTTTTCCTCTGGAGCAAAGAGCAATTTGTTTACTGTCCAGTATAACAAAGATAATGTCCCCTTCTAGGGCAAAAATCAGGCAAGCTTACTGCCCATTATAAAAGATTTAGGCTCTCTAAACTGAAAGTTTTTCTCCTGTAACACAACTCACTGCTTGTGCAGGTATCACCTGTCATACTGTGGCACTTGGGGCTTGTGTAACCATCACAAATGCTGACACTCTGGCTACTGCTATTGCCACGAATAATAAAGTCCTTTGTCTCTGACTCAGAAGTCTTGTGTCTTCTGCCAGCACAGAAACAGGACAGGCTAACTTGCTGGTTTGCAGGCAGAGTAAAAACCCTCTTAGACCCTTCACAGTTCTTTACAAGAAGAATAACTAGCAAATATCTGAAAGCAGAATAGTAAGGAGTAGGGGCTACCTTGCCCTGTCGGTTATTAAACCATACTATAAAACTATATTATATAAAACAATGTAGTACTAGACAACACAGCAGAACAAAATCAAATTCCAGAAATTACACATATGCATTATTCAATAAATGGAGTTGAAGCAACTGGAGAACCATCTAGAAAAAAGTGTTGGATCCATATCTCATACTTTATACTAGAATAAACTCCATATGAAACAAAAATGTAACTGTAACAAAATGATAATATAATAAATGTACCAGAAATGTGAGAATTTTAAAACTCTTAGAATGGAAGAACTTTCTAAGTATGACACATGACCCAGAAGCCATAAAAGAAAAGACTGATAATTTTAACTTTTTTTTTTTTTTTTTTTTGAGATGGAGTCTCTTTCTGTCACCCAGGCTCAAGTGCAGTGGCGCGATCTCGGCTCACTGCAAGCTCCGCCTCCCGGATTCACGCCATTCTCCTTCTTCAGCCTCCCAAGTAGCTGGGACTACAGGCGCCTGCCACCACGCCCGGCTAATTTTTTTGTATTTTTAGTAGAGATGGGGTTTCACTGTGTTAGCCAGGCTTGTCTCGGTCTCCTTACCTTGTGATCTGCCTGCCTCAGCCTCCCAAAGTGCTGGGATTACAGGCGTGAGCCACCGCACCTGGCCAATTTTAACTTTTAAAACAAAACTTCTGCATAGCAAAACCCCAACATACACAAAACTAAAAGACTTTGAAAAGATTTGTAACTTATATTACTGACAAAAAGCATATTTCCTCATAACATAAAAAGTGTCCACAAATCACTATAAAACAGATCAATAACCCAAAAGATAGATGGACAAGATATAAAGAGTTATCAAAACCTAGGAGAATATGCCACTTTACTCATAATAAGAGAAATATAATTAAAATTTCACTGAGACATCATTTTCATCTCTCAGTTTGCTTAAGATCAAAACAGTGGATAACACACTGTGTGGATGGGAAAACAGACACTCATTGCTGATGGAAGTGAAAATTTGGGGGTACAACTCAATGGGGGGATATCTGGAATATCTACGGATGTTACAAATGCTTCTGACCCCACAATTCCACTTGTAAGAATATATGCTATGGAGAGATTCCCATACATGAAAAATGATGCATGTAAGATGAGTTGTTACATTGTTTGTAATGGCAAACACTGAAAGCAGCCCAAATAGGCATCAAAAGAGAGATGTTAAGACAAATCAGGTGCATGCATATACGAGTATTCCTGTGATGTACAGATATGGAAAGATTTTCAAGATAGGTTGTTGTGAAGAAAGCAAGACATACTTCAGTGTGCATAGAATACTGCCATTCTTGTGAAAAAGTAAAGGGGTGTGTGTAGAAGAATTTGTAGACATATGTGTGCATACATGCACACTTCTACTTAATATGTCTGTGGAGGAATATATAAGAAACTGATAATGTTGGTTGTCTCTGGGGAGAGGAACCTCACCATTGGGAGGCAGGGATGAGAAGGGAAACTTCTTGTTACACACATTTTTATACCTTTGGAAATCGAGAATACACTACCTCTATAGGGCTTCCCCACAAAAATAACAAAGAGAGTGAGCAGAAGATAGGGAGCCCATGACAGAGACTAAGCCTGTGCAGGTGGAGTCTCAGAGAGAAAGCAGAAGAGAGCTGCACTGGAGGAGCCCACCAAGGAAAACATCTCAAGAAGGAGGTAGGATCCTGGCCTGAATGCTGCAAAGACATTAAGAATTTAGATGAGGATTTGGAGACGTGCAGTCGATGTGTTCATCGGGTCCATGGTGACCTCGGTGAGAGTGCGTTCAATTCAATTGAGTATGTGACTGTGTAAGCCCAAATGCGATGTTTAGGAGAGAACGAAATGTGCAGAATTGGATATGGTAAACACTTTCAGAAAGCTTGGTCATGAAAGGAAGATGAGAAAGTGGAAGCTGATGGGAGACAGGGCAGCTTGTGGGTGTCTCTTTCTTCTTCTTCTCCTCCTCCTTTTCCTCCTTCTACTCCCTCTCTTCCTTCTTCTCCTCCTCTGCCTCCTCTTTCTTCTCCTTTTCCTCCTTCTCTTTCTCCTTCTCCTCTTCTCTTGCTCCTTTTCCTTCTGATTTTTCCCTTGTTTTCTTTTTCCTCCTCCTTTTCCTCCTTTCCCCTCTCCTCCTTCTTTGTCCCCATCTTCTTTCCCTTCCTCGCCTCCTCCTCATTATAATTATTATTATTTAAAAGAGGCAGGCCGGGGGCGGTGGCTCACGCCTGTAATCCCAGCAGGCCGAGGCAGGCAGATCACAAGGTCAGGAGTTCAAGACCAGGCTGGCCAATATGGTGAAACCCCATCTCTACTAAAAAAAATACAAAAGTTAGCTGGGAGTGGTGGTAGATGCCTGTAGTCCCAGCTACTCAGGAGGCTGAGGCAGGAGAATCACTTGAACCCAGGAGGCGGAGGTTGTAGTGAGCTGAGATGGGGCCACTGCACTCCAGCCTGGGAGACAGAGCAAGACTCTGTCTCAAAAAAAAAAAAAAAAAAAAAAAAAGGAGGCAAAGTGTACATGTTTGGCTAGTGATAGCAAGCTAGTAAAGAAGAATCCCTGCAGGTTACAGGAGTCAGAGGGGACTGTCTGGTTATCTGTTGCTGTGTAACGAATCACCTCAAAACTTAGAAGCATAAAACTGCCACTGTTTTATTATGCTTGCAATTCTTTGTGTCTGGAATTCTGACAGGGCACAGCAGGGACACTTTGTCTCTGCTCTACAATGTACAGGCCTCCGTTGGGATGCCTTTGACACAGAGGGTGGCTGGCACTGTGTGAGAGCCTCCATTTTTCTCTGCATGTAAGATGGCTTCTTCATGTCTGGCACCTGGGCTGGGATGGCTGGAACAGCTGGGGTCTGGCCAGCATCACTCATTTTCCATGTGAGTTCTCCACATGGCTGGCTCAAGCTTCTTGACAGCATACTGAGGGTCCCTGGGTCCCAGGAGCCCAAGTGCAAAGTCCAAGGTTCTTATGACCTAGTCTTGGAAGTCATGCAGAGTTACTTCTATTGCATTCTCTTAGTTACATATGGCCAGGCCAAAGTCAGTGTGGTGGGGGCTATATAAGGGTCTGAATACCAGGAGGCGTGGTTCATTGGCAGCAGGGGGCATCTTTGAAGCCTGGCTACCATAGGGATCATCAAGCAAGTGAGCTTTTTGGCCGGGCATGGTGGCTCACGCCTGTAATCCCAGCACTTTGGGAGGCCGAGGCGGGCAGATCAGGAGGTCAGGAGATCCAAACCATCCTGGCTAACACGGTGAAACCCTGTCTCTACTAAAAAATACAAAAAATTAGCTGGGCTTGGTGGCGGGCGCCTGTAGTCCCAGCTACTCAGGAGGCTGAGGCAGGAGAATGGCATGAACCTGGGAGGCGGAGCTTGCAGTGAGCCGACATCGTGCCACTGCACTCCAGCCTGGGCGACAGAGCAAGACTCTGTCTCAAAACAAAAACAAAAACAAAAACAAAAACATGTGTCTAGAAGTGCTTGATTGCCTAAGAAGTATGTTTCTGGAAGTGCCATGAAGTGTCCTAACTGATGATTCCTGGAATTCCACTGTTAGTACCACAAATCTGTGTCAACTCAAACTCATTAGAGCATCAATGATTCACCATCAAAGTCAAGAGGTGGCCAGCTAGAGCTTTTCCAATGAAAGGGGTGCCCCCTCCTGCCCAAAGCTATTCTCATCTCAATGCTCTGGATCCTAATCCTGTTGGATTTCTTCCTTCCTTCCTTCCTTTCTTCCTCCCTTCCTCCCTCCCTCCCTCTGTCCCTCCCTTCCTTCCTCTCTCTCTTTCTTTTCTTTCTTTCTTTCTTTTTTTTCTTTCTTTCTTCCTTTCTTTCTCTCTCTTTCTTTCTCTTTCTTTTCCTTTCTTTATTTCTCTTTGTTTCTTCCTTCCTTTCTTCTTTCTCTCTCGCTCTTTCTTTCTCTCTTTCTTTCTTTTCATTCTTTCTTTCTCTTTCTTTCCTTCCTTCCTTCCTTTCTTTCTTTTCTTTCTTTCTTTCCTTTCTTTCTTTCTTTCTTTCTTTCTTTCTTTCTTTCTTTCTTTCTTTCTTTCTTTCTTTCCTTCCTTCCTTCCTTCCTTCCTTCCTTCCTTCCTTCCTTCCTTCTTTCTTTTAAATAAATCACCCATTCTGTGGTATTCTGTTAAGTGGCCAAGCAGCATGGCTCAGGCAGTCAGGACAGATTGAAAGAGGAGGGTTGGAGAAATCTAGCACAATTCTATTTTCCTAGATGAACTTCTGAGAAGTCACCTTGGCAGCATCCAACCCAGCTCAACTTGCATTCGAAGTAGGCTGTGCCGGCCTCCAGAACAAACTTCAGCTATGTGATTACCTGGAGAGGGGATGCTCTGATGGCCAGAGCTTCTGGCTTTCCATCAGACCCACACAGAATGTTCACTGGTTGTGGGAGGGCAGAATCCCTGCCCTCAAATCTCTCATCCATCTAAAGAACATGCTTGGAGGGAAATTAAGCAGAAGTAGGGCATTTGCGTGTGTATGCGTCAGAGTTGAGGTGAGTTGGCGGGTGGGGGAGAGGAACATGTGACCAGGGCCCTCCCTTAACTTCCCGGAGGGAGGGGAACTATTGGCAATGGCCAGAAACAGGATAGAATTGTCCAAAGGACATGACCTGAGCTACAGGAATCTGAAAACACAAGTCACAGTTCTTATGTAAAAATGGCAAATTTCTTACCAGGAAGGAAAATTAAAAACAAAAAAGAGCTATGAGCACTTTAGCGTGCTTTTCTGGGGATGACCCCTCTGTGGTGGGTCTCAGATGAAGCCTGCCATGACCATATCTGACAGGCTGGTGCCTCCCTAGACACTTCCCTCGCCTTCTATCCTGAGTGTAATCCCAACGCGCTCCAGAGGTTTGGCCTTTCTGAGAAGTGAGGGCATGACTCAGTCAAGGTTCTATTGTTGTAAGTAATGGAAACTGACTTGAGTGAACTTCAGCAGGGAAGGAAATTCACTGGAAAGAATCTGGTTTATCTCACACAAGACAAGGGCTGCTGGGCCTCCTGAGGCATGGGACCCAGGAGTCAACATTTGCCAAAGTGTGTTCCATGGTTTGCTACTCCTAGCAGATGCCTGAGAAAATAAAACGCTCTGTGATCCAATGAGTTCGGGAAATGCTACTTATCTTTTTTCTCTTAATATGCACGCTGGCATATTAAAGGCTCTGATAAGTCTTGCAGCAAGAAAGCTTATTTAAGTAGACAAGCACTTCCCTAAAATATTTGTGGAATAAGGTATACTTGTTGAGAAGGTGATTAAAGAGGAAGAGTTTCCCACCCTGGCTCTCACCCTGTTGTGATGGGGAGCTGACTTTACTGTGAAGAATATATACTAGACAGGCTATATATCTAATGGTTAGGGGCATGGACCACCTGCTTTTGAATCCTGATTTCACCACATGCTAGCTGAATGATCTAGGCAACTTATTTAATATCTCTAGGTCTCAATTTACTATCTATAAATCAGAGGAATAATAATAATATCTCTTGAGGTTGTAGTAAGGATTAAATGAGCTAATCAAACTGTTTGGTTCACAGTAAGTGCGAAAGTATTGAGCTATTATTACGGATTGAATACACACACTCTTTGCTATGAAATTCACAGCACTGGGGGCAGCTCATGTTTAACAAACACTTGTTGGTGTCTACTCCTAATGGACTGGGGACACAGATATGAGTCTGGTGGTATGTCCCAGCCTTCATGGGGCTCCCAATTCTGTGGGGTAGAACAAGCATGTTAGAGATTATTACAAAGAGGGATGGTAAGAACAGAGTACTATGACAGCCCATAGAAGGAGCACCTAGCCCAGACTGAGGGGCAGGGGCGATAGCGGCATGGGAAGGGTGTTGCAGGCTAACGGCATGAAGGTGCCAGCCAGCTTTGGGCATCCCAGGCAGTCTGGTGTGGCCAGGGAATGAGGTGAGAAGTGATGGTGTTGAAGATGTTGGTAGAGACTATCACAGGGAAGGCCTTGAACACCAGACCAAAGAGTTGGGGTGTTATTCTATGGGGGCTAGGGAGCTAGCAGAATATTTCTGTCAAGTGAGTGTCATGACAAGTGTGCATTTAGGAAGCTCCCTCTGGCAGTGATAGGACTCACTGGTTGGAGAAACCAAGCCTGGAAGCCAAGAGATTAGGGAGAGCTGGTTACAGAAATCAAACTGGGAGATGGGGAAAGACTTGGCTTGGGTGACTTGATGCTGCTGCTAATTGAATTGATGATTGGTACTGATTTAGATGAAAGTCCTGAGCTTGAATCATGTTGACTTGGAGGACCCTGTGGGCAATACAAGTCTCAATATTCAACAGTCAGTTGAATATGTGGGCCTGAAGAGATAGATCTGGGAGCCGAGGGTATTTCAATGATAATTGAGTTCATAAGAGTGGATGGGATTGTTCTGAGAGGGTCAAGATCAAGGCAACCCTGGGTAGCTTGACCCTTCAGGGGAGCAGGGAAGCAAATTCTGCTAAAGAGGTTCTGCAGACACCTAGCAGTCCAGATTTCTTACAGATTCAAATTCTCAGAGGAACTGGTTTCTCTCCTCAAGAGAAACCTCCCCTCTCCTCAAATCCTGTCTGTCTGTCTTTCTTGAACCCAGGCTATTATGATTAGGCCCTAGTATGACATAATGGCTTCAGGGCCAAGAAAGGATACCCAAGGGGCCCTGCTCTTCACTGTTACCTTGTCATTGCTACACTTTGCCACACCCTGTACCAGTTTCCATCTCTACAACAGGGAGAACTGGATTTTGTCAGCTGCTTCTTCCCAAAAGTTGTTACTACAGACACAAGAAGGATGGAGTCAGCAGAGTGACAGCTGAGGAAGTGATGCAGGTTGTCCTCATTTCTGGGGACTTATCCAAACCCTTCTGCACCTTTGGGTGCCTGCACCTGCAGCCACTACTTGGTTGCGGTGAGTGCTAGACTAGCCTGATGAGATAGGAAGCAAGGAGATTTTAATGCATAGGGTTTAGTGAACACATCCAGGCACTCTGTTCCTTCCTTCTATTGTTCAACCTGTAGAATAACAGGCACACAGGTGAAATTGTCTTACCTTCATAGGGGTTCACGAGGGTTGGAGCTGACAAACCAGTTTAAATGATAATCAATTGAGCTAATAATGCCCATGTCTTTCCAAAGGGAGAACTAGTACCAATCGGGAGTAGTAGAGGGAGTTACAGGGGAATAGAAAGTCCCTCTTGATGCTAAGCATCTTTAGAAGTGATGCCTGGAACAGAATAGGCTCTTGGGCCTGGGTTATTGGGTGACAACTCAATGCTTCCACACTCTCCTCTCTGCACAAAGGGCTAGAAGCCTGAGAACTACATTTCCAGGAATCCATGAAACATAGGTTCCAGGTTAGAATCTTTCCATGAGAAGCAGGTGCATGAGATTCAGAAGTCAGAAAAGAAGACGAAGCCATATGGGAGGTGGCTCCTGCCAGCCCTGGAGTTACTCACCTTCAGCTGTGGTGAGTAGAGTGGTGGGCTTTGGCAGATGGCAGATTTTAAAACAACCTCAAAATTTTCCTGAAGCAACAGTGTTGGGGGCATCTGTGATCCTTGCAGGAGCTGCTGCAGATCCTGCAACTTTTTTACTTTCTGAAAATTTATAGAGAACCTTTATTATATAAATATCCAATGACCTTCCTTTTTCCAGCTATTCCAAAATTTCTGTTAAGTGCTGTATAACATTTGCTGTATACCAAATCACCCAAAACCTAGTTGCTTAAAGCAACAATTATATATTTAGCTCACAATGCTGTGGATCAGAATTTGTGCTAGGCACAGCTGAGTGGTTCTTCTGGTCTTGGTTTGACTCACTAATGCATTTTACAAGAACAGGCCAAATTCAAATTTATATCACATGGATACAGGGAAGAGAATCATCAGGGCCAATTTTACAGTCTACCACAGCATCTATTTCTTGTATTAAATAACCTTCCTGCTTCAAAGACCCAGAGAGTTTTTATTTCCCTGAGCAAACCTTGAAGATGTAACATCACTCTGTATTTCTGGTCTTGGTTGGGCTCACTAATGCACAAAGGCTCACTAAAGATGCAGGTATTGAGACTTGGATTAAGTAGTGGGCTGAGGGTTAAGGATTTGGGTTTAAGTCCTGGACTGTGCCACTTCTTGCAAGTCAACCTTGGGCCAGTTTCTTCAGAGTCTTGAACCCTTCTCTCTCAAATGGACATGGTTAAACTTATGTGCAGCCATCAAGTAAAACAATGGTTGTAAAGTAAGTTTGAATAGATTAATGATCATATCCTACATTTGAATAACACCACGCTGTGAAACCTTCCCACCTGGGGACTGCTGGATCAGGGGCCAGAGGGCAGGGGCTGCTCTGGTGGGATAGAAGTCAGAAAGATGTTGGTCACTTGCTTTTCTCCCCTCTTGGATTCCTTGGTGTATTTTGGGGCTTAGAAGTAAAGAATGAATGGCCAGCCAAATCTTCCATTTGCAGCCTCTGTGTTGGAATTAAGCCAGAGTTTGGAAAAGCCCTAGAACTGCTGGAGCCAGGACAAACTCCAGGGCTGGCAGGAGCCACCTCCCATCCACTGCTCCCATCTGCCCTCTTGGCTGCTGGTGCAGTGAGGCCCTGCTTGTCCTGGCCCATCCTCTCCCCAGGCCTCATGTGCTCAGCTGCTTGAAAGACCACTCCTCACTTCTGTATTATTTCAGACTATTCTCCCCATTGTTCACTGTGCTCAATGCCACCTACCTTTTTCTCACCCTTAAACTTGGCCTCTAGTTGGGATAGACTGGGCTGTGCTGCAGTAACATAACAAACCCTGGAATCTCAGTGGATCAGCTCCTTATGTGTTTGATTCTTCTTTATGGACTATTCATATGGGCTGGCAGGTCTGTTCTCTGCCTAGTGACTCAGGAATCCAGGTTCCCTCCATTTTATGATGCTGCTGCCCCAAAGCGTGGCATCCAATGTGGCCCTGGTGGGAAATTTATTTGGCCCAGCATTGACACTTGTCGCTTATGCTCACAGTCTGTTGGCTAGAACTAGTCACACAGCCCGAGCACAAATGCAGGGGAGGCTGGGCATTGGAGGGGAGCACATGGATATTGGGTGAGCACTCATGGTCTGGGCATGTATCTGTCAGGGTTCCAAATTGCAAGCAATGGAGAGTGACTTCAGGTGTTTCAAGCAGAAAATAAATTTACTAAAACAATATTATGGCGTTTACTGAATCTCCTAAAAAGCCAGAAAACTAAGATTAAAGGTGATGTAGCTAGAAATAGCATCCCCAATCATGCTGTAGAGCAGCTCTGAGATGTTGCTCCTGGGCGCAGACACCATGGCCATCCCTGCCAACAATGCTGGCACTGAACATGAACTCTGCCACATAGCCATAGCCATAGCTGCCCCAGAGACTGGATATGGTTACTGCATTAAGGACACCCTTGTCAGCCTGCAGCCTGTACAGCCCCAGCTCCTTTGTGTCACTCACTTCTGACTCAAGGTCTAGGATCAGCATGTCTGATTGAGGAGCCTAAATGAGCCATGTGCTAGCTGCAAGGGAGGCTGACTGTATTAGTCTGTTCTCACACTGCTAATAAAGACATACCCAAGACTGGGTAATTATAAAAGAAAAAGAGTTTCCTTTTCTTTTTAGAAGAACACTGGATTCATAGTCTCACGTGGCTGGGGAGGTCTCACAATCATGGAAGGCAAAGAAAGAGCAAAGATACATCTTACATGGCAGCTGGCAAGAGAGCTTGTGCAGGGGAGCTCCCATTTATAAAACCATCAGATCCCATGAGACTTATTAACTATCATGAAAACAGCATGGGAAAGACCTGCCCCCATGATTCAATTACCTCCCCACGGGTCCCTCCCATGATACAAGGGGATTATGGGAGCTACAATTCAAGATGAGATTTGGGTGGGGACACAGCCAAACCATATCACTGACAAAACAAATATCTGGCATTTTACCTCCTATGGAAGGCCCTGGTTTTCAAGGGGAGCCTCAACTGAGAGTGATGAATATTCACTGCATTATCTCAGGGCCTTTGCACTTGCTGCCTCCTCTGTCTACAGGTATTTCCCCAGATGTTCTCAAAGCTGGCTCTTTCTCTGCTCAAACGCCAGCTCTGACAAGCAAATCTAATGCAGTCCCCATGAGGCAATCACATCCATCTGACTTGTTTTCTTCACAGCACCTGTCCCTACCTTGTCCATTCATTTGTTTACTGATTTAATTTCTGTCTACCTGTAAGAGGTAACAAGCACAGGCCATCGTAGGAGACAGGTTCAAACCCCGGCCCTGCCATTTACTAGCTGTGTGACCTTGGGCAGCTTACTTATTTGCCTTTGCGGTGCCTGCAGTTTCCACATCCAGCGGTGGTGTGTGCACGTGTCTCGGGGAGCAGGTTCGGGCTGACTCAACATCTGCCCTGTGCTGGCCACTGTGCTAGGCCTCTGCTTCTGTAATCTCATTAATCCCCAGCACATCATTGTGAAATGCCCCTTATTTGTGTCCTGGTTTCCCTCAGGCGGTGAGAGGTAATGTACAGGCTCAAGTCCACACCACGGGAAGCAGTGCAAAGCCTGTGTACTTCCTGCAGTCATCACACAGCAACCCCCTTCAGACTCCAGGCCTCTGTGTTTGGGGGCGTAAGGGACTGTTTCTCTAGTTGGTGAGATTATAAAATAACCTTCACGGAGTATTCCTGTTGTAGTGGGCTGAGAATCCCTTCCTAACCTCTAACCTTTGTCTCTGGCTGTAATTTTATCCCAGAGAGAAGGGGTGTGGCACATGGGCCTAGGGCCGAGTGTGAGCCCAGGTGATAGAAGAAGGCAGTTACACCCCAAAGGCTCACTCTATCCTTGGAGCAGTCAGATCTGGGGCAGGCATTTAAGAATTCAGGCACAAAGGAGAGGCCAAGGGCCCACAACAGGGAGGCAGGCATCCCTGGCTTCCAGGAACACATGGAGCGAGACACAGTCCCTCCTCCTGTATCCTTGTTCCTTGGCTGAGCACATGGAAGAGGGGGTGTCTCCAGGCCCAAAGAGGAAGCCTGAAGGTTGTGTGGGGGTGGCCACCTGGGAGTCAGGTGGAGGGCTCTTTTCTTTGACTATGTAGATCTTATGTACTTTCCTTGATGACAGGCTGGATTTGACCTTCTGGTCATAGTTGGGGGACTTTTACTCTAGATCATCTCTAAGGACTATTCCAGCTTTGACCTCCCACCTGGGTACGGAAAGAGACTGAGGCTCTGACAGGTGAAGTAGGTTTGCCCTGGTTTGCAAATGTGGCTGGAAGGGAGGTGGGGACAGGCTTTATTCATTTCTGATCTCTTAGGGATCTCTGAGAGCCTGGCACAGAGCAGGTGCTCAGAGAGCTTTTGGTGAATGAATGAATGAATGGGTCCTGAACTTGAGTAACAAGAATATGGCAGGGATTATGTATGTTTGTTGATGGGTGTTGTGAACCTGTAAGGACAGGAAGGAAGGAGTGCTGAGGCTGACAGTGAGAGAAGATAGAGGGAGTTTCCGGCACTCTGGGGCCGTTCACTGCAGTATCACAGCAAACAGCAATCATGTGCCCTGGACGGGCATTCCTTTGTTACCGAGAGGCACAGGAAAGAATGGTAACACAGTGGCTGGTCATCAGAAAGAGATGCAAGGATGCTGAGTGTATAAAGCTGCAGGATGCATTGCATTATGCATGCCTGAGTCCTGTAGCTTGCTTTGTAAAGCACAGTGCTTATTTTAATAAGTGACAATCTTTAATGCAGTGGGGGGGAAATCACAGCTTTGTGGATGTCTCATTGTTCTCAGAAGTGATGCTTAGCTTCAGGAAACACCAAGTTGGATGGGCAGCTAGGCAGGGACTTTGATGTCCTTCTGGTTTGCTTTCTGGGGCAGGAAAAGGATGAGTTCTCCTAGTGTCTTGTACACATCAGATGCTCAGTCAAAGTCTGATAAATAAATGGTTCTCTCCCTACATCTGATATAGTGCTATCTTATAGTAGAAAACTTAAGGAACATGTGACTACATTCGCCCATTCATCTCCTAGTTGCTTGCTGACATTTGAAATTTATTTGCAGACTCACGTGTAGTGGTGATAGATAAGGCTTCATGTGTGGGCTTGGGCCCTGATGAGAACTCCCACCGTGGCTCATATGGTGTGCACATGACTCCACTGTGCTGGGGTGCTTTCAGAGATGAGCCAGGACAAAAGAATGGGGATGGTGGCTGGGTGGGGAGTGGGGAGTTAGGAGTGGGGGAGTGTAGTGTTATGTCCTGAGAATTAACCTGGGGGATGGAGAACAACTCTCTCTGCTTCACAGTGTCTCAGAAAGGAGACCTCAGGGATATTCAATTTCTCCTTTTCCTACAAATTGCTAGCAGCAGAATCAACCTGAAGTTCTAACTACCCTGGTCATATATTTGGCTGGCCATGGCTGATGCAGCAGAAAGTGTAGAGCAGGAGTACTTGGCTGAGGTGTAGCCACACATGTCCTCTCATGGCGGGTGTTGGTGGACCCTTGAGTACAGATGTGGCCCTCTACCAATCTAGGGGTATAAAGGCAGCTGGCGTCTAAGCCCCTTTGACCTGGTGGTCTCCTTACTTCATGCAAGCTGCCTGGCCCACTGGACTTTGCTCATACCTCCTGAGAACAAGGTCGTCACTAGGGGACTGTGTCTACCCCCTTGCAGGCTCATCTTGTGTCCATCCCTGACACTGCTTGTTTTCTGAGCACTTCCTTGAGACATGGCTGAGGCATAGTGTTCACAAGCCTTCCAAGCAGACCCAGCCCTTGGGGATCTGGCCCAGTTCAAACCCATTCCTAGAAAACCCAGAATTGGATCTCTGTGGCCACAATATTGAAAGACTAGTTTTTCATGAAAAGGATGACCCTGATTGTTTTATTAAAGTACTGAAAGACATATGAACATAAATGTCTTTTTAAGTTGATGTATAATAATCATACATATGAACTCATTTATGCCTGAGGTTGCAATTTTTTTAATTTTTGCAAACAGACCTTCGCGATGACCTTGAGCATTAGGACATAAATAACTCCCGCATGCTTAATGTTCCATTATTGGTATGCTAAACATAAATGGGCTAGCCCCATTTATGGGGTACATGTGATATTTTGATACACGGATACAATGTATAATGATCAAATCAGGGTATTTAGGATATCTATTGCCTCAAATATTTATCTTTTTTTTGTTGGGAACATTTTAAATCTTCTCTTATAGCTATTTTGATATATACATTAAATAATTGCTAATTCTAGTCACTTTACTGAGTCATTGAACGCTAGAACTTACTTCCTCTAACTGTATGTTTGTATCCATTTTCCAACATCTCTTTATTCCCTCTTTACCCTTCCCAGCCTCTGGTAGCTATCATTCTAAGCTCCGCTTCCATGAGATCAACTTTTTTAGCTCTCACATATGAATAAGAACATGTGGTATTTTTCTTTCTGTGCCTGGCTTGTTTCACTAACATAATCACCTCCAGTTCCATCCATAATGCTGAAAATAATATGATTTCATTCATTTTTATGGCCAAATAGTATTCCATTGTGTATATATGCCACATTTTCTTTATCCATTTGTCCGTTGATGGACACTTATGTTTATTCCATATCTTGGCTCTTGTGAATAATGCTCCACTAAACATGGGGGTGCCGGTATCCCTTTGATGTACTGATTTCCTTTCCTTTGGACAAATGCTCAGTACTGGGATTGTGAAATTGTATGGTAGTTATAATTTTAGTTTTCTGAGGAAACTTACTGTTTTCCATAATGGCTGTATGAGTGTATTAATTTATATTCCCACCAACAGTGTGTAAGAGTTCCCTTTTCTTTGCATCCTTGGTAGTATTTTTTTTATTATAACCATTCTAATTAGGATGAGATGATATTTTATTGTGGTTTTGATTTGCATTTCCCTGATGATTAGTGATGTTGAACATTTTTTCATATACCTATTGGCCACTTGTATGTTTTCCTTTGAGAAATGTTTATTCATGTCCTTTGCCCACTTTTTAATGGGATTATTTGTTTTGATGTTGAGTTGTTTGAGATCCTTTTATATTCTGGATATTAGTCCCTTGTTGGATGAATAGTTGTAAATATTTTCTCCCATTCTATAAGTTATCTGTTCAATCTCTTGATTGTTTCCTTTGGTGTCCAGAAGCTTTTTAGCTTAGTGTAGTCCTATTTGTCTACTTTCGTTTTTGTTGCCTGTGCCTGTGAAGTCTTAGACATAAGGTCTTTGTTAGACCAATGTTCTGAAGTGTTTCCTCTTTGTTTTCTTTGAGTATCTTGTAGTTTTGAGTCTTATATTTAGGTCTTCAATTCATCTTGAGTTGATTTTTGTATATGGTGAGAGATATGGGTCTAATTTCATTCTTCTGCACATGGATATCCAGTTTTCCCAACACCATTCATTGAAGAGAGTGCCCTTTCCCCAGGGTATGTTCTTAGTGCCTTTGTTGAAAATCAGCTGGCTGTAAATACATGGATTTATTTCTGAATTCTCCATTCTGTTCCATTGCTCTATATATCTGTTTTTATACCAATATCATTCTGGTTTGGTTACCATAGCCTAATAATATATTTTGATGTCAGGAAGTATAATGCCTCCAGCTTTGTTCTTTTTGCTCGGTGTTGCTTTGGCTATTTGGGGTCTTTTGTGGTTCCATAGGAATTTTGGTGTTTTATGAAAACTTCTGTAAAGAATGTCATTGACATTTTGATAGGAATTGCATTGAGTCTGAAGATTGCTTTGAGTTGTGTGGCCATTTTAACAATATTAATTCTTCTGATCCATGAGCATGGGATATCTTTCCATTTGTTTGTTTTCTCTTCAATTTCTTTTATCAGTATTTTGTAGCTTTCATTGTAGAGGCTTTCACCTCCTGAGTTAAATTTATTCCTAGGGATTTTATCCTTTTTTGTAGTTATTGTAAATGGGATTGTTTTCCTGATTTCTTTTTTCAGCTAGTTTACTAGTGTGTAGAAAAAAAACTAATTTTTTTTTGACTTTTGAATGTTGATTTTGTATCCCACAACTTTACTAAATTTGTTCATCTAGTCTAAGAGTTTTTTTGGTGGAGTATTTAGTATTTTTTAGATATAAGATCATATTATCTGCAAAGAGAGAAAATATGACTTTCTCTTTTCTAACTTGAATGCCTTTCACTTCTTTTTCTGGCCTGATTGCTTTGGTTAGGACTTCCAGTACTGTATTGAATAAGAGTGGTAAAAGTGGGCATCTTTGTCTTGTTCCAGTTCTTAGAGGAAAAGCTTTCAGCTTTTCCCCATTTAGTATGTTAGGTTAGGGTTTGTCATGTGTGGCCTTTTTTATGTTGAGGTATGTTCCTTCTGTGCTTAGTTTGTTGAGTTATCATGAAGGGATGCTAAATTTTATCAAATTTTTTTGCACTTACTGAGATATCATATGGTTTTTGCCTTCATTTTGTTAATGTAATGTATCACATTTATTGATTTGCATATGTGGATTTGCATCCCTGGGCTAAATCTCACTTGATCATAGTGTGTTATCTTTTTAATGTGTTGTAGGATTCAGTTTGTTAGTATTTTGTTCAGAATTTTTGCATCTATTTTCATCAGGGATATTGGTCTGTAGTTTTCTTTTTTTGTTGTGTTCTTGTCTGATTTTGATAGCAGGGTAATGCTGGCCTGATAGAATAAGTTAGAAAGAATTTACTCCTCTTCAATTTTTTGGAATAGCTTCAGAAGAATTTGTGTTAGTTTTTTAAAAGTTTGGTAGAATTCAGCAGTAAAGCTACTTCAGCTTTTCTTTGTTGGGAGACTTTTCATTACTAATTCAATCTTATTACTCATTATTGGTCTGCTCAGGTTTTCTATTTCTTCCTGATTCAATCTTGGTAGGTTGTATGTGTCCAAGGATTTAACCATTTTCTCTAGGTTCCCCAGTTTGTTAGCGTATAGTTGTTCCTGATAGTCTCTAATAATCCTTTGTATTTCTGTGGTATCATGTTGTAATATCTTATTTGTTGCTGATTTTATATATTTGGGTCATTTCTCTTTTTTCCTTGGTTAGTTGCACTGGTGGTTTATTGATTTTGCTTGCCATTTTATAAAACCAACTTTTTTTCATTGATTTTTTGTATTGTTTTATAGGTCTCTATTTCATTTAGCTGCTTTGATCTTTATTATCTCTTTCCTTCTGCTAATTTTGTGCTTTATTTGTTCTTGCTTTTCTAGTTCCTCAAGGTGCATCATTAGGTTGCTTATTTGAAGTCTTTCTACTTTTTTTGATGTAGGCATTTATTGTTATAAATGTCCCTCTTAGCACTGCTTTTGCTGTATCCCATAGGTTTTGGTATGTTGTGTTTTTATTTTCATTTGTTTCAAAAAATTTTTAAATTTTCTTCTTAATTTTTTCATTGGTCCATTGGTTGTTCAGGAGCATGTTATTTAATTTCCAAGTATTTTTATAGTTTCTAAAGTTTCTTTTTGTTATCGATTTCTAGTTTTATTCCATTGTTGTCTGAGAAGATACCTGATGTAATTTTGATTTTTAAAAATTTGTTGAGACTTGTTTTGTGTTCTTACCTATGGTCTATCCTAGAGAATGTTCCATGTGCTGATGAGAAAAACGTGTATTCTGCCATTGTTGGATGAAATGTTCTGTAAATGTCTGTTGGGTTCATTTGGCCTAAAGTGCAGTTTAAATCCAATATTTCTTTGATGATTTTCAGTCTAGATGATCCCTATAAAACTGAGAGTGAGGTGTTCAAGTCCTCAACTATTATTATTTGTAGTAATACTGCTGTGGTGTTGGGTGTATATATATTTATAATTGTTACAGCTTCTTGCTGAATTGATCACTTTATCATCATATAATCATCTTTAAGTCAAAAATGATAAAAAGAGACAAAGATCATTAGTCTGTTTTATCTAACTACTCTTGCACACTTTTGATTTCCATTTGTGTGGAATATATTTTTTTCATCTCTTCACTTTCAGTTTGTGTGTATCTTTACAAGTGAAGTGAATTTCTTGTAGCAAGTACATAGTTGGTTCATGTTTCTTTTTTCCCCTTTAGCCAGTCTATATCTTTGAAGTAGGGAATTTAATCTATTTACATTTAAGGTTATTATTGACAGGTGAGGATGTATTCAAGTCATTTTGTTAATTGTTTTCTCATTATTTTGTATATCCTTTGTTAGTTTCTTCCTCTCATTGTTTTTTTGCAGTTTGGTGGTTTTCTGTAGTGGTAATATTTGACTCATTTCTCTTTCTCTTTTTGTCACTTTTATATCTGGTCTACAAATGAGTTTTATACTTTTGTGTGTTTTTATGGTGGTAGGTACTGTTCTTTTCCTTCCAGATGTAGGGCTTCCTTGAGCATTTCTTATAGGCCTGGTCTAGTGGTGATAAATTCCCTCAGTTTTTCTTGTCTAGGAAAGATTTTATTTCTCCTTCATGTTTGAAGGATAGCTTTGCTTGTTAAAGTATTCTTGGCTGGCAGTTTTTTTTTTTCTTTCAGCTCTTTGAATATGTCATTTTATTCTCTCCCGTTCTGTAAGGTTTTGGCTAAGAAATCCACTGTTAGTTGAATTGGACTTCCTTATATGTGACTTGACTCTTTTGCTGTTTTTTAGAATTCTCTTTTTATCTTCGACTTTTGATGGTTTGGCTATAATATGTTTTGGAGAAGACTTTTTGAGTTTAATCTTTTTGGAGATTTTTGAGCTTCCTGTATCTGTCTATATTTCTTGTAAGACATGGGAAATTTTCAGCTATTATTTCATTAAATAGGTTTTCTATACTATTGCCCATATCTTCTCCAGTAAATCCTAAAATTTGACTATATGATCACTTTATGGTGTCCTATATATCATGTAGGTTTTTTCATTCTTTTTTCTTTTCTTGTTTTGTCTGACTGGGTTATTTCAACATTCTTTTGCTTAATCTAGCCTATTGTTTTAACTCTCAATTGTTTTTAAATTTTATTTATTGAATTTTTCATTTTCAGAATTTCTTTTTTTAAAATTATGCTTATCTCTTTGTTGAACTTCTCATTCAGATCATAGATTGTTTTTCTGACTTATATGTATTGCTTCTCTGTGTTCTCTTATATCTCACCGAGTTTCTTAAATATAATTATTTTAAATTCTTTTTCAGGTGTTTTATAGATTTCCTTTTTGTTGGGAACTATTACTAGAGGCTTATTGTATTCCTTTGGAGGTGTCATTTTCCTTGCATTTTCATGTGTTTTTACATTGATATCTGCACATTTAATTTAATAATTACATCTTCCAATTTTATAGATTGGCTTTTGTAGGAAAAGACTTTTTTTCCATAGGTGTATCTACAGTGTTGGTTGGGTAGGGTGTTTTGGCTTTGATTCTGGATAGTTGCAGTAGTGTGGTCTTTGTATGATTTCTTCATCTGTAATCAGCATCAGTGGTGTTTGTGAGTTCCTCGGTGGCTTAGGCAGTGGTCATTAGTAGGGGCTGTGGCAAGACTTTACTAGGGACAGGGATGCTAGGCAGGCCAGTCCTTTGGTACCCAGTGGTGGTGGCAGAAGGCTGAGCATGCTGGTCCTCAGGCCCCTGATAGTGTATGTGGGTGTTGTTGGTCGTGAGTCCAAGTGGGCCAGTTCTTAGGCCACCAGGCAGCTTGTTTGGATGCCAGAATTGGCAGCAGTGGGCCAAGTATGTGGGCATGTCTTTGAGCCCCTGGTTGGTGTGTGTAGTATTTATTTGTGGTGGCAGCAGTGGTGGAGGGCCAACTCTTGGGCCTCCAAGCAGCATGTGCAGGCATGAGCAGTGGTGGGCAGGTGGGTGCCAGTGGTGGTGGCAGAGGCAGACTAGATACACTAGTCCCTGGACTCCAGAGAGGCACACATGGGTGCTGGTGGCTGGCAGGATGGGCCTATCCCCAGGCCTCCAGTCAGTGCATTCAGGTAGTTGAGGTGGTCAGGACGGACCTGTCTTCAGGTCCCTGGAAGGTGTGTAGTGGGCACTGGGAATGGTGTACAAGGTGGGTCAATCCCCAGACGCCCAGATGGTGTGTTTATATGTTAGCGGTGGTGGCAGTGGGTGGGTCAAGCTTGTTGTCAGCTACTAGAGAGTGTGTGCTGGAGCAGACAGGATGGATCAATCCCCAGGATCCAAGACAACCCATGTGGGTGCTGATGGCAGTAGCAGGCAGGGTGAGTCAATTCAGCAGGTGGGGCAGGCCTGTCCTTAGGACCCTGGAAGGTGTGCAAGAGTGCCAGTGGTGGCAGGTGAGGTGGACTGATTCCTAGGACCTTAGGTAGTGTACACAGATACTGGCAGTGGTGGCAGTGAGTGCCATGGGGTTGTCCTCAGTCCCTAAATGGCGTATGCAAATGCCAGTGATGGCAGTGGTGGGTGAGGACAGCCTGTCCTCAGGCCCTAGGGTGGCACCCAGATGTCCCAATCCCTAGACCCCCTGAAGACACATGCAGCTAGCTGCCCAGTAGTTTTGCCACTGGAGTGGTCGGGGGTGCTGTCAGGGATATCAGCCCCAGGCAGTTGGCTCTTAGGAGCATGTGCTTCAGCTCCCTTTGTCTCAGGGGAAGCCTCCCTGGGGTGCTGCACCACTCATTCCCTGGGGTGTAGCACACTGTGTGGGCTGGAATGCTGGAGACCTGGCAGGAGTGGCCAGGTCCTGGCATCACAACACTGCAGGTCTCTGGGTGGATGTGTGAAGGATGTCAGTGGGGCTCCAGGGATATGGAGATGCAGGGGATGTTGGGCCCCAGGACAGGATGCAGTCTAGTGGGTGCTAGGATCTCAACATGGCGCTGTGCTGCAGCTGATTGCATCTCGGGGGTGTGTGGCACCCAGCATGAGCTGTCTTTCTGGAACAAAACCTTCACACAGATTCCACAGAGCTCCCTCTACTCGTCTCAGGGCCCACGAAGGCCAAGGGGCTCTCCCGTGGCTAGGATTGCAGGAGTCCATGATGTGGGCTACTGGGATCTCTCCTTACCTTTTCCTTGCAGTGGGGAGTTATCCAGGCTCTGAGCTGATCCTGGCCAGGCCAGCTGCTTCACTTCCTTCTTCTTCCATGCCTCTGCGGCTCCCTGCTGCCTCCCTGCTGAATCCCACCATTCTCTCTTAGACACGTGAGTCCACCTGTAGTTATCTCCTCCGGTGCCAGGCACCTCTATTCAGACATTCTGAAGCCCTCTTGGTAAATGACTTGCTGAAGTATATGTTGGGCTTAATCCCAGCTCTGCCCCTAATTAGTTGTGTGGCCTTGGACAAGTCACCCCTCTTTCCCTAACCCCGTCCTTGATATCACAGCAGTTTACCACTGGAAGCATAGCTTCCATAGAGTCCACAGACCTGAATGTGAAATCTGCCTCTTCCATCTCTGAGATGCAGTGCTCTGAGCAGGATTTTTGGTTATTTTTGTGTGCATTTGATTTGTGTGTGCGTACTTTTTTTTTCTCTTTTTTTTTTGAGACAGAGTCTCATTCTGTCACCCAGGCTGGAGTGCAGTGGCGTGATCTTGGCTCACTGTAACCTCCACCTCCTGGGTTCAAGGGTGTCTTGTTCCTCAGCCTCCTGAGCAGCTGGGACTACAGGTGCACACCACTACACCCAGCTAAGTTTTGTATTTTTGGTAGAGATGGGGTTTCGCCATGTTGGCCAGGCTGGTCTCAAGCTCCTGGCCTCCAGTGATCCGCCTGCCTTGGCCTCCTTAAGTGCTGAGATCACAGGCATGAGCCACTGCACCTGGCCATGTGTATAAGTTTTAAGTTCTCTACTCCTCTTGGTTTTCGTTAAGTATAAAATGGCAGTGGTAAGTGCCCACTTAGAGTCTGTCAGGACCACACAAGTATATTGTAGCAATAATAGCAAACATTTATTGTCTAATCTGTTGTCCTGGCTGTATTTTGCAGGTGCTGCTCCTCTCAATCTTTAAATCAGGCTGGTAATAGCATCTCTCATTTTTTAGATCAAAACCTAAAAAGGTGGGAATGAAAGAAGCTCCTAACCCTCCTGGCTTTTTTCCCAAAGCCAGGAGGCAGCTCCTGAATGGTGGATTTTGGACTACTGGTGAGGCTGTCAGCAAAGGGCCTGGCCCAGAGAAATGCTCAAGAGTAGGATGAAAAGACCATGGGCTTCTTCCTCTGCAAAAGGAAAGGTTTGGGACTGATGGATGCTGAAAAGTCTAGATCTTCATAATCCTCAACAGCTTCACTGCCACTGCACACACAAAATGAGTGTGCCCTATATTTCCAGCCCTCTGATGAATACGAAAAGAGCCTGAAGAACTCATCTTCCTGGTCGCAAAGTACTTTAAAATATATAATCCCTCAGTCTTAAACATACACATTTTATTGCTTTTTATTATACAATAATACATATTTACTATTGAAAATACAGATAAGAAAAAAGAAAATGGTTCATAATAATACTACCCAGGTTTAAAAAATACTATTCAGCCTTATGTTGAAGAATCTGACTCTTTTCCTATGCAAGCATGTATTTCAAGCAAAACTGGACACTTCATGTGTACCTTGTTTTGTAATCTTTTTTTCCCCAAATTAATATATAATCAATATCTTTTTGTATCAATCTTCAATCCTTTCTTCTGTCACTTATTTTTAATGGTTAACAGTCATCTACTATATGGATATTCTGTAATTTATTAAAGTGATCCCTCATTCTTGAATACTGAAGTTGTTGATAAGAAAGTTCCAATCTTGTTGAGAAGACCAAGCCTGTGAGGAATAGTTCCATGAAATTACAATTGGAACTTGCTATGTGCTGAGTGGCAGAAATGCAATAGAGTTCTGAATGGAAGGAGTGGTTTTGGAATGAAGGGTGGTGGGGAGGCTTTAAAGAGTACGTAGGGTTGGAGCCAAGCTTTGAGAGAGGGGCTGGATTTCCACAGGTTAAGAGATTGTATTCGAAATAGGAGAACCAGCAGCAGCAAAGGTGCAGAGCCCAGGGGTTGGGTAGGTGTTTAGGCCCTGGGGAGGGCTCACATAGGGGACCAGCTCCAGAGAGGGTTAGAAAAGGAGGACAACAGATTCTAGAGTGGACGGTAAGTGCAAGTCTGGCAAGAGTAAATTTTACCCTTTTGGGCAATAAGGAGCCACAGAGAGTTTTTGAGCGGGGTTGTGGCATGAGTAGATCTCGGTTTATGAAGTCACTGTACAAGCAGTTAGGGAGAGAAGAGAATAGCAGGAGATGGTATCCAAGGCAGGGAGACCTGTTAGAAGGTGGGGAACAAGTCCAGAGGAGGTGATGAGACCTGGATTCAGGGAGTGGCAGGAGGTGAGGGAAATGGGTTGGATGTCATGGCTGGAGAGGGCCCAAAGGAGGAGCCCCTGGGGCTCACGAAGAGGGGAGACTGCTGCCTGATACCTGGGGTCCTGGGAAGAGTTAATGGGCTGCCTGTGGACGAGCTAATTGGTCCTCCAGTGGGGCTGACTCATCCCAGCATCCAAGCCAGTTATTACTAATGCTGGGGAGGGAGAGAGAGAGAGAGAAAATAAAACAAAAGCCGAGCAGTGGGAATTCTGTCTGATTGAAAACTTCCAGGGCTGGCCTCCCATTTCAGACAGGCAGGATTGGGAAGAGGGCCCTGCTGTGTGGGGGTGAATGGCAGGGGTGTGGCTGGCGGAAGTGACATTTCCATGATGCCTGCTTGAAACTCATCCATAACTGCCTTGTGGGGGTGCAGCTGGGGAGGGCTGGGTCTTTCCCTAAACAGCCCAGGTTTTCTAGTGACACCCAAGGCACACTCAGGGCAAGAGAGTGCGACTGAAGATGTCCACACCAGGGAGGAGAGGAGGACCAGCAAAGGCCAGGGGTGCAAGGTCTGGTTCTATTTACTTAAAAACTGGCTGAAATCTCGGTCCCTTTGTTTGCCATTTCCTTGGGTTTTTAGATTTTTAACATGCCATGGTCAATTTCATTTGCTAAGCGAGAAATCACTGGGAGCAGCCTTCCCAGCGCAGTAGAGTAGGGCTGTTTGGGTAGAGGATGTGTCCTGGACAGTGCCCAGAGGTGCTGGCAGAGGCGTAAATGGGTGTTGCCGGGTCCTCCTATCCTCTCTGCCTCCTCCTTGGTATGGGCTCCTGCTGCCTTTTTCTGCAGCAGTGGTGGAGCAAACACTGTCCAGGGCTTATAGGGCCCTGATTCCTACCCGAACTCGCTGGGGCACTTTGGCCCAGATGATTCCCCAGTGAGGGTCTCAGGTGTCTTATCAGGGTTCCTCTGTTACTTGAAGGCAGACGGCTGAACCTGATAATGTTTGTGGCATTTTCCAGCTCAATGTCCCTATATAGTCATTTTTCTCCCATGCCACATGTTCAGGGAATGACATCTCTCATTTCTATCTGGTCATCAGGGATCAAGTGAAGGCCTTACCTTCAAGGCTGTGGGACTCAGCCCCAGCTAGACCCTGTGGGTCTAATTTGGATTGTAAAGAGTTTGTCCTCGTAAAAGGGTGCTTTCGTGTCCTCTGGCTTTCCATTTGGGATTTTAGTGGTCGGTAGGCACACATGGGGCCTTATGTTGTGTGGCAGCCAAATGAGCTGCGTCTTTGGGTTGTAGGGCTTGGTGTGGGAGGGGTGCCACTAACACATGCTGTGCCTTGAGTTCTGCATGGGTCACATCATGACGTTATCCCCATGCCTCCCATGCATGGGTCACAGGCACCTCCCACTCATCTGCTGCCTAGGGCCAGTCCTATTGCTAACTTCATGTTTTGGGTCCAGGGCCTCCCCTCCAGAAATCCCACATATTGGCAAGGGGAAGCCAGCCTAAAATAAGGGCCAGGCCAACCTGAGGTGTGGTGGCTCAGGCCAAAGGGCTCCCCCTTATCTGGAGTGCATGGAACCCCTCCCTGTGAGGCTTATTTGGTGGCTCAGGCCAAAGGGCCTCCTCCATCTTGAATACCTGGAATGCCTCCCTGTGAGGTCTCAGATCTGGATGCGGAACCTGAGGTGGGACATGGATGAAATGGAGCAGAGAAGGAGAAGGGGTGAAGCCTGGACCCTGATGGAAGGGGAGGAAAAGAACAAACTGGGGCTGCCATGACAGGGAAGGAAAGGCCCGTGTGGAGGAGCATGGAGCCATCTGCTCATGAAGGAAAGGCAGGGATGGGGCAGAGGTGTTGGGGCTTCCGTGTGACTCCAGAGGCCAAGCCCAGAGCTGTGTGTGGAGCCCATGAGGAGCAGAGATTTTCCAACAAAGGTGCATTTGTGGGCCTCCAGATGGAGGCCCTACCTTCTCAGCAAGGGAAGAAACCCCTCTCTCTTTAACCTCTCTCCCCTGCACAATTAGAAGGTTCTGAAGAGTGACTTCATTATTGATGGGTGAGTATATGTTTATTGGGCATCTGTGGTGTGCCAGACGTTGTGTTGAGTGCTGGGTGCAGAGGTAAATGGGATATCTGGTTACCGCCCACATGGGGCTTAGAGTGGGGGAAGTGGGAGAGTAAGTCAGGACACACGTAAGCAAACACTAGAATGGATAGATATTGTGATTAGAGCATTGGAGAGAAAGAACAGGATGTTTCAAGAAAGGACAGCATGAAGGACTGCTGTGTGGGATCAGGAAGGTCTCCGTGTGTGTGGTGGGGGGTGATGGTTAAGCTGAGGCCCAAAGGATGACGGGAGTTACCCAGGTGAAGGGTTGTGGAGACGAGAGCACAAGTGAGGGCTAGGAGGCAGCTGGGCTCAGGGCACTTAGGGCCCTGAGGAAGGCTGGAGTGGGTGGCAGGGGGCAAAGGGGGTGCTGAGGTGAGCCTAACAAGGGCTGTGGGCCAGGAAACAGGACTTTGTTTTGAGTGCGGTGGGAAGGCATGTGGCAGGCAGCCACCTTGAGGCTGGGTTTCCTTCTCTCAAGTGCCAGAGCTCAGTGGCTGCTTTCTGGGAAGCTGGTGACCAGGACGACTGGTGCATGGCAAAGGGCATCAGGAGACT
Organism: Pan paniscus; assembly: GCF_029289425.2. Lineage (NCBI taxonomy): Eukaryota > Metazoa > Chordata > Mammalia > Primates > Hominidae > Pan > Pan paniscus. Next base: position 90,475,355 of record NC_073257.2, read on the forward strand.
CTTCTTTCCTCCTCCAGGAGTTGAGTTTCTCAGTCTCAAGCAGGCAGCATGGGAGGTCCCCAGACCTGCCCTGGAAAACTCCCCCAGACCTGAGCAGTAGGCAGCAGCTCTGGGGTGCTGGGTTCATGTCCACCCTGAACCTGTGAATGTGACCTTATTTGGAAATAGGGTCTTTGCAGATGTAATCAAGTTAAGATGAGGCTACAGTGGATCAGGGTGGGTCCTAATCCCATAACTGGTGTTCTTATAAGAAAAGGGAAATTTGGACACAGACACACAGATGGAGAGGCCATGTGAAGATGGATGCAGAGGTCAGAATGATGCTGCCACAAGCCAAGGAATGCCAAGGATGGCCAGCACCCACCAGAAGCCAGGAGAGGCCCAAGCAGAGACTTCCCTGGTGCCTACAGTGAGAGCACGGCCCTGCTGATACCTTAGCTTCAGACTTCGGACCTCCAGAATTGTGGCAGAATAAATCTCTGTTGTTTTAAATCACCCCATTTGTGGTGTTTTGTCACAGCAGCCCCAGGAAACAAATACACTGGGCCCAGGAAGGGGAACCTGGTGTATTAAGCCTGTCCCACATGCTGGCCCACCAGCATTCCTTATCTTGTTTACATGACAACTCAGAGAAGTTCCAACCATGCTCTTCATTTTACAGAAGAAGAGCTGGATGGTCAGAGAGGTGCAGCAATATATCAAAGGCCCACAGAGACACAATAACAAAGCTGGGGTTTGAGCCCAGGTCTGAATTGGCCCCTGATCTTTCTGTACCGCCTATCTGCAGAGCCTTGATGGAGAGTGATCCAAGAGGGTCAGACAATGATGAGGAATCAAGGCTCTGCGACACTCATGTATTTACTGGTGGAATCCCATGCCCGGCATTTGTTTTGAGATGACCTAAAAGAAAAAAGAGTGGGAATGGGGATAGATGAAAGAACAGCAGAGTGTTGGTAATCATAGAAGCTGGGTAATGGGCCCATGGGAGTTCATTGAATTATTCTCTTTATGTTTGCGCATCTCTGAAAATCTCCACAGCAAAAACTTAAAAAGTAAGGCCAGAGAGATGCAAGCTTAAACAAGGAAAAAGATTAAAAACTATGAGGGCTCTGAAATCAGAGAGCACAGGATTGGGATCTCAGCTTCGCCCTTCATTAGATGTGAGATGTTGGACAAGCCACTTGGCCACACTGAGCCTTGGTTTCCTCTGCTCCATGGCCTCTCACTAGGCAAAACTTCATGGGATGGTGGAGGAATCAAATGGTGGAATTCAAGTGCTCAGCCCAGTGCCATGCACATGGGAGGCATTCTAGAAATATTTGCATTATTATGGTTACTGAGTGTGCACCTTGCAGCAGCTCAAGGGTCAAGACTCCCTTCTTTTTTTGTGAAATAGGGATGAGAATGAGGCTTAGAAGTGGAGGAACTCGTCTAAGATCCCAAAGCTAATAAGTGACAGAGACAGGCCTGACCCAGAAATCTCTCCCTGAGCTAACTGCTTCCTTTACCCACAGAGCTACTCAGAGACCTGCTCTCATGCAGTGTTTAGGGCCTTTCCCACAAGGAGGCCAGCTTTCTTCCCCTTGGTTTAGGGATCAGGCCAAGGAGGGGAAGGAAGATGAAGCCGCCCCTGGCTGACCCTGGCGAGCTCTGGTCACTCTGTGTTTGCTCAGCTGCAGGGTGCAGGTGGCAGGAGCGGATGCTGAGCACCAGCTGACATGCTTTCAAAGGTGACAGGCCTGTGGTAATTGATGGTCAATGAGGGCCATGGCTCCATGCACACTGTTGGTTTAAGGATGACATTGATCTGACACACTGGCCACAGCAGAAACAGCAAAACAAAGGAAGGCCAAACTGGAAACAGGCCTGGCCTCCCTTGGCCCCGGCTGCCTTGGCTCTGAGCATTCCCAGAATGCTGTGCCCTGAGGTCTGGCCAGGATCCTGGTGCCCTGGAGCTCTGGGGTCAGCCAGGATGGAGGAAGTGCCCAAGGCCCCCACGCATCTAGGTGCAGTTCAGGGAAGGAGTGAGAAGGAGCAAAGCGGGAGCAACCTCAGAGGTTCCCAGACCTGTGCCCACACACTGTTTCCAGCCTTCCCCTGCCCAAGTTTCCACGCCCTGGGAGTAAGGTGGAGGAGGGAGGGGCCTCCAGACCGTGTCCCACACAGCACGGTGGGTGCAGTGGATGTGTCTGCTGAGGAGAGAAGATGCAGGGGCCCTGGGAGGTAGGCAGGGATGGGCTGGGGGATAAGAGAGGCAAGGCCTGGTGGCAGAGGCCTGGGTGTGAATTCAGGGCTCTGGCAGGAAACAGAATTCACTCCAGATCCTTCCAGTGAAAAGACAAGGTCATTCTGTGGGCAGCATCAGGGAAATTCTCAAGAGATGAGGATGCTCTCAGTGGCTAGCAACAGTAGCACGTCATGACCCTCCCTAAGGCTGAAGGATCAGTGGGGGTGGGAGGGACAGTGCTAGCCAAACCCCAGGAGAACCAGACTCACAAAAGAGGGTGCCAGCAGCCACTGCCTGGGAGGTGGCCTGAGCAGGAAGGAAGAGGGGAGGAAATGCACAAGCCCTCTCCTTGCTCCTTTCCAGATCCTTGCCAGCTGCTGGAGGGAGCCACTGATGTAGTCAGTAGGGGCCACCTCCCAGGCTGGAGCAGGGCAGGGAAGGGCAAGGAATGGAGAGGCAGCCTGGGGAGAATAGAGGATACCAGCACACCTCTTTTCTTTCCCTACAATGACGACTGTCATACACACTGCACAAACCCAAGGGGAGGATTATTGATAAGGCGTGTGACAGTCCCAGCACAAGGCCCCTCATGTGCTAGCCTTGACAGACGGTAGCTTCAAACTCTCCATCTCTCTTTTTTTCAAATGTGCACACACACACTCCACATTTCCTCAAATCTCTGAATGGCTGTCATAAGGAAGAAGGAGCGAACATGTTCTGGGAGGGCCAAGGGGGAGCCCGAGGACAAATTGTGTAGCTGTCAGAATTCTGTGGCTCCTGGAATAGGCATGCCCCAGGGGCACTGCCTCCTGCCATGGGAAGCATGGTGCTCTTAACATGCGCCTGCTGTGTGTGAGTGCAGCTCATGTCACGTGCTCCCCATCCTCCAATCCACACCAGCTCTCAGGGCAGCTGATGGTCATGCCTTCGCTTTGCAGGTGAGGATGCTGGCCTCAGAGGGATGGGTGCTTGCCCAAGGTTGTCCTGGAGCCAGGCTATATCAATCAGGATAGGCCAGGTTTTGCTGCTGTAACAACCCTCAGAGCTCAGTGGGTCAAGACAATACGGGCTTGGCTCCTGCTCATGTTACCTGTCCATCAGGGGTCAGCTGGGGGCTCTGCATTTCACCATCCTTCCTCTAGGACCTAGGCTGTCAAAACTGTAGCCATCTGAGATATTGTTCTCACGCTGGAGATTTTATTTGGTCTGGAGGTCACGCACGTCACTTCTGCTTACAATTCGTTGGTCAGACTGGTCACATGCCCCTATCCAAGCAAAGGGGCCAGGATGGTCAGTCCTACTGTGTGTCCAGAAGGTGGAGAGCTGGAACTATTAGAAGAACAGCATTAGTGGCTGCTACATGAGCCATGGCTTCCTTTCAGGCCTAGGGAACTCCAGGTGCAGAGCTCTTCCTGCTGCTGCAAGGTTGACGTCACCCTGGCAGAGGCTGGTGGAGTGCCGTGGCACAGTGGGAAAGGCTAGAGCAGGGGCTGTTTCAGATTCTTGTGGGCTCATTCTGTGGCCACCTAAGTAGGATGCTGAGGAAGTCAGCAGATCTCAAGAAAGATGGCCCTGGGCTGTCAGAGCAAGATCAGGAGAGGCAGCATGTACTGCAGGGAGGAGAGGGCTTGGTACCTCCCAGGACCCTGAGCTTCCTGTCTCCATTCTCCTGGGCCACACATGGAGAGCCCTTCGCTGCTTATGGAGGCGGGATCCCTTTTGGAGGCTGTCTTTCCAGCTGCAAGTGCTCTGGGCAGGCTGGAAACGGTGTTCCGAAGAGCCGCATGAGGCCATTTCATCAGAGTGCTACTCAGGCTGCTAGAAAACTGGCCACAGAGCCATTCTTCTTCCACGACCCCTGACTGCAACTAGATGGAATTTATGTACTTGTCACCCCCATTCGGTGGCCAGGCTGGGGAAGGAGAGGAGTGTGATTCTACACAGTGGACTCCACAGAGAGAGGAGGTGAGTGGAGTCAGTCTTTCTGGAAGCCCTGCCCTGTGCTTGGCCCTGGAAGGGTACCACGCTGCTGGTTGCTGCCACATGCATTAGCTCCTGTCGCTCTCCCCTCCCTGGCCACCCTGCTTCACACACTTTCACTCTTCTTGAGGAAGCTGTGTTCCCTGCCTTGTGGACTCCATTTCTGCATCTCCCAAGCCACCAATGACTCCTCTTACACGATCTTGCAGAAGCACTCAACACGGCTGGCCATTTTTGATTTCATTCTGTTTTATTCTTCTGTGCCGTCACACTCTCTTGCTACCCATCCGTGGAATATTCTTTCTCTCTCCATCTGGCCCTTGGGTGCCTGTGGTCTGCAGACCTCCATGCACAGTTCATATTTTCTCTTTTTGGCCATCTAATCCCTACCATGAGCTTCTGCAGCCCATCATTGATGAATCCCAAACCCAGACCTCTTTCTGGAATTCAAGGTATGTTCATCCATGTGCCTAGCTGACATGTCCACTTGGATATCCAACAAGCTCCTACAACTGAACATGAGCCTTTCCCCCAAATTGTCCTTGTGTCCAGTCATTCTTGTCTCAGTCAATGGCGTACTTATCCACCAACCGTGGAAGCCAGAAACTCGAGAGCCCTCCCAGCTTCCTTCCTCTGCCTGTCTCCAGAGTAGGTCCTGAAGCCTGACCTCCTCCATAGCCACCACCACCATCTCCAACCTGGAATAGGACAGCAGGCTCTTTGGTACCTTGTTCCCTTCAATCCATCTCCCTGCTGCCACAGGGATTTACAAAAATCTGGTCCAAAAAATTCCCTAATTCTTAAAACGTTCAAGGGTCCCTTTACCCCAGTTTTAAATCCAAACTCCTGAACAGGGCACCTTTATGATCCAGGCTCCTGTCCCTTCTGCAGCCTCTTCTCTCCCCTACCCTGCACCCCATGCCCAACTCTGTCCCTTTGCACACTCTCTGTTTGTCCTGCAATGCCTGTCTCTGCCTCCTCTCTGTTTGGATGGCTAATTCCTTCTCAACTTTTCCAACTCAGTTAACATATCATTTGTTTTAGGAAGCTTTTCTTAACGTCCCCAAAGCAAGTGTGCCTCCTCCACGTTCTTGTAGACTCCTGTATGTAAACACCCTATGGGAAGGCAGAGGGGGTGCTGCCCCTCCTCTCCCCTGAGTGTTTTTGGAGGGCAAGCTTGAGTCCAGAGCCCAGCACAAGGCTTATCTGGCAGTCAATCAATTCTCGTGAATAAATAGGCAAGTTGGCCTGCCCCCAAAGTCCCTCAACAGTGGCCTCAAATCACAGAGGGACCTTGGAAATCATGTAGCCTAATGGTTCATTCCGCAGATGAGAACTGTGAGGTTCTTCAAGGAGGTGAAAGTTCTCAGTGAAGGAGTGAATATTGAATCTAGATTGGTGAACTTCCAAACAAAGACCACTTTTATTTTTTAATATTGTACTATGTAATGGAGAGTTTATTTCTCTTGTTGACTTTATACAGAAGCACTGAAAGTTCATGTGAAATCATTCATCAAATACAGACAAGCAAAAAGAGAAAAGATAGAATTTGCTTAGTAATTGTACCACCAAACCAGAGATAACCATTGCTGATTGCTTGGCATGTTACCTTTCCATCTTTTCCCTGGGCAGATAAATATATGTCCATTTTTAAAAACAATACTATGATTGCACTACAAATCTGTTTCACCCATGCTTTAAACATATTTATAAATCCCTATTCATATTTGTCAAAGACTGTATAGTTTTAATGTTTTTAGTTGCGCTACAATATAATTCAGTAATCAGACATGATTTTTAGATCTTGAAGTTGGTTCTATTTTTTTGTTATTATAAACAGAGCAATGAAGAACATCATTACAGTGAAAAATTTGGCCAATTCTTAATTACTACTTTAGCATACATTCTTAGAAGTTGAACTGAAGTAGAACTGGTGGGTTGAAGGATTTGCACTTTTGTGCATTTTGCCAAATTGCCCTCCAAAAAGGCTGACTAATCAGAGTTTATATTTACCAGTTTATTGTCTTGTCAACCTGAGAGGAAACTCTTTGCACCAGAGATTGAAGGACCTGTCTCTGGTAGCAACTTTCCCTCCAGTCATATGTCTCAGTATGGAGGTTGTAAACTGGAAGCCATGGGCCATCTTCTTTTGAATCCATGATGTTTTAAAATATTTGAATTAAAGCCAGGTGCAGTGGCTCACACCTGCAACTCCAGCTACTCAGGAGGCTGAGGCAGGAGGATAGCTTGAATCCTGGAGTTTGAGGCTTCAGTGAGCTATGATTGTACCACGGCATTCTAGCTTAGGTGACACAGTGAGACTCTGTTTTTAAAATACACACACACATACACACACACATATAAAATGCTGGACGTAGTGGCTCACCTGTAATCCCAGCACTTTGGAAGGCTGAGATGGGTGGATCATGTGGGGTCAGGAGTTCAAGACCAGCCTGGTCAACATGGTGAAATCCCGTCTCTACTAAAGATACAAAAATTAGCCAGGTGCAGTAGCGTGCACCTGTAATCCCAGCTATTCTGGAGGCTGAGGCAGGAAAATCACTCGAACCTGGGAGGCAGAGGTTGCAGTGAGCTCAGATGGCACCACTGTACTCCAGCCTGGGTGACACAGCAAGACTCTGTCTCAAAAAAAAAAAAAAAAATATATATATATGTGTGTATATATATATTCATACATATATATTTGAATTAACAGCCAACTTTTTTCTTTTTTTATTATTATACTTTAAGTTCTAGGGTACATGTGCATAACATGCAGGTTTGTTACATATGTATATATATGCCATGTTGGTGTGAACAGCCAACTTTATGTATCAGTAAATTTCACCAAAAAAAAAAAACAACCTGAATTTCTGGCCTCTACTTCTGAAGGGCATGTGCTGTCACAATTTGCCATAGTCTCTACCTCTCCCTGTTGCCACCCAGCCTGCTTCAGTCATTTATTTGCCAGGCCCCTCTAGGTGTTAGGATTTGTAACCCCTATATCAGTTCCTTTTCCCCATTTAAAATTGGCCCACCAGCATATAACACCATGCTCTTCATTCTGATTAACTACAAAATTAATTTTTAAAAAAACAAATCCTATTTGTAATAATAATATTCAGGTTAATCATTTAGGAAGCTGCTTCAGAGAAACCCCGAACGTCTTTAACCAATATAAAATACCATGAATCACTTTGGACTCCACAGTGCATTATGTATTTAAAAACAGAAAATTAGACACAGGAGAATTCATCTTAACTTCATTAGATATGAAATATTAATTCTCTTCTGGCTTTCATATTATTTACATATTTAATAACATGTTAGCTACAGTCTTTGACTGAGAGCAATTAGAGGCCAGGGGCTGTCTCCTGCCTTAATCTTAAAGATGCCAAAATGTTTTGATATTGTGGGAAGAAGGGATTGCTAAGGAGAGTTGGATGCTGTCGCCTCCATTCCCTTCCTCATATGTCGTAATTGGTTAACCATGTATTTCTCTTAAACAGGATATTGACGACTTTGCCTGACCCAGTGAGAATTCCATTTCTCCATTCCCATCCCTTTCTCTGCTCTAGCTGGGAAGAGGAGATTGTGGTCATTTTGTTTTACTAAAACACAAAGACAAATGTTCATCCAATATTTTTGGATCCCTTTTTGCCTTTCTTAGGTCCTTTTAGAGCCTCAGTTTCCTCATAAGTAAAATTGGGGTAAAAGAACAAACGTGCTGGACTATTGTGAGGGTAAAGGGGCTGAATGTGGAGGAACACACAGACCCATGTCTCACAAGGGGCTGCTGCCTGGCTGGGGGTAGGTCCTTTCTCACTGCATCAGTGAACTGTGCCTTGGGCCTCTGCACTATCCTTGGTGCCTCTCTGCACCTTAGCATGCGGCCCCTGTCATCACGTCACCAAAGGCCCACATGAAAGCTATCAGAAGTTTGCAATGATGAATGTATCTCTGGGAGCCACATCTGCAGTCATTGCAATGAGAATCAGGTGAGGCTCTTCAGGCCTTGGGAGGCTGGTGGGACAAGTTCAGCCTTGACCTGGGCCTGGGAGGGAGGGAGGGTTAGGACGGAGGCCCTAGAGAGATAGGGTGTGTATCATGAGTGCAGAGCATAGAGCTGGTTGGTGGTGAGCTTGGTGCAGAGGGTCATAGAGAACAAGTCAGCCTGGTGATATGGGAGTGAGAGGGTGGGCAGAGTCAGGGCTGGGGAGGTTCAATAGATTGCTTTTAAGACCAGAGAGTATCAAAGTTATAAGGGACCTCGGGAAAAGCCTAGAGTCGGGGATCATCAACCGGTGGCCCTAGACAAGATCATGCCTGTTGCAGATATCTCTTTGGTTCACCTGATGTTAACTATTATTATTACTTTTGTTAATTTTCAAAATCTTTTAGATACAGCCTGCATTTTCCAGTTACCCCCAGTCTCCTCCACTCCATCCATTTACATGACTTACTGGTTCTAGCTTCCAACCATGCCCCTCTTTCAATTTGAAGAATGAGGGAACTGCAGTCTTACGAATAGAAGCTGCCTGCTTGGGCTGCATACTGGGTGAGAGGTGCAGCGTGATTCCATGCCAGGTTGCCTGTCACCTGGTCCAGGGACCTTGGAGGAGCTTGGATGGAGCCCTGTGGATAACAAGGAGCTCCTACAGGCCCAGAGCTGGGCATTGACGTCTGGGAATCCTGGGTATGCTATGGAGGAAATTGTGGGTTGCAGGGCAGGCACAGTGGTGGCTGGAGCCCAGACTGCTGTCTGGACCTCAGAACCCCATACTTCTCCATTAAGCACAGGCTTCCCAGGCAGGGGCTGGCTCACTGCAGCCAGCATTGTTACCTCCCACACTGCTGCCTCCCTCTCTCCCTCCTCAGCGGAGGGCCTTACGACTCTCTCCTCCACTCCTTAGTGGGACACTGAGACGCCAGTGTGTCTCCCAGTCACATCTCCACTTCCTGATAAAGACAGTTATCTGCAGAATCCCAGGCAGACTTTTTAAGAAAAGGGTTTCCCAGTTATTCTGGAATGAGACTTGGGTGGTTCACGGAGAACTGGGTGTGCAGAGTGCTCTCACCTTATACCCCAATTGAGTCTATCAGGATTAATGTCACGCTAATGAACACAAGAAGGATTAAGCATGATTTGTCACTTGTTGTAAAGTGCTTCCAGGCATCACCAATCCATCACAGCCACTCTCCAGAAACAAGAACCCAGTGAGTCTGTGAGATGCAGTCTGGGGAATCAGGATCAGGAGAATCGCTTTTTATAGTTAACCTGCCCTGGTCATGATTCCAGGAAGCAGTGGAGCTTGAGGCTGAGGCTCAGGCACACATGAGATAAGTATGACACCCCAAACCGTGCTGTAGGAGCAGTGCTCCTTCTTCCCTGAAATCCTGAACCTTTAAACACATCCTCTCTGTTTTCAGCACTAGAACCAGGGTTTGGGGGATAAAGGCTGAAGGGGAGTTTCCATCTTACAAATAGGGAAATTGAGTCAGAGGATCTATGCAGGCTCAAATCTGTGGCAGTTAGAGAGCAGTTCTAGTTCTGGCCCTGCTACCTACATGCTGTGTGACCTAGGTTTGGTTAAGACCCTTCTCTGGGCCCCGCCTGTTTCCCAATTCACAAAATGACAAGGTTAGAGTGGAAGATGTCTCCGCTAAAATTCTAACCCATCCCATGTGTTAGAGAGCATGTGGTTTTTTTCTTTCTTTTCTTAAAAAAAAGTTTTCTAAAACAGCTTTATTGAGACATAATTTACATACTGTACAATTTGCCCATTTAAAGGATACAATTCAATGGTTTGGGGTATGTTCACAGATATGTGTAACCATCACAATTTTAGAACATTATCATCATCTCAAAAAACTCCCTCTGTATCCTTTAACTATTACCTCCCTGTACCCCTGTCCTGCATCCCTAGCCCTAAGAAACCACTAATCTATTTTCTTTTCTTTTCTTTTTCTTTTCTGGAGATAGAATCTCACTCTGTCACCCAGGGTGGAGTGCAGTGGCACGATCTCAGCTCACTGCAACCTCCGCCTTCCAGGTTCAAGTGATTCTCCTGCCTCAGGCTCCCCAGTAGCTGAGATTACATGCATGCAGCACCATGCCCAGCTAATTTAAAAAATATTTTTAGTAGAGACAGGGTTTCACCATGTTGCCCGGGCTGGTTTTAAACTCCTGAGCTCAGGCAGTCTGCTTGCCTTGGCCTCCCAAAGCGCTAGGATTACAGGCGTGAACCACCATGCCTGGCCCCTATTTTTTATTTCTACAGATTTTTCATATGAACAAAATCATGTAGTATTTTGTGACTGGTTTTTTTAACTTAGCATAATGTTTTAAAAGTTCATCCACATTGTAGCATGAATCAGTACTTCATCCCTTTTTATGGCTAAATAATATTCCATTGTATAAATACACCACATTTTCTTTATCTTTTTGTCCTTTGACGCACATTTGGGTTGTTTCCACCTTTTGTCTATTACACATAATGCTGCTATAAACAGTCATGTGTGAGTTTCTGCATGTACATATGTTTTCATTTCTCTTGAGTATCTACTTAGGAGTGAATTGCTGGGTCATATGGTAGCTTTATAGTTTAATCAGTTGAAGAGCTGCCAGACAGTTTTCCAAAGTGGCCACACCATTTTAAACTCCCATAAGTAGTGTATGAGGGTTTTAATTTCTTCACATCCAACACTGTTATCTGATTTTTAAATTCCAGCTATGCTAGTGAGTATAAGTACTACCTTATCATGGTTTGGATTTGCATTTCCTTAATGACTAATGATATTGACTAGTAATATTGACCATCTTTTATGTGTTTATTGGCTATTCGTGTATCTTTTTTTGAAGTACAGATCTATTCAGATCTTTTGCATCTTTATTAATTGGGTAATTAGTCCTTTTATTATTGCATTGTAAGAATTCATTATATGTTCTAGATTCAAATGTTTTATCAAATAATATATGATTTGCAAATATTTTCTTCCATTATGTGGGCTCTCTTTTCACTTCCTTGGTGGTGCCCTTTGAAGCACAAAAGGTTTTAATTTTGATGAAGTTCAATTTATCTGTTTTTTATTGCTTGTTCTTTTAATGTCATATCTAACAATTATTTATCAAGTCCAAGATCATAAAGACTTACTCTTAGGTTTTCTTTAAGAATTTTACAGTTTTTGCTCTCACATTTAGGTCTTTGCTCCATTTTGAGTTAATTTTCGCATATGGTGTGAGGTAGGCATCTAACTTCGTTCTTTTTTTTTTTTTTTTTTGAGACAGGGTCTCACTTTGTCACCCAGGCTGGAGTGCAGTGGCACGATCATGGCTGATGCAGCCTTGACCTTCCTGGGCTCGCGTAATCCTCCAACTTCAGCCTACCACTTCAGCCTCCTGAGTAGCTGGGACCACAGGTGCATACCACCAGCCTGGCTAATTTTTTATTTTTTGTGGAGGCAGGGGTTTTCCCATGTTGCCCGGGCTGGTCCCAAACTCCTGGACTCAAGCAATCTGCCCACCTCAGCCTCCCAAAGAGCTGGAATTACAGGCATGAGCCACTGTGCCTGGCCTCTGACTTCATTCCTGGGCATGTGCTTATCCAGCTCTCCCAGCTCCATTTTGTTGAAAGGACTATTCATATTTTCCCACGGAACTGTCACATTGTAACCCTTGTCCAAAATCAGTTGATGATAGGTTTATGGGTTTATTTTTGGACTTTTAATTTTATTTCATTGACATGTACATTTATTCTTGTGCCAGGACCACACTGTCTCGATTACTGTTGCTTTGCAGTAAGTTTTGAAATCAGAAACTGTGAATCTTCCTACTTTGTGCTTCTTTTTCCCAGATTGTTTTGGCTCTTCTTTATCCTGTCCAATTCCATATGAATTTTAGAATCAGTTTCTCAGTTTCTACAAAAAACCCAGCTGGGATTCTGATAGAGATTGGCTTAAATCTGTAGATTGGTTTGGGGAGTGTTATTATCTTAACAATATTAAGTCTTTCAAATCATGAACGTGAGATTTTTTTCTATTTATTTAGATCTTTAATTTCTTTCAACAATATTTTTTTGTTTTCAGAGCACAGTTTTACATTTCTCTTTTTAAGTTTATTCCTAAGTATTTTTCTTTTTGATGCTATTGCAAATGGAATTATTGTTTTCTTGATTTTATTTTTGGATTTTTCATTGACAGTATATAGAAAAATGATTGGTTTTTGTATATTGATCTTGTATCTTGCAACCTTGTTGAACTTGTTTACTAATTTTAATAGTTTTAGTGAATTCTTTAGGATTTTCTCTATATAAGGTCATGCCATCTTCATGTTTTGCTTCTTTCTTTTCAATCTGGATAACTTTTATTTCTTTTTCTTGCCTAATTGCCCTAGCTAGAATCACCAGTACAATGTTGAATAGGACTGGTAAAACTAGACATCCTTGCCTTGTTCCTGATCTTAGAAGGAAAGCACCCTGTCTTTTACCATTAAATATGAAGTAAGGATGGGCATAGTGGATCACTCCTATAATCTCAACACTTCGAAAGGCCAAGGCAGGTAGATCTCCTGAGTTCAGGAGTTTGAGACCAGTCTGGGCAACTGGGCAACATGACAAAACCTCTTCTCTACAAAATAAATAAATAAATAAATAAATAAATAAATAAATAAATAAATAAGCAAGCCAGCCAGGTATGGTGGCATGCACCTGTAGTCCCTGCTACTTGGGGAGCTGAGGCGGGAGGTTGAGGCTGCAGTGAGCCATGTTTGTGTCACTACATTCCAGCTTGGTTGACAAAGAGAGTCCCTGTCTCAAAAAATAAATGAAGATAGCTGTGGGTTTTTCATAGACACTCTTTGTCAGACTGAGGAGGTTCTTTTCTATTCCTAGTTCATTTCATGTTTTTGATCATGAAACTGTTGATGTTTTTTCAAACGATTTTTATGCATCTATTGAGACGGCCATGTGATTTTTGTTTTGTTCTGTTGATATAATGTATTATATTAATTGACTTTTCAGATGTTAAACCAATTTTATGTCTCTGGGATAAATCTCAATTAGTCCATGGTATATGATTCTTTTTATACGCTTTTATATGTTGCTGGATTTGGTTTGCTAGTATTTTGCTGAAGATCTGATTATTGCATCTATATTTATAAGTGATATTGCTCTGTGGTTTTCTTGTCATGTTTTTGGGTTTGGTATCAGGGTAATACTGGCTTCATAAAATGAGTTGAGAGTGTTCCCTTCTCCTCTATGTTTTTGGAAGAGTTTATTAAAAATTGGTATTTGTTGTTTTCTGAATGATTGGTAGAAGGCAGTGGTGAAGCGATCAGAGTTTGGGGTTTTCTTGTTGGATAGTTTAAAAATTACTGATTTAGTCTCTTTACTTCTTATATAGGTTGATTCAGGTTGTTTATAGAGGCACGTAATTTTGTGTGTGGGCCCTTACACAGTTAAAAGCCTTTTGTGGGGCCCGAGCTCCGTGGATCATGGATTACTGCAGTTACTAGTAAGTCCATAGGAGTCTTCTGGTTAGGTAAATAGATGGCTTAGACAGAAAGTGGGCTGTAATTTGGGCATCTCAGTCCTCCAGAGCCTGGAGAAGATCCTGCAGGTGGGTCTGCATGCTGAGTGCAGCAGGCAGGGTCAGAGGAGAAGGGCTATTTTACTGAGCTGAAGTGGGAGGGATGGGTGTATATTGTGATTCTAGCTAGAAGGATTGCTGCGGCAGGGCCCTCCAGCTAGTCCAGCTGGTGCCTTCCTGACATGTGTACACCCCTTCCATCCACACTCCCTCCCAAGTAGTGGCTGTGTCCCTAGCACTCTGGGAGTCGTTCAGCACCACGGAGGAAGGGAACCTCTCTCTGTTATTATCATGTATCCCCAGCTCCCTGTTGTGGGTGGATGTACATGGCAGGGGGTCCAGGTCGCCCAGAAGGTTCTCAGGATTATTTTTTGAATGGAAGAATGGTCAGAACTGCCTCTTGGTTCTTGTCTCCCAGCAATCAGCAGGTATACCTGGCCTGAAGCCAGAAAGCCAAAGGGGTCCAACTGTATCCAAAAGCCCACTTTTCTAAGTAAATGTGCATCAGGTGTCTTAACCATCAAGCATGGATCCAGAAACGCTTATCACTGTACCATACGCAAAGCACTGTGGGAGATAACATAATGTGAGGTGTCTGGTCTCTGCCCTTGAGATGCTGACAATGTAGTTGCTGGAAAAACACCAGTGGATTCAGTTGAATGAGTCCTTAGATGGCCTCTCAGTCTCAGCCCTGTAATGATCACCATTGTTGTTCCTGCATTCCTGGTTCCGGTAAGAGTGCCCGGCATGCTGATGCTGATTGGTGCAGGGACTGCATAAGAAGGCCCTTCAGGCCTCTGGGCTCTTCTCATTCTCCACTTTTCTTGATGGGTGGTCCAATTTCTGAAAATATGCCCAGCTTCTACTTTGTACTTCTGCAATTGTCTGCCTCAGCCAAGTCATAACTGTCTCCTCACCACCCCCAACTCCTGGGACATTGTCCTGGCAGCCTTCAGCCTCTGGTCTCAGTCTCATACCCTCTCAGAAAAGGTAAATGGGATGCACACACACACACACACACGTGCACACACACGAAATTTCTCAATTCTCCCACCAAGTGGAGAGCCTCCAAGTTCCATTCCTTACCATCCACTGTGGCTTAGGGGCTAAAGATTTTGGTAGCCTCTTCTTGAGACAACAATTACACATCGATCTCAGAGGGAGGCATTTTGGAAAAATGCCAAAAGACTTGGCCTAGTTTGGCTGAGCTCACCTGAGAGCTGGGTGTTACCTCAGGCACCGTTGGAGAAATAGGCTCCACAGAGGAGCCACGGGGGTAGTTATTCTCTGTTCAGGAATTGGAGTCAGTCTCTGTTAGGTGTGTGAATGCTGAGTGATGGAGCAGGAAGTGCCATCCTTAACATCTCAGGCCTGGACTGGAGTGTGTTAAAGGTGGCTCCTGCCTGCCGGGGGAGGTTGGCAACTCTCTCAAAGCAGTGAGCACAGATTCCACAACCTATCTTTGCGCAGTGCTGGCTGCTGATCTTGCGGATGGGGACTGAAAGTTCTGCCCTCACGCTCCTCTGGCATTTCAGTCCTGACCCAGGTGCCAGAGTCCTGGGTTGGCAGGCATTCTGGGCAAGCCAGAGATGGCTCCACTCTGTGAAAGGTCAGCCAGTTAGTTGACAATATTAGGTGGTGCTGACTCTGTGCCAGGTATACTCTCACCTGTGGTTCTCAACCAGGGGCTATTTTGTGCCCCCCCAACCTTACCCACCAGGGGACATTTGGCAATGTCTGGAGACATTTTTGATTGTCACAGCTGGGAGGCAGTGGCTACTACTGGCATCTAATGCGTAGAGGCTGGGGATGCTGCTACACATTCTACAAAGCACAGAATCCATCTCCACAGCAAAGAACAATCTGCCCCAAGATGTGAACAGTGCTGGGGTTGGGAAAGCTTGCTCTATACAGTGGGCTCCCAGAGGTGTTGGATCTGGACAAAATCCCTACTCTCAGAAAAGCTAGGTGCTAGTGGGGGTGGACAGATCATCTTAGAGCTGGTCCCTGTCCTCCAAGTGGTGTCCCGAAGACAGTTCATTTGTTAGTTTCCCCCTTAAGTTTTTTCATTCACTTGTTCAGCCTTCACAGATTGAGGTTTTTTCTTGGGATACAGAAATGGCATGGATCTGGTGCTTCCCCTCAAGCAGCCCATGTCCAGTGAGGAACCAAAGCATACACATCAACACGCACATACACAAACACACACAAATGCATATATGCATGCATGCATAAGCACACACACGCATGTGTGCATGCAATTCCAACACTATGCAATAAGGGCTGAGGTGGATGAATATCTGGAGACTGTAGGTGAGGAGGGGTTTGTAGCTCAGCCTTGAGGGGTGTCAAGGAATGCTTCCTGGGGGAAGTGAGCTGAATTTTAAAGGACAGGGAGAATCAGTAGGGGGAAAAGCCATTCCCCTAAGAAAGAACTAACCCTCTGTAGAAACCCATGGGCAAGAGAGTTCAATTTCCTGCAGGCTCTGTGGAGCAGCCAGAGGCTGCTATAACCCTCTGCCACAATCCACACTAATTGCTCCTTCCTCCTGTGACAAGGCATCCCCTCTCCCCTCTGCCCCACAGCCCCTCCCCCATCACACCTTAAACTCATCTGTGAAATTGCATTTCTCACCCTCTCTGCCTCCAGCCCCTCCATCACTGCCAGGAGAGGCCATCAGTTCCCTGACCCAGCCCCAGCCCTCAGATGGGAGTCAGATGGTGCCCTCAATTATTTTCCTAACAACCAGGAGGATTTGGGGGAGAAGTAGAGCAGGAAAGGGAAGATAATGTGGCTTCCAGGGGCTTGAAATTGGACAGAGTGCCCTTTTATACCTCCTGACTGCCTTTGGTATCTTCTCTCTCATATGTAAACAGCATTAAACATAATGAAAGGCCAAGCCCTGGAAGGCCTTGCTATAGAGTCCATTGGGGAGAGAATCAAAAGATGCTCACAGCTGGCTGTCCTGGGACGGGTCTAGTGGAAGATGCTAGGGGTCTGGGGTTAGCAAAAATGGATCTTTGTCATGGCTATTTCATTGTCTTGCTGGGTGACCTCAGGTAAATTACTTCACCTTTCTGGGCCACAAGCACCTCTGCTGTGAAATTTGGAGGGAGCCCATCCCCAGGATATCGTATCACATAACAATAACATCTGGTGACATCACTGGCCTTTAATAGACAGGAGCAAAGCACGGAATTTGAAAGAAAATATGCCTGCATTTCTTCCTTCTCCCCTACAGCCCATGTTCCCCAGAGGTATTAGTGGCCACAGCTGATAGCTGATGAGTCCAGCTGAGGTCGATAGGATACATCAGCATTCTCCAGATAAGCTTGATGCGTTCATGCCCCCGTACCTTAACCTATGCCATTCTGTTGCCCGGAATGCCCTTCCTGCCCTCTCCCCACCCTTCCCAAAGGGGATATTCTATCAAGATCTAGCTAAGAAGGCCTCCCCTTTGGGACGCCTCCTTGACCTTCCCTGGTTGCTGTCTCTTCTGGCCCCCAACAAACTTTGCTTGCTCCTCTGTTCCATCTTCAATGTTTACTTTTGTGTCCCTGGCTGGTAACAAAAATCCAATAGCTCAGACTGTGTCCCACCATGGTGCGGCAACTCGCATTTCATCAGCAGGTGAGCTGTGACTGTCAATAAAGTATTGCAGCTAATGACTTTGGCATGGATCTGGGCATTTCTATGCCGTGACTTCCCCCTTTCACTTGTAGTCAGGACACGGAGATCACAAGAGAGGGCTGTGCATTGGAAAGTTGATATTCCTGTGTATCTTGGAGGAGGAAAGGATGGACCCTGTGAACTGGCAAAGACTAGTTGGAGACATAATCACAGACACCTTCAGTTGGGCTCATTTAATTGCCACGGATAGAGACCTGCTCAAGCACCTGGAGAATACAAGGCTATCATGGGGTTCCAGATGCAGGACTTGCATCCTAGTGGGGCCTCACAGGATTGAGCCCAGTGAGGAATTACAGTGCTGTGTGGAGCAGCTTCTTTCTGTTTAGGTGTTACTGCTTCTCCCTGCACACTGGTTCTGCCCTCCTCCATCCTCAGATTGGCTTCCTCCTTCTGTTCATAACTTCCACTCCCTGGAAACTTGGGTTTGTCAAAGCCCAATTTGGCTGAGCTTCTCCATTACATGCCTGTGAACTTTGGGCTCCTGGCCCTTTTGCTACGTCTCACAGTTTCCTAGTTCCTTGGATCTCAATTTCTAAGAAAGGAATTTATAATCCAACTCAATACAACAAAGGTTGCTGGCCAACGAATGGATGCAGTACTCTTGGATCAGCACCAGGGCTTGGTGTCTGGTGGACAGGGTCAGGTGGTACAGAAGACGATCTCTTAGATAATGGTGGTTGGGGTGAGGCAGATTATTTTTAAGGGGGTTAGGAAAAAGCAGGGAGTATTATACAACACTGATTTTTATACATGAGTAGCTACTGTGTGGCATATGACAGCTAAAAGCATGTGAGGATGGATGGATGGATGGATGGATGAAGCATGGATGATGGATAATGGTTGATAGAGTGGAATCTCTTTGACAGAAAGTTGAAATGGTTTGTAGCACCACTTTCTAGATTATAGTTTATAATGCAAGAGAGGAGATCTCATATATATATATACACATAATTTTATATATGTATAGATACATAGATATAGATATATTTAATAGTAAGTCATATCTGCTTAACCAGAGCCATACATGGCCATATGCTGTGTAGAGGAACCAAAGATGAATACCACATGTGGCTTTGGGGAGGACTAGTGTAAAGTCAACCAATGTCCAAGGCATGGCCTTGGGAGAAAGAGGACCACTACTGCTACTCACTGACCAAGTAGTCCTCTGGAGTGGACCAGGATCTTCTAGCCTTCAAAAACCCTTTATAACCCCCAAACAGCACCTTCATCCTGTCATCCAGGCTCAAGGTGAGTCATGTGTTCCCACTGTATCAAGTTGACACTCCCCATGTGGCATTGGAAGGTTGCATGTGTACAGCATTATCAGTCCCACTCCCTCCACTGCTTTGGCCACACCTCCTCCCTGCTATTCCACACACTGTCTTTTCTAGCTGCAGCCTTAAGTACTGGCCAACAATGTTGGCATGCTTAGAATACACCAGAATGCTTTTCTCTTTACTCATATCATAGTGTTTTAAGCTTTACAACAACCCTAAAGGGTAGTGGTTATTCTCCTCATTTTACAGATGAAGAAACCAAGGCCCAGGGACTTCAAGCAACCATAAGCAACAGCCAATAAGCAGAAGAGCCTCTTCTGCACTGACTTGTGTGGACTTCCAGCCTTGCTCATTTTCCTTTTGCAGCCTCAACCTTATCTAGACTTTAAGAGACAGCCCTTTTTGTACTTCCTCCCACCCCGCACCCTCACCTCTTACTCTTATTAAGTTTAAAGTGCAAAAATGATGCAATTAAAACCTATATTGCCTCTCGACCTTTTACTTGTGCCCATGAAATATCTAAGACCCGACATTCAGAGGTGAATACACACCTCTTCTTCTCACCTCCAGAGCTGGGCAATATTCAAACTCAGCATAGACCAGTGGATGGAGAGGCGATTGTGGTGGAGGAAATAGCTATGGCTGGGTGTACATCCCTGGTTCTGCAATGACTGATGAGGGCTGCGAGTTCTGTATGGCACCTTGCCAGGCCTCTATTGGCCCTGCCATTGGATGGAGATGACCCTTGTGTCCTGCTGACCACACTGGATCACATCATCCCCTCATCTAGCTTCAAAAATAATCTAATCAAGACATCTGTTAATTCTAAGCTCTTTCCTTCTCTGGCCTCTGGGGGCCTCAGTTCCCTCATCTATAAAATGGAGAGGTCTCTTTCTACCGGCTGGCTCTGTGGACTTGTGGGAATTGGTGCCAGGCATGGGGCTTGGGTGCTTTCCTTCCCCCGGCTGCTAAAGGGGATGCCCTTAGAAGGCAGTCATCTCAGCTACTGGTTTGCACTGTCTTGGCCTGACCTCCAAACTTCTGGATGTGAAACCTTTAACCTCTTATCCAGATGTGCTGTTCTGGTGTCAAACAGCTACATGTTTGGGAATAACTGTATAAATGCTGGCCAAAACTGAGGCCATAACCACCCCACCCCCAAACCAGAGATTTATGCTCACTGACTAAGATTTATGAAATTGCCGCCTTATGAATAGTTCACGGGCATTCAGGGTCAGCTGAAGGTTTTTAGAGGAACATTTGGGAGTAATTTTGGAAACATTTTGCTTCTTTCCCTTTTCTTTGCAAGTGGTAAGAGGAGAGGGAGAGAAGCCCAGGAACCATCCCTCCCACACGGCTAAGGAGGGAAAGCAGGACTCCATAGTCCCTGGCTCCTCCTGGCAGAATTTATAGTCTGCAGCCTGCAAATTACTGGAGGGAATATGGAAACCTGGGTAATGATGTGGGAGAGAACATTCTCCAGTGCTGACGTGGGTTTCCCTGCGCCAGAGAACCAGAGATGGGGTAATTGAAGCTCATGCTCCGAACAGTTATAGCAAAGGTAATCTCCATGGCGGCATTTGAAATATCCCCAGTGCACAGGGAGGAGGGTGGTGGCGGGGAAGCCAGACCTGATGAATGAGACAGAATCACGGATGCTCGGGCTTGGACCCATACAAGGCCCCAGGGTCTCCAGAAACTTAGAGCTAAGTTGGGCCCTTACTCACAAAATGGGGTCCTCATTGGGTAGTAGAAGTAGGATGAAGGTGAGCCTAAAGCATAAACTCAGCAAAGGGAGGGACTCTGACTTTTCAGCACCATATCCTTGGCTCCAAGCATGGCTCCTGCCACTTAGATCTTTAATATTTTTTGTTCAATGGATGAATGAATGAATGAATGATGGGTGAATAAATGGATGGCTGTAGAATAAGTGAATTGACAGTTCTGTTGTGTTCTACCTGTGTTCATCTCATGGCTTACACCTTGGCTTGCCCAGAGGATAGCAGTCGGAATAGTGAGGTGATGCTTAACTATGTCATTCAGGAGGCAGTAGAAAGAATGAGGGGTATTTAATGGTTAGCATAACAGTTTCCTGTCTTCAAGTTTCTGAACGCAGGAGACACTAGTGGGTTAGAGCTAGGGCCAATGCTTAGAACTCAGAGGCAGATCTGGGGTCCCCCAATATCATTGCTCACATTGATTGAGTGCTTCATATGTGCTGGGCATACTTTTGCCATTGCAGATGATAGACACTAAGGCTTAGGGAGTATATAGGTTTCCTGGGCTGCTGTCACAAATGACCACAAACTTGGTGACTTTAAACAACAGAAATGTACTGTCTTACAGTTCTGAAAGTCAGAAATCCAAAATCAAGATAGCAGGGCCAGGCACGGTGGCTCATGCCTATAATCCCAGCACTTTGGGAGGCCAAGGTGGGTGGATCACCTGAGGTCAAGAGTTTGAGACCAGCCTGGCCAACGTGGTGAAACCCCGTCTCTACTAAAAATACAAAAAATTTAGCTGGGCCTGGTGGCAGATGCTTGTAATCCCAGCTACTCGGGAGGCTGAGGTGGGAGAATCCCTTGAACCCGGGAGGAGAGGTTGTAGTGAGCCGAGATTAGGCCATTGCACTCCATCCTGGGCAACAAGAGCAAAACTTCATTTCAAAAATAAAAAATTTAAAAAAAGATAGCGGGGTGGCATTCTGTCTGACAGCTCTAGGGAAGAATCCTTCCTTGCCTCTCTTAGCTCCTGGTGGCTGTTGGCAATGCTGGCACTGCTCTTGGCTGTGGACTCATCACTCCATTCTCTGCCTGTCTTCTCATGGCCTGCTCCTCTGTGTCTTGATTTGGATTGAGGGCCTACTCTGACAGTCCAGTGTGATATCATCCAAATCCTTCCTTTTAGTTACATCTGCAAAGACTCTTATCCCACATAAGGTCACATGCACATGCTCTGAGTATGGGGGTGTTATGGACTGGATATCTGCATCCCCCCAAAATCCATACATTGAAGTCCTAATCCCCAGTGTGATAGCACTTGGAAATGAGGCCTTTGTGAGGTGATGGGATTAGTGATCTTGTTACAGGAGAAACCAGAGAGCTTGCAGGAAGAAGAGGCCATGTGAGTAGAGAGTGAGAACTCGGCTGTCTATAAGCCCATGTGAAGAAGCCTCAGGATGAAAGCTACCTGACCAACACCTTGATTTTGGACTCTTCTAGAACATGGGAAATAAATTTTTGTTGTTTTATAAGCTACCCAGTCTGTAGTATTTTTTTAATGGCAGCTTGAGCTGACTAATACAGGAACTACCATTCAACCCATTATGGAGTGGGCCAGTGGTGGTGGAGGTCAGGGGCAGCCAATGCTCCTCTTCTCTTCCCCATGGGAGCCTTTGAGAGCCTTTCTGACTTTCCAGCATGGACGCCACTTCCCCAGGAGGCATTGAGTTCTTATGCGGGCGTTCAATGGGCTCCACAGATCTGGGACAATGTGGTGGGGTCCCCTTGAATTCTGTGATTGCATGGTAGCCCCTGACCATGCTCCTTGCCTTTTGTCCACTGGCAGCAAGCTCAAACCAACTGGCAGTGGAACTGAAGGCACGTGTCTAACATTTATGGAGGATGGCACCTTCTATGGGAGCCTGACTCGTGACCTCTGTGGGTATTTTTGGCCCAGAGAAAGGGCTGGTCTGAGCTGTGGCTATCAGTCTAATAGTATTAGAGGGTCAGTACAGAGAAGGCAGTTATAAATCACCCAGAGTGGGCTGGGAAGTGAGTGGAACCTTTCTGCCTCTTTTGGAAGACTCAACCTGGGGAAAACATTTCATGTCAAGGGTGGGAGGGGGAGGTTTCTTAGAGCCCTGGGCTCGGCCAAATGTGAAGTCAGCACTCCCCTCCCAACCTCCCCGCAATCCAGCCTTCCTCCTGTCCTCCCATGGCTTCTATAATTCCGTTTGTTGTGCTCGCAAACACCGTGTTGGAAGATTTCATGCTAATGAAAGGGTTTCTTGATTAGGTTACGCTGTTACTGTAAATGTTCCCTCATTATCTATGTTATGGTAGGAATTTGAAAAAGTATAAATTGAGCGTCTTGCATAATTTATAAAACCTGAATGTTTCCTAATTAGTTCGGTTAGGTTAATGATGGTGCAGCGTCACTTCTTCCTGGTCCCGTTAATGACCTTTCCACTCTTCATTTTGAACACTTTCTGTTATTTACAAGCCCCCTCCCAACCCAAATCCAACAACCAGCTTCCGGAGTGTGGCCTCATCTAGCCTCTGATGGGAGGATGAAATGCCTTGCAGAATGTGAATGGCTCCTTTTTTCTCTGCATGTCCCCCGCCCAGCTTTGAGGCCAAGAGGCAGCCTGTTTAAAGGTTGGCCAGCCCAAATTTGGCTCAGGCCAATCCCCTGAAGAATGCCGGTGAAGTGCATTCTTTCGGCATTTGTATAGAGACTGGTGCTGTCCCCCATTAGCAGCCAGAGATGTGAAAATGCCGGAGGAGGTGGGGGAGGGAAAAACCCTCTCAAAAGGATTCTAAAATAACATTTTGCATCCTCAAGTAATTCCCAGTTCTCCCTGGCAACCATTCATTTCTTCCGAACAGCAGAAATTTGCAATATGAAAGTGGATTGGCTTCTCCCTCCCTTGGGTCCCCTGTATCTCTTCATCCAGCGCCTTGGGTAAAAAGCAATGCATACGTTTACAATATAAATGTGATTTAATCGACCTCCCTGTCAGGGAGAAATGGCAAGCATATCAAACAAGACCAAGATGTTAGAAAGAAAAATCATAAATTATTCCAGTGACGAGTTTCGGAGCCGCCTCCCAGACTACTAGATGATGCTATATAAGGCTGTTCCTTGAAACAATAATTAAGATAATTCTGTATGACAAGGAGAAAAATGTCCAGCTTTGTATGAAATGTGCTTCATGTTAGCAAGCTGAATGCTTGGTATTGATTACTCTCTCCCCACAATCTCCCCCACCCATTCGCTGTGATTCAAGGCTAAAATTAATTGAATGATGCAACATTTCTTTTCTCGAATCCTTATTTACCGTACATGCCTCCTAGAAGCCATGCAAAGTGGGCTGGCCTCTAATTCTCTAAATTGATCTCTTCCTTTGGCAGTGTCTGGGAGAATGCCGACATGTACGCACACACACTCACACACATCCTCAGCTGGGTGTCCATTGTTCTCCTCTCTGGAAGGCATGATTCCCCCCTCAGGCAGATTTGAGGGACATATCAGTACAGTACAGCCCTCACTATTCTGTTATTAGGCCACCATGGGGCTCTCCTACAGAAATATGGCCAATGCCAGAGGTCCCTCAATGCAGAAAGCTGCAGACGGGACTGGCTCGCCCCACCCGCCACCCTTTCCCTGCTTGCAGTCCATAGAACAGCATCTGGCCTCTGTCTAGCAGAACATCCATTTTCCCCCTCTCCCCCTTCCAACCTCCCAGGGTATGGTGTGGATCAAGGAGGGACCTCTTCACTCTCCCCTCTCCTATTCTAGCTGCCATATCCTGAGACAGTCGTCCCCCCTCCTATGAGAGGCACTGGGCAATTCCTGGCAGAGAGAGATGGTTTATGGCCTCAGCTCTGCTGGTTTTTCTGAGGCTCTATTTCATCTTGACTGCAGTTGCTGCCGCAGTGGTGGCTGAGAGAGAGAGCGAGGCACAGCTTCAGGTAGTTAATCCACAGTACATCCCCTGGGCACCAGCAGCAAGGCTGATGCCTTCCCCTGCCTGGAGAAGCTGAGAGAGTAGTGGTAAAGGTAGCGACTGCAGGCAAGGTGCCCATGGGCAGTGGTCTGCCCCTGGAGCCAGGCTGGGGCTGGATTCCAGCATCTCTGGGCTTGTTGGGTTACTGAACAGGGCCCTTCCCACCCTGAACCCAGCTTCTTCCCTGCAGAAGGTGGTGGTGGGGATTCAAGGTGGAAGCCAGTGATGGGCTTGACACGTTGTGCACAATCAATGATTTAAAAAAAATCAGAGACATTTAGACAATTGTGCGATGAGTAAATGGCTCTTGGTTTGACAATCCTGTTTGTGACAACCCAGAGCCTTGTCCCCAGGAAGCCATCCTTTCCAGAATGATGACAGAGAAGGACTCTTGTTTTCTGCCCTGGATGCGAGGGGGTGGTTGTGGTTCCACTAAGCCCTGAGGAACCATCCTTTGGGGACAGGCACCAAAGATGCCCAAGGACCCCCTGCCCTAGTCTTCCTCAGGAGACATGGCATCATCACTCAGCTGTAGCCACAGCTCATGAAGCCAGATGGTGATAAGCACATTGCACGGAGGCTGAAGTGGGTGGGCCGGGAGAAAAGGCAGCGCTGGTGCCCAGAGCCGACTGCTATGGGAGAGGGGGCTGCCTATGTGGGCTCAGAGTTGGGGGTGAGGAGTCTAGAAGATAGGATAGGGAGAAAGCAGGCAGCCAGTGGGAGCTGGACCCATGGAGCATTAGTAACCCATTAACCCATACCCTTAAATTAGCAGATAACTACCACACTAGAGGCTACACTCCAGGATAAGGGCTGTGTGAATCTTGTCCACTCTCCCAGAGCTGAGTACAGTGCCCAGCACATACTAGTGCCCAATAAAGGAGTGGAGTGATAGTTGAGGGCCCAGGAATCCCTGCTGAGGGGAGTGGGTGCCAAGGCATCAGTCTGGAGGACTCTGAGGCTGTTGCACCTTGAGAACGGGTTGTTGAAAGGCAACGTGGGGAGGCTGTTTGCAGCCAGTTTCTCTCCTCACCCTCCCTCTGGGCGGAGGGGGGCTAGTGCAGCATCTAGAAGGCTTGAGTCTCACTTTTGCTGGGAGCCTCACATCTGGCACGAGGCCTGGGCCAAGCAGTGTCTGAACTGTCCTCCTCTGACCCCAGATGATCCATCAAATCCTCAGGCATCTCTGAATCCCTGCGCAGCCTGGTACCCCGTAGGAGCTCAACAAGGACTCCTGAGTGGTTGGCTGCTTGACGAAGAAGCAGCCCTTCTCTGTTGATGAAAGAGCAATTAAGACTTTAGGAGTCTGCAGTCTAGACAGGGAGCTGTCAAGTCTCACATAAGTGGGTCTGGGAACTGGTAATAGGAGATTAGGGGGGGCTTCTGGAGAAGAGAAGCTGCTTTAGAGGTGAGCAGGAGGGAGCCTGGGGGCGGGTCCCAGGGGTTGGGTCCTGTGCATTGCTCAGCAGGAGCCAGCGTGTCGAAAGTTCCAACCCCTCTGCCTGCCTGCTCTGTGTGTCTTACAGGCTTGTTTTTACACTGCTTTCTTTAATGACTTCTCACCATAGTCAAAACAACTCTGCTGTCAACTTATTACCTTAAAAATAGTTGAAAAGATGACACTTGGGTAGAAAGTGCTTTAAAAGAACAGCTACTTTCCCACACGCTCCTCTAGCTCTGCCTCAGAGAAGAGTCTTGTGTTTGGAGACCTGGGTTTTAATCCCAGCTGTCTCTCCAGGTGACTATGTGACCTTGGCCAAGTCATGGTACCTCTTGGAGCCTCAGATTCTTCCACTGTAAAACACGGTTAAAGCTCATTGGTGCATAGGAATAGAACATTCCCAATGTTTAGCTCCACACCTGTGTGTTCAGCCCATTTTCTCACGCGGCTGCCTGGGAAGGCTTCCTGGAGGAGGTGGCACAGAAGCTAGTTGCTGCGTAAAAGCCAAGGCCAGCAAGTTTGACCGCTGCAAGCTGAGCTTTTGTAGGACTCCCAGCAGTAAGCCTGGGTGGCAGCCATTCCCTGCCTCAGTTCCTGGACCTTCTCGTCATTGCCTACCTCCCCATCCAGGAGGCATCCATCCCTGTACCCTTTCCTCTGCCTTGCTTCTCTGGTCCTCAGAACAGCTCCCTGCCACCTGCACCCTCCTGGCTGGGAGAAGGGTACAGCCTCAGCTCTCAGAATTTGGAAGACTTTTAATTGCTGTCTTTTGTCCATGGAGATTAGAGTGACTCCAGCTTGGAGACAATTAGTAAATTATTATGATTAGTTTCCATTTGTGTGGTGCTACCCTTTGAGAAGCCCAGCTGATTTAATCAGGGTTGGTTAATGGGAGCGCTAGCAGCTCCCCTCACTCCTGACGTGCCTTGGAAACCAAGAGTGAATCCATGGACCGTGTTCACAGGAGCTCAGCATTTTGTGCTGGAGTAAGACCCTCTGCACTGCAGGATGCCTTCTGCTCATGGCTTGCCCCACGGGTCTTTGGGGAGCTGAATAACTGGAGAGAGGGGGACGTGGGGACGTGGGCCTGGATGGGATGTCAGGGGCCTAGGGTGTTTGCCTGGAAAGGGCCTCACTGCCCCGTGCTCCCACAGTTCTCCTTACCCCACAGCCTACACCACCACTTCCTCCCTCCTCCCCCGCTTCACCTTCTCTCTTCAGATAGACTCTAGTCCAGTGGTTTGCAGACTTTGACTCATGTCAGAATCACCTGAAGCACTTGTCAAAACCAATTGCTGGGCCCCACTTCCAGGGTCTCTGAGTCAGTGGAGGAGGGGCAGGGCCTGAGAATCTGAATTCCTAGAAGTTCCCAGGTGCTGCTGCTGCTTCTGGTCCAAAGACCAACCTTTGAGAGTCATCTTTTCTTATGGTTTTCAATCCCGGGTGGACATTCGAATCCCTTGAGGAGTTTTTAAACTGATCATTTCCCAGCCCTCTGACCAGGCTGGGTTCTGTTGGTCTGAGCAGGGCCAGGGTAGATATTTTTTAAAGATTCTCCAGGTGACTCTGATGTGCAGCTTGGGTTAAGTGGGGGCCCTTTCCTGGAATGCAGACCTATTTCCAGGAGTTCAGGGGAGCTCTTGCCCAGTTGCTGAGAGGCTCAGCTTGGATTAGCAAT
Source organism: Pan paniscus (assembly GCF_029289425.2). Taxonomy (NCBI): domain Eukaryota; kingdom Metazoa; phylum Chordata; class Mammalia; order Primates; family Hominidae; genus Pan; species Pan paniscus. The sequence goes on from NC_073257.2 coordinate 90,502,965, forward strand.
ACGTAGCAGGATGTGGACACCTGGGTTCTGGCTTTAGTGCTGCTTCTGAGTGTTGACTTCTGATGTCCAAGTCTACCTTCCCTTCCTGCCCCATTCTTTCTTTCTTTTCCTTTCTTGTAACACCTCTTTCATCTGCCTCTCTTTCTTCCCCCATAACTAGTTTAGTGAAGATCCCACGCAGTGGAATGGAGTTATTACAAGGTTTTGTTTTCTCTTGTCCCCCTCACTCTGTTGACTCCTTTTGTCCCATAACTTCTGGCCACTTTCATGTATCAGGACCTTCTCTGCTCTGACAAGAAACAGCAGTCTCACCGCTGTGTCAAACCCGTCTCCTTGGGGTGGGGAAGGAGAAACGGCCTTTTCATGTTGAGGCCATTCTTCTTCCTCCTTTCTTGGGTTTTCCAGGATGGGAAGGGTGGAGGCCATCTTGCTTCACTCGCCTCCTCTCAGTGAGGTGGCCGGCTTTTGCTTGGGCTGGTTAAGGCTGCATCTGCCTGGTGTGCGTCTGCCCGTCCCAGTGGTGGCTCCTCTCTAGTGGTAGTCTCCATGCAGAAGGTGAGTGTGGGTTCTTCAGGGGCAGTGTCCAGCTTCACTTCACCTCTCTCATTCCTGAGTGTGCCCTCAGGAAGGACCTCATCTGGGTGGCAGCCACCTGGGCAGCCCACACCTCCTGCCTAGCTCTAACTTCCGTGCTTGTGTATGTGGAGACTCAAGGTCCTCTCTGCGGGTCCTTTCTCCTGGGAAAGCCAGGAAAAATGAGGTCAGTGATCCCCCATCCTATTCCCAGCCCTCTAAGCTCTGGTCTGTTTTCATTTTGCAAGTGCAGGCCTCTACAGCAAGCTGCAGCCTCCTTCCTGCCGAGACTGCCAGACAAGAAGGCACCACTTCCTGTGTTCACATTCCAGGGGCGTATGCCATGCCTTCCCCTAGGCCGCACTTGCCACTTCCGCATTCAGCTAGCGTCCAGCTAGGGTGGGGAGGTGCTGATCTCCTTTTGCTGGAGGCATCCCTGTCTCTAGGCATGATTCTCCTGGAGGCCTTTCTCCTGCTTGGCTTAGGGGAGGAGAGCATTTTTCTCACCATGAATTCTTCCCTTGCGCTAGGCCATACGACTCAGCAGTTTTGCCTCTTGCCTATCCTGAGTGCTTCTAGATGGGGACAGGGGTGAGATGAAGCAGAGGGCAGTTGGTGATCGTCCCATAGACAGCCTGCTGGGCCTGCTTGTCAACAGCTTTCTCAGTGTGGAGTTAGTGTTTCTTCATCACATTGCGGGCCCAAGTAGCCAACCCCAGACCCACAGGAGGGTCCCACTCAGCTTCCTGTTGTCTCCCCACCCAATGGTCCTCCTCCCTATTATGTCCTCCCTGCTTTCCTACCCTGGACATTCAGTGAGCCTGACTCTGTCCCAGGCCCTGCTCTAAACCCTGGGGGGGCATAGACATGGGACAGCTCCCACTGCACTCACTGAGAGGTGGCAGAATTCTCCAACAGTTACCAGCCACCATCCTGCATCTGCCAGGAGCTCCTGCTCTGCCAAATGACCAGGCTGTGATACTAGGGTGGTTGGACTGTAGTGGAGGCAAGCCCAGGGATGTGGACACACAGGGCAGGGCCAAATCACCAACTTTGGGGATTTAGGGGAAGCTTCCTGGCTTGGAAGAGGTGGTGTCTGAGTGGGGCCTTGAAGGATGAGTAGGGGTTTGCCACTCAGACACAAGAAGAACATTTTACGCTGAGGGAATGAAACATGAAAGTGGGGGCTGAATGCAAAGATGCTGAGTGTGATTGGAGCATAGAGGAGATGACATGATGGGAAGGGGCGAGGGACAGGCAGGGAGCAGGTCATGAAGGGTCCTGGAGACCGTGCTATGGTAGGGAGCACTTCCCAGAAACATCTCAGAGTGAGCTGTTGGGCACTCCTCCCTTCACCCCAAGGCTTCTGTTTTGAAGGGTCTAGTTGGACACTTTCTTCACATGGTGGCAGCTCTGAAGCTGCAAGCACTTGAGTAGCCAGCATTTCTGAGAAGGGAGGACTTCCCATATTGACTGCAGCAGAGCAGGTGGAGGTGATGGGTGGGCAGCAGAGATCCGAGCAGGATGGAGGATGAGGCAGCTCCCTTTGGGTCCTCACTCCAGTGGCTTTCATAGGAGGGGCCTGAGCGTCAGGACAATTCCTGGCTTGGTTTGTCTGGGGAAGTCTTTGGCTAAAATACCAGGGGCAGAAATCTTGGCTGGGAAAGAGGAATTCACAGGACTCGAATGATTTACCTAAAAGAAAAAGCAGAACAGGGATTATTTTTTTTGGAGGTGGGACTCTGGCGTGACATTTTAAAAATGCATGTTTCCATTTCTCATGTTCTGTGAGCATATGTTGCTTTTCAATAAGAAAAAACCCCATGTTCGTTCCCCAGCTATTTCACCAGTGCCTATTTATCTTGTGCCAGCCTTCAGAGACCCTGCAGGTAGAGGGATACACTAGACAGGGCAGCCATCACCTTCCCAGAGCACGACCCTCTCTCACAGTTAGTGGGCACCCACTGTGGTGGGTCTAGGGGCACTTCCTGTATCACCTCACTCGTCTTGACAATGACTCTTGAGGATGGGTATAATTAACATCAACTTCCAGATGAAGAACCTGAAGCTCATAGCAGTTAAATCACTTGGCTGAGGTCACACAGTAAGGTGTAGCCACGTTGGGCTTCCAGTCCAGATGAGCTTGGCCCCAAAGCCTGGGCCATTTGATGCTGATTCTTTTGGTCTATTGGACTCCTATGCAGGCTCCCTCTGCCAGGCCTGCCCCTTTGCACCTTGGGTACCTCTGGGGAAGTCATACAGCTTCTCTAGGCCTCGGTATCCCCACCTATAAACTAGGGATAATTACATCTCCCTCGCAGGCTCATTATGAGGCATAGGGAGGTGTGATTAATGCACGTTACTCAGGACAGTGCCTGACACTGGATGCCTGGCTAATGAGGTCTTCTAATCATGGTGTGGGACAATGTGAGCTGGCGTTGATTCCCTGCTTCTATCACAAGAAATAATTCACTTCTGTCTCTTTCCAGTTTCTGGCTTCAGAAGATGTAGGTCCTGGGCTTCCTTAAGCTCCTAAACTCAGACTCAGGGGAGGGATCTGTATGGAAAAGGCAGTGGCCTCCCTGTCCTTGTTCCCACATCACTGTCCCCTGGCTTCCCATGGCTGTTTCTTCTCAGGCCCAGGCTCAACCCAGCCCTGGAGATAGCCCAGACATGGGCCTTCAGCATGGAACATCAACCCCATTCACACGTGGTCTTAAGATTAGTTACAAAGACCAAGGCCAGGGTGAGCCTGGAGCAACCATGTATTCAACGCTCCTGCTGCTGTAAGTCTTGCTGTTTGGGACCTGTTTTCTCCAGGTGCTCCACATACATCACCCACACCCACTGCTTGGAACACAGCATGTTTGCCCTGCTGGTTCCCTTCCAAGATGACAACCATAAACTCTGCAGTCTGAAGGAGACCCTCTGTTTCTGGAGGGTTACCAGAAGGTTGTGCTGCCCATCCATCTCCCAGAAGAGCCCGTTCTTTCCTTCATTTGAAGTCAGACCATCCCCTACATTGCCGTGTGTTCTGTTCCAGGTAGCATTGCCTTGCCACCTAGCTCCACTTAGGTGTGGTACCCTGGGCTTGTATTGAAGGCAGGATGTTGGGAGAAGCAGCCCCTAAGAAGCTAGTTATTGTGCCTATTGCAGGAGGAAGAGTGTTAAGGAAATTGCTGGGAGACATTTTTCTCGCCTTTAGAACCAGGAAAAGGAGGGCCGATTATGGAGAGTTCCTTTTTATCTGTGGAAACCAGGCTGAATGAGACTGCGTCTTCCTCTCCGCTTTGTCTACTAGGAAGCACAGAGCCCAATGCATAGCCCATTTCTAGGAGGTGCCCAGGACCACAGCATTAACACCATGGTGTGTAACCTCACCCTTGTCTAGTGATTGACCGGAGCCTGCTGGTCCCCAGGACTGCTCTTTGTGCTGTCCTTTGGGGTCCAGCTCTGCATCTGACTTGGTTCCCCCCAGCCCCATCAAGTCAGCTGGAGAGCAGGACCTCCCTGGGTTCTGGCTGCTTCTCTTTCCAGCAGACCTGTGTCTTCCTGGCATCCCAACAGCCATGGTTGACTTTTCACGTTTCCATGGGAACAGTCTGACTGTAGCCAGACAAGTAACTAGAGAGGCTGAGGAGGAGCGTGTGTGAGTGTGTGTTGTGTCTGAGGCTGCTCTTGGAGCCCAGAGATCTTGTGTACTTCCCTTCGGCTTGCAGTGGCTGCAGCAGCCTCCTCTTGGTGGTAATCATGGCCCATTTGCACCTCCTACATCTCCATTGCTGACATAATATTGCACCGGGGTCCATCCATCTGCATAATCATCTTAACCTGCTCCCATAAGAGAGTTTAAAAGGTCTGGGCTGTTGGAAAATGACCATAAAGCCTGAACGCAGATACCTTTAGCAGCAACGCCAACATCTATCACAGGGTAATTAGAGGCAAGGAGTGAGGGCTCCTGGCTCTGTGTCGGGGAACTGTTTGGGGCTGCGTCTGCTCTGACTGTTGAAAAGAAAGGGAGGGAAAGACCCAAGAAGGCAGTCCAGGAAGGAGAAGAGCAGTTTCTGCAGCAATAAGAGGATTTCTTTTTACTGGAGGGCGTGCAGCTTCTCCAAGGGGAAGGAACTTTGCCTAAGACTGTTTGGGGACTCCTGGGACCTCTGTTCACACGTTGAATGCGCCATGGTTTTCTGAAACTAGAAAAATAATGACCAGGACTGTTCCTTTCTTACTGTGTTCTAGGTCCCAAACTCTGGAGTGCTGTGTGGTCTTGAACAAGCGCCCTTTTCTCTCTGTGATCCCATTTTTCTATTTGTAAAATGTGGGGAATGGACAAATCCGTCAGTTTCCAAACTCTTATTTGTGGAACACTGGGGCTCACTGGCAGGGATGGGGAGAGGGAAGGGGGTAGGCAGGGGTGAGACCCACCTCCTTTACTCCAACCACAGTGGCTTTTCTTTCATTGGTCCTACATTCAGCTTTCTAAGGAAGGTTATACATGAAGAACAGTTTTCTGCTACCAGAAGCACTGGACCCCCACGGGGCTCCAAGATCACTTAGAGTCTCTGGTGTTTGTATGATAAAAGTACGAGGCTTGGAAAACCAGATTTTGCTACGTCCTTTAACAAGTGTCTGTTTCGTAACTAGCTTTATTGTGCTGAATTTGATCTCTCCAGAAAAATAGTGACATCTGTGCAGACAGGCAGTGCGACTTGAGGGAGTGTGAGGACCCCACGGAGTCAGACACAGAGGGGCAAGAACAGCTCTTGCAAAGCAGAGACCAGGGGCCAACTGCCCACAGCCGGCCTCCTCAGGCCCAGTGGGGCTCCAAGTCTTCGGGAATGCCCCAGGCAGCGGGTGGCTGTCCTCTCTGTGTTGAAACAACAGAGCTGTTTTCTTCTGGGTCCTCCGCCCCCCTTGGCTGTCAGCTCTGAGCAGGGTGTGCAGCCCCCTGGCTCCTATCCACATGGAGCCTGGTCATCTCCTTCTGGGGTCTATCAACTGCATGAGCTGTCAGTGGAGGCCACTGCGGCCTCTCCGTTGCTGACCTCTTGTTCCCCAGCCTCTTGAAAACTCGCTGCAATTTGTCTCTGATCCTGCTGCAGTCTCCCCGCCTTCCCCTGAGGTCGGGGCCTCAGGCTCTCAAGACTGTAAGGCTCACTGTCTCCGCTGCTGCCTCATTTGCCAGGCACTTCAAGCTCCAAGTCTCCCCTCCTTCCTCACCTTTAGGTCTTTGAAATTTTGCGCCCCTATATTCGAAAGTTATCCTGGTCATTGACAGTGCAGGGAGAGAAACTGCTGAAAGCATTCCCCCTTGTTTGGAGGGTCCACTCCTGTCCCTTCTAAACTCTGGAGTTTTCCACACCTCCTCTTTTCTGTCACCTTTTAGATGCCTCCTGATACCTGGTGTCTCGCTTATGGTGTGCTCCCTGTGTGAAGCTCAGTGCTGGTGTCTGTGAGGCTTTAACCAAGGTATACATTGAAAAAAAAGGAGAAGAAGAAGAAATAAAAGAAACTTTTTTCTGTCTGACTTTCTATGTGTGTCAGCCCAGGCCTGGGGAAGTGTGAGGGCAGGCTGGGTGAGTTTGCCAATCTTGTCATCCCAGAACCCCGGAAACATCACTACCCTAGTGCTCCCTGCACACCCAAGCCATGCTGGCCAGATGTGTCTCTCTGGTCTCTGTTGGACTCCAGCCCAGCCTATTCTCCTTGGCAGCAGCTCCTGGCATGCTCTGCAGAAGGGGCAGCTATTTCAAACCAGGCTGAGGGCCCTGGATGTGGCCATTTAAAGAAAAGATGATGGTAGCTGTCTTGCCAGGCAGCACCACTGCGGTCTCACAGAGCACCTGGCAGCCTGCTTCAGAGTACACACATTGCCTGCAAAAAGTGCTGGTTTTCTGTTCCTTCTCAAAACTTTGCCTTGGGACAGTGGCTGGGTCGGAGGCTAAGGCCGTCTTGGGGCATCCTTTGCCCAAGTGCAGTTCTTCCCACTGAGCCACAGTGTAACCTCTGACAGAGTCTGCCCAGGCTGGGGCTGGCGGGTCACCTATTTATTTTAATAGGGCAATCTCTTTTGGGATGACTGTAAGCAGAGGCCCCAAGTGAAAGACATTTGAAAACAAGCTGCCTGGAAACAAGCCTCTTGGAGGACCACAGCGGGGTGGATTCTGGAGTCTTCTCTTAACGTGCATCCATGCCTCCCCTGCCTCCATTCATGTTGGCCTAGTCCATGGCCCTCCCCTCCTACTTGAGGAGAACAGCCTTCCAGACTCCTGGAGGCCCAGGCATGGGACGTGCCACAGGTGGACCTAGAACCCAGGTCTCTGAGTCTCAGTCCACTTCTCATCACTCCTGCTGAACCCACACGTCCCTCAGCAGGTATATTAACTAGAAGAGCCTTGTTGTGGCTGTGGAGGTCTGGCAGTTACATGGAGGCGCAAATAAACTCTTGCAAGATACTGTGGGGTGCTAGAAGGAGTAACTTCCTGGAAGGCAAGAGACCTGGTTGTGGTCTCAGATCTGCTAAGCGGCTGTGTGATGTTGGATGAGCAGCTTGCCCTTTCTGGCCTTGGCACCTGTAGTTGTACAGTGAGTGGTTTGACTCTGGGATGTGTCAAGGCCTCTTCAGGGTACCTCTGCTCTAGGTAATGTCAGGATCTTTCTCGAGGCATGAGGGAGAAGCTTGTGGTAGCAGACAAGAGCACGTGGAGCAGGACGGGATGACCCTGGTGTTCTCATGGAAGAAGGTCCATGACAGCTCCTTTTCCCCACGTGGCCTCGTCTCGGGGCCCCAAAGTGAGTGCAGTGTGGGGCCTGCCTGCTGCCCCTCCTGGAAGCCCTCGCTGGGGCAGTGAGCAGTTCCATGCTCTATATCTTCATCCCATGGTTCTTCCTAGGGATCCACTTGTGACAAATGCCTCCTTGATGGGAAGTGGGCAGGAAACATCTCCTGAAGTGCAGGGAGCCGGCCCTCTGGATGTAGCAAAGTCCCACCTATTCATGTGGGCACCAACCTGGGCAGGTATGAAGTGACAGAGAGGAGGAAGCTTAGCACCTGCTGTCAGGGCGTGTAGACTGGCAGGGTAGGCAGCAGTACTGCTGCTGAGGTCATGAATCTTAGTCTCTCACTCAGCTGGTGACACAAATCACTTGTCCCACAGCTGCTTCCACGATCCATTCTGTGGGGCTGGTGGAAACCCATCACCTCGGCTCCTCTGGGGTTGTCCTCCTGCCTCTCAGATTCCTTCTCTGGGCATGGCTCATCCCAGGAGTCAGAGAGAGGGTCCTCTGGGTATCACCCCTCAGGCCCCTGGGCCCTCACTCTCCCTGCCTGTAAGGCCCCTTCAGGGCACAGCCTGCTCTCTGCTGCCTTCCAGCCCTGACTAAGGCACAAGGCTCCTTTCTGTGGCTGTCCCCAGCCCTGGCCCCCAGAGGTCTCCCTAGGAGCCTTTGCTGTGGGCTGTTGCTCAGCAGGAGCAGAGAAGGCAGGGTCCCTCTCTCGAGGAATAGCTTTCACTACTCTCCTCCCTCCAGCTTGGGGAAATCTCCTTTTGGTTTGGGAGCAATACTTCCACATTTACGTTTCTTCCAAGATCCCCTGCTTCTTGCTAAGACCCTGGCTCTCCTACTTTCTTTCTCCACAAAGCCTCCACATCTTCTAACAGATTTACACCACTGGAAACAAAAGCCAGGACATCTCGTGGGTGCCTTCTGCTTTCCCCTGTGTAGCCGGCATCTTGTGAAACAAGGGTGCACAGAGAGAACGGACAGGAAAGGCGGAGCAGAAAACTCAGGAAAGAACAGGCCCTCTGAGCTGGGATTTTAAAGTAGTATCTGGGCACCATCCCGGATACTACGTTCCCATGTAGAAGCACATGTGAACATGAGCGCCTGCCCCTAGGCTAGTGACTAAGGTCCCCATGAAAGAAGGAGAGCTCAGATACAGACTGGATTCTGCAGTGCTACCCAGGCCCCAGGATGGGGACAGGATAGGACAGGTCCTTGGCTGTATAACTGGGAGCCAACCATGATATGAAGCCACACTTGGGTCACGCAGGATGTCCACAGAAGCCTCAGTCTTGAGGTGGTATGCAGAGAGAGCGTAGCCAGATCCTGTGCATCAGGAGGGAAGTAGAAACCTAGCCTGAGATTCGGAAGAGAGGAGAAGAGGTGGAGCCTGGGAGTGGCCCCAGATGGGGTATGGTTTTGCAGGTCAGGCTTAGGAGTTCAATCCCGGTCCTTAGGCCATAGGGAGCCATGGGTGGTTTTTGAACAGGGATGTGAGTGGTGAGAGACAGGAAAGGTCCTGAGTGAGTTTGAAGAGAAAGGTGGAATGGATAATCACTGAGCTGGGAGTTCTTTGGAAGGCTTCCTGAAGGACTCATTCATTCATTCATTCATTCACTCAACAAAGGCTTCTCTAGCACCTTCCATGTGCCAGACACTGCTCACGGTGATGAATATAATAGAGTGTCTTTCCTATAGCACTTACATTGTGGGTAGGGGAGATGGGCAAACCTTAACCAACATATAAACATTTTTTCCAGGTGGTGATGTACTCAGAAGATATCATCGCAGGGTAAGGAGACTGAGAGTGAGAGGGGATGCTCTTCCAGCTAGGGTAGCCAGGGGAAGCTTCTAGAGGAGGTGGCATTGGAGTAGAGACCTGAAGAGAATGTGGGGGTTGATTTTGTCCTAAAGAACACGTTGGCTTTGCGCAGCTATGATGGACAGGGAGTGTGAGTGAAGCCTTTGGGGAAGAGTTCACAGGAGCTGCAACCCGCCAGTCTTGTTGCTGCAGAGACTCTGTCGGGGTGAGCTTTGGGTGGTGAGGTTGGAAGGGAGACAGTGCCATTTGGGATGAGAGTTCTAAGGCTGGGTTGAAGACTTCAGTCTTGCTCGGTGAGCCTCAGAAAGTTGCTGTGCAGGAGGTGAGCAATGGAATGAAAAGCGCTTGGGTCTCTGCAGAAGGCTCCCTTCCAAAATTACAGTGGGTTGGCCAGGGCAGGGATCCAGGAGCAGACTGAGCATGCCCAGAGAGCCCCCTCCTTTGCAATTACTACAAGTCCCAGCACAGGGCAGGGCCAGATCCCTTGGGGATCTTCTCCATATCAAAGGGGAGATTAGCTCCAAGCCCCTAACGATGCTGGATGTGCTGGCCACACTCACCAGTGCTGCCTCCTCTGAGACTGTCAGCTTTATATCTGCTTCTTTTTATCAATACGGGCAAATAATTCTCTAGACATTTATCATTTTAAACTGTCACAGTCCAGTGCCTTTCCCGAGGACCACAATCAATACTGATCTCGGTTTGAATACTTTTCTGACAAGGTTCCTATTTGTAGATTCACAAGTAGAACTAATGTGTGTTAAAGCTATTCAGTTTGGCATTTTGCAGCTCCATTGACACATTAAATATAGGCGTTCACCACGACGATTAACCTTACAACTATTAAGTGATAAAAATCCCACATACATATTTATTAGCTGAACATCCTATTCCAGCATGATGCCTTCCCCGACGAGGCCTTCCCATGATGGGAAACCAGAGAAGGTGGAGGTGCTGCTGGAGAGATGAGCTCACTCTTTGCAGAGAATGTCAGGAGGGATGTGGGGATCTCCAGGCCACAGTGTTGGTGGGAAGAGGGGAAGCTGCTCTGGGGATGGAGGCCCGGATGGAACTAGAGTTGACGGGGTACTGAGGTGGGTAGCAGCAGAGCTGAGATGTTCTAGGATGGTGGATCCAGCTGCTCTCTGGGATGAGATCCCAGACTTCCTCATTCCTGGTGCTTCTGAATAGGTATCCTTTCTCTTCTTGGGCCTCAGTTTCCTCATCTGCATAATGGGGTCAGACTAGAATCAGTGCCTCCTGGGATTTTTATAAGGTCATGGCATGCGTACAGTAGGATAAAATTTGTAAAGCCTACAGCATCAACAGACAAGGAGTGACCAGCTTAGGAGACCCTGGGTGCCCCAAAGACCCCTCTGGTGATCATGAGGGTTAAGGCGATTGACAGCTCAGTGAGTGGGGCACACCAGTGGGGACTATCAAGTAGATGAGCTCAGATATCCCTTTTGCAGTGGATGCTTGGTGACTCTGTCTCCCTGCTTATTGATGTGGAACTCTGCTTCCTGGATCTGTCTTTTCTGGGCCAGCATCCATAGGGACCCTGAGTACCTATTTCCTGGCACAGGGGTGCATGGGCCCCAGTATCCTGGGTGTCAGCTGAGGCAGCGGCAGGGTGGACATCTGCTCATGTCTACTGCCATTCTGACCAGTTGGTGCACAGGCCCTTCCCGTGATTAATAATATGAGCTGGGGAGCTTCATAATGGGACAGGCGAGGGGTTCTAGAATCAGCACTCCCAAATCCAGACACCCTTGCCAGCCTTGGGGGCATCTATCCACCTTTACCATTGGTCCATATTCGTGAGCTCTGGCTCAGTCCCAGGCCCAAGGCCAGCTGGGGTTGGGGAGTGGGTAAGTGACAGCAGGACACACTGTGTAGTGGCGGAAAGGAGGAGTCTCCACACAGTTGCAGCACATAGCAGAAAAGGGGGCAGAGATCAGAGAGGGCTGCCTGGAGGAAGGAGCCTCTGCTTCTAGACTCACTGGACAAGCCAGGATTCTTCAGGCAAAGAGTGGAGAAGAGTATTGTCGGCAGGAGCATGGCACATGAGAGGGGATGCTGCAGTGCCTGTGAGGGGTGCCCTGAAGACTGCGCTGTGGGAGCACAGCCCCATGAGAGCTCCAGCTGCCATGCTCTGATGTCACTGCTGTGTCTATGCTCCCAGTCAGCGACTGAGTATGCAGGTGTGTCCCAGGAGACAAGGGCCGTGCCCTGACCCCTAGATTTGGCCTTGCCAAACCTTCTTGAGACTGCATAGCATCTTTTCTTCACTCATGGTCAGACCTGCTCTGGGATCTGGCGGCAGCTCTCCCAGCCTTTCCTCACCCCCTCTCCATTTTCTCTCACACGGACATTTCCCTAATAAATTCCTCGCATGTTGCATCCCATATGGGTGTCTGCTTCTTGCAGAACCCAAACTAACACAAGCAGGAAGTGCTTCAGGAACTGAAGGGGGTTCATTCTGGCCTCTGGGTAAAGTGTGAGGGTGAAATTGTGATTTTCCATTTTACAACAAGGGAACAAAGTGTCTGCAAAGTTCTAGATGCAAAATACTTTTTAAACTGCAACATGACTTGTGAAGATAGGCCCTGTTGATGGCTGTGGAAGAGATTAGGTGCTGGAGCAACACTTCCTGGAAACCTGAATGCACATTTGCCATCTCATAAAATCCCCCCAATGGAGAAAGGGAAGTGCACTTGTCTCCATGAACACCGGAGGAGAGAGGGGCTCAGATATGCACCATCTTTGGCGCATCAACTTTGGGTCTGGGATAGGAACCCAGGTGTGTCTAACAGCAAAGTGTGTCCCAATCTTCTGAGGTGTCTAGACACTGTTCATGTGCCAAGGGACAATCAAAACCTGTCACCTCGGCTACAGTTGGCAGGAGGATACTTCCACCCACATCCAGTTGAAACCGCAGAAAATGCTGTTAGGCTGGCTGGCCTGGGATGTGAAGTTGTATAGAGAAAAGGCAACTCTCCATTTTTAATTTATTTAAAATTTATTTTTATTTATTTATTTTTTTTAGGGACAGGGCTTTGCTCTGTCTCCCAGGCTGGAATGCAGGGGTGCCATCATAGCTCACTGCAGCTTTGACCTCCTGGACTAAGCTATCCTCCTGCCTCGGCCTCCTGAGTGGGAAGGACTACAGGTATGCACCACCCTGCCCACCCTGCCCACCATGCCCAGCTAATTTTTTATCCTTTTTTTTTTTTTTTTTTTTTTTTTTAGAGATGGGGTCTTGCTATGTTTCCCAGGCTGGTCTTGGACTCCTGGCCTCAAGCAATCCTCCTGCCTCAGCCTTCCAAAGTGCTGGGATTACCGGCGTGAGCCACCGTGCTGGGCCATGACTCTCTAGAGTGGGCCACAGAACCCCTACACAGCTGAGAGATGTGTGGACAACTTTTGCAGCACTGTGGTTTTGCTCAAGACCGCTGTCCCTTGGCCTCTTGCTGCACTCCCAGAGTCAGAAGGTTGGGGCACACTGGCTTTCTCCTGACCTCAAATGAAAGGCACGGAGGCCTGGGATTGAAGCTGGCTCTTTTACCACCGTGAGACCCGATCTCTGGGACCTGTCATTGGAGGACAGCTAGCGACCGTGGGGCAATGGGGAGCAACTGACCTTGCAGCGGGAAGGGCCATGCCTCTACTTTCTAAGACAGAGGAACCCAAGGGGCGAGGTGCCTCTCCTGGGAGGTGAAGGCTGGTATGGTTCAGTGCCGGGGCTGGGGCAGGGAAGCCTGGAGCACTCAGACCTGCTTCTAGGGGTGCCCCCTGAAGATGGTGAGCTGGAATAGCCACTGTCAGTGAGGTGCTTCTGGTTTTTCTCTGTTTCTATTTTCTATCTTGACAGAAAAATTGTGATTTTCACACTGTCACCAAACCAATAGGTCCCTGACATGTGTTTTTGTAATCTGTGGAGCTGGTTTCCTGTACTTCTGACAGTTCTATTACATCTCTGACAGTTATATAAAATTTTTCCTCTGGGAAGTTGATGGGGGCCTTTGCCTCTCCCCTCACTGTAACTCCCCAGTCCCCCGTGCTAACTTATGTTTGGAGATGATGGAGCAGGATGAATGCTTTTCTCGTTCCTGCCCTGTGTTAGCTGCCAGTCACCTCCTGGGAGGTGGACGGTGGAGTGCACAGCCAACAGACAAGGGAGGGAGACCCGAACCTGAGCTCCCTCAGGTGGGAAAAGGGAGCAGGACAGAGCCAGCCCTGGTGACTCAGGAACCCACAGTGGAAGGACGCTTCATTCCTGCTGGGTTCCAAATTCGGCTGATTCCCTCTGAGAGTCCTGCCCCCACCCCTTGCAAACCACAGGGCACTGTACTGAGGGAGGAATGCCACCCTGCTTCATACTGATGCCTGGAAATATATGGGGGCAGGAGGTTGGGGCAGAGCCTTGGCTGCAGTGTGTGCATGCTTGTGAGTGTGCACACGTGTGTGTTGAATTCAGGGTGTCACATCTGTGCACATCCACCCTTGCCAGACACTGTGCCAGGCCCTGGGGTGATGGGGCTATAGCCTCTGTACCTGGGGGGCCCAAGTGTGGGTATGAATGCTAGAGCTGCACCCATGGGTGGAGCACCTACTCTGGGTAAGTCTGTCCCTGTGCTCACACTGGAAGCACATGCATCCATGGGCATGCATGAGTGGGTGGTGCATATGGGGGTAGATGTGGGGAACATGTTAGCTTCTGACTCGGTTGCTACTGTCTGGTGCTAAGCACAATGTCTGTCTTCGAGACAACTACTTCTTCAGCAGAAATAGTGATAGAAGGGGGCGCTGGAGGGAGGGGAGCAGGGGCCAACATCACCTCAGCCACAGGCATTGCCTGTCCATGAAGTGGGAGCTTTGTCACCCTGTTCCTGTCACTGCCCTTCTGGGTGGCATTGGACAGATCCCATTGACTCAGCCAAATTAGGAGGAGGCACTGAACATTATCTTGGGGATTCTCTATGAAGCACATATAAAGTGGCCCCTAGACCCCCAAATAGCACCTCAGCCTCTGTGAATGCCTTTGCCAGATCTCAGCCTGGTCTTGAGACATTATTTGGGGCCTTTCAATCGACTTAGCCACTCTGATTTTCCTGTCTATGGAAAACGAGGCGTTGCCATGGCAACTGCCACATTACACGGTTCTGTACTGACGATGCCTCTGAGATACAGAGCAGCTTCTCAAAGAGATACACTTTTCAACATGTCATGTAGAATTCTGTACTTGTTAGGGAAAATCGCATTTCCAGCAAAATGACATGCCTCTCCCGGGCTTGCGGACGCATGGCTCACGCCTTCCTTAAACAAAGAATTTTATTCACTGCCTCCCTCCTGCCTCTCTGGTCTGCTACTTGCTACCTACCCCTCCCGAGCCCCAATTCCCTTTACATAAAACATGAAGCTGGAGATGAGGGCTGCGCAGAGGGCAGGGCTCCACTAGCCAGGGTGGAGGTGCCCAGAGTGGGCTGTCCCTTACAGCGGAGGGGCCCAGAGGCCAGGTCTGGGGGTGGGTGCCTTGGCTCTGGCTGTGGGGTCAGCTAGCTGGCCTGGTTCTCCTATGTCCCTCCACTGGCTTCCAGGACCCTGGCCTGACTTCTCGGGGACATGCTTAGAGGAAGGATTGCAAGCTCCCCAGCCCCACTCCTTGATCAGCGCTGCAAAGGGCCTAAGTAAGGAGCTGTTGTCCTCTTCAAGGTCATGGCCTTCACATATCTCATGTGTTCAGCAGAACCATGTCAGCTGCTCTGTCCCTGTCAGGCAGTGTGTTGGGGATAAAGCCAGCCTCACTGGACCCACTTGGTGTGACACTGGACCCACTACTTTCCCTTCTTGACCTCAGATCTGCCATCTGCCCCTGAGCAGGTGGGCTGGATGCCCCTGGCAGAGCCTGCTCTGAGAGTCTGAGAGCCTGTCCCCATGCTCCCACAGATCTCCAGACCCCAGCTCTCCTTGTGGTTCTGCCTAGAGAGTCTGAAGCTCTCTTTCTCTCAGATTCTGTGACTGATAAATTGGCCACTGAGATATCCCAGGAAAGCCTGTGTGGACACAGGGATGAGCTTCCCCTAAGGGAACTGGCTGCCTGTACTTCTGAGCTCAAACCAGAAGGCTCCTATCCTGGGAGCCCACTCCTGCATGTTGGCCTTTGCCGGAGGGATGTTGGACCAAGCTGCTGAGTGACCAGGCCAACACCTCCAAGCACTGATGCATTCAGATTACTTGATGAATTGATGCAACATGCATGTGTTGAGGGTCAGCACTAAATGAGTTAATACATGTGAAGTTGTTTGATGAGTACTCGGCACATACGAGCCATGGTGCTCATTGGCCACAGTGGCATGAGAAGGGTGTGGAGACGTGGAAACACTTGCACAGCCACTGCCTCCAAGGAGCTTGGAGAGAGGGGACAGCCCAGCATCGAACAGTCTCAGCACAGGTGGGGTGGGAGTGCTCAATGTAGCTTGGTCCTCGAGGCTGGGGAACCCCTGAGGGTCTCCAGCCCTTTTCGCTGGGCTGAGGGGAGCTCTTGCTTTCAGGAGAACTGCCTGAGGCCCCTTCATTCTTTCCTATTAGAATGGCCTCAGAACTAAGACTCCCCCCAGGAGTTAATCCCACAGTTTACATTGGCCTCTCTCCAGGGAGTGAGTTTGAGGACCATTTTCTCCCTCTGCCTTCCCTAAGGCAATCACATTGTTCCTGGAAAAGCTTGGCTATGGAGGGCTTTGTAGGCCCCTGGGGCTCCCTGTGGGTGGTGAGGAACCCTCAGGTCAGCCTCCTTTCACAGGCTGGTTATCTGGGAATTTGGCTCTTAGACAAGTTGATCAGCAGTTGTCCTTGTGCCAAGGGCCACAGGGAACCTCTGGAGGGGTGCAGTGGGTTGGTTCAGGGCACTAGAGAGAGTAAGGAATAGCAAGGCCTGTGTCAGATACAGAGGAGCAGCTTTACACGAGGAATTCAGTTTTCTTTCCTTGAGACCAGTGATGTTCCAAGTGTGGTTCACAGGTCTGTGTTGCTGGTTCACAAATTGTTAGTGGTGCACGAAGGAGTAAGGAGGTTGCATCAGAGCATAAAGCAAATACAACATTAAACACATATTTAATTCAGCTTATATATGCACACAAACACGCATGCCCATAATTTGTATCACAAGACACTCTTGATGAAGGCAGCAATGCATCGATTCAGGTTCTAGTGCAAGCTTTGAATGCCATTGCAGACAAGCCCTCTGAGTAACACTGCTCTCCACCACCTCTCACCTGTCTCCCAGTGGAGATGGGATCTGCCTCTGTGATGCCCAGGCCAACATTCCCTCTCTAGTGGCCTCCAGGAGCTTCCCACTGGGTCTCCCTGCCTCCAATCTTACCATCTTCCAGCCCAAAGCATCCTCCACCCTGCTACCAGAGTGTGCTTTCTATGCAACCCTGGCCATGTTGCTTTCCTGCCAAACACCTTCCAGTGGGTCTCCGAGTCCAAGTTCCTTAGGGCGGTGTTACGTAAGGGCCCTGTGAATCTTGCTCTCTTAATGCCTTCCCGCCTCATCGCCCACCCACCTTGCTTTGTCATCTAGTCACAGGATTTCTTTCAGTTCTCCAAATATATGGCACTTTGTCTTACTCCTAGGCCTGTGTGCAAACTGTTGCTCCTGGGACACTGCTCTCCCTTCTTTTGTCCTGGCTAACTCCTATCCCTTCTTCATCAGAGACATTATCTTTCTGAATTAATTAGGATGGCCTCAATTGTATGAAAGAGACTGTTTATTTTCTCAAATATCCTTCTTTCTTATCTATGGAATCCCCCCTTTTGGTTAGGTTGATGGCTGCCCAGGACAAATGTAGCTCCCAGCCTCCCTTACAGCCAGATGTGGTCATGTCACTAAATTCTAGTCAATGGGATATAGACAGAAGAGTTTCTGGGAGGTGTTCTTAAAAGAAGAGGGGGATACTTCTTCGACCTCTCCTCCTCCCTGCTATCTGGAAAGCAAATGTGATGCCTGGAGCCTGGGCAGCCCTCTTTGAGCCATGTGAGTGGAAGTCACATGCTAAGAATGGCAGGGCAGTGAGACAAAAGATGCTTGGTTCTCTGATGACTTTAAAGCTGCCCCTGTCACTCTGAGCTGCTTATCTTCAGACTTCTTATACATGAAAGAGAAATGAGCCTCTATCTTGCAAAAGCTACTGTTATTTTGGGGCTTTCTATTAATCACAGTCAAATCTAATTCTAATTGATGCAGGTGCAAGTAATTGAATACCTGAAAGTAAGGAAGACATTTTAGATCTCTCTTTTAACAAGACATCTGGAGGGGGCCTGTTCCGGAATGGTTCGACAGTCTGATCAGTGTCTATGGTTCTTTCAGCCTTTTTTCTCGTGGTCACAGGATGGCCTCTGCAGCTGCAAATATCACATCCTCACATGGAAACATCTCAGGTAGAAGGATAAGCATAGGTTGGAAAAGGTGAAAGGTGTTCCTTCTCACACCCCTGTCCTTTAACCTTGGAGGAAAACTCTCTCTGAAAGCTCCAAGCATGCTTCCCACTGCATCTTCTTGGCCAGAACCATAGCTGCAAGGGAGGCAGGGACAGTTAGTTTCTGGGTGAGTCAGGCAAAGAAAGACCAGGGTTGGGAGTGGCTGGTGGCTGGAAAGTCAGTGATGCCTTGACATTTTCCCTCTGTGTAGTGTCTGTTCATTGGCCTCTCTCTGGAGCGGGAGTTCCCTAAGCACAGCAGCTGGCACCAGGTGCTCTTAAGAGTGCATCCTTTGGAGCCTGACTGCCTGAGTTCAAATCCCAGCTATGCTGCTTGTGGCTGAGTTAACGTTTCTGCACTTCATCATTTAAAGGGGAGAGGCAAGCATTCTCACCTACCTCAGAAGGTTGTTTGAGGAGTAAGCGGGTTCATATATGTGAAGCACAGAATGCCAGTTCTCAAAATTGGCTGCAGGCTAAAATCATATGGGGAGTTTGAAAACTTAATGGTGCCTGGCTCCTGAACTTTACCCTGGACTTTCTCGGGCTGGTTACCTGGGAATTTGGTGCTCTTGGTCAAGTTGACCAGCAGCTGTCTCTCTACCAAGGGCCACAGGGAACCTCTAGAAAGGGGGGTGCAGTGGGTTGGTCCTGGGCACTGGAGAAAGTAAAAAATAGCAAGGCTTCTGTCAGATACAGACAGTGGAATCTAACTGGTCTGGGGTGTGGCTTGGGCTTTGGGATTTTTAAAAGCTTGCTAGATGGCTGCCATGTGCAGCCAAGAACAGTGGCTAGCAGAGAGGAAGCATCCAGTAAAGGTTAGCTCTGATTGGTTTAATTCATCATTGTGGCCCCAGTCATGAGCCCAAAGCCTGGCACAGAGTGGGCCTTCAATAGTTGTTTGTTGAAAGAATGAATGAAACGTTGGGGACAGGAAGAGGGAGTTGAGGTTGTTTAGTCCGGCCCTCTGGCACTGGGATTGCTACCCTGCCCACTTGGTTGTTGCCTTGGTTGGAACATCTCCTGTGGGCTCCAGTGCTGCCTGTTTCCTCCTTCTCCCAACAGGCCCCCAAAGGCTCTGCGCAGACCAGCACTGTCTCCTCCTTCATCCACAGAGAGGATGAAAGAACATGGCAAGAGGAAGACTCACAGAACCCCACAGAGAAGCTTTGAGAATTGGGCTGTCTGGCTCTCCCATCGCCCATTTGGCCACCAGCTTTGGTCCCAGCTGCTGTGCCCTCGGGGGATGCATTATGGCCCTGAAAGGGGCCCTTGTCCCTTTTTGGGGTGTCATCCTGGCTGGGTGGTATGGATTTCTGCTGTAAACATGGCCCATCTGGGAGAAGCCCAGGTGCCACGTTTTGAACAGCTCTGAAACTTAAAGCTCAGAAGGCTTTGAAATGCAAATATTTTGAAGGAAACATAAGGTAAACATGAGTGCTTATTTCCCCCTGATGAAAACAATATGCTGTTTGCTCTGAAATGTAAATAGGACCTAGATCGCTTTTAAAGAAAGCCATGTCTCATATTTTTAGGTCCAGGGTAATATCGTTCCTAAGAATATGTGCATCCGGCAGCCTTCCCACCTGCCTGAATCCACACTCCCTTTTTCATTCCTGATGCCCCTCATTCCAGCCGTTGCTATCTTCTCCCATAAATATTCCAAATCCACCTCCCCCCTTCCCAATCCGGAATGCCACACTCCCCCGCCACAACCGTCATCTAATTTTTCCAATACTCTCTGAGTGCTTGGGAGTTCCTTTTGGATAGAATTGGGGAAAAAAAAAAAAATCTGTAGCCAAAGGCGTTTCACTGACTTGAAAGAGATTTTATGGTGCATTGAGTTCTAATCAACTTTAATAAGTATTTAATGCAGGATGGAGACTTTGCCCTCAGCCCCGAGGCCCAGCCATGCATGCTCGCGGCCCCCTGTTGGCCATGAGAGTAAGGACCGCTGCTGGGACCGGTGTTTTGGGTGGGCGCGGCGAGTGACAGCTGCAGAGAAACGAATAATTAGCGATTTCAACCCCTGATAATGAGTAGCTCCATGATCCTTCTTGGAGCCATTAGGAACATCTATCTTATTAATGATCCCGCTCGACAGCCGCGGGCCCGGGTGCCCGCTCCTCTCTCGCTCCTCATCTGTGCACAGAAGAGCGGAGATGGAAGGTGGTCATTTTTCATCTCCCTTAGTAGTGGGGGCTCGAGCTTTCTAGGCCGGCCACATCCCTAGGGCTGATCGGGATCCACCCATGCCCCATGTACCATTCACCCTGGGCACTCCTCCTGTCGCCAGCAGAGAACACCTTTCATATGTGCCCACCTGGTGCCTCTTGGGCCAGGGGTGCCATCACCCACAGTATGCTCTCTTCCCTCCCTGCCACTTGCCTGGGATTGGCTATGATCACCATATTTGGGCAGGTACCTGCTAAGGGTTCAGGGCCTTATCCAGGTTCACACAGGTAGCAAGGGCCAGCGCCAGGATAGGATGCTTGTCTTTTTTGTGGGTTTTCCTGCTGCTCCATGTTGGACTACTAAGTGAATTCAAGGAAATAGCAGCCCTTCCTGGCTGGTTTTCTTAAAGTCAATGTCCAAGTCAGCAGTTGCAGACTGTCTACCAGCTGCATCTGGTTTGTAGGTATGAATCTGTTTGACCTGCACATGTCTTAATAATTGGGAAATAGCCACTTAAATTTCCAGATTTACTGAGAAATTGGAAGACTTGGACACATTAAATTTGTAGTTCTGTATGGCTAGATCTCAGGGGGCACCTGCTCTTTTAAGACAGTTTGCCACAGGTCCCACCACTCCCTATCATCCCATGCCTTGCCTGACTGACTCACTTATGTTACCTGTCTGTTCCCATATCTGTCTGTGTTTGAGCTTGCTGTGTTTGAGATGAGAAAGTCAAGGTAGATAGGTCAAGTGACTTGCCTATGCTAGTAAGTGGCAGAATTCGGTTTTAAACTTAGTTTTCTTGACTGTAGCTTCAGGGCAGTTTTTCATATAGCCAGATAATTCAGTTATCAGATACTGAATGGACGGCGATGCTGAAAGGGGGGTGAATTTTGCAAGTGACCTAGAAATCTTTTCTCTGATTCAACTTCTGGACTATAATAGATGACTATGTCATGAACGAGTACCTGCTCACTTTAACTGGCATATCCCCCTTCTCCTAAACATCCTTCTTCCTCTAGAAGTTTCTGTTCTTGCTCCCTCCCTTAGACCCCTGCAGATTCTGCCATGTTTTTAGAGGCCGCTACTTCTCTAGCCTCACTTGATTGTCCTGGACATGGATATGTGACCAAAGTTGAGCCAATTTCAATGCTTTTTCCCATCTGGCCAGGGATAGTTGGTTCAGGGCTGAGCATTGCATCCAAGTTGTGTGAACTATTTAGACCTGTGATGTTCAAATCTTATTTTATCAGCAGATGCCTTTTCTTAAACAAATGAGATGGGCAATAGAAAACATCTACCGGGAATAACATGGTTAAGGTTGGCATGGACTTGGAATCCCACTCACTTGGATCCCACATTCTACCCCAGTAGTTCTTCAAAGTTTGTGGGAACTCTAGGGCCCCACAGAACACAGTTTGCAAATGGTTTTCCTTGAGAACAAATAAGTGGCAAGATCCCAGCCACCCACTGAACACGCCAGCAGATGCCTTGCTGTAACCATCACCTTGGAGACAAGATGGGCAGAGCTTGAGAAGCCCTTAGCGACTGTTCATTTTTATAGGGTGAAAGTAAGCCTTAGAATGAATATCTGAATCAGTGCTTCAACCTAGAGTTTGAATCTCCTTGTTTTTCCTAAATTTTTTTTCTGGAAGAACCTTCACCCCTCTGTCCCAGCCTCACACCAGTACTCTATCTCCCATCCTGAAATTGTAAGCTTTTAGGGAAATGAAGAATGACTCCACTCACTAAGCAAACAGAACTTGTTACTTAACAAGTGGTAAGTAGTTTAAACATTGCTTTTATGTGAAATGTATACACATAAAACAGAAGAGAATGCAACATTCACCTGAGGCTTCAAAATAAAACATGAGACTTGAAAGGGATTTGGGGGTTATAATGTTGCTTTGGATAAAATCTTCTGGTGCTCTTGAACAGGGCCCTCAAAATTTCTCTGTAAAAGGCAAGATAGTAAATAGTTTAGGCCATACAGTCTCTGCTGCAATCACTCAACTCTGCTTTTGTAATTAGAAACAGCCTTAGATAACATGTAAAGGAATGGGTGTGGCTGTGTTCCAATAAAACTTTATTTAGAAAAACAGGTGGTGTGCTGGGTTTGGCTGTAGTTGCTGGTACCTGCTCTAGGTCAATGTGGGTACCCTGCTTTGTTTTTATAGGTTTCTTAGTAGACACATCTGAGAGCAGTATATGACACTAACTAGGTATCCTACAATTCATTCGATTCTGACACAAACTTCCTAAGGCAGATCCCGCAAGTTAAGGGCTCAGCCTCCATTTCATATGCACTTCTGTCTGGCCAACTACAAATTCCCAGGTTCCCCTATCCCCAATCCAGGCTTGAATATTTGCCAGAATGACTCACAGAACTCAGGAAAGTGCTATCCTTATGACTGTTGTTTTGTTATAAATGATACAAATGAACAGGTTCACCAGGCAGGTCTTGGGGGTGAGGGGCCCGTGAAGCCTAAGATATTGACTATCTTGCCCTTTACAGAAAAAGTTTGATGATCCTGAGCAGTGCATCAGGAAATGCTCTCCAAAGCCACATTATACCCCCCAGATACCCCTGAAGTTCAACTGTTTTATTTTCAAGCCTTAGGAAAATATTGCATTCTCTTCTATTTTATGTATATACATTTTACAAACAGAGTGTTGCAGAGCTTCCATGCTCTCTCCCAGTGGAATGTGGGTATGGCACTCTTCCAGCAGTGTGGAAGTTGCCCAAACCTTGTTTCAGAGTTTCTATCTGGGGTTTCATTAGTAGGCGTGATTGATGAAATCATTGGCCATGAGATTGAATTCAATTTCCAGCTGCACCCTCTCTCCCAAGGGGTTGGTGGGGGTGGTGAAAGTTCTAGCTCTCTAATCACATGCTTGGTGTATCTGGTGTGGCCAGCCCCTCTCTTGAAACTATCTAAGGGCCCACCTTGAATCACCTCATAAAGTTAGGTATAACCAAAAGGTGCCCATTATGAATAACGAAAGACACTCCTATCACTCAAGAAATTCTATGGGTTTTTGAAGCTCAAAAACCAAATATGTATTTTGTATTATACCACAATTGGCAAATGGATTTTACTTCATTTCCCAACTCCAACTGATTGGTCAAGCCTGTTTGGAGTGCTAGGCTGTAGATTCTGAGGCTGGGTCCAGGTTCACTGGAAAGAGTGCTGTAATCAATTAGTGATGTCTGCCATGGGTAATACAGGAGGCTTTAGCAGCACGTGTGCCATGTATCTGCCATTCCTAAAGGGAAATCTCTGTATCTGGCACCTGTTTTCAAATAGTATTTTCTTATCTTCCCAAATTTTGCCTGCTAACCTGTATTTATGCTATCTAACCCCTCAAAGAGGCTATACTGAGGTCAGATCCTACTATCTTCCCGACTTGATTTTAGGTTTCAGGAGAGCAGGTTTCCTGGTGACCATGCATGAAAACTCCAGTAAGGAATATAGCCAGCATCACTCTGTGTACAGAGTTAAGGCTGCAAGAGGGGAGGGGAAAAGAAGTCAGCGAGGGTGTATAGAGGTCAGCTTCCCTGAGAGGTAGAGGGCTGATCAAGGTCCCGAAGAATGGGCAGGGTGGGGTAGGTGGAGGGGAGAGGAGGGTATATGTCAGGAAGTGAGGTGTTGAGGAGCTGTGGGAGAAAGAGCTGAGGGCCAAGTCTTGTCCCCGACTTCAGAGGGCTTGAGATCCAGGTAGAGTTGGTAGCTGTGGGAGCCCTTGTTGTTGCTGGACAGGAGAGCTACATGGGACTATTTTGACATGGGGGAAGATGCATGGAAGGGCATTTCTGGCCAAGCTTAGAAGAACATGAGCAGGAGGAAGTGCTCCTGTTTGGAGCAGCCTGGCCACTGCAGGGAAAAGAACCTCTCCAGGTGCACGCATTGGCCCATTGTGTAGGAGAAGCCAGATCATGCTTACCTTCCATTCCCATGCACCAAGCAATCAACCCCAGAAGTGGGGTCCTCTAAAAACTTGGCTGCATCTGCCAGAGTCTAGTGGTGGGATCAAGGAGAAGAGAAACCTATAGAGGAGAAGGGAAACCTACAGGAGCGTGTGCCAGATGAAATGAGCAGACATTTTCTAGATATCCTCGTTGGGCTGACACACATGGCTGTGAGGAACGAAACTGTGCAGTAGGAGCTTTGTGATCCGCTTGGCTGACCTGGAGCTGATGTTTGGATTAAGGTCTTTCACCAACTCTGATGAAGCACCTGCCAACATGGTGCTGGTGATGTTCACTTGCACAGCCCATGTAAACCTTTGAGGAGCAGGTACTGCGCCCATTTAACAGATGAGAAAGTCAAGGTAGATAGGTCAAGTGACTTGCCTATTCCAATAAGTGGCAGAATTCAGTTTTAAACTTAATTTTCTTGACTCTAGCTTCAGGGCAGTTTTTCATATAGCCAGATAATTCAGTTATCAGATACTGAATGGATGGCGATGCTGAAAGGGGGGTGAATTTTGCAAGTGACCTAGAAATCTTTTCTCTGATTCATCATCTGGGCTATAATAGACGACCATGTCATGAAAGAGTACCTGCCCACTTTAACTGGGATATCCTCCTTCTCCTAAACATCCTTCCTCCTCTGGAAGTTTCTGTTCTTGCTCCCTCCCTTAGACCCCTGCAGATTCTGCCATGTTTTTAGAGGACCCTACTCCTCTAGCCTCACTTGATTGGCCTGGACGTGGATATGTGACCAAAGTTGAGCCAATTTCAATGCTTTTTCCCATCTGGCCAGGGATAGTCGGTTCAGGGCTGAGCATTGCATCCAAGCTGGGCCTATCCCAGGCAAATCTTTGGCCTGAAATTTTTTAAGACGGAGCTGAAAGGGAGTCTCCAGACTCTCCCCACAATGCAGGCTCTAGGGTGGTCAAAGCCAGGAGCACCCGGCCTCTGTGTTGCATGACATGCTGAGGAGCTGGCCTGCAGGTGAGAGGGAATGAAGCCCCTGCCGAGAGGATCAGAGATGAGAGATGGAGGGAGGAGTTTCTGTTCTAATTCTGGTTCCTGTTTCTCTGAGGCCCGGCTGCTTTCTGCCTTTCCTCAGTTGGATCATTGAGCCTCCTTTTGGATTCTGTGAGTGAATACATTCCCCTTTTGGCCTCAGCTAGTTCGAGCTGGATTTCTGTCACTGGCAACATGAGTTCTGACTGACACATAGCCCGTGTGGAAGCATCTGCCATTCATATGCGCATGAGATATTTACAGGGCTGGTCCTGCATGCATGGCACTGTGCACAGATGCAAGGGCACTGGGCAGGGGAGCACGGAGAAGTGGAGAAGAGGGTTCTGTTCAGAGATTTGGGGTGCAGACAGGATCCATCTGCAGGGGACAAATTTGTACAGGCTGATCATAGACTCTCAAGGATATAAAGGGACATCCCTGACACCCAGATGTCACCTAGCCTGGGGTTGGACCCATGACCCCCAAAGCAGATTCTAACATGTTATGTCTTCACCTTGAAGGAGGAACATGAATATCTCCAGATCTCAGAGAGGATGTCTGACCCTTGAGCCAGAAGAAGGCCCATTTACTCTGTGTTCACTGATTAATCCTGAATGCCAAATGTGGTGCCTGATACACAGGAGGTACTTCATAATCATAATGTGAGCTGAATGAATGAATGAATGAATGCATAAATTAATGCATGCTCAGCTCCGCTGAGCTCACTCCTCTTCCAAAGCAGTGGAGGAGGATGCAGCCTCTGTCTTAGACATGTCCTAGCAATTCTGGCTTCCTTCCAGAGCCTTCCAATCCTCCCTGTCCCCTGTTCACCTGCACCGCCTCCCTGAAAGGAGAGTTATATAGAAAGAGGGTCAAAGCCCCAAAGCCCGAGGTCAATCCCATTCCTGCACTAAGCCAAGTCCTGCCTACCACTCACACCACGTCTGGTGGTGTCCTGCTCTTCCCTGCTGTCTCTCTGTCTCCTGCATGAATGCACCCCTACTCCCTGCACAGATGTGTATGCAAAACCCATCCTGTCTTGGCACTCACTGTCTTAAAGGCACTCAGTAAATGTTTGCTGAATGAATGTGGAATGAATTAGATTAAACAGATACACTTATCTTGCTCTAGCCTCCGTGAGATGGTTTGCTGTTTAAGAGCTCAGCAACTCACAGGGGAGATGTCACCTCAGGGATCGGGATGAAGAATGGACCAAAGTGCTGGAATAGATGGAGGTTCAGGGCACTATGGGTGAGCACCTGAGGGAGGGACTCACAGAGGGGTGGCATTTGCACTGGGCTCAGAGGGAATGAGTAGGAGTATAGCTGGTCAAGAGTATACCTGGTAGGAGTGTATCTGCCAGGATATGTTATGAATTACAGTGATAGGAAAAGAAAATCTCAAACAGAGGTAGGGTAGACTTCAGGGTTGGCTGATTCAGCAGCTCTCAGATGCTACCTGGGACTCAGGTTCTTTCTCTCTCTACTCTGTCATCCACGGTGTTGATTGCATTCTATAGTCAAACAATGGCTGTCAGCAACATTGGGGGCAATGTGTGTCCTAGTCCTTGTCTAGTGGGAGAGAGGGGAATCACTCTTCCAAGCGTAAATTATAATTGGATTGGTCAATTTTGGAAAAGAACCTGCCCCTGGACAAATAAGTCACATGGGAGTTCCCTGTGTTGATTGACTTAGAATAATAGGGCCCACCCCTGGGAAGGATGAAATCAACTGCCCTTGAGCCACTGGGTTGTGTGGGGAATAGGGGGTGGGGGATACCAGAACAAAACAGAGGCCAGACAGGAGGCAGGGAGGATGGGTAGCAATGAAGAGAGTCCACATTGGAGTAGGGGAAGATGCATGGAAGGGCATTGCTGGCTGAGGGAACAGGCCATGTTAAGGGTTAGTGTCAGGACTTCTGTGTTTGGGAGATAATAGGAGCCAAGTGGAGAAGGGGCTGAGAGGCAGATGCCCAAAGGCAGGGCTTGAATGCCATGCTGGGGAATGGGATCTCCCTAGGAGAGTGGACTTCTGTGGACAGGAGAAGGGGAATGAGAAAAATGCTGAGCAAGCCCAATCCCTCCTTCCTTGGGTTCTCATGGCGGTACCATCCCAGGATTACCATCTGAAGTAGACTGGGTTCTGCAGGTTTAGACAAGGCTTGGGTCTACATTTCCCCACGTCCCCTTCTCTTTGGGGTTCTGAGTTAGGGCTGGCCACATGTGGAGCTGTGGGAGATTTGGAAGGTGGAAGCAGAGAAGAATTAATCATTCTCAGAAGGTCATGGCCATCAGACAGGGTGACAGATGCAGAAGTGCCCACGGGCGTCCAGGGTCCCATTCATCTTTCCAACTCTTGGCCTTGCCCACCTCACCAGTGGGGGGGCCCCGAGCTAGCCACCAAGTGCTGGACTGAAGGTCCCCCAGAGGCAGCAGCCTCCATAGCCCCCGCTTCCTTCCCACCTGCCCCCCTGTTCCCGTGCTTCAGGCTGTTGGTGCCTTCCTCTGGTCCTCTCCCAGACCTTGACTGCCCAGCCCACCCGCATCTGTGTAAGCATAAAAAACTCAAATGCTATGTTAAGACTAGTTGTCTTAACACCTACACATTCACTGGAGTCATCCTCGAGTAATAATAGCTCAGCTTGACCCGATCAGAGAGGCTGAACTATAGCATAACAGCACAGACTGCTGGCTTCAGATCCTGGCTCCCCGCCTACCTGCTGTGTAAACTTGGGTGAGTTTTCCATGTCTCTGTGGCTCAGCTTCCTCCTCTGAGAAGTGAGCCTAAGAATAGGACTAGCTGCAGAGAGTGGCTAGAGGAGCCCATGAGTTGACAAGGCAGCACGATTCGCACAGTGCCTGGAACATAGTAGGTGCTGTGTAAGTGATAGCTGTTGTTACCACCTATTTGTCGTGTTCCAGGCAGCAGCCCAGGTGTTCACACAGGTGTTAATTCATTTAATCTCCCCAACAGTCCTGTGAGAGTGGTAGTGCTATTAACCCCATTTACAGAGTCACAGAGAGGCTATTAGGTTGGAACATATGAAATTGCTAGTTTTGTAGGTCAAACATAGTTCTGTATCAGCAATTGCATGTGGCTCACAGCTAGCATGACTGCAGGTCTCAAAGCCGGGCAACCTGCCCAAGGCTATGCAGCCTGCACTTTTACTGGAGCACCTACTGGGCACCACAGAGACGGTGTGTCCTCTGTTACAGAACTTATAATATTACAGGAGGGCTGTTTATGTAACAAAGGCTGTGCACATGGAACAGGGAACTACAGACTATTTTCAATACCTTTCCTCTACACCTTAGCTCATTTGGGCATATCAGACATAGACATCACCTCTTCCATGAAGCCTTCCCTAACTTCCCCCACCAGAGAAGTCAACCCTGGCACAGAGTCAGAGGTAGGAGAGGGCCCTATTTATCTGGGGGACAGTGGGAAGTTTTGTGTGGCTGGAATGTCCACTACTTGAAGAAGAGCCTGGAAAGGGACCCAAGCCAGAGGAAAAGACTTCGGATGACAATGGGGTTTGGCTCCATTGTCACCATGAGAATGAGCCATCCAGGCCAACTCTTCTTACTCATGAAATGCCACTGAATCTCTTGATCTTCGCCTGCCCTTAGGCCTCCTTGGAAGGTGCTCCTTGGTGAGGGTGCACCCGGGAGCCTGAAATGACCTGTCTGGAAAGAGGTGGGCAAGTTTCCAAGCCTGGTGGCATCACAGGGACTTCCTGGCTTTTGCCTGAGGCTGCAGTCCCTGTAAGAGTGACCCATTGAGTTGGCCTCTGCCCTGGGAGTTTCAGGCGGCCCCACGTCCCACCTTCTGCTTTGCATCCTCTGGATCTAACCTGCCTTCCCAAATCCAGGCCCGTGGCTTTGTTCTGGGAAGCACCATCTCAGCCCAGGCTCAATGCTGCCCATCCCATCCCCATGTCTGTCCTGTACTCCTCTCTCAGGGTCAGGGCTATTCTCCTCTTATCTGGGGTGAGGGAATCTGACAGAATGTACCAGAAGCCAGGTCTCCCTGAGGGCTTTCCCAGGACTGCCAGGGAGAACTGGGGGTGACCAGGGTCTCCTATTCCCCTGCATGTGTTAAGAACTTTGGGTGTGGTGCTGGGCTCCCTGGTAGGAATCCTGGTCTGGCCGTTCCTAACCAGTTTCTCCTTTGCAAAATGGGGCTTACAGATAGCACTTACTTCCGAGGCCAGTCAGTGTTTAGCAACTGGTCTTGGAGTATAGTTCCAACCTGAACATTGATTGGTATTTTTCTGTACCTCAATGATTGAGGTGAACGTGAAACAATGAAGATGTAGGTACAGACTTGACACTCACTTGTCAAAAGCATGAGTGACTTTGCTGAATTGGATAATAGATTTTGAATACAGAAAAAAATATTTTGTCGGGGGGGCTACTCACAAACTAACAGCTATAGACCGACACAGGCACACTTTTAAGTTTCATTTGGAAAATTAATATTTTCTCCATCACTTTTTTAAGTCTAGAAAAATCAATAAAAAATAAGTCAAGCCTTTGTCAATTTTCATAGTGACGTCACTAAACATGGAATTGGAAGAGAGGCTTAGTAGCCACCATGATATGGCGTTTCCACTGCAGAAATACAATAGAAGCACACGGCCCTGGCAGCATAGAGAACAATAAAGTGCAGTGAGATAATTCGGAAGTGATGAGTTTTGAGGATTTCTTACTTTTGTTTTTAGTATAATTTATTTTTAACTTATGTAATTTAATTTTAAAATAATAGTCATATTTATCACCCAGCTTGTAAAATTCTTGAAAATTTAACAATTGGCTCTTGTGAGCCGGTACAAGCTGGCTCCAGCATGCCACCCCAAGGTTATTACAGGGGGCAAATAATTGAATGTTTTCAAAATGTTCAGAAAACACTGGCATATTGAGTAAGCCCTCCATAAAATGTTAGCTAATCTTCTTACTTACTATTATGATTCTCGATTGGAACTTTGGTGAAGTCAGGGGCTGAGGTTAGGTGTGTTTTCCCACTAGACTAAGTTCCACTTGAGGACAGGGATCTCCTTTTGTTCTCCTGGCATCTAGCATAGGCCTGGCCTGCAGGAGGTGGTGGGCAATGCTCTCTGAGTTGGCATTTTTCCTGCTTGACCTGGATGGACGTCCGTTTCACTCTCGCTCACCTGTGGCCATTTCTGAGTCCTTCCCGGCATCACAAGCCACAGATGCCATCAGGTGGGCCTGTTGGTCTTTCCCTTTTCCTGTTGCCTTGTCAGGAAAATCTCACAAGAAGGTGCATATGTGGGAAGACCACTTCTCAGGTTCTGACCCAGGAGAGGAATCGAAGGCAGATATTGTCGGCTCCATGCCTGCTTCCCGCTCTTTAAAGAGACCTGGGGGTGTTTACAAGTTTAAAGCCTCACAACATTGGGATTGAAGTAGCTTTGCCCCTTTGTATCCACGGGGTCTGCATCTATGGACTTAACGAACTGTGGATCCAAAATACTCAGGAAAAAAAAATCCACAAAGTTCCAAAAGCAAAACTTGAATTTGCTGTGCTCTGAGTCCTACGCTGAATCCACATGAATGAAGTGATGTGCAGACATTGTATTAGCTATTATAGTATAAGTAATTAGAGATGACAAAGTATAAGGAAGGATGTGCATAGGTTATATGCAAATACTATCCCATTTTAAACCAGGGACTTGAGCATCCCTGGATTTTGGTATCCATGATGGGTCCTGGAACCAATCCTTAGTGGATACCCAGGAATGACTGTGCTTGCAAGAGGTGGCTGAGTTCCCATCTCCCTGCTGAAACTAATGGATGTGCCAACCCTATGCAGGGGAAACATGTACTTAAGGACCCAAATCTTACTGGAGGAGGGACTTGTGAGGAGGGAGGAGCAGAGAAGTTTGCTCAGAGTCTGATAAAAGTAGCGTGAATGCTTTTTCCTTTATCCACAAACATTTATTGAGCGTGGATCATGCGCCAGGATAGGGCTGGCTTCTGGGGATATGAAGTAAAAATTCCACAGCCTTTTCTCTCAGGGAGATTACATTACAGTAAAAGGAAGCAAAGAGCCTATTGGAAGGGCTGTCACTGGACACAGTATGGAATCCCCCTTAGCAAGTTGCAGCTGCTCAGGTGGGGGCGGTTGGTCCTGGGGAAGCATTGGGAAAGGCTCAGTAGAGGGGTGATGCGTGGTTTGCTTGTTGCAAGGTGGGGAGGTGCTCACCTGATGATTAAGGGACAGAGGCCATGGTGCTGTGGGCAGGAAGTCCCTCATGGACGGGCAAGGCCATGTGGCAGGGACTTATGTGACCCAAGCAAGTGAGAGGAAGGGCACAGGGCAGGGCTTAGCAGAGGAGCCAGGAAGCAGCAACAGAGAAGGGGTTCACCCTTAAAGGAGCAGTCCATAAAGAGATGGCAATGAATAGGTCAGAAGGTGAAGGAAGACAATGAGACAATGATAGGTACCCCAGAGTAGAGCCTAGAGCCTGCACAAAGACAGGTGCAGGCAGCTTATTTGTCAGGTGATCGTGAAAGCTGGATCTGGCAATAGCCGATGGTAGATACAGAATAAGGAACTCACTGAGGATGAAGAATGTGCAAGGATCAAGGATAATGGTGAACTTTAGGGACTTCAGGGTTTGCATTTCAAGTTTTCTTTCCTTCAGATTGTGTATGTGTGTGTGTGTGTGCGTGTGTTTGTGTGGGTGTGTCTGTATGTCTGTGTGCTGGACTAAAGAGAGAGAAGGAAAAGTTGCTCTTTTCTTGGGACTGTGGGATGACATGGGCATTGAGGTTGGACAGATTTGATTTAGAATCTTTGGTTCTGCCATAGTGTGATCTGGGCGAAATACTTGGAACTCAGTGTTGTTATCTCTAAAATAGGGATAACAATATTTCTCTCCCAAGGTACTTCTGGGCTTGAATAAGGAAAGGTTTGTAGAAGAGTCTGACACAGATTAGATAGTCAGAGCCTCAGCATTGTCTTGAGAGACAGTGTGGTGGTTAAGAGAACAGATTTTTGAACCAGGCTGCCTGCCTGGGTTCAGGCCCCAGCTCTATGCTGTCCAGGCTGTAATGCACACAGCGACAGCATTGGCAAGAGTAGGGGTGTGACGAGATGTGAGGCTGGATTGGTAAACACGTCCAGAGAGCTGAGACCAGAGCCCAGGCCAAGACTGGACTTCATCTACCCTGAGCTCTAGGGCCCTGGCCACTGTGCTACTCCCAGTGACTTAGTTTTTCCTCTGCCAGGAGAGGGTGAACTGACACACACCTATCAAATGTGCTGCTCAGATACCAGCACTCCCTATCTCTAGCAGACATTATCGATGGAACAGACACTTTCTGGTGGAGTTTGGACATTGTCTCATTCAGAGTGCTTCTTGACATGGGCTACACGTGGGCCCTGCAATTGATCAGACTTGCCACATGAGATTTTCCATCTAGGTCTAGGTGAACTCTCTAGATGTTCCTGTTCTTAGACCTGGACAAGCCCAGCTTCTGCCCAGGCCCCATGCTTTACAGGGCCTTTCTCCAAGTTTTCAGAAAATGTATAGCTAACCACGGTCCTCATTTTTTCACTTGGCTGGGTCTCTCCCAACCCTGCAAATCGGGTAGGCTGTGGGATTTGTGTCTATGGGGTTGTTCCTGGTTCAATTCTAGAAGGGCAAAGTATTGAGTAGATTACCTATGTTGCCCAGCATGGTATTTCTTCCCTTTTCTTTTAAATAACAGTACTATTAAGATATAGATCACACACCATATAATTCACCCATTTTAAGTGACAGTTCAATGGTTTTTAGTGTATTCAGAGTTGTGCGCCCATCACCACAATCAATTTCAGAACATTTTTATTGCCTGAAAAGAAATCCTGTATCATTTAGCCATCACCCCCTTATCTCCCCTATCTCTCCTAGCCCTAAGCAACCACTACTCTATATTCTGTCTCTACAGGGTTTCATATTCTGGACATTTCATATGAATGGAATAATACAATATGTGGTCTTTTGTGACTGAATTCTTTCACTTAACATAATGTTTTCAAGGTTCACCCATGAGGTAGCATGAATCAGTACTTCATTCCTTTTTATGGCTGAATAATATGCAATTGTAGGGACATATCACATTCTGTTTATCCATTTGTCCATGATAGACCTTCAGGTTGTTTCCAACTTTTGGCTATTATGAACGATGTTGCTATAAACATATATGCAAGTTTTTGTAAGGACATAGATTTTCATGTCTTGAGTATATATCAGACTGGTGCAAAAGTTATTGCGGTTTTTGCCATTACTTTTGATGCCAAAAGCGACAATTACTTTTGCACCAACCCAATAGGAGTGGAATTGCTGGGTCATGTGTTACTTCTATGTTTAATCATTTGAAGAACAGTCAGACTCTTCCAAAGTGGCGGTACTATTTTCCATTCCTAAAAGCAGTGTATTTAGGGGTCTAATTTTCCTGCATGCTGTCCTACCCTTACTATTATCTGACTTTTTGATTCTAGTCATCCTAGTTGGTGTAAAGTGGTATCTCACTGTGGTTTTGATTTTTATTTCCCTCAATAATGATATTGAGCATCTTGTCATGTGCTTATGTGCTTGTTGGCAATTTATAAGTCTTTTTTGAAGAAATATCTATTCAGATCCTTTGCCCACTTTTAATTGGGTTGTCATTTTATTATTGAGTCATAAAACTTCTTTATATATGCTATATACAAGTCCTTTATCAGACATAGACTTAGCAAAAATTTCCTCCTATTTTGTGAATTGTTTTTTCACAGTCTTCATGGTGTCCTTTAAAGGACAAAAGTTTAAAAATTTTATGAAATCCAATTTTTCTATTTTTACTTTTGTTGCTTGTTCATTTGGGGACACATCTGAGAAACCATTGTCCAATCCAAGATCACAACAATTTGCCCTCATGTTTTCTTCTAAGAGGTCAATAGTTTTAGCTCTTCTGTTTGGAGTTTTGATTCACTTTTAGTTAATTTTTTCCATATGGTTTGATGTAGGGATCCAATTTCATCCTTCTGCATGTTGTCCCAGCACCATTTTGTTGAAAAAATTATTATTTCTCCATTGAATTGTTTTGACATCCTTGCTGAAGATGAATTGACTTTAGATGTGAGGATTAATTTCTGGATCCTCAAGCCAGTTAAATTAGCCTACATGTTTATCCTATGCTGGTACCACACTGTCTTTATTACTGTAACTTGGAAGTAAGTTTAAAAATCAGGAAGTGTGAGTCCTCCAACTTTGTTCTTTTTCAATACATATTTTTTTCTATTCCAGGTTCCTTGAATTTCTACGTGAATTTTAGGATCAGCTTGTCCATTTCTGCAAAGAAGCCAGCTGAGCTTTTGATTGGAATTGCATTGAATCTGTAGATCAATTTGGAGAGCATTTGCATCTTAACAGTATTAAGTCTTCTCATCCATGAACATACTATATTTTTCCATGTATTTAGATCTTTAATTGCCTTCAACAATGTTTTGTAGTTTTTAGAATATAAATCTTGCACTTCTTCTGTTAAATGTATTCCAAAGTATTTCTTTTGACACTATTGTAAGTGAAATTGTTTTCTTAGTTTCATTTTCAGATTGTTCACTATATGATATCACTTTTGTGGGATAGTATGTGATTGCTCATGAATGGTGCTGCTACACTGATTTTTAATGACTTGTTTAGATAGACAAAAACTTCAAAATAAGATCTGCCTTACGCACACTAGGAGCATCCTAGCATCTTTGAATTCTGAGACGTCATTTTATTACAACAGTTTGTTTATTGATTTATTTGTCGAGGGCCCCCTGTGGGCCAGACATTCTTTTAGGAGTGAGAGGCACTGCAGTGGGTGCGGCAAAGTTTCTACCCCTATGGAGCTTGTGTTCTCATGGGGAAGACAGACAACAAACTAACCGCTAACCAAATACTTAATATAATTTCAGGCAATCACAAGTCCTTTGAAAGAAAATGAATTAGCCTTAGGATACAAAGTTCAGGGGCACAATGTCAGATTCAATGGGATGGTGGGGAAGGCCTTTCTGGGGAGGTGACATAGGGACAGAATTAAGTGCAGGGTGAGCTGTGTGGAGAGCTGGGGAGGACAGTAGGCACCAGGCCCTGGGTGGGAACACACTGCAGGGGATGGGGGACCGTAGGAGAGCCAGTGTGGCCAGGGTAGAAGGGAGCTGAGATGGGGAGAGGAGCTGAAGAGTTAGGCAGGGACCAGGCCACGAAGTCAGATGGGCCATGGTAAGCACTGTGGCTTTTACCCTGAGTGTGATGCCAAGTCATTGGAGAAATTACCAAGAGCTGCAGGAGTCAGGGAAGGTGTCTTGAAAGTCAAGGAGGTAGGTGAGTTCTGCAGGGAGAATCTGCATGCGCAAAGGCTTCAGGGTATGGAGAGCCAGGCAGGAGCAACAGCAGGAAAAAAGGTATGGGAAGAAGCTCAGCCTGATTGAAGCAAATGGAGTACATTCTGGAGCAAGACAAAAGAGAAAAGGGGGGAGGGTTGGCATGCTCTCTGGTTGTATCATGGTCTATCCAGAAGGTAGCTTTGGTTTTAGCCCAGATTCAAGGCTTAGGAAACCTAGAATTGAGCTTTGGCTCTGATGTTGACTTGTTATATGACCTTGGGCAAGTCATCTCCCTTCTTTGGGGCTTGATGTTGTCATCTGTACAATGGGTGCTTTAGAACAAGAACAACCTCAAGTGTGTTGTCCCTGTAATGCATATCTTTGGAGACTGCTTGATTCACCAAACCCTGGACGTGAGCCCTTGCTAGGAGAGAGGCCTTCTGTTAGCTGAGCTGGTCTATAGCTTCTCTAAGCTCAGATGCTTCCTGCCCTGAGGTTTGGCAGGGTGACAGGGTAGAGTGTTACTATGATATATCTCTCCCTTTCATCATTGCCAAGCTAATGTGATAGCCTGTGGCTGGTCTGTAGGGCGGCTAAGCTTGCAAGGACAAGGTCCAGAGAGGGAATGACTTCTGCTTTAGCTCACCCAGCAAATTGGAGGCAGAATAGAAACATGGTTCCTGGTTCTGGACTCGTGGTCTTTCCACTGCACCCCACTGCTTCTGGCAAGTTGAAAGCCAATGCCCTTTGGGCAAGGAGAATTAACAAGAGGTAGAGAGAGGAATGTGTCTGAATGTTGGTTAGGTGATAGGAGAAACAAGAAGTGAGCAGCCTCCTGGTGGTTCTACTTCTCTCTGATCAGGACACACCAGCACAGAGGTGCAGACCCTTGCTCTAGCTGCACCTGCCCTGGAGCCAGCAGCAGAGGGTGCTCAGGAATCCTGGGAAGCCAGCCTGTGAGCCCTCGCTGTGCCACACCTCTGTACCCACCACAACCTCTCCACCAGCGTGATCTGGCCCATGACATTTTCTGCTCAGAAGTCTTTCCTTTGCTCACTTGCAGACAGGACTGGGGCAGGACTGTGGCAGCTTCTTCCCTGGGCTGCTCTATTCAGACTCTGGGGAACTTGTAGGTGATGAAATTGGGAAAATAAAAGTTGTCCTCATTCTGGTCACCACTTTGGGAACACAGTTTTGGGAACACTTGAGAGAGGGGCTGATTCGTATGCCTCTGACAGACTGGCCCAGCACCCAGGAGACCGCAGCCTCCTCCATGCCAACCATGGCACCTGCTGGCATAGTCCACTAGTGCCCCAGTGACATTTGCCACTTTTCAGAGTCTTTCCTCACTCTTTACCCTCTTTAGGCCTTAGCCAGTCTGCTTTGCCAACTTGGGTGTGGTGGCTACTGTCTTTGCTCCAGCCCTTAACCTTGCGTTCTCCTGTCCTGACCATCTGCTCCTCCTAGTGACCATGGGGGCCATGGGCTCCAAGCCAGGCCAATCAGAACCTTTCCCTGGGACTTTTTGCCACTTGAGCTGGCCCAAAAGAGCTTGTTATCCTTTTTCATACAAAGCTGTTTAGATATAAGCCAGAGATGCCTGTGACCAGTATTTCAACCTCCTGAAAAGCTGAAACTGGAAGAATAAAGTCAGCTGTCAGAGAAAGAGATGGAGGTTAGATAAAGCATCCTAGGGTGCTTGGATGCCTGAATCCCACTGTACCTGTACCTCCCCTCTTTTTTGAGAGAGCTGGTGAACTTGAGTTTTTGTAGCAGCCAAAGGAACTCTGACTAATCTGTGGATCTGATAACCCTGGCTTGGCCTTTTCATGGGTTGTGAGAATCTGATGACCTGCCCGTGGTCCAAAACCAGCCAGGGGTAGATCTTCAAGAAGGCTTCCCCATCCCAAACTCCTTACAACAGCCATTCCACTCATCATGTGGAAAAGTGGGTAACCAGAAAGGACAGGAAAGGTGGGGACACATAATTGTTGGGGCTTGACATAGGCTCTCTCATCTCCACACAGTTAATACTGTTTTATGATAAAACAAAGAAATAAAATCCTACTTTATAAATTAAAAAAATCAAGACCATGCTGCTTGGTTCCTTCAGGCCCTGGGGAGTCTGTGTCTCAGCTCAAGTGGCCAGCTGGACAAGATGGGTGTCACCCTGGCCAGCCCCTGGACCAGCCTGCCTCAATCTCTGGGCCTAACTGATGCCGTGGGTTCAGCCTACAGAGTCTCCTCCCTGGACATCTCTCTGGAGATTCAGGGTTGGCCAGGGCCTTGTGTGATAAGAATCACTGAATGTCAGTGCCCAGAGGAATCTTTGAGATGGAGAATGGAGCAAGGCATGAGACAAAGACACTTGGCCAGGTTCACACTGCTGTGTGGCTGCAATATGCTGGGCACAGAAACAGACGCAGGGAACCTTGGCTTAAGAGCTCCCACCACTGCTGCTGTATGCCACACTGCTTCCTGCCTGGTCCATCAATGTCCCCAGCAGGTGACCTTGGACAGCGTCCCAGGAGCCAAATGTGGTCCCAGGGTCAGACTGACATGACAGGGAAGATCTATAGGTCTGGTGGAAGCTGCTTGGTGGCATCTCGCCCAGGAGTATCTAAGAATATAAAAGGGTTAGATTTGGGGATATGTATTTTAGCAGATTCTGAAACTTGCCTCTTGTATTTTTGTATACTTATACTCTGCTTCATGAGCTCAGATATAAAATCTAGGTCTGTCTTCTCTCCTAGGGCCTCTGTTGCTTGAAGATACAGAACTTCCTTCAAAGAAATAGGTGAATGGCCCATGCAGTAAATGCCCCCAGGACTGAGGTGATAAGCTCCTGGCTTTTCAGTAGACCTTCTGCTTGGCCATGCTTTGCAGGCTTCTGATCACTAGTCCAGGTGACTGGTTGAGGATGAAAAAGTCACCTCTTAGCCTCCTCCATTGCTCCTCCATGGCTCCTCCATGCTGTTTTCCTCAAGAAGGAAGCTCTGACCTGCTGGGGTACTCGTGGCTTACCAACACCAAGCCCTCTGTTTCACTTTTCTCCTTGCAGGGGCCTTTCTCTGCAGCGGTCCTTCTCCTTGTCCGTTGGCCTGAAGCCTGACCTTTGGTAAGGTCTTCGGCCAGAATGGTATCATGAGAAAGATAGGCATGAGGTGTAGTTGAATACTGTACTGAAACTGAAAAACAGAATGGTTGCATAGATATTTTAAGTCCAGTTTCTTTTTTCTTTTTTTTTTTGTTTTTGAGATGGAGTCTCGCTTTGTCGCCCAGGATGGAGTGCAGTTGTGCGATCTCGGCTCACTGCTACCTCTGCCTCCTGGGTTCAAGCAATCCTCTTGCCTCAGCCTCCCGAGTAGCTTGGATTACAGGTGCACACCACCACATGTGGCTAATCTTTTGTATTTTTAGTAGAGATGGGGCTTCGCCATGTTGACCAGGCTGGTCTTGAACTCCTGACCTCAAGTAATCCATCCACCTTGGCCTCCCAAAGTGCTGGGATTACAGGTGTGAACCATTGTGCCAGGCCTTCTTGAAGTCCAGTTTCTACTGAACATGTATCACTTTCTCACCATCATAAAATAAAATAATCAGTACGTCAAACTATCATATATTGGAGACCATCTACATCATATACGTATACATATCACATACATATACATACATATACATATATGATGCACATGTATACATCATATGCAGTGATGTACTTATTTCTTGATCCAAGTGTTGGTTAAATGGGGATATTCAGTTTGTAAAAAATTAGCAAACTATAAACTATAATCTTGTTATAATGTGAAAAAAAAAAGAAAGGCATGAGGGAGGCAGAGCACCGGCCTTGGAGTCAGAACATCTGGGTTTGAAATCCTGACTCTACTGAATATTTGCTGAGCCAAGTTGCTTCACTTTCTCATCTTCCCTACCTGTTGCCCTGCTGCATGGGGCTGATTACACCTCCTTCATGCCCTTGCTCATTAGGAGAGCTAAATGCCAGGGGGCAGGGGGACGAGGTGGTGTGCAAAAGCTTGGGTCACAGAGCAGATGATCAGGAGGTCAATGCCTGGTGCATTAGGCCACCCCAGCACTTCTTGCAAGAAAGAACACAGGAGAGCAGCAAGCCAGAGAGAGCTGAGCTTTTGCTGGAGTCATGTGACAGGCAGGACAGTGACTGAGGATTTAATGAAAGGACAATTTGAGCACCTCCAGTTCCAATGCCAATGAGTGCCTCTCCCTGTGTCCCCAGGACCGGGATGGTGCTAGCTGTTTGTGAAGTGCAACTTGTCCCCAGTAAGCATCTGTTTTGCTTCTCTCAGCACCAGCCCTTCAGGAAATTCTCGGCAGGCCCCCTGTGTGCTCCAAAGCGACGCCTTCCCAGCTCACTTTGGCTGCCAGCAGCCTTCCAGCAGGGGCTTCTTGCTCTGAATCCTAACACGAGCTTCAGCAGGGGCTTTAGTTGCTGCACTCAGCAGGGGACAGGAAGGGATGGTGGTGGATGGAGGGTGATGAGGCAGTGGGCCTTGTTCAGGGTTTCTGGGATGCTGCGGCAGACAGGGTCTGTCTGTGCATGTCTGCGGAGGCTGGCTCATCAGCCTGCAGGCCGGCCTAGTGCCTCATTTCTCAGTCAATGCCCCCAGCACTTGGTGAGCTGGGTCGACAGGGGGTGCAGCCACTGAGACAAGCAGCCAGATAGCTACTGGTCATGTTGCTTCAAGAAAAGGAGGTTAGGCCAGCCACAGTGGCTCACTCCTGTAACCTCAACGCTTTGGGAGGCAGAGGCAGGAGGATCGCTAGAGGCCAGGAATTTGAGACCAGCCTGAGCAAGACCCCGACTCTAAAAATTTTTTTTCTAAAAAATCGGCTAGGACTAAACAAGTATCCAAGCTACTTGGCAGGCTGAGTGGGAGGATCACTTGAGCCTTGGCGTTTGAGGCTGCAGTGAATTCTAGCCTGGGTGACAGATTGACATCCTGTGTCTAAGAAAAGGAAAAAGAAAAGACTGTTAAGAATTTCAGTGATGCAGAGGCTTATAATGGGCTCTTGGGCCTTGCCTCTTCTTTATTCATGTGCTCACATGTAGTCATTCCCTGCCAGCCTCTAGTTCAGCCCCTGGGCACTCAGTCAGGGACAGGAAGCATGGCCCCTGCCTCTCTGATGCCCTTTGCAAAGACCCTGTCATGTCTCTGCCTGGATGACAGCCACAGCAGGGCAAGCCACGTGATGGAGCAGGAAAACCCTGCAGCCAGACTGCCTTGGCTCAGCTCTCAGCTCGACCACTCCTTTGGGTTCTGATTTAGGGCAAGAAAGTTACCTTCTCTGTGCTGCGACCAGCCTGATCAACATAGTGAAACCCCGTCTCTACTAAAAATACAAAAAATTAGCTGGGCGTGGTGTCGGGTGCCTGTAATCCCAGCTACTCGGGGCGATGAGGCAGGAGAATCGCTTGAACCTGAGAGGCAGGTTCAAGATTGCGCCATTGCACTCCAGCCTGGGCAAAAAGAGTGAAACTACGTCTCAAAAAAATAAATAAATAAAGGAGGGGGGGGGATGACAGCAGTCCCTAATTTATATAGTTGGCATGAAGTTCAATAGGTTAATGAGTGCAAAGAGTGTGAAATAGGGCCTGGAATCTAGTCCATAAGTAACAAAATCATAATGACTCGGTTGTGCTACCTCTTGAGTCACCTTCTTCTAGGCTATCTCCATCACACAACCTTAGCGATCTTTCTAGGTCAGTCTGATCATAGTAAAGTCATTCAGAGGCTCCGTTGAAAGTTCAAACCTTTCCATGACCTTCAGACCCCTGCTTTCCTCCTCTTGATCACCTTTCCAAATGGCCATGCCCACTTTTCTCCTCTCTACCTTACAGACACTGCAGATGGCCTGCCATTTGCTAAACTTGCCACAGCTTCTCATCCTCTGCTGATCCTGGGGGACCTCTCCTCTCTCCTCCTTACCTCCCTGGAGTCCTACATGGGTTCTTCAAGAGGCCCTTCAGTTTGTATTTGAAGGTAGAGAATCCTTCCTTGATTTCTCCTTCTCTAACCAAAGCCAGCCCCTCCTGTGACCTCTCCCATTGACTGTCTACCCCAGGTCTCCTGTGCTAAGCAGTGTGTTGTAACCGCCCGAGTAAGCATATGTCTTCCATTGAACTCAGTGTCCTCTGGCCATGTCGGAGTCCTCTCTGGGCTGGCATGAGTAGACCCACAACAAACAGTTGTTGAAGGAATGAATGAACAAGATGCTTGGTGAATGCTTGCCAGATTAGAATGAAGAAGCTGCTAATCTCCTTTTGTCCTTACTACAACCCTTAAAGCAGATGGGGAGACACTAGCAGCCTGTTGGGACTTAGCTGCTACTTTGTTGGTATAAGTGACAGCTGGCTGGCCCCAGGCAGCTGCAAGATATGGCCTGGTCCGACTCTTTGGACAGTGCTTGCTCTTCTCCCCAGTTAGCACGCGTTCTGTTGCCTGGGAGGGGTAGGTTGATGCACATGAAACATAGTACTTTCCAGAGATGCTCACCACACTGTCACCATGCCACATTCCCTTCTGCAGTGTGAACTTGCCCCTCCCCCATGAAGATGCAGACTCCCATCTCCCCCACCTTGAATGTGGGCTTGAGCCTACTTGATCAATACAGTGGGATGGAAGGGATGTTCTGAGACTTCCAAGGTTAAGCCATAAGAAGCTTTGCAGCTTCTGCCCGGGTCCTTTAGAATTCTCTCTTGGGATGCTCCTTCTGGGAAGCCAGCCTCCATACTATGAGATGGCAAAGCCATAGAAGTGGCCATGTGTAGGTGCTCTGGTGGACAGCCTTGGCTGAGTTCCCTGCAACAGCCCAGCCACGTGAGTGAGCCTTTTGGGATACCCAGATGGGCCAAACCTTCAGATGATGCCATCCCCAGTGGACATCTGACTGCAATCCCATGTGAGACCTGGTGCGTGAGCTGCTCAGCTGAACCCAGTAAACCCGCAGAAACATGAGAGATGGTGATAAATGTTTGTTTGAAGTCACCAAGCTTTATGGTGGCAACAGATAAACAACACCAAGTTGGACTTGGTGCCAACTGGAGGAAGAAGTGACTGCTGACCACTTCTCTGTCTCCAAAGGGTGACTCCAGAGAGCCCCCAGCCTATGATTTCTCAGGATGTAGAGGAAGGGACTTGGAGGTGGGAACCACATGATCTCCATTGTAAGGCCCACTAGCCTCTGAGATGCTTTCTTCAATTTGCACACTGCTCTGGGGCAAAAGACAGAGGGAGGGTTGGGACTGTTTCAAGGTCTAGTTTCCTCAGACTGTGGGGAATAACTAGTTTCAAGTGCACAGGTATAATGCCTTTACACACATCCTACATCCTGGTCCCTGTATGGTCTACTCCATGAAAATGGTCTAGATGCTTAGTACATGGAAGACGGAAGCAAGGAAATGGTGATGGAGCACCCATTCTGTGCCAGGTGGCTGACCTCCATTATTTCATTTGCTCTTCACAACAATTTGATGAGAGTAGAAGTATTATCCATATTGCACAGATGAAACTCGGTCAGAAAGGTTCAGTGATGTGTCCACACAGCAAGCAAGTGGCCAACCTGAAAAAACCCAGGCCGGCATCTCTACTGTTGATGACTTATGAATGGTCTCAAAGATACTGGGAAGATTCCCAGGGCTGTGCTTCATCCCCAGCTGCTGGTCAGGGCCTGAAATCCCCTCATTATTGCTTTGCTACTTTAGCTTAAATCCTGGATCCTGCCAGTGCTAATCCCTCTGGAAGGATGATGCATTACAATGTTATTAATCACCTACCCCAGGCAGACTGAGGTCCATCGTCTCTCCTGAGAGTCTGTTTTCATGGGAGGGAATGTGGGGTAGAGGCGCTGCTTTCAGGGACGGAAGAGAAACAGGTGGGGTCATAACAGGTTCCTAGTTCAGGCTTTTCTCCATTCTTTCCAGATGGACCTTGATGGTGAGCTTGGAAAATCAAGATGATAGATCCTTAGTATGGGGCATGGGACAAGCCCCAACCCCTGCCTGAGACTGGCCTTCACCAAGCCCAGTGGCAGCTCTAGAAAATATCTCTCCAGCTAATGAAGTCCATCCCTGGAATGGGCATGGGCACATTCATTGTCCTCTTCAGCTTCCTTCACATTTGGCTGGTTTCCCTTCAAGACTCCTGGGAGAGGCGTGTTTAGTTCTGGGCTCCAAACTCAAGGAGTGGCATTAAGCGACTGGTGCGAGGCCAGAGCAGACAGCAAGGCTGAGTGGGGAGGGAATGCCGATTCCTGATAGAGCAGTGCAAGGGTTCTCCAAGGGGAGGAGACCCGGGGGCTGGAGAGCTGGTTTCCACCCTGAGGATACCGGGTGGCTGAGTGCATTGCTGGACTTTGTCCATGCTCCTAATCCTTCTCTTTGGGACGGTTCCAGTTCTGGGGAGGCAGAGGCTACTTCACATGGGTGATCATGATGGGGAGTGACTACCTTGTCACTGGAGGTGGCTGAGCAGAAGACCTAACTGCCCATCTAGGCTCTGCAGAGAGGCTCCCACGGAAGGAGAAGGGACCGGGTGACCTTGGAGACCCCTTATCATGTTTCATTCCCAGGCTCTGAGAAAGGACAACCCCATCCTGGTGCAGCAAGATTTTAACCCCCTGGGGTAAAAGGGGGGGAACAAATTGCTGTGGCTGTCCCGGCGCTCATCAACCCTCCCGGCTCCCTTTACTCTGCTCTTTGGAGGTCTAACTTCCCTTTGGCAAGGAGCCCTTGCTCCTTTCTTTTCTCCCTTCCTGCTTTCCTTTCATTCATTTAACAAATTCTTGTTCAGCAAATTCTTTCTTGCAATGCCTCCTAGGATATTGGGCAATGCA
Organism: Pan paniscus; assembly: GCF_029289425.2. Lineage (NCBI taxonomy): Eukaryota > Metazoa > Chordata > Mammalia > Primates > Hominidae > Pan > Pan paniscus. Next base: position 90,547,005 of record NC_073257.2, read on the forward strand.
CTTAGTCTTGGGGGACCCTGGAGTGAGGAGAATGAATACCGCCCCTGCCCTTATGGAACAGCAGTGGGGAGCGCCTGTGGAATAGGGGAGTGAGATGGATTATAGAAGTCTTGGGGGAAATCCAAGAAGGTTCAAAGTGAGGGCCGTGTTCAGGTAGGAGATGGTGTGGGGTGGGCTGGGAGGGTGGCAGTGGGGCAGGGGAAACTGGATGGAGCCCAGAGACAGAGAATAGGAGAATTCATCAGTGCTTGATGGAATGTTGGCTGTGGCAGGCAGGTGAGGAAGACGGGGTGTCAGAGGACTCCTAGGTCGCTGGCTAGAGCCCCTGGGTAAGGGAGGGGGCCAGTCCCGGGGATGCCTCACCGCAGCGGTGGCGTGGCTGGCAAAGCTACCTCATGCTGGGGAAGGCTTCTGTACTAACGTTTCATTTCGGGCAGGTCTAGGAACAGGGACCATGCATTTGCTCACATCCTCTCTCCAGAGCCTGTCCGCATCCCTTCTGCTCTTCCCGACAGCTCCCAGAAGCAGGTCTCTTTCTTAAGATGCCTCCTAGGTGCCTGCCCTCCTTTCTGCCGCTTCTCTGCTCATCATTGCAGAGGAGTGGTGATTGACACACCTAGAGGCCAATGAACTGCCTAGCTCCACCCACCACTCCCAGGTTCGCTGAGTCCCTCCCCAGCTCTCTCCTGTTCTCCTCCCGCAAGATCTCTCACGGTATCAAAATACCAGACAAGATCCAGGGCAATAACAGGCCTGATTTCCACCTAGGGAGACAAGGGAGGGCCCAGCTGGGCCTCTTCACAGCATCCGTGATCGACCCCACCTGGCTGGATGTTGCGGGGGCGGCAGGGCAGTCTCAGGCTTCCCGGCCAGAGCCTGCAGCCGGTAAACATTCCTGCCCCGTTTCCATGGCTGCCAGTTGGGCTTGAGCCACTGGGGGCTGGGGGAGGGGCTTTGACTGGGCCTGCCTGTTCGACTTTGGGGGATTTGGTAGTTCTCCCTCTCCAGATTAGCTCATTGTGAAGCTGCTCTGAAGAACTCCCCTTTCCAGCAGCCAGTGTGCATGAAGCCAGTTCACTCCCTCCTGGGGGTCCCTCCCTGTGGGCGTGAAGCTCGTGAACCCCTGAGTCCCCCTTCCTGTGGATGTGAGGTTGGGGCACCCCTGGGCACTCCTTCCTGTGGATGTCAAGCCAGTGCACCCCTGGGTACCTCTGCCTGTGGGTGTGAAGCTGGTGCACCCCTGGGTCCTCCTCGTGTACTCTGAGGCACTGGGATCCTGGTTTCAGGGCTTGCTCAGTCATCTCTGGTGGTGTAGGTCTTTGTGTTCAGTTTTGTAAGTGGAGAAAACTGAAGATGATTCTGTTTACCTTACCCACCCCCTCACTTACCTCACCTAGCTCAGGGGCTGGGTATGGGGTGGTCTCAGCCCAGGACAACCTTTTAAATATTAAACATGGTACCATGCGATGTTTGTCATACTTATGACCTGGAGAAATCAAATGCGATTACTCAGCCATCTCAAATGGGGCAATGTGTATGCTAACAGCTACCCCTCCCGAGGGCATTTCACACATGCTACCTCCTGAGCTTCACTGAGACCATTTACAGGCAACAAAACGGATGCACAGAAAGATGGGTGGCTGGGCTCACTGTGGCCTGCGGAGGAAATATGAGCTTGACTTCATCCCCAGCTGGTTCTGTATCTGAACACTGAGCACGAGGAAGTGATGGTGGCCAGGCCGGTCTGTACCTGGGCTCCTGCGCTCTGCCGCAGCCCAGTCAGTGTGGTTGGTACCTGGTATCATTCCTATGTAACAGAGACAGACCAGAGAGGGAAATAAACTTGCCCAGGGCTGTGCAGCTGCTCAGTGGCATAACCAGGACTGGAACTCATGTCCTCTTCGTCACTCTCAGGTGCTCATCCCACTCATCTCAGCAAATCACATAAAGCTCTCGGTGGCCTTAACACCAGGTCAGGAGGACTAGAAGGGGTTGGCCACGAGACAAGGAGGAAGGCATTGAGGGGTGAAGCTGGAGACCAGCCATGAGTCCTGGCTTGTTACTGGTGTGACCTTGAGCAATTTGCCCTCCTTCTCTGAGCCTCCATTTCCTTGGGTGTTGCCCAGGGATGCTGATCTGTGGCCAGCTTCCCACAAGCAGTTGCTCTGAGGACAAAGATGTGGGATGGGAGCTGGCTCTGTGGACAGGCAGGGGCAGCTCCCCCCTGCTCCCCTGCCATGGAGCTCCCTTGTCCTGGGTGAGTCTTGGCCAATGCCCCAGAGCCCTGCACAGCCCCAAGCTACTGTGGGAAGGCAGGGAGCTGGCTTGTGCCTCCCCAGTGTCGACACATCAGTTCTCAGGGGCTCTGAGATGGCCTCTCTTGGCCTGGACATGCCACAAACAGTGCCCTCTCCCCTGCCTGTGTGTGTTTTGGGGCTGGCTGGCAGGCTCGGGAAAGCAGCCTGGCCTTATCAGAAGCCCTGGGTCTCCAGTTTCTGGGAACTGTCTCCGCTCTGCAGCTTTCTTTCCCAGGGGCTGGTGCCAAGCAGGCTCAGTCTGAGCGTCTGGCGGGGTTCCAGGCATTCTGTGTCAAGCACTTCTCAGCAGCAGGAAGACCAACTTCATGGAGGCCTGAAGGGACCCAGCAAATGACCTCTGTCTGCATGGCCTTGCCTTAAAAACAGGAGCATGGTTGTTAGCGCCCCCTAATCCACACAGGAGACCAACTCCTCCTAGTTGTGTGGGCTGGGCTGGGAACGCACACCAATGCCTGTTAGCCGCCTCTAGGGAGGGGACCTGCATGGAAGTGTCATCCTTTAGGAGGCATGACCAGGTGCACTGTCTCCATTCATGCTGCACAGGGATGGAGGCTCGGCGCAGAGACCTTGCTGGCCTGTGTTCTACAACTCCCATCACCCGAGAGAGTCACTCCACATCCCTGCGAGACGGGGATCTTGACTGTCAGTTAAGATTGAGACAATGGAGGTGCTATGAGGTTGAGAACTTCTCAGTCACTCAGCCATGTGTGGCTGAGCCAGGTTTGAAGCCAGGCAGTTGGGCTCCAGAGCCCAGTTCCCACCTTAACAGCACAGGAGGGGGTCCTAGGTCTTCTGGTCCCACAGCAACCTCCATGCCCCTGCCCCCTCCGCTCCCTGACTCCCTAGGAGTGCAATGCATCATACTGAGGTGGAGCTGGCTCAGCTCAGTGTAGGTGCTACATGTATAGATGCCAGGTGGGTTTATGTTAGCTAGGGTGCCCACAAATAGGGTCCAGGTACCAGGGGCAGGGTGTCTCAGAAGAGTTGGCAGGGATATAAGGGACTATGTGATAAGGAACGGGGCCCTGTGTACTACCCAGCTTGAGGTCTTTGTGGGGGACAGGGTCTCAGCCCTCTGTTCTGGTCCCTTGTGTGGATGAGCAGTGTTATCTGTAGATACCTGGAGCCCAGAAGGTGGGAGAGGTGGCAGTCCTCGGTGCCTATCCACTGTCCTCTCCTGGCAGACTCCCCTCCTGGCAGAGCCTCTCTCCAATGCCCGTGACTACTCAATCATCCTCTTTCTCTTGCTTGAAAATTTGATGGGACAACTCTGCATGGCTTTCTTGGCTCTCCACACTGCCCCCCTAGCCGAGGTCCTCACTGCTCTTTCCATGCTCCAGGCTGATCTTCTCCATCTCAGTCCCTGCCTTCCTTCCTCTGTGCCTTGGTCCCAGAAGCTTCCCCAATCAGGCCACATTGGAGCCCATCTTTAAGGAGGAGACCTCTCCCCTGCCCTGGGCTCCTTCAGCATCCTAGGCCACTGGGTGTGAAGTGACCGAAGGGAGTACCATGGGACAGGCCTCTGGGGCCCTTTGCCTTCTCCAGACCATGAGATCCTGGAGGGCAAATTCTACAGCCCATTCATTTTCAGTTTCCCAAAATGTTTGTGGATTACATGGATGAAGGAAAGCACGCATGAGCCAAGAATGGAGGCGATGCGATGGGTCTGGGAACCGGGAGACGCGAGTCCCTTTCCCTTCAGTGTCTCAGGAGGAGAGTGGGGAAGATGCCATGTGCCCTGAGATGATTTTCTTGGATTCCTTGATGGGCCACCCTTTGGGGAACATTTGCATTTTAACATTGAGGGGAGCTGGAAAATGGTAGTGGATTTTGGGTGCTGTGGCACCCATTGCAGAGGGCTCTCTGGCCGGCCTTGCTCATGCTGTGGGCGGGTCCCTTGTCTGGGAGTTTCTGCGCTCCTGTGCTGGCTCCCATGATGTCCCCCTTTGTAACCCCTCTATCCGGCCTGTTCAGGGAAGCATGAGCTCTTTTCTTTGCTCCAGCTCATTGGGGTGGTGACATTTTAAAATACTGTTAATAGCTGATATTTATCCAATGCCACATGGAGTCTCGTAGCTGAGCACTTACAAGCACTTACATACTTTATCTAATCTCATCTGCACACCAGCGTTGAGATAGGCCCTGATGACCATCCCATCCCATATTACCAGGGAGGCCTCATTTATCTCCACACCCAGATACCCCTTCAGAGGCATGGATTTGCCTGGGCGAGGATCATGCTTAATTTTGCTCCATACCATCAGCCCCCAACAGCAAGTGGGTGCTTCATATTGGTTGGCCAAACAAGGGGAAAATGAGTGAATCTGCAACTCCGACCCTTCCCACAGGCCTCACTGGAACCCTAATTTAAGAACAATGCTGTAGTCCTATAATCTTAAATGAAAAAGCAGGGTGTGAAATGTGGTGTGTGCATGCAAGTCACATGTGTGCGTGTGTCTGTGGAGGCAGGGCACATAAACTGGGGAGGCTTGGAGGTCATGACTGGAGTGTGGGTGCTGAGTTCTGCTGTTTGGGGCATCCTGGTTCTGTGATTTGGGATGAGATGCCTAAGCTCTCTGGGCCTCAGTTTCCCCTTCTGTAACATAGGGGTAATCACAATACCTGACAGGGTTATTGCGAGGACAAAGTGAGTTATTACACACAGAGCACCTAGAACAATGTGTGGCCTCTAGTAATCACTAATTAAGTGTTTGTTACCATAATCAGTAAATAGGGATGGAAGGAGCTAGATGGAGAGGTAGACGTATTGATAACAGTGCATGGGCCTTGTAAGGGAGTAACCAGTATATTTCCCTTATTCTGCATACCTCAGCTCCTTCACCTCTCCCACAACCCTGTGTGACACCTGAGGCAGCTCAATTCTCTGGCCCTTTAAACAGAGTGTGTATAAGTGGAGAGGTCACATGAAGAGGAGGTGGTGGCCCATGCAGGGGCCTTGTGGCTATGAGGAGGGGATGCTGCAGGGTGACACAGAGTGGACCGAGGGGCCTGGGTCAGCAAGGCCATAGAGAGTTCTGTGATGACCACAGCCGAGTGCCAGGGCAGGACAGCTGACCAGACATCAACTCTCCATCGCTGCCCAAAGCCCCCCACCCCATCCTCACCGACAACTTAGACAAGCCTTTCAGGAAGGACCAGATGGAGGGAGAAAAATTCTCAGTTGACTGAGTTGTAATCTGCATTTACCAAAGAAAAAACTTGAAGTGACTGAATTTATCCAGGATTGACTAGAGTGGAAATTTCTGCTTTCAGGGAGAATGAGGCTCAAGAGAGGAATGAAGTTCAGTGATAGAAAAATAATGAAAATTATATATTTTGTATACATGCCTATGTGGCTTATGAAAATCTCACCACCATATGTTATCCTTCCTGTATATAATTTCAAAATATGTGTACTTATGTGTGTTAATATATATAAACTGAAAGAAAGAAAATTAACCAAAATGTATTGGTTATCTCTGGATGAAGAGATTATGGACTATATTTAATTTTCCTTAATATACTCTACTGTATCTTTTCAATTTTCTAAAGTAAACATGAACTACCTCTATGATCAGAAAGAGAATAATTATATAGCTATGAACTGTGGGTTTACATAGTTCTTCAAGTCAGGCAGATTGGGCCAGTAGGTGGTGTGAACCAGGTCACAGGAAGGTGTTAGGCCAGGGGCTGTGTCCTCAGAGAGACCCTCCCTTTCCTGAGCCCGTTTGATGGGGATCATTCATGTCACATGTGTCTACGTGCAGCCAGGACCCCATAAATATTCCTTCCCAGAAAGGAAGGCAGAGAGTTTTGAGTCCTGTCCTCTAATGCTAGCAGGAACAATGGCCTCCCCTTTACAGATTAGAAACTGGAAGCTCAGAGAGGTCTAGTGACTTGTGCAGGGCCACACAGTCAGGGAGCAGCCATGCTGGGGTTGGAACTCGGACTTCCAGACCAGGTGTGCCTCATACCACGCCACCTCTGTTGGTCAGCAGGAAGTGGTTCCAGGACAAATCTCCATGCCCATGTCCTCAATACCTAATGGGGATTTACGACTCAGAGAAAATAAAAGCTTAGAGGGTTTTTTGCACCTTGTCCAAGGTCACACAGCAAGAGCAGAGCTGGCGTTAGAATTCTCATGCTTGATGCCAGAATAGGAAGATACTCAGAAAAGAGTATGATATGGGACAAAAGGGCAAAAAAAAAAAAAAAAAAGCAAAGAAGTGCAAAGACAGGAAAGAGACTACAAGTGCTTCCTGAAACAAAGAACACAGTCCAGCATGTGTGTGCACGTGCACATGTGTGTGTTGGGGGGTGAGTGGGAATGGTGTTGTAGTGTGGGGGGAAGGTAGGAGCTGAGAATGAGAGTCAGGGAATAGGGCAGGGGGAAGGAGAAAAGAGACAGATGGGAAACAGTCCGTGAAAGCCAAAAACCTCAAGTCAGACAAATGTTTATTTTATTTAGTGTTGATAACAGGGAAAAAATTGCTGATGGAAACTCACAAATAGCACAGGCTAGTGCCAGCTCTTTAGACCCTAGTGGGAAGTGCTGGAATGTGCCTCTGCCCAGCAGTGCAGCCCCCCTGCCGAACATGATGCTTGCCTAGGAACCTACCTGAGGAGACTTCTCCAGTGGAAAGGGCCCTGAAATGGGAGCCTGGGGCTAACTGCACAGGCAGGCTGCTCCGTTCTCAGAGTGCCAGGTCCTTGTCTGTGAAGGCAACACCGTCATTCCTGCACCGTCCACCTGATGAAACCACTGGGAGGACTTCACTTTTGGCCAAAGTGGGATCACAGGAACTGTCTCCAGCTTCCTGCCTGAAATAGCAGCAACAATGTCAGCAACAGCAACAAATAGACAAAATCTATGAACCCACAGTTTTCAAGACAGTGGGCCTCAGGAAGTGAACTACTGTGATTTCTCAGAGATGGGAAACAAGGAGGTGAGCCCTGGGATGGCCCCAGGCACCTGCCTGGAGAGAGAGTTCCTACGCTGCAGCACAGGGAGGGGGACCCAAATGGAGCCCAGTGGACTCCCTGATTTGATGAGATGGAGCTGAGAGTGAAGGGACACCCAGGTGGCGAGAGTTCACAGGATGGAACACAGGACAGAGTACTGGAGACAAGACATACACACACACACACACTCACACACACACCTCTAGAGAGCTGCAGAGACTCCACCAAGTACTCAGCAGAGTTCTGGTCGGCACATACATGTAAGGAAATTACCTGAGACCAGGAAAGAAAACCCACTAAAAGGGTTTGAGGGAACAGCGTGGAGGACCCACAGGGGTGTGAATAGTTTCTGTTCCCACCAGCTAGGCTGGAAAAAAATCTCATAATTCAGAGGGAAATGAGTAGAGTACTCGAATGCATGATCCTTAATCAAATGTTCCTGTTATTCCAGAAAAGATGTCTACCCCCCACCCTAGTTACTTTGAATCAAGTTCAGACTCAGCCCTGTCTCTGCAGTTGGTTTTTATTGCTCTGAACAGATCAGCCTCCCCTGACCCTCTTTATTTCTCATGCTGTTGACTTGGTGAAGAATATGGGTTCGTTGTTCCATGGGGCACCCTGCATTTGGGATTTGGTTGGTGCCCTTCTTGTGGTGGTGTTGAACTCTTTCCTCTATCCTGGTATTTCCTTACACTAAGTGTTAGGTCCAAAGGCTTGGGTTCAGGCTCTATTCTTTTGGCAAGAATCCTTCGTGGGTGGCACTTCCTTATTAAGATGAAGTGTGCTTTGAGATGGTAACTCTAGGAGTGCACCCTCGGCTCATCAGCATAGGCTGCTCATTACAGCTGCTGGGAATGCAGCCTCCTGGCATGGTGTTTTGCCTCTTTCTGTCCCCCACTAAAAGGCATATTAAGATGCATGTAGGTCAGAATAAGGTTCATGTGTGGACAGCCTTGAATCCACTCTTAGTTTTTAAAATGTCTTCCAGAAGTTTGAGTCTTTTTTTTTTTTTTTTTACAAAACCTGGTATTTATAACAAATAATAGTGAAACATGGTGAATTATGAGGTTGTCACCTATGGGCCTACAAAGTAGGGTGACCAGTTGTCCCTGTGTGCTGGGGGCTGAGGGATTTCCCGGGATATGGGACCTTCATTACTAAAACTGGGAATGTCCTGGGCAAACCAAGATGGACTAGTTACTTTACTACAAATTGTAGAATTGTCTGGTAGCCAGGATTATAAACAAGCAACTTAGTGTGCCAGAACTACCCAGGCTTTAGATGTGGTCCTGTCCCCTCTTTATGCCATCTGAGTAAGTGATGGTTGTCTGGGCTTTCCAGTGATGGAGACACTAGTCCTTTTCCTAAGGGTGAATAAGTTTAAGTCCTTTTCCTATTCACTCCATTGGTGGATAAGTTCAACTGTTAGAAAATTTGGCCTTCCAGTGAATTCCATGAACCCACTTGTGAGCTGGAATTTTACCCCACAGGGCCAAGCATATGATGTTAATCAACCAATTGGACCATTGAAGTCCACACCATGGACCTTCCAAGCAAACATCTGCCAGTACATTGCTGGTCATGACATTAGGACCCTTCCCTCCACTTTCCCACATTCCTCAGGACACGGTCCAGGACTTGGCATAAGAGGATCACTGGCACCAGAACAGAAGCCAGACTGAAATGCAAGAGGACCCTCTGCAGAGGAGGTTTGCCTGCTCCCTCTTGCCTTCTAGAATCTAGGTCTGCAGGCATTCCCCCTTAACCCTCAAGCCTAGTGCAATCTGTTCCTCTGTGCATGGGAGAGATGTGCTATCAAAAGGGAAACCTTGTGTGTCCTTACACCTCTCAAGTGGCTGGGAGGGGAAGGGAGTGCCTGACTTCATCCATTAAGGATGAACCAGCTGTTCTAGCCTGCTTGAGAGGATTTCAAACTAGAGCCAAGAATTTAACTTCAAGAAGTACTTTTACCTTCTGAAATCAAATCATCTAATTTACAGGGCAGTTGTTGAACAGGCATTCCCATTGGGTTTAATGCTGCAGCTTTTCCGGAAACTTATGTGGAATGGAGGTCAAACTTTTATGGGCTCAGATGCATTTTCTCGCTAGCTGAGTGACTGTTTTCAGGACTTCTGGCTCCCTCCAAGATGCCTCTCCTGTCTAACCAGCTCAGTGGCATCCCCTCTGTCTTCCTCTCTTCTCTCCATGATTCCCGGAAAAGCCCTTCAATACGTCCCTACTTCTGATCCTTCCCAGCCTGTCCTGGGGATGCCACAAGCCTTACCTTTGCTAATTGCCTGCTTTATCCTAACTGCCCACCCCTCCCAACCTGACTCTCCAGGTTTGTCTTCCAAGGGCCTCATTCTCTGGCTCCATGGACCTGGCCAAATTCTCCCTGTCCTTGGCCTCCATCTTCCCTCTTCAGAAACTAGTCAAACAGGTTCTGTCTGTCCCCACTTTGGTGTTGGTGAATACTTCTTTCTAGGCTGACCTCCTATAGGCAATTTTCCCTACGATTAATATCTTTACGTTCCTCACTGACTTCTCCCTCCTCTGACCTCCACCTCTGATCACCAGTGTTGCACAAACCAACACAGACAAGTTTCTCTTCCCTGGTGGGCCTCTTTCTTCTCTTTGGCTAATTTGTAAGTCCCTGGAGGGCTGGGACCAAAAGTCTATGCCAGAGAGAGTGAGTACTCATTAAACCTCTCATGTGCATTCCTACGTTTCCAGCCTTTCTTGCTGGAAGATGGGGCCATGTGACTAGCTGTAGGCTGTGAGCAGAAGTGGCATGTGTCACTTCCTGACTGAGGCAGTTAAGAGCTGGCAGAAGTCCTTCTCCATTCCTTTCTTCCATGCCACAATGACTACAGATGCCATGTGATCCAGATGCTACACTTATAAGATGATAGATCCTCTGTCAGCCTGGTTCCCTGAATCTGTGTGGATTAGAGCTTCCCACTGCCCTACATTAGACATGTAATATGAGCAAGAAACAAACTCCATCATGTTAAGTCTCTGAGATTTGGGGCTTTTTCTGCTGCAGCAGCTAGCATTGCTCAATGTTAATACAACATCTTGTTTGTTCCCTCCATCTCCACTGTTCTCTGCCTGGCAGCTCTGAGCACAGACTGGTCACCCAGCATGGATTCAGTGGGCTTTTTCATCTAAATGATGAATTTCGTGGGATGCTAATAGATATGGAATTCATAAATGGAACAGCTTAAGAGGGTGTTCTCAGCGGCATGCCCAGTGAAAACTACTATTGAACTTGACCTCCTGGATAGGCCACTATCCATCCTGACTTCATTGGCCAAACCCTGGGATGCTGTAGCATGCTGACTTAGATTCAAAATCAGGACTGAGATTCCTTTAGCTGTTGACTTTGGGATAATCATGTGCCCTCTCAAAGCCACAAGTTCCACATCTGCAAAGTGACCAAATGATATCAGAGCTCCAGAGGACCTGGAGTCCCCATCACTGCCCTTCTAGGAAGGCCAGTCTGTTTCCAGGAGACAGGGGATTCTGGGGCCAACACTGCTGTGGTGATGTAGGTATGATGCTCCTGGATTTTGGAAGTAAAGAAGGTAAAACTGTAGTACAATAGAGAGAGGCACTTTGTAGAACCACAAACCCACAGACCATGGCCCGCCACATGATCCAATCATTGCCTTTCCTTGGACTGGGACAGGCTGGCGAACCAGAGCTCAAACTATGAGGGGACAGGTGATCCCTGCCCTCACCATGATATGAGTTGAAACTTGTCAGGCCTTCAGGGGTGTGGCTGTGTCTTTTTCACAATCTATTCCCAGGGCCTACTCAGAGCCTGGCCCATGGAGAGTGCCTAAGGGCTACTGACATCCCCAGTGGTGGCAAGTCCTTGTCGGCAGGATGTGTTAGCTGAGTCCAGTGGTCACTGGGCAGGGAGGCCACGTGAGGCGTTCTGAACAGAGAGATGACCATCTAGATATGTCTGGGCTGAGATTCCTCAGTGGCTTCCCGGGAGAAGCCAAGGGGACACCTGGGAAGTCAGCGGCACGGGCTGCAGGAACAGGAAAGGCCACAGTGAGGTAAGGCCCCCTCTTGCCTCTATGCTGAGGTGGGATACCTGTAACACATGTTCTTAACATATGTTAACCTTGGTGCTTTCCTCCTGCCAAGAAGCTGTCATGGAGGCATTTAGCAGAGGAAACGGCGTAGGAAACGTTTCTGTTGTACTTTGGGGCACTGTGCAACTAATGGGGCATGTATGACGGGGGCTGTGGGTGGGGGAGGTGGGCCCCCACTGACCCTGCCAAAGCCTGTTTGGTCCAGCACCAGAGGAGCAAGTGTGAATAACATTTGGCAGCTGAAGCCCAGTCCCCTCGGCTGTCATGTGGGATGAAGCACTGGGGACGGAGGCTGAGCACCTACGATGCACAGGGTGCTGGCTTTGGGCCTCACGCATCTGCCGTCTCCCTGCACCCTCACCACAGCCCTGCCATGTAGACATCGTCCTTCCAGTTACAGATTAAGAAGCTGCCTTGAAGTCGGCCTGACTCCAAGCAAATCTAACTCTACTAGAACTCAAAGGAACTCACAGCAGTTTCCTTGGTGCCATGAAGCCAATGAACCCATTTAGGACATGGAGAACAGCATGCAACATGATCTGCAAGTTACTTGTCTGAAGTTCGGGGTTATAAGGTAGCCTAAATGAGGATGACTTTATATGGCAGAGGTCTGGGGACAAAACATCAACTCTTGAGGTTGGGATCAGGCTGTGGTTTTCATCCTAGGAAAGATGTGTATTTTGTGGCTTCTTTCTCTCTCCAATTGCAAACACAATGTACATAGGCAACACACACAATGAACACACGTATATCTGCATGGATACACTCTCTTTTTTTTTTTGACAGAGTTTCACTCTTGTTGCCCAGGCTGGAGTGCAATGGCATGATCTCGGCTCACCTCAACCTCTGCCTCTTGGGTTCAAGCGATTCTCCTGCCTCAGCCTCCCGAGTAGCTGGGATTACAGGCATGTGCCACCATGCCTTGCTAATTTTGTATTTTTAGTAAAGATGGGGTTTCTCCATGTTGGTCAGGCTGGTCTCAAACTCCTGACCTCAGGTGATCTACCCGCCTCGGCCTCCCCAAGTGCTGGGATTACAGGCGTGAGCCACCACGCCTGGCCATTGATACACTCTTAAAAGCCCACACACCTATCTATACACATCCTCACTCATGTGCATGAACAGACAGTCACGATGATGCTCACATGTGACACACCCACATACACCTGCTGTGTCCTCTCACCCACATATCCACAGGACTACTTGCTTTATAGACACAGCCTACATCAAATTGCCTACACACACACACACACACACACACACACACACACACACACACACACACTCCCTCTCAGGTGGACATGCTAACACACATACACAACAGGCTAATCCACATAGCAAGAAAACTCACATTTACACAGCTCTTTCTCTGAGCAAAGGAATTCTATCTTTTCTAGGAGAGAACAGGAAAGCAAGCTAGCAGTTCTTAGCTGCTTTCTGTCATCTCCCACAACTCTCAAAGGCGACGAGCTTTTTATGCAGAAAAACAAAAGCAAAAGAGGGCAGGTTGGAAGTGGCTGGGGGCCTAGTGAGGATGTCTCCGGGGATGAACTGCTCGGTGTTTTTACCCCTCTAGATTTCAGTTTCCACAAGTGTTAAGTGAGGATAAAACTCCCTTCCAGCCCCTTCCCACGGCCTCTGTGGGTATCATATCATCTGATACAGGGATGGGAAGCTGTTCAGACGAGTCCTGGGTGGGCCCCCTCAAGGCTGAATTCCCTATTACCAGTCACAGAGCCTATTCCAAGGTCAAGTCATGCCCTGCTGGCTTGAGTGGGGAAATGTGGCAGTGACACCCTGAAGGGATATTCATAAGGGTCACACTGTCAGAGCTGCACACGCTGTCACCATGAAAGATTCTCCCTTATTTCACAGGTGGGAAAACTGAGGCACAGGAAGATTAAGGACCCAGTGCTTAGAACAACGACTGTCACTTCCCAGTTCCCCAGTGGACACTGGAGGAATGACTGTCGGATGCTGCTCTTCTGCCATCTTCCAAGCAGCTCTTGAGGCTTTGAGGGCTTGGAGTATGAGGGACTCGACAAGGCAATATTAAATTTTGTACAAAGACTGTGGGAAATTTGGAGGCTGATCTGTTCCTCTAGTCCTGAGTGACGCAACCACTCTTCCCTGCCTTGTGTCAACACCTCACCCAGGACATGAGAACTCCCCTTCACCCAGCTCATTGGGATTTGCTGTGCTTATGGGTGTACACCTACTACAGGCACGCGTGGGAACACGTGTGTGCACGCACGCACACACACACACACACTCTTCTCTCTGTCTCTTTCTCTCTCTCTGTCTACAGACTCACACAAGAAAATCTGTCCAGGTTGGTAATATTTCCAGAAAAAGCAGATACAGGGAGAGGCAGTAGGAGTCCCCAGGCTGCCTGCCCCTGGGGTCCCAAATAACATGTCCAGGTGATTGGTGTTGACATAAACTTTAATGCTGAGTTTCTAGCCAAGCACCGGGTCTCACCAATGTCAGGGTGAACACAGTCTAGTCCCTTCCCTTGTAGAGCTTATATTCCAGTGGAAGGTCACTGTGTGGTCAGCAACATGGAGGGGCAGAGCTTGGAGGAGGGCTAATAAGACACATGTCTAAACAGGGTCCTCTGGGTGCCCTGAAGAAGGAATGATGGACTCCTTCCTGCAGGGGCTCCAGCCAAGACTTTGCCAAGAAGGAGTATGGAAGACTGTGAAGGCCGCTTGAATGTTCCCAAATAAAGGAGTGTGGTAGGGTGTTCTAGGCCAGAGGACAGCATGTGCACCAGCCAGAGGGTGAAGCCTGCAGCATATTTAGGGCAGACAAGGGGTCCTGTGCGACCAGAGCCTGAGACAAGAGGGGCCAGAGAGGCAGCATGGAGACAGGTGAGGAAGAGCCTTCAATGCCTTGCCAAGGGTTTGTCTTTATTCTCTGGATGGGGTAGGGATCACGGGATGGGTTTAAAGAGAGAAGGGACGAGATCAAGTGTGTGGTTGCAAAGGTTACCTGGTGGCCCGATGGAGGTGAGGAAACCGGCATCTAACTAAAGCCACCAGAGGCTGAAGCAAGGAAGATGCAGGGGAGCTACTGCCTTCCTGGCTCTCCCAGGTCAGTCAGGAGGTCCTTGCAATAACTGGGGCGAGACTGGTGTGTTGGAACTGTCCCAAAAGAGGATGTGGGAAGTGAGAGGAGGGATGGATCAGTGAGGGGTCAAGGAGAGGGAGGCGTCAAGGACGGTGGTGGTGGTGCCAGTGCCCCAGGTTTGGCGGGGAGCAGGGCTGACTCACCTTCCCCATCCTGGAGGAGGGGCAGGCAGTGAGGTCACATCCCTCCCCCGGCTGTCTCGGCAGGAACCAGCCATTGTTTGTCAGCCTGTGCTGTCCCAGGAGCTGCGGCTTAGAATATTAAAATCTTTCTCAGGTTTATCTCCTCCCCATCTCGCTCATTTGAAATCCCTGCAACTGGGGGGAGAAAGTTACTTTAATCCTCTGGTTCCTATCAGCCTAATTACAGTTTCAATAGACAACGGACCGGGCTCTAAATGAGATCTGAGGACACTGGAACACATTATGTTGGCGCTAATAATGGTCTGTCTTTGTTTTATCATTTCTTGTTGTTGCTTCTCATTTTGGCTGCCTGAATTCTTAATGCCTTTGAGTGTCTCGGGGAGATTGCTTCCTCTTGCTGGCAGGCCGGGACACAGTTCCAGACTTGCATATGAAAATACCCAGCCTGTGCCTGCAGCTAACACGCCAGCCGCCATTTAAATTTCAATCAGCCCTTCTGTTTGTGTGTGAGTTCCTTGGATGGATGAAATTAGCAATTTTGAAAAATTGATTAAAATTGCTGGTTTCACGAAGCCTCAAAACATCAAAATCAATCTTTTAAAAAAAAAAAATACACCAAAATTCTTGTTGGACTTACCACGTCTGCAGTATGAGAAGCTGCTGATTGCCAGTGGGGTGGTGGGGACCTGAGGGCTGGGTGGGCTGGGGCTTCTTTTGGCTCTGGACACACTCCTATGTGACCTTTTTAAGAGTTTGACTCTTGCTGGGTCTCATTGTTCTTTCGTTTGTGGAATAAAGGGGTTTGACTGAATAGGGCACCTCTAGAAGGCTCTTCTCCAGCCCTGGAACTATGTAATTATGTGCTCTGAGTCAGGTAAAAAACCAATGAAACTTTGCAGGTAGAATCTGCATTTAGATGAGGGTGAGAATACCAAGAACAGATATCATATTAGCTAATATTTTGAAGTGCTAAATCAGGTGCTTTATATGCATTATTTACACCCATTTAATCATCACAGGAAGACTATGAGAAATACAATGATTACCCCCATTTTCAGATGTGGAAACGGAGGCCTACACCTTTCCCCACATCCAGGTGAATATAATTGCAGGAAAAGTCTGCTTTGATCCATCCAGCAGAGGGGTCTCCTAGGGCCCCCCTGCAATGGCTCTGGGGGAGTCACACATGCGATTGACGCATGTCAGGCTCCCTGGTCTGAGAGGGGTCTCCTAGGGCCCCCCTGCAATGGCTCTGGGGGAGTCACACATGTGATTGACGCATGTCAGGCTCCCTGGTCTGATGGGGCAGTGGACGTTGGCAGCAGACATTCGAGGCCTCCCTGGGTCTGCTCTCTTCTCTGAGCTTTGAGTCAATGTCTTGAAAGCTCTATTCATCACCTTTGCAGCAGAGACGGGTCAAAGAAGTGAAATGGTAATCAAAGACACGCATGTGATATTTCCCCAAATAGTGTGACCTGCTCAACGACACAGACCAACAGTCCTGGCCACTGTCTAGGCACAGAGAAACCCTCGGTCATCACTGGTTGTTTTGAGGAAAAAGAAAACACTCTGGGCTGGCCGCGATGGCTCACGCCTGTAATCCCAGCACTTTGGGAGGCCGAGGCAGGCGGATCACAAGGTCGGGAGATCGAGACCATCCTGGCTAACATTGTGAAATCCCGTCTCTATTAAAAATACAAAAAATTAGCTGGGCATGGTGGCTGGCGCCTGTAGTCCCAGCTACTCAGATTGCCCCACTGCTCTCCAGCCTGGGCAACAGAGCAAGACTCCGTCTAAAAAAAAAAGAAAAAAAAGAAAAGAAAACACTTTGCTGCTCTGGGCAGCAGTAACTTTCCTTCGTCTCTTCTGGCCCCCCCCTTCACGAACCTCCACTTGCCTCGAAGGGGAGAAAATAGGCTGCCCTCTTCCAGAAACTAGGCGGGTCTGCTCCTTCCACTGCAGTCTGAGTAAGACAAGTGTCACGGCCATTTTCTGCCTTTTGTGGGTCCCCGTGGCACGGCTGCCGACAACACTTAATCACAAGAATCACCTTCGATTCTTGTTTAAAAAGCCAGGCTGCTCAGAGCCTGCTCCACCCTTTCTGAAAAGAGCCCTCGCCTGTCTGGGAAGCCCTGCTTCTCTCAACATGCTGTAAGTGTATACGGGGACCATATTCTCGACTTCCAATTTACTGGCCAAGTGGCTAGCGTGCAGACAGTTCAAATTCTCTTCCCTATCTCATGAATATTTATTGAACACCTACTAACGTTAATAGGAAAAGATAGAGGTGCTATGGGAAGGATATTTTTTCTAGATTTAGAATAGAATCTATCACCAGCGTTTCCTGACTTTGTGAAGTCACTTAAGTCTTTGGGACTTGGTTTCCCTGATTGTCAGGTAAGAACAATGTCCCTCTCTCTGGACTGTCTTGAGGAGACATGGAATGCATGTGGAATGTCAATCTGGTAAAATGCCTGGCGCCTAAGTAGCTACTCTTTCTACCAGAGAAAACCCACCCCCCAAGAGCCCTGTCCCAAGGCTGCTGTGAATCCGCAAGTGGCTGGCATAGTCTGTAACTCCTCCTTCAAGAGAGGAGGATGCTGGGGGGTTGGTTAAGCTTATTCACCAGAGAAGTGACCTGCCCCTGTTTACCAGCCTCATATAGCATTTTTTTTTTCTTTTTTTTTTTTGAGATGGAGTCTTGCTCTATCACCCAGGCTAGAGTGCAGTGGTGCCATCTCAGTTCACTGCAACCTCCGCCTCTCGGGTTCACGTGATTCTCGTGCCTCAGCCTCCCAAGTAGCAGGGATTACAGGCGCCCACCACCACACCAGGCTAATTTTTGTACTTTTAGTAGAGACGGGGTTTCACCATCTTGGCCAGACTGGTCTCAAACTCCTGACCTTGTGATCCACCCGCCTCTGCCTCCCAAAGTGCTGGGATTGAGAGGTGAAGCCAGCTGGACTTCCTGGGTTGAGTGGGGACTTGGAGAACTTTTCTGTCTAGCTAGAGGACTGTAAATGCATCAATCAGCACTCTGTGTCTAGCTAAAGGATTGTAAATGCACCAATCAGCACTCTGTAAAAATGCACCAATCAGCGCTCTGTAAAATGGACCAATCAGTGCTCTGTAAAATGGACCAATCAACAGGAGGTGGGCAGGGACAAATAAGGGAATAAAAGCTGGCCACCCCCCGCCACCCAAGCCAGCAGGCAACCTGCTCCAGTCACCTTCCATGCTGTGGAAGCTTTGTTCTTTCGCTGTTCACAAAAAATCTTACTGCTGCTCACTCTTTGGGTCTGTGCCACCTTTAAGAGCTGTAACACTCACCACAGAGGTCTGCAGCTTCATTCTTGAAGTCAGTGAGACCAAGAATCCACCAGAAGGAACCAACTCTGGACACAGTAGGACATGGGCCTGGAGCTGCTGGGGCCATTTCTGCCACCTTGTAGGGACAGCCAGTTCGAGGATGAAGTCAACAGAGAAGAACGGAAGCTGAGAAACAGAACTAATCATTCCACCTAGCACCTGGGTTCAGCCAGGACTAACTCTGGTCATGTGAGTTGATAACGTTTATTTTTGGTTTAATCCAGGCTGAGCTGGGTTTCTCTCATGCTTAGACAAAAATAAGTGCTGACCAAATCAAAGCTTTGTCCCTTGGCTGGGAAACCCTGATTCCCCAACGCAATGGCTCTGCTCATGTGGTGCTGAGGGCTTACACCAAGGTGGTAGAGAAGTCCCCTTGAATAGAACTAGACTTTGGACTGCTGGGCTGCAGTATAATTGAGGTCCTGGGGAGGGAGCCAGTTCAGGGAAGAAAGCACCAATACCTTGAGCCTCAGTGCAAAGAAGAGCAGCCTGGAAGCAAACGTATATATTTGCTTGAATTGATATATATATATTAATTCAACATCATTTATGGTAAAAACTTGCAGTGCAAGACTATACATATATATTCTTGCACTGCAAGTTTTTACCATAAATGATATTGAATTGTGTCAATTTTTTTCAAGATTCTATTGAGATAATCATATAAATTCACTTATATTTGAATATTAAACTGACCTTTAATTCCTAGGATAAACCCCACTGGGTCATAGTGTATTATCATTTTTGTATTAACATACTGTTGAATACAATTTGCTCATATTTTAGCAGCATTTGTGCTCCATGAAGGGTATTGGTCTGTAGTTTTCTATTTTAATATATGCTTTCTGGTTTAGGTATCAGAATAAGTTTGCTTCATAAAACAAATGGGGAAGAGTTTTCTTTCTGTTTTCTAAAATAACTTGATAGGTCTGATTTTTTTAAACCTAGTTTTTAAAAATAGAATCTGCCAGTGAAACTATTGGAACCTAGTGCTTTCCTTGTGGGAAGGTTTATAACTACAAATTCCATTTGGTTAGCACATACAGGGTTATTTATGCTTTCTATTTCTTCTTGAGTGAGCTTTGGTAATTTGCACATTTCAAGGAATTTTTACATTTTCTCTAAGTTGTTGAATTTGTGACATAAAATTGTTCATGCTATTTCCATATTAGCCATTTAATTAAAGTAGGGTCTGTAATATGTCGTTTTTTTCCTGGGATTGGTAAGCTGTGTCTTCTTTGTTTCTTGGTCAATCTGGCTAGAGGCCTAGCAATTGTCAATGGTACTAGTTTTTTGACCTTGTAGAACTATCAGCGTTTGTACTCATTTCCCTCTGTGTTTGTCATTTTCTACTTCAGTGTTTTATGCTCTTATTTTAACTATTTTCTTCCTTCTACTTTCTTTGGGTTTATTTTGTCCTTCTTTTTCTTCATTCATCAAATAGGGCCTTAAATGATTGACTTTAGGACTTCTCCTTTCTGATATCAATACAAAAGTTGTCATTGCATCTTAGAGCTGCTTTATCTGTATTTCACAAACTTCATAAGCTTTGTTTTTATTTTCATTTAGTTCAAAATATTTAAAAATCTCCCTTGTAATTCATTCTTTGAGCTATGGGTTATTTAAAAGTGCATTGTTTAATTTCTAAATATTTTGGGCTTGTGCATATATCTTATTATTATGATTTTAAAATTTAATCCCACTGTGGCCAGAGAACATACACAGTACTATGTCAATACTTTAAAACTTATTGGTATTTGTTTTATGTAAATTACCTTTTGTCATGCACACCAGACTATGTGGTAATGTACAGGTAAGTCAGGTCTTGTGGAAAAAAAAGGTCTGATTAGTAGTATTTGCCAATTTTTATGGTATAAATACTTGCACCGTGGCCAGATTCAACATAATGTTACTAAATGTACTATTGGAAAGAAATGTGCACAATTTTGTGAGCTGCTACAAGCCAGCTCCAGCACAACACTGGGAATATGGTCTACTTGGTAAGTATTCCACGTGCACTGGAAGTTATACGTATTTTGTTGTTGTTGGGTAGAGTGTTCCATAAAGGTCTATTTGGTTAAGTCTCCTATATCCTTATAGATTTTCTGTCTCCTTGTTCTGTCAATTACTGGTACCACTTTATGTGTGATATAAGAATCTTATAGCAATATAATTCCTTTCTTCCCTCCTGTCCTTTGTGCTGTTATTGTCACATATTTTACTTATGCATACATTATAAACCCCACTCCACATTATTTTTACATTGTCATCAACTGCCTTTTAAGGAAAATAAGAAATTAGAAAACACAAATGTTTTTTTTTTTTAACCTACCTGCATATTTAGCATTTCTGGGACTCTTCATTCATTTGTATAAACTTGATTTCTGTCTGATATTTTCCTTCAGCTAGAAGAACTTTGTTTAATAATTCTTATAATGCAGGTATGCTAGGGATAATGAAAATTTGTCTGAAAATTCTTTATTTTGTCTTTACTTTTGAAGAATATTTTCACTGGCTATAGAATTCTAGATCAACAGTCTCTTTTCCTTTCCTTTCTACACACTAGAGATGTTCCATCGTCTTCTGGCTTGCATAGTTTCATGTGAGTCTTTATTACTTTTTAGTTATTTTACTCTGTACATGAGTATTTTTTCTCTGGTGACTTTTAAGATTTTCTCATTTTCATAAACTTGGTTATGAAATGCCCTGATATGATTTTCTTTGTATTTATCCTGACTGGTGCTTTCTTGAGTTTTTTGACTATGTCAACTTATACTTTCAAAAACATTTAGAAAACTCAGCTAATACTTCTTCAAATAATTTTAATGCTCTCTTCCTTTTCTTTGAAGACTCTATATTATATAATATAGTTGTGCTATTGTGATATAATAAAAAATACATATTCTGGCTTTTGTCACAGCTTCTGGTTCCCAGCTCCTACAACCCTCATAATTTCCCAAGTGACTAGAGCAATAGGCATATTTTTTTGCTAAAAAAATTTAGACTTTTTCCCTCAGTTCCTGAAACAGCTGCATGGCAATACAAGTGAAAAACATGTGTTTTATTATTCACAGCAGGTCTCTTACAACCACACCTGAGTTTATATTAATGAAGTGATTATTTTTGGAAAGCCCTTAGATAATCACAGGATTGGGGCTGGTTGCCATTGGGACTGACCATGTGATTGGAGGGTTGAAACTTTTGGCCCCACTCCCTCACCTTCTGAGAGGGAAGATGGGCTAAAAGTTGAGTTGATTACCAAATCACTGTGATATAATCAATCATGCTTACATAATGAAGCTTCCATAAAAACCCAAAAGGACAGAGTTCGAGGAGCTTCTAGGTTGGTAAATAAGAACACATTCATGCACTGGAAAGGTGGTGTGCCTCAAATCCATAGAGACAGAGCTCTTATGCTTGGGACCCTTCTGAATCATTTGTGTGTCTTTATCTGACTGTTCGATTGTGTTGTTTACAATAGTCTTTGTATTAAATGGGTAAGTGTAAGTATAACAAAATGTTTCCCTGAGTTCTGTGAGCTCTCTAGCAAATTAATTAAACCTGAGGAGAAGGTCATGGGACCACCTAGTTTAGATCTGGTTAGTCACAAGGCATAAAACCCAGACTTACAATTAGCATCTGAAGTTGATGGGGACAGTCTTGTGGAACTGAGTCCTTCACCTATGGGATCTGACCCTATCTCCAGGCAGATAGTATCAAACTGAATTGAATTATAGGACACCCAGCTGGTATCTGCTGAAGAACTGGTTGTTTGTGGAAAGAAATCTTCACACATTTTGGACACAGAAGTTTTCTGTGTTGTGTGCGAGGGTAGACAGAAAACAATGTGTTTTTTTCTTCAGAATGGTAGATCACTGAGTATTGTCCTTTATGTCACTGAGGCTGTGTTTAATTTATTAGCTTTTTAAAAATATCTCTTTGCTTCTATTTGGATAGTTCTTGCCTTCTATTCAATCTTATTTACAACTTCTTTTTGCGATGTTTAATCTGCTATTAAGCCTGTCTGGTGAATATTCCATTTTAGATATTATATATTTTTTGGCTCTAGGTGTTCTGGATTAAAAAAACCTTTTATCTCTTCAGTGTGCTATGTTTTTCTTAAGCCTTGAATATATTTATAATAGCTGTTTTAAAGTTCTTTTCTGCGAATTCCATTACCTCTATAATTTCTGGTCTTGATTCTATAGGTTTGTCCTATTGAAATTTATTGGGTTACTTTTTAATTTTTTTTTTTTGCATGTTTCGTTATTTTTAATTAGATGCTGGACATTGTGTGTTTGAAGTTATTGAATGTCTAGATTTTGTTATGTGTGTGTTTTTTTTCCCCATAAAGCACATTGAGTTGTGTTCTGATAGCCAGTAGTTCACTTTCAGGTTATCTTGCACTTTTGAGCTTGGTTTTAAGTTTCATGGGATCTAAAGTAGTCTTTACTCAAAGGACAGCTAAGTTATACCACCAAGGTGTGCCTTTTATGAGACTTTTCCTAAATGCTCCAAGTGTTTGATAAGGTTTCTTTATTTGGTCAGAACTCAAATGTCTCTCAACCATACCAAGCTTTAGTATTTATTCAGCTTACAGTTCCCTGGTAGTTACTCCCTGTCTGGTGATTGTTCTTTGCCTGGCTTAATGGAGTCTTTACACATTTATAGCTTAGTCTTCAGTCAAAGACTCAGGGGATCTTCATGACAATATCTGGACCTCCTCCTCTGCATAGCCTCTTCCTCTTTAGTTTTCTGTCCCACAAGTTCCAGCAGCCTCAGCCTTCCCAAACTTACATCTCTGTCTTTTCAGCTCACAGAGACTGCACGATGTGCTTGGGTTCTTGTGAATAATCGCCATGTCTGCTAAATGCTTCTAGGCAGAAATCTGCAGAATTGTAGGGCACATCTCCTTTGTTTTCTTTTTCTTAGTCACTACACTACTATGATGCCTGTTGTTCAGTGTCTGAAAACATTCGTTTTACGTATTTGTCCATACTTTTCCCCCATTTTAGATGATGTGGTAGGCAGAATATGGTCCCTTAAAGATGTTCACTCTGGAACTAGTGAATATGTTATGATATGTAGCAAAGGCAAGTTAAGATTGCAGATAAAATTAAGACTGCTAGTAAATTGACTTTAAAAGAGGGAGGTTATTTTGGATTATAATTGAAAAGGCTCCTAAAAGTGGAGGAGGAAGACAGAAGAGAGAGAAGCAGAAGGATGGCAGTGTGAGAAGGATTTGGCCCAACCTTGCTGGCTTTGAAGTTAGAAGAAAGAAAACATGAGCCAAGGGAAGCAGAAGCTGGAACAGGCAAAGAAATGGATTCTCCTGCAGCTTCCAGAAGGAACACAGCCTGCTGACACCTTGATTTCAGCCCACTGAGACTCATTTTGACTTCTCACCTCCAGATCAGATAATAAATGTATATTATGTGCAGCAGGAATAGGAAACTAATACAAGTGGGAGAGCTGTTCTGGTACTATCACTCTATCATGACTGAGAGGAGACATTTACTATTTTTATTTTTGTTTGTTTGTCTTTAAGAAAAAGATACTTGAGACCCACTACAGATATTTCGATTTGGTCAGAACAGGGGCATTAAGATTTTTTAAAATTTTCTTATTGTTCTAATGTGCACCCAAGGTTGAAAACCACTGACCCAGTCCAACCCTGTCAATTTACAGCTGAGGCCACTGAAGTGAAGAAGAGTTAGAGGCAAATGCGAGTGAAATTTCAATCTGTTGCAAAAGACTCTGCCTAGAGGAAGGAGGGTAGGATATATGTTCTCCTAGGAGGCTGTCTTTTGGCATCCAGGCATTTACAATTGTGGCAGGAGGTCCACAATGAACTTGGATGAGGGGTGTATGTCCTCAAAAATACAGGAGCAAAGACCAACCTATTAGCTATGCAAAACTGTGGATTTCTGCAGCCCTAAAATCAGTTCTATCAGCCTTATTACCACAGAAGTGCCCACCTATAGACCTGGTGTGAGTCATTGGTTGGTTTTGATCAAGTTGATGAGAATTCTGCTACTTAACAGACTTCAGCACTCTGGAGAACCACAGGGTGCATTCTGCCAATGCTCATATCAATTCCTTCTTCAGGTTTACATGGCAAGGGTGGCTCTCAGATCCCAATCATTCCATGCATTTAAAAAAACAGTATTTTCACCGAGCCAGCAGGTGCCAAACATTGCCTAGATTTTGGTGTTCAGTAGTATTCTGAGATTTATTGATTCATGTTCAAAATTTAAGAGATTCTAAGATTCATTCCTTCATGAGCTCATTTGGTAAAAGTGTTTCTCCTTTCTTCTTCCCACCACTTTTCCACCCCTTCCCTTTCTTTCCCTTCTGTTTTCTCCCTTTGTAAAGTTAACCTTAGATTGGTCACATCTGGGCAGATAGGTGCCTCCGCCAGTGGAGCACATTCAAGTTAATAAGGAGTTGGATCATTCCAGGACACCTTGACTGGAATATTTTGCTAATCCCACAATGTCTCTATATGATTCTTAGCTGCTACCCAGCTTAGGATTTTAGGCTGATAACATCTTACACCTTTCTGTTGATGGTCAGATATTTCCTCTCTGCTTCTCTTTCCACAGTGTGTTCTGAGCTTTTCTTGGACCTCAACTTGCTGTTTAGTTTAGGAAATCTTAGCCAGCAAGCTGGCACTTTGTAGGTGGCTGGGGAAAGATGCAGAAGGCGAAGACAAAAGCGATGGTTAACACTTATGGAGTGTGTAAAACTGACCTGAGTGCTTGACCCTCAGAGCCAGGCTATAGACGGGTATTAAATATTACCTTTATTTTATATGAGAGGAGACCCAGGCACAGAGAGATTAAGTAACTTTGTAGGAACACATAATAAATAAGTAGAAGATCCGGGATTTGTGCCCAAGCAGTCTAGAGTCTTACGTTTATTCTACTGTTAAAGGATCAGCCCTGCATTTGGATTAAGGTATGTAGCATCTCAAAGCCATGCTCCAAAGGACCAAAAGGCATTGCCTTTGCTGCTGGCCATATGCATGAGACCGCCTCCATAAGCTACCACAATTGAGTAAAAACATCAGTTGTCATAGTCTCTGCATTCAGACAGAGTCTGAATTTAGAGCCTCTATGTTCTAGTGTGTGCCCCTGGATATCAGTTTTCTCATCTATAAAATGGGGCTAATAATACCTCTTTCAGAGAGCCATTATGAGGATTCAAATGAAATTGTGTATGTAAAGTGCCTGGCCCGGAGGGCCCACCACTTATTCAAGGGTGGACCTAGGGGAAGAAACGCTGCAAACTATTGATTGGCATCAGTGAAGAGCCCTAGAAAATGGAATGAAACAGTTTTATTTTTTACTTTTTATTTGAAATTAAAAAGTTACAAATATAGCACAGAGGGTTTCTGTACACCTTCACCTAGCTTTCCCTAATGTTAGCATCTTGTATAATTTATCAAAATCATTACATTAACAACATTGGGCAATACTGTTACTAAAATACAGACTTGATTCAGAGTTCACCAGTTTTTCTCTTAATATCCTTCCACTGTTCCAGGATCCAATCCAGGCTCTCACGTTTCATTTAGCTGTCATTCTCCTTAATCCCCTCCAATCTGTGATGGTTCCTCAGAGCATCGTTGCCGTCCATGACCTTGACATTTGAAAAGGTACTGATGGGTGATTTTGTAGAATACCCCTCAGTCTGATTGTCCCCCCATGATGAAATTGATGTTATGCATTTTTTGGCAAGAATACTATATACATGAAATGTCTTCTCTGTGCATCCTATCAGGGGCATGTGGTGATGTCGCTACGTCTTATTACTGGTGATGTTAACTTGGTCACTTGATTAAGGTGGCACCTACTGGGTTTCTCCACTGCAGATTACTGTATTTTCTTTCCCCTTTATAATTAGTAAATCTCTTGGGGGAGATACTTTGAGACAATTCGAACATGCTGCTTCTCCTCAAACTTTCACCCATTAATTTTAGCATACATCAGTGCGTCTTGTCTGCAATAATTATTACTGTGGTGTTCTAATGGTGTTTTTTTATTTCCCTTGTTCATGTCACATTTATTAATTGGAACTCTTCTGTAAGGAAGAGCTGCCTTCATTTATTTATTTATTCAGGTACTTATTTATAACCATGTGGACTCCTGGATTTTTATTTTATTCTAGGAGTTATAATTTGATACTCTCATGATGTATTTTGTTGCTCAAATTGTTCCAGCCTTGGGCCTTGGGGACTCTCTTAGTTGTTTCCTCTGTCCTTTTGGCGTGTGGGGGCAGCATTTACCAGATCAGCCAAGGCCCAGAGCCCAGGGCACACAGTGGAGGTCTGGGCAGCTGGAGTTTGCTTTAAGGCTGCGAGAGCTGGGAAGTGAGAGTGGAATCAGAAAAGATGGTGGTGCCCCACACCCCTTCTCCATGTAGAATCTGCCTCTGTAAGACCCACTCAGCTGTGACATTTCACTGGACCAATCTTATTTCCCTGACTCATTCTACAGCTGAGGAAATTAAGGCCCCAGGAAGAGAAGGGCCTTGCTGGAGGCCACAGAGCAAGTTGGGTGGAAGGAGAGATTGGGGAGCAGCATGGGCTGGGGCTTTGTCCTTGCCATCCCAGGCTGACACCCCTTCCCCCACACAGTGCCTGACTACAGAGTAGCCTGTTCCAGAATCTGGGCCCCCAAGGGCCGAGGAAAGTTTGTTCCATCAGCAGAAGCCCAGGAAATGGGAGGCTCCTGGTGCAAAGTTTCTTCAGGAAGCCCTGGGGCTGTTGGCTCTGCTCCTTCTCCTTTTTGCCCAGCTGAAAGGGAGGGGGTATTCTGTTCCAAATCTCCAGCTCCAGCTCAGTGGGGGCCTCTAATCCCCTTCTGGCTCAGGGACACGGTCAGCCAGGTCTGGTGGAGGTGCTCCCAGAGAGCAGATTTCTGCAGGCCTGGGAACAGGGCGCCATGAGGCCCCAGGCCTATCCATACAAGGGCTGGGAATGTTAGCAGCAGAGTGCAGAAAACAAGCACAGGGTTAGAGGTGACAATAAGTTCTGTGAGAGTCAGGGGCTATGTTAACAGAGATCCAGTGTGCAGAACGAGGAAGGTGACAAGCCGATGCAATATACAGGACCAGCCTGCAGTAAATTCTCCAACATCTGAGCTCTTCCAGTCCTGACTATCTGCACAAATACTAGGCTCCAGGCTGTATGGAGACATATCACACCCATGGAAAATAGAAAAATCTCCCTGAAATCCTGGAAGCACATACGGAAAGCATTGGTTGTGAGGTCTGCTCAACACTTTCTTACCTACAGGGAGCTTTCCTTTCTAACACACATTTAATCCTCACTATCTCCATAAGGCAGGCAGGACAGGGGTTAGGATCACCATTTTACAGATGCTACAGCTAAAGCCTGAAAGAGGAAGGGGTGTGGCCTTCTCCAGGGAGTGCAGTGATTCCAGAAAGAACCAGACCTTGCAGTCTTATGTTCTGGGCTTTCCCACAACAGTAGCCTGTCTTTGGGGCTGGTTCTCCGATATCTGACATAACCAACAGCCACGGGTGAGCAGTCCCTGGGTTCCGTAGGGGCTTTGGAAAGTCCTCTGAGCATGGCTAGTGCTTCTGCAGGGGGGACTGTGAGCATGGGTGGATCGGGACAGAGCAGAGGCCCCCCACAAGAGCCATCAGCGCTGACCAGCTAAAGGACTGAGCAGAGTGTGTGTGTGCAGGTGTGTGTGTGCACATGACCGAGGGGGTGGCATGTGCTTGGCAGGGTCTGCAGAGAGGCTGTTGGCCAGGTCTTCACTCTCATCTGGCTTTGGCTTCATACTTCCTTCCCTGGCAGGACCGGGGAGGCCAAAGTGCACAGATGGCCATCTGGCTGGCACTTTAGGACACGGTCCAGTGCACACTTGCAGACTTCTCCTCCCCCACTCCTTCTCTGCTTCGGTGGCTCTACCAGCTCTGCAAAGGAGAGACAGGGCCAGGTCAGAGATGCACCGTGGAGTGGTCTGCAGGGGGCTCAGGGCACAACACTTCTGGCTTCAGAATTTTAAAAGTTCAGTGCTGGGGAGGATGAGGACAGTTCCTCCCAAGCATCACCGCAGCAACTCTGCGTCTTCCAGAGTTTTGGGGGTGGAGGATACAGGAAGGGGAGGGAGGTAAGAGGTTCTGGGGCAAGAGCTGAGAGCTGGGGATGGGAACTAGCTCTGGTCCCAGCTCACATGCCTACATACTCCGTACCCCGGCCAGATAGCCAGATTTTGCAACAACGAGTGGACATCCCAGTTAAATTTTCATTTCAAATAAACCATGAAAATTGTTTAAGATAAGCATGTCTCATTGCAATATTAGGACATGCTAAAAAATTATTGGCTCTTTAACTGACATGCAGACTTACCTGGGCACCCTGTATTTTATCTAGCAATCTTTGTGCCCTGGGTGTGTGGGATGGTGGACCCTCTGTGGGCCTTTGTTGCCTGCCAGCATCACGAAGATGATGGGTAGGGCCAGGGACAGTGGAGGACCCACCTTGTCCGTGGGGATGGATTCTTCCTGTTTCGTACCAGGCCCATTGTCCAGTGATGGGCAGGGCAGGCACCTCGAGAGTCCATGGAGACGTGTCGGGGAATCAGTGAGTCAGACCTGCTCTCACAGAACCCCCAGTTTCCTCTCCCCCTCACAGAATGGGTCAGCCTGAGTGAACTGCTGGCACTGTTGCATGAGAGGACCAGCTCAGGGGCTGTCCTGGGTCACGAGGGTGCCCTTTCAAAGGATCCTGCACTGTCTGCCTATTTCAGGACTTCTCCTGCTTGTCATCTAACCCTGTTCTTGACAACAGCAGAAGGAGGCCAGAGAGGGGAATAGGATTGCTAAGGCCACACAACACGTAGTGATGAAGCCAGAAGCAGCCCTCCACCCACCCAACTCCCTGCCCTGTGTCCTTTGGGAAAATACCTGTCTGGCCCTGCAGAGTGTTCCCTGAGCAGAGGAGGGTTATCCTTGGGACCATGGGGGTTCTGCCCAATGAAGCCTAATAGAGCTTAGAGGGGGTTGCCCAAAAAGTGTTACATTTCTTGCAGCCAGTCTGGCCTTGCTAACCGCTTAAGCACGAACAATTCCATATGTCCAACGGGCTGATTAGCCACAGAGAGATGGGAAGGGGCCGGTCACAAATAAGGATCTATATTAACGAAAGATCCAGTGATAGAGGTCCAGCTGAAGAAAATTAAAAAGATTGTGTGTTCAAACACTGCCCCCCAACAGAGGAATTTTTCTAGCTACAAGTGAGTGCCTTACAAATTTCAGACACTAATGTATTGACAAAAACAAACAAACAAAGTTGAAATGCAGGAAACCTCCTGGGCCCGATAGAAATCTCAATGAGGTCCTATCTGCTTGGGTTTGTTAAAAAAATGCAACTAACAATAATATCTGACACAAAATTCTTCCATGGTCTGGACGCCTCTCATCCATTGTTCTCTGGAAAAATGTCTCTTTAAGCATCTGCACGTTGGCGGTCATTAGGGGGAAAGAGCTCAGCAGAGTTTTGTTTATTTATTTATGTCCTTTTGCTGTATTCTGATAAAGCACAGGCAGGCAGGCGGCACAGCATCTGGCTTCTTGGAAAAATGGCTGCATGGAGGATTGGGGGCCCTGGCTCCAGACACAGGGGCGTGAGTGGGGGTCTCAGAGCACACAGTGATTCCATCCTCTCCAGCAACTGGTGCTGCAGTGAAATCTCCCAGGGGTCCCAGCTTCCCCTGCGGACATTCCCCAGTCCTTCTCGGGGCACCCCCTGCTCTCTTCTTAGTTCTGAGGATGAGGCAGCCTGGCTAGTGGAAAGCCATGAGTTTTGGAGTCTGGCAGACTAGGACTTAAGTGCTGCTTTCACTCCTGATTAGCTGGGGGAGGCAGAGTGAGGAGCCACATACCTCCTGGCCTCCCTGGGAAACGAGTTGATCCTTCCTGCCTCGCATAGCCATCAAAGGGTTCACTAGCACAGGGGACAGGCACTGACGACTGTCACCTCATTTGCCCAGTGGGATGAAGGCTTCCTCCCCTGACCCAGCATGGATTCAGCCTAAAGATGGTCTCTAGGTTGCACCAGGGAAGCTCCTGCAGGCACGGACAGTGCCTCTCTCCCTCCAGACAGACCCTGTGTTAGGAACCCGAGTGAGAACATAAAATTTACTTGCTGAGTGTCTTCCAATGGCCCAGGAAAGGCTCTAAAGATCGGGGTGTTTCATTCCAGGGAACTGCCTGGGACATAAATGTGAATTACTGCAGTTCTGCAGCGTCCAACAATAGCACCGGTGTCCACAATAGAAACTTCAGCCATGGCGGCTTTGCACACTGTGGCTACTTTGCTAAAGACCTCATGTAAATCAGCATGCCCCCCAGCTGCCACAGAAAACCCCAAGTTCACTTCCCCCAACTCCACACTGCTCAGATGCCGGAAAGTTCTTCCTTCTGTGGAACAGATCATCTGTCTCCTTTAGCTTCTGCACATTTACCTTGCTTTTGCCCCACAGAGACTCCCAGGCCAATCTGGCCTCCTGCTTGGGGACAAGTCACCCAGGGGATTAAAGACAGATCTCAGGCCCCACGGACCAGTCCTGCCCTCAGTCTGCATCCCTGCTCCCTCTGTGGTCTTCGTTGGAGGGTCTCTGCCTGCCTCCTGCCCTTCCCTTGCCTATCTCTGGTCTCTCTCCTCCAGGACTCAGCTCCATGACAACAGGCCTCTTTCCTTGGCAGGAAACCCGTGCTGAAGCCTGGCCATGTCCAAGAGTGCCAATCCAAGAGCAAAAACACAATCCATTTCATTTCTGTAACCCCAGCTTCCTGATTCCCAGACTATGGTGGAGCTGATGTATTCTTAAGTAGGAAGACACATTTATTTCCTCTTTAATCAAACCAGGAAATTACCTGGAAGATTCAGAGAGTTTGAATCACTTGTGTAAGGTCACACAGCAACTCAGTAGTCCGGCCATCTTGGGAAACCAAGACTCTGACCTCCTGGACTGGGTTCCTTCCTCGAGAACCTCTGTGGTAACCAGTTTGGCTCTTCAGGCTGGGGAGGACCTGTAGCTGACAGCAATCAACGAGATTCAATGCTATGTCTATTGTAGGTGTCTGTGTTGAGAAAACAGAAACCACAGAAAAACCATCAGACCTTCCCAGGGCTACAGACACACTGGGCTTCTGTCCACCTGCCCAGAGTCCAACATGGATCTGGAAATCAGCTCACCTGAAGGCCCTGCAGCCCAGTGCAATGTGTCTAAGAGCAGGGGAAGGAGAGGAAAAGCATGCACAGCTCTCCTGGCTCCCCCACCCCCAGAGGAAGTCCAAATCATTCAGAAAAGCAGATGCCAGAATATTCTGAATTTCCAGTAAGGTTTCCCTTCCCAGGAAACGTGTGGTCTGGGGAAGGACAGAGACACCTATGGGTGGGGCCGCGAGCCCCTCCGGCTTCACAGGAGGAACATTTCCTGAGCTCCATGGCCCCTTTCATTTGTAGCCTGCCACCCCCAGTGGAAGTGCATTAAAAACACACACACACACACACACACACACACACACAATGCTTCAGAGGTCTGCCTTTGCCAGGAACTCTAGAAATAACTCGCTGAGAAACATCTCCATCTCAGACTCACCACCTACAGAGAAAACGGTCCAATACGCTGGCAGCTCGGCATGGGGAGAGGCTCAGAGAGGGGAATGCAGGAGTGAGGCTGTGTGGGGGGTTGGTGGGGGCCCCACGGCTCACAGGCCATAGCTGTCAGGGCCCTCTGCACATCTGGGCTCAAACACCGGCCCTGCCACCTGCTGGCAGTGTGACTTTAGGAGAGGTGAGCACCCTCTGGGCTTTGGGGACCTCATCTGTAAATGGGGCTGATCACGTATGACCTTGTCCACAGAAAAGTTACAGCATGCCGGGTAGGAACAAGTGCAGCTGGTTCTGGAGTCCAGGCAGGATAAGGGAAGGTCCCTGGATAAGAAAGGACAATGCAGGATCAGAGGGGCCAGTGGTGGCAGGTTCCTCTCATTTCCTCCTACTGTGAATACATTGTATTCTCTGGGACTTTTGGTCTGTTATCAGGAGAGAAGGACAAATGATGTGTTAAGTCTAGCTAGCACCCCTATTGTGAAGATAGGGAAACTGAGGCCCACAGAATGTGGGTGTCTTCCTGAAGTCACAGAAAGGGAAGCTGCTGAGCTAGGCTCCTGCCACCCATGCTGGACTGCTGCCACCCATGCTGGACTCTGCATGTCCTAGCAAACCCCTTGGGGAGCTGTGTACCCCTGAGGGCATGAAGCCTGGGCATGTCTGCAGGAATCCAGAATGTGTTGCCACCCGGGCCTGTCTTCTGCATTTCCCTACAAAAGTGACCAGCACTGAAGTCAAATGGACAGCTAGAGAGAGGGGAAAGGGACCCAGCTCTGTCCCTTACCAGGTTGTGGCATGGTGCATGGGGCTTGACTCTGTGGGCATCATCTGCCTATCTGTGAAATGAGGACATGACTCTTACCTCCTAGGACCACTGGTGAGCATTAGTCATTCATCAAACAACTACTGATGGGTATTGATTGCCTAAGTTCCAGGCACTATTCCTGGAACTGGAAAACATCAGAGAGCTAGGCAGGGGCTCTGTGCACACGCTTCTCCCTCTCTAGCGGGGCAGGCAGCCATGTGACAAGCAAAAGAGAAACACGCAGGATCATTTCACATTGAGATAATAATAAACAGTGCAGTGTGAGGGCAAGTGAATGGTGTGCGTTGGGCTGGGAGCTGTTTGAGGATGAGAGGGAGGCAGGGGGGGACAGCACCTGCCAGGTTGTAGAAACCACAAGTGCCAAGATCTTGAGTGTGGTGGGAGTGGGGAGGGGATGCCACGGGGAAGTAGCAGGGCCTGCTGTGAGGCTGAGCCGGGCACACCAGTGCTGGATGCTCCATCACGTTCGGGCTGGATGCCATGCAGGAGTCTAGGGGCAGCCTTCACAGATGCCCCACACTTTGTGGGCCCAGGCAGGAATCTGGGCAGCACAGGCTGATGTGTGGGCTCTCTCGGGGCACAGGTGCCTGACCCAGGCCTGGTGGGAAGGTGGACGTCGATGTCACAGAGTGTCTGGAAGGTTTCCATCTGCCTCTGGTGGGCTGACAGCAGACAGGGTGAAGCCAAAGGACAGGGGATGTAAATTGCTGAAATCACCTACCCCTGGAGCCTTCCCAGATAATATAGGCATTCTGAGGAGAGGTTGCGGTAGAGACACAGAACAGGAAGAGAGAAACCTACAGAGCAGACTGCTTGTTGGGATCCACAGTTCCAGATGTGCTCTGCAGATCACCAGTTCCCTAGTCTATTAGTCCGTTCTCGCATTGTTATGAAGAAATGCCCAAGACTGGGTAATTTATAAAGGAAAGAGGTTGTTATTTTATTTTATTTTTGAGATGGAGTCTTGCTCTGTCGCCCAGGCTGGAGTGCAATGAAGTGATTTTGGCTCACTGCAACCTTCACCTCCTAGGTTCAAGCGATTGTCCTGCCTCAGCCTCCTGAATAGCTGGGATTACAGGTGCAACCATGCCCAGCTAATTTTTTTTTTTTTTTTTTTTTTTTTTTTTTTTTTAGCAGAGACGGGTTTTTGCCATGTTGGCCAGGCTGGCTCGAACTCCTGACCTCAGGTGACCCACCTGCCTCGGCCTCCCAAAGTACTGGGATTACAGGCGTGAGCCACCGTGCCTGGCCAGAAAAGAGGTTTAATTGGCTCATGGTTCTGCAGGCTGTACAGGGAGCAGACTGGCTTCTTTTTCCGGGGAGGCCTCAGGAAACTTCCAATTACGGTAGAAGACAAAGGGGGTGCTGGCACTTCACCTGGCTAGAGCAGGAGGAAGAGAGGGGGAGGTGCCACACACTTTTAAACAGCGAGATCTTGTGAGAACTCACGATCACAACACAGTACCAAGGGGAAAATCTGCCCCCGTGATCCATCCACCTCTCCCTAGGCCCCACCTTCAGCAGTGGGGATTACAATTCAACATGAGATATGCATGGGGACACAGATCCAAACCATATCACTGAGTTTAGTGGCATTCCTAATGCATTCCCCTCCTTTCTTTATAAGAGTTTATTCAGGTATACACTTTTCATGGGCTTCAGGTGAGGCAGGCCCCAGTCCCAGTTCCTGCCCCAAGACTGATCAAGGAGGAACCATGATCAGTTTCAGCTAGAAGTTCTCCAATTTCCTATGTTTATGGGGCCCTTAGTCTCAGCAATTTTTCTCACTGTGCCTCTAAGCTAAAAGAAATATCTAACCCTTCTGCTGGGTTAGGCCCAGACAGCTTAGTAAGTATTTAGGCCCTAACAACTTAGCCAATTGCAACTAGCTAATTGTAAAGACACTATACATGAACTGAAAGAAAAAAGGTATACTTTTAATTAATATATTCTTTTTTTAATTTTAGAAACTTGTTAAAAAACTTTTTTGTAGGCAAGTGGAACTTAATTTGGTAAAAAAATATATGTTTTTGTGGTATACAACATGATATTTTGATATATGTGTACATTGTGGAGTTGCTGAGTCAAGTTAAATAACACATTCATTATTCATATACTTATTTTCTTGTGGTGAGAACACTTAAATATACTGTCTTAGAAACTTTCGAGTATATAATACGTTGTTATGAACTACGTCACCATGTTGTACGACAGATCTAGTTTATTCTATAATCACTTACTAGTGGAATGGATGCACCTGTTGGGCACTGCACAACTTCTCACACTGTGTGTTTGGATTGGACACCAGCACCCCCATTTCACATTCCACACTGATTTTCATTCCATACTTGTTTTATTTCAGCAATCACTAAAACTTCTCAAAGATATGATATCATCAAATGTCTGTAGCATGATTAATGTTGAAACCATGAATAACCTGAGCTAAAAAGTAGTTCAAGTGGGCTGGGTGCAGTGGCTCACGCCTGTAATCCCAGCACTTTGGAAGGCCAAGGTGAGCAGATCACGAGGTCAGGAGGTTGAGACCATCCTGGCCAATATGGTGAAACCCCCGTCTCTACTAAAATACAAAAAAATAAGCTGGGCATGGTGGTACGTACCTGTAGTCCCAGCTACTTGGGAGGCTGAGGGAAGGGAATTGCTTGAATCCGGGAGGTGGAGATTGCAGTGAGCCGAGATCATACCACTGTACTCCAGCCTGGCGACAGAGCGAGACTGTCTCAAAAAACATACATATATAAAAAAAAAAGTAGTTCAAGTGGTGTCCAACAGATGTCCAGCATTACTGAGTTTTCCTTGAAAGCTTAAAATATCCCCTGGCACCCCTGAATTTGGTGTGGCAATCTGGGGTGCCTCATCCCTTAGTTTGGGATAGAGTGGACTTGAAGCCGTAAATCATCTGTTTAGGTAAGAGACTGTGATGCAATTCCGGCTGATGAAATGTGGAGAGAAGTCTTTTGAGAGATTTCTAGAGAAGGGTCTCCTCACCCTATCCAAGCTGTCTGGGAGGATGCCTTCTGCTGGGGGCTGTTGCAGAGTCTGCGTAGGAACCTGGACCCGCAGCTGCCCTCTTGGACCCAGAGGACCACTGTCCCCAGGAGAAGACACTGGATGGCGAAGGGGATGGAGGGGCTGTGGCTTTGGTGGCATTGTTTGGCTGCTGAAGCCTGGAAATACCCATCTCTGGACTTGCTATTTTGTAAGCTAATGCTGTCCTGGAAAATGTAGCCTATTTAGAGCTGGATTTCCTGCTCACTAGCAGCAAAAAGGACCCTTCCTGATACACTGCAAAGAATGTTTGGGAACACCACACTTTCTCTTCTCCATTAGGGTCACCTATTAAAGTCTCTGAGAAATCCCACAATCCTCTGTTTACTTTGGTTCAGTACAGTTTGCCAAATTTACTTAACTGAGAAAACCTTTTTTTTCTGTAGAACCTAATTACACCTCACAGAACATTTGTGTGCCAAAAACCACATTTTTTTTTTTTTTTTTTGAGATGGAGTCTCACTCTGTCACCCAGGCTGGAGTACACTGGTGCGATCTCAGCTCACTGCAACCTCCACTTCCTGGGTTCAAGTGATTCTCTTGCCTCAGCCTCCTGAGTAGCTGGGACTACAGGCACGTGCCACCACACCCAGCTAAGTTTTGTGTTTTTAGTAGAGACTGGGTTTCACCATCTTGGCCAGGCTGGTCTCGAACTCCTGACCTCGTGATCTGCCCTCCTCGGCCTCCCCAAAGTGCTGGGATTACAAGTGTGAGCAACTGCACCTGGCCGAAAAACACAGTTTTGAAAGGACGCCTTAGATCCCTCCTCACGGCCCCTCATCCCCTACCCACCCCAGAAGCCCGTACACACAGACGCCCACCTCAGCAGAGTGCCAGGGCCCACATATGTTTCTATTCAATGGGGAAGACTAACCAAAGCCAGATGTACCTGGGCAGCCCACAGGCAGAGGAAGCAATGATGTCATGTTCCAGCCACGCAGGGATTAGCTGCCAGAAAGCCCCCATGGAGGAGTGGGGCCTGGCTGCTAATGGATTCAGCAGGAGCCCCCCTGTAGGCTTTACACGACCAAAGTGCATGACTGCTGTGTGCATGATGGCTGTGCCTGTGACCACTGTGTCCCTGACTGCTGTGTGTGTGATCACTGTGTCTGTGACCATTGTGTCTATGACCACCGTGTCCCTGACCACTATGTCCCTGACTGCTGTGTTGGTGACTGCTGTGCCCATGACCACTGTGTCCATGACTGCTATGTCTGTGACTACTGTGTCCATGACCACTGTGTGTCTGATTGCTGTGTCCATGACCACTCTGTGACCACTGTGTCCCTGACCACTGTGCCTGTGACCACTATGCCCGTGACTGCTGTGTCCTTGACCACTGTGTCTGTGACCGCCGTGTCTGTGACCACTGTGCCCATGACTGCTGTGTCTGTGGCCTCTGTGTTTGTGGTCTCTGTGTCCCTGACCACTGCATCTATGACACTGTGCCTGTGACTGTGTGTCCAGTGCCACCGTGTGTGTGGGATTGCTGTGTTCAAGAGCACTGTGTACTTTTGGGCTCAGTCCCTCTGTAGCTCCCAGGAAGGGGCCCTACTGTTGCTGTCGTCAGTCCTGCCACCCAACAAGGCAGTACTCTGTGTATCTTTCCTTGGCTCCTGGTCATGCCTCCTCCCATCCCCCAGTCTTGGCCTCCCTGACCCAGGAGGAGGACAGAGCTCTGTTGACCACTTTCTGCATGATTTAGGCCATCCTTCTCTACTTTGGAGCCCAGAGAGTATCCGCCCTGTGATTTTCCAAAAGTGTCCCCTGGCAACCTTTGGTTTCTGAAGAGGAACTGTAGGTTATGTGTCGGGGTGAGGAGGGTCCTAGCTGCTGCCCCTGATTCAACCAGGACAGCTTTCTGCTCATCCTTTTTATCCACTGGGTTCCCACAGAGTATTTCATTGGAGTAACAGTTTTTGTGGCAGGAAAAAATATTTCCAAAGTAATGATATTGACCAGTATTGCGTTTTTGCAGGAAGGACTGGGGCCTCCTCTCTATGCTGCGGAATCCCTGGAGATTTGTGGGAGAGCCAGATGGGGTCAGGGCAGAGGAATGGAGGAGACCGCCTGCGAAGGCAGGAGTTTGTTCTCCCTGTTGACTTTGCCTGCCATGACCCAGGAGAAAAAGCCCTTTGAAACCATCAGAGAGCAGTTAGGCAGACCCACAAGGCATGCTTCTCAAACTCTGGGTCACTGGTGAGGAAGCAGGAGGCAGGCAGAGAAGTACAGCCTTGGAGGCGGAATGCATTTTATTTTCTCAGCCAAGATTTAGAGGCTGATGCTGACACCCCGACCAGGCCAGGCACCTTTGCACAAGAGCTCAGCTCAGCTCTGGACCCTCAGAACTGCCGGGCTCAGTGGTGTGCATTTGGCAATGGGAGCACGGCAAGGCATGTACAGGGATAACTGCACCATCAGGCACAGTGGGCATGGTGCCCACTGCCCAGAATACTTGCAGGTACTCTAAAAAATGTTTTTATTTCTTTTAAAATCAGAAGAAAAAAAAGCTTTCAGGTTGAAGAAAATCTTCAATATATCATATTTATGTATTCGTCTTTACAACAATGCAGTTTTAAAATAATTACATATTTATGGGGGAAGGGGGCCATTAAGGGAAAAATGCCCGCCAAAGTTCTGATGGAGTTATAATGTGTCCCTAAGTAAATGACAGTGAATTTCAGACCTTGTATTAGCTTGGGCTGCTGTAATAATACCACAGACTGGGTGGCTTAAATGACAGAAATTTATTTTCTTGCAGTTCTGGAGGCTAGAAGTCCAAGATCAAGGAGTTGGCAGCGCTGACTTTTTCCAAGGCCTCTCTCCTTGGCTCCCAGGTGGCTGTGTTCCCCCTGCATCTTTCCATCATCTTCTCTCTTTTTAGATGGAGTTTCACTCTTTTTGCCCAGGCTGGAGTGCGATGGTGCGATCTTGGCTCACTGCAACCTCAATCTCCTGGGTTCAAGTGATTCTCCTGCCTCATTCTCCTGAGTAGCTGGGATTATAGACGTGCACCACCACACCCAGCTAATTTTATATTTTTGTAGAGATGGGGTTTCACCATGTTGGCCAGTCTGGTCTCAAACTCTTGACCTCAGGTGATCCACCTGCCTTAGCCTCCCAAAGTGGTGGGATTACAGGTGTGAGACACCATGCACAGCCCCTGGTCTCCACTTTTTATACTGATGCCAATCATACTGAATTAGGGCTCACCCTAATGGCATCATCTTGACTTCATGAATTCTTTAAAGCCTCTATGTCCAAATATAGTACTGAGCGTTAGGGCTTTAACATATGAATTTAGGGGGACACAGTTCAGCCCTTAACAAATCTTCTTGCATAAATTCATGCTCTTTCTTTGCAACTGCCTTTCCCTTCTCATCTCTTTTTTTCCCAGAGAAAGAGAAAGACCCTATCTAAAATGCTTTCTGCTTCAGAGAGCATCAGAAGGGAAGCTTGCCCAGGCTCCCTGGTTCTTTCTTTTGGGCTGTGGGTCAAATGCTGTCCAGTGCTGACCTGGACAAATTGAGGATACCAGAAGGAATCCAAGGCGCCGCTAGTGCTGTGGGTGGACCCTGGTCATCCCCCTGCCTCTGGATATTAGAACTCGGTTTAGCTACATTCGAGATGTAATTCAAGGGGTCACTGGGGGATGGTTATATGTGATGTCCAAGTGTGTGGCTTCATGGTCCCCCAAAGACCAGGTGCCAGGGCAACCCTTCCCCACCTGCTCCAGCACTATCCACCCCATCCCAGTACTGTCAATTATATGGGGTCAATGGTGTGGCAGGAGGATGGTTCTTGGTATTAAAACGGATCCATTTCCTTAGGGTTGAAAGCGTAGAGGATCCAAGCAGATCCTAGCCTCCTGAATGCCAGGAATTCTTGATGTTTTATTAGGATTTTGTCAAGAAAGGGGGAGTGAGAGCTCCTCACTGTCCCTGATTCAATGAAACTGGAGAGCCTGTTCTGCTGCCCTTGAAAATTCAATGTTACTTTCAAGTGTGGAATGTCCTGTAATTTTTGTGAAATTGGCTTTTATTTTAAATGAGTCCTACTGAGGGTAATCCAAACATGAAGACGAGAAGGAGGAGAAGGAGAAGGGAGGAGGAGGAGGGTGAAGAGGAAGAGTTCCAGTGGCATGAGAAAGCAGGGCTGAGTCTGGGAGTTGGATTCCCTCTTGTCCTGCCCTGTGATGTGATGGCATTACCTTCTCTGGAGTCTCCAATCCTAAGACACTAGCCTGAACATGTCTCAGCAATTTTTCCCCCATGGATTTGCCCATATACCTTGATGGATCTTACGATATTTGCCATAAAATTCAGGGTCAATGGTCATCACCATTCTAGAGCGAGTACCCATCCAACCTGGAGCAGGATGGGCAGAGCCAGGGCATGGGGCTGAGGCCTGGTACTCAACCTGGGGAGCAGAGGATGCAGAAGGAAAGGAGCCGATGGGCTCCAGGCAATCTCCTCTCTCCACCTGGTCTCCCACCAGAGGGACAGAGTGTGGCCTGGGAGGCTGGAGGTCTGGGTTTGGCCCCTCCGAAGAGACCCATTTCATATGTGGCTTTGGGCTAGCCTCTCTGTTCTTAGGCTCCCCATCTCCTAAATGAGGGAGTTGGACCAGATGAGTTCATCAAAGCCACTGGGTACCAGCCACCAGGTGCCAGCCTCAGGTGCTGAAGATGCACAAAGACACAAAGACAAGCCCATAGCCCTCCCGGAGCCAGGTAGCCTGCTACAAGCCAGGCTTGTTCACTTGCTCATTTTTCCTGCCTGAAATACATTTATTTTTTTCTCATGATGAAAGCTGCTCATGCTTATTATTTAAAATATATATACAGAAAACATGGCCAAGGAAAACAAAGACAGAAAAATGATCCCCATAAATCTCACCCACTCAGAGACAACCATGTTTAGTGCTTGGATTTTCTTCCAGACCATTTCCTATGACTAGGGACACTCATACTTAAATATAGGAACAAAACAGGATCATAGTGCTTATTTTTTCTGAGTCCTCACGATCATTCTATGAGTCAGTTAGTAGTATTTTTACTTTATATATGCAGAAACAGAGACTCAAAGAGGCTGAGTAACTTTCTCAAGGTGGCAGGACTGTGACTCAATGCCAAATTCAGCTGACGTCAAGTCGAAAGCTCTTTCTCAACACCCTTGTCCATGAGGGAGCCAGGTAGGTAAATGACGGATTGTTCCAGCATTAACCAAACCTCACAGAAGCTGGAGACCCATGCAGTTGTTTTAGGATAGCTGAGTAAAGGTCACAAGCAAGTCAGCCTTTGAACGGTGTTCTTGGAAACAAGGGGGGCTTTGTCAGGTGGAGAAGCAGCAAGGAAGGTGCTTCAGGCAGATGGAAGAAACAAACAAGTCAAAAGAGTGAAGGTCAATCAAGTTCATGGCTCCCTCAGTACAAGAAAGCAGCCAGGGCAATTGGATATGCATAGACAGGAGTGTGCGTGTGTGTGTGTGTGTGTGTGTGTGTGTGTCAGGGGAGGCAAGGGGAGGTGGCAGGAGGTGAGCTTGCTGGAGTTAGGCTGAGGAAGGCCATAAAATATGCTGAGCAGTTCAAGCTCTCTTCTTAAGGTGATGAGAGCTATTAAGGGTTCTTGATGGGATATGAATGGATCTTTTAGGGGGACACTCTGGAGGCCCTGTGGGGGGCGGATTGGGGTAAGGGGAGTCAATCATCTGATTCTTTGATCCTCTTTCCAACCTCAATTAGCATCCCCAGGAAAGGGAGGCAGAAAGAGTGGGGAGTGAGGTCCCATGAGTCTTGGGAAGATGGCTGGATGCCCAAATACTCCATCTTACAAAAGGCTCAGCTCATGGGCTGATGAGGAGGGAAATGAAGCCAGAGGTGTGTGGTGGAACTGTGAATGAGCCCACCCCTTAGAGGGAGGAAGAGGGGAATGAGGGACTGATTTAATGGTATTGATTCCTGCTGTGTCTTATTTCTGAAACTCTGCTCGGCTGTCTGCGCCAACATCTGTTTGTTCCATCTCCAGCATGAGGCAGGGCCCCTTTCTTTCCAGGACTGGGTTGGCATTGCTTAAGTTTGCACTTGGGTGGTTTTTTTCTGGGAGGATTGATGTCCTGCACTCCAATCAGCTGGGTCAGGCATGCACTCCACCTTCTACATAGTCCCATAGACATCAGAAAAGGTTCAGGGTGGAGCAGACATAGGGGCTCACATGGGTCAGGAACCTGGGCTGCCAAGGGAGCCTCTGCACAAAGGGCCAGAGCTGTGCAGGTGACGGGTGTGTGCAGGTGCGGGACTGGAGTCATGAATAGGTGACAGGTGGGGACAAACAGCTGCTGGTGAGTATAGGTTGAGTAGCTGGATGAAAAAATGAATGGGGGAGTGAGGCTAGGTTATACTGTGGCAAAACCAAATGGCAAAGGGTTAGTTTGTTTTTGTGCTGCCTGTCCTTTGGGACTTGGGTGCCAGGTTAGGTCTTCTGAGAAACAGGCTCTCACATGGGAGTAGCTATGGCTTTATTAGGGGAGATGCCTGTGAAGGATAAAGGGTGGGGGAGCAGGAGAGGCAGGGGGAAGCTTTAGCCACAGTGCAGGTCTGACACCTGGGAAAGGAGAGAGAAGGAAAGATGGGGAAGGAAGAGCCTGGGATTGCAGCATGGTTCTGCGGAGTCCTGGGCCAGGCTGATGGCAAGTCCCTAAACCAAAGTTGCTCATTAGCAGAATCCCACATCAAGCAGGACTGAGAGTTCTAATATTCAAGTCATGGATACCAGCCATTTGCATGGAACAGCCAAGGGAAGCCAGTGTGGCCTGGGAGGAGGACAGAGGGAGATCCACAGGGAATAGCTGGTGGCCGTGGGTCAGCTCTGCCTAGAGGGAGGCTCTTTGGAAGGAGCCTCTGAGAGGGACGCCTCCATGGCTGCTGTGGTTGGCTGGGAACTCGGCCGCAGGCACTCCTAATTCGGGAATCCAGGCTGTTTTTAGAGAACCCACTGTCTAGAATTTTGCTGGTCACCATGACAGAGGAAAAAGATAACCTGGAGGATCTCACACTGTTAATTAAAGGCTCTAGTCCAGAAGAGATGTGTGTCAACTTTACTGGTGACCATTGGCCAGATCTGATCACGTGACCCCAGGATCCAGGAAGTGAGAGTCCAGGAAGGGGTCCAGGAAGTAAAATCAGCCACCGCATAGTAGGAGGAGAGCTGAAAATACTTGAACAGTGCTAATGCCTACCACAGTATATGAAAAGGAAAATGAATGAATGACGGGAAAAAGAGATGGATCAATGGAATGACTGAAAGAAGGGAGAAGATAAGGAAGAGAGAATCAAGGGGTGAAGGAGTAAATTAAGGGGTAAGTAAGCAAGTGAATAAATGAATGAATAAAGAAGTAATGAAGGATGAGTGTGGCCTGATGGATAAAGCAGAATGCATAGGATGTAGATGGATGAATAGTGAGAGATGAGAAAGGATGAGCTAAGGAGAGAGGCCATTGAGCCTCCTTTGCTTTGGAAGGGTAACAAGCAAAGCACTCCCCTTCTTCTCCCCACTGCCACCTCCAGCCAGATGCAGCTACAATCCAATAATTGCACCAACCAGCAGTCCCTGAATGGTTACTGCAAAGGTGTCTCTCTAGAGGCCACTGGGGCTGCAACACAGGGCCAAGAAGGGACAGCCTTTCCTTCCCTCTGACAGCACGGCCCTGTATTGAACAGCTTTGTGAACATATTCTGGGACTACTAACGTCTGTGCCTGCCTCTTGCAGAGAGGGCTTGAGGGCTGCCAGCACATTGTGATCCTCTTGGAAGCAGCAGAGAACTTCCCCCCAACTTAAAGCCCACCTCGCTTTTCCAGTGTGCCCAAATCCACCTGATGAGAACCCTCTTTCGCTTTAAGCTTTGGCTGTTAAGAAGTCTTCTTTTAAAAGAAGGAATCCTCTAAATAAACCCACTCGCAATTATTGAAGAGCTATTGTACTGGTCACAGTGGAGGCCACTGGGATGACAGTTACAAAAGGACCATGGGCAAGCTCCTTCCCTCTTTAGCCTCAGTTTCTTCATTTATTAAAGTGGAAGGGGTTCTGATAGATCCTGTTTTATACAAGACTGAGCACAAGATACTGGGTGATGAATGCAGTTCGTTGGTTTGATGGTTACAGAGGAGCTGAGTTGCACTCCCTTTGTCCTCATAGATGGGAAGTGGTCCTGCCCTTGAGGTCTCAAGGCTGACCTGTTGGTGAGTGGAACCAGATGATCAGGTCTAGTCTAGATTAAAGGACTAGTGACAATAACTTGGTTTGTGGTTGCTCCCAATTCAATTTGCTATTGAACAGCAAACAAGCAGGGCTGCAAGCCAGTGAATATGGGTCTCTGTACATCTTGACTTTCAAAGTGTGTCTGAAGTTCAGGACTCAACCACTCCTGCACAAAGTGGGAGATCCGCCAGGCCAGAAAGAGCTGGGTGCTGCAGACTCAACGCTGTTTTCTGTAAACTTTCAGTTGAAGTGTAATATACATACAGAACAGGTCATGAATAGTAAGTGTACAGTTTGATGGAATTTCCCAAAGGGAATACAGTTGTATGACCAGTACTGTAATCAAGAAACAGAACATGTCCAGCATTCCACAGACCTCGGGATGCCTTTGCATCTGGCTTCTCTCAGTATTAAGTTGTGAGACGTCGCCACGCTGTTGAGTGTAGCTGTGCTGTTTCTCCTCATTGTTGTGTAGTATTCCATTGCGCATCACTGCCTCTTATGCCTTAGACTGCATCAGCATTCAAGGTTCTACCTATCACCTGTGCAGCAATTTCTTGCTGCCCTGTAGTGACGAGCTTCTGCATTCAAATTTCTGTTGCATTGTCAAGCTCACAGTTGGCCTGAGCAGGATCTGTCACAGTCGCAAAAACTATCAGCGGAAGGAGGCAGCAGGCAGATCCCCGGCCTTGATCTGAAACCAAGTCAGCAACACCCAGTGGAGATAGGGAGTGAAGCAGAGGGTTGGGGGAGGATGTGCTGCCCTCACGCCTGGAACAAGCCCATGTGGGCTCTATCACCACCACAAAGGCAGGTGATTAGGGCT
This sequence comes from Pan paniscus, assembly GCF_029289425.2. NCBI lineage: Eukaryota > Metazoa > Chordata > Mammalia > Primates > Hominidae > Pan > Pan paniscus. Next base: position 90,591,668 of record NC_073257.2, read on the forward strand.
CATTAGAGTAACTGTTATGATGCAGGAGAGATATCACCTGGGTGTCAGATTTCTGGCCACCTGGCAAAGGCAGGTGTGTGCAGGAGAGAATAAGCAGGGGCAGGGGCAGACAGGCTCTTACCTGCAGGCAATAGATACTATGGCCTTGAGTGTGCAGATGGCAGCAAGGACACTGAGGCAGTCAGATGGTTAGGACTTGTGCATGGACAGGATGGGAAGGCGAAGAGAAGGAGCAGGAAGGGGAATGGTTGAGGTGCAGCCATCCACAAAACCAGGGGCTCCTGGATGGGAGTCAGAGCAGGCTGTGGGCTTCTGGGGACAGGGCCCTCTCTCCTCCTTCCCTGTAGCCCCCCATGCCTGGCACAGGGCAAGCCCACAAGTGGCACTAATTAAAGTGTGAGCCATCCCTCTTGGTCAGGATATCCCATGGCGGGATCTGCGGGTGAGACAGGGACCATATCCCTCCTGCCTCCCCACCTGATCAGCCTTCATCAGGTCTCCAGGGCTCTACCAGCTGTCAGGCAGCTGCAGGTATTTGGCTGCTGCTCTGCAGGGCCCAGGGAAGGAGGCAGAGTTGAGTCCATTAGCTCGGTGCTGTTCTCTAGGGAGCACGCAGAGGGATTATCTGGCTGCTTTGCCGCCTCCTGACTTCCCAGGACCACCCCTTTGGGACTCGATCCAAGGAAGTGAGCGATCCCCTCATTAGGCATAAGGAGTCAGTAATCCTGCCACTCCTCTCCTCTGTGAGCCTCCTGTGCACGGAGTCCAGCCTCAGGAGGAAGCAATGGGCTAGGCGGGCCAGGCCTGGCTTCCAGCCTGGGCTCTGCTTTTCACTCAGAGTGAGGCCTGGGGCACTCCCCATCCCTTCTGGGCTGTCTTTCCCCATCTGCAAAATGAGTACCCTTTTGTCTGAAAGCCCTTCTAGCTCTGGTGTCCTCCAATGTGTGACCAGAGGCAGACCCAGCTCCATCTCTGAGTGGGCCTGAGGGACTCACTCCCCCCATCTGTTTACTGTTCCCTCTTCTTCCCTGATGCCCAGCATGGTGGATGGGGAGTATAATGACCCTGACTTGTTCTCAGTGGAAAATGATGGCCAGAAGAAATGTGAAGTGTTAGTTACCACCTGCCAAGGACAAACTGAAATGACTAGTGGTGGCCCGTTTTGGGAGGGTAGGGGGAAGGGTAGGAGCCAGAGGCATTCCAAGGAGAAGGGAGAGACAGAAAGGGGTATAATGAAAACAAGAGCCCCACATATTGAGGGCTTGCTTAATCTATACCAGCACGTTACTAAGAGCTTTATGTTATATGGCATCTCACTTAATCCTTAATATGAAGGACAAAGCCCCAAAGCCCCAAGCCTCAGGGACTCAGAAGGTGAAGTTAGTTTCCAGTGCAAAACGAGGTAGAAGATGATGGAGAGAATACTCCATGGTCCCAGAGGGTCTCCAGCAGATTTGTTCTGGATGAGAGTATTTTAGACAGTCATGTTAACATGTCTTGAAACTGCACTAGGTTCAGTGGCTGAGAATGTTGATCGAAAGCTCAGGAGTGCAAGAAAAATGGAATTTTCTCACTTTTCCTATATAATTCAATTTCTGTTTCTGGTCCCCATTCCACCAAGGTGCTAGACCCAGGACCCTGTACATGAATGACCTCTCCTTGCTCAGATGTGTGAGTTCTGGGAGCTATACAAGTGTAGGGGTGGGTGGGGTGCTGGGTCCTTGTGTGTCCTGGTTTCCACAGGCATGTCCTTCAGGCACCTGGCCCTCAGGTGTGATCCTGTAGGTGATGCAGGGCGCTCCTCACACTATCTGTAAGTCCCCTGAAACCTAGGAGCATTCTCTGCCCCTCCACACCAGGCTTGGCCACCCACACAATCCTTCTGCTGCCTCAGCTACCCATTGGGGCATGAAATGCTGCGAAGCCGCCTGAGCTGCCCCTTTTGCCTAGAAATATCCTGCATCTCCTTTTCCAGAACTTTGTCTCCTCTCTAGCTCTTTCCGGGCTGTAGGGGTACGGGACTTTCCCTTGTTGATTTCACCAATCTATTTGGGAGTCATGGGGCCTTCCTGGAGAGGGTGTGCAGGGCTCATCTCTCGGGGACACACTGACAACTCCATTTATATCCCTTCTTCCAATTCCCTTGCACTGATCATCCTCAGGGAAACCCAGACATGGGAGCTGGGACACTTGCTGTTACTCACTGTGTATCCTCCACATCCTTTATCAGAGACCAGCAGTCCCAGCAGGGATGGCTTTCTGGAAAGACATGTCTAGTTTCTCTGCTTCCTGCAGCTCCATCCCTTCCCCCAGGTAGTTAGACAGACCTCCGGGCTCTTTAGGAATATGGGCCTTGGTGAGAAAGGGAGGACCTACCTATAGGAATATGGGCCTTGGTGAGAAAGGGAGGACCTAGCTAAAATTCTGTGTGTACAAAGACAGAGGCAGAGGCTTCAGGGGAAGAGCTATGCCAGGCCCAGAGATCAAGGAACAGAGCCAAGGTGTCCTCCAGGTCTCCATCCCAGGGCTGTGGGACACCCCCAGCAGGGCAGCCTGCCAGGCCAGCCCTCCTAGTGAAGGCTCAGACATCCTCCCACCACAGCTCTGATCTATCCATTCCAGCAGGCTCCACAAACAGAAGGAGCTCCCTAGAAAGCCACCAGGACCCCTGCCATGGAGCCCTCCAATCAGCCCTGCTCCTGCCAAATCTGTTACTAATTTAAGCAAGACTCTAGGAGGAATATGGAAGACCCAAATGTATGCGCTGTGGGTCACCAAAAGGAATTCTGCCATGAGACAGGATTCGGAACCACAGTGTTTTGGCTTCCTCTTGTGCCAGGCTTAGGGGAGAAGTAGTTTGTCCATATCACCCACTGAAATAAGAAAGTAGGACCTCATCTGTCTGCCCCCAAAGCCCACAAGATTCCCAATATACCTCATTGTCTGGGAGGCTTTGTGTGGCTACTAAAGTCTGTCTTCCCCTGGAGAAGTTCACTGCATCCCTCCCATTTTGGAGAAGGGAAGAGACACACAGTGGGTTAGTGGGGAGTGTGTTTAAATCACAGAGGGTGAGCTCGTGTCTTCTTTGTATGTCAGCACACAATCTGCCATCTCCCCAAGTCTGTTCTACATGAGTGAGTGAGAGTGACCCCAGTCACTGCTGTCATCAGCAACATACAGGTCATGGTGCCAAGGAAAAGGCCAATCAGACCAGATGTAAGACCTGGATCCACCCCTACCTGCACCCCAAGGACTGGCCAGGGGAGGGTGGATGTGCCGCACACCAGAGCCTCATGGAGCTCTTCAAAAGTGGGTCCCTGAGACACCACCCACCACGCTTGGGGACCATTAATAGATGTTATGGGAACAAAGGATTCTGTGGTCAGAGAGCCTGGAAAATGCTGAGTCAAAGGAGGTCAAGCATGTTTCATTATTGTAGGAATCTTTAGCTGTAAATATGCTGTATCTTGTTTACTCTCCCAGAAGGCTGTAGAATCCAGGATCCTCTAACTTAATTTGGTCTTAACTGGCCCTTTCTCTGAAGTATGGCGAGCATCACTTGGCTTCCTCAACACCCTTCTGGGAAGCAAGGCTCTGATGCTCATTAGAAAATAATCCCTGGGAAGGATGAACAGACAAATAATGCTGGATCTGTGGGGGTCCAGGGAGGCAGCTTATGGCAAGGGCATGTGTGTCCTGGGCTTTAAGGAAGGATGAGGCTTTGGAGGTAGGGACCTGAGGGGAGAACGATCTTGCAGAAAAGCCAGTGCCGGCATTGGAGGCATTTGAGGGTAGTGGGTGTGAACAGCACATGGTGTGCAATTTGGCTGTGTACTTAAGAGGGAGAACAGGTGCATCAGGTTGGAAAAGGAGGCTAGATTTGTTCTTATAGGTTAGGGTGTTATCACAGCAGAATGCATGGTCTCTGCAAAGGGTCCCCTATTTACAGACACCTCATCACTGACTTCCCGTGGCCCACTGACTTCAGAAATGAGGATGGAAGCCTGGCAGAGAAAGAACCTCTTTGCAAAACATCAGGCTCTGGGCCTCTTCTTTGTAGTGGGCAGTTTCCCTCTGACCTCTCCTTTCTGACAGGAGAGTGGCACCTTTCTATTCTCTTCACCATCGTAAGAGCCCAGAGAGCCTCTGCTTTGTTCAAAAGCCAGAAGAGAAGAAAAGGAATGGTATATCTTCCAGATCCTGGAAAACCTAGATGCGTGTAGCCAGGAAAGCAAAACTGTTCATTATAACCAACCTGGGATCTTGCCAAGTGGGAGAAAGAGACTTGGGTCCAGGAGCCTCGGCAATGGGAAGGAGCGGAGTGGTAGTGGGTTATTTATACTCCACTTCTGGCACTGTCTGCCTGTGTTCTTTCAGCTAGAGGAAACGCTCCCATCCCTCAGACAGACATCTGATCATTATAATTTCGTGTTTGAAGACAGTTTTAGCCTCCTGCAGACACACATAAAATCTGCATCCGCCGCCCAGGATGGGGGACATAAAAGTTCTTTAAGAGGGTGGTAGACCTTCGCGGGATAGAATCCAGGCTGTCTCCAGCTGGGCACTGGGGCAGGCTTCTGCACCTCTGCTCACAACCTCCTGTCCACTCTCACCTTCTCCCTCTGCCCACTCGGCAGAATCTACCCATCCTTGGAGGCCCACCCAGACGCCTCTCTTGCAGGGGCCCTCGCTGAGTCTTCCCTCCCTGACTGTCTTGGTACTTTCTCTCCCCCCAGAGTTGATTTAGTTCACTTGATGTTATGCTATGCTGCCTCAGTCCCTAGCTGCCTCTTGTATACATAACCATATATTGAATGGGCTGAACTCGACGGGGCACGAACAGGAAATGGCTTTATTTCTCTCCCTTGGATGCTTTCAAACATGCCTGGCTAGATCTTCCCCACCCCCCTGATGGCATTGCAGGCATGTACCAGAGCCTCCCTGTCACATGCAGGGATAGAAAGTATTTTCCTCTCAGATATTAAACAGGTCCTATCCGGCCCACGCACAGCCTCCACGGACATCCAGTTCAAAGTTTCTCTCTCCCGGCAGCTTGGTGGGCAGAGGCCTGTGGTGGCCTAGGGATGGGTTGTGGTCAGTTCTTTCTTACTCTTCCTTTATGTCCTCCCCAAAAACAGATGCTAAAGTCCTAACCCCCAGGGACTCAGAGTATGACCTTATTTGGAAATAGTTTTTACAGAAGCGATCCAATTAAAATGAGGCTCTAATACAATATGATGTTTCCTTATAAAAAGGGAAAATTTGGGCAGGACGAGGTGGCTCACACCTATAATCCCAGCACTTTGGGAGGCTGAGACAGGTGGATCACAAGGTCAGGAGTTCAAGACCAGCCTGGCCAACATGGTGAAACCCCATCTCTACTAACAGTACAAAAATTAGCCAGGTGTGGTGGAACGTGCCTATAACCCCAGCTACTCAGGAGGCTGAGGCAGGAGAATCGCTTGAACCTGGGAGGAGCAGGTTGCAGTAAGTCAAGATCATGCCACTGCACTCCAGCCTGGGCTACAGAGTGAGACTTCATCTCAAAAACAAAAAACAAAAAAACAAAAAAAAAAAAATGGGGGGGTGGATGGTGGGGAATTTGGACAGGGAGACCGACAAGCAGAGAGGGAGACAACTTGGAGATGAGTGGGGAGCAGCCAGCTGTGGGACTGGAGCACGCATCTCTGAGCCGGGAGGTTGAATGGGCCAGAAAGATCATCCCCTGGGCCCGTTAGGGGAAGCGCGGCCCTGCCCACACCCTGACTTAGGACTTCTGGTCTCCAGAACTGTGAGCCAACAAATTCAATTGTCTTAAGCCTCTGAGTCTGTGGGGTTTGTTCGGCAGCTCTAGGAAATGAATGCATCCACCTTCCTCCTGCTTTCCCTGGGGCCAGGCAAAGTGAGGAGCTGGAGAAAAGCAGACCCTCTCTTTTTGGATGGCCACTGCTGCCACCTCAGTTCAAGGAGAGGCTTTCAAAGTCTCTGTCAAGGCAGGTACCCCAGCGCTGGGTGTTCTGTGGACCCTCCTCTGTGACCCCCGGGGTGGGTCCCCATCGCAGTACCAGAAACTGCTCACCTTCTATGGCCTCTTTTCAGCCCTGGAGAAGCTCACATTCTCTTTCCAGGGCAAAGGCGGGCCTGCAGGCTGCTGCAGCTGCCCTTGGCCTCACCCCACTCCGGCCAGCCTCCTGTCCTGAGTTCTAAGGTGGGACAGGTTCAGTTCCTACTCTCACTAAGTCCCCACCCCCTTCCCCCACAACCCAGGTGACATGTGATAAACTCTTCTGGAAATTTCTGTGCCTCATGGTGGGCTTGGAGTTTCTGCAGTGCAATGGGCCTCCAACTGGGGAAGGAAGTATGAGTCTTCTCTCTCTACAGGCACCCCAATCTCTGCAAGAGGTTCTCTGGAGCCCCTGCTAGTAGCTTACAGGAGTGCACGGAGCAGCCGAGTCACAGTATTTTACGTAAAGTTTCCTCCACATTCACATCAATTCTCTTTCTTCTGCTTAAGCAGGGTGGATGTAGACTGAGGAGGTGAGGAGCAGGCAGTGTAGAAGCCTCTTAACAAATCCAGGAGGAAGGAACCTGGAAGCTATACCCCTTGGATGGTAGGGGCATTTGACACCCATTGTCCTGGGCTTTGGGGTTTCAGTGGAAGGAGTCCCACTCCTATCCAGTCCCTTAGGAGAACAAGTCCTAGATGTAAGAGATTGGAAACTCCCTGAGCACAAGGGGCATGGGCTCTGTTTTCCTCTCCCTTCACCTACAGCCACTGGGCCAGAGAGAGCCCAGGCTCTGGAGTCCTGTGGACCCAAGTTCAAGTTCCTGCTCAGCTACTTACCCAGCTGTGCGTCTCAGGGAAGTGACCCAGCCTTTTCCAGTCTGTTTCCTCTGCCGGCTTTTACGTGGGAGTGGAAGGCAAGGAAAAAAGTGCCTGCTGCAGAGTCAGGTCCAGGGACACACCAGCCCTTGCCCCCACAGCATTTTGGGGCTGGCCCCATTCTCTGAGGATGCTGGAAGCATGCGGGTGACACTGGTGAAGGCTGTGGGTTTCTCCTCCAGCGAAGTTTGTTATAGGATTCAGATTAAGAATCTCTGTCTGAACTCTCAGTGGCTTATCACCGAATTACGCGAAATTGTTTGGTAAAGGAACAGCAGAAAGAGAGCCAAAAGATATTGGTAGCTGATTGGGGTCCCTGAGTCATCTGAGATGGTGACTAAGTAACCCAGCACTTTGAAAAGCCTGGACCTAAATTCCCAGGGGAATTTTGTCCCCACATGCCCTTCCCACAACATACTGGGCTGGATCCAATCCCACCTAGTACTGTTCAAATGCAATCCCTCTTGTGCATTGAGCAGTGTGCTGTGGCGCAGTCTCAGTGATTCCTAAAGTTGACTAAAACATGCCTTCTAAAGGGAAAGCTATCATTGCAGACCCCCAGTGTTGATAAGAATTATTTTGATCATATTGTTACTTAAATATATACAAACATAAAAGTAAGTATAAATCTCTTATGCTTTTAGCTCTTACACAGCTATAAAACCAAAACACAATTACAAATTAAATGCAAATAAAGCTACAAAACCATTAAAATTCAAATTAATGGCATTAATTTAATGTGACAGATGATGTTTTGCTGAAAGTAAAACAACCAACGTTGGGTTTAATAATAGAAGGATACATTCCCATTTAAGTTCTGCTTGTTATCAACTAGATCATTTTGATGTTTGGACATGCTAGACCATCATTAGAGTTATTATCAATATTATTATATTTTTCATGTATTACAATGGACACACTTCTAAACACAGACCTAGAATTTTGATGGAGCGATCAACTTAATAGAGCACTCCAAAATATAATAATTTAAAATATATAGAAATATGTACCATTTAGTAAGACTATATACCATTTACCATTTCCAGCTGCTAGTGTTGTCTTGCAAGTTGTTGCAAACCAAGGTGGCATTCACTCAGGCACCTGCTTGCAAAACAGTGACTATGATTCTACCAGCTTCAATGCAGAGCAGCTTATTTGTGGCATGTCTGTGTCCCCTGTTCTGTTTGATGACTCAATCCTCCCTCCACTTATCTCTGTTTGAACAATTGCTAAACCTTTGTTTGTACAGCAGTCCATGAAGTCATTTGGCCTTCATTTTGCAAAAACATGATAGTAAACCCAAATGCAAATGTGAACTCTGCATTCCTGAAGCATTAGTTGGTGATAATATGATCATCCACACACAACCCCAATAGGGTCTCACTGATATTTTTCAATTTTTAAAATGAAAATATCAGAATAAAAAAAGACACTCATATCACTCAAGGGCCCCTGACAGTCCATCTGTGGATCCCACTTTGAAATCCCTGGTGCAGTGAAAGGAGGTCTGGCCTGGGAACCCAAGACTCGAGTTTTCGTTCTAAGTCCCTCATTGACCCACTGTGTTCTGTGGACCAACTTCCCCCTTTCTAGACTTCATCTGCTCATGATCAGTAATTGTCTTGCATTTTGGTCATCATCACATTTATCTCACCTGATCCCTCCCTGAGGTCGGTATGACTGTCCTCAATGACAGATGGGGGAAATTGAGACCCAGGTACACATCTGGTGAGTGAGGGGATGGGGTTAGGAGGCAGAGCTGGCTGACTCCAAAGGCACCACATGGCGGTGATTCACAAAACTGAGGCGCCCCCAGAGCCCTGTCAGATCTCTCAGGCTGCCCTGGAGAGAGCTTCAGTCTCTGATGACCCATGTCTTGGGACCCATGCCTCCTCTCAGCCACACATACACACATGGTCCCAGAGCACAGCCCTGGAGAAAGTGGGAGAACAGCCTTGATTCATCCTCATCATCCCCCAATGACCCCACCAGCCCAGTGTTCAGCTCTGAGACAACATCCACCACCCCAGTGACAGGGGAAATTTCCCCAGCTAAATATCAGACACAGGTCCTGACAACTGAAGTTTTCTGATGGGTAAATTCATGTTTATTTATTTATTTTGATGAAAAGACAGGTCTAAGTCTATAATTCAAATCCCATTTTATACACATGCATATGTATGTATGTATGCATGCACACATATATAAACATATATACATACGTGTGTGTATACATGTGTATGTGTATAGACTTCCCTTGGTGAAAGAGAATGAAATTTGCTTGAATTGGAGCTGTGCTGGACACAAGATTTGTGGTTGCCTTTTTGAGCTGAGGTATAGCTCCACTAGGGAAGAGTCTTCAGAGAGCAGCTGCCTCCCTGGGCCCTCAATCACTAACCTCTCTAATCTTTGGTGCCAGTGAGACTGTAGCTTGGGTTCCTCCCCTTGGAAACCAGAAAGACTCCTCATCTTATCTCAGAAGGCCCTGCAGGCACCATCACTCTTGCAATCCTCCCTCTTTCAGAATTGATGTGTGTGTGTCTGCAGCCTTGACATGTAGAGTGATGTCCAGGGCTTTCTGGAATTCTGGTTCCAGTGGGAAATTCAACTTTGGTTCTAGGAAATGATGCCATTGGATTCACTCTATTCACAGGCAAGGAAGCAATCTTTAGGGAGGACCTGCTTTAACAACCCATCTTTCCTCCTTATGGATCTTAAGTTTTTAAAAGATTATTTCTTCTAGAGGGAGTTAAGTGATAATGAACTCATTCTTTCATTTTTATGAAACAAAGACATTTATACTTGACCATCAGAGATTCTAATTGGCATGTGGCTCATGCTTATGAGACCTGCAGAGTTGATAGAATCGCAGCTAAAACAAAGACATTTGACATTTTAGTTATTCATGCAGCCTTGCTCAGGGCACATGTACAATGATCATTAAGCTGTTTGAAACAGTGATATTCCAGCACTTGTGAAAAGAATATACTAGTGCCCACCAATCCAACATTGTGTCCCAGGAGAACTCAGGAACAGGTAGGTGAATGCAATTCCAGCTACACTTGTTCGACTGCAGGAAAACCCTACAGGTTGCTGGGCTGCAGTGGGGGAGGTAGGTCTTTGCTCTTGAGGGGTTCCTGATCTGTGAGCCAAGCCATTTTTTAAACTGACTGCTCTTTGTAGAGGGTGGATAAGAGACAAGGACTAAACAGGGCTACCTTAAGATAACACTCTGAGGATGTCATCATGATTCTTAGGGACTGTGCATCACACCTTATTCAGTACTCAAAGCCCAGGTATTTGCCCTGCCCAGGACTGCTCATGGATCATACCAGTTGTTCCTGGGGCAGAGTGATGAGGATCTTATATCACTGGGCATAGGTTCTTCTGGGCTGGGCCTTGAAGGACAGAAGCCTGCTTTACTCTCAGCTTTTTGACCTAGCCTCCACTTCCTCACTCTTTGTCTGTTCTGCAAGTTTGTACTCACTTCTCATCTGGAGCTTGCCATGGCTCCTGGGAATCCCAGCTTCCTGCTCTGGTGAGGACCATGGTCGGTGTTCCCCCAGCAGCTTCCTTTTAAGCAGTCCCTGGCCCAAGCTACATGCTCAGTGAATATCCCTGCATTGACTCACTGAGGCCACTCCGGCCCAGCTGCCTATTGCTCCTACGCTGTGGCCCTTTAGTCTCAATGGAAATTGAAATCTGGAGTGTTGGGCTGGCCAGTTATCCTCTGTCCAGTGAGGGCCCTGTCTAACTTTCTTGTCTTTATTTCTTTTCTCAGCACAGGTTTGGGCTATCACCTGAGAACATTCAGGAGACAGTACAGGTTCCCAGATGCAATGACTCACTCAGATTTGTCTTAGCAGACCCTTCTACTGGCAATCTCAGGTTGAGCAAAAAGGAGCGATCATTAGAAACAAATTCATTGTGGTCTCTTGATTCTGGCCAGC